>NW_027361827.1:14305000-15712500 GCF_039654945.1 Dendrobates tinctorius
CATGTACTTGCACACACATATAATCCTGCATTGCATGTTCCAAGCTAGGAATAGACTAAAGCCCATGGCATCTCCGGAGGAGATCTCTGTAGTTCCCTCCACACTGCATAATCCCAAATGTTCTCTGCTGCTATGGTGAATTACCAATAAGTGCCTCGCAATCTAAGACCCAAACCAAGCGTGCAAAACTTCAATACATTTTATCCTTTTCTTCACTATACAATAAATCCCCATGATACCAAGTGCTAGAAAATCGTACGCAGCCAACACATCTAAGTGAATCAAATACACATGGGCTGTCTTTACAGCCGCCACTAATAGTTTTTATGTGGATTTTAAAGCTATATCCGTCATACACGATGAGAGAAATGCCTACAAATTCAGATTTTCCCTACATTCTACAATATTCATATATTTTATATGTGCAGTATACACAGACAATCTAGTCAGTAAGCTATGCTGTGCACAATAATATATTAAACTAGAAAGAAGAAAGAAATTAGAAAATGCATCTAACTAGGTACATAAATACATATATATATAAATATATAGAGAGATATTTATATATATAGATATATATATATAGAGAGAGAGAGATATTTATATACATACAATTGCAGAAATAATCCTTCCGTTTTCCCTATTTGTTTTGGGGTGAATAACATTGGATTATTGTGGTTACAGTGAAAATATATCATATGATTTGCAGCATTTTCCATTTTACAACGTAAATATTGACATTTTATAAATACATTATTATATAAGCTTTGGATTTTATTTTAAGGAGCATAAGAAAAAAAACAAGCAAAACTAATCAGATATCACACACTCTAGCCTTCTCATATATACTCTAAAAATCATTTTAGTAATCATTCATTGATAGAAAGCGTTTACTACGAATTCCAGTGTTCCTTATTAGTCTCCAAATGTATACAGGTATATGTAGAGCAGCACATAGGTATGGCGCCTGCAGGATTCGGAATATTAGCAAGGAAAACGATTATTTGTACACTGGACCAATTTGCCAACAGACCGAGATTCCTCCCCTCTATTAAAGATATGACCACCAGACTGCTTTCCGAATAACAGATCACTGGATTATATATATATTTATATGGCTAACATTGTAAACAAAGTATCTTAGGAGGTATCCAAACAAATCGATCGCATTTTACAATGTATCAGTGGAGCAATAATCAAGCAGGCAGTAAGATTAAGCATGCTAATAAAGTAGCGCAACCATCTATCTATCTATCTATCTATCTATCTAATATCTATCTATCTATCTGTCTATCTGTCTGTCTATCTGTCTGTCTGTCTATCATATTTTATGTTAGGATTACTACAACCGCTGACACCAGTGCAGTTCACAATTTCCGGAGGATATGAGTCTGTTCATCGAATGAGATAGAAATGATATATGTGAAAGTTTATATATATATATATATATATATATATATATATATATATATATATACATACACACACATGTATAATTCCCATCTCATTTGATGCACATATTTATTTAAAGGTATTATTATTATTAATTTTAAAGTATATATATATATATATATATACACACATATATATATAATTCCTATCTAATGCACATATATATTTTTTTATTATACACACATGCACACACATCCATATGTATATGTGTAAATATGTGTACATGTGTGTGCGTGTATATATATCTAGTTAGATAAATATATATATATATATATATATATAATTTGTCTGTGCACATTGTAATAATTGTATACTTCCACACAGACAACGTCTCCTGCCTTTCTAACCACCTAGATTTCCCCCTATTTTCGCATTTGCACCTCTTCTTTCCTGCTCCCACCCACGGACAGTAACTCTGTGAACCCCCTGTGCTATTAGTACGTTAGTAGTGCACCTTACAGGAAACAGAGCTCACTGTGTCACCCCACTAGTGACTCATCTGGGGACACACAAGTTCTTCCACTTCCTCTTAGACTCTTGACACAATAATGTCCTGAGAGCTGCGCCTCTCCTCCTGTGCCGCTATTGATCCACGAGTCGCATAGCGTGGGCACTCGTGGATCAAAAGCTCGTGATTCGGACTGTGCTTCATTGTCACCAGGTCTACACATAACCTCTATACACTCCATAAACAGACTAGTATTTTGTAAAATCCGCCTTTGAACTAATAAAACCCTTTGTTGTTGATTCTTTATAAGGAAGTTTAATGCTTCATAGTAAAACCAAGAGCATACAAATATTAAAGATTCATTTTTGGTAACAAGCTTTAGGTCAAAATTCTTCTATTGGACATCAATAGTGGATAAGCTGATAATAAGCTTTCAGCAATCACGTGTGCTCAGTATGCCATCCTCCCATTCCACATGTTATAACATCTATTATATTTGTTGTAATATTCCTTATGCTAGCAGATATTGTATGCTATATGCACTACACCGTGAGCTGTGAGCGCAGATTCTGCAAGGTAATAGGCTCAAAATCACTAAACAGACAAGACTCCAAATATAGTGATAGGAAGAGTTCAGAAATACTGAACATTCTGACTCCAGTATTAGAAGTGGCCATTCTCAATATTATCCAGCATTTAATCAGTTATGCAAAAATGGATTCTCTCATGTACGGCACCATGGAACCAATGGTGCTTTATAAATAATAATAATAATAATAATAATAATAATAATAATAATAATAATATTCTCAAATCAAAACACTGATGACAAAAAGATAAGAACTGAGAAATTCACAACTTTAAACAGTAATTGGCTTTATAATTGCAAACAGGTAAGTTTGGCAGTAGTATTGTAAAGGTCTTCTGTAAGAAAATGAACTGACATATTCTTATAGAAGCAATAATAGAAAGATAAATCTAATAAATAAAAATAGAACATTTTTTTTTATATTTCTGTTTATTATTTTTTACTTTTTACAATGAGATTTTATATTTCACCATGTGGGCAATATATATATATATATATATGTATATATACATATATATATATTGCACATATATTACATATATATACATGCAACATATTTATTTATTTATTTCATATATCTGTATATATATATATCTTGACAATATATTTCAAAACTATAATAAATATTCTATGTTTGGAAATCTTTACCCTTTTCAATGAAATGAATCCCACATTTTGTTTATATAGCTATATTGGATAGATAGATAGATAGATAGATAGATAGATAGATAGATAGATAGATAGATGACTGGATGGATAGATTGCTAGAAAAAGATGGGTGTCTAGAAACACACATGCACCAACATGAAGGGGCTTGAAGTGAAGAGAAATGGCCAGTGGCCTTTCTAGTCTGTTGTTATGCTTGTGTTTTTCATATATTCCATACTGTAGGTAAAGTGCAGAGATTATGGATGATACTGTTGATCTTATTGCCAATGTGTTTGGGGTCTGTGGTTTAATTTCAGCTGCATTGTGCCTTCTGGACCCCAAGGCTACAAGTCTTATCACAGAGGTATTCATTGTGACATGCAATTCCCACAGCAGACATTAGAGGGAGTTCATACCAAACTGTAATGTGAAGGTCAAGGTAGGCAAGGCACCAGATAAAAGAATTCCATGCAGCCTCTGGTTTTTCCTTCTTGCGCTCTACTAGAGTTAATATAACAGGAAGTGATTACAAATCACTGCACAGATTACTAATCAGAGCCTAGGGAAATGCACCAGTTCTTAAGCCGTCCCTGTTTGTCTTGTTTACCAACAAGCAGTAATTCATTTGAATGTTTCAACATTTTTTATGCAAAAATACAAAAAGACTAACAAAAGGCACTGTTGCCAACAGAAACATTTTGCAAAATAAATACGCAAGATGGTAAAATAATAAATAAAGGCCTGTGAATTGTTTTTCATGGTTAATGTGGTTCTGCAGTGAACTGGAATTGTAACCATATATTGGTAAATATGGCCTTTACTTAAGCAGGCCAATAACTAAATATTTCAGACAGCCAAAAAGGGGAGTCTAGACACCTCCAGGTGTAGGGCTGGTTCATACCCTCACAATGGCAGATGTCAGGGTAAAGGGTCAGACATGAGGGATAATTCTTGCCTGAAAATTTTAATCCCTAAGGGGCTTTCAAACTTCAAAAACTATATGTCTTACTTTTACTTACTTACTATTGTGTATACTTTGTGTAACCACATTTTATAATATAAATTGTATATATTAGTAAATATATATTTATTTAGTTACTTTAGACATGGTGAAGCAGGTGTACTTACTCTAAAATTCCATGACAGGGTGGCAGTATAATTCTAACATTAAAATGAGCAATTTATGAGTTCAGACTGATAACATGCTAATTTCTCACATTACTCACCCTCCCCTGGTCCAGCTATGCTTCTCTACTGCCCCAGTCTTTGCTGATAGACTGTAGTGCTGATCAGGTACGGACTGGGGCTAAAATTCAGCCCTGGCATTTGAAATCACACAGGTCCATGCTGTCCCCGTCCTCAAGCACCAGATGGGATATATTACTACTATTATTACTCTGGATGGAGGAAAGCAAGATTTGCTACATGCCCATATTTCTAATGATTCCTGTGGCCTGCTGGGGTAAGTGTCGGAGTCACAACTCTTAACAGTATGGGTGTTGTGAGAACACCACTTCTGCTAGCAACATAGCAGACAAGGCAGCCCACAACCAGACAGGCCCTTCTGGCATTTGCCAGAATTGCCAGATGGCCAGTCCAGCCCTGATGCTGATGTCATGACTACTGCACACTTGACCACTGCAGCCAAACACTGGGCTCAGCATCGGCTCAGCAGCTTGTGCATTGTATATCAGCAGAGCAGCCAAGCCCAGTGATTGACTGCAGTGGTGACGTGTGCTGTAGTCATGACATCACAACTGCAGCCTGACTAGAGCAGCAGCAGACAGGCATCACAGGACCTGGGCAGGGTGAATAGTACATATTTTATTATTTTTAGCTAGCACAAGCCTACGCTCAGAAGAAACGTTGAAAACAGAAAACCCATTTAATAATATATGCAGTTTATTTAGTGTCTGTCTGCTGACAAATCCTCTTTAACTCCCCAAAGAACTCCCAGATATCTTTTTTTTTCCTATTTTTTAACTCCCCCTGAGTTCCTCAAATCCACTGTAGCAAGTCTTCTCACATCAATTACTTCCAGATTCAGCATCTTCTGGTGCAGAAGACCCCACTGGCTGCCCATGAGTTATTGAGCTGGCTTCACAGCCAGTGTTGTCCCCACCCCTCACGGCTCCCCTTGGTTTTATGTGCCTACACTACACTACAGTTCCATCACATCTATGCCCCTCACACCTTCCTTCTGTAGTGCCCACTAACAATACAAATGTATAAATGTAGTCTGATTTATTTTTTCTTCAGGCCTAGACCCCTTAGAACCGCGATGTGGAGTAGCGCAACGCAGGAGATGACCGACTCTTGTCATTTGTTCCTGCTCTATCGCAGTAATAGTACGTGACCTATGATGTGCCACTCTCAACAACGTCAGAAAAAAACAGGGGCTCAGTGTCAGAAGAAACATCCAAGGAAGTGCTGACGCTAATGCTGGTTGTGAAACAATGCACGTAACCTGTAACACGAGAGGCTCATTGTGGAAACACAGCCTTGGGCTACATTCTCACCATGAGTTTTTAATGCTGCGTATTTTCTCTGCGTCACAACGAAACGTCCTACAGTTCCATCAAAGCGGACGGGACTTTTAGAAATCTCCTGCCCAGTGTGCTTTTTTACTCAGCGTAAACTGACCCTATTGTACAATGCCCCCATAAACATGCACTGCTCGGCCAAGCGCAAATAGTGGGAAGGAATAATTGTTGACTGGACAGGAATTAGGCAAATCTGTATCTAAGGCCTCATGCAGATATCAGTGCTGCACGTATGTGGTGTATCTGCTTTTTTCATGGACAGAAAATGTATCCGTTAAAATCTATGCTGCTGTTCACTGGTCCATGTTTTTTTATGGACCATGTGTTTGTGCAAAACTCAAGGAGACATGTCCATTTTCCTCCAATATCACAGATAAAAAGCACCAATAAAAGTCTACGTGTCTGTGAAAAACAAGTACAGCACAAGGACGGCGTCAGTGTACAATGTCTGCTGTACGTATTTCACATGTAAAGGAAAGGAGAAGTGTTGTCATTTATTATCCACGGCTGACATCCTGATGGTAAAAACGGGCACACGGATCACACCCTGATGGTAAAAACTGGCACACTGACTGTACACCGATGACACCCTGATGGTAAAAACGAGCACACGGATCACACACTGATGGTAAAAACTGGCACACAGATCACACACTGATGGTAAAAACGGACTAACGGATCACACACTGATGGTAATAACGGGCACACAGATCACACACTGATGGTAAAAACGGGCACACTGACCGTACATCGATGACACACTGATGGTAAAAACGAGCCCACGGATCACACACTGATGGTAAAAACTGGCACACAGATCACACACTGATGGTAAAAACTGGCACACTGGCTGTAGACCGATGACACCCTGATGGTAAAAACGAGCACACGGATCACACACTGATGGTAAAAACTGGCACACGGATCACACACTGATGGTAAAAACTGGCACACAGATCACACACTGATGGTAAAAACTGGCACACAGATCACACACTGATGGTAAAAAATGGCACACAGATCACACACTGATGGTAAAAACTGGCACACGGATCACACACTGATGGTAAAAACGGGTACAAGGACTGTACACCGATGACACCCTGATGGTAAAAACGAGCACACGGATCACACACTGATGGTAAAAACGGGCACACGGATCACACACTGATGTTAAAAACGGGCACACGGATCACACACTCATGGTAAAAACTGGCACACTGACTGTACACCGATGACACCCTGATGGTAAAAATGAGCACACGGATCACACACTGATGGTAAAAACGGGCACACAGATCACACACTGATGGTAAAAACTGGCACACTGGCTGTAGACCGATGACACCCTGATGGTAAAAACTGGCACACGGATCACACACTGATGGTAAAAACTGGCACACAGATCACACACTGATGGTAAAAACTGGCACACAGATCACACACTGATGGTAAAAACTGGCACACAGATCACACACTGATGGTAAAAACTGGCACACAGATCACACACTGATGGTAAAAACTGGCACACGGATCACACACTGATGGTAAAAACGGGTACAAGGACTGTACACCGATGACACCCTGATGGTAAAAACGAGCACACGGATCACACACTGATGGTAAAAACGGGCACACGGATCACACACTGATGTTAAAAACGGGCACACGGATCACACACTCATGGTAAAAACTGGCACACTGACTGTACACCGATGACACCCTGATGGTAAAAATGAGCACACGGATCACACACTGATGGTAAAAACGGGCACACAGATCACACACTGATGGTAAAAACTGGCACACTGGCTGTAGACCGATGACACCCTGATGGTAAAAACGAGCACACGGATCACACACTGATGGTAAAAACTGGCACACGGATCACACACTGATGGTAAAAACTGGCACACAGATCACACACTGATGGTAAAAACTGGCACACAGATCACACACTGATGGTAAAAACTGGCACACAGATCACACACTGATGGTAAAAACTGGCACACGGATCACACACTGATGGTAAAAACGGGTACAAGGACTGTACACCGATGACACCCTGATGGTAAAAACGAGCACACGGATCACACACTGATGGTAAAAACGGGCACACGGATCACACACTGATGTTAAAAACGGGCACACGGATCACACACTCATGGTAAAAACTGGCACACTGACTGTACACCGATGACACCCTGATGGTAAAAATGAGCACACGGATCACACACTGATGGTAAAAACGGGCACACAGATCACACACTGATGGTAAAAACTGGCACACTGGCTGTAGACCGATGACACCCTGATGGTAAAAACTGGCACACGGATCACACACTGATGGTAAAAACTGGCACACAGATCACACACTGATGGTAAAAACTGGCACACAGATCACACACTGATGGTAAAAACTGGCACACAGATCACACACTGATGGTAAAAACTGGCACACAGATCACACACTGATGGTAAAAACTGGCACACGGATCACACACTGATGGTAAAAACGGGTACAAGGACTGTACACCGATGACACCCTGATGGTAAAAACGAGCACACGGATCACACACTGATGGTAAAAACGGGCACACGGATCACACACTGATGTTAAAAACGGGCACACGGATCACACACTCATGGTAAAAACTGGCACACTGACTGTACACCGATGACACCCTGATGGTAAAAATGAGCACACGGATCACACACTGATGGTAAAAACGGGCACACAGATCACACACTGATGGTAAAAACTGGCACACGGACTGTACACCGATGACACCCTGATGGTAAAAACGAGCACACGGATCACACACCAATGGTAAAAACGGGCACACGGATCACACACTGATGGTAATAACGGACACACGGATCACACACTGATGGTAATAACGGACACGCTGACCAAACACCGATTACACACTGATGGTAAAATAGACAAACTGACCATACATTGATGACACACCGATGGTAAAAACGGACACACGGACTGTACACTAAGGGTAAAAACAGACACAACGGATTACACACTGATGGTAAAAACGGGCACACTGACTGTACACTGATGACACACTGATGATAAAATCAGACACATGGACCAAACACTGATGGTAAAAACGGACACATGGAGTACACACTGATGGTAAAAAAGGGCACAAGGACCACACACACTGATGGTAAAAACAGACACTCAGATCACACACTGATGGTAAAAATGGGCACACTGACCGTACACTGATGACACACTGAGGGTAAAAATGGACATAAGGATCACACACTGATGGTAAAAATGAACACATGGACTACACACTGATGATAAAAAAGGGCACAAGGACCGTACACTGATGACACACTGATGGTAAAAACCTGACACATGGACCATACCCTGATGACACACTGATCATACACTGATGACATACTGGTGGTAAAAAAAACAGATAAAGGGACTGCAGACTGATGGTAAAAATGGACATATGGACTATACATTGATGAGACATTGATGGTAAAAATGGACATACGGAAGACACTCGTACTATTTTTTCATGGATGTGTGAATGAGGCCTAGAGTGTACTCATATAAGGGCTACGGCAGCATTCTTTGCTGACAATCTAGAGTACCTACAATATTAGCACATTGCAAATTGCATAGAAGGCTGAGGCATTGATGGTTGCCACATCTGTCTGACCAGGTTTACATACCACAAGTGGCACTAACTTTAGTGCTTTTTAAATAGAGGCACACAAATCTTTTCTCCTAAAATTAGGAGTGCTAACCATTGCAGCTGTGGTCATTGAGCTACATTAGCAATTTAGCAAGCAACATATGGTAATAGAACACAGACATATATAGAACAGGCAATGCATAGAGGATGAGTTGGCTCGTATGTGCTGAAATCTGTTGCACCTTTTAGGAAAAGGAATCTGGCTGTAATTAATAAAACACTTGCAATGCAGTTTGCTCACACATTCAGTATTTGGTCAGTGATTTACCTCAGTATCTGTAAGCCAAAACCCAGAATGGAAACAATCAGAGGAAAAGTATAAGGCCGGGATCACACTACCGTGTGTGATGCGAGAAACTTGCAGGAGTCTCTCGCATCAACACCCGATACTGCCGCCAGCACTCAGGACCGAAGTTGCAGCTGCACAGAAATACATGCAGCCGCAGCTCTGGTCCGAGTGCCGGCGGTAACGCCAGGTGTTAATGTGAGAGACTCGTGCAAGTTTCTCGCATCACACACGGAAGTGTGATCCCAGCCTAATAGAAACACGTCACCCCTTCTGTATTTATCACCCACTCCTGGTTTCAGCTTACAGATACTGAGGTAAAATACTTTACCAAATACTGAGGTAAAATACTGACCAAATACTGAGGTAAAATACTGACCAAATACTGAGGTAAAATACCTTCCAAAACTGACCAAATACTGAGGTAACATACCGTACAAATACCAAGGTAAAAAACTGACCAAATACTGAGGTAAAATACTGACCAAATAATGAGGTAAAATACCGTACAAATACTGACCAAATACTGAGGTAAAATACTGACAAAACACTGACCAAATACTGAGGTAAAATACTGACCAAATACTGAGGTAAAATACTGACCAAATACTGAGGTAAAATACCTTCCAAAACTGACCAAATACTGAGGTAACATACCGTACAAATACCAAGGTAAAAAACTGACCAAATACTGAGGTAAAATACTGACCAAATACTGAGGTAAAATACTGACCAAATACTGAGGTAAAATACCTTCCAAAACTGACCAAATACTGAGGTAACATACCGTACAAATACCAAGGTAAAAAACTGACCAAATACTGAGGTAAAATACTGACCAAATAATGAGGTAAAATACCGTACAAATACTGACCAAATACTGAGGTAAAATACTGACCAAATACTGAGGTAAAATACCTTCCAAAACTGACCAAATACTGAGGTAACATACCGTACAAATACCAAGGTAAAAAACTGACCAAATACTGAGGTAAAATACTGACCAAATACTGAGGTAAAATACCTTCCAAAACTGACCAAATACTGAGGTAACATACCGTACAAATACCAAGGTAAAAAACTGACCAAATACTGAGGTAAAATACTGACCAAATAATGAGGTAAAATACCGTACAAATACTGACCAAATACTGAGGTAAAATACTGACAAAACACTGACCAAATACTGAGGTAAAATACTGACCAAATACTGAGGTAAAATACTGACCAAATACTGAGGTAAAATACCTTCCAAAACTGACCAAATACTGAGGTAACATACCGTACAAATACCAAGGTGAAAAACTGACCAAATACTGAGGTAAAATACTGACCAAATACTGAGGTAAAATACTGACCAAATACTGAGGTAAAATACCTTCCAAAACTGACCAAATACTGAGGTAACATACCGTACAAATACCAAGGTAAAAAACTGACCAAATACTGAGGTAAAATACTGACCAAATAATGAGGTAAAATACCGTACAAATACTGACCAAATACTGAGGTAAAATACTGACAAAACACTTACCAAATACTGAGGTAAAATACTGACCAAATACTGAGGTAAAATACTGACCAAATACTGAGGTAAAATACCTTCCAAAACTGACCAAATACTGAGGTAACATACCGTACAAATACCAAGGTAAAAAACTGACCAAATACTGAGGTAAAATACTGACCAAATACTGAGGTAAAATACTGACCAAATACTGAGGTAAAATACCTTCCAAAACTGACCAAATACTGAGGTAACATACCGTACAAATACCAAGGTAAAAAACTGACCAAATACTGAGGTAAAATACTGACCAAATACTGAGGTAAAATACTGACCAAATACTGAGGTAAAATACCTTCCAAAACTGACCAAATACTGAGGTAACATACCGTACAAATACCAAGGTAAAAAACTGACCAAATACTGAGGTAAAATACTGACCAAATAATGAGGTAAAATACCGTACAAATACTGACCAAATACTGAGGTAAAATACTGTGCAAGCACTGAGGTAAAACACTGACCAAATACTGAGGTAAAATACTGACCAAATACTAAAGGTGTAACCTGAGGTTGCTGCTAGCTAGAGGCCTCTTCCAGATGTGACTTTATACATGCGCAAAAAACGACCTAAGTTTTATCAGTGTCACTTTTTACCATCAGTATATCATCAGTGATTTTTACATATGAATAAAAAAATAAAATAATTGTAAAACTTCTCTTATCCATCAATGCAGCTCATGGGTTATATACTGATGCCACCATTCTGCTGTCCGTGATGTTTTTTAAACCCATAGACTTGTATGGGAATGTTGATCAAAGATCTGTATCAAAAATGGACAGGATTCTGTTTTCTTTTTTTTTCTGACACAATCCATGAAAAAACACAGATGTGACAAGCACCATAGACTTTAATGGGTACGTGCTCTATTTGTGAAAATGAGAAATCAAATATATGCATGATTCACAGATGTCTGAATGAGGCCTTACAGTAATAGCAGACCTTTTTTATTTGTACAGCAGCTTTGTGTCCATGAGCCACCCAAGATGCAGCTCACACGCTCTCCTATCACTGTGCTCCTACCCCCATGCAGTTATCATTACCCCACAGAAGCTAGGATTTGGCTGCCGCTCTTTTTATTATTCATTGCTGTAATATCAGTCAGGGAGTGGTTGGTTGTATAACTGTAAGGACACTGCATAGATGAGGGCTGCATTAGCCTACATTCCCACAATGAGTTTGTGGTGAGTTTTTTACGCTGCATACTTTTAAAAAAAATGCAAGTAAACTATTTTTTTTTAGCGGGTGCAGAAAATCTGTGACATCAAAACTTCCCCAAGAGCTCATCATGGGAACTTAGCCTTACAAGTACGTAGCACAGTGATCAGAAGAAAGTTTACCAACATCATTGATTAAACCAAAAACAAAACACAAAACATATATCCTAAAATAAAAAAGTAAAAAATAAATTGCCAAAATTGCATGAAGGTAGTAATAATAATAAGGGTATTTAGTTACTTTTTCAGCTCAGACCCAGTTTCTCATTTAGTTCAGTGTGCACTCAGTGCATATAAGGGTGTGACCGCCCTGCTTTTGAGTTGGAAAATCCATCCTGTCTGGCCTATACTATTACTGGTGGTTCAGTCCCTCTGTCCTTGTTCACATTTACGTCACTTGACAAGTTGAAAGGTTTTAAATGCAAGAGTTAAGACTGTCCCACAAGGGTTGCTGTGACATGGCGGGATGGCTTGTACATTATTTTGATCAAAATTATGTTATCTAAATACCCTTATTATTATTACTACCCTGAAGCAATTAAGCTATATCTCATTCCTTTCCTAAAATACACAGTTTCCCTTCTCCCCTCTGTCCCTTCATTGGATAATTTAAGGAGAACCTGTGTGCGTGGTAGACAGTCTCCTTCAATCTTTGGTAGAACACATTCCCAACCATCTCAAAGACATTACTCATGTCTTCCTAAAGGTACTGTCACACTTAGCGATATCGTTAGCAATATCGCTATAACTTGTGACGTTATAGCGATATTGCTAGCGATATCGCTGCATGTGATACTTACCTACGACCCGCTCCCCCGCTGGTTATCGCTGACCGCGTGAGAACGTCCAGGACTGTTTCTCGTCGTCAGCTCCCTGCTGCGCTTCCTGTGGAGGGACGAGTGACAAGCGTGTAGCTGGGCGGGAGGACGTCAGGATCGCCTAGTGTGACAGGTAAGTAGCGACCCCCAACCGCTACGATGTCGCTGGTGAGATCTGCCTGTGTGGCAGCTCACTAGGGACCACTAAGCGATGCACCAGCGATCCTGACCGCGTCATATCACTGGTCGGGATCGCTGGTGCATCTCTAAGTGTGACAGTACCTTAACTCTTAAAGATCTTGAATGAAAATCTAATTATACCTGGATCACAACCGATGTGCTCCCTTTATATTTCTATTCCACATGATCTAGCAATAGTTGCAATACAGGGGTTTCTATTTTATGGCCTGGTGGGAACAAAAATATTAATACATTGACAATTAGTTTTTGTTATTCTATGTGGTCTCGTATGGTTACTACATCGACGACATACTCATTGTTTGGTTTGCCGATGTGGCGACCATACCTGACCTCAATTGTTACTTTAATTCAAATTGTTTAAATGTATCTTTTACTTTTTCCCACCATGCTGGCATAATTAATTTTCTAGATTTATACTTAGATGGTAGTTCATCAAATAAATTAATTCACAGTAGTACTTTACAAAAATACACAGTGGGAAATACTACCCTTCACGCCTGATCATGTCATCCTAACCATGTTACAAAAAATGTCCTTGTAGGGCAGTTTATTCCCATAAAATGCAATTGCTCCAGTTTATCTGATAATTGCAGGGAAATTCACGCTCTTCACACTCACTTGCACGTGAGGAATTACCCACAGTGGTCCATAAATAGAGACAAAAAATTGCATAATTCACTATTAAAATATAAATCTAAAAATATTGAATTTTTTCCCACCTCCTTTAGCAATGATTTTTTCAGCATTTGCGATATCATTTGTAAGTTTATTCCTTTCCTATATCAGGATCTGACATATGGTGGTAGGTGAGTATATTAATACACTCACAGTACACTACATGCGTCTATACACATTTAATAAGAAAAAATATACGTGAAAGCGCTTCATTAAGGCCACCATACATATTAGATTTTGGCCAGTCTGACCAACCATCTAATGTGTAGGGGGCCATCTCGACTCTCCTGAGAGAGATAATGTTGGGGGAAAAAAATAAACATCCGATACATTTGTTATCCCTGGATATAATCCATGGCCAGACATGTCTTTCCTCATAGTACTCATAGAGAACACATTTAACACTTTGCCATGCATTCATGCATATTGGGAATTCAGGAGAAATAAATGTGGCCAAACAAGGGTTGGGCATCCCAAAATAAGTTATGCTGTCATTGTTTTGCTAGAGTGCCTAAACAATATAAAGTTTGCAATATTTAGACCAATCTTATATTTGAATACATTATGCATTTCACAAAATACATGAAGAATTCAAGCTAATTTAATTTTAAACTGATGTATACACATGGCCTAATATATGAAAGCAGACTATTGGCTATGTACATTTATACAGTTTGATATTGCCCAATTAATATTACTTTTATTATTTATGTGTTTCAACTGCTTTAAATGTGTTTACACCGTAACTATCATTTACACCAGTGGTGGGAAACCTCCGGCCCACAGACCAGTGTCCTTGTCTCCAGCCCCTGTGCAGATTCCTGGGGCCTACAGTGCATTAATTTCTCCTTATACTGCAGGCATGAGTACACAGCACTCACTACTGAACGCTGCAGTCCATAAAATGAAGGATTACATCATAATGTTGGCCAATGCCAGCGTCATGACATACTTTGTGGGATGCCCCAGTGTCTCCCATATGAAATATATGCCGCAGCTCCGTTGTCTCCTATGTTATGTATATGCTGCAGCCATTATGGCTCCTATGTGATGTACATGCTGCAGCTCCAGTGTCTCCAATGTGGTGTATATGTTCCAACCACAGAATCCCCTATGTGATGTATATACTGCAGGCCCAGTGTCTCCCACGTGATGTTTATACCAGTCTCAGTGTCTCCGATGTAATTTATATAGAGAAGTCTCAGTGTTTCCTATGTGACATGTAAACAGCAATCTTGGTATATCCCATATGATGTATATAAGTCAATCTTGATGTCTCTTCTACAATCTTGGTTGTATCTAGAAATATATACAGTTGTGGCCAAAAGTATTGACACCCCTGCAATTCTGTCAGATAATACTCAGTTTCTTCCTGAAAATGATTGCAAACACAAATTCTTTGGTATTATTATCTTCATTTAATTTGTCTTAAATGAAAAAACACAAAAAGAATTGTCCTAAAGCCAAATTGGATATAATTCCACACCAAACATAAAAAAGAGGGTGGACAAAAGTATTGGCACTGTTCAAAAAATCATGTGATGCTTCTCTAATTTGTGTAATTAACAGCACCTGTAACTTACCTGTGGCATCTAACAGGTGTTGGCAATAACTAAATCACACTTGCAGCCAGTTGACATGGATTAAAGTTGACTCAACCTCTGTCCTGTGTCCTTGTGTGTACCACATTGAGAATGGAGAAAAGAAAGAAGACCAAAGAACTGTCTGAGGACTTTAGAAACCAAATTGTGAGGAAGCATGAGCAATCTCAAGGCTACAAGTCCATCTCCAAAGACCTGAATGTTCCTGTGTCTACCGTGAGCAGTGTCATCAAGAAGTTTAAAACCCATGGCACTGTGGCTAACCTCCCTAGATGTGGACGGAAAAGAAAAATTGACAAGAGATTTCAACGCAAGATTGTGCGGATGTTGGATAAAGAACCTCGACTAACATGCAAACAAGTTCAAGCTACCCTGCAGTCCGAGGGTACAACAGTGTCAACCCGTACTATCCGTCGGCGTCTGAATGAAAAGGCACTGTATGGTAGGAGACTCAGGAAGACCCCACTTTTTACTCCGAGACATAAAAAAGCCAGGCTGAAGTTTGCCAAAACTTACCTGAAAAAGCCTAAAACGTTTTGGAAGAATGTTCTCTGGTCAGATGAGACAAAAGTAGAGCTTTTTGGGCAAAGGCATCAACATAGAGTTTACAGGAGAAAAAAAGAGGCATTCAAAGAAAAAAACACGGTCCCTACAGTCAAACATGGCGGAGGTTCCCTGATGTTTTGGGGTTGCTTTGCTGCCTCTGGCACTGGACTGCTTGACCGTGTGCATGGCATTATGAAGTCTGAAGACTACCAACAAATTTTGCAGCATAATGTAGGGCCCAGTGTGAAAAAGCTGGGTCTCCCTCAGAGGTCATGGGTCTTCCATCAGGACAATGACCCAAAACACACTTCAAAAAGCACTAGAAAATGGATTGAGAGAAAGCACTGGAGACTTTGAAGGTGGCCAGCAATGAGTCCAGACCTGAATCCCATAGAACACCTGTGGAGAGATCTAAAAATGGCAGTTTGGAGAAGGCACCTTTCAAGTATCAGGGACCTGGAGCAGTTTGCCAAAGAAGAATGGTCTAAAATTCTAGCAGAGCATTGTAAGAAACTCATTGATGGTTACTGGAAGCGGCTGGTCGCAGTTATTTTGGCTAAAGGTTGTGCAACTAAGTATTAGACTGAGGGTGCCAATAACTTTGTCTGGCCCATTTTTGGAGTTTTGTGTGAAATGATCAATGTTTTCCTTTTTGCTCCATTCTCTTTTGTGTTTTTTCATTTAAGACAAATTAATTGAAGATAATAATACCAAAGAATTTGTGATTGCAATCATTTTCAGGAAGAAACTGAGTATTATCTGACAGAATTGCAGGGGTGTCAATACTTTTGGCCACAACTGTATATATTTCTAGATACAACCAAGATTGTAGAAGAGACATCAAGATTGACTTATATACAACATACAAAACAACCTTAGTGTATTCTCTATGATGTATATACAGCAGTCTACTTGTCTCTTATGTGATATATAACAGCAGTATTAGTATCTCCGATGTGATGTATACAGCAGTCTTGGAGTATACTAGTTGATGTATATACAGCATTCTAGGTGCCTCCTATGTGATGCATATATCGTAGTCTCTGTCATATATAAAGCAGTCTCAGTGTCTCCTATGTGATGTATACAGCAGACCTTCCACTGCTTGAGTTCTATAAATGTGAGTAGTGAAGAATTTCCCACTTTGAGGAGACCTCCAGTGTAATATACATCTATGTTTGGTACTGCTGTAAGTTCTCACAAAACATCGCAAAGAGTCAACTGCAGTCCAGTCTGACCAACGCAAACTTGGAATAGCAGTTGCGAATAGCAGCATCATAAATACTACCTAACATCACAGCTTCACCAAAGAGAAGCAGTTTCAGCCATCACAATAGGAGTAAGTTAATTAAATAAATCAGGATAAATTTCAAGTTGATAATTTTGTGCGGCCCTGAAGTAATGCTATTGCTATCCCAATGGCCATTGGCAGAAACAAGGTTTCCCACCCGATTTATATCACTCAATTCAGTGCAATGTTCCTTATCCTCTAGTATGGGTTTATGTGAAAATTTACATATTTTGGTGTAACTGTGATATTCAAGGTTTTACCATTCAAAAAACCTGAATATACCGTATTTTATTGCTCCCTTCACTCTCCTAGTACTCTTGTGTTTACAACAGCATTTGTGCATAAGGTTCCCAAGAATGTGTTTATTTACTGTAGATAAGTGAGTGTGCTTTGTGTCGCTAGCATTCACAATGTGTATTTCCATTTGCACCTAAAATATTTACTATCCACAGAAAGACGAAAAATGCATGGAACTCAGTCAACTACAGTATAGTACCATCACATCGCTGATGTTTAATGTGCACAGAACAAAATAAACACTTCACAATTTAACTTTTTTCTTTAAAATCTAGTTATGACAAATACTAATTTCAGATGTGTCTGGAGATTCTTACTGTCACAAAAATGCGATAATTGTTATTATCCTTATTATTCAGATTTAAAGCTCTATACTAATTAGGCATATATATACCTACAAATATGAGGAAGCAGATGCCAAGTATATAAAAAGGTTATATTCTTTATTAAACATATAGTATACTCAAATTAAAATACTGAGGAGACACAAATACAAAAATAACTGCAAACACAGGGAGTATATCAACCTTATTGGTTCATATATAACAATACTAAGGGACTTAAAGGGGAAAATTAAGAATGCCCGTGAGGGATTCCGAATGAAATTAGATAATAAACTGTCACACAATTCCAAGGAGGTGTGGTCAGGCATGAAGCAGTTAACTGGGTTTAAGGCTAGGTCGGAGCGTGAGAAAGTGGATCTGCCCATGGCTAATGAAATGAACGAGTTCTTCAACAGATTTACCAACACATGTGCTGCGTCATCAGGAATGAAGGATGGAGCTGAGGAACGATCGGCAGCATTGACTTTGGATGATGAACTGTCTGCCTTCACTGTCTCCCCAAGCGATGCGAGGAAACAGTTTAGTAAACTAGCCATTGGCAAAGCAGCTGGGCCTGATGGCCTCAGTCCACGTGTCCTAAAAGTGTGTGCAAACCAACTGTGTGATGTCTTTCAGCTCCTGTTTAACAGGAGCCTACAATCTCAGAGAATACCAGTACTGTGGTAGCCCCAGAGGCATAGCTAGGCTTTCTGGCTTCCGGGGCAAGAATTTGGTTTGGCACCCACCCCCCCCCAAGTACATATGCGACTTGCACAGTTAAGGTACTGTCACACTTAGCGATGTACCAGCGATCCCGACCAGCGATATGGCGCGGTCAGGATCGCTGGTACATCGCTAAGTGGTCGCTAGTGAGCTGCCACACAGGCAGATCTCACTAGCGACATCGCTGGGGACGGGGGTCGCTACTTACCTGTCACACTAGGCGATCCTGCGTCCTCCTGCCCGGCTCCACGCGACGAAACAGTCCTGATCATTCTCGCGCGATCAGCGATTACCAGCAGGGGAGCGGGTTGTAGGTAAGTATCACACACAGCGATATCGCTAGCAATATCGCTATAACGTCACAAGTTATAGCGATATTGCTAGCGATATCGCTTAGTGTGACAGTACCTTTAGTCAAGTACCCACGAGCTGCTCTCCCTAATCCTCTCAATGTTCAGTAAAAAACTGAAAGCAGGAAGAGGAGCTCGTTGTCACAGGACCATAACTATGAAAATTGCACATGAGTGAAGTGTCTACTTTATGTGATGAGACTGGAACCTGCAGAGCTGAATCCTGACATTGCAGCTTCTGAATTCTCACAACGAATGCACTGCACACTTTTAGGATTCTCCCTTGCCGATATACAGTCACGTCAGCACAAGTATGTGATTTGTATACTTCTGGCCACATTCCAACTAGACGTGCCCGGCCTCGCTCTGTTCATTTTCATTGAGTGAGGCCACACACGTCTAGTCAGCATGTGACCACATGTATGTAAATTACCGGCACGAGAGAATCCTGACAGCGTTCAATGAGCACTGTGAGAATTCAGAAGTCTGCAGTCACATAGAATGACTGCAGACTCAGCACAGACCTGGACAACCCCTTTAATGTTCCTAACAAATAAAAACATGAGAATTAGTCAGTATCACAAATAATATTTACATCCAGGTACCTTATAGATGATGTCATCTCTGCAGTCGGTCTCCTTTTCTTCTTCTTGTCCAGACCCCATGATGAGTTTTCTCATCCACATCTGTCTCTGTAGACGTCCATCTTCTCCAGTCTTCTGCAGCAAATCTCCACACGATCCCCTTAAAGATAGAAGTGTCATTATAATGCTCCTAAATTAAAATGTCTGCGATATACTGTTGCCTCACACTATTCCCCTCCCTCCTCATACTGTCTCCGCTAACATCCCCTCTGTTCACCATACTGTCTCCTCATATATTTACCCCCTAACTCTCTATATACTGTCTGCTCACACATACCCCCGACTCCCCATACTGTGTCTGCACACATCCCATCACCCTCACTCCACATAATGTGTCCACATACATTAACCCGTTCACTCCCCATAATGTCTGCACCCATCCCCCATACTGTTTCCTCATACATACTCTACATTTTGTGTCCTGAAATCTCCCCACACACATTAAATCCCCCATCCCTCACACACATTAAATAACCCCCTTCCCCACTCCAAATCCCACCACACATATTAAATCCCCCATCCCCACTCCAAATCCCTCACACACATTAAATAACCCCCCATCCCCACTCCAAATCCCCTCACACATTAAATAACCCCCCATCCCCACTCCAAATCCCTCACACACATTGAATAACCCCCATCCCCACTCCAACCCCCTCACACATTAAATAACCCCCCATCCCCACTCCAAATCCCCCCACTCATAAAATAACCCCCCATCCCCACTCCAAAGCCCCCATACATTAAATAACCCCCAACCCCACTCCAATTCCCCCCACACATTAAATAACCCCCCATCCCCACTCAATAACCCCATCCCTACTCCCAAATCCCCCCAAACATTATGTACCCCCCACTCCAAATCCCCCACACATTAACCCCATCCCCACTCCAAATCCCCCCACACATTAAGTATCCCCCATCCTCACTCATTAACCCCCCACACATTAACCCTCATCCCCACTCATTAACCTCCCCACACACATTAACCCCCCACACATTAACCCCCATCCCCACTCATTAACCTCCCCACACACATTAACCCCCCACACATTAACCCCCATCCCCACTCATTAACCCCCCACTCATTAACCCCCACACACACATTAACCCCCACACACATTAACCCCCATCCCCACTCATTATCCCCCCACATTAACCCCCATCCCCACTCATTAATCCCCCACACATTAACCCCCCACTCATTAACCTCCCCACACACATTAACCCCCCACACATTAACCCCCATCCCCACTCATTAACCCCTATCCCCACTCATTAACCCCCACACACATTAACCCCCCACACATTAACCCCATCCCCTCATTAACCCCCATCCCCACTCATTATCCCCCCACACATTAACCCCCATCCCCACTCATTAACCCCCTCACACATTAACCCCCATCCCCACTCATTAACCCCCACATACATTAACCCCCATCCCCACTCATTAACCCCCCACACACATAAACCCCCTCACACACATTAACCCCCCACAAATTAACCCCCATCCCTTCATTAACCCCCCCCACACATTAACCCCCATCCCCACTCATTAACCCCCATCCCCACTCATTAACCTCCCCACACACATTACCCCCCACACATTAACCCCCATCCTCACTCATTAACCCCCATCCCCACTCATTAACCCCATCCCCACTCATTAACCCCCACACACACATTAACCCCCCACACATTAACCACCATCCCCACTCATTAACCCCCATCCCCACTCATTAACCCCCACACACATTAACCCCCATCCCCACTCATTAACCCCCCCACTCATTAACCCCCATCCCCACTCATTAACCCCCCACACATTAACCCCCATCCCCACTCATTAATGCCCCCACACATTAACCCCTATCCCCACTCATTAACCCCCACATACATTAACTCCCATCCCCACTCATTAACCCCCCACACACAACCCCCTCACACACATTAACCCCCCACAAATTAACCCCCATTCCCTCATTAACCCCCACACATTAACCCCCATCCTCACTCATTAACCCCCATCCCCACTCATTAACCCCCCACACATTAACCCCCCCACACATTAACCCCCATCCCCACTCATTAACCCCCCACTCATTAACCCCCTTCCCCACATTAACCCCATCCCCACTCATTAACCCCTTTCCCCACATTAACACCCCCCATCTTCGGTGTCTTCAGCTCCACAGTGGAGCACTTACCACCAGCGTACGCTCTGGGTGCTGGGGAGTGACATCAGCAGCGTGATCACATGACCTGATCACGCTGCTGACGTCGCTCTGGCCCAGCGGTCAGAGCTTCAATTGTACTGGCGTCTGTATAGACTCCAGTACAATTGTTCTCTGGGAGCCGGCATGCGCACCTTCTCTGTGCCAGCTGTCAGCTTGACAGCTGACACAGAGAACCGCTGACACTCAGGCCGGGGGGGCGGCAGAACGCAGCCGCCAGGGAGGACACTGCGGACCGCTGCATTAGGCGGCCCGACTGCGCCCCTGCCGGCTGCACCCGGGGCAACTGCCCCAGCTGCCCCCCCTAGATACGCCCATGGGAAGACCACCTGCCTGGTGCCAGTTCACAAGATCACCTTTTCAACTTCCCTACATGACTATCGTCCAGTGGCCTTAACATCGCATACTATGAAGTCGCTGGAGAGAATAGTACTTGTGCCCGAGGGTGAGGGCCTACACTGAGCCCCTGCAGTTTGCATACCAGCAGAGATTGGGGGTGGATGATGCTGTAGTGTCTCTGCTACATACAATACATTCATTCTTGGACAATGAGGGAACTGCAGTGCGCGCCATGTTCTTTGACTTCTCTAGTGCCTTCAATACCTTACAGCCGCTCTTATTACGAAATAAGTTGACTGATATGGCAGTGGATGAGGGGATGGTGAACTGGATAAGCAACTACCTGACAGACAGGCCACAGTTTGTAAGGATGGGGGAGGTGGTATCTGGCAGTGTATGGAGCAGTGTAGGAGCCCCTCAGGGTACACTGCGGTCGCCCTTCCTCTTCACATTGTATACAGCTGACTTTCAGTATAAATCTGATTTCTGTCACCTCCAAAAATTCTCAGATGACTTAGTGATTGTAGGGGGCATTGTGGGGGACCGTGGAGAGGAGGAATACAGAAGGGTGGTTTCTGACTTTGTAGATTGGTGCCAGACTAACTGTCTAGAATTAAATGTAAAGAAAACCAAGGAGATGGTGGTGAGTTATAGAAGGAAAAAGGAGGAGTACTTACCGATCACTATTGCTGGCCAGGAGGTGGAGATGGTTTAGAGCAGGGTTCCCCAACTCCAGTCCTCAAGGCCCACCAACAGGTCATGTTTTCAGGATTTCCTTAGTATTGCACAGGTGATAATTGCATCACCTGTACAACACAAGAGAAATCCTGAAAACATGATCTGTTGGTGGGCCTTGAGGACTGGAGTTGGGGAACCCTGGTTTAGAGCAACAAATACTTGGGGGTTCACCTCGACAGTAAACTCGATTGAAGGTGTCATACAGAGAAGGTTCACAAGAAGGGAATGAGCAGACAGTACTTTCTGCAGAAGCTCAGGTCGTTCAATGTGTGCGGTAAAATGCTGGAAATGTTCTACCAGTCTGTTGTAGCAAGCACCATCTTTTTTGCTATCATTTGCTGGGGCAGTATTGTGCGAGTAGCTGACGCTAATAAGCTCAACAAACTTATCAAGAAGGCAAGTGCGGCTGTTGGCCTCCATCTTGACTCTTTTGAGGAGGTAATGGAAGATAGGATTCAGAAGAAGTGCAGGGCTATAATGAACAATAATACACACCCACTATATGAGCTGTTCTTGAATCAGAAGAGCACATTCAACAGCCGACTAATCCTACTAAGGTGCAAGAAGGAGAAATTCAGGAAATCGTTTGTGTCTACTGCTATGGAGATGTATAACAATTCACTAAGGGTGAAAGTTGGCTACAACCTAGGGCTGGCGCACTAAGGGAAATGATCAGAGACTTGTGTACCTTTGCTTGTTACGTATTGTGGTTAGTCATGTGCAAGATCTGTGTCTAGTATTTACTCTATGTAATGATGTTCTTAATGTTTTGGTTGTAATGCTGTTGTAACGCTGCTGTGATACCATAATTTCCCTCTGGATCAATAAAGTGTATCTTATCGTATAGTAATGAATTAAGCAACGTGGCCCTTTAAAAAATATTGTTCTTTTATGCATAGATTAATAAATGAATAATAGTATACAGGAGTCAAAGGGTTATTGGATAGGGAGCTCCATACTGCATAACCAGGTCATGTATACCTTACTTCCTTAGAGTCTTCATTAACCCTTTCTTGCTATTCACGTTAAACAGCATATACTGTATAGTTTTGGAAGTGCCACTAATCTAGGCCAATACTTTGTTTGCTTGTTCTAATTAGACATACAGGTGATTATAATACAGTTGTAATCCTGAAGGATTACATGTATGACTCCCACCCTCCCCATAAATATTAAGCACTAAAAGCACCACAACAGTCATTTATTTTTCCCTTTTTTAGGTATTTTGTGGTTTTGTGACATGAAGGATGTAACATACTCACCATTCTCCATCTTCTCTCTTTTTTTCAGCAGTACTCTGATCCATTGCAGTACCAAGTGACCACATCTGTAACCTGCCTGATCACTTTGTGTACTGTCGATTATTTGTTCTTTAGCCCTGTTCTGAGTCTCATAGACTTGCATTGAGAAAAATCAAAAAGTGACCTCCGCTCTACACAGCAATCAAGGTGTGATTTGTCAGGTCAAAATGTGGTCATGTGGTGCTGCAACAGGCCGGAGCACTGCTGAAACCAAGAAAAGATGATAACCAGTGAGTATGTTGCTGCCTTAAAGACACTTACACACATGATGCCTAACAAAGAGAAAAAAAAAAAAAAAAATTGGGGTTTAAAGTTTTATGGTGTGGCTCACAGGATTCTGTGGGCAAGTGTTTCAACTGTTCTGCATAGCCACCATGTGACCAGCACCCCCTTGGAAAACATCATAAAAATTGGCACAGTATGAAAAAGCCGATATGTCTTTGACAGTATGGTTAATTTGAAGAAGCTAAAACCAAAATATTCAGGGAACTAGCGAAAATAACATAAGTGCAAATATTGGACATTTTTGACTAGGTGACAGGTCCTCTTTGAGGCCCACATGCATTTTACTTTAAGTTAGACGAACCGGTGGGAAGGTCAACCTTCTAATATGTTTGTGGGACCCCTGACTCTTCTGACAGTTGCAATGGAGAGGATTGGTTAGTGTGAATGTCATGCCAGATCCATTTGTTCTCCTAGGAGATAAGCCACCTTCATAAGTTTATGACAGTTGCTTACTAATCTTTCCCTATTGAGAACACATAAACACTCATGTGTATAGCAGAGTCAGGAGAGGTTGGGGAGTTGGCCGATTGTGTGTCCAGCTAACAGCTATCTAAAATGTGTGGGCAGCTTTAGCTTGGCAGAGCATACAAAGGGGATTGGAGAACAAGTTGTTGGTGGACAGTGTTGGACTAGAGTGTCAAGGGCCCACCAGTAACATTGACAGTGGGGGGTCCACTTTTCACCTGCATACACACATTACACTACCCTCATTCACAAATTTACCTATATCTCTATATAATAATAAACTGGGTAGTTTGGTTAATGAATGATGATATGCTGCTTTATTTCTGTACAGAGTAAATAATGTGATTTATGCCAAGTACTGCCCATAGAGAGGTGTTGGGGGACCAGATCTGCACAGGGGCCCACCGGGGGATTCCCCTGTTACCCTATGGGCCAATCCGAGCCTGGGTGGACACTTCTAACAGCAGCTTATTTCACAGCAGAACAAACAATCAGGATTGATGGAAACCAACTAGTTGATGCTCAATGATAAATGTCTGGTGATAGTCAGGAGGCATTAGATAATGAATCCTGCCCAAATCATCTGGATCCACTGATTGTAATCTCATGTGTATGGGCAGTAATAAGCCTCATGCAAACAGTAGGGCTATGTGCATGGAACAAGTAGGTCATGCACTGGGCAATTATGCATCAACAAGATTCATAGTTCGCAGTGGAGTCATGATAAATCCTGCAATGAGGATAATATTCCTTCAATATAGATAGTAGAAAGAATCCTTCATGATCAAGATTTGCAGTGAATCAATGTAATTCACATAACAGCAAAATAAAAGGAAAATACATTTTAAATATTTACTTATCTATAGAGATGGCAGAATTGATTTGCCAGGTATGAAATTCACCATGAATCAGCGCGATTCGCATTTTGCAGGAAAACATTTTTAAAGATTCACTCAACTATAGTATCCGACTTACATAATAGCACCCTTGGCTCTCCAGTCAGATAGCACATTGTCATTTACTGTCCAATAAGGAAATTAGATTTATTGCAGAAATTTCCTCAACTGAATAGTTTCATTCAATGGGGTCATATCTGCGGTATTTGCATGGATTTTTGCCAACCCCATGCAAATGCATGAGACAGTTACAGAAATTTTTGCTCCAAATCTGATGTGTGTAGACATCGATGCCTTGATTTCTATATTGTATAATGGTTTATGGCTGTACATTATGGAGAAAATTTATTAATGCTGATATATCACTGTTCAGACATTGCTAGCAAAAATAACGCAATCTAATAAACAAATATATAAAGGTACTGTACCGAATGAAAGTCCCAATGTGAGGATTTCCATTAATTGTATTGTTATCCCATATCAAACATTGGTGTTATAATGTTGGAAGTAACCCTGTTTTTTTTTTTTTAAAGGAAAAATCAATGATAGGGTTTCTAGACTGAGATAGATTGTCACGTCGTGATGAATTCAGTAAAAATGATGTAATCAGCAATATACAAGTGAATTATGGCTGCTAGCTCTCTGAACATATTTACACTGGGTGATGATTGGGGAGGATATGATACCTTGGTAAAAAGACAAGTCCATTGTCATTTCTTCTTGTCTGTTCTGGTGTAGCAATGTCTGACCCATCACATGCCAGACACCAATAGAACCCAACAAACTTCATATTCCCTACAAAGACGACAGAGACTCCTGACTGAGCCTTCTATCTACACAGATGTGAAGTCAGCCTAATCCGTTCATACACGTGTCGTGGTTTTGAATTTAACACCATATTTATGACACAGTTATCTTTTTTGTTTGTTGGTATACTTGAATGTTATTCTTTTTAATCTGATATAGTAATACAATGGAAATATTAAAAATACTGGTAATGGGAGAAACATGGCCAATTCTCGACATGATGAGATCCTAACTATAGGGCCAGGGTCAGACGAGCGTATGAAAAATCATCCGAATTTCATTCAAAAAAACCTTCGGTGTTTTTCACCTGATTTTCATTTATATTGCCCTCAAAGTGCTATCTGTGTTTCCGTTTTTATGCCCGTGTGTCAATCCGTGTGCGATCCGCTTTCATACATCTACGTTCAAAAATGCACATGTTCAAGTACAGATTCTGAGGTTAATAAAGGAAATGTATCTGTTTAAATCGGATGCCACACAGATTCTATGTGAAATCCCTTTTTTTAATGCACCCATAGACTTTAATGGATGAGTCACATTCGAAACTCAGAAGAGAATAGTACATGCTGTACTATGAACAGACCTCTTAAGTTACATTGGTCAATGTGTCTGATTTTTACTCGACAGCCCAATTCCATATTATACACTCATTTGATCAAGCCCTTAAAGGAAAACAATTTTAAGTTGTAAAGGGACACTCCATGTATACCTGAGGGTGGCAGTATATCACACAGGGATTATCTTTTTGAGTCTGGGTCAAACTCCCCTCTTTCTGGCCTTGTGCAAAGCATAGGAACGTGAAAAAAAGTTTACCTAGAATTTTCCTCATGGTTGAGTAGACTAGAGGCTATAAACTAAAAGGTTAGTACAGGACTAATAATGTAAGCTCATCATCTCTTAGGTGAAGGAGTAATCAAATAGTTAAAATGTTGCTGAGATGTATTTAAATATAATTAATCTAGGCTGTAAACATGAAAGGTAATTGAGATCTGACATTAGTGATATCACAGGTTCGTCTTCAGATCATTGTTCTCTGCTCTTGTACATGTTTTTATGCTTAGCTTCACCTTGTATAGATTGAGTACTTATCAAGGGCAGAATCACTGCTTTGTCAGACGTACCTAGTATTTCGAATTTACTCCATGTTTGGAATATTTTCTTGTAATCCTCCTCTGGAAGAAGTCCTATTTTTACCTATAATTATGATAGCATAATTTCTAAACTTGTTCTTCATCAACACAAAGAATTCCAGTTTAAACACTCTTACCGGAAGTACAACCAACCTTTGTCTGATTTCTCTTGGTCTCCATGCCTAGCATGAACTTTAATGGGGCATGCCTAAAGTAACCTACAAATAACCAACAATAAACCTACACGACCTCTAAGGTGATAAGGTACAAGTTTCTTAGCACCTACAGGGTGCTCATGATACCATGTATGTCCATAATCTCACCATAAAGATACAGAGTACAAATAAACTCCCATATAATGTTGGCTATTTCATTTACTCGTAAATTTTTATTACTTGCCTCCTTCAATTAGCATTTTGAGTTAACCTTTTACGAAATTAACAAGATACAGCATCATCCTTAGAAAATCAACCTGCGGATCCAAAACCCAGCACATATAAACAAAAAGAAAATCTGAAAAGCCTGATACCATCCAAAACCTAAAATATTTAAACTGCAGAATTCAAATTAAATTATAGCCTACACACATAAATCATGCTCAATGGCCAGGAAGCTAAGATTTGTTGTGCAGTTTGTAAGTTTCTTTTTAAAGTTTATATAAGAAAAAACTGGGAACTCATCTGTGACTTTTTTCCCTGATTTGTGAGTCAGGGAAAGAAACTCACCAGTGACCACATTGTTCCATTTATGTCACAGGCAGACTTAGGAACAACCCATTACTGCAAAGACCTGGCCAAGGTACCTCTAATATCATCTGCTACTATGACAAGATAAAGGAAAGAAACAGTGGATTTACTCCGTTGACAACTAGATTTTTTTTAATTGATTTATATTTTAGGATGAACAGAGTGAACTCTATATTAAATTGCACTGTGTGGCTTTTCTGGCCACCAAACTGCTAAAACCATCTAAGAACGGTCCTGAATAACTTTGGATGGCTTTTTCAGGTGCTATGGTTGC
Organism: Dendrobates tinctorius; assembly: GCF_039654945.1. Classification (NCBI taxonomy): domain Eukaryota; kingdom Metazoa; phylum Chordata; class Amphibia; order Anura; family Dendrobatidae; genus Dendrobates; species Dendrobates tinctorius. The sequence continues at coordinate 14,334,170 of NW_027361827.1, forward strand.
ACTCATTCCACTCCTTACTTGTTACACTACAATGAATACACTATAGACCCAAAATCACTTGCTGGTGTGAACTGCTGTGAAGCAAAACCCGATTTGTCTACTAGGAATGTCCTGATAGCAGCTCCCTTGAAGGCGATAACCCTGGAGTTTTCAAGTTTAATGATCTGTAGAAACGTATGTCAGATACCACTACTTTGAGGTTAGTTTTGTAAAGTTAAATCACAAACCTGAACAGAGAAAAATCTGTTGAAGCTATAGTCTGTATGTTGATAGGAAAACCTTGGCTAAAATAAACGCTCTATCACTAAATGCTAGTACAAAGACCAATATTACCTTAACATAGGTGAACTCAATTCAATTCAATGCCCAAAATGCTAAATCAATCTAAACAATGGTATATCTACCATAAACTAATCACATCTTGCAACAATTAATCTACTACTTTAATATGTTTTAAAATTGAAGAACAACTATATTTTATTGTTATCAAGAATTCAACCTGTCTACACTACAAATCCACAACCAACTTGAAGAATGCTGAACACAACAACTGTAAATCTATAAAGAAGATACAACAACAGCTTAAGAACTCAAATTGGGATTACTTGAAATTTTATTTTGATATTGTATCAGTAAGAATTAAGGCCATGTGCACACGCTGCGGTTTTGCTGCGGTTCTGCTGCGGTTTTGGCCCTGCAGAACTGCAGCAGTTCCGCAGACATGGTACTTTACCATGTTAGCCTATGGGTTTTCAAAACCGCAGTGCTCACACTGCGGTTTTTTACCTGCGGAAATGCTGCAGGTTTTTTTCCGCAGCATGTCAATTGTTTCTGCGGATTCTGCTGCGGTTTCACACCTTTAACATAGTAGAGGTGTGAAACCGCAGGCCAAACCGCAGCAAAACCGCAGGTCACTTTACCTGCGGTTTTACCTGCGTTTCCGCGGGAAAAAACCTGCAGCAGAATCCGCAGCGTGTGCACATACCCTTAAACTTCCTTAAAGAATGAACCACTAATCCACTTTTTTCATACTTGATATGGCAAAAGTTCACAGGCTGAATACAGAGAAACAATTCATCTGTAAATGTTATGGGCTCTACTTTATTGATAGGACAGGTAAGTCACCCCGATAAAAAAAAATCAGTCTATCAAACTGTTGCAATAAAAAAAATGCATTCTGAAGTATCTAAAATTAATATTTTAAAATAAATAATTCGAAAGTAGTTATTGCACAGTCAAAGTTAAATACTAAGTTTCAAAGTAGCAATCAACTATAACTGTATATGAGTTGCTAACAATAATATACATATATAAATATATATGTGTGATTGTATAAATATATATATATATATATATATATATATATAGTGGCATGTAAAAGTTAACAGTGTTAACAGTTAAGCAAATTGAAGATGAAATGATCTCCAAAAGGCCTAAACTTAAACATGATACATTTCCTTTGTATTTTAGGCAATATATATTCAGTCATTTTTTACATTTTAAAAATTACAAAAAGGAAAATGGGCCAATTCAAAAGTTTGCACATCCTTGAAGATTTGTGTGCTCAGATAACTTTCAACAAGGTTTCAGACCTTAATTGGCCTGTTAGGGTAATGGCTTGCTAATTATAATTGTTAGGAAATGTCAGGTGATGTAAATTTCCTAACTTTATAAAAAACCCAGAGGAAAGGTCAGGTGATGCAAATTTCCCAACTTTATAAAAACTCAGCCTCCTCTAACCTAGTACTGAAAACAGGAGCCATGGGTTATTCTAAGCAGCTGCCTAGCACTCTGGAAATTAAAATGGTCAAGCTAAGGTCTGGAAGACCAAGCTAAATTTCAGTGAGAGCTGCCCATAGGATTGCTAGAGAGGCAAATCAGAACTCCGCTTGACTGCAAAAGATCTTCAGAAAGATTTAGCAGGCTCTGTAGTCATGGTACATTGTTCTACTGTTCAGAGACACCTGCACGAATATGTCCTTCATGGAAGAGTCATCAGAGGAAAACCTCTCCTGTGTCCTAACCATAAAATTCAGCATCAGAAGTATGCAAAAGAAAATAGAAACAAGCCTGATGCATTTTGGAAACAAGTCCTGTGGACTGATGAGGTTAAAGCAGAACTCTTTTGCCACAATGCTCAAAGGTATGTGTGGAGAAAAAAGGGCACAGAATTTCAGGAAAAGAACATCTCCCTAACTATTATGCATGCGGGTGGATCAATCATGCTTTGGGGTTGTGTTGCAGCCAATGGCACGGGAAACATTTCACAGGTAGAAGAATGAATGGATTCAATGACATTTGAACAAATTCTTGATGAAAACATAACACCATCTGTAAAAAAGCTGAGGTTGAAATGAGGATGGCTTCTACACATGGATAATGATCCTAAACACACGTCAAAATCAACAATATACTATCTCAAAAGGCACAAGCTGAAGGTTTTACAATGGCCCTCACAGTTCCCTGATCTGAACATCATTGAAAATCTGTGGCTAGACCTCAAAATAGCAGTGCATGCAAGAAAACCCCAAAATCTCACAGAACTGGAGGAATTTTCCAAGGAAGAATGGATGAAAATTCCTCAAACAAAAATTGGAAGACTCTTGGCTGGCTACAAAAAGTGTTTACAAGCTGTGATACTTGCAAAATGAGGTGCTACTAGGTACTAACCATGTAGTACCATACATGCAGGATGCACAAAGCATTGGACCCTTTTTCTTTTTTGCAATTTTTAAAACGTAAAAAAATTACTTTTTTTTGCCTAAAATACAAAGGAAATGTATTTAGCCCTTGTAAAGATCATTTCACCTTCAACTTGCTTAACTGTTCACAATAACAATAAATTTGACCAGAGGTGCCCAAACTTTTACATGCCACTATGTACAGCTCTGGCAAAAATTAAGAGACCACTTCCAAATGTTCAGTTTGTCTGATTTTTCTCTTTATAGGTATATCTTTGAGTAAAATGTAAATTGTTCTTTAAGTCTATAAATGTCTGACAACATGTCTCCCAATTTCAAAGCAATAAATTTTGTATTTTTTTCTGACAAAGAAAAATGGTCAAAATTAAAAAAAAGAAAAAACAGTGCTTTGAGACCTCAAATAATGCAAAGAAAACAAGTTTATAATCATTTAGAAAAAACAATACTAATGGTTTAACTCAGGAAGAGTTCTGAAATCAATATTTTGTGAAATATCCATGATTTATAAAAACAGCTTTCATGTGTCTTGGCATGCTTTCCACCAGTCTCTCACACTGCTCCTGGCACAAAAATGTAAGCAGTTCTTCTTTGTTTGTTGGCTTGTGACTATCCATCATCCTCTTGATTACATTCCAGAGGTTTTCAATGGGATTCAGGTCTGGAGAATGGGTTGCCCATGACAGGGTTTTGATGTGGTGGTCTCTTAATTTTTGCCAGAGCTGTATATATATATATATATATACACATATATATATATACACACACACACATTAGAATGTTTTGAAGGACTTGATTGATAACTTGTTCCCATCATACTGATGCTCATAATAAAGGGTTCAATGCTCATTTTCATTTTACTATTGCATCATCCAGAAGGAGGAAACATTTTAATGTTTGTAAGAAGGAATCTAATGAAAAGATTTCCTATTCTCACCAGTTTGTCGTAATAATCACTGTGTGAAACCTGGGGTCATTTATCTCAGTTTACCCTTAGTCATTTATAAATATTGAATTAATTGAATATATCCAATATTTGCTTTCCAAAGACATCTAATCTGCTAACTGGGATGTGGCTTTATGGAAAGTGGCAAGCCTTGAGCAATGCAGGGCCATTGCCATAAATGTCAGACAGTCATTTGTATATCATGAATAGGACAAGTGATTGGAATTTAAGTGATTTCAGAACTGAATGTAAATTGCCAGAAACAGTCATTTTGTATAAGGATATTTATGTTTACACTTGAAAGATTTGATTTATCACAGAAATTCTTTGAAATTGTCCCATTAACAGCAATAGAGTTTGTAAAATACAGTATATTCCCATTCTGCATTAAAAGCAAGATATTTCACTACAAATCTGCTATATGCGAACAAAGTCTTATAAAGCAACCATTCACATACCTAAAAGAATTAATTTCCAATTATGTGAGTCTGGAAACTGAAATTTCACCTTGGGTCTTTTCATAATGTGTGAACACAGAAGGAACACTTATTTCTACTTTATCCTTATAGCACTTGACCCACTTAGACAAAGAAAGCGTTTCTTGGCTCATAGACCTAACATTATCAATGGGAAGCAATTTATTATTTAAATGCACAGTAGTGCTGAAAGCCTTGGCTATTAAATACAAATGGAGAAATGTCGCTCTGTAGTATATACTGCAGCATTAGAAAGAGCTAAGAGCAGTGCTTTCTACAGCAGGGTAATGTGTCAAATCTAACCAAGACACCTCATATATGGGATTTGTGCATTACCCTTGTGTCTCCATGGGTTCTCTCACACATTGGTGCTCAGTGAAAAAGGTAAAGCAGGTACATATATATATATATATATATATATATATATATATATGGTATTCACAGCCCTGTTAGGGAGCATGAAATTAAATGTATTTTACTTCTTTACCAGAATTCTTTATTCCTTTACCAAAACAATCTTCACTAGAATTTCCATCTTAGGATGACCCAATACAGTTGTGATGTTGATGCACCATGCCCAACATCTATTGTTAATAGGCAGTAAATACATACATGCTTTTTTCAAAGAAGCTTTATTGGAAGATTTGTATATATATATATATACATACCTAAAGCATATATTTCTATATATCTTCTATCTGTCTCTCTATCTGTCTATCTAGATTATACTTATTTATATATTTATAGATAATTGGATGGATATAAACATATATAAAGATATCTATCCATATATATATATATTGAATTTGAATGAATATATATATATATATATATATATATATATATATATATATATATATATATGCCCAAAGCAGCATGTATCTATACACAATTCCAGTAAAAGTGTGCTAGATTGCAAGCTTCTGTGGCCAGTCCTAATGTCTGCACCGCTTGTCAGATGTCCTAGATTTCGCTATGTGAATGACTAGTTATGTTACATCAATCCGAGAGTGTGTCTTTGGAATGTAAGCTATATATCAGGATGGGGTATGTACTTGTAGTATGTGTGGAGCCACTTGAGCCCTGATTGTCAGCATATGATTGCCGGCAGATGAGTGGCACTCCACAGAGGAGAGGGCACCGTGGAGTAATAAGTGTGCATCCCACGTGTGTTGTACAATGGAGTGTTTGACAGTGTGATCAGGGCTAAGAGTAAACAATAGTATAGATTATTTCACGGGTCACAGAGGGGTACAGCGCCTCCTGCCCTGTCAGTCACCATATTGTCATGCCATGCCATGTATTGCCCAGCACCCAGCGCCTTCCTCCTCACTACGACCTGTTGGAATAGGGGAGTAAAGCCTAGCTCTGCGATTATGCCATGTGCAGTGAGTAGTGGACTACCATGCATACAGGAGCACAGTAATACTTGGCTCCCTATTTATCTTATTAACAGTCCTCATCTTCTTTGATAAATCTCAAATACGATGCTAAAACCCACACTTGAAATAATAATAATAATAATTGCAATATATACAGATTCTGTCAATAAATATATATGTATAGAAAAAGTATAATGTATGGAAATAAATATATGCATATATGATGTTTTAAAAATATAATAAATATTACATCTTTGTGTATATCTAGAATTTATTACACTGTAATATTCGAATAAATTGTAAGTAAATATTTGTGATAAATTAGACTACAAATCTTATGGTTCACTGGAACAAACCCATGAAGGTTAATGATAACAATTATGAAAAAATGAGTGTAACAAACAATAATAATGCCATTTTTGAGAGGGTAATGCAATTTATAGATCCTTTGCTGCAATTGGTTAGACTGGAGAAATTAATAGACCACCTGCTGGGTCTAATATTAATGCTGCTGCTCTATGTCTGTCTGTCTTGAAAATGAGTTCACCGGGGAGCATCAGATGTATGCCTAGGAAATAATGAGCTGTGGATAGATAGATAGATAGATAGATATGAGATAGATAATAGATAGATAGATAGATAGATAGATATGAGATAGATAATAGATAGATAGATAGATATGAGATAGATAATAGATAGATAGATAGATAGATAGATAGATAGATAGATATGAGATAGATATGAGATAGATAGATAGATATGAGAGATATGAGATAGATATTGGATAGATAGATATACTTAGATAGATAGATAGATAGATAGATATATACATACCTAAAGCATATATTTCTATCTATCTTCTATCTGTCTCTCTGTCTATCTAGATTATACTTATTTATATATACATATATTTATACATAGATAGATAGGTAGATAGATAGATATGAGATAGATATGAGATAGATAGATAGATAGATAGATAGATATGAGATAGATATGAGATAGATAGATAGATAGATAGATAGATATGAGATAGATATGAGATAGATAGATAGATATGAGAGATATGAGATAGATATTGGATAGATAGATATACTTAGATAGATAGATAGATAGATAGATAGATAGATAGATAGATAGATAGATAGATAGATACCTAAAGCATATATTTCTATCTATCTTCTATCTGTCTCTCTATCTGTCTATCTAGATTATACTTATTTATATATACATATATTTATACATAGATAGATAGATAGATAGATATGAGATAGATATGAGATAGATAGATATTGGATAGATAGATAGATAGATAGATAGAGATAGATAGATAGATAGATAGATAGATAGATAGATACAAGTCTGACAAAATGGTAGACACAAAGAAAAGATTAACTTAAAGAACAAAAACTGTTAATTGCTATTTATGAAGCAGCTCTCACTATTCATTTGTGAAATGTGGAGACATACAAAGCTGATCTACTGTATGTAACAAATGTAAATAAATAGGTATGTGAGAACAAATGGGAAGATTTATAACGATATATTGCTGCTTGTTTTTCAGTATAAAGCCCTGAAAGCCGCCTATTATGATAACTGTAAAACAGGTGTACATATTAAAGCAAGATAGAAGAATAGAAATGTGTATGGGAAGGATAGAGAATCAATGCGGGCACAATGGCAGTCACCCGCATAAGGCACCCTGGTAACACATGCCAAGCTATCAATGGAACTAAAGGTGATATGATTATATATATATATATACACATACATATAACATACACAAAATATACCATATACATATGATACACAAAATATATACACATATAACACAAATATATACACACATGTAATATATATATACTGTATATATCTACACATAATATATATATAGACACACACACATACATGTAATGTGTACACATACACTATATATACAGTATGTATATATATTTATCTCTAGAAATAAATCCTGTGATTCCTCCTTGAATGTGTAAGGATAAACAAGTGTCATGTGACCCCGTGTACACCCCCCTCCTCCCCCACATTACAAGCCATGTTTCCTGCAGGTGTGCAGACTCATTAGCCCTGGCAATCAATGGCATCACCCTCAGTAATGGCCTCCCATCAGCCTAGTCTCCAGCTAATCAATGGGAGTCAAGAGAGGAAAGATCAGATCTCAGTGTGGTGCTCTTGTGGGGCCACTTTCCCTTTCTGGTATTGAAGCCTTCACCTCGTACATGTATGAAATGGTTTATCGATGAAACGATTATTCACCCGATTAGCCTAATAACGTGAGCCAGTGACAGCGGTGCCCGCTAATGCCATGCCCCAGCATCCATGGCCCCCAGTGCTGCAGCTATGGCCCTCCGATGGGGTCGCACCCGGACACTTCCTTACTACCAGCACATACTTATTGAAGTTCTCAATAGTTTCTAGTCGCTATCAAACCAGATGACTCCATTCTCAGGTTCCAGATCGAATCAATATCGAAGCAAATTGGAAACCACAAAATAGTCCCATCCAAAAGGACTACAGAAGCGCATTCACTACCGAACATTATATCCACGTGAGAATAACCTGTACCAACATTTCTTCCCATTCCAGAACTACTGCCACACATGGGGGCTAATAATTACATGGCACAGAAATAATTGCATTCAGAAGTTTACACTTAATCAAATTATTGTATTTTATATGTACCTGGTATAACTAATAGCAGCATCGCTCCAGTCAGAGGTGTGAGCGTACATATATGTACCAATATATATATATATATACACACACATATATATACCGAGATACATATGGCAGGCAATCAGCTCCCATATTACTAGCCAGATGTATGAGTGGAGATATATATATACACACACACGTATATATATATACATATACACTGAGATACATATGGCAGGCAATCAGTTCCCATATTACTAGCCAGATGTATGAGTGGAGATATATATATACACACACACGTATATATATACACACATATATATACCGAGATACATATGGCAGGCAATCAGCTCCCATATTACTAGCCAGATGTATGAGTGGAGATATATATACACACACACGTATATATATATACATATACACTGAGATACATATGGCAGGCAATCAGCTCCCATATTACTAGCCAGATGTATGAGTGGAGATATATATACACACACACACGTATATATATATACATATACACTGAGATACATATGGCAGGCAATCAGCTCCCATATTACTAGCCAGATGTATGAGTGGAGATATATATACACACACACACGTATATATATATACATATACACTGAGATACATATGGCAGGCAATCAGCTCCCATATTACTAGCCAGATGTATGAGTGGAGATATATATACACACACACACGTATATATATATACATATACACTGAGATACATATGGCAGGCAATCAGCTCCCATATTACTAGCCAGATGTATGAATGGAGATATATATACACACACACACGTATATATATATACATATACACTGAGATACATATGGCAGGCAATCAGCTCCCATATTACTAGCCAGATGTATGAGTGGAGATATATATACACACACACACGTATATATATATACATATACACTGAGATACATATGGCAGGCAATCAGCTCCCATATTACTAGCCAGATGTATGAGTGGAGATATATATACACACACACACGTATATATATACATATACACTGAGATACATATGGCAGGCAATAAGATCCCACCTTGCTGGACCAGTAGCTGATGTATAGCATGTGCTAGCTGCATGTACCTGCCCTGGCAGTCCTAGGAGCCGGGTAGTTCTTGTCTAGCTCCATCCTGATGCTCCACGACTTGTTGATGAGGAGAGAGGGGAAAAAAAAGTTTGCAGTTTGTGTTGTAGTTATGGCCTGGGGCTCCTGGCAGCCTGGGATAATTCAAGCCTTCCGCTCCCTGTCGGGCTCTTTACAGTGGATCACTGAGCTGAGACTAAACGTTTTGGGAGAGGGAGAAAAAAACCTCCGAAGGAACCACTAAAGGGCTTTTCTCCCCATGTGAGATCATGTCCTGTTCTAGAACACAAGATGTCCCCACATGCAACCAAAACCCCTGAAACTGGCATGTGCCCTGCTGCTACCCACACCGCACAGGCTTCCTGCTTCTCACTTCTGTTCTATTGGGAGCATAGATTTTTAGGTTTTGATTTTTGTTTTAGTCTTTGTGGCTATTATTATTATTACTGTTATTATAATATCACTATTTGAATGGTCTTCGAATGACAAGTGTACCATAGCTACAACTGCACTCAGGATATTTGCTACATATTAAGACTGCATTTCTAGTGTATTTTATGTTAAATGGAAAAATAATATATGTATATAGCAATAGCAATGCATAATCACATGATCAAAAAGAAACATACGCATTTGTGAAGACACTATGGATATCATACACAAGCAGCCTTTTGCAAATGGAATAGTGTTACCTTTATTTTTTTGAGCAGTATGTATATACACACACTTGGGAAGACAGTATGTATATATACATACTTGGGAAGACACTATAATAATATATTATATATATATAAAGTGGCATGGAATAAGTGGCGCTATAATAATAAATAATAATAATAATAGCAATCCGACATTGACAGCCATAGAGGTCTCCAGGAGACAGGGGTCACCGATGGGCAGATTTCCGTAACAATTGCCGTAAGCGCATCTTAAATGCCGCTGTTAGAGTTTGACAGCAGCATTTAATGACTTAATAGCCGCGGATGAATCACAATTCCACCCACAGCTGTACCGGGCACATGTCAGCTGTTCAAAACAGCTGACATGAACCGGGAAAGATGTGGGCTCACCACTGGAGCCCACATCAATGGGGGGGACACGACATGTGCTGTACTAGTACGGTGCATGTCGTGAAGGGGTTAAAGTCCATAGAATTAACCCCTTCACTCCCAAGGGTGGTTTGCACGTTAATTCCCGGGCCAATTTTTACAATTCTGACCACTGCCCCTTTATGAGGTAATAACTCTGGAACTCTTCAACGGATTTAGGCGATTCTGAGATTATTTTCTCTTGACATATTTTACTTCACCTTAGTTGTAAAATTTCTTCACTATGACTTGCGTTTATTTATGAAAAAATGGAAGTATGGCGAAAATTTTGAAAATTTTGCAATTTTCAAACTTTGAATTTTTATGCCCTTAAACCAGAGAGTTATGTGACACAAAATAGTTAATAAATAACATTTCCCACATGTCTACTTTACATCAGCACAATTTTGAAAGCAACATTTTTTTTGTTAGGAAGTTATAAGGGTTAAAATTTGACCAGCGATTTCTCATTTTTACAACAAAATTTACAAAACCATTTTTTTTAGGGACCACCTCACATTTGAAGTCACTTTGAGGGGTCTATATGGCAGAAAATACCCAAAAGTGACAGCATTCTAAAAACTGTACCCCTCAATCTACTCAAAACGACATTCAAGAAAATTATTAACCCTTCAGGTGCTTCACAGGAGCAGAAGCAACATAGAAGGAAAAAAATAACATTTAACTTTTTAGTCACAAAAATGATCTGTTAGCAACATTTTTTTTATTTTCCCAAGGGTAATAGGAGAAATTGGACCACAAAAGTTGTTGCCCAATTTGCCCTGAGTACGCTGATACCCTATATGTGGCGGGGGGACCACTGTTTGGGCGCACGGCAGGGCTTGGAAGGGAAGCAGCGCAGTTTGACTTTTTCAATCTAAAAATGGCAGGAATTGAGATTGGACGCCATGTTGCGTTTGACGAGCCCCTGATGTGCCCAAACAGTGGAAACCCCCCACAAGTGACCCCATTTTGGAAACTAGACCCCCTAAGGAACTTATCTAGATGTGTGGTGAGCGCTTTAAAGCCCCAAGGGCTTCACAGGAGTTTATAACACCCGGGCGTGAAAATAAAAATCATATTTTTTCCACAAACATGATTGTTTAGTCCCCAATTTTTTATTTTCGCAAGGGTAACAGGAGAAATTGGACCCCAAAAGTTATTGTCCAATTTGTCCTCAGTATGCTGATACTCTACATGTGGGGGGGAACTACTGTTTGGGCGCACGGTAGGGCTTGGAAGGGAAGCAGCGCCGTTTGACTTTTTCAACCTAAAATTGGCTGGAATTGAGATCGGACGCTATGTTGCATTTGACGAGCCCCCGATGTGCCTAAACAGTGGAAACCCCCCACAATTGACCACAGTTTGTAAACTAGACCCCCTAAGGAACTTATCTAGATGTGTGGTGAGCACTTTGAGCCCCCTAGGGCTTCACAGGAGTTTATAACGCCCGGGTGTGAAAATAAAAAATCATATTTTTTCCACAAACATGATTGTTTAGTCCCCAATTTTTTATTCTCCCAAAGGTAACAGGAGAAATTGGACCACAAAAGTTGTTTTTGCAATTTGTCCTGAGTACGCTGATATCCTATATGTGGGGGCCACTGTTTGGGCGCACGGCAGGGCTCGGAAGGGAAGCAGCGCCGTTTGACTTTTTCAACCTAAAATTGTCTGGAATTGAGATCGGATGCCATGTTGCATTTGACGAGCCCCCGATGTGCCCAAACAGTGGAAACCCCCCACAATTGACCCCATTTTGGAAACTAGACCCCCTAAGGAACTTGTCTAGATGTGTGGTGAGGGCTTTGAACCCCCAAGGGCTTCACTAAAGTTTATACTGCCCAGGCGTGAAAATAAAAAATCCTATTTTTTGCCCACAAAAATGATCCCTTAGTCCCCAATTTTTAATTTTCCCAAGGGTAACAGGAGAAATTGGACCCCAAAAGTTATTGTCCAATTTGTCCTGAGTACGCTGGTACCCCATATGTGGGAGAAAACTACTGTTTGGGCACATGTCGGGGCTCAGAAGGGAAGAAGTTACATTTTGGAATGCAGACTTTGATGGAATGGTCTGCGGGCGTCATGTTCCATTTGCAGAGCCCCTGATGTGGTTAAACAGTAGAAACCCCCCACAAATGACCCCATAAAAAATCCTATTTTGTGCCCACACAAATGATTGTTTAGTCCCCAATTTTTAATTTTCCCAAGGGTAACAGGATAAATTGGACCCCAAAAGTTGTGGTCCAATTTGTCCTGAGTACGCTGGTAGCCCATATGTGGGAAAAAACTGTCGAGGATCGGAAGGGAGTGACGTTTTGGAATGCAGGCTTAGATGGAATGGTCTGCGGGTGTCATTTTCCATTTGCAGAGCCCCTGATGTGCCTAAACAGTAAAAAAACCCATAAGTGACATTGTTTTGGAAAATAGACCCCCAAGGAACTTATCTAGATGTGCCCCAACTAATCTAATGTTTCCGGTAAAGTAATTTAGTAGTGCATTGAGGTGTGGTACAAATTGAAGCAATCCTTCATACACAGGCCAGGTTTTTCGGGGCAGGTGTCGCATTGATAAATGGTGTCCTTACGTATTCCATTTTTGTAACACACTCGGCACCTTTTTTGCAATGTACTTCTTTTTGCAGTTTGCGGGACCTCCCCCGGGAAATGCTGACCTGGTGCAATACGAGCACCTTCAGTTCCGGAAGTTCTGGTCCCGCTCCTTCCAGAGTGCCAAACATCAGGGCCTTAACCACTACCTCCTGGAACTCAAGGTATGACGTATCGGTGTGGCGTGCACATTGTGACAGCAGGAATGCGTTGAGCATTGACAATTGGACGATGTGCACGGCCAGCTTTTTGTACCACACCTTGGCCTTTCTTAAAGCATTGTACGGTTGGAGGAGTTGATGGGAGCGATCAACGCCCCCCATGTTTTTATTGTACCCCAGCACACATTCAGGTTTGCTGATCTGTGCAGAGGTACCGCGTACAGTGCTGAGGGCGCTGCCATCACCGTGTATGGTGGTCAAGAGAAGGACATCCCTCTTGTCCTTGTACTTGACCACCAGCAGGTGGTTGCTACATTGGGCCCTGCTCTCACCTTTGCGGAGCATCTGCCCAAGTAGCATCTTCGGGAGGCCTCTCTGATTTTTGCGAACAGTACCACAAGCTGTGGTACCTCACGCAGAGAGGGATTTGTAGAGTGGGACACTGGTATAAAAGTTATCAGTGTAGAGGTGAGAACCTTTATCCAGCAGTGGGTGCACCAAATCCACACAATTTTCCCACTCACTCCCAGGACAGGACACTCAGGGGGTTCAATCCTGGTGTCCTTTCCTTCGTACACTCTAAACCTGTGGGTGTACCCTGAGGTACTCTCACACAGCTTATAGAGTTTGATTCCGTACCTGGCCCTCTTACTGGGCAGGTATTGACGGAATCCGAGCCTGCCCTTAAAATGGACCAAGGACTCATACACGCAGATGTCCCTTTGGGGCACGTACACTTCAGCAAACTTTTTGTTGAAGTGTTCAATGACCGGCCGAACTTTGAACAGACGGTCAAAGTTGGGGTCATCTCGTGCGGGACACTGTGCATTATCGTTATAATGCAGGAATTTGTGGATGGCCTGAAAACGTGTCCGGACCATGACCATTCGGAACATTGTATAAAATATCAACACTCCAATATTGCCGAATTTCAGGCTTTTTCAGGATACCCATGTGGAGGACCAGGCCGCAAAACTGCGTCATTTCAACTGCGTCCACAGGAGACCAGTTAGAATAGGATGAACGCGTACAAATTAGTTTGCTCCACCATGAGGTTAACAAAATCCTCAGAGAAAAGACTTAGAAAAAGTCAATTTCTGTGAGGCTGGTGGTGTCAAACTTGATTCCCGATTCTGCCACAAAATCAGGAATCAGTGGCTCGTAATTTTCGGGGGGCGAGGTCCACACCGGGTCTGCTGAGTCAGCTGCAGGCATGGTGGGCGCTGCCTCATCTGTCCTGGAGCGTCTGCGTGGCGGTTCCGCAGGACCCGAGGAGGAAGATGAGGAGGGGGAAGAGGAAGAAGAAGAGGATGAAGAATCCAAAAAATAAAGAAAAGTGGGATCCTCATCCTCACTATCAGTGTCGGAGGTAAGGTAAGAATATGCCTCCTCCATTGAATAGCGCTGTTGGGAGGAACGTGATGGGCGGGACATTTTTTTGTGTAAATATGGTGCTTGGGTGTACTTTATTTATAACTGTGTATGTGTGTGGGGGGGCTAGTGATTGGTGCACACGATCCTGTAAGAAAAAGCTAAAAGGAAATGGGGAGCAAAATACCTGTGAAAAAAAGTCTAAAACAGCAGACCCTAGATATGATAAGTGAACGTCGTCACTTATCAAAATTTAGTGGCTGCTGGATGTGTGCACAGGGGTGGCTCAAAGGGGGGGAGGTGAAAAAGAAAAATGGAAAACAGCCGACACGAGCTTTGATAAGTGAATTGCGTCACTTATCAAAATTCGGCAGCTAAATGTGCACATGGAAATATCACAAAGGGGGGTAAAAAGAGAGGGCTGGGGGGATTGGGGTGGATGAATAAAGATTGGGCAGGGATCAACAGTTAGGGTTGTAGCTAGGTGGCACAAAAAGGGGTGGAAAAAATGAAAAACGGCAGGCACAAGCTCTGATAAGTGATGTGCGTCACTTATCAAAGTTTTGTGGCTGTGGGATGTGTGTGCGGAGGTGGCGCAAAGGGGGCTGAGTGAAAAAAAGTGAGCACAAGTGTTGATCGGCGAACTGCGTCACCGATCAACGCTCGGCGGCTGCGCACGGAGGTGGTGCAAAAGGGGGGGTGGAGGGGGGTAAAAGGGGGGTGAAGGTGGGGCAAAAGGGTGGTGGAGGGGGATGAAGATAGATTGGGGAGGTGAAGATAGATTGGGCAGGGGATCAGGGATCAATTAACACTTACAGTTGTAGTGTTCTTTCTTCTCTCTTCTTTCTTCTGCAGGGATTGTGATGCTACAAGCTGTGGCACCACAATACCCAGCACAGGAGCTCTTGCGTCTGACCTCTCTGCAGGAATCCTCAGCTATGAGGACCCCTGCAGAGATGTCAGACAGGACAGAGGCAGGTCAGAGGCAGGTCAGGGACAGGTCACAGAGCGGTCACATTGCTGCTGTGACCTGTCATTGGTGGGATCGAATGATTACCTCGATCCCACCAATACCTGCTCTGCCTGGTGACCATGGCAACTGCCTAGGATCGGAACTCACAGCTCTGATTCCTAGGCAGGTCATGGCCAGGTCACCAGCAGGGCACAGAGCGGTCACAGAGTGACCGCAGCTGTGCCCTGTGGTTGGCGCGATCGCCGATCTAATCGATCACGCCAACCACTTCCTGCAGGCCCTGCTGGGCTTGTCCTAGGCTCTGGCCTAGGATCGGTGCAATTACAGCACCGATCTGGGTCAGTACCGGCAGGGCACAGCGGCGATATTCCGCCGCTGTGCGCTGCGATTGGAGCGATCGATTAGATCGGCGATCGCGCCAATCTGGGGCTTTTCTCCAGTGCCTGGCATTGCCAGGCACCGGTCCTAGGATCGAGTACATCGGTACTCGATCCTAGCCTAGGACCTCGTTGTTTCAGCCAATCTGATTGGCTGAAACAATGAGAAGCGCTGTGATTGGCTGTTCTGAACTGAACAGCCAATCACAGCTCACAGAGGGGCGGGCCAGGGTGGAGACAGCCTGGGATGCCGAGGCCATCTATCCTGAGGTAAGATGGCATCGGCATTTTAATGCGATCACCGCGACTTAAGTCGCGATGTCGCATTAAAGGGCATGACGTACTATTCCGTCCATGGGACTTAGGTCCCAGGTCTCATGGAAGGAATAGTACGTCTAATGTAGGAAAGGGGTTAATGTCATTCATTTATGGACCATGTGATCCCAAAACCACACATAGACATGTTCATTTTTGATCCGCATTGCAACTCAAAATCCCTCATATAAGTCTATGGGTCTGTGAAAATCCCGCCCAGCACAGAAAATCACTGATGGTAAAAACTGATACGACGGACCAAACACTGCTGAAGCTCAGATCCAAGACACTGACAAATAACAGTTCATATTTTTACATATAAGAAAAATAATGGATGTCTGAATGAGGACTAAAGATTTGCTGTTGTTTTTTAGCTTAAAAAGTGTTGTCAGGGTAAATTTCCCACGATGAGTTTTTGACACTGTTTATTTTCACTGCACAATAATGCAGCATTTTACAATTCAAGCAAAGTGGACGGGATTTATAGAAATCTTCTGCCCGCTCTGCTTTTATTACTCAGTGGAAACTGACCTGCGGTGCAGATTTTAAATCTGCAACAAGTCAAATTCTGTTGTGTGTATGCAGAGTGTTCTGTGCAGATTTTCCAATAGACTTCTATTAGATGCGGAAAATCTATAAATAAAAAATACGTCAGCTGACCATGAGAACTACAGTGTAGGTGACTGCCGAAGATCTCTGGTGGTCATCTACAAGCTCTGCTATATCCGGATGACATGCATCCAGATGTAGCAGAGCTGGACTCATTGTGGGACACTGGTGATTAATAGGACTACGTCGGAATTGGGAGTATTTGTGTTGGTTTGTTATTTTTTTTCAGGTGATTGATGGCTTTGCTTAGATTTGGGTGTGCAATAAAAATATGGAAAATTGTGTAGTGTTTTATTTCATTAAAATACTTTTTCTGGCTGTGTCTTTTTTTTAACCCTTTAACTATAGGATTAATAATGGATAGGTGTCTTATTGACACGTCTCCATTATTAACCGGGCTTAATGTCACCTTACAATTAAAGGTGACATTAACCCCTTATTACCCCATATGCCACCACTACCTGGCAGTGGGAAGAGAGAGGCTAAGTGCCGGAATTGGCACATCTTAGAGATGCACCATTTCTGGAGCGGCTGAGAGCTGGTGTTTGCAGCCGGGGGGGTCCAATATCCATGGACCCTCTCTAAGCTATGAATATCAGCCTGCAGCTGTCTGCATAGCCTTTCTGGCTATAAATTAGAGGGGGAGCTCACACCGTTTTTTAAAAAAAAAAATTATTTATTAAAAAAGAAGGAAAGGACATTACATATTAGGCCGGGGTCAGACATGCAAGAAACGCGCACGAGTCTCGCATGTCAATACTCGGTACTGCCGTCGGCACTCGGACAGGACCGTGCAGCTACATGTATTTCTATGCTGTCGCACGCTTCGGTCCGAGTGCCGGCGGCAGTGTCGGGCATTGACATGCGAGACTCGTGCAAGTTTCTCGCATGAGTGACTACGGCCTAACTTAGATTTTGTGTGTGTCTTTAATTCTTTATGTAGCATTTTATTATGTTTACTACATGGAGGCCCGATGCTATCACATTGGGAGGGTGGTAATGTCACGATGGGGGCAGGCTTTGCAGCGTTGAGAATTTCTCCCCCCATGTGGTCACTCACCTATCCAGTTTCTCTTTCACCATGTGCTGACTTCTCCCATCTGTGCTCTCTTCTTTGACCTGTCTACCCCATGTGCTGTCCCCCTTATCTGCTGTCTCACTCCTTCCTGTGCTGTGTTCTCCCCTCATGTGCTGTCCCATTTGAGTTGTCTCCCCCCCCCCGTGCTCTGTCTGTCTCCCCCCTGTGCTCTGTCTCTCTCACCCCTGTGCACTTTCTCTCCTCCCATCTGTTGCCTTCTCCTCTCATGTCATCTCTTGTTTGACCTGTATACCCCATCACTAAACAGTCAATGCACAGCATGTCAAGAGTAATTTCTATTCAAAGGGGTTTTCCCACGAATGAAAATTAATTTTAAAAATTGTCTGTGTCTGACCTTGTACAGAACATACCACAGCAGGGGAGGAATCAAAAGACAATACTGACATTACAGCAGGAGATCGCAGAGGATACATTTTGAGGTAAAATTTGTTTGAAAACAGTCAGTGAAATATTTTACCTCACAAAATGAATCCTCTGTGATCCCCTGCTGTAATGTCAGTATTGTTTTTGCTTCCTCCCCTGCCCAGGAGATGTGGTATGCTCCGTACACAGTCAGACACAGACAATTTTTAAAATGAACTTTCGTTGGTGGGAAAAACCTTTAATGTGACCGGCTTCCTCTGCCTGTAGACACGTCGCACATCTGCCGCCGGGATCAGCCGATTGATTCACTGCACCTGCACAGAGTGTGTGAGAGTGTGAGAGTGAATGTGAGAGTGTGAGTGTGAGAGTGTGTGAATGTGAGTGTGTGAGTGTGACTGTGAGTGTCTGAGTGTGACTGTGAGTGTGATAGTGTGAATGTGAGTGTGAGTGTGAGTGTATGAGTGTGACTTTGAAAGTGAGTGTGACTGTGAGTGTGAACGTAAGTGTGAGAGTGAATGTGAGTGTGTGTGTGAGTGCGAGTGTGTGAGTGTATGAGTGTGAGTGTGATTGTGAGTGTGTGAATGTGAGTGTGTATGTGTGAGTGTGTGAGTGTGACTGTGAGTGTGAGAGTGCGATTGTGAGAGTGTGAATGTGAGAGTGTGAATGTGAGTGTGTGAATGTGAGTGTGTGTGTGAGTGTGTGTGTGCCATGCCCGCCATGTCCGTTATGCCTGTCATGTCCGTCATGCCCGCCATGTCTGTTATGCCGCATGACCCCTGGAGCAGTGTGCACGTGCACCGAACTATCATGCCCGCCATGTCTGGTATGCCGCATGACTCCTGGAGCAGTGTGCACGTGTACTGAATTCTCATGCCCATTATGTCTCGTGCTGCAAGATGTCTGGAGCGGTGTGCACGCGCGCCTTACCTCATGGCTGCACGCCGTTGCTAGCTGCTAGCTGCACAGGTGGCCTGTCACCCACCACCCCGCATCGCTGCCACTTGCCCCCGTCCAGGGGCTGTGGCCTACTCGTCCAAGGACTCCTCCGGGGCTGGAGGTGCCCCAGCGCCACATGAGCGGCGGAACGCTCGAAGACTACGCCAACTCTTCAGCAGCTGGGCCCAGCGGCTGCTCCACCGAAGAACCACCATCCAGAACGCCGAGGGACATCAGGACGGCTAAGTTGACTATATAGTTAAGGACCCGTAGTCGGCCATACCGCGGCCCTATTGTGACCAGCTCTCGCCGGATGTAGTCGTGTTCTACTCTGTTTGTGTTTTTCTGGTATTGAGCCCCTGCGAGGGCAACCCTTGTTACCCCTTTTGGTCTGTCAGACCGAGCCTGAGGAAAGTCACCTCTAGGCCTATAAACGTTATTACGAAAAGCACCAAACCGTCTCGCGACTCGTCACTGCATCCTGCATACCTGCTAATACCACAGAGACACGCCAGGGTAAGGGTTCAAGGCAGAGTCCTGTGCGTGCAGAGAGACACGCTAGGGTCAGGTTAAAAGCAGAGTCCTATGCGTGCAGAGGGCTCGCCAGGGACAGAGTACAGGCAAGGACCTGTACGTGCGAGAGGGCACGACAGGGTACATGGCAAGACCTGCGCGTACTTTTACAGAAGCACGGGGGGTATGCCACGGGGCAGGCGGGCACGGCTAGGGTGGGCACGGCTGAGGCACAAGCAGGAGGCTATGAAGGCGAGGCGTGTGCAAAGGGCACACGAAGAAACAAGGCAAAGCAAGAAACAAGGCAAAGCTAGGCAGGGTACGGAACAATGAGCGGAACGTAGGCAGAAACACGGAGCCAGGTCAGAGTGAGAACAGAGCTAGCAGCTGAGCGTAGGCCGAAGCCCAGAGCCGGGTCAAGGGAGAACCTTGAGACTAGAGTAGAAATGTGCAAGAGAGCACAAAAGGACAGAGTCTAGCAGCGGAGCGTAGGCCGAAGCCCAGAGCCGGGTCAAGGGAGCACCTTGAGACTAGACATGGAAATGTGCAAGAGCGCACCATAGGACAGAGTACGGAAAACCAGGCAGAGACAAGAAACATGAGAAGCCTAGTCTGCTTGGTCACTCCCTGTATTCTGTGCCCCTGCACTCTGCTCTGTAGTGCGTCTCAGCACATGCTCTGTGCTTGTACTCTGCCTCCTGTCTCGTGCCTTGTCTTGTGTTGTCTCTCGTGCCATGTTTTGTCCGTGTCATGCTTGGACTTGTAGTCCTTCCGATGTTCTCTGCCTTGCCTGTTTCGCCATGTCTGGTCTTTGCTATTCTGCTTGTGCCTCAGCCGTGCCCGCCCTAGCCGTGCCCGCCTGCTTGTGCCTCAGCCATGCTCGTCGGTCAATGACAGCTGTGTCGCCTGCTATGCCCCAGTCGGGTTTGCTGGAGTCTTACCCGCCTGTTTGTGCTGCATCCCGTCCAGCTAGCCAGTGCCCCAGCCGTGCTCTCTGTGCTTCCTTGCACTCACACTGTCTCTGCACTGTGCTCTCCGTGCTTCTCTTAGCACGCGCAGGCCCTCGCCTGCCCGTGGCATGCCTCCCCGTGCTTCTGTAAAAGTACACTCAGGTCTTGCCATGTACCCTGTCGTGCACTCTCGCACGTACAGGTCCTTGCCTGTACTCTGTCCCTGGCGTGCCCTCTGCACGCGCAGGACTCTGCTTTTAACCCTGACCCTGGCGTGTCTCTCTACATGCACAGGACTCTGTCTTGAACCCTGACCCTGGCGTGTCTCTCTGCACGCGCAGGACTCTGCCTTGAACCTGACCCTGGCGTGTCTCTCTGCACGCACAGGACTCTGCCTTGAACCCTGACCCTGGCATGTCTCTCTGCACGCGCAGGACTCTGACCTGAACTATGACCCTGGCGTGTCTCTCTGCACGCGCAGGACTCTGCCTTGAACCCTGACCCTGGCGTGTCTCTCTGCACATGCAGGACACTGCCTTGAACCTGACCCTGGCGTGCCCTCTGCACGCGCAGGACTGTGACCTGAACTATGACCCTGGCATGCTCCTCTGCACGCGCAGAACTCTGTCTTGTCCCTTGTGCCTTGGCGTGTCCCCTACACACGCACCGTGTTTTGCACCTTGAACCTGGCATGTCCCCTACACACGCACCTTGCCTTGCACCTTGCCCTGGACCCTGGTGTGCCCTAGCATGCACTCTGCCTGGAATCTTGTCTTGGACCTCGGCGTGTTCCCTTACACACACCATGCCTGTTGATCTGTCGTGCCTCCTTGCCTGTACCCTGGTTTACCTGCTGGATTCCCGGAACCTGCCTTCCCTGCCAGAGATCGTAAGCATGAAGTCTACAGCCTGATGCCCTGATCCCTGCCAGCTGTCCAGAGTCCGATGCCATTGTGTCCTTGCCGGTAACCGGGCTTGCCTTCTAAAGTAGCATGTACTATTCCATGGACCTTGGCGTGCCACGCACGCACCTTGCCGTGTTTGCTTGTTTTCACGTTTTGCACTGAATGTTATCTGAATTTGTCTTAATGAAGATACCTTGAACTTACGTCTTGTCCTGTCTTGTTTCCCGCAAGTCCTTGTCGTCAGACACTCGTACCTAGTGTCTACCTGAGCTGGCCGTCGTGGTGCCAGCAGTCGTGGTGGCTCACCCCCTTGGTCTTTCCCCTGACACTCCCTGTATAGGGGGTGGTTCCTCACAAGGTCAGCTCGCCCTAGGTGGGTGGGTGCCACAACCCAGAGGGTCCACTCTAAAGAAAAAGTCAACTCAGCGTAAGCTGACCTCGTCACAGTGTGAGTGTGAGTGTGTGAGTGTGTGTGAGTGTGAATGTGAGTGTGAGTGTGTGAGTGTGACTGAGTATGAGTGTGAGTGTGTGACTGTGAGTGTGGGTGTGTGTGTGAGAGTCTGAGTGTGAGAGTGTGAGTGTGTGAGTGGTTGAGTGTGTGAATGTGAGTGTGAGAGCGTGTGAGTGTGTGTGGTATGTACGGCGTATAGAGTGTGTGTATGTGTGAGTGTGCTGCGTACAGTGTATAGAGTGTGTGTGTGCGTGTGGTTCAACGGTGTTCCGCTGGTGGTACCGCACAATAGGTTGGTACCAGCAGCAGTTTCCATATTGAGACACCATCGCTTGGGTGTCCCAATATGGCGGTCGGTGAACTTCCTGGACAGAACAGAAAATGAAAACATTACAAGACAATTATATAAATAGATGGGAAAGTTTAATTAATCTCTAAGTTTATGATTTCTAAATATAAGTACACGCTCACAGAAAGGGTTTTTTAATAAGAATTTTGAAGCCGAATTTTGATTAAGCTTTCTATTGAATTTAATGGAAAAATGTACCCACAGCGCACATTATGCGAAATTGAGCATTTTCCATTCAAATAAATTGGAAGCTATCTCAAAGAATATTTGAAACCACTTTTTATATGAATTTTGAAGCAAAATCCGCTCCATAATCCACATGAAAAAAACTTGTGTGTGAACATGTCCTTATACAGGATTAGTAAACCTGGCCTATAGTGTTCTGAAAGAGGCAATTATATTAAGATTTGAGAGCCACTGAGGACTCTCAAATCTTAATATTTTTCTATCTACTGGCTAACATTGTACAAATATATATATTTTTCCTGTATCAAAAGAGGCAATAGTCCAGCATGTACATTTCTTATTTATTTCACAGAATTAGTTGGTATTTGTATTAAAAAAAATCATATTAATTTTGAGCATAAATGATCCTTCATGTTTTCTGATGCATTTATTTTATTATGACATAAGATCCCCGAGATGTTTTACTCCTATTGATGCAATGGGGATAATGATTATTATTATTATATGTTTTCATTATTATCTTTAATGCTAGTGATACACTTTTACCTTTAGTTTATGGTTAATTGAACGTAGCTATTTTTGTTTTCTGATTGTATTTGGGAATTGATATATAATCTTTAACCCCTTCACCCCCAAGGGTGGTTTGCACGTTCATGACCGGGCCAATTTTTACAATTCTGACCACTGTACCTTTATGAGGTCATAACTCTGGAACGCTTACATGGATCCCGGTGATTCTGACATTGTTTTCTCGTGACATATTGTACTTCATGTTAGTGGTAAAATTTCATTCAAATAACTTGCGTTTATTTGTGAAAAAAACAGAAATTTGGCAAAAATTTTGAAAATTTCGCAATTTTCCAACTTTGAATTTTTATGCCCTTAAATCACAGAGATACGGCACACAAAAAACTTGATAACTAACATTTCCCACATGTTTACTTTACATCAGCACAATTTTGGAACCAAAATTTTTTTTTGTTAGGAAGTTATAAGGGTTAAAAGTTGACCAGCGATTTCTCATTTTTACAACACCATTTTATTTTTAGGACCACATCACATTTGAAGCCACTTTGAGGGGTCTATATGATAGAAAATACCCAAAAGTGACACCATTCTAAAAACTGAACCCCTTAAGGTGCTCAAAACTACATTCAAGAAGTTTATTAACCCATTAGGTGCGTCACAGGAATTTTTTTGAATATTTAAAAAGAAATGAACATCTAACTTTTTTTCACAAAAAAAATACTTCAGGTTCAAATTTTTTTATTTTACCAAGGGTAACAGGAGAAATTGGACTGCAAAAGTTATTGTGCAATTTGTCCTGAGTACGCTGATACCTGATTTGTGGGGGGAAACAACTGTTTCGGCGCATGGCAGAGCTCAGAATGGAAGGAGCGCCGTTTGACTTTTTCAATGCAAAATTGGCTGGAATTCAGATCGGACGCCATGTCACGTTTGGAGAGTCCCTGATGTACCTAAACAGTGGAAACCCCCTACAAGTGACCCCATTTTGGAAACTAGACCCCCCAAGGAACTTATCTAGATATGTGGTGAGAACTTTGAACCCACAAGGGCTTTACAGAAGTTTATAACGTACAGCGGTACAATTAAAAAAATCATATTTTTTCCACAAAAATGATCTTTTCACCCAAATTTTTATTTTCCCTAGGGTAACAGGACCCTAAAAGTTATTGTGCAATTTGTCCTGAGTATGCTGATACCCCACATGTGGGGGTAAACCACTATTTGGGCGCATGGCAGAGCTCGGAAGGGAAGCAGCAGCATTTGACGTTTTTGGCTGGAATTGAGATCGGACATCATGTCGCGATTGGAAAACCCCTGATGTACCAAAACAGTGGAAACCCCCCACAAATGACACCATTTTGGAAACTAGACCCCCTAAGGAACTTATCTAGATGTGTGGTGAGAACTTTGAACCCCCAAGGGCTTCACAGAAGTTTATGACATAAAGCCGTACAATTAAAAAATCATATTTTTTCCACAACAATGATCTTTTCACCCTCAATTCTTATTTTTCCAAGGGTAACAGCACCCTAAAAGTTATTGTGCAATTTGTCCTGAGTACGCTGATACCCCACATGTGGGGGTAAACCACTATTTGGGCGCATGGCAGAGCTCGGATGGGAAGCAGCGCCATTTGACGTTTTTGGCTGGAATTGAGATCGGACACCATGTCGCGATTGGAAAACCCCTGATGTACCTAAACAGTGGAAACCCCCCACAAATGACACCATTTTGTAAACTAGACCCCCCAAGGAACTTATCTAGATGTGTGGTGAGCACTTTGAACCCCCCAGTGCTTCACAGAAGTTTATAACGCCCGGGCGTGAAAATAAAAAATTCGTATTTTTTCCACAAACATGATCTTTTAGTCACCATTTTTTTTATTTTACCAAGGGTAACAGGAGAAATTGAACCCCAAAAGTTGTTGTCCAATTTGTCCTGAGTTCGCTGACACCCCAAATGTGGGAGAAAACTACTGTATGGACACACGTCAGGGCTCGGAAGGGAAGTAGTGACGTTTTGGAATGCAGACTTTGATGGAATGGTCTGCGGGTGTCATGTTGCCTTTGGAGAGCCCCTAATGTACCTAAACAGTGGAAACACCCACAAATGACCCCATTTTGGAAACGAGAACCCCTAAGGAACTTATCTAGATCTGTGGTGAGCACTTTGAACCCCCAAGGGCTTCACAGAAGTTTATAATGCCCGGGCATGAAAATAAAAAAATCGTATTTTTTCCACAAACATGATTAATTAGTCCCCAATTTTTTTCATTTTCCCAAGGGTAACAGGAGAAATTGGACCCCAAAAGTTGTTGTCCAATTTGTCATGAGTACGCTGACACCCCATATGTGGGAGAAAACTACTGTATGGACACACGTCGGGGCTCGGAAAGGAAGCAGTGACGTTTTGGAATGCAGACTTTGATGGAATGGTCTGCGGGTGTCATGTGCGTTTGGAGAGCCCCTGATGTACCTAAACTATTGAAACTCCCCACAAGTGACCCCATTTTGGACACTAGACCCCCTCACGGAACTTATCTAGATGAGTGGTGAGCACTTTGAACCCCCAAGTGCTTCACAGAAGTTTATAACGCTCGGACGTGAAAATAAAAAAATCATTTTTTTCCACAAAAATGATATTTTTGCCCCCAATTTTTTATTTTCCTAAGGGTAACAGGAGAAATTGGACCCCAAAAATTGTTTTGCAATTTGTCCTGAGTAGGCTGATACCCTACATGTGGGGGTAAAACACTGTTTGGTCGCATGGCAGAGCTTGGAAGGGAAGGAGCACCATATGACTTTTTCAACTCAGAATTGGCTGAAATTGAGATCAGACGCAATGTTGCATTTGGAGAGCCCCTGATGTGCCCAAACAGTGGAAACCCCCAATTCTAACTCCAACCCGAACCCCAACACACCCCTAACCCTAATCTCAGCCCTAACCCTAACCCTAGCCCTAACCCAAGCCCTAACCCTAGCCCTAACCCTAACCCTAACCCTAGCCCTAATGGAAAAATGGAAATAAATACATTTTTTTTTATTTTATTATTTTTCCCTAACTAAGGGGGTGATAACGGGGGGTTTGATTTACTATTTATGGCAGTTTTTATGTTTGGCAGCTGTCGCACGCTAAAAGACGCTTTTTATTGTAAAAATAGTTTTTGCATCACCACATATTGAGAGCTATAATTTTTCCGTATTTTGACCCACCGAGTCATGTGAGGTCTTATTTTTTGCGAGACGAGTTGACATTTTTATCGGTACCATTTTCGGGCACGTGACATTTTTTGATCGCTTTTTATTCCGATTTTTGGGACGCAGAATGAACAAAAACCAGCATTTCATGAATTTCTTTTGGGGGGGTGCGTTTACACCGTTCCGCGTGCGGTAAAATTGATAAAGCGGTTTTATTCTTTGGGTCAGTACGGTTACAGCGATACCTCATTTAGGTCGTTTTTTTATGTTTTGTCGGTTTTATGCAATGAAAACTATTTTATATAAAAAATAATTATTTTTGCATCGCTTTATTCTGCGAGCTATAACTTTTTTATTTTTTCGCTGATGATGCTGTGTGGCAGCTCGTTTTTTGCGGGACAAGATGACATTTTCAGCGGTACCATGGATATTTATATGTGTCTTTTTGATCGCGCGTTATTACACTTTTTGTTTGGCAGTATGATAATAAATCATTATTTTCTGCTTCGTTTTTTATTTTTATTTTTTAAGGGGTTCACTAAAGGGGTTAACTAATGGGACAGTTTTATAGGGCAGGTCGTTACGGACGCGGCGATACCTAATATGTGTACTTTTATTGGTTTTTTTTTATTATTTTCCAAAAATGACTTATTGGGGAATTTTTTTTTTTTTTTTTACGAATTTATTTGACGATTTTTTTAAATTTATTTTTACATTTTTTTTTAATTTTTTTTTTACTTTATTACATAGTCCCAGGTGGGACATCACTGTCCTGTGACAGATCGCTGATCTGTCACATCACAGATCACTGTGACAGATCCAGCGATCTGTCACAGGCAGTGCCGAAGGCTTCCTCATGCCTGCGCTTTGCAGGCACTGAGGAAGCCAGCTTCCTGCAGGCCCCCGAAGGCCCCCGTCGCCATCTTGGATTCGGGGGCCTGGAGGAAAGGAGCCCCCCGCAGCAGCGCTGCACATTGCACTGCCGTGGGGGGCTCAGGGAAGCACGGAGGGAGCCCCCTCCCTGCCGATGCTTCCCTTTAACTCCCGGTACACCGCGATCATGTTTGATCGCGGTGTGCAAGGGGTTAACGTGTCGGAGGCGGTCTGTGACCGCCCCTGACACATTGTGCCGGGTGTCAGCTGTGATAATCAGCTGACACCCGGCCGCGATCAGCGGCGCTCACCACGTGGGCGCCGCTGATCGCGGTAGACGTACTATCCCGTCCACGGTCATACGGGCCTGGGTACCGTGGACGGGATAGTACGTCGGATGTCAGGAAGGGGTTAAAGGGAATCTGTCACCCCGTTTTTTGAATATGAGCTACCGACATCAGGGGCTTATCTACAGCATTCTGTAATGCTGTAGATAAGCCCCCGATGTAACCTGAAAGATAAGAAAAAAGAGTTAGATTATACTCACCCCGGCATCCGTTCCGGTCCAATGGGTGTCGCTGTCTGGTCCGGCGCCTCCCGTCTTTATACGATGCCGTCCTCTTCTATCCTTCCTGTCGTGGCTCCTTAACAGGGCAGTGCGCACGACAGGAAGGAAAGAAGAGGACGGCATTGTATGAAGATGGGAGGCGCCGGACCGCAACACCCATCGGACCAAGACCGCACCGCCCCCCCCCCCCGGTGAGTATACAGTAATCTAACTCCTTATTCTTATTTTTCAGGTTACATCGGGGGTTTATCTACAGCATTTCAGAATGCTGCAGATAAGCCCCTGATGGCGGTGTCGGCAGCTCATATTTGAAAAAAGGGGTGACAGATTCCCTTTAAGACTCATAAGTCACTAAAATAATGAAGGTTCACAACTATAAGGACTGCAATTCACAGATAAAGTTACAATATCTAAGCAAAAAAAATCTGACAGCATAATTTTAAAGAAATTTTGATTTTTCTGTGTTTATATATGTGGATTAATCTTTTTGAGCATGGCTTTCCGTGCAGAATTTGTCTTTGAAGAATAATCTGCAAGCCATATAGATAATACAATGGAAATGATTTGTACAGCAAAAAATACTATTCATGAAAATTATGCCATGTGTAATTTGGGAATTTTTCCAATAAGATAATAAGAAGTTTTAATCAGAAGTGAAAATTTTACGCAGCAAAAATATGTAGAGTTTATGACATGTGTGAATTCACCCTAACACGTTCTCGGATGAATTAGAATTATTCAGTGACTTGCTCCATGATGTATGTTACCCATTGGAGGAGGCTTATAAACAGTAATTTTGGGGCAGATTTACATTTTTTGGCAGAGAAAATGTGACATAACCATTTTTGGAGCAAGTTGTACAGAGCCCAATCTGAAACCTGTAGGCCATGAGAAAGACGTTAACCTATGTTCTAGGTCACATGCAGCAATATGGAGCAGGCTCTTCATCTTCCTGTAACAGTAGCAACCAGAGCAAGCTCTGTTCACTAGCTTTTAACAATTTAAATGCCACGGTCAATCTCCGAAAGTGCCATTTCAATAGACTGGTTTCCAGATCATATGCTCTGGCACTCCTCGCCCCCCATGTTGATGATTTGACGTGGGCTTTCATAGTAGCCCCTATTACTGTTGCCAAGGTTCTCTTATGAAGCTCAGTTTAAGCCGGTTTCACACGTCAGTGTCTCTGGTACGTGTAGTGACAGTTTTCTCACGTACCGGAGACACTGACCCAAGTAGACCCATTCATGAATGGGTCTATGCACATGTCAGAGTGTTTTAATGGACCGTGTGTCTTTGTGCAAAACACGCTGACATGTCCATTTTTGAGCGACAGCACGGATCACACGGACCCATACAAGTCAATGGGTCCTTGTAAATACGTACCGCACACTGATGGCATCCGTGTGTCGTCCGTGTGTGTTTTAAAAGTCATAGGGTTAACATTGAAACAAACTGTTTCAATACATGGACACCGACACATGGACAGCATATGGACAGCACACGGATCACACACTGATGGTACACATGGATAGCACACGGATGCCACACGGATGTGACAAATTGACACACGGACACGGATATCTCCGATATTGTTTTTTTCTAAGGCCGGTTTCACACATCCTGATATTTCCTGTACCGGAAAAACCGGTACCGGAGGTGTCCGAAGGAAACATCACTGTGTGCCTTATCCCTGAACTGCAACATCACTGTTTGCCTTATCCCTGAATGAAAACATCACTGTGTGCCTTATGCTTGTACTGCAACATCACTGTGTGCCTTATTCCTAAACTAAAAACATCACTGTGTGCCTTATCCCTGAATGGAAACATCACTGTGTGCCTTATTACTGAACTGAAAACATCATTGTGTGCCTTATCCCTGAACTGCAACATCACTGTGTGCCTTATCCCTGAATGAAAACTGTGATGGATCGCACAGGGGAAGGGGGTGTCGTCTTCGCTCACCTCGGGGAAGGGGACAGAAGAACCCAGCAGGGATTGGCTCTCTGGCGCCACCACTTGCCCAGGTCAGTCAGGGAACTGCACCGAGGTCAAATAGTCGCCAGAAAGGCTTCCCTTATAGGTACGAGTTTATTGAGGCACTCCCAGTGAGGGGAGATATACAGTGGGTAAAACAAGTATTTAGTCATCCACCAATTGTGCAAGTTCTCCCTCTTAAAAAGATGAGAGAAGCCTGTAATTGACATCATAGGTGGCCCACAACTATGAGAGTCAAAATGAGAAAACAAATCCAGAAAATCACCTTGTCTGATTTGGCAAGATTTATTTTGCATATTATGGAGGAAAATAAGTATTTGGTCACCTAAAACATGAAAGATTTCTGGCTGTCACAGACCTGTAACTTCTTCTTTAAGAGGCTCCTCTGTTCTCCACACATTACCTGTAGTAATGGCATCTGTTTGAACTTGTTATCAGCATAAAACACACCTGTCCACAACCTCACAGTCACACTCCAAACTCCACTATGGTGAAGACCAAAGAGCTGTCGAAGGACACCAGGAACAAAATTGTAGCACTGCACCAGGCTGGGAAGACTGAATCTGCAAAAGACAAGCAGCTTGTTGTGACAAAATCAACTGTGGGAGCAATAATAAGAAAATGGAAGACATACAAAACCACTGATAATCTCCCTCGATCTGGGGCTCCACGCAAAATCTCACCCCGTGGGGTCAAAATGATCACAAAAACGGTGTGCAAAAATCCAAGAACCACACAGGGGGGGGACCTAGTGAATGACCTGCATAGAGCTTGGACCACCGTAACAAAGGCTACCATCAGTAACACACTACGCCACCAGGGACTCAGATCCTGCAATGCCAGACATGTTCCCCTGCTTAAGCCAGTACATGTCTGGGCCTATCTGAAGTTTGCTAGAAAGCATTTGGATTATCCAGAAGAGTATTGGGAGAATGTCATATGGTCTGATGAAACCAAAGTAGAACTGATTGGTAGGAGACAGAATGCTGAATTGCATCCAAAGAACATCATATCTACTGTGAAGCATGTGGGTGGCAACATCATGCTTTGGGGCTGTTTCTCTGCAAAGGGACCAGGACGACTGATCCATGCACATGAAAGAATGAATAGGGCTATGTATTGTGAGATTTTGAGTGCATACCTTCTTCCATCAGCAAGGGCATATGAGATGAAACGTGGATGGGTCTTTCAACATGATAATGATCCCAAGCACACCGCCAGGGCAACAAAGGAGTGGCTTCATAAGAAGCATATGAAGGTCCTGGAGGTGCCTAGCCAGTCTCCAGATCTCAACCCCATAGAAAACCGTTGGAGGGATTTGAAAGTCCTTGTTGCCCAGTGACAGGCCCAAAATATCACTGATCTAGAGGAGATCTGCATGGAGGAATGGGCCAACATACCACTAACAGCATGTGCCAACCTTGTGAAGACTTACAGAAAACGTTTGACCTCTGTCATTGCCAACAAAGGATATATAACAAGATATTGAGATGAACTTTTGTTAATGAACAAATACTTATTTTCCACCATAATTTGCAAAATAAATCTTGCCAAATCAGACAAGGTGATTTTCTGGATTTGTTTTCTCATTTTGACTCTCATAGTCAAAATGGTCTACCTATGATGTCAATTACAGGCCTCTCTCATATTTTAAAGTGGAAGAACTTGCACAATTGGTCGCTGACTAAATACTTTTTTCCCCACTGTACATGTGGCGCCCCTGAGGGTTCAGTCGCCACTGAGGTACTGCACCTCCTCCTTAGGTGTGGTACCCCACCATCCAGGTAAGGTGGAGACACCTGACCACACTCCAACACCCGCACCCCACACCACAAAGTAGTGTAGCAAAGCACCTTCGGCGACTCCCTGCTTGGAGTGCAGCATAGCACCCCTTGGTGGCTCCCTGCTTGGAACACGAAACATGCTGGGAAGTGGCTGGAGTGTAGTTGACATAGAAGAGCGGGAAGAGTTGAGTGGGTCATTCAGTCAGTCATTCAGTCAGTGAGTGAGGAAGTAGAAGGACAGAGAGTGAGAAAGAGAAGATCCCTGGGAGAGGGATGGAAGAAGGAAGTGCTGCAGCAGGCCACAGTGTTCTGGGTCTGCTGGCACAGGAAAGAGACAGAGAAAGGAAGCTTGATTCTCCTTTGGGAAGAAGGATTAGCACGGAACGTAAGGAGAATAAGAGAACAAGGACGAGGGTTAGAGGAGAACCCTTTTCAAGTTCTAAGCGCAAGGTCGGGGTCCGGTCCCCGAGGTTGTACGGATACTAATGGTCCTGCAGCAGACACCAGAGGAATAGAAGTAGTGACCACTTTATTCCCACACAAGACTTGGGGGCACAACAGCAACATATTAGTGAGCCGGGACTTAGTAGCAAGGAGTCCCCGAAGCAGGCTACAGCTGTCTGTTGTACAAGTAGAGTTCATAGGAACATCTGACAGGAGGAACTCCAGTGTAACTCAGTACTGGGAGTACTTCATTCAAAGGTACTATAAGAGGAGACGTTCAGAAAAGGCACATATGTTGGCGGAGTGTTGGAAAGGAGTACTTCATCTTGCCTGGAAGTTGGCTGAGCTCCTGACCCGGAGGACACAGCACAGATGCGGGCACCTGTACCTGCAACAGACTGTGAGTAAAGCTTTGGAACTACATGCCCTGGTGTCCTCCACTTATTCCTGCGCCAACCTGCCCAGCACGGCTACATCCCTTGCACCTGACACTACACCATCTAAGTGTCACTTCACCTACACTGCCCTATGACTACAGCCCTGCCTGTGGAGGGCTATAACATCACTGCTGCACCACACCATCTGTCCCAGAGGATCTGTCTGCAGCGTCGGCTTACATCTCTATTGCCGAACACCACAGGTGGCGTCACGAATCACTCATCATAAGCACACTGAACATTCCCCTTTTACAATGGGCGCCCAGGGCCACGGGCCGGGTCCCAGCTGCCATGACATCTCCTATTGAAGCTCATCGGGCCCGGTACCGAGTACCCCACAGCCCTGGGAGGGCGACCCATCTTTGGCATCACGAAAAGGATGACGAAGCCCGGTGCCACCGGGTTCTATGTGCCTACGATTTATTGGACTTAAAAAGTTTGTGGAAATGTGCAGAATAACCAATTTGATAGACTGTAAAATGAATGCTAAAAATGGCCGCCAGCGCGGTGAAGAAGGGAGTGATAATATGGGTGGTCCTAAGAAAAGAGCGCGAACTGTCCTGGGCCTCCCCTGTCAGAACTTCTATGCGACAGCAACATGGCTCACCCCCCGAGGGGTTCGTATACTGGCTTGGTATGGAGGAGTAGGAAGAAGACGCTGCCCCCAGAAGGAGGAGCGGATGCCGGTGGCGGGAAAAGAGGTGAGACAGGAAGAAGGGAAGAACGCCATGATGGAAGGAGAGAGGAGGCCTGAAGAGCGAAGGGAGGTTAAGTTGAATCTCCCAGGCGTAATGGCTGAAGGCTCTGATCTGGCTTCCCATCTAGACTGTCAACAGCTGGAGGATGAGATTGCCCGGCTGACTCATGAACTGCGGCTGAAGCAGGAGGCACTCTGGAGGAAGAAATGGCAGCACGCCCTGGAGGGGCCTACACCCGCAGTACCTCAGTCACCGGTACCCGCTGTTGCTGCACCGGGTCTTCCCCAGGCAAACCCTGTAGAGCTTGCGGCCGCTGCCATACCACCGGCAGCGTCTATCACTACCGCCCCGCTGTCACCGCTGCTGTATGAGGCCTGTCCGGAGGAGTTGTCCAAAGGCCCGGGAGCTGAAGAGGAAGAAGCTGCGCTCCCGCCTAGACCTGACGCGGCCGCGCAGGTCCCCCCGGAGACCCCGGCGTACCCGGAGCCGCCATCTGCTCCACCACCGCTAGCATCCGGACTGGCTACCCCTGTGGATACCCCTGCAGCAGCCCACCGTCTCAGGCCGGCACCGGAGACAGAACATCACCGGGAAGCACCAGGTATGGTCGCCGCCCCTGCCATGATCCTGGTACTAGGAGCCGTGCCTGTGGACAGAAATGGTGCGGTGATTACTCAGACCATGAGTGGCGACCCTCCAATGACATCCAGCCCGCAACAACCAGCCGTAGTACCGTCAACTGTGGTACCACTGGAGATCGCAGAGCAGCACCTATCGGTACCGGCTACAGCCCTTGCTGACTTGTTGGCAGCAGAGATACCACCAGCAACAGTGGATGTGCTACCTATACAAGGAGATGCCAAGCTCACTCCAGGAGACAAGGAATACCTGCAATTTGTAGACCGCCAGCAACAGGATGAAGACACCCAGAGCATCTCCCCTGGAAGCAGCCCAAGCAACCAGCTTTTAGAACCCCAGGAGGGGACAACTAGTCATAACTAACTCTGTTACCCAGGAGGGTATTTGCACCTTTGTTCCTGTTTTTCTATGTTTAGTTTGTTCATCATGCTTTTGTTTTTCCAGTTGTTGCCCAGTTTTATTGGCAGTGTTTTTCATATTGGAACTGTGGAGATCATGGACACTGAATGATCCAGAACTTTATTGTAAATAGTGTGAACCTTTTTGGGTGCCCTCTCTTGGTTTTACATAGGTCTTTTATAAATAAGGACTACCTGATCGTGGAGCATGGCTCCTACCAAAAGGACACAGCAAGAGATCCCGGCTGGGAGCGGTGTCCAGCACTTACAAGAATTATTGTGAAGTATTTTATAATGTGCCTTATGACAGTATTAATATCTAGTTAATAGCCATGACTAATAGGAACGTTTTAATAAAGAAATTTGAATAAAGATGAAGATTTGAAAAATGCAGGTGACGAACCAGGCATCAACGGTTGTCACTTAGGGTTAATAAGAGAAAGTAGAAAATGTGTATGGAGAAGTGATAATGCTTGAAATAGCACTTTAAATTAGGCAACATAACTTTAAAGATAGTTAGTTAAAATTGTTTGCAACGTTCAAGAATGAGCGCCTCTCATATTGAGAAGATTAGATAAGAACTGTTTGTTTTGCATTACAAAAAGTTTGTATGTTCCTGTATTTGTCAACTTTTGTTTTCTTGCAGCCCGTGGACGTGCTGTGTTTAACTGGGGGGTATGTGGCGCCCCTGAGGGTTCAGTCGCCACAGAGGTACTGCACCTCCTCCTGAGGTGTGGTACCCCACCATCCAGGTAAGGTGGAGACACCTGACCACACTCCAACACCTGCACCCCACACCACAAAGTAGTGTAGCAAAGCACCTTCAGCGGCTCCCTGCTTGGAGTGTAGCATAGCACTCCTTGGTGGCTCCCTGCTTGGAACACGAAACATGCTGGGAGGTGGGTGGAGTTTAGTTCACATAGAAGAGCGGGAAGAGTTGAGTGGGTCGTTCAGTCAGTGAGTGAGGATGTAGAAGGACAGAGAGTGAGAAAGAGAAGATCCCTGGGAGAGGGATGGAAGAAGGAAGTGCTGCAGCAGGCCACAGTGATCTGGGTCTGCTGGCACAGGAAAGAGACAGAGAAAGGAAGCTTGATTCTCCATTGGGAAGAAGGATTAGCACGGAACGTAAGGAGAATAAAAGAACAAGGACCAGGGTTTGAGGAGAACCCTTTTCAAGTTCTAAGCGCAAGGCCGGGGTCCGGTCCCCGAGGTTGTACGGATACTAATGGTCCTGCAGCAGACACCGGAGGAATAGAAGTAGTGACCACTTTTGTTGTGAGTTCATTTTCCCCTTCACTACTGAGGCCCGAGGAACTCCCTCTGCTGGTAAAGAAAGGTAGTGAGCCTGATTATCAAACACCTGAGTCTGATGATGATGACGACTGGCTGAGTGGAGTTACTGACTGGATATAAGGCTGCCGACGCCCTTCTGCCCTGCGGGTGATTTCTCTGTGGGATCCTTGGAGACCAGTCTGAATTCCTGCTCCTCTAAAGCTAAGTTTTCTGCTCGGCCTTTTGCATTTGTGCTTAGACCTTGTTTTGCTTTGTTTTTCTGGATTTCTGCCATTCCCTGCTGGGGTGTGCTGAATTCCTTTAGCTCTGTCTTCTGAAAATACCTGAGTGCTGATTTAGTTTTTGAAGCCTAGCTGCTTCAGGGTCTTTTTCATATCAGCTTGTTGGCTTATGTCTTTGATAGGGTTTTGGCAGATTGCAGACAGCAACCTTCCTTTCCTGTTCTGTTTAGCTAGCTTGGGCCCCATCGGCTATTTAGCGCTCCGGCTGTGATCGAGGGGTCTAGGGCATCGTAGGAACCCCCCACGGCTACTGCTAGTTGTGTTGATAGGTTCAGGGGTCTGCAATCTGATAGTTGCCAACTTCTCTGGTTTTCTGGACGTAGCTTCTATTTTTGTGTCTGCCTCCTATGGTGACTCAATCATAACAGAATCACCCGCCATACCGCAGATCCTAGGGTACTCAATAGCAGGAAAGAATTGTAAAAAAAAAAAAAAAAAAGTGTGTATATTTTTTCCTCTATATCTCTGAGGCCATAGGGGGAATTTTTTTTTTCTCTCAATGGAGATAAAGCAATTGTCTGATCGTGTGGAGCAGCTCGCTGCGGAAGTGCGGGGAATTTCCGCCTACCTTGCTCATTCACATGCTGCTGAACCAAAGATTCCTACACCTGATGTATTTTTTGGGGATCGGTCTAAATTTTTGAATTTCAAAAATAATTGTAAATTATTTTTTTGCCTTGAAGCCTAACTCCTCAGGGAGCTCCGCGCATCAGTTAAATTTGTCATCTCTTTGCTGCGTGGCGATCCCCAGGATTGGGCGTTTTCTTTGAAACCAGATGATCCTATTCTGACTAATGTGAACGCATTTTTTCAGGCCTTGGGGTTGTTGTATGATGAACCTAATGCCATTGATCAGGCTGAAAAGACCCTGCTGGCATTGAACCAGGGTCGTGATTCTGCAGAATTGTACTGTCAAAAATTCCGAAAGTGGGCAGTACTTACTACCTGGAATGATAATGCCTTGGCTGCTCTCTTTCGGAAGGGGTTGTCAGAAGCCGTAAAAGATACTATGGTGGGATTTCCTGTTCCCTCTGGTCTTGACGATTCTATGTCATTAGCCATTCAGGTTGATTGGCGTTTGTGCGAACGCAAAGCTGCACGAGAGGTGTTGCCACCTGTTGAACAAATGTCTGAACCTATGCAATGTGATAGAGTTTTTTCCAGAGAGCAGAGTCAGGAGTTCAGAAGGCGTAATAAGGTGTGTTTTTTCTGTGGAGATGCCTCGCATATTATTTCTGTCTGTCCCAAACGAGAGAAACTCTTTGCACACACGTTTTCTGTTGGGGGTGTTCAACCTAAGTTTCTTCTGGCTATTACTCTGATCTGCTCCCTGTCCACATTTTCCGCCAAGGCTTTTGTGGATTCGGGAGCAGCCCTAAACCTAATGGACTTGGATTTTGCTAAACGTTGTGGATTTCCGATGACACCTCTGCAGACGCCTATCCCTTTGAGGGGGATTGATGCTACTCCTTTGGCTAAAAATAAACCTCAGTTTTGGACCCAGGTGGTAATGCGGGTTGCCCCAGACCATCAAGAAAATTGCAGATTTTTGGTGTTGCATAATCTGCATGATACTATTGTTCTGGGGTTTCCCTGGTTACAAATTCATAATCCAGTTTTGGATTGGAAATCTGTGTCTGTGGTGAGTTGGGGTTGTCGGTGTGCCTTTAGTGAGGCTCCGGTGTTTTCCACCTCTCCTCAGTGGCATGATGTTCCTGATTATTTGGCGGACTTTTATGATGTATTTAGTGAGAATGAGTCTGCGTCTCTGCCTCCTCATAGGAGTTATCACTGTGCAATTGAACTGAGCCCGGGGTGTAAATTTCCCAAGGGTCGGCTCTTCAATCTATCTGTACCCGAGCACGAGGCTATGCGATCCTATATTAAGGAGGCGTTGGAGAAGGGTCATATTAGACCATCCTCGTCACCTTTAGGTGCCGTTTTTTTTTTTTGTAGCCAAAAAGGATGGATCATTAAGACCTTGTATTGATTATCGTGCCCTCAACAAAATTACTGTTAAATATCAGTATCCGTTACCCCAGATTTCTGATGTATTCTCCAGAGTTAAAGGTGCTTGCTGGTTTACCAAGCTTGACCTCAGGGGGGCGTATAATCTTATTCGCATTAAGCATGGGGATGAATGGAAGACGGCGTTTAATACTCCGGAGGGACATTTTGAGTACCTGGTGATGCCTTTTGGGCTCACTAATGCCCCTTCTGTCTTCCAGTGCTTCATGAACGATATTTTCCGAGATTTTGTCGATAAATTTTTGATTATCTATCTGGATGATATTTTGATCTTCTCCAAGGATTGGGATTCTCATGTGGAACATATTCGGACTGTGTTCCGGATCTTGAGGGAGAATTCCCTGTATGTCAAAGGATCTAAATGCCTTTTTGGAGTACAGAGGATTTCTTTTTTGGGATTTATTTTGTCCCCGTCAACTATTGAAATGGACCCGGCCAAGGTACAGGCCATTTACGATTGGGTTCAGCCCACTTCTTTGAAGGCCCTCCAGAAGTTTTTGGGTTTTGCTAATTTTTATCGGAAATTTATAGCAAAATTTTCTAGCATTGCCAAGCCATTGACTGATTTGACTAAGAAGGGTGCTGATGTGTTAAATTGGTCTCCGGAGGCTGTTTCTTCCTTTCAGGAGCTGAAGCGAAGATTCACCTCCGCCCCGGTTTTGCGGCAACCTGATGTCTCACTTCTGTTCCAGGTAGAGGTGGATGCTTCTGAGATTGGTGCAGGAGCTGTTTTGTCCCAAAAGGATCCTGTAACATCTAAAATGAATCCCTGTGCTTCTTTTCCCGAAAGTTCTCACCATCTGAACGTAACTATGATGTGGGGAATTGGGAACTGTTGGCCATGAAATGGGCATTTGAGGAGTGGAGACATTGGCTGGAGGGAGCTAAGCATCAAGTCGTGGTCCTCACTGACCACAAGAATTTGATTTACCTAGAGTCGGCTAAGCGCTTGAACGCTAGACAGGCTAGGTGGGCCTTGTTTTTTACACGTTTTGATTTTGTGGTTTCTTTTCTTCCTGGAACTAAGAATGTCAACTCAGACGTCCTCTCTAGGAGCTTCTTTGCTGATTCTCCTGTGGTGACCAAGCCTGCTACCATCTTAGGCGAAGGGGTAGTTCTTTCTGCCATCTCGCCCGATTTGAGACGTGCTCTGGAAGAGTTCCAGGAGAACAAACCTGAGCGTTGTCCCAGTGGAAAGTTGTATGTTCCTGACCAGTGGAAGAAGAGAGTGATGTCTGAAGTTCATTGCTCTGCTTTGGCTGGTCATCCAGGTATTTTTGGTACTAGAGATCTGGTGAGTCGGTCTTTTTGGTGGCCCTCCTTGTCTCGTGATGTCAGGAATTTTGTGCAGTCCTGTGGGACGTGCTCCTGGTCTAAATCGTGTTCTCGCTCTAGTGGGTTGTTGATGCCTTTGTCTGTCCCCAAGAGGCCATGGACCCATATTTCAATGGATTTCATCTCTGATATGCCTGTCTCTCAAAGGATGACTGTTATTTGGGTGATTTGTGATAGGTTCTCTAAGATGGTTCATCTTGTACCACTCCCTAAGTTGCCATCTTCCTCTGAGTTGGTGCCCCTGTTTTTACAACAGGTGGTTCGCTTGCACGGGATTCCTGAGAACATTGTATCTGACAGAGGAGTCCAGTTTGTGTCTAGATTTTGGAGAACTTTCTGTTCCAAGCTGGGAATTCAGTTGTCCTTCTCCTCTGCTTTTCACCCTCAGACCAATGGGCAGACAGAGAGAACAAACCAGACCTTGGAGTCATATTTGAGATGTTTTATTTCTGCTGATCAGGATGATTGGGTTTCATTTTTGCCCTTGGCCGAATTTGCTTTAAATAGAGCTAGTTCTGCCACTTTGATGTCACCTTTTGTTTGTAACTTTGGGTTTCATCCTCGATTTTCTTCAGGGCAGGTGGAGCCCTCTGCCTGCCCAGGTGTTGACACTGTGGTGGAGAGAATGCACCAGATCTGGGACCAAGTGGTGGATAAGTTATCTCTCTCCCAGGAAAAGGCCCAGCGGTTTTCCAACCGACATAGGACCATTGGTCCCCAGTTTAAGGTTGGTGATATGGTGTGGTTATCATCAAAAAATATTGCTATGAAGGTGGCTTCTCCTAAGTTTAAGCCTAGATTTATTGGACCTTACAAGATTTTGGAGATTATTAATCCGGTTTCTTTTCGTTTGGCTCTTCCTGTCACATTTAAAATCCATAATGTGTTCCATAAATCTTTGTTGAAGAGGTTTGTTGAACCTGTTGTTCCGGGGGTGGCACCTCCAGACCCTGTATTGGTTGAAGGTAACATGGAATATGAGGTAGAGAAAGTACTAGATTCCCGTCTGGCTAGACGGAGACTCCAGTATTTGGTTAAGTGGAAGGGTTATGGTCAGGAGGATAATTCCTGGGTCTCTGCCTCTGATATTCATGCCAAAAGATTGGTGCGTGCCTTTCATCGGGCTCACCCTGATCGCCCTGGTGGCGTGGTTGACGGTTCGGTGACCCCTCCTCAAGGGGGAGGTACTGTTGTGAGTTCATTTTCCCCTTCACTACTGAGGCCCGAGGAACTCCCTCTGCTGGTAAAGAAAGGTAGTGAGCCTGATTATCAAACACCAGAGTCTGATGATGATGACGACTGGCTGAGTGGAGTTACTGACTGGATATAAGGCTGCCGACGCCCTTCTGCCCTGTGGGTGATTTCTCTGTGGGATCCTCGGAGACCAGTCTGAATTCCTGCTCCTCTAAAGCTAAGTTTTCTGCTCGGCCTTTTGCATTTGTGCTAAGACTTTGTTTTGCTTTGTTTTTCTGGATTTCTGCCATTCCCTGCTGGGGTGTGCTGAATTCCTTTAGCTCTGTCTTCTGAAAATACCTGAGTGCTGATTTAGTTTTTGAAGCCTAGCTGCTTCAGGGTCTTTTTCATATCAGCTTGTTGGCTTAAGTCTTTGATAGGGTTTTGGCAGATTGCAGACAGCAACCTTCCTTTCCTGTTCTGTTTAGCTAGCTTGGACCCCATCGTTTGCTCAGCCTATCTTTCTATCTGTGTGAGTGTATTTTCATCTTGCTTCACCGTCATTATATGTTGGGGGCTGCCTTTTACTTTGGGGTCTGCTCTGGGGCAGTTTAGATTTCCTTTTCTATCTTTAGGCTATTTAGCGCTCCGGCTGTGATCGAGGGGTCTAGGGCATCGTAGGAACCCCCCACGGCTACTGCTAGTTGTGTTGATAGGTTCAGGGGTCTGCAATCTGATAGTTGCCAACTTCTCTGGTTTTCTGGACGTAGCTTCTATTTTTGTGTCTGCCTCCTGCGGTGACTCAATCATAACACACTTTATTCCCACACAAGACTTGGGGGCACAACAGCAACATATTAGTGAGCCGGGACTTAGTAGCAAGGAGTCCCCGAAGCAGGCTACAGCTGTCTGCCGTACAAGTAGAGTTCATAGGAACATCTGACAGGAGGAATTCCAGTGTTACTCAGTACTGGGAGTACTTCATTCAAAGGCGCTATAAGAGGAGAAGTTCAGAAAAGGCACATATGTTGGCGGAGTGTTGGAAAGGAGTACTTCATCTTGCCTGGAAGTTGGCTGAGCTCCTGACCCGGAGGACACAG
Organism: Dendrobates tinctorius; assembly: GCF_039654945.1. Classification (NCBI taxonomy): domain Eukaryota; kingdom Metazoa; phylum Chordata; class Amphibia; order Anura; family Dendrobatidae; genus Dendrobates; species Dendrobates tinctorius. Next base: position 14,375,475 of record NW_027361827.1, read on the forward strand.
CACGGATGCGGGCACCTGTACCTGCAACAGACTGTGAGTAAAGCTTTGGAACTACATGCCCTGGTGCCCTCCACTTATTCCTGCGCCAACCTGCCCAGCACGTCTACATCCCTTGCGCCTGACACTACACCATCTAAGTGTCACTTCACCTACACTGCCCTGTGACTACAGCCCTGCCTGTGGAGGGCTATAACATCACTGCTGCACCACACCATCTGTCCCAGAGGATCTGTCTGCAGCGTCGGCTTACATCTCTATTGCCGAACACCACAGGTGGCATCACGAATCACTCATCATAAGCACACTGAACATTCCCCTTTTACAATGGGCACCCAGGGCCACGGGCCGGGTCCCAGCTGCTGTGACATCTCCCATTGAAGCTCATCGGGCCCGGTACCGAGTACCCCACAGCCCTGGGAGGGCGACCCATACATCCCCAGACCAAACTGGGGATATATATATAAACCACCCGACCGTCACTGCCAGAGTTCCTCACTAACACAGTATGGTATTCTGCCACCAGTTCCTAGTTTGACATAATCCCTGTCCGACAGCAGGCTTATATCAGGTCAGAAACCAACCTGGGTAGCGTATAATGTAACCAACCGAGCGTGCGGACATTGGGATTCGAGTATCTGGATAAAAGAGCAGCCCAACATTAATTTTATATTTAATTGCTGAAAAGGCGCACTAGAAATATACAGGTATATATTTACAGAACAATATGCAAAAGTATGCAGTCAAGAGTGAAGTACAAAGTTAGGGTATAGACAGTTGCAATTACTGTGTTATGTAGCATGTGACCACAGGGAAGCACTGAAGGATCACAGGTCCAAATCTTAGTTACAGGCTTTCCTGGCTGCGTGAGCTAACGTATCCTCCCGCCAGTAGAAAACTAAGCTCAAAATGAGGGGCTGCCTTATATCTCCTAGACTGCTCCCTCCCACACTCTGCTCCCACCCCTGGGCTTGTGCAGCCTCTCTCCTCCCATATCTGAGAATATGATTTTCTGTCCAGAACCGTGGATGGCCAATAACTTTCTACCTGAATCTGTGAATGGGTTGACGGCGCTACCACTGGGTTCCGCAGGATTTTATCTGCGCATAGAGACTAAATATGCCTACCGTATGTAATTCCTGGTGGATATGCTTTATAACTCAGTAACACAGAGTGCTACAGGTGGCTGCTGGGCACAGGCGTGTGGGGGAAGGACTATTGATTCCGATTATGTGCTCGGCTAGTCTCAGAAATATTGCATTCTGTTATTATAGGTCATTTTCCAGATTCAATACCTCAGAGCCTTGCTGTGACCTATATTGCCATGCAGTCTCCATGTGCTTGAGTCAAACAAAAGAATCCGATTTGCCTGTAGCTGCAGAGAACTCACACATTGGTGCTAATTGGTGGGGACCGAGCTTCACAGAGCTTCTTCCTGGAATTTATTAAAGGAATACATTGCATTGCTTTTTATGGCCTGGGGGAATGCAAGGATTGGGGCACATTTCAGGAGTGGAGGGGAGATCTCCCTCACAGAAACATCACTGTGTTCCTTAACCTTATACTGCTACATCACTGTGTGCCTTATCCTTGTACTGCAACATCACTGTGTGCCTTATCCTTGTAGTGCAGCATCACTGTGTGCCTTATTCCTGATCTGCTACATCACTGTGTGCCTTATCCCTGAATGGAAACATCACTGTGTGCCTTATCTTATGATATGATATTACTGTAAAGATTCTGTGCGCTAAGTGTCACTAAGTGCATTAAATTTCTACTATGACATTACTGAGTAGATTTGTGCACTGAGACATGACTATTTATTTTTCCTATACATCACTCTGTGCATTATTTTTGAGCATTATGAAAGGGACAGACAAAATATTCATAATATTTTCATGTTGTTAACTGTCAGCTGAAGGTGACTATGTTAAAGTGGGTCCCAATCCAAGCCTAGCTATGTGATCACATGATTATATGTTACATCTATGATCACAACTTTACATAGTAAATGCTCCTAATGGTTAGAACTAAAATTACTTAAAGGGGTTGTCCATTACTAGGACAACCCCTCCGGGAATGCAAGTGCCAACACCGGTGGAATGGCACCAGCATGGGAGGTGAGTATAGTTTTTTTTTAATTGTATCAGGAGGACCAAACATTTAGTTCAAGAAGGGGTTGTAGTGGACAACTACTTTAAAATAAAGTTAAAATTGAAACAGACATTTTGTTAGTTAGTAATCCTATTCCACTTGCAGACTTTTCTTTATTCTGAAATACACTGCAGTAAATTGTACAGTATAAGCACTGCAAAGTACAGTTTGTAAGATAAATTACTATATATATAAAGGAGATAAATATATCAGTCCATTCTTCAAAAGTGATCAGTGTAACTGCTCTGCAAATGTTAGTATCCCTTCATTACAAGATTCACTAATCTCCCTCTTCCTTCTGCCTATGTGGTTCATTTATCAAAGCAAAGTGAATCTACAGACCAAATAACAGGATTAGGCAAATAAATACCACCATACTGGACTGTCTCTTCACAAATACGCCATACAAAGATCTCTCTATATACTGTATAGTCCTATCCATGTACACTGCTGTGAAGAGTTCTGTCCTCCTACATTAATCACTGTAGTGTACATGGGAGGTGGATATTACGTTTATTGAAAATTTGTGGCTTCCTAACATTGTGTATGTAACTCTGTCTACAAGTGCTTCTCACAAAATTAGAATATCATTAAAAAGTTAATTTATTTCAGTTCTTCAATACAAAAAGTCAAACTCATATATTATATAGAGGCATTACAGAGTGATCTATTGCAAATATTTATTTATGTTAATGTTGATGATTATGACTTAAAGCCAGTGAAAACCCAAAAGTCATTATCTCAGTAAATTAGAATAATTTATAACACCAGCACGAAAAATGATTTTAAAATCCGAAATGTTGGCCTACTGAAATGTATGTTTCGTAAATGCACTCAATACATGGTTGGGGCTCCTTTTGTATGAATTACTGCATCAATAAGGTGTGGCATGGAGGCGATCAGCCTGTGGCACTGCTGAGTTGTTATGGAATCCCAGGTTGGTTTGATAGTAGTCTTCAGCTTGTCTGCATTGTTGGGTCTGGTGTCTCTCATCTTCCTCTTGACAATACCCCATAGATTCTCTATGGGGTTAAGGTCAGGCGAGTTTGCTGGCTAATCAAGCACAGTGATACTATTGTTTTTAAACCAGGTATTGGTACTTTTGGCCGTGTGAAGAGGTGCCAAGTCATGCTGGAGAATGAAATTTTCATCTCCAAAAAGCTTGTCGGCAGAGGGAAGCATGAATTGCTGTAAAAAATCCTGATAGACAGCTGCGCAGACTTTGGTCTTGATAAAACACAGTGGACCTACACCAGCCTATGTCATGGCTCCCCAAACCATCACTGATTGTGGAAACTTAACGCTAGACCTCAAGCAGCTTGGATTGTGTGCCTCTCCACTCTCCCTCCAGACTTTGAGACCTTGATGTCCAAATGAAATGCAAAATTTACTTTCATCTAAAACCAAGACCTTGGACTACTGAGCAACAGTCCAGTTCTTTTTCTCTTTGGCCCAGGTAAGATGCTTCTGGCGCTGTCTATTGGTCATGAGTGGCTTGACACAAGGAATGCGACACTTGTAGCCCATGTCCTGGATACGTCTGTGTGTGTGGTGGCTCTTGAAGCAATGACTCCAGCGACAGTCCTCTCCTTGTGAATCTCCCTCAAATTTTTGAATGGCCTTTTCTTAACAATCCTTTCAAATCTATGGTTATCCCGGTTGCTTGTGCACCTTTTTCTATCACGCTTTTTCCTTCCACTCAACTTTCCATTAATATTCTTGAATGCAGCACTCTGTGAACAGGCAGCTTCTTTAACAATGACCTTTTTGGGCTTACCCTCCTTGTGGAGTGTGTCACTGACTGCCTTCTGAACATCTGTCAAGTCAGCAGTCTTCCCCATGATTATGTAGCCTACTGAAATAGACTAAGGGACTTTTTTAAATGCTTAGGAAGCCTTTGCAGGTGTTTTCATTATTCTAATTTACTGAGATAATTACTTTTGTGTTTTCATTGGCTGTAAGCCATAATCATCAACATTAACAGAAATAAACACTTGAAATAGATCACTCTGTAATGACTCTATATAATATATGAGTTTCACTTTTTGTATTGAAGAACTGAAATAAATTAACTTTTTGATGATATTCTAATTTTGTGAGAAGTACTTGTATCTAATTAGGAATAATGTTACACACAGCAGCAAATACTGATATACTTTCCGTATGACATGTCTGCAAATTAGAGCAAGCAACACAAAATCCCTGATTCATTAATTGCATTTTTTAAGTCACTTTCCTTTTTTTAGCTTGTGGTATTAGTTGTTGATTTTTGCCTCCAAATTTATTAAAATAGTGCACACAATTCATGTATTTGGCACTAAGTTAAAAATAGAGTTTATTTCTATCTTCAACTGTTTTTGCGACAAAAGTTTCATGCTGATGCGAAAAAGTCATTTGAAAAATGTGTAAAAATGTTGGCGCACTGGAAAATACACCAAGGAGCACCTGGAGTGAAGTTGTGCCAAATTTTGAGACATTTTTAAGAAGTTGCAACTGATGAATTAGGAAAAAGTATCTGGAATTACTAGACTCTGTCCACAAAGAAGAAACAAAAAAAAAAAATACAGGCCAGCACATATATTTCCTAACAAACAGGCAATCCCCACATGTATTCAGGCTGGCTAGCAACCACAAATCAAGCAGCTACGGCGATAGAAATTAAAGGCCCCGTTACATTTAGCGATGCACCAGCGATCCCGACCGCGATATGACGCGGTCAGGATCGCTGGTGCATCGCTAAATGGTCACTAGTGAGCTGCCAAACAGGCAGATCTCACCAGCGACGCAGGGATGCTCGGCGATCGTTACTCACCTGTCAGATGCAGCGATGATGACCGTCTTCCACCCGCGTCCATGGCTCGCTCATTGGCACCAGCAGGAAGCCGACGACGAGAAATGGACCAGGACGATCTCGCGTGATCAGCGATAGCCAGCGGGGGAGATCGGTCGGAGGTGAGTGTCACATGTAGCGATATCGCTAGCGATATTGCTGCCGCGTCACAAAATCAGTGACGCTTTAGCGATATCGCTAGAGATATCGCTATATGTCAAAGGCCCTTTAATCTCCGAGCACATCCAAATACTCAGAGATCACCCAAGCATGCTCGGGAAATCTCGAGTAACGAGTATACTCGCTCATCACTAGTGAACACCTAAGCCAATAACAAATCTGACAAATTGAGGCTTGCGACGTAGAGTGCTTTTTAATAAAGTATTCACACATTTATTCACATTACACCAAAAACTTAAATGTATTTTATTGGGATTTTGTGTGAAATAGCAACACAAAGAAGCAAGTATTTGTAAAGTATAAAGGAAATGATACATGGTTTACCAGCCAAGACATGGCCGTCCACATAAACTCACATCCCAAACAAAGAAAGCTCTTATAGAAAAGCAGCCAAGAGGCTCATGGTCACTCTGGTACAGCTTCAGAGATTCACAGTTCAGGTGGGAGGAACTATCCACAGGAGAACTATTAGGATAGATTCACACAAGTGTATAAAAATATAGGTTCCATTTTCATCCAGAAAAGTGGAGCGATTTTTTTTTCTCACTTGTCGTCCATGTGCAATCTGTAAACAATCCGTTTTTTTACTCAGCAGCTATAAATTTTTGACAAGGCCATTTACACTTCCCTAACTTAAAGAATTGTAATGTATCCATAAAAATTTGATGACATACTGATGGTCCGTAAGACATCCGATTTTTTTTTATCGCATTGTATCAGAGTCAATTCACAACATGCTGTGAATTTTTCCGCATGTTGAATACAGTTGAGAAAAAAACCTGCGGATCTTCAATGCCTCATTTTTATCCGATTGCACTGGTCCAACTTATACGCTCGTGTGAGCAAGTCCTAAGTTGAATATTTCACAAAACTGTTTTTTATGGAACAGTGGCAAGAAGATAGATATTTTTGAAAGCAAGCAATGCAGGGGACAAAGCTAGCATATGGAAGAAGCCACTCTGTTCATTTTGGCTAAATGAAAAACACTTCCACTGTGTGGCAGAAAACTAACACTGCACATCACCCTGAAAACACCTTCTCTACCATCAAACATTGTGGTAGCAGCCAGGGCCAAAATGAGGCATAGACACAGTATTCCCCCACCTAGGGCACTACTTCCTGCCTACCTGAGGGGGGCGTAGTTAAAAAAATGACATTCCAGGAACCCTGCGGCCACCGGGCTGCTTCATCCGGCCGCAGAAAATCAGCAATGTGATGGCCGGGGCGAGGAAGACAGAAAGGCACTGACTTGCTGCCACATTGCGTGAGGGAGAGAAAAATGTCCTCTGTGCTGTGTCCTGGCTCAATGCTGCAGATTCGATCTGCTCTGATGCGCTGAATAAAGCATTCAGGCTGGACCCGGAGGATGTGTCCACCTAGTGCTGCTGTGCAACTGTTCTCCCTTGAGCTCCTGACTAAAGATGAGCAAGTACCGTATGTTCAGAAAATGATCGCCAAACATACATTTGGCAAGAATATGGCACATTCGGATTCGTGATCGGAAACAGCAGCATTTAACGTGCGATTCCGGACATCGGGCCGGAAATCCCCACATCTGTGAACCCCCGCGGGTCACTGGTTGGTTGGCATGACAACCAGAGGTCTCCTGAGACCTCTATGGTTGTCACTGCTGGCTTGCTGTAAGCCCTGCCTGGTGGTCGGCGGTCATAGCAAGTGAGTAATTCTGCCACATACAGGTGATCTGATCATCGCCTGTATGTAGCAGAGATTATGGCAGCTTCTAGTCTCCCATGGTGACTATTGAAGCATGCCAAAAATAACAAAAAATGTTAAATATTAAAAAATAAAAAAATATAAAAGTTCAAATCACCCCCTTCTTGCCCCATTCAAAATAAAGCAATAAAAAAATCAAACATACACATACTGTATTTGGTATCGCCGCGTTCAGAATCGCCCAATCTATCAATAAAAAAAGGATTAGCCTGATCGCTAAACTGCATAACGAGAAAAAAGGTCAAAACGCCAGAATTACGCTTTTTTTGGTCGCCACAACATTGCATTAAAATGCAATAATGGGCGATCAAAAGATCCTATCTGCACCGTAATGGTATCATTAAAAACGTCAGCTCAGCGTGCAAAAAATCTGCCCGCATGCAACCCAAGATCAAGAAAAATGGAGACACTACATATCTCAGAAAATTGTGCAATTTTTTTTGGTTTTTTTTACAAACTTTGGATTTCTTTTTCACTACTTAGATAAAAAATAACCTAGACATGTTTTGTGTCTATGAACTTGTAATGACCTGAAGAATCATAAAGGCAGGTCAGTTTTAGCATTTGGTGAACATGGTAAAGAAAAAAAAATACTGTGGAATTGCACTTTTTGCAATTTCACCACGCTTGGATTTTTTCCCCCCATTTTTGTGTACACAATATGGTAAAACCAATGATGTCTTTCAAAAGTACAACTTGTCCTGCAAATCTGCAAAAAACAAGCCCTCACTGGCCATATTGATGGAAAAATAAAAAAGATATGGCTCTGGGAAGAAGGGGAGCGAAAAACAGAAACGCAAAAATGAAAATAGGCTTCGTCTCGAAGGAGTTAAAATCAGAAAAAAACAGTAAAATTCAGTAAAAGTGCGAGAAAATAATTGCGTTGCCACTAAAGTATTTTTAGCACTTTGGCTAGGATGGTTGTGGTGTATGATGAGTGGAGGGCACGTGTTTGATGAGGGTGGTGAGAGCTCAAAGGAGCGGTGTGCTTGCAATTTTTTCTATTTTCATGTATGCAATTTGCAGCTAGGCAATCAGGGTGCGGCAACCATCCACAATGTCAAGACACAAGGGCTTGTTCCATTGGCAGCTGGAATCACATGTCCCTTTCCATATAAAGGGTGGACATCTTGTTTTAGCACCTTTTTGTCAGTATAACAGCGCAGAGAGGCTGCTCCTGGGTGCTGAGCGATTTTAGCTAGTTAGCTAGGCGGTTGTTTCTAAGTCAGATCGTTTAGATAGTTAATGTCCTGTGTGGCTGTGAAATCGACCTTCCAGCAGATTTTATTTTCTTGTGCCATTAGTGAGGACCAGAGACATAGACAACAGGGCACATTTCATAGAAGTGTGTTGTGAATTGTTTATATTGTGCTCCATGGACAAGTAAACCTTTAAAAATTGAAATTCAGCAGAAAGCAGGGTAACTGCTGCAATACATAAGGGGAGATATGTGTCACAAAGGTTGTTATCCTGTGTGATGTGAAAGTCATAAGGGTGTGTGCACACGCTGCGGATTCTGCTGCGGATCCGCAGCGGATTTGGCCCTGCGGATCTGCAGCAGTTTCTGCTGCGGTGTACTGTACCATTATAACCTATGGAAAACAAAAACCGCAGTGCAGACAGTGCAGATTTTTCAGCGCGGATTTACAGCGGTTTCTAAACCGCAGAAAGAATTGACATGTCAATTCTTTCTGCGGATTCTGCAGCAGTTTACCATCTCCTCCATTGTAGAGATTATAAACCGCAGGCTAATCCGCAGATAAACCGCAGGTCTTTTGACCTGCGGATTTTGCAAAATCCACGCAGATCAATCCGCAGCAGAATCCGCAGAGTGTGCACACACCCTAAGTGTTTACTCCAGCAGGATATGTGCTGAGAGCAATCCAGTTGCTATATGGGCATGGCTTTTATGGTGGGTAGGTCAGAGATGGGCGGGATGCCTACCCACCATATCTTCACCTACTGGGTGTGGCTGAAGGGACTTAAAGGTCCATCCAGTTTTTTTTCTCTATCTGTGTTGTGTGGAGGAAGGAAGCCTCCATATTGATGCTCCTGTGAGAGCTGCTATATGTGTTGTCCCACAAGTACTGGGCCGTACTCTGTATTAATTGTTTACTTTTTTTGAGCCCAAAAGGCTGTTTTCTGTTATCAGTGTGGGGTTTTGGTTTATGAAGTAATAAACCACCCAGAGACTTTAACCAAACATGGTCCTCTGTCTACATTGAGGAGCAACTAAGTGAGTCAACCTTCCACAGCAGAATAAAAATATATATATTTTTCAACTGCTAATGTGATTCAGCAAGGCATATCTCAACCTTGCAATTTAGTGCAGCTGAAATTCAGCTGTGTGCAGAGCTGGTGCAGAATAAAAAAATCTAATTTGTTGTTGCTAATAGTGAGCTCCTACCACACTATCTGAGCAACATGAGTGAGAAACAGAGAGGTCGTAGTGAAAGGGAGAATAGGCTTGGTGTTCAAGGTGCACGTGGGGTAGGTGGTAAAGTTAGTGAAAGCAATGGTGAACCAACACTGTCACGTCTGTTAGGATTGGGTCACCGAGGAGGAAAGCAAGACCAAGCTAAGCCACAGAAAACCAGAGAGGTTCGTAACTAAGTGGATTGCAGACCCCTGATCCTATCCACACAACTAGCAGTAGCCGTGGAGCGTACCTACGATGATCCTAGACGCCTCGACACAGCCGGAGAACTAAATAAGCCTAAAGCAAGAAAGGGGAAATCTAAACTGCCCCAGAGCAGGCCCAAAAGGAATAGATAGCCCCCAAACATATATTGCCAGTGAGACAAGATAAAAACACAAACGCAGGTAGGAAAATAGACAGAGCAAACAATGGGGCCCACACTAACTAGACAGGACAGGAAAGGAAAGACTCTGTCTGCAATCATGCAAAAATCCCTGGTTCAAAAAATGCCCAACATGTCTGATAGAAGCATACTGAAGTCACTAGACTTCACCCACTATATCAGCACTCTGGTATATTCTGAAAGGAGAGCAAAAAGAGGCCAATCTAATAAGGGACAAAAACAAACTGGCACAAGCAGTAACATAAGGATGGAAATTCAGCACAGCCCCAGCCGGAGCTGGCTGAACACTCAAAACTGAAATAGACAAATCCAGATTAAATGTGAACAATAGCAAAAGAACACTTAGCTGAGCATGCAGGGACTGAGCTGGAAACTAAGACCTCAGGAGGCAAGAAAAAATCACCAGCAGGGATAGAGGGAGTCGGCTGTCTTAAATCCAGTCAGAAACTCCAGATCTCCAGTCATTCTCCACATTATCAGGTGGCAGGCCTCTGTTAATTAGATCAGCTCCATTACCTCCAGTAACCACCAGAGAGAGCCTGGAAAGAGAACTCGCAACCCCTCTGTCAATATAACCAGCTCCACTACCTTCACTAATAACCAGAGGTAGGCCAGAAAGCAAATTCTCAACACACGTCCTTTCCAAACACAACTGACAACTTCTGTTACTGGATGGGCTACTCCACTCCCTTTCTTTGGCAGCAGTACAGTGGTACGCCTTGTTGATGAGGGCAAGAAAGAGCATGTGCTCCAGTGGATGGCAAGTGCAGCTTCAAGTGGCCTTTCCTCCTCCTCAACATCACACGCAGTAAAGTCCACAGAGGTGTAACCCCAATTACCCTTGCTTCCCCCACATCACAACTCTCTAACTGCCCAACTGATTGTAGGGAACGACAAATGGATGAGTCTGCAGAGCTGTTCACACATTCTATGCCATGGGCCACAGATTCACAAAGTCAAGAGGAGGAAATCATCTGCACCGATGCACAACATTTTTTTTGCTTGTATCTGTGGCAGAACGATGTAGGGTCTGAACAGCATCTAATCTTAACCCTGGTCACCAAACGTTAACCCCCATGGGGGAGGTGATCCTGATGAAATTCAGATATCTGCTCTGCCAGGGCTCACTGCAATCAGGCAGTGTTAAAATTAATATACCTTGGTGGTCGCAGTCATACAGATAAAGAGTTGTGGACAGCTCTCCAGGCCAAGTTTGAGTAATGGCTCTCTTCACTGAACCTGGATCCAGGGAAGGCCACGTCTGATAACGGTGCAGACCTGGTGGTGGCCCTACGTCAAAGCCAGCTCACACACATGCCTTGCATGGCTCACATCCTCAACCTAGTGGTACAGCAATTCCTCCGCCACTGTCACAGTCTGGATGTGTGGATGCAGAAAATACTGTTGTGTGCTCACTTACACTATTCCACTTAAGTTGGTATAGAGATCTTTTGGCCTACTGGTTGATATATGATGTGACTACACTGTGGAATTCAACTCACACATATTAGAGCGACGATTTCTCTCTCACTATCCTGGACTGAATGAGCTGCTGCAGAAAGTACGGAAGCTGTGTGCTCACTTCCGCCGTTCGCACCCCTCAGGTCATCGACTTGCATCGATACAGAGGTCTTTGTCCATGCCAGTTAACAGGTTGATTTGCAATGTGCTGACATGGTGGAATTCCACTCTGCCCATGTTACAGAAACAAGCCCTGATGCAGTATGTCATGTCGTATAGACTAAGCCAATGCAGTACGGATGTGGGGCATATCACATTTACGGAGTGGGCACAGATTAAAGACCTCTGCACCCTCCTGCAGTTTCGAAATGGCTACTAAGTTGGTTAGCGCCCACGATGCCGTCATCAGCATCTCTATTCCAGTCATCTACATGCTGCAGCAGACTTTGAATAGCCTGCAAGAGGAGGTGGTGGTCCCAGAAGAACAGGAGAAAGCAGAGGAGGATGCAGAAAAGATAATGTCTCAAAAATCCAGACTGTCATCACACAGGCGAGTGCAAAGGGACGGTGGATTACTGCAATCGAGAGGGGCTGGTGATAGCATACAAACGGCTAGTGAAGGTGCAAAAGCCGAGGATCAAATGGAGGAGGAAGAGATGATGAGGGAGTAATTGTCAGGAGAAGAAAAGGATAATCATCCCCTATCTGTTCGTGATTGGTGGGAGGGAATGGAGGAAACAAGCATCAGTGTTACCAAGTCACCAACACAGCTTGAACATCATGGAAGAGCCCGTGTCACGGTTCCACCCCTCAGGGTGTCTGGGATGCAGTTACTGACAGCTCAGCTGTCCAATCCGATATAGGAGCGTGCTGAAGCTGGCAGTACTTTGATTGACAGCATGGCCTTCCAGTCTGGTTCAGGGGCGTGCTGAGCTGTAAGTGTGTTTATTGACAGCTCGACTAGCCAATCTGTGTCTGGGAGGCGTCGGCAGTCTCCAGCTGTTCACTAGCCCGGGTAAACGCCATGCCTACTTAACTGAGCAGCTTCTCCTAGACCACTGCCAGACGTACATTCATCTTGTGAGGTTTGTGCTTTGTGCTTTCCTGTGCCTTGAGTTCTATATGCTTGATCTGTTGCCTGACTTTGGACTTTGCTCTGACTATCCACCTGTTTAACCCCTTCAGCTCTGATCTGTTATCCTCCCTGTACTCTGACCTTGGAACGTTACCTGACTAAGCTTTTGTCTCTTCCTTCTGTTTATGATGTACTCTCCTGGCTTCTGACCTTGGACTCCTTGACCACTAAGACTCATGGCTTGGCCGTAAGAAGTGAATAGCGTCACAGCCTGACATATTAGTGCCTTCTTGCTGTACTTCTGCAACATGATCCCCATATAGTTATGATTCGAAATAGTGCTGACTACTGAGTTGCCACTCTGTTAGATCCACTTTGTAAGAGTAAATTTTGCCAGATGCTTCCTACCCTGGAAAGGGACCTATGAATGATGTGGTATCGAAATGTGCTTTTACACAAATTTGAGAGGTTTTCCCCAAGGAAGCAGTGAGAAATACAGTGTGCATCACAGCTCTAGTCTTCCAACCTCCGGCACATCAATTCGTCGGTGCCAAAACATTAGCAACAGCATCAGCAGTTTAAGTGGCAGAAGCAATTTCTGTGAGTAATTTGACACATTTTTTAGACCAGCTCGTGCAGCGGCACAACAGAGTACAAGTCTGATACATGGTGAACGACTGGAGAGGTTGGTGCAGGAGTATCTAGAACTCAATATCATCAGGGAGGGGTTAGAGGGTGGTGTCCTGGCTGATAAGCGCAGCCGGCTGTACACTGAAAGTGTAGAATGCCTAACTTTCATCAAGATGAACAAGTCATGGATCTCCAAGGACTTTTGCACCCCAATCACAGACTGTACTAACTAAGCGATGCAGTTTTTAGTGTTCTGCATTGATCTTGCGTGATTGCAGTTTGTGATATCTTTAGTGGGGCTTCTGTGCCTGGTGTTGCTTCAGATGTTAACACTAATGTTTGGAAATGTGGTCATTCCTGGTTGGGTCTCCATGTTCTGGGTCGGCTGTAGTGGATAAGGTGTCGGTCCCTATTATACTATTTATACTCTGCTAAAATTGATTCCACTTCAGTGGTGTCATGTCCTAATTTTCGGAAATTTGAAGATTCCTGATTTTGTCTCCATCTGCTGTGTTGACTGTAGTAGAAGAGAGGTTGATCCCATTATACTATTTCTACTCTAGTGAAATTTATGCCACTTGCGGTTTCCGGCCCTAATTTTTGGATATTTGAAGACTCCTGATTGGGTCTCCATCTGCTGGGTTGGTTGTAGTGGAAGAGGTGTCGGCCCCCATTATACTATTTCTACCCTGCTGAATTTGATGCCACTTTGGTGGCATCAGGCCCCAATTTTTCGAAATGTGGAGACTCCTGATTAGCTCTCTCCATCTACTGGGTTGGCTGAAGTGGAAGAGGTATCAGTGCCCATTATACTAGTTGTACTGCTAAATTGATGCCACTTTGGTGGTGTCTGATGCTAATTTTTGGTAAATGTGTAGATTCCTGATTGGGTCTCCAGATCTGTTGGGTTGGCTGTAGTGGAAAAGGTGTCAGTCCCTATTATACTATTTCTACTCTGGTGAAATTGATGCCACTTCCGAAAAAGAGGCTGAGGTTTTGCCACCACATCACTCCTATGATTGTGCTATCTATCTCGTTCCGGTGTAACAGGCCAGATTAAACCCCCGCCCAGAATATACCCGGGGTTAAAGTGGCCTAGGCTAGATTATACCCCCGGGTATATTCTGGGCGTGGGGTTTATCTGGCCTGTTACACCGGAACGAGATAGATAGCACAATCATAGGAGTGATGTGGTGGCAAAATCTCAGCCTCTTTTTCGGAAAACACGCCCTTAAAAGGTACTCTGGAATATCCTCTAGATTAATGGACGACACCAGTACAGCAGAAAGACAACCTTTAGAACAACTAGGACCCCATTATACAATATCCCAAAATTCTGAATGATGCAAGACCAAGGAGGGAAAAAAACAGACTTCATAATGCACAGGAAGGCAAACAAATCACCAGCTGCAACTGAAGGAAGCTTGCTCACTTAAATCCTCCCAGTCAGTAACCCCTGACTTCCAATCATCGTCTTCAGGTGATAGACTTCTGTCAATACGACCATCTCCACTACCCGCGGCCACCACCAGAGGGAGCCCCAACTCAGAAGTCAGATCAAGAGAGTTCACAACACCTGCCCTATCCAGAGTCCCGTACCCGCTTTGTGGACTCTGCTTTTTCCTGCACCTCATGCCTCTCGGTGAATGTGCTGCTCCGTACGGTTCTTAGTGAGTACCCTGCTTCTTTCTGTTTCCTTCGAACCGTCCCTCTGGCACTAGCTATTGCGGCATACCTTCCCCTGGGCCTGCCCCTAACGAGATGGTCAGCTTGCCTGGGTTCTGTCAACACTGAGATCCAGTGGGTTCACTCCAGGATTCGTAACAGAATCAGAATCAGGCCATGGACCCTGCTGGTGCCTCGGCTGCTGCCCAAAAAGAGTTGGTGTTTTTGAGGGAACATCAGACACGTATGATGTCTTTCATGAAGTCCATGGAGTCCCGGTTGTCTGCTTTGCAGGCCTTTGATCCAGGGAATGCTTCCCAGCTTGCCAGTTTCCAATAGGAGCTTGTTAAGCAGCGTGATACCCAGACTCACATTTTAAGCTATATGGCTTCAGTTGACGACCGACTACTCTCCCTTCAGTCTGCCGCCGCAGCTTCTGCACAAGCTCAGCCTCATAATCCTGAAGCCATTCCGCACCCCCTACCATGCCTTTGTAAACCACCCTGGTATTGTGACGTCTGCCTGCGGTCTGGACTGCAGCCAGACAGCACCCCGAGAAACACTGATACCCTTTACCCCTATACAGGGATCTGGATTTATAGCAGAGCCCAGGAGGCACTGTCTGAATAGGAGCAATGACCAGAGCAGGACGGTCGCCAGAAAGGTGTTCCAATACAGGACACAGAGGCAATGATATCCGAGACTAAACCAGTCAGGCAGCTACGGTACAAAAACAGTAGCAGAGTCAGATTCCAGGCTGAAGCCAGAGTCATAAACCAGGAGAGTCGCAGAGGTACAGAATCGTTAGGCAGAAGCAGAGTCAGAATCCAGGCCGAAGTCAGAGTCATAAACCAGGAGAGCAGCAGAGGTACAGAATCGTTAGGCAGAAGCAGAGTCAGAATCCAGGCCGAAGTCAGAGTCATAAACCAGGAGAGCAGCAGAGGTACAGAATCGTTAGGCAGAAGCAGAGTCAGAAGTCCAGGCAAAAGTCAGAGTCAGTCGACAGCAATTCACACAGTAACACGCAGGGGAACCAAGAATATATCCGGCGGCTTGCAAGCCAAGTCCAAAGGTATTTGAGGGATCAGGTCATCCCTCACAGGCTCCCGGGCTGATGATGTCATCAGGACCGCCCCCAGGACCAGACCTGATGACGATGCACCAACCCCTTCATGACTGACAGAGGAGCGGAGTCTGTGTCCACTAGACGCCTGTGCAGAAGCCCTTTCACTGTTGAGGCCATTACTCGGGCGCAAGCCACGGCGCCTCCTAGTGGCTGAGGGCGGAACAGCAGGCCCTGAATTCGACGATGACATGTCAGTCCGGCGCCTCCTGGTAGCCGAGGCCTGGACAGCAGGCCCTGAGCCCGAGGGCGGCGTGACAGTCCGTCGCCTCCTAGTGGCTGAGGGCGGAACAGCAGGCCCCGAGTCTGACGGCGACGTGACAGGTATAATGGTGATCCCAAGGTGTGTCGAGGTTTTTTAAATCAATGCCTTCTACATTTTGAATTATTGCCGCACCAAATACCCACCAATTGGGCTAAAATGGCGTTTGTGGTTTCACATTTAGAGGGCGAGGACCTGGCTTGGGTTAATCCTTTGTGGGAGCAGGATGATCCCATTACCTCTCAGTTATCAACTTTTTTGGAGACCTTCCACAGGGTGTTTAACGAGCCAGGCTGCGTTGCCTCGGCCACTGAGGCTCTCTTTAATCTCCACCAAGGCTCCCTTACGGTCGGGCAATATACTATTCGTTTTCATACTTTGTCCTCAGAGCTGGGGTGGAATAATAAGGCGCTGGTCGGAGCATTCTGGCGTGGTTTATCAGGCCGAAATAAGAATGAACTGGAGGGTCGGGATACTCCAACCTCCCTAGAAGATTTAATCTCCCTGGCCACACGTATTGACATACTCTTCCAGGAGCGTTGTCGTGAGTCCGTTTGGGAGAGAAGGTACAATCGTTCTGTCCCTCCTACCAATAGACCTTCAGCCTGCGGTCTGTGGCGTCTTCTTCCGTTCCCACACCTGAACCTATGCAGGTGGATCAGGTCAAAAGAGTGGATGAATGTAGGAAAGAAAGGGTTGCACAAGGGCTCTGTTTTCATTGTGGTAGTGCCTCGCACTTACTCCGTTCTTATTCCGTGCGGCCGAGAAACTCCTCCACCTAGGTCAGGCAGGAGAGGCCTCCCTAGGTGTGTGACTCCTCTCTACCCCTAACCATGTTTGCCCAGATAATTTTTGGGGATAGGCGCTGCTCGAAGTTGGCGTATGTGGATTTGGGTGCGGCAGGTAACTTCATGAGTCTTGAGGAGGTCAGGAAGCATCAGATTCCGGTCAGGGTTCTGGAGGAGCCGCAGCTGATTTCCTCAGTAGATGGAAGGCCTTTACAAGAGACCATCACGAGGGTTACGGAAGAGGTGGAGTTGCAGGTGGGGGCTCTGCATCGCGAGAGAATCGCGTTCTACATGCTGCCCAACTTGTCCCACGCAATTCTTCTCGGACTACCTTGGCTGAGGGCTTGTGGATTTATAACTTCCTGACAGCCAGGATACAGAGTGTAAAAGTTGGACCATTCACTTCGGACACCTTGGTCACAAACATCGGGGCACCTCAGGGGTGTGTTTTGTCCCCGTTACTGTTTTCTCTCTATACGAATGATTGCATCTCTTCAGCAGACTCAGTAAAAATCTTGAAATTTGCCGATGATATGACACTGATTGGTCTCATCAGGGGAAATGCTGAAGACTTGTATCGGAGTGAGGTGGAAAGAATATGTGACTGGTGTAAAGCCAATAATCTTGTACTCAACACTAAAAAAACTGCTGAGATGGTTGTGGATTTTAGGAAAGATCAACATGAGATACTTCCAATCTACATCCATGACGAAGTGGTTCTTAGGGTCACAGAGACCAAATTCCTTGGTGTTATCATCTCTCATGATCTTAAATGGGGGAAAAACGTGGATGCTGTTATAAGAAAAGCACAACAGAGGATGTTCTTCCTGCGTCAGCTGAAAAGATATGGTTTGTCTAAGAATCTGCTGATCTTATTCTTTAATGCTGTCATCAGATCTGTGATTTGTTCCTCTCTGATAGTCTGGTATGGGGGAGCCACTGCGCATGACAAACTCCGCTTACAAAGGACTTTCAGAACAGCAGAGAGAATTATAGGCTCCCCCCTGCCTAAAATCCAGGATCTTTATGATAAGAGTATTCGATCCCACGCATTGAAAATTTCATCCGATCCCTCTCACCCGGGACACTCCTCATTCCAACTACTCCCTTCAGGACGTCGCTTCATAGTCCCCAAATGCAGCACCAACCGCCATATGAACAGCTTCTATCCACTCTCTGTTCAACAATTAAATCGTCATGTGTAGACTATATACTGTATCTGTCTTGTTAGATGTTACTTGTTGTATCTGTTGTTATATATTATGTTGCCTCTTTGCCACAAAGAATTCCTTGTATATATGTAATATGTACTTGGCGATAATAAATTTGATTGATTGATTGATTGATTGGCTCATGAACCTATCCTTGACTGGCGCTCGGGGGACTTTTTACGTTGGGGTCTGCACTGCCATGATCGATACCTGTAATGGTTTCATCCAGTCAAAGTTTCTCGACCCGTCTCCACTCCGGCCAGAGTATCAGCCGCTTATTGGAACTTCGCAGATATCTTTTGCAAGAGAGAGACGGAGAGTCTTCCACCGCATGGACCGTATGACTGCCCGACTGAACTCATTCCTGGCTCCACTCCCCCCAGGGGTAGAATCTATCGGCTTTCCCCAGCTGAGATGCAAGTCATGTTGGAGTATATTCAGGAGAATCTCGCCAAAGGCTTTATCCGAAAGTCCTCTTCACCCTCTGGCGCTGGATTCTTCTTTGTCAAAAAGAAAGACGGCTCACATCGTCCTTGTATTGACTACAGAAGTTTAAATGAGAAACAAAGGTTTCAACAAACACCCACTGTCGCTCATCCCTGAGCTCTTTGATCGCCTGCGAGGAGCAAGAATTTTTACAAAGCTTGACCTTCACAGGGCCTACAATCTCATCCAGATTCACCCCGGGGATGAGTGGAAGACCGCATTCAACATCCGGGACAGCCATTACGAGTATTTAGTTATGCCCTTCTGTCTCTGCAATGTTCCTGCGGTTTTGGTTAATCCCTTTCTGACATTTGACATACTATCCCGTCCATGTGCCCTGGGCCTGTATGCCCATAGACAGGATTGGACGTCACAGCGATCAGCTGTGCTCACGGGGGGAGCGCAGCTGATCGCGGTGGGGTGTCAGCTGATTATCACAGCTGACACCCAACACTATGTGCCAGCAGTGGTCACGGACCGCTCCCGGCACATTAACCACTGGCACACTGCGATCAAACATGATCGCAATGTACTGGGGGCATAGGGAAGAATCACGCAGGGAGGGGGCTCCCTGCGTGCTTCCCTGAGACCCACGGAACAACACGGTGTGCTCGCATTGTTCCGAGGGCCTCCTCTCTGAGAGCAGGCACTGAGAAGCCGCCTGCAGTGCCTGTCAGATCGCTGATCTGACACAGTGCATTACAAAGTGTTAGATCAGCGATCTGACTATATATAGTAAATTCCCCCTGGAACAATATAAAAAAGAAAAAAAAATTACGTGTAAAAATAATTTTTTAAAAATTCCTAAATAAATAAAAAAAAATTCCCTAATAAATTATTTTTTTTTGCAAATAAAAAAATACAAACAATAAAAGTACACATATTTAGTATCGCCGTGTCCATAATGACCCGCCTTATAAAACTGTCCCACTAGTTAACCCCTTTAGTGAACCCCTTAAAAAAACAAGGCAAAAAACAATGCTTTATCATGATACCGCCGAACAAAAAGTGCAATAACACAAAAAAAGACGAATATAAATAAACAAGGTACCCCTGAAAACATCATCTTGTCCCACAAAACGAGCCACCACACAGCATCATTAGCAAAAAAATAAAAAAGTTATAGCTCTCAGAATAAAGCGATGCAAAAATAATTATTTTTTATATAAAATTGTTTTTATTGTATAAAAGCACCAAAACATAGAAAAATGAAGTAAATGAGGTATTGCTGTCATCATACTGAACCCAAAGAATAAAACTGCTTTATCAAGTTTACCACACGTGGAATGGTGTAAACGCACCCCCCCAAAAGAAATTCATGAATTGGTGGTTTTTGTTCATTCTGTGTCCCAAAAATCGGAATAAAAAACTATAAAAAAGTAATGTGCCCGAAAATGGTACAAATAAAAACATCAACTAGTCCCGCAAAAAATAAGACCTCTCATGACTCTGTGAGTCAAAATATGGAAAAATTATAGCTCTCAAAATGTGGTAATGCAAAAACTATTTCTTGCAATAAAAAGTGTCTTTTAGCGTGTGACAGCTGCCAAACATAAAAACCTGCTATAAATAGTAAATCAAACCCCCCCTTTATCAGTTCATTAGTTAGGGAAAAATAATAAAATTAAAAAAATGTATTTATTTCCATTTTCCCATTAGGGTTAGGGCTAGGGTTAGGATTAGGGTTAGGGCTAGGGTTAGGGTTAGGGGTGTGTCGGGGTTAAGGTTGGAGTTAGAATTGGGGGCTTTCCACTGTTCAGGCACATCAGGGGCTCTCCAAATGCAACATGGCTTCTGATCTCAATTCCAGACAATTCTGTGTTGAAAAAGTCAATCGGTGCTCCTTCCTTTCCAAGCTCTGCCATGCGCCCAAACAGTGGTTTACCTCCACATATGGTGTATCAGCCTACTCAGGACAAATTGCACAACAACTTTTGGGGTCCAATTTCTTCTGTTACCCTTGGGGAAAAAAATTGGGGGCAAAAAGATCATTTTCGTGGAAAAAAATATGATTTTTTTATTTTTATGGCTCTACGTTATAAACTTCTGTGAAGCACTTGGGGGTTAAAAGTGCTCACCACACATCTAGATAAGTTCTTTGGGGGTGTCTAATTTCCAAAATGGGGTCACTTGTGGGGGATTCAACTGTTTAGGCACATCAGGGGCTCTCCAAACGTGACTTGACACCCGCAGACCATTTCATCAAAGTCTGCATTCCAAAACATCACTACTTCCCTTCCGAGCCCCAACGTGTGCCCATACAGTAGTTTTCTCCCTCATATGGGATATCAGCGTACTCAGGACAAATTGAACAACAACTTTTGGGGTCCAATTTCTCCTGTTACCCTTGGGAAAATAAAAAAAATTGGGAATTAAAAGATCATGTTTGTGGAAAAAATATGATTTTTTTTATTTTCGCGCCCGTGCGTTATAAACTTCTGTGGAGCACTTGGGGGTTCAAAGTATTCACCACGCATCTAGATAAGTTCCATTGGGGGTCTACTTTCCAAAATGGGGTCACTTGTGGGGGGTTTCCACTGTTCAGGCACATCAGGGGCTCTCCAAACGCTACATGGCGTTCGATCTTAATTCCCTTCCGAGCTCTGCCATGCGCCGAAACAGTGGTTCCCCCCCACATATCAGGTATCAGCTTACTCTGGACAAATTGCACACAATAACTTTTGTGGTCCAATTTCTCATGTTCCCTTGGTAAAATAAAAAAAATTGGACCTGAAGTAATTTTTGTGTGAAAATAAGTTAAATGTTCATTTTTTTTTTAAACATTCAAAAAATTTCTGTGAAGCACCTGAAGGGTTAACAAACTTCTTAAATGTTGTTTTGAGCACCTTGAGGGGTTCAGTTTTTAGAATGGTGTCACTTTTGGGTATTTTCTATCATATAGACCCCTCAAAGTGACTTCAAATGTGATGTGGCCCCTAAAAAAAATGGTATTGTAAAAATGAGAAATAGCTGGTCAACTTTTAACCCATTGTAAGGTAGCGCTGTCATTCAAGGTTGGGGACACTCGCTTGACAGCCAAATAATCACGTCCGGCACGGGTTTTCCATAAAACAATAACAGTCCATGCGGTTTATTCAGGAATCATAAACCATGACCAGCAACATAAAGTTCATATAAACAGCATAGCGTCCATGACAGAGCTTCACTCTGTTTATCCTGTAGTCATACAGGTTGTGCAATGTCCAGCAAACAGGCTCTCGAGCCTCACAGTTATATCCCCTGTCAGAGTTACTTTCTCATAGCTGCTTCATATTCCATACTTCATACTTCAGACGCTTGCAGCCATTACTCACAGCATTCACGTGCTGTCATGCAGGAAGCCCCATCTCCCAGCGGGACCTTCCACAATGGACCAACCGGGTCCAAGCACTCACTCAAATGTGACCTACCCTGGCCACATTATATGGTCCATAGCCACGCCCCCCGGGTCACATGGCTATGACCTCATCACAGGTCTTTCAACCACTCATACACACTTTACAATAGCGTTCTTAAACACACCCCCTGGGTGGGTTTGTAGGTAACTGGTCTCGCCCATCTCACCAGCTACCTGGAGACTTGTCCCTGACACATTGGAACGAAAGATCAGCACTGCTGATCAGCACATAAGCAAGCCTCCATCCCAAGGCCACCCACCTTGAGATCCATAACGATCCTTTAGCACCCTGCTCCTGCTACCACTCTGGACGAGGCTATCCGTTCGTCCTGGGACACACACACAGCGCCCCCTAGCGGACACAGTGGTCACTACATCACACCTTATAACTTCCTAACAAAAAATAATTTTGGTTCCAAAATTGTGCTGATGTAAATTAAAAATGTGGGAAATGTTATATCAATGAAATTTTACCACTAATATGAAGTACAATATGTCACGAGAAAACAGTGTCAGAATCACCAGGATCCATGGAAGAGTTCCAGAGTTATGACCTCATAAAGGGACAGTAGTCAGAATTGTAAAACTTGGCCTGGTCATTAACATGCAAACCACCCTTGGGGGTAAAGGGGTTAATGATATCTTCCGGGATCTGTTATACACCTGCGTGGTGGTTTACTTGGACGATATTCTGGTTTTCTCCCTGGACCTGCCTACCCACAGAAAGAATGTTTGCCAGGTATTGCTGTGACTATGACAGAATTAGCTTTATGCCAAGTTCAAGAAGTGTGTCTTTGAACAGACGTTCTTACTGTTTCTCGGATATGTTTTCACCAATTCCAGTCTCATGATGGATCCCTCAGGGGATCAAGGCCATTCAACACTTTCTTGGCTTTGCGAATTATTACCGACAGTTTATTCCCCATTTCGCTTCTCTGTCTAAGCTGATCTCATCTCTCACCCACAAAGGATCCAACCCCAAGGCCTGGTCATCTGAGCATGAGGAGGCTTTCTTACCCCTGAAGCAGGCATTTGCAGAGGCTCCTGTATTGCATCATCCAGAGGCCAGCAAGCCATTTATTCTCGAGGTGGACGCCTCTTCCATGGGAGCCGGTGCTGTGCTCTCCCTCTCTCTCTGTGTCTTCGTCGGGTCGATTAGTCACCTGCAGTTTTTTCTCCAAAGCATTCTCCAATTCCGAACGCAACTACTCCATCAGAGACAGGGAGCTGTTGGCCATTAAGTTGGTACTGGAGGAGTGGCAGTATCTTCTTGAAGGAGCTGTACATCCTTTAATTGTCTACACCGACCACAAGAATCTAGCATACATTCGGTCCGCTCAAAGGCTTAACCCTCAACAAGCCAGATGGTCCCTTTTTTTCGCCGGGTTTGGCTTCGAACTCCACTTTCGGCCGGGCTTCAAGAACGCTAAGGCAGATGCCCTCTCTAGATCTTTCCAGTTGGAGGAAACTGAGGAGGACCCCTCTCACATCATCGACCCTTCTAGGGTAATCACCGTGGCTCCACCCAGATTTATTACTCCCCCTCTGGGTAAGATATTTGTTGCAGTGAATGACAGGCTCAGGATACTTTGCTGGGGTCATTCCTCCACATTGTCTGGCCATTCTGGAATCAAAAGGACCCTTTCTCTCATCACTTGCTACTATTGGTGGCCTTCCCTCTGTCAAGACGTGGAGGATTTTACGGCCTCCTGCCCGTCCTGCGCCAAGAACAAGACTCAAAGGCAACGTCCCTCTGGGCTCCTGCACCCTCTTCCGGTGCCTTTGGCTCCCTGGCAACATATAGCCATGGATTTTGTTACTGATCTGCCATGTGTTGTATGGTTATTTTGGTGGTTGTGGACCGTTTTTCTAAAATGGCTCATTTTGTCCTGCTATCCAGCTTACCATCTGCTCCAGAGTTGGCAAAGATCTTCGTCAGTCAAATCTTCAAGCTTCATGGTTTTCCTCTGCACATAGTATCCGATAGGGGTGTGCAATATACATTGTGCTTCTGAAAAGCCATCTGCAGACTCATGGGGGTAACCCTAGATTTTTCCTCAGCCTATCACCCTCAGACTAATGGCCAGGTAGAAGGAGTTAATCAGGTTCTGACTTCCTATCTTCCGCACTTCACTAATGTCCATCAGGATGATTGGGTCAGCTTTCTTCCCTTGGCAGAGTTCGCGTATAACAATCATCCCAGGGAATCCTCTGCCAAATCTCCATTCTACATTGTTTTTGGTCAACACCCCAACATACCTCTTCATGTTTCCCTTGTCTCGGGCGTGCCAGCAGCCGACACCATGTCGAAAGAGCTTTCCCAGATCTGGAGGGAGACCAAGTCCACGCTTGAGAGTGCTTCCAGCTAGATGAAGAGATTTGCTGATAAGAGACGCGTGGATTCTCCTACGTATTGTCCGAGTGAGCGGGTTTGGCTTGTATCCAAGTATATCAGGCTCAAGATATCATCCCACAAATTGGGTCCCCACTACATCGGTCCTTTTAAAGTTCTGAAGCAGGTCAATGATGTTACCTACAAACTGAGGTTGCCTGCCTCGCTCTGTATTCCCAACGCCTTCCATGTATCACTCATTAAACCCGTGGTTGTCAACATTTCTATGCCACATCCACTCACTCTCCTCCATTAATTATCACTGGGGATGTCTTTGAGGTAATAGATATAATGGCCTCAAAGGGGTTAGAGGCAGAACCTTCATTTTAATTGACTGGAAGGTTTTCTGTCCCAAGGAGAGATCCTATGAGCCTCGAGAGAACATTAATGTTCCCTGTATTCTTGTGAGGTTTCTCTCCAAATGTAGGAAGGAGAGGCGTAAGGGAGGGGGTATTGTTACCGCCATATCCAGGATGGGGGCGTGCCGCGCTGCATCTTTTCTTCCAGCCGGGAGGCGTACTCGGGTTCCCCACCGTCTGCGCATGCGCGCTTGCTGGGTGACTTAGGCCACAGCCTGAGTCCTGACCCAGAAATGACCTTACCCGGCGTCCCATGTCAGATATATCTGGCAGCTGCGGCCGTGCCTCGGCGCCTTATTATTGTTTTCCTGCACTTGTCCTGTGCAGACTAGCCCTCAGGTCCCTGTACGCTTCCCAGTGTGTACTCTTCTCCGTACCTGTCACTGTACGTTTTCCTGTGTGCACTCTGCCTTGCCCCGGATCTCGGTCCTCCCTGTGAGTATCCTGCCCTATCCAGAGTCCCGTACCCGCGGTGTGGACTCTGCCTGGTCCTGGTCCTCGTGCCTCTTGGTGAACACACTGCTCTGTACTGTTCTTGGTGGGGCTTGGGGTCTGACACGCAGCAGATGTACAGTGGGGAAAAAAAGTATTTAGTCAGTCAGCAATAGTGCAAGTTCCACCACTTAAAAAGATGAGAGGCGTCTGTAATTTACATCATAGGTAGACCTCAACTATGGGAGACAAACTGAGAAAAAAAAATCCAGAAAATCACAATGTCTGTTTTTTTTTCATTTTATTTGCATATTATGGTGGAAAATAAGTATTTGGTCAGAAACAAAATTTCATCTCAATACTTTGTGATATATCCTTTGTTGGCAATGACAGAGGTCAAACGTTTTCTGTAAGTCTTCACAAGGTTGCCACACACTGTTGTTGGTATGTTGGCCCATTCCTCCATGCAGATCTCCTCTAGAGCAGTGATGTTTTTGGCTTTTCGCTTGGCAACACGGACTTTCAACTCCCTCCAAAGGTTTTCTATAGGGTTGAGATCTGGAGACTGGCTAGGCCACTCCAGGACCTTGAAATGCTTCTTACGAAGCCACTCCTTCGTTGCCCTGGCGGTGTGCTTTGGATCATTGTCATGTTGAAAGACCCAGCCACGTTTCATCTTCAATGCCCTTGCTGATGGAAGGAGGTTTGCACTCAAAATCTCACGATACATGGCCCCATTCATTCTTTCATGTACCCGGATCAGTCGTCCTGGCCCCTTTGCAGAGAAACAGCCCCAAAGCATGATGTTTCCACCACCATGCTTTACAGTAGGTATGGTGTTTGATGGATGCAACTCAGTATTCTTTTTCCTCCAAACACGACAAGTTGTGTTTCTACCAAACAGTTCCAGTGTGGTTTCATCAGACCATAGGACATTCTCCCAAAACTCCTCTGGATCATCCAAATGCTCTCTAGCAAACTTCAGACGGGCCTGGACATGTACAGGCTTAAGCAGTGGGACACGTCTGGCACTGCAGGATCTGAGTCCATGGTGGCGTAGTGTGTTACTTATGGTAGGCCTTGTTACATTGGTCCCAGCTCTCTGCAGTTCATTCACTAGGTCCCCCCGCGTGGTTCTGGGATTTTTGCTCACCGTTCTTGTGATCATTCTGACCCCACGGGGTGGGATTTTGCGTGGAACACCAGATCGTGGGAGATTATCAGTGGTCTTGTATGTCTTCCATTTTCTAATTATTGCTCCCACAGTTGATTTCTTCACTCCAAGCTGGTTGGCTATTGCAGATTCAGTCTTCCCAGCCTGGTGCAGGGCTACAATTTTGTTTCTGGTGTCCTTTGACAGCTCTTTGGTCTTCACCATAGTGGAGTTTGGAGTCAGACTGTTTGAGGGTGTGCACAGGTGTCTTTTTATACTGATAACAAGTTTAAACAGGTGCCATTACTACAGGTAATGAGTGGAGGAAAGAGGAGACTCTTAAAGAAGAAGTTACAGGTCTGTGAGAGCCAGAAATCTTGATTGCTTGTTTCTGACCAAATACTTATTTTCCACCATAATATGCAAATAAAATGAAAAAAAAACAGACAATGTGATTTTCTGGAATTTTTTTTCTCAGTTTGTCTCCCATAGTTGAGGTCTACCTATGATGTAAATTACAGACGCCTCTCATCTTTTTAAGTGGTGGAACTTGCACTATTGCTGACTGACTAAATACTTTTTTTCCCCACTTTATGCCCCACATGGGTAAGCATGGTCACTACAGCACTTTCCCTTTATCTTTGCACTAAGCACTTTAACTCTTGCAATGCATGTCTCCTTGTGCCCTGTACATTATTTGTGAGATAGAGTGCTATTTGCATCCTATCCCTTAGAATCAAGACTTTATTTGATTGTGGCACAATTTACTTATTGAGCCACTGTTTTGCTGGGGAATTGTTGGTTACTTTGTGTACCAATGTGTAATACTTTGTTCATGCTGCTGTCATTTTCCTTTTGTGTCATCATCTTACTGTATTTTTAATGCACTTTAATTTTTTCATGTATGTGTATCAATAAAGATTGTACATTTTTCACTACAATTTACCTTCTTTGGGTTTGAATTTTGGGCGCTATACTCCGGCTATTCTATGTAGGATTATAATTAATATGGGAGTTGTCCTAGTTTCATGGTTTATTTGAACATTTCTTTTTCTGATAGGAAAATGAATTTATATTCTTAAATATGTTGGATTGTGTTAAATTGTTCTTGGTGAGTACCCTGGTTCTTTCTGTTTCCTTCGAGCTGTCCCTCTGGCACTAGCTATCGCGGCATACCTTCCCCCTGGGCCTGCCCCTAACGGTCCCTATATAGGGGTGGGTTCCACCTGGTCAGAGAAAAGGTGAATATAGGCCTGAAATGCCACAATTTGTAGCCCACAGATAGATCAGGCATATGACGGAGATACCACACTGTTCATTTTGTGGCCTTTATTTTTTTATTTTTTACCTCAAATAGTCTCTAGAACTACTGTAAGACACAGCAAAAAAGGGTAAATGTAGACCTGAAATGCAACAATTTGGAGTCCACAGATAGATGAGGCGTCTGACGGAGATAGCCCACTTTCAAATATCTGCCCTGCATTTTTTTTTCTTGTCCAGCAAAATTGTGTCAATAAGTAGGCTATGACACAACATGAAGACCTGAAATGGCAACATTTTGAGCGCAATGATATGCGATCCGTGTGGCGGACAAAACCCAGTGTAAAATATCTGCCCTGTAGCTAAGTATGTTTTTGGCAGCAAAATGGTATAAAAAAAATTGTATAAGACACTCCAAAAAAATTCTACGGTACCACAAAAAATGGCAGATTTTTCTGCGCACTCAGATGTGATTCTTGGGATGGGCTAACCTGTTTAAAATTGCTGAATTTTCACGCTGTACTATCAAAAGGATCTGTCTGTAGTCTGCAGTGTCAACAAGCAAATTGAGAAAAAAAGGGGTTCTGGATTGCTTTGGAATAAAATAATCAGGATTAAGATGCAAAAAAAATTATTCCTAGTCACTGATACCTGGGGCTAGGTATATACGGTCAATATATGTAATAGGCAGCAGCAGACAGTAATGGAATGGACCCTCTTGATGTATGCAATGATATCTATATACCCACATACAGTGCCTGCATGCCTTGCACTAATATGTATATAGCCACATTCACTCTCCTGCCTACCTAGCACTGCAATCTACATATCCCACAATTAGTCCTTAGAAGGACTGTTGGTTAGCTGGATTTGTGCATTCTATGATGGTATACCCACACTAACTAATAATCCCCCAAATCTGATCCTATCTCAGCAGCAGCTCTCCCTACACTATGTAGATATATAGATTTCAGTGACAAATACAATTAGTATAGTGTGTGTTAGGCGTCAAGTTCCTGCCTCTGCACAGGAGGAATCCAGAGCCTTGCCCTCTGCAGTCTCCCATTCTTCTCCGGCCACAGAGGAATCTGCTCAGCAAAGACGTCGTTACAGGTGTCTTGCGCAGTCTACTGCTGTTGGCTTGGTTTCTGTTGCCAATCGGGGTTCAGCTATAGGAACCTGCAATAGCCAGCAGCAAGCAGCTCTTGGGACTAAGTCCTTCTTTCGGCCCACTGAGCATGTCCGTGGGAAGTCCTCTCATTGGAGGTCTGAGGTCACATTCTCAGGTCCTATTGCTGCTCCCATTGGACCACTAGTATAGACTCTTATTGTATATTGTGTGAGTGATGATGGATGCATGTATCTGGTGACTGACTCATTATAACTCCCCTCCCTTGGATATGTATGTTATAGGGCTATAGAGTTAGAGTCAGCGCCTGCTAGTGGCTTGGTCTGCGCCATGGTGCTTCCACATCTCAGCACCTCACTCAGCGCCATATGGTGCCGTCCAGAGCTGGGCACCTTCAGTACTGCATTAAGCGGCTGGATCCACCAGTGCGACGCTGTGCGCAAGTCTAGCGCTTTCCTCCCTTGTCCGGGTGGTTAGTGGTGTCTGCCAGAACGGTGCAGTTCGCAAATAGTGTGCTTTATTCATTTAATTTGTTTCTTCCTGGCACCACTGTTGCGGTGCCGAGTAGAGATGAGCGACTTTGCCTTTTTTAGGGTTGAGTCGGGTTTCATGAAACCCGACTTTATCAAAAGTCGAGTTAAACGAAATCGGCTGACTATAGGGAAAAGTCGGGAAAAACGAAACCCAATGCAAGTCAATGGGGAGAAAAGTCGGCAGTGAGTGGAGGACTGTAAACACACCTGGCATGAATTTTAACCCCAGAGGTGGCAAAATCTCTCTCTTCTCTCTCTCCCTCTCCCTCTCCCTCTCTCTCCCTCTCCCACTCCCACTCCCACTCCCACTCCAGCTACGCTCCCGCTACGCTTCTCTCATTTGCTGCAAAAAAGTCAAATGCAAGCATTCAGCGAAACCCGACTTTGACGCTTGGGTTGCCGACCGCATGGCCAACTTCACACTGTGGTCGGGTTTCGTTTCATGAAACCCGACTTTGGCGAAAGTCGGCAACATTTGAATCTGACCGACCTGTTTCACTCAACTCTAATCAGGTGTATTCTCAGCTGATCACCATGAGAAATTCTTACGGTGATCTGCTATGAAGACACTGAGCATGAACTGCCGTGACCTCATCACTGGCATTTTCCCACGGTCCTGAGGTCACAGCAGTTCAGCCCGGCTGTGAGAAGAGCTTCAGTGGATAGCGGTGATGTCACTGATGCTGTGCTCCCTCACAGCTTGACCCGTGTTGAAGTCTAGAGCATGGGAAAATGAACTGGCATAATCTCACGCTCCAGAGTTCAGCGCGGGTCAGGCTGTGAGGGAGCTTAGACTCAGTGACATCAGCACTAATCACTAAGGCTGTGCTGGCAGCATCGCCTCTTTCACCAGTGTTTTTTCAGCTGGGACGGTCGCATCTTAACACCGCCCATGTTGAAAATGTATATCCCCAAGATATGGATTACAGCATGGGACACAACGATGGACAGATATGGTATATTGTTGCTTTTTTATTTTTTTTATTACAGATGAACGAGGGCTTCGCATGAATTAGATATGGTTGTAAGTATGGTTTAATTAAGAATAATAAAGCAGTCTGTGTCTTTATTTCAATTAAATGATTTCTTTAATGGGTGTCTGTGTTTTCTTTACAATTTGAGTATAGGGTTAGTAATAGGGGCATCTTATTGACTCCTCTCCATTACTTACCTTGGGGCTTGATGTCACCTGAAATCTATATATCTACATATACTATATGGATTTACTGTATGTAATCCATTCCTCCTATCCTGTCGGCACCTATTCTAGGTGTATATATCTATTCTATCTATTCTATTCTGACCTGTCATTCTGTGTTTATACTGTATGCGGCAGATCATTTGCCGGCTTTTAATCTATATATCAATCTAATATTTATATAAATATATATACTAGCTGAAGAGCCTGGCGTTGCCTGGGCATAGTAACCAACTGTGGTTAGTTGTAACAAATTATAATGATAAATTTGCACATAAAAAAGTGCATCTAATCCTATCCTGTGTGATACTGACTGCTGAGCCGTGTATCTAATCCTATTCTGTGTGATACTGTCTGCTAAGCCATGTATCTAATACTATTCAGTGTGATACTGGGCTCCCCCTGCAGTCTTTGTCAGAGGGTGGTCTGTGTTGGCACGGCAATAAATTGTGTTTTTTCCAGCTTTACAGAAGGACGATAACACCATAGAAATGATAAGAATAATAGGCCTCAGTTATATCAACTGTCTACAAAGAAAACTGTTGCTGATAGCAACCAATCACAGCTCATTTTTCATCTTTTAAACAGCTCTGGGACAGCATGACGAGTTTTGAGTGGCGACTTTTGTGTTTCGACTTTTATGTGGTGAGGTTGGTGTATGTGTGTTGAAATGTGTGCTGAGGGTGGTATATGTGTTGAAGCACGTGGTAGTGTGTGGTGCATTTTGTGTGTGTGTTCATATCCCCGTGTGTGGTGAGTACCCCATGTCAGGGCCCCACCTTAGCAACTATATGATATATACTCTTTGGTGCCATCGCTCTCATTCTTTAAGTCCCCCTTGTTCACATCTGGCAGCTGTCAATTTGCCTCCAACACTTTTCCTTTCACTTTTTCCCCATATGTAGATAGGGGCAAAAATTTTTGGTGAATTGGAACGCGTGGGGTTAAGTTTTTGCCTCACAACATAGCCTATGATGCTCTCGGGGTCCAGATGTGTGACTGTGCAAGATTTTGTGGCTGTAGCTACGACGGTGCAGATGCCAATACATACATACATTTTTTCCCCCATTATGTACCTAGGGGCAAAATTGTTTGGTGAATTGGAACGCGCAGGGTTAAAATTTCGCCTCACAACATAGCCTATGACGCTTTCGGGGTCCAGATGTGTGACTGCAAAATTTTGTGGCTGTAGCTACGACGGTGCAGATGCCAATACATACATACACGTTTTCCCCATTATGTAGATAGGGGCAAAATTGTTTGGTGAATTGGAACGCGCGGGGTTAAAATTTCGCCTCACAACATAGCCTATGACGCTCTCGGGGTCCAGATGTGTGACTGTGCCAAATTTTGTGGCTGTAGCTGCGACGGTGCGTATGCCAATCCCGGACATACACACACACACATACATACACACACATCCACATTGAGCTTTATATATTTTATATATATATATATATATATATATATATATATATATAATATATAGAGCTCAAAGTGTGTATGAATGTATGTATGTGTGTGTGTGTGTGTGTGTATGTGTGTATGTCCGGGATTGGCGTCCGCACCGTTGCAGCTACAGCCATAAAATTTGGCACAGTCACACGTCTGGACCCCGAGAGCATCCTAAGCTATGTTGTGAGGCGAAATTTTAACCCTGCGCATTCCAATTCACCAAACAATTTTGCCCCTATCTACATAATGGGGAAAAAGTGTGTGCGTGTCAAGCCACGCCCCTCATTATGATGTCATAATGCCCCTATATATGGTATATGGTCACGGGACTATGGAATGGCGGATATGTATGACGGGTATATGGGCACGGGACTATGGGATGGAGGATATGTATGATGGGTATATGGGCATGGGACTATGAGATGAAGGATGTGTTACGGGTATACGGGCAATGGACTATGGGATGGCGAATATGTATGATGGGTATATGGGCATGGGACTATGGGATGGAGGATGTGTGATGGGTATATGGGCATGGAACTATGGGATGGAGGATGTGTGATGGGTATATGGGCACTCGACTCTGGGATGGAGGATATGTATGAGGGACTATGGGATGGAGGATATGTATGACGGATATATGGACACGGGACTATGGGATGGTGGATATGTATGATGGGTATATGGGCACGGGCCTATGGGATGGAGAATATGTATGATGGGTATATGGGCATGGGACTATGGGATGGAGGATGTGTGATGGGTATATGGGCACTCGACTATGGAATGGAGGATATGTATGATGGGTATATGGGCACGGGCCTATGGGATCGTGGATATGTATGATGGGTATATGGGCATGGGACTATGGGATGGAGGATAATTATAATTTGCTATAACTAACCACAGTTAGTTACTATGCCCGGGCAGCGCCGGGCTCTTCAGCTAGTATATATATATATATATATATATATATATATATATATATATATATATACACTGTGTTTATATATATATATGTTTTGAAGAATATTTCATTTTAAAATAATGTGTCAATATTGGCAGAGAACTGCTGTATGAAAAAGCTCATGTTAAAATCGCATTCCATACGGATGTCATACGTATACTAGATGCAAGGAAATCGCATCATCGCATTGCAAACGGATTACATACGGATCACCATACGGAGAACACTCCTGTGATTCTCAGCTGAGAAAATCGGACCGATTTTTCATATGGCAAACATGACACCGGCCTAATGCAGGGGCTTGATGAGATGCGAGTCTTGTGAATGACAGCTCTGCTGTCTAACATGGCTGGGCATATGGGGTTTTCTCTAGATGTCGCCTGTTCTGGGTGACTACCTGGCCATTTAGATGGTGGGCAAAAATTATAACATTGCCAGTTGTAGCTTTGGTCTATTGGTGTGTATTTTCTCTGTGCTTAGTTCTTATATCCTGATCTTTGTTGCTCGACCTAGGATTTGCCTTTGACCATTAGTTTTCCTAGCCCTTTTGTCTTGATCTGTTACCTTCTTGGAATTCTGACCCTGGACTGTGACCTGACTATGCTTTTGTCTCACCATTCAGTTTATGATGTACCCTCCAGGCTTTTGACCTCAGACTTCTTAACTTCCCGGACTCATGGCTTGTCCATGAAAAGCGTCACATAAAAACTGGCCTATACATTTGTTTTTTTGCCAGTATGGATCCTGTTCACATGCTCTGTGACCAGGTGGCGAATCTGACGCAAATGATTTAGGATCTGGCTAAGGAATACAAGAGTCTTGAACCATTGCAATATCAGTTGCAGGGTCAAATATTTAGTTTAATGATATAATGAAAACTTCCCTTAGCTCTCCATTGCCGGCAGTGGCTGTGAAGTCTGTACCTTCTGACGTACGGTTTTTCTCTCCAGAATCTGTAGTGGTCATCCTTGATAATATTTCAGAAGAGAAAAAAACAGTTTAGGGTGTTCAGAGAGGAAAGTAGGCTTTTTTTTACCCTGTGACCTCGGTCTTCAGGGAATGAATTTCAGCAGATGGGGATAATCATGTCCCTACTGTGAAAGGGCCCTCAGATGTGGGTATTTTCTTTGTCCTCACAACCACCAGAATGGTCTTCTGTTGATACCTTTTTGATGCCTTAGGCTTAATCTATGACAAACCCAACAGGATCCAAGTTGCTGAAGTAAAGATCATGAACCTAGCACAGGGGGCTGCATTGCTGAGGACTTGTAATGACAAACGTGCTCAGATAAGATGATAAGGTGCTCATGTGCTAACCGAGTGAAATCAGCGTCTTGGAATAATATGTTCGAGTCCCCACAGCAGCATGTCTCGAAGCTGTTCAGCAGCTGCAACACATGCAGGGATTGCCTAACACCCCCGCAACCCCGGCATGTGTTGCGACTGTCGAACGGCCGTGAGATGTGCAGCTGTGGGGGACTCTAACATATTAATCGAGCATGCCGAAGTCACTCAGTTGTGAGAAAATGGAAAACGGTCTTAGGAGCGCAGGACAGAGACTCAGACAAGAGATGGGGGTTAAACCACAACGCGTTTCGACGGAGGATCCGTCTTCATCAGGTGGAAGTAGCTTCCGTCTGAGTCTCTTTTCTGCGCTCCTAAGACCGTTTTCCACTTTCTCATTGCTCCTATCCTCCATTGGAGGTTTTCGGCTGGAGCTGCGGTGGAGACCTGACATCCTTGTCTGCCCCTGGGTTGCTTCCTAAGCGCTCCTTTATGACCGCTTATCCCTGACTCGAAGTCCCTCAGTTAGCACACTTGCATGCTCGGATAACATCTTATCCGAGCCCGTTCGCTCATCACTACTGAAGACTGCGACGAGTTCCAGCAATGGTCCACTGAAGATCTGGGGAATAATGCAGCTTTCAGATGCAGTTCTGCAAAGGTCTTTCTGAGACGCTGAAGAACGATTTGGTTCTTTATGATTCTCCTTGTTCGTTGGTAGGAGGCCATGACCCAGGACAGTCTGATAGAGTGATTGTCGAGGGGGACACCTAGACTTCAAGGTACATTTTTTCTCCTCACATAAAGTACTGCTTAACACAGTTTTGTTGTCGCGTCCGTCTGCAAGTCTGGGCTGCAGACAGACAGCGCCCCGAGTAGCACCGACACCCTTTACCCCTATACAGAGATCTGGATTTACTGCAGAGCCAAGGAAGCGCTGTTTGAACAGGAGCAGAGTGCCAGAGCAGAAGGGTCGCAATAGAAAAGCAGGAAGGGAGCCAAAAATGGAGTCGGAAACCAGGCAAGCAGTGGAGGTACAGAAACGGCAGGCAGAGGCAGAGTCGAGAGTCCAGGCAGAGGTCAAAAACCGGGAGAGTAGCGGAGGTACAAAATCGTCAGGCAGTAGAGGGGGTCAGGAATCCAGGCCAAGGTCAGCGTCAGTAATCGGGAGAAATGCAAGGTACAAAAACGGCAGGCAACAGAGTAGTCAGAAGTTCAGGCTGAGGTCGGAGTTAACGATAGGCAATCACAAGTAACACGTAGGGGAACCAAGAATATATCCGGCGGCTTGCAAGCCCAGTCCCAAGGTATTTGAGGAATCAGGTCGTCCCTCACAGGCTCCCGGGCTGGTGATGTCATCAGGACCGCCCCCAGGACCAGACCTGATGATGATGCACCAGCCCCTTCACGACTGACAGAGGAGCGGAGTCTGCGTCCAGTAGACGCCTGCGCAGAAGCCCTTTCACTGTTGCCGCCCTCACTCGGGCGCAAGCCACGGCGCCTCCTAGTGGCTGAGGGCGGAACAGCAGGCCCCGAGATCGACGACGACATGTCAGTCCGGCGTCTCCTGATGGCTGAGGCCTGGACAGCAGGCCCCGAGCCCGAGGGCGGCGTGACAGTCCGTCGCCTCCTAGTGGCTGAGGGCGGAACAGCCGGCCCCGAGTCTGACGGCGACGTGGCAGTACCCCCCTCTCCAGGAGGGGCCTCCGGACCCTCAAAACCCGGTTTGTCAGGGTGAAGGAGATGAAATCTCCTAATTAATGCCTTGGCATGGATGTTCCTTGCGGGGACCCAGGACCTCTCCTCCGGGCCGTAGCCCTTCCAGTGTACAAGATACTGTATGGAGTCTCTCACAAGGCGGGAGTCAAGGATACCCTGGGCTTCATACTCCAAGGACCCTCCGACCGAAACAGGAGGCGGAGGGGACTGGACAGGGTGAATTGGTGAGCGATACAGTTTGAGGAGAGACTTGTGGAACACGTTAGGTAATTTAGGGAAGTATGAAAGACAGGATGTATCTTCAGTGTTCTTGGGAGTTTTAAGCGACATGCAGCAGCACCTACCAGACCACTGATCCTATACGGACCAATGTACTTCTGTCCCAACTTAGGGGAAGGGATCTTCATCTTTAAATTCTTCGTAGATAACCAGACTAAATCTCCTACCTTAAATGTTGGTGTTGGTTTGCGAAATCTGTCAACTGCATTCTTGTACCTCTCTTGTGCGGAACCCAAAGTCTCTTTCAGAAGTTCAAGGTTCTGTTGAAGTGAAGAGATCCTGTCGGCAACTGCTGGTAAAGATGTATCTACCGGTAATCTGGGAAGAATGCTAGGGTGATATCCCAGGTTAGCGTAGAATGGAGACTGTTTGGTGGAGGCACTCTGGGAGTTGTTATAAGAGAAATCGGCCAAGGGGAGTAGCCTTACCCAATCATCTTGCAAATGGCAAACGTAGCAGCGAAGGTATTGCTCTAGTGTTTGGTTGGTACGTTCTGTCTGCCCGTTGGACTGTGGGTGGAAAGCAGAAGATAAGTTAACTTCTATGCCTAATGCTGAACAAAAGCTTCGCCAAAACTTTGAAGTAAATTGAACTCCACGGTCAGAAACAACTTCATCCGGAACCCCGTGCAGGCGAAAGATGTTCTGGATAATTAGGTCAGCAGTGTCCTTCACAGAGGGTAAACTGGAACAAGGGATGAAATGGGCCGCCTTGGTCAGGCGATCCACCACCACCAAAATCGTACTCTTTCCCTCAGAAAGGGGCAGTTCTACAATAAAGTCCATAGAAATGGATCCCCACGGGCGAGACGGCACCGGCAAAGGCTGTAACAGACCAGTAGGGGAGGCACGTGGAACCTTGAATTTGG
Source organism: Dendrobates tinctorius (assembly GCF_039654945.1). Classification (NCBI taxonomy): domain Eukaryota; kingdom Metazoa; phylum Chordata; class Amphibia; order Anura; family Dendrobatidae; genus Dendrobates; species Dendrobates tinctorius. The sequence goes on from NW_027361827.1 coordinate 14,412,318, forward strand.
CACATACCTCACAAGATGAAACGTACTTCTGGACATCCTTCCGAAAACCTGGCCACCAAAAGAAGCGAGATAAGAATTCTTGAGTCTTCTGAATTCCTCTGTGCCCTGCAACCTTGGAATCATGAACCAATCTCAACACTCTTAACCTCACGGCTTCAGGAATGTAGAGGCACCGTTCCCGGGTCCAAACTCCATTCCTAAAATGAAGGCTTACCTCATCAGATGGCTGAGACAGGAAAAGATCAGAGTTGTAAGCTTCTTTGATGACCTGCAGCAAATCTTGATTCTGAATGACTCCTACAAAATTGCAATCAGAAAGTATGGTCTTAGGTGGAGCATCTGGAACAGCGTCAGTGGAGAACATCCGGGATAGAGCATCTGCTTTTCCATTGCGAGAACCTGGTCTATAAGAGATTGTAAAATTGAATTGATTAAGGAAAAGACTCCAGCGGGCCTGCCGTGGGGTCAGGCATCTTGCTGACCTGATGAACTCAAGGTTGCAGTGATCCGTGAGGACCACGATCGGCTGTGAGGCTCCTTGCAGAAGATGTCTCCACTCCTTGAAGGTGGCGATGATAGCCAGTAATTCTTTATTTCCTACATCGTAGTTCTTTTCGGCAGGAGACAGTCGCTTGGAAAGAAAAGCACAAGGATGAAGTAAATTCTTCTCACCTGTTCTTTGGGACAGTATAGCCCCGGTGGCACAGTTTGAGGCATCCACTTCAATAATGAAGGCGAGTTCCGGGTCAGGGTGGATCAGTACTGGTGCTGACGTGAACTCGGTCTTGAGCCGAGAGAATGCTTCTTGGGCTTGAAGGGACCAAATAAATGCTGTCTTCTTCTGTGTCAACCGGGTGATGGGCGAGACGATGTCAGAGAAGTTCTTGATGAAACGTCTGTAGAAGTTAGCAAACCCGATGAAACGTTGGACCTCCTTGACGTTCTTGGGGATTGGCCACTCCTGAATCGCCTTGATCTTGCTGTTATCCATACTCTCAGACCCTGTGGAGAAATTACATAACCTAAGAATTGGATCTCTGACTTGTGAAATTCGCATTTCCCCAGCTTGATGTACAGCTGGTGTTCCCTCAACCGCTGCAAGACAGTCTTGACATGTTGCTGATGTTCTTCCATGTAGCTAGAAAAAATCAGAATGTCATCCAAATAGATTACGACAAAAATATCAAGAATGTCTCTGAAAATATCATTTACGAGATGTTGGAACGTTGCTGGGGCATTGCAAAGTCCAAATGGCATGACCAAATACTCAAAGTGTCCATATCGAGACCTAAATGCTGTTTTCCATTCGTCTCCAGGTCTTATACGGACTAAATTGTATGCCCCGCGTAGGTCCAATTTTGAAAAGACCTTGGCCTGACGAACTCTCTCGAGAAGCTCCGGAATTAACGGCAGGGGGTAGCGGTTCTTGATGGTTACCTTGTTAATTTCCCGGTAATCAACACAGGGTCTGAGGGATCCATCCTTCTTTTTAACGAAAAAGATGGGTGCACCGGCTGGAGAGGATGAAGGGCGTATAAACCCCTTAGACAGGTTCTCGTCGATATATTCTTTGAGAGTCTTGAGCTCAGGACCGGACAATGGATAAATATTACCAAAAGGAATGGTAGCAGCAGGCAGAAGCTTGATTGGGCAGTCATAAGAGCGGTGTGGTGGTAATTTATCTGCATTCTTTTTATCGCACACGTCCGAAAATTCTTTATAAACTGCCGGTAACTCTAGGTCCGATGATGGGTTGGCCGGAGATGGATCAGTCGATTTCTCAGAAGTTACCTCTTTAGCTGGGAAGCGCAATCTCTTAGTCTCCCAGTCAATGATGGGATTTTGAGCCTGCAACCAGGGTAAACCCAAGATAATAGGGAAATGTGGAGAGGAAATCAGAAGGAAGGGTAATTTCTCCGGGTGATCATCTCCCATGAGGACCTTCAGTGGTTCAGTCTGCTGGTCTACGGACCCCGAGGTCAAAGGGGACCCATCCACAGTCTCCATCAGAATTGAAGACACTCTTCTCTGTGATCGGATTCCATATTCCTTAGCAAAAGAAGTGTCCATGAAGTTACCGCTAGCCCCAGAGTCTATCATGGCGGAACTGTTCACCCAACGGGAGTCAATCCAGATCTTGATAGGAAGGTAACAATGTGAATCTTTTTTCTTATTGCAAGGGTATGAAACTGCAGAAGATAGAATAACAGCATTAATGGGTAGTATCGTTTCGGATGTAACAGAGTTCATATCTGAAAAGTCATAATCAGGAGCGGTTGCTGCAATTTCGGGTGGCCCTGATTCGGAAGTCATGGAGTATGATTCAGAGAAGTTGCGTTCTACCACGGCTGCGGTTGTTCTGCGAGAACGATTGGGGCAGTTGATAATAAAATGTCCTGACTTCCCACAGTAAAAACATAAATTCTCCTTGAAGCGAAATTCCTTCCGTTCGTCACTTACTTGACTTCGTAGGGAATTTACCTGCATCGGCTCAGGTGTGGACTCCTGAGGAATTGGGTCCGGAATCTCCTTAGGAAGGAAAGGAAGAAGCGATTTATTGCTGCGGTTCATCTCAGACCACCTTTCTAGTTTTCGTTCGGAGATGCGAGCGTCTAGGCGAATACAGTGATTGATGAAATCACCTAGAGCAGTGGGAGCCTCCGCACGTGCAAGCTCGTCCTTGATAGAACTGGACAACCCCTTCTTAAATATTGAGTACTTCGCTGCACTATTCCAGGTGGTGTCCTGAGCCCACCTTCTAAAATCCATAGCATACTCAGTCACTGGGCGTTTACCTTGACGCAAATTCAGCAGGGCCGTCTCAGCTGTAAGGCCACAGTTCGGATCGTCAAACATCTGCCCCATGGCGGCGATAAACATATTGAAGTCATTCAGACATGCATCCTGTGATTCTATCAGAGGGTTTGCCCAGTCAGCAACATGATGATAGTCAATACTTTGGATCGGTCTGTAGGAAACTGTGTGACATGTGCAGCAAAGTATAAACGACACTGGTTCAGAAACCCACGGTACTTGTCTCGGTCGCCACCAAACCTAAATGGCGGTAGTTTGGGGATGGTAGGAACAGAAGCCTGAGATTGTGCCTCCAGAGCCGCAACTCGGCCACGCAATTCCTGAAGGGTCTGACTGAGGACTTGTATATCATATTTAGTCTGCCCCTCTAGGCCTTCTATTCTGCTCTTCCATGTCTGCACTTCAGCGTGTACAGTGGCAGTGATATTATTTAGCTTCTTAACACGCACTTCTAAAGTCTCTGACCCAGCGGCATCCATTTTTAAGGCTTGTGTATCCTGTCACGATACTAGTGGATACAACTGGACACCAGTGGCTAGGTCAAAGAGACTACAGACACAGTGGGTTGCGCAAGCAATATTGTATTAATGATCTGAATGCAATATAGCATATAAGTCCAGATAAATGTTCAGTCAATATGATAAATGGTAATAGCAGAGCTGATACTCTGCGACACAGCATGCAAAGTCACTGAGCAATGAGTGCACAAGACCCAGACTCTTGCAGGGCGGAGGAACACACTAGTTGGCTGGAGTTCTTACTTCACCGCAGGTGTAGTCAGGCAGAGGTTCCTGAAGTCAAGCGTTCAGCAATCACTCGGTCAGCAGGCAGGGATCCAGACGTGCAGGTTGGCAGAGGACTCCGCCGTTAAGAGAGGACCAACAGGGATAGTAAGTCCAGGCTTGGGACTGCAGAGGCACAAAGTCCAATACATAATACACAAGCAATGAATCAGAGCAGGTGCTGGCTTTATATACAGCTTTGGCAGGAAGCAAGATGGCCGACGTGGAAACATCAAGATCCATGTTAACTAAGGGCAAGTCTAAGGGCAAGAGAAACAGATTCCAGGATTAGATACTGACAAATAGGTTGGATCTTGGCAGGATCCATGCGGAACCCCCTGCCTGAGACCATGTACCCCAAAAATTGTACCTCCTCAGCGAAAAAGACACATTTCTCCAACTTAGCAAACAAGGAGTTCTCCCGCAGTCTCTGCAGTACTGAACGGACGTGTTGAGCATGTGTCACAGGGTCAGTGGAGTAAATCAAAATGTCATCCAAGTACACAATGACATACACACCACAGATGTCTGGGCTGCAGACAGACAGCTCCCCGAGTAGCACCGACACCCTTTACCCCTATACAGGGATCTGGATTTACTGCAGAGCCCAGGAAGCGCTGTCTGAACAGGAGCAGAGTTCCAGAGCAGAACGGTCGCAATAGAAAAGCAGGAAGGGAGCCAAAAATGGAGTCGGAAACCAGGCGAGCAGTGGAGGTACAGAAACGGCAGGCAGAGGCAGAGTCGAGAGTCCAGGCAGAGGTCAAAAACCGGGAGAGTAGCGGAGGTACAAAATCATCAGGCAGTAGAGGGGGTCAGGAATCCAGGCCAAGGTCAGCTTCAGTAATCGGGAGAAATGCAAGGTACAAAAACGGCAGGCAACAGAGTAGTCAAGTTCAGGCTGAGGTCGGAGTTAACGATAGGCAATCACAAGTAACACGTAGGGGAACCAAGAATATATCCGGCGGCTTGCAAGCCCAGTCCCAAGGTATTTGAGGGATCAGGTCGTCCCTCACAGGCTCCCGGGCTGGTGATGTCATCAGGACCGCCCCCAGGACCAGACCTGATGATGATGCACCAGCCCCTTCACGACTGACAGAGGAGCGGAGTCTGCATCCAGTAGACGCCTGCGCAGAAGCCCTTTCACTGTTGCCGCCCTCACTCGGGCGCGAGCCACGGCGCCTCCTAGTGGCTGAGGGCGGAACAGCAGGCCCCGAGATCGACAACGACATGTCAGTCCGGCGTCTCCTGGTGGCCGAGGCCTGGACAGCAGGCCCCGAGCCCGAGGGAGGCGTGACAGTCCGTCGCCTCCTAGTGGCTGAGGGTGGAACAGCCGGCCCCGAGTCTGACGGCGACGTGACATTTGTCTGTTATGAACGAGTCACCGTAGGAGGCAAAAACAGAAATGCTAGCTAAGTCCAGAAAACCAGAGAAGTTGGCAGCTATCGGATTTCAGACCCCTGAACCTATCAACAACAACTAGCAGTAGCCGTGGGGGGTTCCCACGGTGCCCTAGACCCCTCGATCACAGCCGGAGAACTAAATAGCCTAAAGACAGAAAGGGAAATCTAAACTGCCCCAGAGCAGACCCCAAAGCAATAGGCAGCCCCCAACATATAATGACGGTGAAGCAAGAAGAAAAAACACTAACACAGATAGAAAGATAGACTAAGCAAATGATGGGGCCCAAGCTAACTAGATAGGACAGGATAGAAAAGCTGCTGTCTGCAATCCGCCAAAAACCCTATCAAAACAAGAGCCAACAGACTGACAGGGAAAAAGGCCCTGAAGACGCTAGGCTTCAAAAAGACTATGTCAGTACTCAGGTATTTTCTGAAGACAGAGCAAAAAGACACAAAGGAATTCAGCTCACCCCAGCAGGGAATGGCAGAATCCAGAAAAGCAAGACAAAATAAAACCAAAACACAAATGCAAAAAGCAAGACAGAAAACTTAGCTTTTGAGGAGCAGGAATCAGACTGGTCTCCAAGAATCCCTCAGAGAAATCACCAGCGAGGCAGAAGAGCGTCGGCTGCCTTATATCTAGTCAGCAATTCCCGTCACCCAGTCATCCTCTACCAGCTCAGGTGTTTGGTAATCAGCCTCACTACCTTCCTTCACCAGAAGAGGGAGTTCATCAGACATCAATGGTGAAGGGGAAAATGAACTCATAACAGTACCTCCCCCTTGAGGAGGGGTCACCGAACCCTCATCCACGCCACCAGGGCGATCAGGGTGAGCCCGATGAAAGGCACGCACCAATCTTTTGGCATGAATATCAGAGGCAGAGACCCAGGAATTATCCTCCTGACCATAACCCTTCAACTTAACCAAATACTGGAGTCTCCGTCTAGCCAGACGGGAATCCAGTATCTTCTCTACCTCATATTCCATGTTACCTTCAACCAATACAGGGTCCGGAGGTGCCACCCCAGGAACTACTGGTTCAACAAACCTCTTCAGCAAGGACTTATGAAACACATTATGGATTTTAAATGTGACAGGAAGAGCCAACCGAAAAGAGACCGGATTAATGATTGTTAGAGTGTTAGAGTGTTAGCGACTCCTGGAGTGGACCCTCTGGGTCGCGGCACCAACCCTCCCAGGGCGAGCTAGCCTAGTGAGGACCACCCCCTATACAGGGAGTGTCAGGAGCAAGCCCCAGGGGATACGATACCACGACTGCTGGCACCAGGCGGCCGGCTCACAGGAGATACGAGACTGTGTGACTGGAGGGTGCAGGATACTAGGGAACACAGGAGAGTACACGGGAGTGCGCTGAGTACAGGGTAGTGCTAGACGGGTACACGTGGGCACATAAGGCGTGTAGCAAGTAACAGAACACAGGAATAGAGTGAATGCCAGGAGGCACGGCGGAGCAAGAAACAAGGGACAGGATACGAGAGGATGTGCCAGGAGGCACAACTGAGCATGAAGCAACAAGGGTTCAGAGCAAGTGCTAGGAGCACCACAGAATAGCAGACAGAGCAGAGGACCTGAGAACAGCGCACAGCCAGGCTGGGACACAGCTGACCCAGCCAGGAAGCACAACAATAATCAGGCACCTCCCCTAGGGGGAGGTCGTCTGATATAGCACATGACTACTACTGGTTCCGGGTCAGGACCTAGCCAGAAAGCACATGACCACTAGTGGTTCCGGGTCAGGTCCTCCAATACCATAGAGAGGACCGAGCCCTATACAGCACTGACAGGAGCGCGCAAGCGCAAACGTGGCATGGAGGAGGAGACCCGGGGACAAGAGTTGCGCGTGCGCACCCGACGGGGACCCCTGAGGGACCGCCGTACCGGAGGGAGTGACGTCGGGGCCGAAGCCCCGCCTCCTGGTGAGCGCGGCATAACAATGATCTCCAAAATCTTGTAAGGTCCAATAAATCTAGGCTTAATCTTAGGAGACGCTACCTTCATAGCGATATTTTTTGATGATAACCAAACCATATCACCCACCTTAAACCGGGGACCAATGGTCCTATGTCGGTTGGAAAACCGCTGGGCCTTTTCCTGGGAGAGAGATAACTTATCCACCACTTGGTCCCAGATCTGGTGCATTCTCTCCACCACAGTGTCAACACCTGGGCAGGCAGAAGGCTCCACCTGCCCTGAAGAAAGTCGAGGATGAAACCCAAAGTTACAAAAAAAAGGTGACATCAAAGTGGCAGAACTAGCTCTATTATTTAAAGCAAATTCGGCCAAGGGCAAAAATGAAACCCAATCATCCTGATCAGCGGAAATAAAACATCTCAAATACGACTCCAAGGTCTGGTTTGTTCTCTCCGTCTGCCCATTGGTCTGAGGGTGAAACGCAGAGGAGAAGGACAACTGAATTCCCAGCTTGGAACAGAAAGTCCTCCAAAATCTAGACACAAACTGAACTCCTCTGTCAGATACAATGTTCTCAGGAATCCCATGCAAGCGAACCACCTGTTGCAAAAACAGGGGCACCAACTCAGAAGAAGATGGCAACTTAGGGAGTGGTACAAGATGAACCATCTTAGAGAACCTATCACAAATCACCCAAATAACAGTCATTCTCTGAGAGACAGGCATTAGGGATGGGCGAATCTACTCGTTAGGACTCGTTACTCTGCGAGTAGTAGGGGACTCGCAGGAGTCGGTACTCTGCGAGTTTCCAAGCGATTACTCGCACAGTAACGAGTCCAATGCAAATAAGGCTAAGTGCACACGTACCGGAACTCTCGCGGAAATTACCGCGAGAATTCCGGAATTCCATTCCGCAGGAAAATCGCATTTTAAATTCCCGCGATTTTCCAACTTTTTACTACTGAGGCTGCCTATGCGGCATCAGTAGTTAAAGATAAAATGTAAAAAAAAATAAAAAATGGTGTTATTCTTACCCTCCGACGTCCCGCGCAGCCTTCCCGCCTCTCCACGCATCCGTTCCCAGTAATCCTTTGCGAAAATGCCCGCGATGACGTCCGTTCTCGCGGGATCGCGATGTCTCGCGGTAATTCGCGATGACGTCGCGCGAATGACCGCGAGACTTCACGATCCCGCGAGAACGGACGCCATCGCGGGCATTTTCGCAAAGGACTACTGGGAACGGATGCGTGGAGAGGCGGGAAGGCTGCGCGGGACGCCGGAGGGTGAGAATAACAATATTTTTTATTTTTAAATTCTATTTTTTACAGGGATATGGTACCCAAAGCCCGGAGGACAGTCTCCTCCTCTCCTCAGGACCGTGGGTACCATCCGCAATTGTTCTGCTTACTTTCTGCATGGTGTGCACAGCCCCATGCGGGAAGTAAGCGGAACAATGCATTCCTAAAGAGTAAAAAAAATGGCAGCACAGGAATCGCTGCAATACTCGCATCCTCATTCATTAACATTGGACTCGCTAGACTCGCAACGAATAGCGAGTTTCCGAGTCGGACTCGTTAGAGTCTAGCGATTCCGAGTATTTCAGGATTCGCCCATCCCTAACAGGCATATCAGAGATGAAATCCATTGAAATATGGGTCCATGGCCTCCTGGGGACCGGCAAAGGCATCAACAACCCACTAGAGCGAGAACAAGGTTTAGACCGGGAGCAAGTCCCACAGGACTGCACAAAATTCCTGACATCACGAGACAAGGCGGGCCACCAAAAAGACCGACTCACCAGATCTCTAGTACCAAAAATACCTGGATGACCAGCCAATGCAGAGCAATGAACTTCAGACATCACTCTCTTCTTCCACTGGTCAGGAACATACAACTTTCCACTGGGACAACGCTCAGGTTTCTCCTCCTGGAACTCTTTCAGAGCACGTCTCAAATCGGGCGAGATGGCGGAAAGAACTACCCCTTCGCCTAAGATGGTAGCAGGCTTGGTCACCACAGGAGAATCAGCCAAGAAGCTCCTAGAAAGAGCGTCAGCCTTGACATTCTTAGTGCCAGGAAGAAAAGAGACCACAAAATCAAAACGTGTAAAAAACAAGGCCCATCTAGCCTGTCTAGGGTTCAAGCATTTGGCCGACTCCAGGTAAATCAAATTCTTGTGGTCAGTGAGGACCATGACTTGATGTTTAGCTCCCTCCAACCAATGTCTCCACTCCTCAAATGCCCATTTCATGGCTAACAGTTCCCGATTCCCCACATCATAGTTACGTTCAGATGGGGAGAACTTTCGGGAAAAGAAAGCACAGGGATTCATTTTAGATGTTACAGGATCCTTTTGGGACAAAACAGCTCCTGCACCAATCTCAGAAGCGTCCACCTCTACCTGGAACAGGAGTGAGACATCAGGTTGCCGCAAAACCGGGGCAGAAGTGAATCTTCACTTCAGCTCCTGAAAGGAAGAAACAGCCTCCGGAGAGCAATTCAACACATCAGCACATCAGCACTCTTCAGATCAGTCAATGGCTTGGCAATACTAGAAAATTTTGCTATAAATTTCTGATAAAAATTAGCAAAACCCAAAAACTTCGGAAGGGCCTTCAAAGAAGTGGGCTGAACCCAATCATAAATGGCCTGTACCTTAGCCGGGTCCATTTCAATAGTTGACGGAGACAAAATAAATCCCAAAAATGAAATCCTCTGTACCCCAAAAAGGCATTTCGATCCCTTGACATACAGGGAATTCTCCCTCAAGATCCGGAACACAGTCCGAACATGTTCCACATGAGAATCCCAATCCTTGGAGAAGATCAAAATATCAACCAGGCAGATAATCAAAAATTTATCCACAAAGTCTCGGAAAATGTCGTTCATGAAGCACTGGAAGACAGAAGGGGCATTAGTGAGCCCAAAAGGCATCACCAGGTACTCAAAATGTCCCTCTGGAGTATTAAGCACCGTCTTCCATTCATCCCCATGCTTAATGCAGATAAGATTATACGTCCCCCTGAGGTCAAGCTTGGTAAACCAGCAAGCACCTTTAACTCTGGAGAATAGATCCGAAATCAGGGGTAACGGATACTGATATTTAATAGTAATTTTGTTGAGGGCACGATAATCAATACAAGGCCTTAATGAACCATTCTTTTTGGCCACGAAAAAAACCCCAGCACCTAATGGTGAAGAGGATGGTCTAATATGACCCTTCTCCAACGCCTCCTTAATATAGGATCGCATAGCCTCGTGCTCGGGTACAGCTAAATTGAAGAGCCGACCCTTGGGAAATTTACACCCCGGGCTCTGTTCAATTGCACAGTCATAACTCCTATGAGGAGGCAAAGACGCAGACTCATTCTCACTAAATACATCATAAAAGTCTGCCAAATAGTCAGGAACATCATGTGACTGAGGAGAGGTGGAAAAAACCGGAGCCTCACTAAGGGCACACCGACAACCCCAACTCACCACAGACACAGATTTCCAATCCAAAACTGGATTATAAATTTGCAACCACGGAAACCCCAGAACAATGGTATCATGCAAATTATGCAACACCAAAAATCTGCAATTTTCTTGATGGTCTGGGGCGACCCGCATAACCACCTGGGTCCAAAACTGAGGTTTATTTTTCGCCAAAGGAGTAGCATCAATCCCCCTCAAAGGGATAGGTGTCCGCAGAGGTGTCATAGGAAATCCACAACGTTTAGCGAAATCCAAGTCCATTAGGTTCAGGGCTGCTCTTGAATCCACAAAAGCCTTGGCGGAAAATGTGGACAGGGAGCAGATCAGAGTAATTGCCAGAAGAAACTTAGGTTGAACACCACCCACAGAAAACGTGTGTACAAAACATTTCTCTCGTTTAGGACAGACAGAAATAATATGCGAGGCATCTCCACAAAAAAAACACAGCTTATTACACCTTCTGAACTCCTGAAGTTGCTCCCTGGACAAAACTCTATCACATTGCATAGGTTCAGACACTTGTTCAACAGGTGGCAACACCTCTCGTGCAGTTCTGCGTTCACGTAAACGCTGATCAACCTGAATGGCTAATGACATAGAATCGTAAAGACTAGAGGGAACAGGAAATCCCACCATAGTATCTTTTACGGCTTCTGACAAACCCTTCCAAAAGAGAGCTGCCAAGGCATTATCATTCCAGGTAGTAAGGACCGCCCACTTTCGGAATTTTTGACAGTACAATTCTGCAGAATCTCGACCCTGGCTCAATGCCAACAGGGTCTTTTCAGCCTGATCAATAGCATTAGGTTCGTCGTACAACAACCCCAAGGCTTGAAAAAATGCGTTCACATTAGTCAGAATAGAATCATCTGGTTTCAAAGAAATGCCCAATCCTGGGGATCGCCACGCAGCAAAGAGATTACAATTTTAACCTGCTGCGCGGAGCTCCCTGACGAGTTAGGCTTCAAGGCAAAAAATAATTTACAATTATTTTTTAAATTCAAAAATTTAGACCGATCCCCAAAAAACACATCAGGAGTAGGGATCTTTGGTTCAGCAGCATGTGAATGAGCAAGGTAGGCGGAAATTCCCCGCACGTCCGCAGCGAGCAGCTCCACACGATCAGACAATTGCTTTATCTCCATTGAGAGAAAAAAAAATTCCCCCTACGGCCTCAGAGATATAGAGGAAAAAATATACACACTTTTTTTTTTTTTTTTTTTTTTACAATTCTTTCCTGCTATTGAGTACCCTAGGATCTATGGTATGGCGGGTGATTCTGTTATGAACGAGTCACCGTAGGAGGCAAAAACAGAAATGCTAGCTAAGTCCAGAAAACCAGAGAAGTTGGCAGCTATCGGATTGCAGACCCCTGAACCTATAAACAACAACTAGCAGTAGCCGTGTGGGGTTCCTACAGTGCCCTAGACCCCTCGATCACAGCCGGAGAACTACATAGCCTAAAGACAGAAAGGGAAATCTAAACTGCCCCAGAGCAGACCCCAAAGCAATAGGCAGCCCCCAACATATAATGACGGTGAAGCAAGAAGAAAAAACACTAACACAGATAGAAAGATAGACTAAGCAAATGATGGGGCCCAAGCTAACTAGATAGGACAGGATAGAAAAGCTGCTGTCTGCAATCCGCCAAAAACCCTATCAAAACAAGAGCCAACAGACTGACAGGGAAAAAGGCCCTGAAGACGCTAGGCTTCAAAAATACTATGTCAGTACTCAGGTATTTTCTGAAGACGGAGCAAAAAGACACAAAGGAATTCAGCTCACCCCAGCAGGGAATGGCAGAATCCAGAAAAGCAAGACAAAATAAAACCAAAACACAAATGCAAAAAGCAAGGCAGAAAACTTAGCTTTTGAGGAGCAGGAATCAGACTGGTCTCCAAGAATCCCTCAGAGAAATCACCAGCGAGGCAGAAGGGCGTCGGCTGCCTTATATCCAGTCAGCAATTCCCGTCACCCAGTCATCCTCTACTAGCTCAGGTGTTTGGTAATCAGCCTCACTACTTTTCTTCACCAGAAGAGGGAGTTCATCAGAGCTCAATGGTGAAGGGGAAAATGAACTCATAACATTTGTCCTTCATGAACCAGATTTTACCAGCATTGGCTTTCCTTGACTGTGGTACTGTAGGTAACTTGATTGATTTGAGAATGGTTCTGAAATTAGAATTAGGGACAGTTAGTCTGGAAAAGCCCATTCAAATTTTTGCTATTCACAAAATATATCTACTTCAGAAGTTTGTTAAACATGTAATGATGGAATTCATGCTACATGTGGCAGCACTTCACTCTGAATCCATTTCCTGCTTTATGTTGGATAATTTACTTGCTGGGGTGATACAGGGGCTTCCATAGCTGCTTATTCAAAATCCTTTTATTGAATGGTGTTGGAAGGAGATTGTTAATTGGAGCCTCAATTATCATAAGAAATGTTTCAGTTCGGGATAAAAATGCTATGCTAGTCTAGAGGGTATGCCATGGCATCTGAAATACTTCAGAGATATGTTTTTGGAAAGAAAGGCAGAGACTTTACCTCCTGTGGAGACATGGGGAGGCAGCGAGTGACCTGGTCCCCTAGCCGAAGCCGCATGGACCAGGGATCATCCCACCGCTCTCCTTTTACCATGGGCATAATACTACTCAGACAACACAGAGTGAGGGTAAGACAGTGTGCCATTACTTTATTGAACCACAAAACAGGAAAATAACACAGAACAGTCCCAGTAAAATACCCAAGATGGTGCAAAATTACAGAGTCTCACATTTCTGCTGACTCGCTGGGATAAGAGCAGCTATGACTTCAGAGCTTCCAGGGCCAACTACCCCACCTGTGGCACGCACAGAGTGGACCTAACAACAAGCTTAGGAAGTCCATTAAGGTACAAGGCCAGTTGACTGGAGGGTCACAACCTGGCTTTTCTGAACGTCTCCATTCAGCCAGGTGACCGGTGGGTCCCATTCCTGGCTTTCCCAAACATATCCATGGGGCTCATGTGATCTGTGGGTCCAAATCCTGACTAACCCAAATGTATCCATGGTTCAGTGATGGTAAATGGAGCAGATCTATATTCTTTCAGCTGGGGCCATGGTCCCCTAAGCTGGCATCCTGTAGAATGACAAATTTGTGTCCTTCGTGATGGAGCCATGATGTCTTGGTGTAACGCCGCTGTGTTTGTACTCTGTTTACTGGCATTACTCTGCATATCTCTGCTTTAACCCTTTGCTCCTTTTCCTCTGATGAGCTGGAATACTGTTGTTAGTTACTTGTATGGACGCCGCTCAGTTCCTGGCTCCGCTGCATAGCCGTACATGCGTGAGTGTCTCCGCTGCGCTGCATGACCACCCGCATGTGCGGTCCCTGGCTGCCACTGTGGAAGCTACCCGTGGGTTGCTAGGTCCTCTGCAGTTGTACATGACTCACCACGTGTGTCTAGGCTTGCAGCCACTGCCAGGTGTCCTTTGCTATGCAGATTTGTTTCTGGCTGTGCTTAGGGTGCGCATGGCCACACCTCCCCTGCTTTTATGAGGAATGGGTGTGTGCTTGAATTGCTGCTACCAGCCTATCACTGTGGGGCAGCTTTTATGTAAAGTTCCCCTGCCCTGTGAGGCGTTGCCAGAGCTTTGCATTAAGTTTCTGAGTCTTGCCATGTGTGTTTGGTGTTCAGCTCCTGTCCTGGCTGCGTTCAGTTCTAGGAAAGCTGATGCCTGTTTTCGCGCCTGCTCTGGGGGCAGAGTGCCCAGATCCATTTCTGTTCAGTCTGTTATCAGCTTTGGGACAGCTGATGTCTGTGTTCCTAGACTTGCCCTGTTTATGTGTTGGTAGCAGAGTTCTTGTACAGTTTCCTGCTGTGTGTTGTTCCTGAAGTCCTTCCATGTCTTGAACCCTGTACCCAGTGACTGTGACTTTTTGATAACTATGAATATACCTGGGTTAATCTTGGAAGTTGGAGTCAGGAGTTTCTGCTGAGTTTCTACTACTCTGTATTCAGCTTGGTATTTGCCCGCCATGTCTGTTATGCCGCATGAACCCTGGAGCAGTGTGCACGCGCACTGAACTATCATGCCCGCCATGTCTGTTATGCCGCATGACCCCTGGAGCAGTGTGCACGCGCACAGGACTATCATGCCCGCCATGTCTGGTATGCTGCATGACTCCTGGAGCAGTGTGCACGCGCACCGAACTATCATGCCCGCCATGTCTGGTATGTCGCATGACTCCTGGAGCAGTGTGCACGTGCACTGAACTATCATGCCGTTATGTCTTATGCTGCAAGATCCCTGGAAGCAGTGTGCACATGCACCTCATGACTGTTGTGCTGCAAGATGCCTGGAGCAGTGTGCACGTGCGCCTCATCTCATGGCTGCCTGTCATTGCCAGTGCGCATGTGTGCTTTACCTCATTGCTACACGCCGTTGCTGTGTGACCTCCCGTCTCTGCTCTGCCTGCAGCTATCCTCTCTATGATCCTGGAGACCCTGATCATGTGACCTTTCCTATGTTCCAGCACTGTCTGATCCAGCTATCCTCTCTGTGATCCTGTTGACCCTGATCATGTGACCTTTCCTATGTTCCAGCGCAGTCCGATCCAGCAATCCTCTCTATGGTCTTGGAGGACTCGACCATGTGACCCTCTCTATGATCCTGGAGGATCTGAACCGGAAGTCCTCTCCTGGTCCTGACCCGGAAGTGCAGGTGCTAATGCCCTATATCAGACCGCCCCTTCCTATGGTCGGGGCCTGAGTATCGTGTTGCTTCCCTGCATGGCTTCTTGGTCTGCTCGGTCGCTCTCTGTATTCTGTGCCCCTGCACCCTGCCCTGTATTGCTTCTCTGCACACGCTCTGTGCTTGTATTCTGCCTCTTGTCTCGTGCCATGTCTTGTGATGTCTTTTGTGCCATGTCTTGTCTTGCTATGCTATGACTTGTAGGACTTCCTATGTTCTCTGCCTTTGCCTGTTTTCGTCATGTTGTGTCCTTGCTATGCTTTGCCTTGTAGTACTTTCTACTGTATGTTCTCTGCCTTGCCTGTTTCGCCATGTCTGGTCTTTGCTATTCTGAGCCTTGTAGTAGTTCTCATGTTCCCTGTCTTTTCCTGGTTTTCCTTACTCTGTCTTCTGGTGCTCCCTAGCACATTCCATGGCTGGTCTCAAGGTTCTCCCTTGACCCGGCTCTGGGCTTCAGCCTACGCTCCGCTGCTAGCCCTATACTCTCTCTGACCCGGCTCTGTGCTTCTGCCTACGTTCCGCTCCATGTTCTGTACCTTGCCTTGTTTCTTGCCTTGCCTTGTTTCTCCGTGTGCCCTTTGCATGTGCCTGGCCTTCCCTCGCCCACCTGTTTGTGCCTCAGCCGTGCCACGCTATACGTGCCTGCCTGTTTGTGCCACAGCCGTGCTCGTGACTAAGCTGTGTCCGCCTGTTGTGCTTCAGCCGTGCTTGCCTCTGTCGTACCCGCCGGTCTGAGCCTCAGCCCAACCAACTAGCCAATGCCCCAGCCATGCTCTGTGCTTCCTTGCACCCATGCTGCCCCGCATTGTGCATTGCGTGTTTCTCTAATAGCATGCACAGGCCCTAGCCTGCTCCTTGGCATACCTCCCCGTGCTTCTGTAAAAGTACGCGCAGGTCTTGCCATGTACCCTGTCGTGCCCTCTTGCACGCACAGGCCCTAGCCTATACCCTGTCGTGCCCTCTTGCACGCACAGGCCCTAGCCTGTACCCTGTCGTGCCCTCTTGCACGCGCAGGCCCTTGCCTTAGCCTGAACCCTGGAGTGTCTCCTAGCACGCGCAGGCCCCTGACTTGAACCTGACCCTGGCGTGCCTCTCTGCACGCGCAGGACTATGCCGTGTACCCTGACCCTGGCGTGTCCCTCGGCACGCGCAGGACTTTGCCTTGGACCTAGAACCCTGGCGTGTCCCTACACACGCACCATGTCTTGTACTTTAAACTTTGAACCCTGGCGTGTCCCCTACACACGCACCGTGTTTTGTACTTTGAACCTGGCGTGTCCCCTACACACGCACCTTGCCTTGCACCTTGCCCTGGACCCTGGTGTGCCCCTAGCACGCACCCTGCCTGGAACCTTGCCTTGGACCTTCGCGTGTTCCCTAACACGCACCATGTCTGGAGCTCTGTCGTGCCTCCTTGCCTGAACCCTGCTTTGCCTGCCAGATGCCCGGAACCTGCCGATCACTGACATAGATCGTAAGCCTGACGACTGCGGCCTGATGTCCGGAGCTGATGTCCGCAGCCTAATGCCCTGATCCTGTCGATCGATGCCAGCTGTCCGGAGTCCGATTCCATCGAGCCTTGCTTGTACCTAGGCGTGCCATCTAGCACGTACCATGCCATGGACCTTGGCGTGCCACGCACGTACCTTGCTATGTTTTCCTGTTATCACGTCTTGCACCTGATGTTACCCTGAGTTTGCCTTAATGAAGATACCTTGAATTCACACCTTGTCTTGTTTCCTGCATGTCCTTTGTTGTCAGACACTCGTACTTAGTGTCTACCTGAGCCGGCCGGCTGGTTCCAGCAGTCATGGTGGCTCACCCCCTTTGTCTTGCCCCTGACACTCCCTGTATAGGGGGTGGTTCCTCACAAGGTCAGCTCGCCCTAGGTGGGTGGGTGCCATGACCCAGAGGGTCCACTCTAAAGAAAACGACTCAGCATAAGCTGACTCCTTCACAGTATTCGGTGCAATCCCTGGCCGGCTCCAGTCCAACCCAGCAGTGCTTGCACCAGGCCGCTTGAGTTCCTTTTTAGGTCGCTGCCAGAGGTCCGGAGCCTGATGACCGTGGCCTCTTGTCTGGAGCCAGATGACCACGGCCAGATGTCCGGTGTCTGACAACCGCTCCCAGATGTCCGGTGCCTGACGTCTTCCACCAGATGTCTGGATCCTATCCTTCACTGCCTGATGCCCGGAGCCTGCCGATCGCTGCCAGATGTGTGGAGTCTGATGACCGCAGCCTCATGTCCGGAGCCTGTCGATTGCTGCCAGATGTCCGGAATCCGATGCCAGTGTTCTGATGTTCTATCTGAGATCTGAGTTCTGATGTCCTGATGTCCAGATGTCCACCTTGTGCCCTGATGTCCTGATGTTCAGATGTACAGCCTGAGACCAGATGTCCTGATGTCCGGCTTGTGCCCTGATGTCCTGATTTCCAGCTCGAGTCCCGATGTCCTGATGTCCTACCTGAGTCCTGATGTCCTGATGTCCTACCTGAGTCCTGTTGTCCTGATGTCCTGCCTGAGTCCTGATGTCCTACCTGAGTCCTGATGTCCTACCTGAGTCCTGTTGTCCTGATGTCCTGCCTGAGTCCTGATGTCCTACCTGAGTCCTGATGTCCTGCCTTTGTCTTGATGTTTTGCCTGTGTCCTGATGTCCTGCCTGAGTCCAGATGTCTGTCCGTGTTCTCATGTCCCATCGGTGTTCTCATGTCCATATGTGTTCCCATGTCCAGCCTGTGTCCAGATATCCAGTCCATGGTCCTGTTGGTACAATGGTACAATTTGTGCTCTTGTGTCAGTCCCACTCATGTCCCTGGATGGACTCCTCCTCCGTGTTTCCCGGGAATCTCCAGCTCTGTTCCCCGGTGACAGTCCAGCCAGGGAGTCCAGGACCTGACCAGCCGATGCCCGGTGCTGTAGTGCCAAAGTTCCTGGACCTTTGCTATCCATGTCTTGCTTATGCTCTGATGTCCTGCCGGTTCCCTGGGGTCTTACCCGTGATGGCTCCTCTCATTGTCTGAAGGCTGTCCGAGGTCGGTGTCAGATGTTCTCCTGCTGTGCCTGTGCTACGCCTGAGGCCTGAGAGGCCATCCTAGTATGCCTGTGCCAGATAACCCTGGACTGCATCAACCCGTGATGACCCTAGCCAACGTCTGCCTGAGGTCGGTGTCTGATGTTCTCCTGCTGAGCCAGTGCCTCTCCTGTGGGTCGAGAGAGAGGTCCTCCTAGGATGCCCGTGCCAGATGTCCCTGGACTGCGTCAACCTGTGATGACCTCTTGCGATCGTCTGAAGCTAGTCCGAGGTCGGTGTCTGATGTTCTCCTGCTGTGCCTGTGCCACTCCTGAGGTCTAAGTGTGAAGTCCTCTTAGGATGCCAGAGCCAGATGACCCTGGACTGCATCAAGCTGTGATGACCTCTTGCTTTGCCTGTCAACCTGAGATGTGTGCCCTTCGTGATGTAATCGGGAACCTGGTGTCTAGATGTCTTTTTGCATAATCGGAACCTGGTGTCTAGATGTCTTTTGCTTTATTTAAGTAAACATTATGTTTCTTCATACCTGAAGTTGTGCAGTGTCTTTTAGTTCTGCATATGGCCATCTTGTCCACTAGCTCAGCTGCCACAGACCCCAGTCGCTACCCTTCCCTAGTCCGGGTAGGCCTGGGTCCCCCTCTGAGGTACACTGGGTCCACATTCCACGATCACCTGGCACGCATATCCCGTCACCGTTATGGTTCAACGACGTGGGAACGTTGGCTGGAAAGCCACGCTGCGTCCGTGATCGTAACACTTGGCTGCTGTCCTGTAGCCAGTCTTTGGTTCTTTGGATGACAGGATGTATTTCTGTATATGGAGGTATCTCTGTGTCTGGAGGTATATGTTACAGAGGCGCATATATCCTCTTTTTATAGTTAACAACTGTCCTTCAAGCCAGCATCCAGAGGTAAATGGGAAGAATGGTGATGAGATCAACTCGCATTGTTTAATTATTTAATCTATTTGCACAGTATTTCCTCCTCTATTTTGCAAGTCACCAACCTGGCTGGCCTGGACAATGTGTAATCAACATATCAGCAAACATCATTGTTCGATTATCCTTCCTCTCTAGTCATCCAGGATAACAGCACATAGAATGAGATTCAATGGCTAGCACACGATAGGTACGGGGGTATGGTGCTAGTGAAGGAGGCTCATGAGTCCCACATAAATGTCTATTAGAATCACTGCACACATACACTTAAGGAGTATTTGCTTCTTAGTGAAATTTATTGAAAACAAGTGCTCTCATAGTGATTGCGACAGAATGACGTTTCGGTCATTCAAGACCTTGATCACATAAGTCGCCTTGAACAATGTAGTGGTTCATGAAGGATGTGGTTCTTATGGTTCTTATGATCAAAATAGGGACAGCGAGTATGCCCGTAGTAGTTCTGAACTAAGGGCTGTCCTGAATTAGGTAATGGTCACTTATGCCTTTAGGTTAGCCAGGGTCAGAGCGGTCGCTCTATGTGGGGTGGTGGCGAGACGGTGGAGTGTGTTAACACTCAGTTAACACACTCCACCGTCTCGCCACCACCCCACATAGAGCGACCGCTCTGACCCTGGCTAACCTAAAGGCATAAGTGACCATTACCTAATTCAGGACAGCCCTTAGTTCAGAACTACTACGGGCATACTCGCTGTCCCTATTTTGATCATAAGGACCACATCCTTCATGAACCACTACATTGTTCAAGGCGACTTATGTGATCAAGGTCTTGAATGACCGAAACGTCATTCTGTCGCAATCACTATGAGAGCACTTGTTTTCAATAAATTTCACTAATAAGCAAATACTCCTTAGTGTATGTGTGCAGTGAATCTAATAGACAGGATAACAGCACAATGCTACATCAAATGTTATCTTACAAGTCAATATTACAGGCTTATATGACCAAAAGTCGGTGTTCTCTTGATCAACCAGAAATAAACACATAAATTAAAAAAATCAACATATTGATAGCAGTCAATGACTCCTGGCGTACTGAAAATAGACATCTGGTTAATTAAGATAAAATGCTGTGTTAACACACATCTCCAGCATCCTTATGACTGTGTTATTGATCTTGTTCCTGATGCCAAATTACCTAAAGCTCATGTTATGATAGTGTAGTAACTCACTCAGGAAAATAACTAACATAATGAAAACTACAACTTACCCTGCACAGACCAGAGATGGTCACCCCACAGTCCTTAGTGGTTTTTGCATGATCTGAGATAGCCCTAACCATAGACTAGATGATGGTATTCCTCCTACACAACCAGAGGGCAGAGCAGAGTGCAAACTACCTACAGAAGGGAAAGTGTGCTGAAATAGAAACAGATCCCAGAGTGAGTAAAACAGGCCATGAAATAGAAAACAAATAAGTACGTACTGTTAGAGAAAATGCCACCTTGTCATGGTTTATTTAGAATGCTGGGCAGGTGGTGTAGGAGTTAATAGGGAGAGCCTCTCTTTGGGTCTGGGGAGGGTTTTTATAGCTTCAGGGGAGTGCAGTCCCCTGTCGTTTATACTCCTAGTTGAGTGTGCCTGACCCTGTGCTGCCTGTGGTTCGTGCCAATCCTTGTCTGTCTGTCTGGTGTTTGATTCGGTCCTGTCTTGGTTTACGTCTCCTGCCTGCTGATTTTGTGCTTTGCTGATTGTCCAGTGTATGACCCCTGGCTACGTTTCTGACCTTTCATGAGCATACCCCTCCTGTACCGCGCTGCCCGTTCTGTGTATGACCCTTGGCTACTTTGATTGACTTGCCTCTGAACTTCCCTCCTGTACCTTGCCACCCGCCCCGTGTATGACCCGATTGCATTCTTCTCTACTGTAATTCTCTGTGCCATAGCATTCTCTGTATAGCTGGTAGCGTCCCGGGAGCTTGTCCGTGGCTCCGCCCACTCCCTCTGACGCGCGGTCACATGACCTCAGGTCCTGCGACCTCTGAGAGTCTCACCACTGCTCCGCCCTCCTCGCAGGTCCTACAGCCAAGTTACTGTTGCCAGCGCTGCAGACTCTCACCGCGGTGAGTAAACACTCTGCTGCCTGTTAATCAGCCCTGGTTCTCCGAGTGACAGCGCTAGCTGGCTGTCACTCTGACATTATAAACGACCGGTACAGTTCTCTTCCTCTCCCCCTGACTGGAAGGTGTGTGAGTGTGAGAGGAAACGCTGACGTCATGGACCCCATGCAGGCACTGTCAGAGCAGGTAAAACAGTTGTCACAGATGTTCCAGAAATTAAACGTGGAACAACGCTCTATGGCCCACACCCAGCAACAACTGGTTAATACGGTACAAGGGGCTATCGGTCCCAAGAACAGGGACGTGTCTCTTACGTCCCCAGAGTCTCCGGTTAAACTGCCAGACTCTTTCTCCGGAGACAAAAGGGAGTTCAGGGCTTTCCGGGAAGGGTGTAAATTGTTCTTTTCCCTGAGACCCCGTTCTTCTGGGGGAGAATTTCAAAGGGTGGGGATGATTATTTCCCTACTTCGGGGTGCCCCACAAGCCTGGGCGTTTTCTCTAGCCCCCTACAGCCCCAGAACGTATGACTGTGGATGTTTTTTTTTAGGCCTTGGGCCGCATTTATGATGAACCCGACAGGGTTCGGTTGGCTGAGGACATGGTGATGAGTGCACGCCAGGGTCGGCACTCAGCGGAGTGGTTCTGCTTGGAGTTCCGACGGTGGTCAGCAGAAGTCTCCTGGGATGATGCCGCTCTCCGGGGACTATTTCGTAGAGGCCTGTTGGAACGCCTTCAGGATGCTTTGGCCCTGCATCCACTTCCTGACACTTTGGAGGAAGCCATGACCCAAGCTGTGCGGATGGATCGCCGGCTGAGAGCCAGAGGGGTTATGCACTCCGAAACTTCCTTGTTTTCTGGCAGCAAAGAGGTGGAGACCAGTCCTGTGCCCATGGAAATTGGCGCTACCTCGGTCAGAGAGGAGAGGAAACGCCGCCGAGAAAAGCAACTCTGCTTCTACTGTGGGGAATCAGGACATTGGAGAAGAGACTGCCCATCATGTCCAGCATCTTCCAAGCCGACGGGAAACTGCTAGGTCTGGGTAGTGATCGAGGAGGCTGCCCAGACCCCCAGGTACTTTTTTCCTCATGCCCTAAGTTTCTGCTTAATGTCAAACTGGTAGTAGACAACTATCATTTTGTTTC
This sequence comes from Dendrobates tinctorius, assembly GCF_039654945.1. NCBI lineage: Eukaryota > Metazoa > Chordata > Amphibia > Anura > Dendrobatidae > Dendrobates > Dendrobates tinctorius. The sequence goes on from NW_027361827.1 coordinate 14,434,651, forward strand.
TACAGCCTTGGTGGACTGCGGTTCATCACTAAACCTGGTCAGTTCCAGTACCGTCTCCAGGGTCAAGATAGGGACAGTCAGGTTGGAGATCCCTCTGAAAATCATGGCCATTAACTCTTCCCCTCTCACCCGTTCGGGGATTCATTACGTTACTAACAGTTTTGTTTTGCATGTTGGCTCCTCCCATGTTGAGGAGATGAAATGTTTTGTCATGGACAACCTGCCCGAAGGGCTGGTATTGGGCATGCCGTGGCTTCAACGGCACAACCCAGTTATTGATTGGGAGAAAAGAGAAATTGTTAAGTGGGGCCCTAAATGTATTAACTGTTCCTATAAACCCGTGTTCTGTGTTACACCCGCACAATCTGTCCATGAGTTTTCTGTTGGTCTGGAGGGTATTCCGGAGTACCTTAAGGACTTTGAGGACGTGTTCTCTGAAAGCGAGGCAGAAGCATTACCCCCACATAGGCCATTCGACTGCACAATTGACCTTATCCCTGGGGCCAAATTGCCCAAAGCCCTGTTATTTAATTTTTCAGGACCTGAGCATCTGGCGATGAAGGAATACATAACGGAAAGTCTCCGTAAAGGGCATATAAGACCCTCAGTTTCTCCGGTGGCAGCGGGGTTTTTCTTTGTTAAAAAAAAAGATGGTGGCCTGCGCCCCTGCCTTGACTTTCGAGAACTCAACAAAATTACCGTCAGGAATACGTATCCCTTACCCCTGATTCCAGATTTGTGCAACCAACTCTCGGGGGCAAAATGGTTCTCCAAATTGGAACTTAGGGGGCTTATAATTTGATAAGAATTAAAGAGGGGGATGAATAGAAAACTGCTTTTCTCACGACAGAGGGGTTATTTGAAAACTTAGTGATGCCGTTTGGACTCACTAATGCACCAGAAGTTTTTCAAAATTTCATCAATGTGGTATTCGCGGACCTAATCGGCCGCTTAGTTGTCATCTACTTGGATGATATTCCGATTTATTCGACTGACGAGGATTCTCATTTGTTACATGTAAAAACCGTTTTCCAAAGACTCAGGGAAAATCAATTGTTTGTTAAACTGGAAAAATGTACATTTTTTGTCCAAGAACTAACCTTTTTTGGGCTCATAATTTCACCACAGGGGTTTCGGATGGATCCCAATAAAGTTCAGGCCATTGCGGAGTGGGTTCAACCTCAGGACCTAAAAGGACTCCAGCGCTTCTTGGGATTCGCAAACTATTATAGAAGGTTTATCAAGGGTTTTTCACAGATAGTGAAGCCTCTCACCGATCCCACGTGTAAAGGGGCCGATATCAAAAATTGGTCTCTCCCGGCGAAACAATCCTTTTTAGTTTTGAAGAAATGTTTTATGTCTGCTCCGATACTTGTGCAACCTGATCCGTCCTTGCCATTTGTTGTGGAAGTCGATGCTTCCGAGGTGGGGTTGGGGGCCGTATTGTCTCGGGCCAGCTACTCTGACTAACCTTAGACCCTTTGCTTTTTTTTCCAAAAAATTTTCTCGGGCAGAGAGAAATTACGATGTTGGGAATAGAGAGCTTCTGGCAATTAAGGCTGGTTTCACATTAGCGTTGAAACAACGCTGCGCACTGAGTCGGTAAGCCCCGCCCCGATCCGGCTCCCTGCCCGCCCCATCCGGGATCACCGCCTACTATCGCATTTGCACGCATGCGATCGGCGCACCCTATCTTTAGCATAGGGTACGCAGATCATGCACTGCCAGTGTGAAAGTGGCATGCTGCGCACTCTTGACGGTGCGCCGTGCGCGCCAAAATGCAACATGTTGCATTTCGGTGCGCACGGCGCACCATCAAAAGTGCGCAGCACGCTACTTTCACATTGGCAGCTCATGATCTGCGCACCCTATGCTAAAGATAGGGTGCGCCGATCTCATGCGTGCAAATGCGATAGTAGGCGGTGATCCCGGATGGGGCGGGCAGGGAGCCGGATCGGGGTGGGGCTTACCGACGCAGTGCGCAGCGTTGTTTCAACGCTAAAGTGAAACCAGCCTAAGCTGGCGTTTGAAGAATGAAGACATTTTTTGGAAGGGGCAGAGCATCCGATTACGGTCATCACGGATCACAAAAATCTGAAATACATCAAAACAGCTAAAAGATTGACGTCCAGACAGGCCCGGTGGTCACTTTTTTTCTCTCGGTTTCAATTCTCTATTACGTTCCGTCCTGGGTCTAAGAACGTAAAAGCAGATGCTTTATCACAGTTTTGAACCATTGTCTGACCCTGATCCACCGTCATCCATTCTTCAACCTGGGGTGGTTATAGCGGAGCTGTCATCGGAACTGGAGCTGGAGATTGTGGGGGCTCAATCTTTAGCTCCAAGGTCCAAACCTGCTCATAAATTGTTTGTCCCACAACATTTACGTTCTGATCTTCTGCGAGAATTTCATGACTCTAAATTGGGCGCTCACCCAGGTTTTGCAGCTACGTGTGAGGCAGTGAAAAGAGTTTTTTGGTTGTCATTAATGTCTGCAGAGATTAAGAAACATGTCACAGCATGTGGGGTTTGCGCCCGTTCAAAGAGCTCTCATTGCCGGCCGGCTGGGGAATTGGTACCTTTGTCAATTCCTAGAAGACCTTGGACTCATTTGTCCATGGACTTCATCACCAATCTCCCTCCATCCCGGGGTAACACGGTAGTTTGGGTAATTGTGGATAGATTTTCTAAGTTGGCACATTTCGTACCCATGGCCAAGTTACCGTCAGCTGAAGTTCTTTCGAAATACTTCCTTTCCCAAATTGTTCGCCTCTATTGTGTACCTATTAACATTGTTTCTGATAGGGGGACACAATTTGTAGCGAAATTTTGGCAGGCTTTTTGCAGGAAATTGGGGATATCTCTATCTTTCTCCTCAGCTTACCACCCAGAGAGCAATGGACAAACGGAGCGTTTGAACCAGTCACTGGAACAGATCCTCCGGTGTTTGACTTCGACGTTGCAGGATGACTGGTGCGATGCCTTGCCATTGGCGGAATTCGCTTTCAACAAACGAATTAACCAATCCACTGGTAGGTCACCGCTATTTATTAATTACGGATTGAACCCTCATTTTGGTGAGTTTTCACGCCTGGATTCAAACTGTCCGGGGGCCGAGGACTCTGTCAGCAGAATAAGTGAGCTATGGTCGAAGGTTCGTGCAAACATTTGCAAAGCACAAGGGAAATATAAACACTTTGCAGATAATAAGAGGGACCGGGGTCAGACACTTCATTGTGGGGATAAGGTGTGGCTCTCAACACGAAACATAAGTTTAAACTTGCCCTCCGCCAAGTTGGGTCCCAAATTCATTGGCCTCTATGTGATAACTGAAGTGATTAACCCAGTGGCCAATCGCTTACTCCTCCCCTCATCTTTGAAACTGCATAACGTTTTCCATAGGTCCTTACTCAAACCTGTAGGCTCGGTGGTAGAGGAACCTGCGTCTCTACCGCCTCCGGTGTCGGTGGATGGTCATATGGAATTTGAAGTGCAAAACATTGTGCAGTCCCGATGGGTTCGCGGTTCACTGCAGTATCTCGTCCATTGGAAGGGGTATGGTCTGGAGGATCGGTCGTGGGTACCGGCCAGGTTGGTGCACGTGGATCGCCTGGTTAGAGCGTACCATGCTCGGTAGCCGGAGAGACCTGGGGGTCCTGAGGCCCCCCGTTGAAGGAGGGGTACTGTCATGGTTTATTTAGAATGCTGGGCAGGTGATGTAGGAGTTAATGGGGAGAGCCTCTCTTTGGGTCTGGGGAGGGTTTTTATAGCTTCAGGGGAGTGCAGTCCCCTGTCGTTTATACTCCTAGTTGAGTGTGCCTGACCCTGTGCTGCCTGTGCTTCGTGCCAATCCTTGTCTGTCTGTCTGGTGTTTGATTCGGTCCTGTCTTGGTTTACGTCTCCTGCCTGCTGATTTTGTGCTTTTCTGATTGTCCCGTGTATGACCCCTGGCTACGTTTCTGACCCTTCTTGAGCATACCCCTCCTGTAACGCAGTGCCCGTTCTGTGTATGACCCTTGGCTACATTGATTGACCTGCCTCTGTACTTCCCTCCTGTACCTTGCCGCCCGCCCTGTGTATGACCCGATTGCATGCTTCACTACTGTAATTCTCTGGGCCACAGCATTCTCTTTACAGCTGGTAGCGTCCCGGGAGCTTGTCCGTGGCTCCGCCCACTCCCTCTGACGCACGGTCACGTGACCGCAGGTCCTGTGACCTCTGGGAGTCTCACCACTGCTCCGCCCTCCCCGCAGGTCCTACAGCCAAGTTACTGTTGCCAGCGCTGCAGACTCTCACCGCGGTGAGTAAACACTCTGCTGCCTGTTAATCAGCCCTGGTTCTCCGAGTGACAGCGCTAGCTGGCTGTCACTCTGACACACCTACTTCCTAAAAAGAAACAGAAGATCTGTCTCATGGGTTAACTGCAACAGAGAGGAGTCAGAAGACCGCAGTGCCTGATTTCTCCTACTACAGCACTGATTAGAAGCACTTCACATTCATATTAAACAGTGTAAATTTATCTTAGCAGTGCAGGGGTTATTCTGCTCAGTTGCGAGCTCCTGGTAGCTTTCCTGTGTTAAGGCTTTCAGTTGTGTACTGTTAGCCATTCTCATCTCCCATGCTAGCGCCCTCATAGGGTATAATGCAGCCCCCCTATAGAATATAATACAGCCCCCTCAGAGTATAATACAGCCCCCCATAGAATATAATGCAGCCCCCCTCATAGGGTATAATGCAGCCCCCTCATAGGTTATAATGTAGCCACCCCATAAAATATAATGTAGCTTCCTCATATAGTATAATGCAGAGCCATCATAGAAAATAATGCAATACCCTCATAGAGTATAATGTAGCCACCTCATAGGGTATAATGCAGCGCTATCATAGAGTATAATACAGCCCCCCCATAGAATATAAATAATATAATTCTTACGTTGCATGGCTGTAGGTTGCTAGTGGTTGTTGTTGGAGAAGTTGTTGGTAGATTTATCTATGACTGTTGCTAGTTTTTGAATGTGTGATAATTCCCTTTCTTCTCCTTTGGTTTAACTACATCCTCCACTCCCCAGTGTTTTCCTCTGTTGTTTATGTGTGTATATTTGTATGATTGGTATTTTCCTTTATCCCTCTTTGTATTACCATGTTAGTCTGGTTGGTGTGTTACGGTACACTACTACTCCCCTCTTCCCTGGGTGGTGGAAGGGTACAGACTGAGAATGGATTCAGGAGGTTAGGAATGGTATGTGGCACCAGCGTCTACACCATCAGAAGTAATCCAAGAAATAGGGTGAGCTAGGGTGCCCACCCACAGAGGCTTTTTTCAGAGTACTCCCACAGGGATGCTTGCAAAGTACACACATGTATTTCTGGCACAGTATTCCCACAAACAGAGGCTTTTTTCAGAGTACTCCCACAGAGACGCTTGCAAAGTACACACATGTATTTCTGGCACAGTATTCCCACAAACAGAGGCTTTTTTCAGAGTACTCCCACAGAGACGCTTGCAAAGTACACATGTATTTCTGGCACAGTATTCCCACAAACACAGTCACAGTTGCAGAGTAGAAAAAAATGATTTTTACACACAGTATTCCCACAGACACGGGTGCAGAGTAGAACTATTTTTTAGGCACATAACCCGCACAGACATAGCGGCAGAGTATAATAATATTTTAGGCACACTACTTGTACAGACACAGCTGCAAAGTACAAAGAGAGGTTTTTTGGCACAGTACTCCCAGAGTTTTTTTGACACAGTAATCCCAGAGGCTTTTTGGCACAGTACACATAAAGGCTTTTTGGCATAGTACTCCCAGACACTTTTTGAAACAGTACACACAGAGACTTTTTGGAACATTACTCTCAGAGGCAGGGTTGCTAAGTACACACAGAGGCTCAAAGGCACAGTTATTTTTTTAGGTACAGCCACAACTCGTAAAGATACAGCAGTACAATAGAATTTATTTAGTCATACTACTCACAAAAGAACTGCAGAGTAGAGTATTTTTTTAGACACAGTACTTGTATGGACACAGCAGTAGAATAAAATAAATTTTTCTACCCATAAATAGGAAAGAGACGTCTGCAGAGTAGAATGTTATTTTAGACACACTACTCCCAAAAACATGGCTGCAGAGTATACAAACGTTTTAGAAACACTGCTCATATAGAATAAAATAATTTCTTTGGCCCGCAAATGAGAAAGAGACAGCTGTATAGTAGAATTGTTTTTTAGACACACTACTTGTATAGGAACAGAGGTAGAATAAAATAATTTTTTGACTCACAAATAAGAAAGTGACCTCTGCATAATAGAATAATATCATGTTTTTAGTTCCACTTTCCTGTGCTCCGACTTCAGGACCCGTTGAAGCGCAAGTGCGTGAAACGGCCTCTGTCCACATCTTGTACATCTCTCCCGAGCCTATGCTTTTTATCCAATAAAAATCATCATGTCAGAACGGTGAATGCCAACCTTTCTTTCTTTTTTACATGATACTGTTTTGTGCATCTGCTGGATAGGAAGAATGGCGTACAGTCCAGGTGTGTGAATCTGCACCGCATTCATGGGGCAATATTACGGGAGACATAGCAGTGCCAAATTTCTCCTTTTTATTTGGACTTATCTTTGTACATTTCCTGGATTCTGAGCATGCTAGGGCAGCACGGTGGCTCAGTGGATAGCATTGCAGCTCTGGAGTCCTGGGTTCAAATCCCACCAAGGACAACATCTGCAAGGAATTTGTATGTTCTACCCGTGTTTGCATGGGTTTCCTCCCACATTCCAAAGACATACTGAAAGGGAATTTAGATTGTGAGCCCCATTGGGGGACAGTGATGATAATGTGGGCAAACTGTAAAGCGCTGTGGAATATGTTAGCGCTATATAAAACATAAAGATTATTATTACTATTGTTGGTCTTCCCTGTTCCACACCACAGAGATTGTTTTATCTGGCCCATTACACAATGGAACCAGACGCACTACCTTGTTCAAATGGATTGTTAGCAGGCCGGGAGGATGTTAACTCCTACTTTTCGGAGTGTGATAATTTGGAAAATGTCCAAACTTTTAGCACCAAGACATTGGAATACAAATTACAAGATATAGCTGAAAGAGAAATTAACTTGTTTTGGACAAATATTTCTCTTCAGTCTTACATTGACTGTGGAAGAGTCCCTTGTGATCTCAGGGTGTTTAAATCCATGTCTCAGTTTCAAGACAACACCCATTTTTCAGAGCAGTGGAATAAGATTTTACTAAAGTGCTCCAAAGACCTTCTGAATTTGGTTTTACAACAGAATAAAGAAAACTATGAAAAAGTCAAGGTTGAATTAAGTAAAATGAAAGAGGAATTAAAAACCAGATTAACAGAGAATCAATGGTCGGTGTTAAACAAAAAAATGGACAATAATTTGATTGTTTTACAGACAGAAATAAAACAAAGAAAAAGAGATAAATTTATCTGGGACAAAAAATGACTATGAAACTGGTCAAGTATTCACGTGGAATCAGAGGCGGACACTGACAGCTTGAGGCCCCTGTGCAACAAATGTGTCTGGGCCCCCCTCCTTTTATGGCGTCAAAGCTACATGTGTGTGTGTGTGTGTGTGTGTATATATATATATATATTTGATATTATATAGCCACACAAACACATACATGTATATATATTATATTGTCTCCTTTATTATGTATATTGCTGTCTCTTACAAAGTGCCCTCTCTTGTTATGTACAGTATCGTCCCTCACATATTGAATTATATAGAGCCCTGTTTTTTATTACATACCATCCTGTCTTGTTAGCTGTATAATGCAATGATCGCTGATGAAGCATGGGAAAGCTTCCTTTCTAATGGAGGAGCTGATGGACTGGTAGTTTGGTCACCGGCTCCTCGATCAGCAGTCATTTTATATCTAAAAAGGGAGGGGACTATGTAATAAAAGAGGGCACCTTAAATAACAAAATTAACAAGAATAAACTATGTAAGAGACAGCACTATACATAACAGCAGAGGAAGCTATATAATAAGGGACAGCACCATATATAACTAGAGAGGATGGTACGTAATAAGGGATGGTGTTATACATAATAAAAGAGGAAACTATGTAACTAAGGATGGTGTTAAACAGAATTAGTGAGTACACTATATACTAAGTGACTGTGTTAGACATAGTGAGTACACTATATACTAAGGGACTGTGTTAGACATAGTGAGTACACTATATACTAAGGGACTGTGTTAGATATAGTGAGTACACTATATACTGAGGGACTGTGTTAGACATAATAAGCAATAATAATGTCTTCCTCCACCACCCCCTGTTGCTAAGGCCATTATAAGTTACCCTTCCTCCCATTCCAATCCCCCACACCCCTCATTGTCCTCCTTCCCTCACATCCCATTATTGTCCTCTCCCCCACCCCATCATTGCCCTCTTCACCACCCCCATCATTTTCTTTTCCCCCACCACTGTCTTTGCTTTCTCCCCCACCACTCCCATCATTGCCCATTCCACCACCTCCATCATTTCCTCCTCCTCCACCACCCCCATTTATTGCCCTTTCCACCACCAAAATCATTGCATTCTCCCCCATCACCCGATCATCATTTCTTTTTCCCCCACCACCCGATCATTGCCTTCTCCCCATCACCCCCATCATTGCTTTTTCCCCATCACCCCCATCATTGCCTTCTCTCCATCACTCCCATCATTGCTGCTCCATCACCCCATCACTCCCATCATTGCCTGCTCCATCACCCCATCACTCCCATCATTGCCTTCTCCATCACCCCATCACTGCCTTCTCCCCATCACTCCCATCATTGCCTGCTCCATCACCCCATCACTGCCATCATTGCCTTCTCCCCATCACTCCCATCATTGCCTGCTCCATCACCCCCATCCTTGCCTGCTCCATCACCCCATCACCCCCATCATTGCCTGCTCCATCATCCCATCACTCCCATCATTGCCTGCTCCTTCACCCCATCATTGCCTTCTCCCCATCACTCCCATCATTGCCTGTTGCCTGCTCCATCACCCCATCACTCCCATCATTGCCTTTTCCCCATCATTTCCTTCTCCCCATCACTCCCATCATTGCCTGCTCCATCACCCCATCACTCCCATCATTGTCTTCTCCCCATCACTCCCATCATTGCCTTCTCCATCACCCCATCACTGCCTTCTCCCTATCACTCCCATCATTGCCTGCTCCATCACCCCATCTCTCCAATTATTGTCTGCTCCATCACCCCATCATTGCTTGCTCCATCACCCCATCACTCCCATCATTGCCTTCTCCATCACCCCATCACTGCCTTCTCCCCATCACTCCCATCATTGCCTGCTCCATCACCCCATCACTCCAATTATTGTCTGCTCCATCACCCCATCATTGCCTTCTCCCCATCACTCCCATCATTGCTGCTCCATCACCCCATCACTCCCATCATTGCCTGCTCCATCACCCCATCACTCCCATCATTGCCTTCTCCATCACCCCATCACTGCCTTCTCCCCATCACTCCCATCATTGCCTGCTCCATCACCCCATCACTGCCATCATTGCCTTCTCCCCATCACTCCCATCATTGCCTGCTCCATCACCCCATCACTCCTATCATTGTCTGCTCCATCACCCCATCATTGCCTACTCCATCACCCCATCACTCCCATCATTGCCTTCTCCATCACCCCATCACTGCCTTCTCCCCATCACTCCCATCATTGCCTGCTCCATCACCCCATCATTCCCATCATTGCCTTCTCCCCATCACACCCATCATTGCCTGCTCCATCACCCCCATCCTTGCCTGCTCCATCACCCCCATCATTGCCTGCTCCATCACCCCATCATTGCCTTCTCCCCATCACTCCTATCATTGCCTGCTCCATCACCCCATCACTCCCATCATTGCCTTCTCCCCATCACTCCCTTCTCCCTATCATTCCCATCATTGCCTTCTCCATCACTCCCATCATTGCCTTCTCCCCATCACTCCCATGATCTCATCAATGCCTTCTCTCCATCACCCCCATCATGGCCTTCTCCCATTACCCCCTCATGGCCTTCTCCCATTACTCCCTCATGGCCTTCTCCCATCACCCCAGGCATCAAGGCCTTCTCTCCCCATCACGGTCTTCTCCTCATGACCCCATCTCCTCCAGGGCCAGGCTAACCTACACACACACAGACACACACACAGACATACACACAGACATACACACATACATACATAAACACAGACAGACATACACACATACATACACACACAGACATACACACACACACAGATGTACATACACACAGACATACACACACACACACACAGACATACATACACACACAGACATACACACACACACAGACATACATACAGTACACACACACAGACATACACACATACACACATACATATATGCAGACACAGACACACACAGACACCACCTCTCTCCTCTCACCTGTCCCCAGCATCGCCTGCGCTTCCTCGCTCTGACACAGCAGCGGCCGCTGAATAATGACATCATTCAGCGGCGCTCCTTTCTGTGTCAGACAGGAAGCGCGGGCCGCGGGCAGGAAGGGGACTATGTAATAAAAGAGGGCTCTGTAAATAACAAAATGAACAAGAATACACTATGTAAGAGACAGCACTATACATAACAGCAGAGGAAGCTATATAATAAGGGACGGCACCATATATAACTAGAGAGGATGGTAAGTAAGAAGGGATGGTGTTATACATAATAAAAGAGGAAACTATGTAACTAAGGATGGTGGTATACAGAATTAGTGAGTACACTATATAATAAGGGACTGTGTTAGACATAGTGAGTACACTATATACTAAGGGACTGTGTTACACATAGTGAGTACACTATATACTAAGGGACTGTGTTTGACATAATAAGCGATAATAATGTCTTCCTCCACCACCCCCTGTTCCTAAGGCCATTATAAGTCCTCCTTCCTCCCATCCCAATCCCCCACACCCCTCATTTTCCTCCTCCCCTCACATCCCATTATTGTCCTCTCCCCCACCCCATCATTGCCCTCTTCACCACCCCCATCATTTTCTTCTCCCCACCACTGTCTTTGCTTTCTCCCCCACCACTCCCATCATTGCCCATTCCACCACCTCCATCATTTCCTCCTCCTCCACCACCCCCATTTATTGCCCTTTCCACCACCACCATCATTGCATTCTCCCCCATCACCCGATCATCATTTCTTTTTCCCCCACCACCCGATCATTGCCCTCTCCATCACCCCCATCATTGCCTTCTCCCCATCACCCCCATCATTGCCTTCTCTCCATCACTCCCATTATTGCTGCTCCATCACCCCATCATTGCCTGCTCCATCACCCCATCACTCCCATCATTGCCTTCTCCATCACCCCATCACTGCCTTCTCCCCATCACTCCCATCATTGCCTGCTCCATCACCCCATCACTCCCATCATTGCCTTCTCCACATCACTCCCATTATTGCCTGCTCCATTACCCCCATCCTTGCCTGCTCCATCACCCCATCACTCCCATCATTGCCTGCTCCATCACCCCATCAGTCCTATCATTGTCTGCTCCATCACCCCCATCATTGCTTGCTCCATCACCCCATCACTGCCTTCTCCCCATCACTCCCATCATTGCCTGCTCCATCACTCCCATCATTACCTTCTCCCCATCACTCCCATCATTGCCTGCTCCATCACACCATCCTTGCCTGCTCCATCACCCCATCACTCCCATCATTGCCTGCTCCATCACCCCATCATTGCCTTCTCCCCATCACTCCCATCATTGCCTGCTCCATCACACCATCCTTGCCTGCTCCATCACCCCATCACTCCCATCATTGCCTTTTCCCCATCATTGCCTTCTCCCCATCACTCCCATCATTGCCTGCTCCATCACCCCATCACTCCCATCATTGTCTTCTCCCCATCACTCCCATCATTGCCTTCTCCATCACCCCATCACTGCCTTCTCCCCATCACTCCCATCATTGCCTGCTCCATCACCCCATCTCTCCAATTATTGTCTGCTCCATCACCCCATCATTGCTTGCTCCATCACCCAATCACTCCCATCATTGCCTTCTCCATCACCCCATCACTGCCTTCTCCCCATCACTCCCATCATTGCCTGCTCCATCACCCCATCACTCCCATCATTGCCTTCTCCCCATCACTGCCATCATTGCCTGCTCCATCACCCCATTACTCCCATCATTGTCTTCTCCCCATCACTCCCATCATTGCCTTCTCCATCACCCCATCACTGCCTTCTCCCCATCACTCCCATCATTGCGTGCTCCATCACCCCATCACTCCAATTATTGTCTGCTCCATCACCCCATCATTGCTTGCTCCATCACCCCATCACTCCCATCATTGCCTTCTCCATCACCCCATCACTGCCTTCTCCCCATCACTCCCATCATTGCCTGCTCCATCACACCATCACCCCAATTATTGTCTGCTCCATCACCCCATCATTGCTTGCTCCATCACCCCATCACTCCCATCATTGCCTGCTCCATCACCCCATCACTCCCATCATTGCCTTCTCCCCATCACTCCCATCATTGCCTGCTCCATCACCCCATCACTCCCATCATTGCCTGCTCCATCACCCCATCATTGCCTTCTCCCCATCACTCCCATCATTGCCTGCTCCATCACCCCATCAGTCCCATCATTGCCTTCTCCCCATCACTCCCTTCTCTCCATCATTCCCATCATTGCCTTCTCCATCACCCCATCACTGCCTTCTCTCCATCACTCCCATCATTGCCTTCTCCCCATCACTCCCATGATCCCATCAATGCCTTCTCTCCATCACCCCCATCATGGCCTTCTCCCATTACCCCCTCATGGCCTTCTCCCATCACCCCAGGCATCATGGCCTTCTCTCCCCATCACGGTCTTCTCCTCATGTCCCCATCTCCTCCAGGGCCAGGCTAACCTACACACAGACACACACACAGACACACACACAGACATACACACAGACATACATACACACATACATACATAAACACACAGACAGACATATACACATACATACTGTCATGTCCACCATGTCTGTCATGTCTGCCCTGTCTGTTTTCTCTCAAGAACTCCTGGAGCGATGTGCATGCGCATATCTTGTCTGCTATCCTGCTCGTTCCCTAGAGCAGTGTGCACACTCACCTCATGTCTGAGCTGCAGGATGCCTGCGTTTCTGCTCTGTCTTCTGTGATCTTCTCGTCATGTCTAGAATCTCTGATCAGGTGTCCCTGTCTAGATCCTGCACTGTCTGGTTCTGCAATCATCTCGTCATGTCTGGAACGCTGATCATGTGACCCTTTCTAGGATCCTGCACTGTCTGGTTTGGTAATCATCTCGTCATGTCTAGAACTCTGATCATGTGACCTGTCTAGGTTTCAGCACTGATTCTGCAGTCGTCTCGTCATGTTTGGATCTCTGATCATGTGACTACGCTCTGTTATCCTGTGGATCTGAACCCGGAAGTGCTCCCCTGGTCCTGACCTGGAAGAGGAGGTGCTATGCCCTATATCAGGCCACCCCTTCCTATGCTCAGGGCCTGAGTATTGTGTGGTGTCCCTGCATGGCTGCTTGGTCTGTGGGGCGCTCCCTTTATTCTGTGCCCTTGCACTCTGCTCTGTCGTGCATCTCTGCACATGCTCCGTGCTCGTATTCCGTCTTGTCTAGTGTTTGTCCTTCGTGCCATGTTTTGTCCCTGCTCTGCTTTGCCTTATAGTCCTTGTTTGCTCTGTTTCTATTCCGTGTTTCTGTCCTCGTGTCATGTCTCACTCTGCTTTGTGGCTTCAGGTACCCTGCCTCTGTCTCTGTCCCTGGCGTGTCTCTACACGTGCAGGCCTCCGCTCTGCACCTGTCCCTGGCGTGTCTCTACACGTGCAGGCCTCCACTCTGAACCTGTCCCTGGCGTGTCTCTACACGTGCAGGCCTCGCTCTGAACCTGTCCCTGGCGTGTCTCTACACGTGCAGGCCTCCGCTCTGAACCTGTCCCTGGCGTGTCTCTACACGTGCAGGCCTCCGCTCTGAACCTCTCCCTGGCGTGTCTCTACACGTGCAGGCCTCTGCTCTGAACCTCTCCCTGGTGTGTCTCTACACGTGCAGGCCTCGCTCTGAACCTCTCCCTGGCGTGTCTCTACACATGCAGGCCTCGCTCTGAACCTCTCCCTGGCGTGTCTCTACATGTGCAGGCCTCGCTCTGTACCCTGTCTAGTCCCAAGGTCCTTCCTTGGCCCGGCTCTGGGCTTCGGCCTACGCTCCGCTGCTAGACTGTCCCTGTCGTGTCTCTACACGTGCAGGCCTCGCTCTGAACCTCTCCCTGGCGTGTCTCTACACGTGCAGGCCTCGCTCTGTGCCCTGTCTAGTCCCAAGGTCCTTCCTTGGCCCGGCTCTGGGCTTCGGCCTACGCTCCGCTGCTAGACTGTCCCTGTCCCTGGCATGCTCTTTGCATGCGCAGGTCTCTGCCTAGTTCTTTGTATTATCCCTGATGTTTCGTGCGCCTTGCACATTTCGTACTAGGCTTTGCCATGCTGTCTCGGATGTGGCTCTGTCCTGTACCCTTTGCCTAGCCCTGCCTTGTGGCTCGTCGCCTGTGCCTACCTGGTGTGCCTCAGCCGTGCCACCTCCAGCCGTGCTCGCCTGTGTGCCCCAGCCGTGCCCCGTCCAGTGCTATAGTGGTCTGGCTGCATGGCCCCGCAGCGGTGCCGCCTCTAGTCGTGCCCGCTTGCAACTGCCATCGTCAGTACCACCTGCCAGTGCTCCCCAGCCGTGGTCTCTGTGCTTCCTTGCACTCACGCTGGTTCTCGCACTGTGCCTCTTCGTGCTACTCTTGCACAAAGCCTTTGTCTCTTTTGCTCTTCTCTGTACCTCTAGTTTGCCTGCCGGATTCCATAACCTGCCGACCGCTGCCAGAGGTCCGGACCTAGATGACTGCGGCCTGATGTCCGGAGCTGATTCCGTAGCCAGATACCTGGACCCTGTCGGTCGATGCCAGCATTTGGATTCCGATGCCACTGTACTCTGTGCCTCTCCCTGGCATGCCCCTTGGCATGCGCAGGCCACCGTCCTGTGAACCTGACCCGTCCCTGGCATGCCCCTCGGCATGCGCAGGTCTCTGTCCTGTGAACCTGATCCTGGCGTGTCCGTTGACACGCACCATGTCACTAACTCTCTTGTTTCCTTGCATGGAACCCTGGCTAACTTCTGGATGTCCGGATCCTGCCAATCACCCTCTGAGCTACAGACCCTGATGCCCTGGTTGATCGTGGACTGTTGTCCGGAGTCCGATGTCCGTGTACCATCTGCACGTTCCATGCCTGGACCTCGGCGTGCCATTGCACGCACCCTGTTTCATGAACTCTGTGTGTTCACGTTTGCTCCTGTTGCACCCTGAAGAGTTCCACAAGTCTTGGACCTCGGCGTGCTCTTGCACGCACCTTGTCTTATGTTCTGTGTGTTCACGTTTTGCACCTGTTGTACCTGAAGTCTTCCTTAATGAAGTTTCTTTGAATTAATGACTCGTCTTGCCTTGTCTTGTTTCCCTGAGCCGGCCGTCTGGTCCAGCTGCCGTGGTGGCTCACCCCCTTGGTCTTGCCCCTGACACTCCCTGTATAGGGGGTGGTTCTCACTAGGTCAGCTCGCCCTAGGTGGGTGGGTGCCACGTCCCAGAGGGTCCACTCTTTTTAAGAAGAACGACTCAGCGTAAGCTGACACTTCGTCACACACACACACACACACACACACACACACACACACACACACAGACATACATAGACATACACACACACACAGACATACACACACACACAGACATACATACAGTACACACAGACATACATACAGTACACACACACACATACACACACATACATACACACACAGACATACACACATACATATACACACAGACACACACACAGACACCACCTCTCTCCTCTCACCTGTCCCCAGCATCGCCCGCGCTTCCTCGCTCTGACACAGCAGAGGCCGCTGAATGATGACAGTACCCACTCACTGAAATATACATAAAAAAACAATAATAATCATAACCCGTTGAAGCGCTTGGACAGCGCGAAATGGCCGTTGTCAGCTCCCTCTGCACTCTGCACTCCTGATATCACTCCCCCGGCCTGACATGTGTAACATGTGTTAATAAATCAAGCTATATTTTCACCAGCTCATTGAGTGTGACCTTATCTCTACTTGGACTTATACAGTACTGTGAATTCCCAGGTCTAGCACCCGAAGCTGCCAGTCATCAGCGCTCCGTATGCCGCACACCATCTGAGGATACACGGTAACAGCGGTGCCGTTCACGGTTTTTCTTTCATTTTATGCACATAATAACTCCTAACTTCCCCGCTGATCCCGGCTCTGCTCCGGTCTCGCCAGCTGCACTGCCGTCTGCCCAGCACACAGTATGGCGTGTGATGAAGTGACGTCATCGCACACCTGCTGTGTCAGAGACAAAGGAGAATGATGGGGGAGGGAGAGTCATCTGACGGCCTCTCCTCGATTATTGCTTTCATTTTTGATGCTGATACAGTTCAATGCTTCGCTGGTGCCAGACGGGCCCCTGACTGACTGGTCCCACAGCGGCTGCATTGTGTGTCACTATTAGCAGCATGCCACTGGCTGGGTGCCTCTGAGGGAGTGGAGGCCCAAGTCTGGGTGCCCCTAATGCCGGCCCTGATAGCGGAACACTGCCCACTATTAAAGTGAAATGAATATTCCATGGAATGGAATGGAGTAAATATTCATTTCTCATAAGCAGTGGGCACAGGCTTTAGTTGCAGCAGCCAGGTCCTGCCTCCTGTCACCCGCTGCTTCATTGCTTCTGCTCTGCTTGCACTGGGCAGACGCCCCCAACTCACAGGCCACATAGCAGCTGTGTGGTGTGCTGCTATTAGCGACATGACACTGGCTGAGAGCCTCTGGGGCAGCAGGGGCCCTATTCAGCTGCAGGCCCTATATGCCAGCAGATGTCAGTGCCTGGGCCAACCGGTTCTCCAGTGTGCTAATCCAACCATTCATGTGGGTGCTCTGGGGAACAGTTGCCTGTTCTCCCTCTGACCACCCCACTGCCTCTTCCTGTCTGTTGTGCTGCTGTGGATTGCTACCTCTTTGCACTGCTGGCCTTTCTCTGTATAGCACCTTCCCAAGCTGGGTCAGTGACATCCTTGTCCACCACCTCGTCTTCCACCTTGGCGAACTTGTCATCCTGACTTGTTGACTTAACAACATCACTTGTTGTTAGCAACTGTCTCATCACCATCTACCTCTTGAGACACTAATTGCCGTTCCTCACATTCATCTTCTTCTGACCGTGGCTACTCAAATATTGGGGCATTACTACACATGAGCTCCTCATGTCCCTCTTAAAACGTGCAGGGCAATAGGCCCAAATCAATAAACGGAAATAACTCCTCGGTGTGTCAGAGTGTGGGATCACTTGTCTCCTGGGACACACCATGGTGGAAGGACAGGGGATAAGGATTAGGATTATGTGGTCCAAACCCTTGGCTAGTGAAACTGGACCATGTGGAAGAGAAGGTGGTGCTGGGAAACATACTGGAGGCATTATCTGCCATCCAAGCGATCACCTGTTCCCAGTGTTCTGGCTTCAAGAGTGATGCCCTGTGTCCCCCTGAAAAGTGGGAAAGGAAGCTAGGTCTCATGGATGAGCATGTTTGCTGTGCTCCCACAGCAAGCATAGCTTCACCTGGCCCATGGCTTTGACCTCTGCATGTACCATCAGCAGCACATCCACTTCCCTGTCCCTTACTGCATGTCTTGCACATTTTAAATTAGTCATATATGCCTGCAACCTTTCTGGTATTAATAGAAGAAAAATATTTTGTCCTGACAAGGACTGTTGTTTTAAGGGTGCAGCAACAGCGGTACACAAGAACTGCAATATTAAACCCTGCCTAGATGCCTCTAATCCTAAACTTTCCCCCCACTGAATGCAAGTTACAGTGGTTTTACTACAGAAAGAAAAATATTTAGACCTGAAAAAGACTGTTGTTTTAATGCTGCAGGGGCAGTATACAAGTACCCACATGTAAAGATAATAAAGTGCTTCTAGGAAGTCAGTATACATAAAATTGTTTATAAGTTCTTATTCTGGTTGGAAATATCTCTAGTTTAGTAATGTAATTGACTCATTTTTTACTTATAATATTAAATAATGTTCAAGAAACAAGAAGCAAAAAACATAATTTAGAGCAGTATGTTTTCGTTAGATCAAGATCAATTCGATGATTGATGCCAATCTGGCGAGGCCTCAGAAAATAACGGTTTGGCGCCATGGTTTCATAGCGCTACTTATTTGGTACATCCGTCTCTGATTTTAATTTTATTTGCCTAACCAGAGCTTTATTGTAAAAAAAAAAAAAAAGCAAATACTTTTTTTGAGATTTATTTATTTCCCTTTTAAAACATAATATTTGTAAGTCTTTTCAAAATAATATTACATGCATCAAAAGTGTTCTGATAAGAATATGCGTGATATTTATTTCATCTGTTATTTAAGCACATCCATCTTAACCTTTCATAAATGAGAAATAAGATGCTGGACTGCCAATATTGAGGTAACACACACTCTGCTGTTTTCTTGTTATAGATAAGTATTTTTAAAACAAAAATAAAAATTAAATATCCAGTTTAAAATTGTATTCTTGTGAAAGCTTGTTCAGCTTAATCTGTTTCCAAGGAAGATCTGATTAATTTTAAAATATTCATGCTGGTCTAAAATCTTACTTGTTCCACAGGGCAGCTAAGCCACCCACGTTTCCTATCTGCTGCTACAGCTGAACTGGATATCAAAATACTTTCTTAATCTATATCCTTATTTAAAAAAAAACAAAAAACAAACAATGGGATGCTCCAGTAATTGCCACTTTAATAAATCGAAAAGGGCATGGCATCAAAATTAGCAATAGGGAACCCTACAAGAAATCAGTCATTTGGTACACTCATGCAAAGTATTCTTTTTTCATGCAGAAATAGGTAAGAGCTCTTGTGTGACTAGTGAGGTGAACAGCATATATAAAAACAAAGAGTTTTTACAGTCAAAGGTTTCAAGAAGAGTTATTGTCCATTTTATATTAATATTAAAGGCAAAAATAACAGTGTATGTTTATGTTCCTGTCATTTTTGTGTGATAGAGAGTAGATGATAGATAGATAGATAGATAGATAGATAGATAGATAGATAGATAGATAGATAGAAAAAATTGAGCAGAGAACAGCACCTGAACAATGGCAATAGCTGGGTGCAAGGCTTCACAAGTACATACCAGTCCTTATATTAGAAAAATATAAGAAGCAGCACACCATCATTTTAGTGCAAAAAAGCAATTTTAATAGTCCATTTGTTTGTGATGTTTCATCTCTGTGTGTGAGCCTTTTTCAAAGGGTTGAAAAAGGCTCAGTGTGAGCTGAAACGTTGCCGCGCCATGTGGGTTTGAATTAAAAACCACTTTATTTTACTACAAGTCTATGGAGTGCTGCCTTAATTTTTTCTTATCTGGATTGGGGAAAGTATTGGATACTTTGCTGTGAAGGCTGTGCACCCGCTTATTGCAACTGTGCAGTTCCAATTTTGGTTTAGATCGATAGATAGATTGATAGATAGATAAATAGATAGATATTGGATAGATAGATAAATAGATAGATATGGCATAGATAGATGATAGATAGATAGATAGATAGATATGGGATAGACAGATAGATAGATAGATAGATAGATAGATAGATAGATAGATAGATAGATATGGGATGGATAGATAGATCGATAGATAGATAGATCAATAGATAGATAGATAGATATAGAGATAGATAGATCTATAGATAGATAGATATGGGATAGATAGATAGATCAATAGATAGATCTATAGATAGATCTATAGATAGATAGATAGATAGATCTATAGATAGATAGATAGATAGATAGATATGGGATAGATAGATAGATAGATCTATAGATAGATCTATAGATAGATAGATAGATAGATAGATAGATATAGAGACAGATAGATCTATAGATAGATCTATAGATAGATAGATATGGGATAGATAGATAGATAGATAGATAGATAGATAGACAGATGGATAGATATGGGATGGATAGATAGATAGATAGATAGATAGATAGATAGATATGGGATAGATAGATAGATAGATATGGGATAGATAGATCTATAGATAGATAGATAGATATGGGATAGATAGATAGATAGATAAATAGAAAAAACAGACAGCAGCACAAACTTGAGCAGATTTTGGGTGCAATACTTCCTGAGTAATGCGGTTGTCTAACGCAAAATATAAATTTTGACCTCACAGCACGGCCTTTGTCAAGCACAAATGGATAGATAGATAGATAGATAGATAGATAGATAGATAGATAGATAGATAGATAGATATGGGATAGATAGATAGATCTATATGTAGATAGATCTGCTGAATGTGTTGGTGCAATATAGATGTTGGAAAGTCATAATCTAATGTGCACAAATTATGTAAAAAATAGACACTTGTGCATTTTTTTCTCCATTTACCAGTAAAATAAGTAAATAAATTGATTACATTTTAAAAGTAAAAACAGACGTGTCGGGATTCTTTTTCTAAATATGTCATTTTCTATTTCTTTTCATAAAATGAGCCTATTAACTTCATTTTCAAAAATCCACCACGACTCCCTGAGGCATAAAATGCAATTATTCTAATCCTCTTTGTTCCTTTATATTTTAACACTATTTCATCCACCTGTAGCATGTTCACACATTAAATATGGGTATTTGTGATTTCATTTTTATTTTATTTATTTTTTTTTGCCAATAGTGATGTAAACAAAAGTGTTCTATAAAGGAAATGTAAATGCATCGTGCACCTTTGTCCTTTCTATTTTCTACACTTCACTTAAATCTTTAACACTATGCCTGAATAATTCCACTTAATGCTGAGCAATGCCCCTACTATAACAAATTTGTTTTTTGTGATTTCCTCTGCATTGTGTCACAGTGTCAGTGTTAAACCGTTTGTTCTCTGTGATCTATCGCCCTGATCTTCTACCCTTCAAGTCAAACCCTTGCTGTGAATAGGATAAGAATAGATTTTCCAAAACTCCACAGATCAAAAGATTTTCCTAACTTTTAATCATTTCCCTTAGGTTTTGGGAAGGAGGCTAAACAGCTTTATTATATCGCCCGTTCCGTCTTACATTTCATCGTCTATTAAACCATCAAATTAAGAAAAAAACTAAAACTGGGTTGGATTGTTAACAGATTCCGATTTTTTTATGTATATGTTGAATAATAACAACAATGTTACTTAAAATCAGGCTAAGATTTGGCTGGCAAAGAATGTAGCTAATAGGTTTATTTGCTTTGGTGGAAAATGTAAAGGATTTTTTTTTATATGATATATATTCTGTACCTCAAGAAAAGTAGGAGCAATGAATATGATACAAAAACGGCAACTAGTAAAATGACCTTTTAAGTAGTAATTTACATCTGGCTTGTCTTACATTTTATGATCCAATTCAAGTAGAGTTTATGATTTTTCTCAAGTTCAGTTTCAATTTAACTTTTTTAATAAATCTAGACAAATATAGATTCAAAATATAGATAAACAGGTTTTCTGTATTTTGCAAAAGTTGGCAGATAAAACTCATCCATATGTCATAGAATGCGTAAAATCATTGTCCATTGGCCCAGATGTTGTACCCAAGTCCATGTAGTCTGCTTGGAGAATCTTGCGTGATCATACAATTATTATGGCCCAGTGTTTGACAAAATGGTCATGGTTAGAAAGAACATGGCCTAAGATCATTACTTGAGTGCGGGTTCTTTTCTAAACCTTTACTTATATTCACTTATTTTAACAAACAACAGAAAGTTGTTCAATACCCAATACATTTCCATTAATGAAAATTTTCATTTCCATTACAAATGTTTAAACATTTTCACAAAAATTTTTTTTAATCTGTTCTGACGCCTACAAATAACATTTTCCCTTTTAACCAATAGATCCAGAAATTATCCGGGCACAAACTCTTTGCGAAAATGGATAATAGAAACTCAATTACTTGGCTATGGAATGAATGAGCTGTACCTTTTACTTTTTATATGTGCAGAAAAACAGATTATGATTACCTGCGGCAGCATCATAAAATGCATCCCAGCATATAAATGAACGAAGGAACAAACCTATAATTACCATGTGCATGATGCACAAAATGAGTAAGAAACATCATTTTTATTGAATCTCAGCATGTCACATTACATTTCAATAAGAAAAAAAATCAAAACATAAACATTTACAAGGACACAAAAGCATATAGTGGGGGAACCCAAAAACAATTACTAGCACATTTGCAAAAAGAGAGAAACTAATACAGTATTAAGAAAATATATCAAGCCAATAAGAAGCTAAAATGCAAGTGCAACACTAAAGAGATTGATACAAAAGTATGTTGTCTCACCAAATCCTTACACTGTAAAGAATAAATAAGATGAAAAGTAATACCAGAACAACAAAGTGTTAAGGGCCTTTCACACATAGTGAGATCGCTAGCGATCTCGTTTTGTGTGACACGTAACTGCAACCGGCCCCCCCACGCTAGATATTGCTGATTGCGCTCGAATGTCCTGGGTCATTTTTTCGTCGTTGGCGTCCCGCTGGCGTGGACTAGTGATGCATGGACGCAGGTGGAAGTCGTCATCATCGCTGTGGTGTGAAAGGTAAGATCGACCGCCGACGGATCGCATATCGCGGCTGCGTCGCTGGTGAGATGCGCCTGTTTGGCAGCTCACTAGTGACCATTTAGGGATCCTGACCAGGTCGTATCGTTGTCGGGATGGCTGGTGCATCGCTAAATATAATGGGACTCTTAGAATGCTGGAATCAATACCCTGTGGTGTCCATGGGTTCATGCACCAATGTAACCCTAAAACATGTTGCACACCTAACGGCTTATTAGCGTCTTACATTAAAGTGGCTGAATATACTGTACATTAACTTTAACACATTATTAATGTCATTCCTGATTGTTCATTCTCTTACATTAATTGGATGGAAAATCTATTACTCAATTCTAATTAATAAGAATATAGCCTATAGTCTACTATTGCCTAAATTAAAGTGGAAATAACACTATTAAAGATCATAAATTGATAAAATTACAAACACATTTAAAGGGAATCTGTCACCCCATTTTCGGCCTATAAGATGCGGCCACAACCATCAGGGGCTTATCTGCAGCATTCTGTAATGCAGTACATAAGCCCCCATTGTAGCCTGAAAGATGAGAAAAACGAGTTAGATTATACTCACCTGGGGGTCCAGTCTGATGGGTGTCGCAGTCCGGTCCGGCGCCTCCCATCTCCTAGAGATGATGTCCTCCTCCTTACATCTGCTGCGGCTCCTGCGCAGGTGTACTTTCTCTACCCTGTTGAGGGCAGAGTAAAGTACTGCAGTGCGCAGGCCCTGAACCTCTCTGACCTTTCCCGGCGCCTGCCCACTGAGTACTTTACTCTGCCCTCAATAGGGTAGATAAAGTACGCCTGCACAGGAGCAGCGGCAGAAGGAAGGAGGAGGACATCATCTCTAGAAGATGGGAGGTGCCGGACAGCAATTGTGCTGTTCCATTTTTTGGTCTAGATCGATAGATTGATAGATAGATAGATATGGATAGATAGATATTGTATAGATAGATAGATATGGGATAGATAGATAGATAGATAGATAGATATGGGATAGATAGATCTATAGATAGATAGATAGATATGCGATAGATAGATAGATAGATAGATAGATAGATAGATAGAAAAAACAGACAGCAGCACAAACTTGAGCAGATTTTGGGTGCAATACTTCCTGAGTAATGTGGTTGTCCAACGCAAAATATAAATGGAAAAAAATCAGGCAGCACTCCAGTTCAAGGAAAAATTGTGGACTTTAATCCAGCACCAAGTGGTGCAACGTTTTGACCTCACAGCACGGTCTTTGTCAAGCACAAATGGATAGATAGATAGATAGATAGATAGATAGATATGGGATAAATAGATAGATCTATATGTAGATAGATCTGCTGAATATGTTGGTGCGCCTCCCATCTTCTAGCGATGGTGCCCTCCTTCTTACTTCTGCCATGGCTCCTGCGAAGGTGTACTTTATCTGCCCTGTTGAGGGCAGAGTAAAGTACTGCAGTGCGCAGGCGCTGAACCTCTCTGACCTTTACTCTGCCCTCAATAGGGTAGATAAAGTACGCCTGCGCCAGAGCCGCAGCAGAAGTAAGGAGGAGGACATAATCTCTAGAAGATAGGAGGTGCCGGACCGGACCGCGGCACCCACGGCACCCGCATCCGCCCCCCTGGTGAGCATAATCTAACTTGTTTTTCTTCTCTTTCAGGTTACATCGGGGGCTTATCTACAGCATTATAGAATGCTATAGATAAGCCCCTGATGACAGTGCCGTAGCTTATAGGCCAAAAATGTGGTGACAGATTCCATTTAAGGCCACAGGTTTTTTCTTTTGTCAAACTCTTTGTCGGCCGTAACTGTTTGTCCACTAGTTGCTCAGTATTATAGCTGCAGGACCAGCTCACTCAGATTCTTGAATAGAAATGATACCTAGTAATTATTGATGAGAGAGTATACCCGTTGCTTGGGTGGTCTCTGAGTATTTTGGCGTGCTCGGAGATTTCGTTTTCGTCATCTCAGCTGCATGATTTGCAACTGCTAGACAGCCTGAATACATGTGGGGATTGCCTGTTTGTTAGGGAATTCCCACATGAATTCAGCCTGTCTTCAAGTCACAAATCATGCAGCTGCAGAGACACAAACATAATCTACAAGCACACCCAAGACACTCGGAGACCACCCGAGCATGCTCGGAAAACTCGAGTAACGAGTATACTCGCTCATCACTAGTAGTAATGCATTAATGCGGAACAAAAAGTTCATCAAGTGGAAAATGTGCTATTTGGGATTATGGGAAAGTTAGTTGACTACTCTATTAGTAACTGTAGCCAGTAGAACCAGCAATTAGTTATAAATGAGGGTCTGGAGAGGGGGACATCTTTTTCCTACTTCAGAATTTATGAAGAAGGTATTTGATAATCGTTTTAAGGATTTTGATTTTCTAACGTTCTTCTGTTTACATTGTAACACATGAGCCGAATTTGTGTCTTCGCATTTACAAAATACATAATACATATTTGAAAGGTTTTGCAATTCCAGTGCTATACATCTGTAGCACTGGAAGGGTAGGGTCCCATTGATGACATAGCAATTTCAGATTATCCTTTACAATGCTATAAATGTATATATATATTTATTATTTATTATATTATATTAAGCAAACAATCAAAAATACACTACAAATAACATATATATTATTTATAGTGTATTTTTGATTGTTTGCTTAATATAATATAATAATAATTATATATACATAAATATATAGCATTGAAAAGGTTAATATGCCGATATATATTATTTATAGTGTATTTTTGGTTGCTTACGTAAGTGGTACTATAATACATTTTACCATTTCAACACTTATCCTAATATTCCGCTAATAAAAAAATAACATACATTTTCACCAAAAATAGTAAAAAGCTTTAAAGTACAGAAAACAAAATCTATATTTGATATTAAATATGATGTTAAATAGTAAATGCAATTTATATTTTTTTTCAAGCATTAAACATTTTAGGGAATTGTAATAAATTAGATGTCAGGAAATGTAATGTGTAAACCTTGAGAAATGTATGAAGTAAGGAGATTTAGATGCCACCAGTGTATAAATAAGTGTTCTTGCTGCCATGTCGGGGCAGGATGTTTTCCTCTTTCATACATAAGTACAGGCTGTTATTGTGAACACATCTGTCACACTTTCCACTCATAATGTGGACAGTGGGTGTTCCTGGTTATCTTTAACTCTAAAGTAGTAAAAATATCTTTTGACCGTTTGTGATTCTCTTCTGACCCCCAACAGGTGTTTGAGTTCACTTTCACCAGCAAACAGGAAATCACAGCGGCGGCAGCAGAAGCAGCAGGGCGTGCGGGAAACTGAATTAGGGTAGGATGCGATTCCACAAGGTTATGTAAAGTAGCTGTAATTGGAACATCTTCAGGGGTCATACTAAGACAACACAAAAATGTGGCCCAAACACTGTCCGTTACGTATGAATAATCCATATATAGATTTTTCATTATTATTATTATTCATTTTTTTTATAAAATAATCTACCTGACAGGGGAAACAAGTGACCGTTTATAATACTAATTATTATCAGAAAATAACTTTCCATTTAAGTGCACTGCTTCAGAATGACCCGGGTCCCATCGGTTGGTGAAAAATAGAAGAATGAAATATTACTAACCGACACCAGAGCATAAAGCATGCACTCATGTGTGCACACATATAACCAAGCATAACGAAACAGCATGGCGAGCGCAGCAGGGGCACAAGGAAGGCGTCCTACTAACATACCGGAAAACTCATCTTTAGAGATCACCCTGTTACAGCTAGTAACTGGACTTTATTATTATATTTAAGGAGCAAGCTAAAAAAAAATAAAAGATTGCAAACACATTATACATTTATACAAGCAGGGCTTTTTTTCTATTGTAACTTGATACTGTAATATTTTTCTCTAATAATTGTATTATTGTTTTTACCCTCTTATCCCTATTTGGTATTATATTGTATAGTGCTTGTTGTTGATGCTGTGTAAATAACAATTATTCAGGCTAAAGCATGTATTATCCAATTTCCCAATTCACATATTTGATCCAGTAATTGTGTAACCCCATTTGTAATATTGTTAAACATTGTGATGATTTTAGTTATATGGAGCAATCCATACAGTTTATGACTGATATATGAAAGATGTAAAATGTATAAAGGAAATATAAAAAAATACACTAAGAATAGTAGCAATTGTATTGTTATAAGTATTGTAATAATTAGAACTAAAAATAGTAAGAATGACATTATTATTATAAATCTTATCGCTATTATTTCACAAGTTTTGAGAAGTAGACATGCCGTGTTTTATATTCCACTACAATAAAAACACTAAGGCTTTGAACACACTATCAGTATTTAGTGAGTATTTCACATCAGTATTTGTAAGCCAAAACCTGGAGTGGGTCAAACGTGCAGAATTGGTGCACTCTTTTCTATTATACCTTGTCCTCTGATTGTTCCTTACCTGGTTTTAGCTTACAAATGCTGAGAAAAAATGCTGAACAAATACTGATAGTGTGGCCGTAGCCTTACAAATGCACACACATGCACACACGTATATGTATATATATATATACACACACATATATATGCACACATACACAAACATGTATATATACACATACAGACACATATATATGCACACACAAACATATATACTGTATATATACACACCACATATATATATATATATACACATATACATATATGCACACAAACTATATATATATATATGCACACACACCACAAATACACACATATACATACATATGCACACACAAACATATATATATATAAATATATCATAGACAGTTGTACTATAAAATGGGAATAAAATATTCATACACTTACATAGAAAAATGGTTCTTATCAATAGTATTTTGCTTAAATAACTGCATATACAGGGTTTTCTTATTATGAACTGTACATTAATGACTT
Source organism: Dendrobates tinctorius (assembly GCF_039654945.1). NCBI lineage: Eukaryota > Metazoa > Chordata > Amphibia > Anura > Dendrobatidae > Dendrobates > Dendrobates tinctorius. Next base: position 14,462,403 of record NW_027361827.1, read on the forward strand.
AGAGGTATATTCCTAAACTGTCATCAATATTTCAGTTTAGTAATAAAGGTGAACAAGTTTTATCAGTAAAGCCAAAGTAGATGCAGAAGGAAATGTAGGGTAGGGTGTTAAGGAGCAAGCATTAAAAACATATTGAGTGGAACATTTAATTGGACAATTTAGTTCAATTTCTGGAGGTCTTGGGAATGTCTCACAGCAGGACTGGTAGCTGTTCCAGAACTCATGTGGCGTAAAACAGTAAAATGTCAGACGAATGCTAGAACATAGGTTTTGTTACTGGGTTGAAGAAAAGAAAAGATTAAGTCCTTTTATGTGTTGCAAGGTGCACCATGTACAATGAAATAATAAGATACTTTGACCTTCAGAATGTCTTTCCATTATACTCCAGGCACATTCCAAACGTCTCTCACTGTAATCAGCTGTCAACTGCCGAACACCTTCTTGTTGCATTCATCAACTAATAGGCAGACATACTGAGCACCTAGAGGTGTTTAACTGAGTGCACTGAAGATATTTTCCATATTTCTACAAACAATCCACCAAAAAGTGACTTTATAGGAATAGCAACACAAGAGTTGCGGTTCCCAACACTACCTTAACACATATTAAAGGGGTTGTCCATTATCTTTACGGCCCAACCCAGCATTATCTAAAAAAGAAAAAATTACTTACCTACCGAATCCCTGACGCTCCTGTGTCAATGTTGCCCTTTTCCTCTGCCGGACTTGTTGCTTTTGCTTTCAACAAGTGTAGTATTTGGTGCCTGCAGCTGTCACATGTTCCTGTGATAAGAATAAGATGTACAGGTCTGTGTACATCTGATTCTGATCATAGCCAGACATTGCTAGTCAGTGATAAATAAATATTGCTAGAAATTGCTGTAATATAATGTATAACTGAAGTCTACTAACCAAGGACGTTGGCCAATTGGTTTTAACGAATGTGTTGGGGACATGATTTTGTGGCACTTATATTACAGTGACATTCAGACAAAAGTGATTTCTCTCATGCACAAGAACTGGCCGATTTTCGTCAGTGTTTTGGGTCAGATTTCCATCAGTGTTTGGTCAGTGTGTCAGATTTTACCAAAGGAGTTTCATCAATTTTTGTCATATATACAGTGCCTTGCGAAAGTATTCGGCTCCCTGGAACTTTTCAACCTTTTCCCACATATCATGCTTCAAACATAAAGATACCGAATGTAAATTTTTGGTGAAGAATCAACAACAAGTGGGACACAATTGTGAAGTTGAACGAAATTTATTGGTTATTTTACATTTTTGTGGAAATTCAAAAACTGAAAAGTGGGGTGTGCAATATTATTCGGTCCCTTTAACTTAATACTTTGTTGTGCCACCTATTTTTGAGATTACAGATGCAAGTCGCTTGGGGTATGTCTCTATCAGTTTTGTGCATCGAGAGACTGAAATTCTTCCTTGGCAAACAGCTCGAGCTCAGTGAGGTTTGATGGAGATCGTTTGTGAACAGCAGTTTTCAGCTCTTTCCACAGATTCTCGATTGGATTCAGGTCTGGACTTTGACTTGGCCATTCTAACACCTAGATACGTTTATTTGTCAACCATTCCATTGTAGATTTTGCTTTATGTTTGGGATCATTGTCTTGTTGGAAGACAAATCTCCGTCCCAGTCTGAGGTCTTTTGCAAATAACATATTGACATGTCTTAATGCAATTGAGTGTAACCATTTTTCTCATTTTGATAAGTAAGCTGTTTTTTGGTATGCACCTATTCAGAATAGTTTTTGATGTGCCGTCAGTTTTTCTGTTATTTGTATGCTAGCTTTCTGATTGAGCAGTCCGCCCTTCACCAAGTTGTGATTTTAATTACATCCAATCACATTTGGTTCCTATCTTCCTATAAATATAGGCTTTACCAAGTTATTAGCCAGAGGTAAGTGTTCACACTAGGTAGTTAGATTAGGGACCCATTCGATCATGAGATTACCTTGACGTTGGTGAATGGGCTCACATTTTTTGGCCAAATTTTGTGCTAAGCATCTCATGTGTTTTTTCTAAATTTCAAAAGCCATTATGCTATTCACACTGCAGACTCTAACAGGTTTTCTTCAAGAATGGTCCTGTATTTGGCTCCATCCATCTTCCCATCAATTTTAACCATCTTCCCTGTCCCTGCTGAAGAAAAGCAGGCCCAAACCATGATGCTGCCACCACCATGTTTGACAGTAGGAATGGTGTGTTCAGGGTGATGAGCTGTGTTGCCTTTACGCCAAACATCATTTGGCATTGTTGCCAAAAAGTTCGATTTTGGTTTCATCTGACCAGATCACCTTCTTCCACATGTTTGGTGTGTCTCCCAGGTGGCTTTTTGCAAACTTTAAACAACACTTTTTATGGATGTCTTTGAGAAATGGCTTTCTTCTTGCCACTCTTCCATAAAGGCCAGATTTGTGCAGTGTACGACTGATTGTTGTCCTATGGACAGACTGTCCCACCTCAGCTGTAGATCTCTGCAGTTCATCCAGAGTGATCATGGGTCTCTTGGCTGCATCTCTGATCAGTCTTCTCCTTGATTGAGATGAAAGTTTAGAGGGACGGCCGGGTCTTGGTAGATTTGCAGTGGTATGATACTCTTTCCATTTCAATATGATCGCTTGCACAGTGCTCCTTGGGATGTTTAAAGTTTTTATCCAAATCCAGCTTTTAACTTCTCCACAACAGTATCACGGACCTGCCTGTTGTGTTCCTTGGTCTTCATGATGCTCTCTGTGCTTCAAACAGAACCCTGAGACTATCAAAGAGCAGGTGCATTTATACGGAGACTTGATTACACACAGGTGGATTATATTTATCATCATTAGTCATTTAGGACAACATTGGATCATTCAGAGATCCACAATGAACTTCTGGAGTGAGTTTGCTGCACTGTAAGTAAAGGGGCTGAATAATATTGCACGCCCCACTTTTAAGTTTTTGAATTTCCACAAAAATTTAAAATAACCAATAAATTTCATTCAACTTCACAATTGTGTTCCACTTGTTGTTGATTCTACACCAAAAATTTACATTTGGTTTCTTTATGTTTGAAGCATGATATGTGGGAAAAGGTTGAAAAGTTCCAGGGAGCCGAACACTTTCGCAAGGCACTGTATAAAAAAAAACTGGTAGAGGTTTTGCAAACCTTTTAGTGAAAAGCCAACAGTGCACAGATGGTGTTAGGGCTGGTAGAATGCACCAAATAATATAAAGATGGTAATAAGGTGCGTTCGCAGCCGGGGGTACACCGTGCAGAGATGTTAACTGCTGCTCGATAATGGTCGACACAAAATGGCGGTAGCGCACTGGACACACGTGGGTTAAACGCCACCCAGTGTGTGGTTGCGATGAGCTCTGTTACTGCACAGAGTCACGGACCGCTGAGCACAGAACTGTACTCTGATAACTGTCACATGGCAGGGCTGAATCAGCGCTAGTGTTTGGTCTTAAGACTCAGCCCCAAGGACGCGGGGTAAGAGCCTCTCTAGACCCACTAAGCACACGGTGTCGCACTGGCGAACGCAACAACTAGGAGCTGACGCTAGGCAATGACTCTGCCTACTACCTGCACTATCAGCCTAGGCACTAACTGGCAAGGCTGAACAACACATGCGTACCAAGGGTAGGGGTTTTATAATGAATCATTCACCAGAGACAATCATACGTGCATACATCACACACACCAAATGGTCTATACTAGCGCCGTGCATTCCTTTTATAACCGCAGCCTTTCAGGACCTTGCTGTTGGCCCAATCCGAGCTGCTTGAGCACCTAAGCATGAGACCTCCGACCATCAATGAGCGATCGTCTCATGGGCATGCTCAGATGGAGAAAAGCAGGACTTTGTCCCAGAAGTGTCTGCTCACCACTGACTAATGGTGGTTGTGTAGGTACGTGTGCCGACTGGGGGGTGGACCCTTTTTCACCGCGAACAGACTGGAGACAGAAACTGATGCACGTTCAACAGGTCCTCTTTATTGGCCGTCCTCCTGACGACCACAGCAGCATGACAGCTTCCGTACACACAGGCCCGGGTACATTTCACCTTGTTCTCTTTCCTAAATTGACGTGCCTCACGGTTTTATCGCTGTGGCTGCCCTAGGCCTACCACCACAGCGCTTCGCCTGTCCGACTCCGTCCGTCTGGTACCCCCGGGCTTCCTCTGTCCTGCGGCTCTCCTGTCAGGGCCACTCCCCTGACTTTTTCTCCTTCCAGTCCCTCCTGGAGTTTTTCCTCTCTCAGTTTCTTCCTCCTGCAGTCTCCTACTCTGCTGAACTCCTCCTCCTGGACTGGCTCACTTCTGGAACTCTCTATGCCTTTTTATTCCCTCCCTGGGAATTCCCCTCTCGAGTCCCCGTAACTCTGCCCACCATGACTATGCGGTTTCCTAGCCTTAAGCTGCTGATAAGCCCTTTTCCCATTGCTCTCTGCCTCCATCTTGTGGCCAAACCTTTGCCCTGCACCATCTCCTTTTCCTGCTGTTCTTGGTCTCCTCCTAGTGGCCAAAACCCAGTCCTTCACCATCTTTCACTATTTCTAGCTGACTCCCCACATGTATACACCAGTTCACATCGAGTATATTTACTGTACATCTTACATTCACCTTCCTGCTGCAGAGAAGTCCATAGGTCAGTCCACTTCCCTACAGTCGCCATAGTTGAACCTGGGTCAGCCGCAGCAACCAGACACATAGTATTAGCCTGAGCAAGATGCTTGAAGATAAGGCTTAGGGCTAAGATAGCCAGCAAGTCACCAACCAGGAGAGCACATGTCAGGGCGTCGGGGATAGCAAGGCAAATGGGACAGTGGTCACAGGACCAAAGGTGATGTGGGGAGCCCCACACGTATCGCTGCTGACCGCTGCTTTCTTCTATGCAGGTTATTTTCACTTTAGGGGGTACTCCCTTTTCATAGGGGCACCATCTTCACAGGTATCTCATGCAAATACTCTGATCTCATACAGGGCTCTGTCTCTCTTTTTTTGCCTTTTGGGGATGCCCAGATTGGCACCATTTCTGCAAGTATTCAGGATTCAAATATATACTACTTTGTCTTGGGGATTCTTGTTTCACCCATATTATATTATATTGTGGTGTGCTATATTGCTGCTTTATGGGACCTATGTGATTTGTTTTATCTTTTCAATTGATTTTATTGTGGTTTGTTTTGTCTACTAATAAAAATTGTTCATACACTTTCATACACTATTTTTACTCTTGGGTGTGCGCTCTTTTGTGCATGGATCTTTTTCTCTAATTGTTCTTTCAAATGTAATGATGATCCCAAAGGTCAGATTTCATCAATCCTAATGCTATAAAATATCCTAGCAATGTACCATAATAGTACATGATGTGAATTACCCTTGATCCTCAAAACTGGACTTGTTTGGCTACCATTTCTCCCTGTCTCTGTGTCAGTCTGTTGTAATAATGAGGACACTGGTATACCAATCCAGTTTTTGAAAGGAAATTAAAACCTTGTGTTAGTAGGTAATTCAGCTAGAGTTTTATTAGCCTCAAAGATAAAGTGGAAACATACATAACTTTCTACGGTAGCACGTTTTTGGAGTTTTCAACCCTTTGTAAGGTTCCACCATGTGAGTGGACAGGGATTATTCACTTTGCAGGTCTTTGAGATAAACACTGGCACGCTCAGGGTTAAAATGAGTTCATTTGATTTAGTGTTTAGACAGTTCCAGCAGCCATTACACTGTCCGTTAAATATTCAGCTTTAACACATGAATACAGTCTCTCACTGAATAATACTTCTCACTGACCCCGGTCAGTATAACACACGGTTTTCAAGACCGTTACCTGTTCGATTGCCACACAGGTTCTTGGATCCCTCTTATCCTCAGAGGTATCCAATAAGTATCAGTTCACACACAGTCTCTTTCTGACCCCGGTCAGTATCACACGGTTTTCAAGACCGTTACCTGTTGGCCACGCTGATTCTCGGATCCCTCTTATCCTCAGAGGTATCCTGTAAATCCTTCTCACTGACCCCGGTCAGTATCACATGGTTTTCAAGACCGTCTGCTCCTTTTTTCTCGGAGTCGCCGGCACAGCTTCCCCAGGCTATGCAACGTCCGAGCCTGGAACATGGGCGCTCTGTCCAAGCTGACAGTCTCCTAACACACTCTCTCACATGTGCAACACACCTTTCTTATATAGCCTGTAACGACTCCCAGTTACCTATCACATGGCTAGTCACATGTTCATGACCTCATCACAGGTCCTCAAAATTCCCAACCATACACATATCTTCAGACAAAACGGGGTACAGTAAGCCCCCCACACCACGGAGCGAGGCACATGGGTAGCCAGACCCTCCCAGCTCTCATAGCTACCCGCGGCCCGGACCCAAATGTGAGCAACAACTACTTAAAAATGTACGTACACTTAAGAAAACACTCTGGGCTACATCACAGGGAGCTGTCATCCCTGTGATTCATACCTCCTATTAACTACGTGACCACCAGTCACACCATACCAGAAGAATGGGAAATAAAACAATATTTCCATTTTTTCAATCAGTTTATTGTGTGTTAAGCTACTGGTTGGTAAATATATGATGGTACAAAATAAGTATAGTTTATTTTTTATGGCCTGGTGCTTTATACAATAAAATTATGTTTTAGGAAAAAAAAAGTCATTCTTATGTAACTGCATCATAGAGCCATAATATTTTCTTTTTCTACAATAGAGCCATTTAGGGCTTTTTTGACTTGTGGTTTTTGCTGATGTGCTTTGCACCAAATTCATCAAAATGGTCTGAATCATTCATTAATTTTGTTTAAAGCCTAAAATTGGCTTGTTTTCTGTCTTGAACTGTTTTTGTAACTTATTTACAGGAAAAGTTGCACATTTTGCAAACTAACTGGAGTACGGAATGACTCCAAAAGGGGAACAGAGTAGAGTTGCGCCAATATGTGCCATTTTTATCCAAGTCGCATTCCATGATTTGTCATGGGGAAAAGACACAATGATGTAGAAATCAGAGTACTAACTAAACGACAAAACAACTTCAAAATGATATTTGACGCAAATCAAAAAGTCAATAATTGAGAGGCATACACATAAAAAAACAGGTGGAAATGCAGTGATGAATAGGGCTAGCAGTTCTATAATTATTTTTCAAACCCCTAAAGATAACAAGTTAACTTCATTCTATGGGTTGTGCAAGAATGGCAGCCGGACACATCCTTGAGGGGAAATATGTATCATCAAGGTTAGTAGCTTCGTTGATGTAAGCCCAGGTAGCAGGCTCCAGCATGTATAGTGCTAAGACAGTTAACAGGACATTTCAGGGCTGGGTTTTACGAGAAGTCAAAAGAGATAGGTGGGAATGACTGCTCACATATCCCCACCCCATTTGGCAGCTAAAATGTAGACCAAGTGTCTCATTCGGTGTCGGGTCTGGAGATGTGTGGATCTCCTGTGTGTTGTTCTGTGCTAAGGCCTTAAAAACTGGACACTAGCCTGAGAAGATGGATCATCTTTATTGTCATTTGCACAAGGAAAGACTAGAAGCAATGGGATGAAACTGAATGGGAGGAGACACAGATTAGATATTAGAAAAAATTTTGACAGTTAGGGTGATCAATGAGTGGAACAGGCTGCCACGAGAGGTGGTGAGTTCTCCTTCCAATGAAGTCTTCAAACAGAGGCTGGACAGACATCTGTCTGGGATGATTTAGTGAATCCTGCTTTGAGCAGGGGATTGGACCAGATGACCCAGGAGGTCCCTTCCAACTCTACCATTCTATGATTCTATGAGGGTGCGAACCCACAATATTGTATGGACTTATTACTTTGTGTTTTTGTTTGGTTTCCTGAGCGGTTTATGTAGATCTAATAAACCTGCCTGGACATTTTAACAAAACCGCTTCTTGTGCCTACCTCAACCACAGCTGAGTACAAACCTCTACAGTTGTTACAACTACATTGGTACAGAACATATTCTATTTTTTACAGTGAACTATTATAAAAATTGGAAAAAAATGTTGTGGTGAATGGTGACTATTTTATTCTTTTTGAAGTTTATCATACTGATTAGGCTTATAGAAGACCAGAGGGCCTTTGTTAGTTCCATGGTTGTGACAGTAAACCAAACCTGTAATCATATCAAAGGGGCTGATACATAGTGAGCAATGTTTGTCAAACATCTTGGAAGCTGCAATCTATACACACTGCAGCATTTAAAGGGTGGAATGAACAGTGAAAAACTATTGGTCTCTGTTGTCTAAGGTTTCTAGCAACATCATTTGGACTGTGCAGCATTTCAGAAGTCCCCTCAACGGTTGCCATATATCATGCAAGGGTAGTTAATGGGCTAATGCTTTACACAGCTTTGTTTTTTGGTGTCTTTTCTAGCATTTTTTGGGGCTAGTTTCCTGAGTGCTTTTTCAACATTTGTGACAGGTTTAGGCTTTTTGGGCTTTTCTTCAGCTTTATAACTCCATTCAACAATAAAGAAACAGTGGTCTTTCAAGAAACACTGCCAAAACGTTCAAAAATATGTCCATTCTTTTTCAGTCTGCCCACTAATTTCTATTATAAAAGTATATATCGTCTACAGAGCACAAAACTTCTAAAGAATGGACAAGTAACTTCTTTTAAGTGCAAGTGCTTGGCATCTTTGAAAACCTGAATCATTGAAAACATATTTAAAGACTGAACATATAAGCAAGAATCTCTTTAGCATAGAAATGCATACAGTATGTTCATGCTTTTGTGCTTTTAACTAGTGTTCTTACTCGTGGTTTTTGAAGCAAAATCCATCTAAAAAAGATGTTGTGTGCACACACCTTTAGTGCTCTGATCACTGCCTTCGTTCTATAGAAAATTAAGTTTAGACAAATATTGTTAGGAACGGCGGAACACACTAAATAAAAATATAAATAAAGTGCGTTCGCCGCTCGGGGTCCACCATGCAGTAGGTGAAATAACCGCTACTAAGTGGTGGCAGGAGCAATATGGTGGAATTGCACGCAGGGTTAAACTCCACCCAGGTGCGCAGAGCAATCTCAGTTAAACTCACGGAGATGCCAAAAGTACAAACACAAGTAACTGAGCCTGTTGTAGTCACAGCACTCAGTAAAAAACGCACACACGGTATCAGGTCACAGGAGTAGCCCAAGACGGCGGCACTAAGTCCGTCTAGACCTACCGTGTGTGCGGCGTTGCAACTGCGAACGCAAAGGACGCTGCTACTGCAGCGCGGCGTGGACACTGCCACTAAACGACAAAGGCAAGGCGCAAGCGCAATGTCGAACACTAGCAGCTGTGGATGTTGCAGCAGAGGAGCGCTGGCGCTGAAACTAACTCAGTCCCTATTCACATGCGTAATATCAGAGGGAAGAGGTTTCAAATGAGTCAGTCACCAGAATCATGCATCCGTCCTCATACACACAGCAGCAAGTATGACTATACTAGTGCATGGCGGAACAGCCATGCGCGCCTTTTATAGCAGCCGGGACCTTCTGCACGCTTCCAGATCTCTGAGATGGACCAATGAGAACTGGAGCGGGACCTGAGCACATGACTCCCGATCTCCAATGGGAGATCGTCCCATGAGCATGCCCAGTAAGAGGACAGAAGGACTTAGCCTCAGGAGAGATTGCCTTGCAGCCAATCTCCTCTGCAATCTCCTCTGCAGTGGAAAAATAGGAGGAGAGAGCAGAATGTGAGGATCTGGATCCCTGCTGAGTAAACGCAGGAATCCGACTCCTAACAAATATAGTAAATACAGGTGTGCTCAAAAGTTTACATACTGTGACGGACTCAGCTCCTGCTGAGCCCATTTTTTGAGTGGCCCCTCTGGGTCGTGGCACCCACCCACCGAGGGCGAGCTGACCTTGTGAGAATCCACCCCCTATACAGGGAGTGTCAGGGGCAAGACCAAGGGGGTGAGCCACCACGACTGCTGGGACCAGACGGCCGGCTCAGGGGACACTAGACGAGTGTCTGACGACAAGGACAAGCAGGAAACAAGACGAGACTAGACGTAGGTGCAAGGTATCTTCATTAGAATAACACAAGATCACATACAGAGAAAACAAGCAAAACGTGCAAGGTGCGCGCGTGGGCACGCCAAGGTCCATAACATGGTACGTGCCAGATGGCACGCCTAGGCACAGGTAATGGCAAGATGGCATCGGACTCCAGACTGCTGGCAAACCGACAGGGTCCAGGGATCAGGCTGCGGACGTCAGCTCCGGACATCAGGCCGTAGTCATCTGGTTCCGGACCTCTGGCAACGGTCGGCAGGTTCCGGGCATCCGGCAGGCAAACCAGGGTTCAGGCAAGGAGGCACGACAGATATCCAAGCAGGGTGCGTGTTTAGGGAACACGCCAAGGTCCAAGGCTAGGTGCGTGTGTAGGGGACACGCCAGGGTCCAAGGCTAGGTGCGTGTGTAGGGGACACGCCAGGGTTCAAAGCGAGGTGCGTGTGTAGGGGACACGCCAAGGTTCACAAACGAGACAGGGTGCGTGTGTAGAGCCACACCAAAGCATAGAATAAGACAGTGCGCGTAGAGACACGCCAAGGCACAAGGTACAAGACAGTGCGTGTAGAGACACGCCAAGGTACAAGGTATAAGACAGAGTGCGTGTAGAGACACGCCAAGGTTCAAGGTACAAGACAGAGTGCGTGTTGAGACACGCAAAGGCACAAGACAGGGTGCGTGTAGAGACACGCCAAGGTTCAAGGCAGGGTGCGTGCTAGAAGCCACACCAGGCACAAGGAAGGGCTGCATGCTAGGAGCCACGCAGGGATGCACACCTCACTGGCCAATGCACACGGCTGTAACGCCAGCACGAGGCACGACTAAGGCACAGGAGGGGGCAAAGGAACCTTCGTGCTAGGAGCCACGCCAGGTTCAGGGCAGGGTGCGTGCTAGGAGCCACGCCAGGGTTCAAGGCAGGGTGCATGCTAGGAGCCACGCCAGGGTTCAAGGCAGGGTGCATGCTAGGAGCCACGCCAGGGTTCAAGGCAGGGTGCGTGCTAGGAGCCACGCCAGGGTTCAAGGCAGGGTGCGTGCTAGGAGCCTCGCAGGGGGCACGCCACACTGGCCAGTGCACACGGCTGTACACAAACACGTGGCACTTACCACAGCACAGGAGACGGCCAAGGGGAACCCACGCCGGGGTTCAATGCAAGTACAAGGCAGGGAAACAAGGCAAGGAACACAAGCAGAAACAGAGCCAGGTCAGAGCGAGGACAGAGTCTAGCAGCGGAGCGTAGGCAGAAGCCCAGAGCCAGGCCAAGGGAAGACCTTGGGACTAGACAAAGAAACGAGCACTAAGGAGAGGAGAAATGGTGCGTGTGCCAGGGAGCACTACAGAGCACCATAGGAGAGAGCGAGGAAGAGCAAGCAAAGACTGAGACCATAGGGAGGAACACAAAGCAAGGAATAGCAAGGCAGAGAACACAGGGAGGACTACAAGTCAAAGCATAGCAAAAGCAAGACATGGCAAAACAGGCGAGGCAGAGAACAAAGGAAGGACTACAAGTCAAAGCATAGCTAAGGCGAGACATAGCAAAACAGACTAAGACAAAGAACAGCAGAAGGACTACAAGGCAAAGCAAGGCAAAGACAAACATGGCACGAGAGACAACAAGACATGGCACAAGACAAGAGGCGGAATACGAGCACGGAGCGTGTGCAGAGACGCACTACAGAGCAAAGTGCAAGGGCACAGAATAGAGGGAGCAACCCCACAGACCCAGAGCCTTGCAGGGAAGCAACACAATAATCAGGCCCTGAGCATAGGAACAGGCGGCCTGATATAGGGCATAGCACCTCCTCCTCCAGGTCAGGACCAGGGGAGAACTTCCGGGATTCTAGACATGACGAGATGATAGCAGAACCAGACAGTGCAGGATCTTAGGAAACGTCACATGATCAGGGTTTCAGACATGACGAGATGATCACCGAACCAACCAGTGCAGGATCCTAGGAAGAACACATGATCCGGGATTCTAGACATGACGAGATGATTGCAGAACCAGACAGTGCAGGATCTTAAGAAACATCACATGATCAAGGACTCCAGACATGACGAGAAGATCACAGAAGGCAGAGCAGAAACGCAGGGATCCTGCAGCTCAGACATGAGGTGAGTCTGCACACAGCTCTAGCGAACATGCAGGACAGCAGACAAAACATGCGCATGCACATCGCTCCAGGAGTTCTTGAGACAAACAGACATGGCAGACATGGCGGACGTGACAGTACCCCCCTCTTTAAGCCCCCTCTCACCGGGGCTGGAAAGAAGAAAAAAAAAAAAATTTTCTTCGGCAGAAACCAGAGTTTAGTACAAACCACTCCAACAATGTTGATCCGACATCTGAAACGGACACCTGCACCGGTTAAGACACAGGAGCCGCTAACGAGACATGAAGATCCAGTGGGGAGGACTGCGGTTAGACAAGCAAGTCTTCTTACTCTGGCTGCCATCATTTCCAAATGAGTCCAGAGGTCAAGGGCCAGGTCTGATTTACATCAGAAGAGTGGCCGGGGTACCGCCATATTCAGGAGAGTCCAGGAGACAGAGCAGATCAGAATCTATAACAGACGGGTCATCAGACGGGTAGCCGAGGTACCAGCGGAGTCCATGGCCTGATTAACTGTGACGGACTCAGCTCCTGCTGAGCCCATTTTTTGAGTGGACCCTCTGGGTCGTGGCACACACCCACCGAGGGCGAGCTGACCTTGTGAGAATCCACCCCCTATACAGGGAGTGTCAGGGGCAAGACCAAGGGGGTGAGCCACCACGACTGCTGGGACCAGACGGCCGGCTCAGGGGACACTAGACGAGTGTCTGACGACAAGGACAAGCAGGAAGCAAGACGAGACTAGACGTAGGTGCAAGGTATCTTCATTAGAATAACACAAGATCACATACAGAGAAAACAAGCAAAACGTGCAAGGTGCGCGCGTGGGCACGCCAAGGTCCATAACATGGTACGTGCCAGATGGCACGCCTAGGCACAGGTAATGGCAAGATGGCATCGGACTCCGGACTGCTGGCAAACCGACAGGGTCCAGGGATCAGGCTGCGGACGTCAGCTCCGGACATCAGGCCGTAGTCATCTGGTTCCGGACCTCTGGCAACGGTCGGCAGGTTCCGGGCATCCGGCAGGCAAACCAGGGTTCAGGCAAGGAGGCACGACAGATATCCAAGCAGGGTGCGTGTTTAGGGAACACGCCAAGGTCCAAGGCTAGGTGCGTGTGTAGGGGACACGCCAGGGTCCAAGGCTAGGTGCGTGTGTAGGGGACACGCCAGGGTTCAAAGCGAGGTGCGTGTGTAGGGGACACGCCAAGGTTCACAAACGAGACAGGGTGCGTGTGTAGAGCCACGCCAAAGCATAGAATAAGACAGTGCGCGTAGAGACACGCCAAGGCACAAGGTACAAGACAGTGCGTGTAGAGACACGCCAAGGTACAAGGTATAAGACAGAGTGCGTGTAGAGACACGCCAAGGTTCAAGGTACAAGACAGAGTGCGTGTTGAGACACGCAAAGGCACAAGACAGGGTGCGTGTAGAGACACGCCAAGGTTCAAGGCAGGGTGCGTGCTAGAAGCCACGCCAGGCACAAGGAAGGGCTGCGTGCTAGGAGCCACGCAGGGACGCACACCTCACTGGCCAATGCACACGGCTGTAACGCCAGCACGAGGCACGACTAAGGCACAGGAGGGGGCAAAGGAACCTTCGTGCTAGGAGCCACGCCAGGTTCAGGGCAGGGTGCGTGCTAGGAGCCACGCCAGGGTTCAAGGCAGGGTGCGTGCTAGGAGCCACGCCAGGGTTCAAGGCAGGGTGCGTGCTAGGAGCCACGCCAGGGTTCAAGGCAGGGTGCGTGCTAGGAGCCACGCAGGGGGCACGCCACACTGGCCAGTGCACACGGCTGTACACAAACACGTGGCACTTACCACGGCACAGGAGACGGCCAAGGGGAACCCACGCCGGGGTTCAATGCAAAGTACAAGGCAGGGAAACAAGGCAAGGAACACAAGCAGAAACAGAGCCAGGTCAGAGCGAGGACAGAGTCTAGCAGCGGAGCGTAGGCAGAAGCCCAGAGCCGGGCCAAGGGAAGACCTTGGGACTAGACAAAGAAACGAGCACTAAGGAGAGGAGAAATGGTGCGTGTGCCAGGGAGCACTACAGAGCACCATAGGAGAGAGCGAGGAAGAGCAAGCAAAGACTGAGACCATAGGGAGGAACACAAAGCAAGGAATAGCAAGGCAGAGAACACAGGGAGGACTACAAGTCAAAGCATAGCAAAAGCAAGACATGGCAAAACAGGCGAGGCAGAGAACAAAGGAAGGACTACAAGTCAAAGCATAGCTAAGGCGAGACATAGCAAAACAGACTAAGACAAAGAACAGCAGAAGGACTACAAGGCAAAGCAAGGCAAAGACAAACATGGCACGAGAGACAACAAGACATGGCACAAGACAAGAGGCGGAATACATGCACGGAGCGTGTGCAGAGACGCACTACAGAGCAAAGTGCAAGGGCACAGAATAGAGGGAGCAACCCCACAGACCCAGAGCCTTGCAGGGAAGCAACACAATAATCAGGCCCTGAGCATAGGAAGAGGCGGCCTGATATAGGGCATAGCACCTCCTCCTCCAGGTCAGGACCAGGGGAGAACTTCCGGGATTCTAGACATGACGAGATGATAGCAGAACCAGACAGTGCAGGATCTTAGGAAACGTCACATGATCAGGGTTTCAGACATGACGAGATGATCACCGAACCAACCAGTGCAGGATCCTAGGAAGAACACATGATCTGGGATTCTAGACATGACGAGATGATTGCAGAACCAGACAGTGCAGGATCTTAAGAAACATCACATGATCAAGGACTCCAGACATGACGAGAAGATCACAGAAGGCAGAGCAGAAACGCAGGGATCCTGCAGCTCAGACATGAGGTGAGTCTGCACACAGCTCTAGCGAACATGCAGGACAGCAGACAAAACATGCGCATGCACATCGCTCCAGGAGTTCTTGAGACAAACAGACATGGCAGACATGGCGGACGTGACACATACCCTGGCAGAATTTTTGCTTTCTTGACCTTTTTTCAGAGAATATGAATGATAACACCAAAACTTTTTGTCAACTCATGGTTAGTGGTTGGGTGAAGCCATTTATTGTCAAACTACTGTGTTTTCTCTTTTTAAATCATAATGACAACCCAAAACATCCAAATAACCCTGATCAAAAGTTTATATACCCCATTTCTTAATACCACGTATTGTTCCCTCTAACATCAATGACAGCTTAAAGTCTTTTGTGGTAGTTGTGGATGAGGTTCTTTATTTTCCCAGGTGGCAAAGCTGTCCACTCTTCTTGCCAAAAAGCTTCCAGTTCCTGTAAATTCCTGGGCTGTCTAGCATGAATTGCGAGCTTGAGATCTCCCCAGAGTAGCTCAATGATATTGAAGTCAGGAGACTGAGATGGCCACTCCAGAACCTTCACTTTGTTCTGCTGTAGCCAATGACAAGTGAACTTGTCCTTGTGTTTTGGATTGTCGTCATGTTGAAACGTCCAAGTACGTCCCATGCGCAGCTTCCGGGCTGATGATTGCAAATTTGCCTCCAGTGTTTGCTGATAACATGCTACATTCATCTTTCCTTCCACTTTGACCAAGTTTCCTGTGCCTTTGTAGCTTACACATCCCCCAAACATCAGCGATCCACCTCCATGCTTTACAGTAGGAATGGTGCTCCTTTCATCATAGGCCTTGTTGACCTCTCTCCAAATGTAACGTTTATGGTTGTGGCCAAAAAGTTCAATTTTGGTCTCATCACTCCAAATTACCTTGTTCCAGAAGTTTTGAGACTTGTCTCCAGAGGTCGCGCTACATATTTTTCAGAGGAGTAAAAATACTCCTCCCAATATTTTTGAGGAGTATTTTTCACCACGGAGGAGTACGCAATTTGTATGAATTAAAATTGGCCATACAGGGGTATACATTGCCGTGCTATTAAAAAAAACATTAGGAAACGTTATTAGAACTTCACACAATGATTTTTTACACAAATAGAGAAATTGGAGAATTCAAAACACATTTTACATCATGCACTGACAAGTTAGATTCTGTGAATCCTTACCTTTCTTGAACAAAATCCGTCACTCAAGGACCAGGACAATAGACCATGTAAACAGAGGTCAACAGAAGAACATGTGAAAAAAAGATGAACTGGAACAGTGAAACTAAGGTTGGCAGAAAGTCTTGTGCATTAAATCCCCAATGTGAAAAAATTACAAATTCAACCTGCGATTTTTTTGCTTCCAGAGTGCAACTGCTGCCTGAAAATCAAAACTGCATTTAACAGTCTCATTTGTAAGGGAAAATGAAGGTCCTTCTTCAGAAATTCTTGACAGATCTTCAAGATGTATATCTGTTAGTCGACTTCGTTTCTTTGACTTGATCCTGTTTTGTGTAGAAAATCCACGTTCACAGCTTGCCGTCGATAATGGAAGAGTAAGTGCAATTGAAGCAAGAGCCGAAAATTCAGGATAAACTGCCATATCATCGTTTTTGTAGGAAATAATAAACTGACAAAAGTCAACCATTTTCAGGCGGCCTCTGTACCTTTTAAGGAGGTCTGAGACTTCTAGCCATTCCTTCCGTAAACCTAACTCATTTGGAAGTTTGCACTGATAGGTGGAAGCTTCAGATTCTGGCACACAAAACTTGTGAAAAATGTTTTCAAATGACTCATCCTTTGAAAGGACTTGAGGAGGACACATTGGATTTAAAATCTGATCTAGATCTGTTAAAATGGACAAATCTGTGAAACTGAAAAGCTCGCTCAAATTATGCAATAAATTGTTCAGAAACTTTTCCTTTACAGTTTGAAACTCGGTTTTAGATGTACTGCGAACATTAATTTTTATGTCTCTGTAATAGCATTCACTTGCAGACATTTCAGATAAGAAAGCTGTAAGATGCTTTCCTGGGGTCGCTTTCATTTTTTCTAATAAAGCAGTTACAGAAGTCAGTTCGTTAAGTAAAATAGAAAAGTTGATATCTTCAGACTGGAATGCTCTGCAGGCTCTATTGATTAGTTCAAGAACATCTCTAAGTAAACAAAGAATGGCAATGAAGCCATATTCTGAACATGCTTTAAGTAATCCAGGAGTTCTTTCACCTACACTGCGCTTCTTTGTGGCCACAAAATCTGTAAGAACTAAAATTACTGCATCAAAGCTTTCATGTAAAGCGTCAACAGCCCTGCCAAGAGAAAGCCATCTCACTGTGTGAATCTCCTTAAGAGAGATTTGATCGTGTTCTAATACTTCCTGCATTTTTCGTAGGCTTTCATGCCGTATCGTAGAGCTGTTAAAATACGAATACAGTGTTCCAATGAGATGCTGTTCATTTATCATCTGAGGGATGCCTTCAGATGCCTGTGATATTGCTAGTGCCAACCGATGAGCAATGCAATGAAAATGTAACATTACTGGAAACATTGCTTGCAGCCTTTTCCCTGCTCCACTGTGCCTACCTATCATCACGGCTGCACCATCAGTAGCAAGGCCAATGACTTTACTAACAGACACACCTTTTTTCTCCAAAAAGTCTTTCAAAACATTAACAATGGCTTCGGCTGAACATTCTCCAGTGACCTCTACATTGGCCCAAAAGTGTGTCTGTGGCAAAGTGTCATTAATTGTTCTAACATAAAGTATCATTTTAAGATGCACTGCAACATCTGTGGATTCATCAATCAGCAAGGAAATACATGGACTTTTCTTCACTTCATTATCTATGTCAGAAGCAAGTATTTCAGACATTACTGACTCCACCTCAGCAAGAGTCTGATGGTGAAGGCAAATGTGCTTTTCTTTGATATCATTATTCCCTAGTGATTTCATTGACATCATCATAGGTTTAAATTTTGATTGAGGCATTTTTTCTTTTGCCATTGTGTAAAGTGTTTTGAACACAGCTATTTCTCCAGCAGTGGCTTCATTGCTGGGTACCAGAAATGTTTTAGCTAAAGGTTTCTTTTGGTTAAGAGAGGACAAAGATGCTCTATGTTCCATTGTCTCTTCATGGCGTAGAAATGTTGAACGCTGCAAGTTAACAGCACCACTTGTGGCCATGATTATTTTCAATTTTG
This sequence comes from Dendrobates tinctorius, assembly GCF_039654945.1. NCBI lineage: Eukaryota > Metazoa > Chordata > Amphibia > Anura > Dendrobatidae > Dendrobates > Dendrobates tinctorius. The sequence continues at coordinate 14,480,568 of NW_027361827.1, forward strand.
CTGCCCTACAGTCACGACAGAAAGCACGTTCAGTTTTTTCATCGTATTCAAGCCAAACAAATTCACGCAGCCACTTGTGTAAGAACTTTTTATGCAACTTATTTTTTTTGTTTGAGGGTGGATGAGTAGTGCCATCATTACTTATTGCCTCTGAAAGACTTGGTATGTTAGGGTCACTATCATTAATACTACTGCAGCCGGGATTGTCCTCAGTCTGAATAGCAAATGACTCAAGTTCAACATCGTTCTGTATGGAGTGAGCACAGTACTTCTGTCTCCTCCTGACTATTTTCAGTATTTGCAATTATCTTGGACGTGCTGCTCTTGCTAAAATAGTTCAACAAGCTCACTTGCTTTCGTTTACCAGACTCCATCGCTAATCTAGACAAAAAAAGGGAGAATGCAAAAATGCTATCAGGATTTCTCTAACATAACTATGCCCCACACCCCACTATGCGTATACTGCAACCCCATCTCCATAATAGTGCTGACCACCGTACGAGTGACACCCACGTCACATGGCGCCAATAACGCACAGCCAGCAAGCCCTGCCCCCGGCTGCCATTGGCCGTGGAGAGGCCGACTGATGCTACACACGCTGAGATGCACAGAGAGAGCGCGCCGCGATGACGTCAGTCGCGCGGGTCACGTGTCCATATGGCCGCTGCTGCACGTTACCACCCGCTGAGACAAGCACAGAGGAGGGCGTGCCGCGATGACGTAGTCGCGCGGGTCACGTGTCCGTACGGCCGCTGCTGCACGCTACCACCCGCTGAGAGACAAGCACAGAGGGCGCGCCGCGATGACGTGAGTCGCTCCGCAACATCTGATACTGCCCTTTCCCCAGCTCCGTCCAACTCGCTGCCACTGTAGCTTAGAACGATGCATCCCGTGGATGTATCGTACTAATCTGAAGGCATTTTTTCGCCTGCCTGTGCGTCATAGACGCCCAGACAGGCGTTAATGCGACCTCTGCTTGTCTCTGTTTTGTTTTGCATATTGTATGTAAAATACTTTGTGGCATTTGCGCAGTAATGGCTTTCTTCTGGTAACTCGACCATACAGCCCATTTTTCTTCAAGTGCCTCCTTATTGTGCTTCTTGAAACAGCCGTCCAGCTAGTTTTCAGAGAGTCCGGTATTTCAGCTGATGTTATTTGTGGGTTTTTCTTTGCATCCCAAACAATTTTCATGGCAGTTGTGGACGAAATTTTTGTTGGTCTACCTGACCGTGGTTTTGTTTTTACAAAGTCCCTGATTTTCCATTTGTTAATCCCAGTTTGAACACTGCTGACTGGCATTATCAATTCCTCGGATATCTTTTTGTATTCCTTTCCTGTTTTATACAGTTCAACTACCTTTTCCCGTAGATCCGTTGACAATTCTTTTGCTATACCCATGACTCACAATCCAGAAACGTCAGTGGCTGGATGAACGATGCAAGAGTCTGTCTGGATCCCAGAATCTCACTCAGCTTTTATGCACACACACTGATTACAAGGAAACAGGTCACAGGTGAGGATGGAACCTTTAGTAGCCATTCAAACCCATTTGTGTCAACTTTTGTGCATGTTATCAGGCCAAAATCACCAGGTTATGTAAACTTTTGATCAGGATCATTTGGATATTTTGGGTTGTTATTATGATTTAAAAAGAGAAAACACTGTAGTTTGATAATAAACCAATAAATCACCCAACCACTAACCATGAGTGGAGAAAAAGTTTTGGTGTTATCATTCATATTCTCTGAAAAAAGGCCAAGAAAGCAAAAATTCTGCCGGGTATGTAGACTTTTGAGCACAACTGTAGGATACTCGGTGTACCCTTGGTGCGGCTAAGATCAAGACAGTGTTGTCAATCAAAGTGAGGCTCCTGAACTCTCTATGGGTGCTCAGTGCACCCTAGTTAGCATCTTTGATTAAACTTTAGTCGTTTCTGAGGAATTGAGACAGTGATTAGAACATTAAAGGTACAGTTTCTATACGTGCTATATCCCAAACATGGCTATGTGCTTAGTACTGTCAGCTGGAGTCTGGAACTCTCTTTAACAGCAAGAACAAAATGCATATAATCACTATAATGCAAATCATGATGAAACACCATTGCATCAAATTTTATGTCAATAGTGTCTGCAGGATGCTGTTGGGATCTTGTCCAGGACTTGTATCACATTTTCTGCAGTTCTAATCCATTTGCATTGAAGGTAAGCTGAAATATATAGGAACAGGCACTATATAATATACATACAGTCATGGCCAAAAGTGATGGTACACTTGACATTGTTCCAGAAAATGAAGTATTTCTCCCAGAAAATTATTGCAAATACACATGTTTTGTTATACACGTTTATTTCCTTTGTGTGTATTGGAACAACACAAAAAACAGAGAAGGCAAACTGGACATAATTTCATAGAAAAATCCTCAAAATAAGCTCACAAAATCGGTGCCACCATTCCAAAAATTTTTGTAAACAACTTTGTTTCAAGCATGTGATGCATGTTCAAACGCACCTGTGACAAGTAACAGGTGTGGCAAATATAAAAATCAAATAAAAAGGGGAGGCGTTGACTCATTCTTTGCATTGTGTATCTGTGTGTGCCACATTAAGCATGGAGAACAGAAAAAGTAGAAGAGAACTATCCAAGGACTTGAGAGCCAAAATTTTGGAAAAATATCAACAATCTCAAGGTTACAAGTCCATTTCCAGAGATCTTGATGTTCCTCTCTCTCTTCACGGTGCGCAATATAATCAAGAAGTTACAACCCCTGGCACTGTAACTAATCTCTCTTGACATGGACGGTAGAGAAAAATTGCTGAAAGGTTGCAGCGCAGGATAATCTGGATGGTCGATAAGCAACCCCAATCAAGTTCCAAAGAAATTTAAGCTTGCCTGCAGGTTCAGAGTACATCAGTGTCAGCTCGAACTATCTTTCAACATTTGAATGAAATTAAACGCTATCTCAGGAGACCCAGGAAGACCCCACTGCTGACAAAAAGAACATAAAAACTATAAAGAATTTGGCAAAAATATAAACCACAATCCTTCTGGCAAAGCGTCTTGTGGACGATGAGACCAAGATACAGATTTTCGATAAATAACATTATTCAAATGTGGAATGAGGCCTACAAAGAAAAGAACACAGTACTGTTAATAATTGTGGTCCTGTGCTCCTACCTGGGAACGGATCAAGTCCGGTGCTATGCTACTCCGGTCACAATTGCCGCCATTGTCTTGACCCTGGAGGCAGATCTACCACGCGTGCAGGGAAACGTCCTAGTCTTATGGAGAGTTGCGTTCTGGAGTAGTAGGATGTGGGGAGACACGGGATGCCTTACCTCTCATGAATTTCACTGCCTGGGGAACAAAGAGTGCATCGATGGACTTATCAGCCGGATAAACCACCGTGGTCACAGATGTTCGACCTGATCCACCTGACGAAGAAGTGGCTACAACCTGAGGTGCTGACGGCGCCAGAGATCATCCAGAGAGTCGTCCTGGACAAGTACCTGAGAGCTCTACCGCCGGCCCTGAGGAAGTGGGTAAGCCATGGAAATCCGACGACGGCAGATCAACTGGTGGATATGGTTGAGCGTTACTCCGTGGCGGAAGGACTCAGAGACGACGCTACCCCACCTCCGTCTTCATCATCTCTACGTGGAACCGGTAAGACTGTTCCCGGGAGTAGGGGAGAAGGAAAAATCCCTAAGACAGTGGGGGAGGAAAACGGGACTGCTCACACGGTGACGCCAGGAGTAACGAACTTTGGTCTAGGCAAGGGGCCCGTTAGGTGTTTTCGCTGCCAAGAGATGGGCCACATCGCTGCGAACTGTCCGGTCACTACTGAACCCATGCAGTGCGACGTCACAGACTCTAAAAAACGCAAGTCTATGGTTGCCCAGATAGTGAGTGTGAATGCCGGTCAAAGTAAGGTGGAAAAAAACACCTGTGTGATGTATCGGTGGATGGGAAGAAGGTGGTGGCATTGGTAGACTCGGGAAGTGTGGTGACTCTGGTGAAGGCCAGTCTGGTGTCAGCCCTGACTGGACCATTATACAGATTTTCTGTAACATGTGTGCATGTTCGTACCTCACCGTGGTCGTATGCATTTCTACTTCCTATGGGACGATGCAACATAAAGTGGGACTCGTCCCCGCGTTGTTGCATGAAGTGATCTTGGTCCGGGATTTCTCGCACTTCTGGCAATTGTGGGAGAATCAATTGATACCCCAGGGCTACAGTGTACGTGATTCCTCTCCCAGGGTGCAGGTGGGTCCCGAACCCCTGGAGAAGGTTCCCCAGGAAGACTCTAGTGACGAGTCTACTGGAAATGACCTTCAGTTCCCGTTTTCGGTCATGGCGGGGGATACTGAGGAGACCAGGGAGGAGGAGGGGGCAGGCAGCCATCCACCTCCCCATTTGCCGGATTTGGAAGTCCAGAAAGATGACTTCCAAAGCGAGCAAATAAAGGATCCTACCCTTTCTCAGGCTAGGACAAATGTAAAAGTGATAAATGGGGTACCCGTAGATCCTGGCACTATGCTGGCATATCCTTACATGGTCCTGGAGAATGATTTATTATATCAGATAGAGAAAAAGGGGGAAGAAGGTGCAACGATTGGTCGTGCCAAAACCTTACTGGCGGAAAGTGCTGGACCTGGCCCACGGACATGATTGGAGGTCACTTGGGAGTCCAGAAAACCACGGAAAGGATATTACACTGTTTTGTTTGGCCAGGCATGCATCATGATGTTCGTGTATATTGTGAGTCTTGTCCTGACTGCCAAGCCTCTGCACCTAAACCCCGGTTCTGTAGTCTTTTGGTACCCCTGCCTATTATTGAAGTCCCGTTTGAGAGGATTGGGATGGATTTAGTGGGGCCCCTTCCACGGTCTGCACGTGGACACCAACATATCCTGGTCATCGTGGATTATGGCTCTCGTTACCCGGAGGCCATCCCTTTGTGTAACACGGCCATCAAAATGATTGCCAAGGAACTGGTGCATGTGTTTAGTCGGGTCGGTATTCCAAAACAGATACTTACCGACCAGGGGACTCCCTTTATGTCAAGGGTAATGAGGGAGCTCTGCAGGTTGCTACAAATCGAACTGTTACGCACGTCCATATATCACCCTCAAACAGACGGGATGGTCGAACGGTTCAATAAAACTTTGAAGCAGAATCCCGGAAGCGCGCCGTGAAGCCGTTTCCCGAGAAGTCAAGGCAATGTTAGAGTTAGGGGGTCATTGAGGAGTCGCACAGTGCTTGGTCCAGCCCGATTGTGTTAATTCCTAAACCGGACCGCATCATCCGGTTCTGCAATGACTTCAGGAAACGGAATGCGGTCTCTAAATTTGATGCTTACCCTATGCCTCGGGTTGACGAGTTAATAGATCGGTTAGGGAAGGCCTGGTATATTACGACCCTAGATCTAACAAAGGGATATTGGGAGATCCCTCTGGCTGAGGCTGCCAGAGAGAAGACGGCGTTTGCTACACCGGAAGGTTTATTCCAGTATGGGTATATGCCATTTGGACTGCACGGAGCGCCGGCGACGTTCCAGAGACTGATGGATCGAGTCCTGAGGCCACATAGGCGGTACGCTTCTGCCTATTTGGATGACATTGTCATTTACAGCTTGGACTGGGAGACTCACCTCCGGAAAGTGCAAGCTGTGATTGAGGACCTGTGGGGGGCAGGTCTAATTGCGAACCCAAAGAAATGTCACATCCGGCTAGAAGAAGCCCGGTATTTAGGTTACGTAATTGGGAGGGGTATTGTTAAACCCTAGGTTGATAAAATTCAAGCGGTTCAGGACTGGTTGCAACCAGTTAACAAAAAGCAGGTGCAAGCCTTTCTGGGGATCGCCGGCTATTATCGCCAGTTCATTCCCAATTTTGCAGCCATCGCTACACCCCTGACGGATCTTACCAAAGGGAAAGATTCCATCGTGGTTAAATGGAATTTAGCGGCTGAAGAAGCCTTCCATAGCCTAAAACGGGCCCTTTGCTCTCAACCCGTACTGGTGACTCCAGATTTCCGCAGCGAGTTTGTGGTACAAACTGATGCCTCTGAGACCGGTATCAGAGCCGTACTGTCACAAGCGAGGGACGGAGTGGAACACCCGGTCCTCTATCTCAGCAGGAAGCTGAATAAACATGAGCAAAAGTATGCGGTAGTGGAAAAAGAGTGCCTAGCCATTAAGTGGGCTATAGAGTCCCTCAAATATTACCTGGTGGGCAGAAAGTTCAGGCTGATCACTGACCATGCCCCACTCAAGTGGATGCACTTGCACAAGGAACGGAATAGTCGGGTGACCCGGTAGTTCCTTGCCCTGCAGGCCTACACTTTTATGGTGGAGCACCGCCCAGGGCTACAGATGGGGAATGCAGATGCCCTGTCCCGAGTGCACTGTTTGGCGGGTGTCATTGCTCGACCGGAGTGGTCTGAGCAGAGGGGGGGGGATATGTGAGAAGCATGGAGGAGGAGGGCAGGTATATCTCGCCCAGATGCCTTTCCTATGTGGCCTAGTCTGGTCAGTATCTCACCTGGTGACTAATGAGTAATGGGAGGCGGATATAAAAGGATGCCATGTGGTGTGTTAGTTGCTCAGCCTGGGGAACACAGAGAGCATGTCTGTGTGAGCAACACTTGTGAGTGAAAGCTGTGCTTACGGTAACGCTGGTTTGGCTGGCTGGGAGAAGCCATCCAATTGGAAGTTAGTACGGACCCTGTTTAGTTAGTGCCGGACAAGCAAGGATTTGTTTTATGTTTTATTTCCTATATGTTTTGCTTTCACCTGAAATAAACCTGACCCAGCGTCAGTTTTGTCCGAATCCCGGCTGTGCACCTGAGTTTCATGCTAAACCCATGTGACCTTTGACCCCAGCAAAGGTGATCCCGGAGTGTTTTATCACAGGGGGGTAGTAGTGTACCGCAATACACCAATCACTCTAACAAGGTAATATGAACAGGTATAACGAAAAATAAGAAACATACAAATATACTCACACAGACAACAGAGGAATGCATCGGGGAGTGGTGGAATGGGGTTAAACCAAAGTAGGAGAAGAAAGGGAATTATCACACAACTTGCAACAGCCACAGATAAATCCACCAAACTCCTTCTCCAATAACAACCAACAACAACCACCAGTCGTGCAGCAAAAGAGTACTCTGACAATGAGTGCTAGCCAGGGCCAGATTATATAGGAGATAGGAGTGGCTAACAGTAAATAGCTGAGCCTTTAGCAGGAATGCTTCCAGGAGCTCTCAACTCAGCAGATTAACTTTTTCACTGCTAAAAGAAACTTGCACCGTTTAATATGAAGGTCAAGTGCTTCTAATCAGTGCAGGAGTAGGAGAAATCAGATGCTGCGGTCTTCTGACTCCTCTCTGTCATGGTAAACCCGTGACAGACGTCTTTACTATAACTGAAGGACAATACCGACTTGGTTATCACTATAGGAACAGCCTGTTGATATTTTGTTATGCAAATATGACTATTCAAATTGTGCATTATTTTGGTTTGGGTGTGCGCTAAGGCCTCATGGCTGTGTGCTAGAATTTTTACCTTACACCTCCATGACATCCGCTGGACATGTACGGGTGCAAGTTGGAAGTGGTTGTATGGAGTGGGCTCACAGGATGAGTCCATCCCATACTCGGCAGGTAATGGCTGTGTGTCACAGCCAGGACCTGCTCCTAACAATCTCAGGAGGCGCAAAGCGCAGCCCACAATTGTTAACCTGTTAAATGCTGCTGTCACACTCTATCAGTAGCATAAACAGCATGCTGGCATGGTCATAGGGATGCGTTATTCTAAACGCCCATTGGCGCGCCTGTGACATAACTGCTGTTCACCAATGGGCTGCTATGACAGCTATTCTTCAAAAGGAGACTGTGATTTTTGATATGTACAGCCATGCTGTGACATGGCTGTATGTAGCACAAGCTATCAGATAATCGCAGCTTTAAAAGTCCCCTAAGGAAAGTAATAAAAATAGTGAAAAGTAAAAAACATGTTTAAAAAAATATGAAAAAAACAAACATAAAGTTCAAGTCACTCCCCTTTTCCCTATTATTGCAGTGTTCAGAAAAGTCTGATCTATCAAAATATAAAAATAATTAATCTGATCAATAAGCACAGTATATATGAAAAAAAATCAAGAACACCAAAATTAAGTTTTTTGTTAGCAGCAATACCACAAAAAATGCTGTAACAAGCTACCAAAACATCACATCTAACCTAAAATAGAAAATAGCGACACAATTCCAATTTTTTTTTTTAAACTTCAGATTTTTTTTAACAGTAAAATAAAAAAACTGGACATGTTTGGTGTCACCGTAATCATACCGATGAGGAGAATCATATTGCGAAGTCATTTTTCCACAAAATGTACACTGTAAAAACAATACCCAAAAAAATGTCAGAATTGTGGGGGACTTTTTTTTTACAATTTCTCCCCACTTGGATTTTTTTCCTGTTTTCATGTAAACTATGTGGAAAAATTAATGGTGTCATTCAAAAGTACAACTCATCTCACAAGAAACAAGCCCTCATATGTATATATGGACAGAAGTATAAAAAAAGTTATGGCTCTGGGAAGAAGATGCAGAAAAAACAAAAAACGTAAAATCAGAAATTGGCCCCGTAGTGAAGGGATTAAATATGTCACCTTTTGGGGGAAGGCACGTGAGACCTCTATTAGGATGGTATTGAGTCTCAAAAAAAGTATTTCTTTGATCTCTTATCATTATATATCCCTTTTTAATTTTTGACTATAACTGTCTTCAGTACATTGTACGGTAAATTAAATGGTGTTATTCAAAACTACAACTCAGCATACAAAAATTAAGAGGCCACTGCAAAATTTTCATTTTATCTGATTTTTCTCTTTATAGGCATATTTTTGCGCAAAATGGCTGCCGGGGGTGGCGCATGCGCAGATGGAGGTCTCGGCACCAGGATCTCGGTAGATGAGATCTCAGCGCTGAAATCTCATCTACCGAGATCTTGGTGCCGAAATTTCCATCTGCGCATGCGCCACCCCCGGAAGCCATTTTCCCAGAGTCCACAATGGAACTGTGGGGCTCTAGCCTTTCACAAAATGTCGGCAGAGCCCCCGCAGCACTGTACACCTGCAGCAGCTCCTTGCACATGCGATCACCCCTTCATCTCAGCCTGCGACCTGCAGCGACCCTGGGATCCTGCTCCACTGCAGCCGGTAAGGTATATCCGCATTATGGCTGTGTGCCCAAGTTGCGTTTTTGTAAGCATTTCCGCAGCGTTTGTGCCGGCTCAGACGCTGCAGAAATGCTTACAAGATGCTTTTAATTCATTTGCATGCATTTTTGGCTTTTTGTGCCAATGCATGCGTTTTTAACCGCTCAGGAATCGCTTAGCGGCTAAAAACGCAGCATGCACATTATTTTCCGCATAGCTGAGCGTTTTTAGCCATCCCCAATGTTCCCAGAAAACGCGTGTCAAAATACGCGTCAAAAACGCGTCAAAAAAGGCGCAAGAAACGCTTGTCTTTTTCCGCGCGTTTTCTGGGAAAGGGGATCCTTTTCCTGAGCGTTTAAAAACGCTAGCGTGGGCACATAGCCTTAAAGATACACCCGCATTTTCCTCCAAAATTTTGGGGAAAATAGTGTGTCTTATAATCCGAAAAATATGGTATGTCTTATGCCTGTGTCTTACATTAGGGCCTGTTCACACTCTTTCTTTACTTCTCCTGGTGCGTTCTGCCTGAATTCCCTATAGACCCATAGATTGCAACGACAGGAATGGAGTTCACATGAATTCCACGTGATTTTATTTTCTGAACGTGTCCGTCTGTCCCAACAGCCACAGAAAAGTGGACATTTTTACATGAAAAAACAGAAATAGACTCTGAGGGTAGGTGCACATGATCAGTAATCGCTGCGGGTTGGACGCTGTGCACTTGTGCAGAGTCCAGATGTTACAGCATAGTGGATGGAATCTCAAGAAATCCCATGCCCACTATGCGTGCACAGATGCCCGCGACTTTCCCACAGAGACGGACATGTGACGCTTCTTTCCATACCACAGCATGTCTATCTATCCTGTGGAGACGCGATAAATCTCACCCGTACAATGTATTGGACGCAGTGAATCCGCATGGTTCAGTGATCACAGAGGAGTCACCTACGTTCAATAGCCGACAGCGGACATGTGCTGCATCCAAAGCGTTTCCAATTCCTGACCATGTGCACCTGACCTAAGAAAATAAGTCAATTTCAGGAAAAAAAGCAAATTCATTTGACCTCTACTTGTGTCAGGGCCGTCTGTGGCCCCGTTGGGGATTTACGTGAATCCTATTTTAGGGGGATTCTGGCCGAGCCCCCGGACGCATTGCAGAAACGCAGTGTAAACAGGGCTTAATATACTATTGTGTGGAATAGTGCAGTCTTCTATACTATTACGCACTGTCCCAGTACAGCAGTCAGACACGGACAGCGGCCACAAGACTTTTTTTTTTATAAATCTGTTGCTGTCGTCTGTCAGAATTTCTGCGTTTTTTTCCCTATTCAAATGAATGGGACACAAAAATGCAAGTGAAAAGGCTGCAAAAAAGCTGAATATTTCCTGCCAACACCGTAGATCAATCTGCAGCTAAAATTGTGAATGTGAACAAACACTACAGGGGTTTTCTGAGAATGTAAAAATAATTAGCATGAACTGATAAATCCCCCGCGGCTCCAGCACTGAGGCTCCGGGGGTCTCTGCCAGTCTCAGCACTGGGCTGCAGTGGTCTTGTGGCTCAGGGGGTCTCTGCTAGTCTCAGCACTGGGCTGCAGTGGTCTTGTGGCTCAGGGGGTCTCTGCTAGTCTCAGCACTGGGCTGCAGTGGTCTTGTGTCTCCAGGGGTCTTCGCCAGTCTTAGCACTGGGCTGCAGTGGTCTTGTGGCTCCGGGGGTTTCTGCCAGTCTTACCACTGGGCTGCAGGGGTCTTGTGGCTTTTGGGGTCTCAGTCAGCCTTAGCACTGGGCTTCAGGGGTCTTGTGACTTCTCCTGATATTATACAGTCATATGTTAAAGTTTGGGCACCCCTATTAATGTTAACCTTTTTTCTTTATAACAATTTTGCTTTTTGCAACAGCTATTTCAGTTTCATATATCAAATAACTGATGGACTCAGTTATATTTCTGGATTCAAATGAGGTTTATTGTACTAACAGAAAATGTGCAATCTGCATTTAAACAAAATTTGACTGGTGCAAAAGTATGGGCACCTCAACATAAAAGTGACATTAATATTTCGTAGATCCTCCTTTTGCAAAAATAACAGCCGCTTCCTGTAGCTATTAATGAGTTCCTGGATCCTGCATGAAGGTATTTGCAACCATTCCTGTTTTCAAAACAATTCCAGTTCAGTTAAGTTTGACGGTCGCCGAGCATGGACAGCCCGCTTCAAATCATCCCACAGATGTTCAATGATATTCAGGTCTGGGGACTGGGATGGCCATTCCAGAACATTGTAATTGTTCCTCTGCATGAATGCCTGAGTAGATTTGGAGCGGTGTTTTGGATCATTGTCTTGCTGAAATATCCATTCCCTGCGTAACTTTTAACTTCGTCACTGATTCTTGCACATTATTGTCAAGAATCTGCTGATACTGAGTTGAATCCATGCGACCCTCAACTGTAACAAGATTCCCAATGCCGGCATTGGCCACACAGCCCCAAACCATGATGGAACCTCCACCAAATTTTACTGTGGGTAGCAAGTGTTTTTCTTGGAATGCTGTGTTTTTTAGCCTCCATGCATAACGCCTTTTTGTATGACCAAACAACTCAATATTTGTTTCATCAGTCCACAGGACCTTCTTCCAAAATGTAACTGGCTTGTCCAAATGTGCTTTTGCATACCTCAGGCGACTCTGTTTGTGGCGTGCTTGCAGAAACGGCTTCTTTTGCATCACTCTCCCATACAGCTTCTCCTTGTGCAAAGTGCGCTGTATTGTTGACCGATGCACAGTGAGACCATCTGCAGCAAGATGATGCTGCAGGTCTTTGGAGGTGGTCTGTGGATTGTCCTTGACTGTTCTCACCATTCTTCTTCTCTGCCTTTCTGATATTTTTCTTGGTCTGCCACTTCTGGGCATAACAAGAACTGTACCTGAGTTCTTCCATTTCCTTACTATGTTCCTCACAGTGGAAACTGGCAGGTTAAATCTCTGAGACAACTTTTTGTATCCTTCCCCTGAAAAGCTATGTTGAATAATCTTTGTTTTCAGATCATTTGAGAGATGTTTTGAGGAGCCCATGATGCCACTCTTCATAGGAGAATCAATAGGAGAACTACTTGCAAGTGGCCACTTTAAATACCTTTTCTCATGATTTGATACACCTGGCTATGAAGTTCAAAGCTCAATGAGGTTACAAAACCAATTTAGTGCTTCAGGAAGTCAGTAAAAAGTAGTTAGGAGTGTTCAAATCAAGAAAATGATAAGGGTGCCCATACTTTTGCACCGGTCAAATTTTGTTTAAATGCAGATTGCACATTTTCTGTTAGTACAATAAACCTCATTTGAATCCAGAAATATAACTGAGTCCATCAGTTATTAGATATAGGAAACTGAAATAGCTGTTGCAAAAACCAAAATTGTTATAAAGAAAAAAGGTTAACATTAATAGGGGTGCCCAAACTTTTACATATGACTGTAGCTGCAAAGTAAATCATGACCATCAGGGCCCCCGAACCATCGGCCACTGAGCCAGAGGGGATTTAGCAGAGTAGTTTGGGGGATGTGTAGGACTTTTTTTTAATCGCTTTTTATACTCCTGTTTGAGAGGTAGGATGTAGAAAAAGACGGCAATTCTGCTAATGTTTTCTATTATGTGACTTTGTGGCCCCTTTCACACGACTTTTCATGTTTTTCACAGATGCCACATGTCCCCTATTTGACCTACGGTGCTGCACTCATGTCCGAGTTTTCCCAGCAGCACAGATGACAAGGGCCAATACAAGTTTATGGGTCCGTGCAAACATGCCGTCCATGTGCTGTCCGTGTTTAACCCCTTAACCCCCAAGGGTGGTTTGCACGTTCATGACCGGGCCAATTTTTACAACTCTGACCACTGTCCCTTTATGAGGTAATAACTCTGGAACGCTTCCATGGATCCCGGTGATTCTGTCATTGTTTTCTCGTGACATATTGTACTTCATGTTAGTGGTAAAATTTAAATTCAAATAACTTGCGTTTATTTGTAAAAAAACAGAAAATTGGTAAAAATTTTGCTATTTTCCAACTTTGAATTTATATGCCCTTAAATCACAGAGATATGGCACACAAAAAACTAAAAACTTAATAAATAACATTTCCCACATGTTTACTTTACATCAGCACAATTTTGGAACCAAAATTTTTTTTTGTTAGGAAGTTATAAAGGTTAAAAGTTGACCAGCAATTTCTCATTTTTGCAACACCATTTTATTTTTACGGACCACATCACATTTGAAGCCACTTTGAGGGGTCTATATGATAGAAAATACCCAAAAGTGACACCATTCTAAAAACTGCACCCCTCCAGGTGCTCAAAACCATATTCAAGAAGTTTATTAACCCTTCAGATGCTTCACGGGAATTTTTTGAATGTTTAAAAAAAAAAAAAAGGTTCATTTAACTTTTTTCACAGAAAAATTACTTCAGGTCCAATTTTTTTTATTTTACCAGGGGTAACAGGAGAAATTGGACTGCAAAAGTTATTGTGCAATTTCTCCTGACTATGCTGATACCTGATATGTGGGGGGAACCACTGTTATGGCGCATGGCAGAGCTCAGAAGGGAAGGAGCGCCGTTTGACTTTTTCAATACAAAATTGGCTGGAATTCAGATTGGACGCCATGTCACGTTTGGAGAGCCCCTGATGTACCTAAACAGTGAAAACCCCCCACAAGTAACCCCATTTTGGAAACTAGACCCCCCAAGGAACTTATCTAGATATGTGGTGAGAACGTTGAACCCACAAGGACTTCACAGAAGTTCATAACGTACAGCCGTACAATTAAAAAAATCATATTTTTTCCAAAAAAATGATCTTTTCACCCCCAATTTTTATTTTCCCAAGGGTAACAGGATGCTAAAAGTTATTGTGCAATTTGTCCTGAGTATGCTGATACCCCATATGTGGGGGTAAACCACTATTTGGGCGCATGGCAGAGCTCGAAAGAGAAGCAGCACCATTTGACTTTTTTTGGCTGGAATTGAGATCGGACACCATGTTGCGTTTGGAAAGCACCTGATGTACCAAAACAGTGGAAACACCCACAAATGACACCATTTTGGAAACTAGACCCCCCAAGGAACTTATACAGATGTGCGGTGAGAACTTTCAACCCCCATGGGCTTCACAGAAGTTTATAACGTACAGTCGTACAATTAAAAAATCATATTTTTTCCACAAAAATCTTTTTACCCTCAATTTTTATTTTTCCAAGGGTAACAGGACCCCAAAAGGTATTGTGCAATTTGTCCTGAGTACGCTGATACCCCATATGTGGGGGTAAACCACTATTTGGGCGTATGGCAGAGCTCGGAAGGGAAGCAGCGCAATTTGACTGGAATTGGGATTGGACGCCATGCCGCGTTCGGAAAGCCCTTGATGTGCCTAAAAAGTGGAAACCCCCCACAAATGACACCATTTTGGAAACTAGACCCCCCAAGGAACTTATCTAGATGTGTGCTGAGCACTTTGAACCCCCAAGTGCTTCACAGAAGTTTATAACGCCTGGGCGTGAAAATAAAAAAAATAATTTTTTCCACAAAAATGATATTTTTGCACCCAATTTTTTATTTTCCTAAGGGTAACAGGAGAAATTGGACCTCAAAAGTTGTTTTGCAAATTGTCCTGAGTAGGCTGATACCCCATATGTGGGGGTAAAACACTGTTTGGGCACATGGCAGAGCTTGGAAGGGAAGGAGCACCATTTGACTTTTTCAACGCAGAATTGGCTGGAATTGAGATCAGACGCCATGTTGCGTTTGGGGAGCACCTGATGTGCCCAAACAGTGGAAACCCCCCAATTCTAATTCCAACCCTAATGCCAACACACCCCTAACCCTAATCTCAGCCCTAACCCTAACCCTAATGGGAAAATGGAAATAAATACATTTTTTTAATTTTATTATTTTTCCCTAACTAAGGGGGTGATAACGGGGGGTTTGATTTACTATTTGTGGCGGGTTTTTATGTTTGGCAGCTGTCATATGCTAAAAGACACTTTTTATTGTAAAAATAGTTTTTGCATCACCACTTATTGAGAGCTATAATTTTTCCATATTTTACCCAGCGAGTCATGTGAAGTCTTATTTTTTGCGGGACGAGGTGACGTTTTTATTGGTACCATTTTCGGGCACATGGCATTTTTATGATCGCTTTTTATTCCGATTTTTGGGACGCAGAATGAACAAAAACCAGCATTTCAAGAATTTCTTTTGGGGGGTGCGTTTACACCGTTCCGCGTGCGGTAAAATTGATAAGGCGGTTTTATACTTCGGGTCAGTACGGTTACAGCGATACCTCATTTATGTCATTTTTTTTCATGTTTTGGCGCTTTTATGCAATGAAAACAATTTGATATAAAAAATAATTTTTGCATCGCTTTATTCTGCGAGCTATAATTTATTTAGTTTTTCGCTGATGACGCTGTATGGCGGCTCATTTTTTGTGGGACAAGATGACGTTTCCAGCGGTACCATGGTTATTTATATCCTTCTTTTTGATTGCGCGTTATTGCACTTTTTGTTCGGCGGTATGATAATAAAGCATTATTTTTTGCTTTGTTTTTTATTTTTTAAAGGGTTCGCTAAGGGGGTTAACTAATGGGACAGTTTTATAGGGCGGGTCATTACGGACGCGGCGATACCAAATATATGTACTTTTATTGTTTTTTTATTTCCAAAAAATTAATTTATTAGGGAATATTTTTTTTTAAATTTATTTAGCGATTTTTTTTTTATAAATTATTTTTACACTTTTTTTTAACTTTATTACATTGTCCCAGGGGGGACATCACTGATCTGTCACAGACAGCGATGTCACAGGCAGTGCCGCAGGCTTCCTCATGCCGGCGCTTTGCAGGCATGAGGAAGCCGGCACCCTGAAGGCCCCGCCGCCAGTTTGGATCCGGGGACCTGCAGGGAATGAGACCCCCGCAGCAGCGCTGCACATCGTGCTGCTGTGGGGGGTCGCAGGGGAGCACGGAGGGAGCCCCCTCCCTGCCGATGCTTCCCTAAACCCCTGGTACACTGCGATCGTGTTTGATCGCAGTGTGCCAGGGGTTAACGTGTTGGGGGCGGTCCATGACCACCCCTGACACATAGTGCCGGGTGTCAGCTGTGATAATCAGCTGACACCCAGCCGCGATCAACGGCGCTCACCACGTGAGCGCTGCTGATCGCTATGACGTACTATCCCATCCCTGGGGATTAAGTCCCAGGGCACATGGATGGGATAGTACGTCATATGGCAGAAAGGGGTTAACATGGAAAGTATATAAGAAGCTTTGCAATTTCATTTCCATTATCCATACTGGAAAAACACGGATGGCATGTGAATGGCACACTGATTGAAAACACTGGTGACATCGATATCGGTGCAACATGTTCGTGCTTTATATGGACATGGGGGCCCCACTTTGAATTTTGCCTAGGGCCTCAATTTGTCTAAAACCAGCCCTGGGTTTCAACCCATTATACTCTATGGAGAGGAGTGAAGAGCACATTGAGGCAACAGGCAGATCCAGGTGAACATTATAACAAGTGTTTTAGAGATAGCTCAGCTCTACTCTATAATAACCTATATGTTGCTGTTGCTTGTCTCTCAAATTACAGATAGAGCATGAAGAGGGGAAAACTGGTGACAACGCAGAAGCCATTTAATGGCCGGATTTGGTGCTATTCCTCATGTGGATAGCTTATTTTGTTAGTAACTGTAGGCTTCCTCCTTCTACATCTGTTCCTTGTGGCAAAGCCTTTCTTCATACACTTACGATGGTTTGCAGGCAGCCTATTGATTTTATGTACACTGTGTTCCAAATTATTATGCAAATTGGATTTAAGTGTCCTAAAGATGTAATTTTTTGTTTATCAAATAAACTCATAGATGGTATTGTGTATCAGGGCTCTTTGGATCACTGAAATCAATCTCAAATGCCTGTGATAATTAGTTTACCAGGTGAGCTCAATTAAAAGAAAGCTACTTAAGAAAGATGTTCCACATTATTAAGCAGGGCACAGGTTTCAAGGAATTTAGGAAATAAAAAGGATCTCTCTGCTGCTGAAAAGCATCAAATAGTGCAATGCCTTGGTCAAGAGATGAAAACATTAGATATTTCCCAAAAACTTAAAAGTGATCATCGTACTGTTAAGAGATTTGTGGTTGATTCTGAGCACAGACATGTTTGTGCTGATAAAGGCAGAATGAGGAAGGTTTCTGCCAGGCAAGTTCATCGGATTAAGAGAGCAGCTGCTAAAAAAGCCATTACAAACCAGCAAACAGATATTTAAAGCTGCTGGTGCCTCTGGAGTCCCTCGAACCTCAAGGTGTAGGATCCTTCAAAGGCTTGCTGTGGTGCATAAATCTACTATTCAGCCACCCCTAAACAGTGTTCACAAGCAGAAATGGTTGCAGTGGGCCCAGACATACTAATTTTCAAACAGTCTTGTTTACTGATGAGTGTGGAGCAACCCTGGATGGTCCAGATGGATTGTTGGTGGATGGCCACTATGTCCCAACAAGGCTGCGACGTCAGCAAGGAGGTGGAGAAGTCATGTTTTGGGCCGGAATTGTCATGATCCAGTGTTGGATCTGGCGGTATTAAAAGCACAAAGTGAACTTTTTTTACTTTGGTTGAGTTCAAAGGTGTTTTGACTGTCCCCGGTGGTGGTTAGCGGTATTGCACCTTAGGTTTAGGTTAATGTTCACTTAATTAGGGATCAGGTGTGACTCCCTATAAAGGTGTGCTCAGGGTGTTCACTCACTGCTGGTGATATTTCTTGCTGAGTTGTTGGAGAGCCTGGTGGAAGGATGGAGCTGGATAGGAGTCCTGTGCAGTCAGCCAGAGAGAATGAGTGCCAGCTAATGGTGTCTGCAGGAAGGACTGGCATGGCTTGGTGGAGTTGCAGTTTATGGTGTCGGCGGGAAGTGCGGGCATGGCTTAGAGGAGTGGCGACTAGGAAGAGTTGCACTCAGCATGATCTACTTGGTTGCTGAGAACTGGACTCGAGCATGCTTGGATTCTTGGCAGAGGCTGGACTCATCTTGGGACTCTGTGTACTGGACTGCTGCAAGTGGTGAAGGACTCTGCTCCCAGGCTGCACTATGGTGAAGGATCCTGTTATGGTGATGGATCCGGGTGGAGGAGAAGACGCACGCAGGTGGTGGGCTCTGTTGCTAGGAGCGCACGCAACAGAGCAAAGCTAAGTGGTGTTTCCCCTGTACTGTCTCTTTCCTCATGTGTGTTTAGTGCAGTGGTGGGATTAGTCTCCGCACCGACCTATTCCCTAGTGAGGGTTTAGGCTCAGGGCGAGCAAGGGCGTTAAGGTACGCGTGCGGCGACAGGTGCGGAGCCTGTTTAGGGAATGTGAGGAGTGTAGGGACACTGGCTCAGGGGAGTGCAGGAGGTCTCCATTTCCCCATTCCCTATCGCAGGGCCCACCATTGTTAAAGTTACCCAGGTTCCCCCCTTATTATTTAAATGCGCCTTACTGGAGGCGGTGTTTCCAGATATATGTATGCATGGCGTGTAATACCTAAATCCGCCAGGTGGAGGCGGCGTATCCACCTGCACGCTTTATTATTTAAATTCGCCCCACTGGAGGCGGTGTATCCAGGGTCACGTGTGTTATGGGTTCGCCTTGCGACATCATCTGCGTCCTGACACACGTGATCATGACAGGAATCATGGGGAAACAGCTGGTAGGGCCCTTTAAGGTTCCTGTGAAAATGACCTCTGCAAAGTATATAGAGTTTCTGACTGACAGCTGTCTTCCATGGTATAAAAAGCAGAAATGTGCCTTCAGGAGCAAAATCCTCTTCATGCATGACAATACACCATCTCATGCTGCAAAGAATACCTCTGAGTCATTGACTGCTATAGGCATAGAAGGAGATAAACTCATGGGGTAGCCACCATCTTCCCCTGACCTCAACCCTATAGAGAACCTTTGGAGTATCATCAAGCAAAAGATCTATGAGGGTGGGAGGCAGCTCACATCAAAACAGCAGCATCTTGGAGGCTATTCTGACTTCATGCAAAGAAATCCAAGCAGAAACTCTCCAAAAACTCCCAAGTTCAATGGATGTAAGAATTGTGAAGGTGATGTCAAAGAAGGGTTCCTATGTTAACATGTAACTTGGCCTGTTAAGCTATTTAACTCCAAAATATCCTTTTTGTTCAGTGAATGTGACCTCCTAATGCTGCAAATTCCACAAATGAGCATTTTCAGTTCTTTAAAACATATCAAATGCTTAGAAATTCTACTGTGCCTAATGATTTGGAACAGAGCAATTTGAGTTTTTATTCATTTTGGAGATTATACTGTTATCATTGGGAGGTTTCTTCAATAAAATTTGATGTATACTCTAACGAGTGATGACGTTTATTAGACTGACTGTCATTTGTACCTACTATTTAGGAAAATCAAAGAAAAATATCATTTGCATAATAATTTGGAACACAGTGTAAATATGTAAAAAAAAAACACACTGAATAACCCACCTCCTTGAACTAACCTGACAGCTTGGAGTTTCACCTGTGCAGGTCAATGAAAGATTTCACAAAAAGAAAAAAAGTGTTGTCCAGCTCCATTCAAGAATTTTAGAAAATCAAATTTGTTTTAGATTTCAATTAATATCCACATCAAGTGTATTTTTTCAAGCTGGTGTTATAAAGTATTCTAATTTACTGAGATAATGACTTTTGGGCTTTCATTGGCTGTAAGCCATAATCATCAACATTAAGGCTATGTGCACACGTACTTTTGAGAGCTGCGGATTTTTCCCCGCGGATTTGTAAAAAACCGCAGGTCAAAAGTCCTGCGGTTTCACACCTCATAACGGATAAGGTGTGAAACCGCAGCGGAATCTGCACAAAGAATTGACATGCTGCGGATTGTAACGCGCGGAAAAATCCGCAGCATGTGCACAGCGTTTTTGGTTTCACCATTGAAAACAATGGTATGTACACCGCAGCAGAAACTGCTGCGAACCCGCAGGGCCAGAAACGCTGCAGATCCGCAGCAGAATCCGCACCGCGTGCACATAGCCTGACAGAAATAAACACTTGAAATAGATCACTCTGTAATGATTCTATATATGAGTTTCACTTTTTGCATTGAAGAACTGAAATCAATTAACTTTTTGATAATATTCTAATTTATTGAGATGCACCTGTATATTGCACTACCCAGTCATAGCAATAAATATTGTAAATGTACAAGTAGGAGAAGTTCTTACCATGTAGAGTTAGTGTATGAAACCCAGAGCTTTCTTTATAAAGAGAAACGTTGTCCAGGTCCAACCAATGATTAAAAAGAAAAACACAATTTTGTTTACAGTAAGACTACGATTAAGAATGCATATTGCGTTCATAAAGTATTGGTTGTTTGCTATAATGCACTTGATGTGGATATTAATTGAAATCTAAAAGAATCTTTTTGATGATATTCTAATTTATTGACATGCACTTGTATATGTAACTATGCACTTCTGCATTTAAGCTTTACTGTATAAGGCTGGTTTCACATTGGCGCTTCACAGACCTGCGTCGGTCTGCGCACAGCCGCGGCTAAGCTCCGCCCCTCCTCCGGTTAGCTCCGCCTATGGGTGCAGGACGCTGCATGTGACCTGCGTCCCCTATCTTTAGCATTGGGGACGCAGGCCATGCGCAGGTATGCGTTTGGCAGCGCATGCGTCCTTCTGACGGTGCGCCAAATGCAACCTGTTGCATTTTGGTGCACTCGGCGCACTGTCAAAAGGACGCATGCACCGCCAAACGCATACCTGCGCACGGCCTGAGCTAACCGAAGGAGGTGTAGCAGGGGCAGAGCTTAGCGGCGGCCGTGCGCAGACCGATGCAGGTCTGTGAAACGCCAATGTGAAACCAGGCTTACATTGGCACGTTGCATCGTTCTCAAATTGTAAGACCACTACTGATATGTACTTTGGAGCATGAGAGAGTGGACACACACACCATCTACTGAGATTTTACACACTATATCCATTAAACTTGCTTTGCATTTAGAACCTTTCTAAATATTATCACTGTAGTCCTTATTTGAGATACATGTACCCTGAGTCTTTCATTGAGGGCTCGCTCACACAAGTGTAGATTCTCTCATCGAGGGAGGCCATTTGACAATGGCAAAAGCTGCCTTCAGCACAGGGCACCTGGAAACAGCGCATAATGAATAGCTTTCCTCAGGCGCTGGCACATGTCACACTGATGCGACACATATATGTAACATACGCTCCAGTACTGTTTTTTCCAATACCGGAAATATGTGAAGAGCACAGGGCGCCAGTGGCGAATTTGCCAATCCTGGTGTTCTGTGGCAAATGCCAAGCGTCCTGCACAGTGTTGGGCTGTGAGCACAACCCCCATCTGTGGACGTTGGGCCTTCAGACCATCCTCATGGAGTCGGTTTCTAACAGTTTGTGCAAACACATGCACATTTGTGGCCTGCTGGAGGTAATTTTGCAGGGCTCTGGCAGTGTTCTTCCTGTTCCTCCTTGCACAAAGGCTGAGGTAGCGGTCCTGCTGCTGGGTTGTTGCCCTCCTACAACCCCCGCCACATCTCCTGGTGTACTTGCCTGTCTCCTGGTAGCGCCTCCAGCCTCTGGAAACTACGCTGACAGACACAGCAAACCTTCTTGCAACAGCTCGCATTGACGTGCCATCCTGGATGAGCAACACTACCAGAGCCACTTGTGTGGGTTGTAGTGTCAGTCTCATGCTACCATGAGTGTGAAAGCACAACCAAAACATCAGACAGAAGGCATTGGTACTGAGATGTGGTCTGTGGTTCCCACCTACAGAACCACTCCTTTATTGTGTGTCTTGATAATTGCCAATAATTTCCATCTGTCTATTCCATTTGCACAACAGCATGTGAAGTTGATTGTCAATCAGTGTTGCTTCCTAAGTGGACAGTTTGATTTCACAGAAGTTTTATTTACTTGGAGTATTAGGTTTTGAGCAGTGCATGTACTGTGTGTATACATGGGTGGAGTGTCTGTATACACTGTATATGTGTGTACTTTATATGAGCACAGTGTACATGTTCAGAATGTGTGCATGTGTAATATATGCATACACATTCACACAGTCCTCATATATAGTACATACATATACAGTGTACATGTGTATATATGTATAACTCTAAATATACACATACACACATATACAGATGGATCGGGCAACTTGTATCAACTGTCAGGTACCTTTTAACCTTCATGTATCTCAATCTGTTGAGCAAGAAATAAACAAATGAAAGTGTCAACAGGTGCAATGGAGATGCAACAGCAAGACACCCTCGAAAAATTGAATGCTTTCACAGGTGATGACTATAGTTAATTACATTCTTATTATTATTCTCTTTTTTTGCCCATTTGGGTTGCACAGGCAGTTTAGCTCGTCCAGGATGGCATATCCATACATCCCATCGCATGAAGGTTTGCAGCATCTCGTAGCACAGTCTTAAGAGAATAGAGTAGATAATAGGACATGGCTGTAACAGAGTACTGGACAAGGCTGTGAAAGGGCATCAGTCTAGTAGCAGGACTGGTTAGTGCTCCTTTATGCAAGGAGGAATATGAGGAGCATGAAAATAAACCTACAGAGTTACCTCTAGCAGGCCAATGATGTGAATGCTCATGACCAAACTGTCATGATACCAGTGCTGGGTGACCGGCACTTCTGGGGTTAATGTTTTGATCTCAGTGCAGACTCTCACCTGCACACCTGGGGCTATGATTGTGGCCTCTCCCTGGTTCTGGGAGAGGCTTCTTATAGCCTCAGGATGCTCCCATCCCCGTCAGTTATACTTTCGCCCTTGGCATAGTGTGGTGACCCCTGAGTGTGTTTGTGCTTGTTCTGGTTGCTTGATACTCTGTGTACGACTTGGTCTGTTCTCTGGATATTGCTTTGGATTCTGCTTGGTACCTTCTATGTCTGTTTGGTTTTGACTTTTGCTTGGCCCTATCCATTCTGTCTCATCCCTGGTACTTTACTGATATCTCTGTGTATGACCTCCGTTTTGCCTGACTCTGAGTATTTCTGTATAGTGTCCTGCTATCTCTGAAAGCAGGAAGCTAAGCCCCACCCCCTTGCAGTCACATGACCGTAGGTCCTGTGACTGCTTGCTAAACTTTAGCGTCCACAGCTCCTGTGTATCTGTACTTTCCGGCTGTACCTGACCCGGGCTCCCTACCGTGCGGGTGAGTCCCTGCTCAGCGGAGGCTGCACACCGGCGCTGACAGGAAGGACCGGACATCCTATAGTGGGATCTCTGCTCACAGCCCAATATCATTCAACTCGATTTGTATTCATCAGAGAATTCCAGAATTGGCAGGTCTGACATTGGCACCCCATTTTGGTGGATTATTTTGGTTTCCATTGACACATCATCTTGTGAACATAACTTCTGACTGACCGGAAATCAGAGGTAATGGTTACGAGCTCTCAGAGTAAGTCTAAGAGAACCTCATTCTGGCTCCCATAGACATACATTGAGTAGTGACTTCTGGTCGACCCTGCAAACTGACAGTTCACAACCTGCTGAAGAACAATCAAAGCGGTGGCAATAAAAGATGAACACTGTAGCTGGTATGAGACTAAGTGCAGGGAACTTAGATTGGTTGCAGCACTCCAACAGTAAAATAAAAAACACTGAAGTGATGCTGTAACCTCTTAGTGACCGAGCCAATTTTAGACATTAATGACCAGGCCAATTTTTACAATTCTGACCACTGTTAATTTATAAGGTTAAAACTTTGGAACGCCTCAGCAGATCCCACTAATTCTGAGATTGCTTTTTTGTTACGTATTATACTTCATGATAATGGCAAAATTTATTTGATATGACTTGCGTTTATTTATGAAAAAAACAGAAATTTTGCCAAATTTTTTAAAATTTTGCAATTTTCAAACTTTTAATTTTTGTGCCCTTAAATCAGAGAGCTATATCACAAAATAGTTCATAAATAACATTTCACACATGTATACTTTATATCAGCACAATTTTAGAAACTTTTTTTAGGACATTATAAGGGTTAAAAGTTGACCAGCGATTTCTCATTTTTCCAACAAAATTTACAAAACTATTTTTTTAGGGACCACCTCACATTTGAAGTCACTTTGACAGGTGCATATGACAGAAAATATGCAAAAGGGACACATTCTAAAAACTGCACCCCTCAAGGTGCTCAAAACCTCAATCAAGAAGTTTATTAACCCTTCAAGTGCTTCACGAGAACTGAAGCAATGTGGAAGGAAAAAATTAACATTTAACTTTTTCACAAATAATTTACTATAGAAACCAAATTTTCACAAGGGTAAAAGGTGAAAATAGACCACAAAATTTGTTGTTCAATTTCTCCTTAGTACACTAATACCCCAAATGTGGGGGAAATCCACTGTTTGGGCGCATTGCAAGGCTCAGAAGGGAGGGAGCACCATTTGACCTTTAGAATGTAAAATTGTCTGGAATTGATGGCGGGCACCATGTCGCGTTTGGAGACCCCCTGATGTGCCTAAACAGTGGAAACCTCCCACAAATTACCTCATTTTGGCAACCATACCCCTCAAGGATTTTATCCAGTGGTATAGTGAGTATTTTGAACTTACAGGTACATCACAAAATTTGATAACATTAGGTCATCATATTGAGTATGTCGTCATTAGTGTTGAGCGCAAGTGCTCACTACTCCAGATTCCATTGGGTGCTCGGGTATGCACCGAGTATCGAGGGTGCTTGAGCGACATGCCCGAGTCCCTGCCCCACATTTAGTGGCTGTTAGAGACCCTCCAAAAAATTGCAGGGATCTGCAATGTTCAGTGCATACCTGGGCACCAGATGCAAAGTCGAGTAGCGAGTGCTCAACACTAGACGTCATAATATTTTTTTTATTTTTGAAAAAAAACAATTCTAACTCCAACCCTAACCCCAGCACGCTCTTTACCCCATGCCTAACACAATCCTAACCGCAACCCTATCCCTAACACAACCCTTACGACAACCCTAACTGCAAAGAATGGAAAAAATTTTCAATATTTTATTTTATTATTTTTATCTAACTAAGGGGGTGATAAAGGGGGGTTTGGTGTACTACTTTTATTTTGATCACTGTGATAGTGATCAAAAGGAACCAATAGGAAAAATTTCCTATTGTTGCAGGGTATCAGCTGGCAGATCTCGGTGGGCGCACTGTGCATGTGACCACCATTTTCTTCCAGGAAGATGGTGTGGAGGGCCAGGCAGCAAAGCAGGAGGGCCCAGGGATGGAGGAGATACTGGGGGGGGGGGCTCGGAGGAACTCATTTCGCTCTTCTCTAATATGCTACATCAGAGAGAAATGAATTGTAAATCAGACTTTTCTTTTGATCGCCGCTATTTGGTGAATAATGGCGATCACGTGATAGGGGACCGTAAAAACCAGCACTGATCATGTTCTCCAGAGTCTCGGCTATCCCCGGTAGCCGAGACCCCAGAGATATTCCAACGCTGGGAGGCACTATACCCTTTTTTCTTAGAGCCGTTAAAAAGTGTGGCTGAGGAATAAGTACCCTTAACTGCTTCTGTTAAAAGGTGTATCTGGCGGTAGTTAATTAACTTTGTGCAGCTCCTCAGTGGTGTATGGCTCACCAAAGATGCTACTACGGCCAGGGACTGGAGTATCAGTAAATTAACCACCAAAATAGATTGACTTATGGTAAATTTTGCTTGCGCTGCCACACCCCGTCCATGATGGTATGTAAAAAATAAAACTCACAAAAGTTTTTCTCAACTTTGTTCAAATATCATGTGACTTTTCAAAGTGTTTTAAGTCAGAAAACTGGCATATACACTTTGATCAATCAGCCCAAAAAGGTGGTCACACCAACTATTCATGCGATTGTAATTACTCTTTTGTTCATTCATTTTGTATTGACAAAAATGAAGTATTAAAGGGGTTGCTTACTAGGGACAACCCCTTCACAGTCCCTATCTTTCCACCAAGTAAAATAATAACATTTATACTCGCCTCTGCTTTCAGCACTGCTTAGGCCAGGTTCACATTGCGTTTAACCAGCCCGTTTAACGCACAGCATTGACGGGCTGGTTAACGGTATAGCATAACACAATCTCGTTATGCTATACCCGCTAGATGATTCATCAGTGCTAGCGGTGACGGAGCCTCAGACGCTGCAGCCCGCGTCCGAGGCTCCGTGACTGAATGACGGCACATCGTGAACGCGTGCGCCCAACAATGGAGGGCAATGACAGCGTTAACGGACTGCTTAAACGCAATGTGACCCCAGCCTTAGTCACCAGATCCCTGCGGATCTCCAGCGCTGGCGTCGCTCTCCCCTCCTCCAAACGTAACTGACATAAGGAGGAAGTCAGAAGTGTGGCTGCTCTCTTATTTCCTCCGGATGGAGGGGACAGTGACGCCAGTGCTGACTGGGTGCAGATGCCGTTACACATGGTCCCCTGTATAGCCAGACCTGACCCCGCTATAATGGCGGCGGCACCGGAAGGGAGTATAGGTGTTATTACTTTAGAAGGGGGAAACAGTCATTGAGGCCAGTTATCTGAGTAGCAAACAACCCCTTTAACTCTTCCATTCTTACTTTGCAGAATTTTTGCACACCTGTCTAAAACTTTTGCACAGCACAGGATACTCCTCTTGTGCAGCATCCCCACATACTCGTGTAACATATCCCTCTCATACACAGCCTTCCATAGACCCTCGCCCACCACAGGACCCCTCCCCAGACTGTTCTAGCTGCACTATTCACATACAGTCTCCCAAGCACAGAGGCCCCGGGGACTGCGCGCCGCCATGCATTCTCCCAGTGCAGCCCTGCATCCGGTCCCTGCTCGCCTCAGACGTGTATGCACGGTCACGTGACCGCCCTCCCCGTGCAAGAAGCCCCTGGTGCTCATCTCCGGAACTAGAGGACAGGCGCGTTGTTTCTAGGGGACCTTTCTGACTGTAACACTGGTTCCCACGTGCAGCAGGATGTATTTTGTTTCTCCTCGGAACTTCCTGTTAGTGACACCGGCCCACATGTGCAGCAGGGGCTCAGCTACCATCTAGCAGGTAACTGTGGGGATTAAGAGACAGTATATGGCGGCCGTGCGAGGATAGAGCAGAGGGGGCGCAGTGTTACAAGCCGTTGGAACGTCTCTACACATACTGGGAGCAGTGCTGGCTGCTGTGGGGTCACTGTGCTCACACATAGGGTGTATCAGCATCTGTCGTGGCACACATTGTTTTATTTATTACTCATTTTAACAGGTTGTTCCTTATCAGAAAGCCCCTGGTTCCCTGTCACTATTCATTCTAAAACTCCGCAGTACTCACTGTCCCCAGGTCCAGTGACGATTGCAGAACTTACACAGCTCAACAGAGCCACAGCCAATTAGACGAAACACGCCACCCAGATTGCTGATTGGCTGCAGTGCTATCAATGTGATGTCAGCGCTGCAGACAATCACAGAGGCTGGTAGCAATGGTGGCGACTACACACTGGAACCAGGGAAGGTGCAGAAATAATGGTTTGCTTGTTTATGTAAGAAAACTGCACCTGGAGTCCAAGATTTTCTGAAAGTGGTCAACACTTTAAAAGTATATTTTTCCATGCAGCGTTTCCTTGGTCTTCCACTTATTGAAATCAAGTGTTACTTTTTGATATTAAAGAGGTTGTCCAGGCATAATCTCTCTCAGGATTGGCTGTGAAGAGACACAATTGAGTACAGGGTACAATTGCCAAAGTAACCTCCAATGCCTAACAAGCATCGTGTACACATCCATTGGATATTACAGACCCATGATTAGGGTCACTGCTGGCTATTCTGCATTCGGGCCCATGAGCTTTAAAGGGCATCTCTCAGAAGGATTAACCTTCCTAAGCTGTCTATATGGGCTTGTAGGTCGTAGGAAGCTGGATAATATGATACCTTGGTAACTGCAATCTGATGTTTTAATCCAGAGTAATGCATATTTGTCTTAAGGTGTAAATGAGCTGGTAAGATCTACGGGCTGGGCTCACAGTCACCAGTGTGAGACATGTAATCGCGGACAGTCTTTTTTTCTGATCTATGTCTCACACTGGTAACACCACCTTTCATGTAAAATAAGCTCTAAAGTCCCCGTTACACGCTTCAATGTCCCAGCGATCACACCAATAATCCGACGTGGATGGGATCACTGGGACATAGCTGATCGCTGGTGAGCTGACTCATAGGCAGACTCACCAGCGATCAGGACCAGCGAGCACGCTGGTATCCAGGGTAAACAGCTGGTAACAAAGCGCCGCGTGGCGCTTAGTTACCCGCTATTTACCCTGGATTCCAGCTCCCAGCGTGTGCGCTGATCGTTGGTCTCTCGCTGTCACACACAGCGATGTGTGCTGCCCAGCGGGAGACCAACGATAGATTTATGGCCCACACCATTAGGCAACTGATCATTGATCGTTGCTACGTGTCACACTCAACGATGTTGTTTTGACATCGCTGCAATGTCACCAAACTGGTGACGTTGCAACGATATCGTTCACAATATCGTTGCGTGTAACGGGGCCTTAAGGCAGACTCTCGGAGATCTATGTCTGGCCCATACCTCTTAACAGCTTATTTGCATATAAGAAAAAAAGTAAATTTCTCTGGATCGCAGATATCATTCTATTCAACTTTCTATGACCCATTTGCCCATATTGACTGATTAGGAGTGTTGATCCTACTGATAGATTCCCTGTAATATACGCCACCTGCCAGCACACACTGACCTTCATGTATGCATGATGTTAGATCGAGTGGAAGAGTGTACCTGGACAATTGCTTCATAGCCCAATAATTTCTATTATGTTGCTTACTTTTGTTGTTTTGTTTTTTTTTAGCTATTTCAGCACCTTTTACACCATGTTTAATGATGAGAATGACCTGGCTGCTTTTGAAGACGAACTGTACCGTGAAGAGTCTTCCAGTGATGAGAGTATTGACAGCGAGGTGGAGGCTTACCTTTATAGCCAAGTTCACTATTCCCAAAATCTTAATGAGGACAACATTGATGAACTAGATAATCAGAGGAAAGAGGACGATGTCCCAGAGAAGGTGGCCAGCTTGAAGATCAACTCCCCTGAAAAGAATCGTGTGATTGTAATCTCTGACAGTGATGTAAGGGCTTCAGACTCTTCTGCAGTAATTATTCTTTCAGAGAGTTTAGAAGAGGACTGTATATATAGTTCCAAGGCTAAGAGTAAACTATTGTCAGCAGCAAAACAACCAAAGAATCAATCAACTCCTAAAGTCCCACTTAGAGGCAAAAAGCTGTCTAAAGTTCCAGGGGCAAAGTCTCCAAGCTCTGGCAAGAGTTACAAAGATGGACTTGTCCAGGAAGTTTTTGTGATAAGAGGAAGTTCAGAGGAGGAAGCTGAGGAGGTCAAAGAATATGTGGTTCTATCATCGGATAGTGACCCCAGTGATGTGGAGAATTGGATGTTGTTGGGAAGAGCCGGAGAGGAGGGAGACGCTAGCATTCAACTGAACATCAAAGGCCAAAGCTATTTGCCTGATGAAGGTTTGTAAAATGTCTCGCATATCACAGATTTCTGTTCAGAAACATAGCAATAATTGTTAATATTACTTGAAAGTACTGTGCTTATTCAATCATAAGAAGTATATGCATTATCCATTTCATGGCTACATATTTTTTAAGCTCCACCACATGTTGGGGGGAAAGTGGACAAAGTCCATTTGCAAGTCAAAGGACAGCTCAGCCTATGACTGGCTGCAGTAGTCATTTGACAAGAATGGCATATCACATGTTTCTCTAATGTGTTTGTTTTTTAGTCCTGTGACTACTGCAGCCAATCGCACATTATAGCAGTCCTTTGACTGCTGGACAGAGCAGACATCATTTCCAGAGCTGATGCAGATCCCCAGAGCAAACTGTGGTGTATTTTTCAATCTGTGGTTGGGATAGGCATAAAAATAAATTTGATTGTAGGGGTTATTTTTCCATTCATATTATTGCTGCCCATGTAGGCCTTGATACAGGAAAGATATATATCTTTGTACCGCGTTAGCCAGTAGATAGAAGAATATTTAGAATTGAGAGTCCTCAGTGGTTGATACCTTTTAATGGCTAACTGAAAAGATGGTAACAAATTGCAAGCTTTCGAGACTACTCATATCGGGCTTGTTGACACTATAATCAGTCACAGACATGAGTTTCTGCACACTTTGTGGTGTATGTTTACGAATTTTAAAATAATGTCTGGCTTCATTTGTAATAGTAGTAGCGCATGTGTGTGTTTGTGACTAGGGAATTTTTAATTTTTGTTTTTTTTCAGTCTTCCAAGAGACATAACATTATTATTCTTCTGTTGTAGTTTTGAATGACACTGTTCAATATACTATATACAGTTGCATGTTAAAGTCTTGGCACCCCAGTTTAAATTGCTGCTATTGTGAACAGTTAAAGGGAACCTGTCACCCCCCAGGGCATTTTTCAGTTAAAGTGCTACCTTCAGCAGCACTAAGGCTGCATTCTGTGAAGGTGGCTCTTCTGTTTTTGACCCCCAATAACGCCAAAATATAGACTTTTATAAATGGCTCCTCATACCTGCATTCTGTCACAGAGGTATGGAGTGTCCCTCTGTTAAGCTGCCTCCCAGCTCTCCATCAAATCCCCTCTATAGCGTCCCTGTGCCCCTCCTTCTTTTATATTTGCCGTTACATTACATATCGTTGTCGGGATCGCTGGTGCATCGCTAAGTGTAACGGTACCCTAATGCGCCCATAGGAGGAGCACCGGAGGAGGCGCGGCCTAATGCAAGTCTGAAAGTAGCCCAAGTCTTTAGAATATTCAGTTACATTTTTCGGACACGTCATCGCACACATCACATGTGTAAAGCGTCCAGAGGTTAAAGCTGCAGAATGTAAGCACATTTTTTGCCCCTCACCCACCCCAGAGATTTTACATTTTACTCCAAGTAACGCAAATGCTATGATTACCAGATGTCTTTTTTTTGTTCCTTTTCTTTTAGTCTTTAGTTGAAATCCTGGTTACGTCTGGGAGCACTAATTCTAATCCACCCCCGGAGACAACCAGACACGCACTTGGCTTTGAGTGCAGTGACCAAGAACTACTAATGTTGTCAGTTAGTTTTAGCCTGCCCAAATAGTCCTCATTCTAGACATCCCTCCCGTGAAGGTAAGCTGAAGTCCAGATATCATGGGCTGTCCGATTTTTGGCATAAGCTGTCATTGTGTTACAAGTAGGTCAGTAAATATGAATATACGTACAACTACATGGCTACATACAGGGATGTTCCTAGCGCCACCTTCAGTCCTAGTGCCCACCTTTATTTTAGAGCTGGTAAGATGTGATTTTTGTGGAAAGTGGTGAAGCTTTTAATTTATGTGGTTGGAGGATAATGGGAGTGTTGTATTTTTTTTTTTTTTAAATATCTGGTTATATAAATATATATTTTCCTGCACCCACGCCTCCTAGAATACTTGTGCTTTCATACCATTTGTGATGCCTTTTTACATCTTGCTGCATCTGATGATTAATGTGAAGGTGATGGAAATAGAGACATGGCGTCTAACTGATTTCTAAGTTTAAGGGTTAAAAGCAATTCTAGGTTAATAGAAACTCCCAGCAAAGCAGTTCTATTTGGAGAGCTTCCATTGGCATCCATAAAATTCACTGCTGGTTCAATTTCTATTAAGCTAGGTATAGCAATGAATAATGAATGTCTAGCCATATTAATCATCTTGAAAGTACCCTTTGAACTGCTGGAAATCATACTTTAATAAATCTGCCTGCATGGTAAAAGAGGATTTCGGCTATTATAAAGCAATATTTGTTTGTGTACCGTTACTTGGCTGAGCAGCCATCCAGGCCATGTGCTGGAAAATGATGCAGTGATATGCTCAGCGAGTCCTTAACGCTGCTTTGTTTTCTATCCTCATATCCGGTAATTTGCATCGTTGATTTTAATGTCTTATCAGTAGATATTTCACATATAAATGGCTGAACTATGCCCGTTATGCCTGTTAGGGTTTGCGCTTTTGTTGCACTCAGTTCACCACTAATTTCAGGGGCTGGTGTAAAGTGATAAGTCATTACTTTCATACAATGTTAATGTGTTTTTGTTGTTTTTTACACTGACTGGGTAAATAGCTTTCTGTATATATTTATATATTATACAAGAGTTCGTTTTAGATGATGGTGTTGCCTATTATATTGCCTGGTTTGTGAATATAGTCCCTGTTGTGCCTCATTCTGGAGGCTTTGTACAACTGCATCTGTTTTAATATGGTCTCTTCTGTGCACGACATCAGTGTATATTATAATAGCCCACTGCAATATAGACCCTTTTGGCTTGCATTACCCCTTATTGAGAGGAGAGGGCGTTTTAACATGCCCATCTCTTGCATAATACAGATTATGTATCAAGTTTGTATATTTTCATGGTGCTCTAAACTGTAAATTGCTAATAATGCAGTTAAAACTATATTAGAAACCAACCATATTGGGCGAAACATTTTAGCCAAAAATTTGACTCCTTATACCAGACAAACAAATCTAAAAAAAACCTCCCAAAAACCAGAACGCTTCATTGTAAAAGATACAAATAAGTACCTTCATGTGAACTGGTTTCTACCTCTCACCGTGTTCAGTGAAGAAACCTCCCCTTTTAATGCACGCTGTCTCTTATTCCTATGTATTACAGATCCATTCTGGTGTGTCTCTAGCTGTGGGAACATTTGGAAAACCAAACTATTTTTTTTTTTTTTTTTTTATTTCCACAAAAAAACCCAAAACGACATATTTGTAGTTGTTTGAGTTATCACGTTGCATTAGTCTTATGCATATGGATTCAGCGCCTTAATGAATAAACCACGCAAATGTCTTGTTCTAGAAGGGTATTGTTAAAATGAGCTGAAGTTTGCTTCTTCTGAGCAGTGTCTAATTTTTCTCCTGAATTTCACCCCAACCTTGTTAATTTTTTAGATTTTTTTTTTTTTTTTTTTTTTTTTTTTTTTTTTTTATATAAGGGTATGTGCACACAATATCTTTTAAGCCGTGTTCCCGTGATGAGTTTTCGGTGAGAATTTGACGCTGCGTATTTTCGCTGCCATTGCCAACAAAGTAGATGAGATTTATAGAAATCTCCTGCCCCCCCCTGTACTTCTTTTTCACTCAACATAAACTGACCTGCGGTGCGGGTTTCAAATCCGCAACTTGTCAATTTGTCTTGCGGGTAGGCTGAGTTTTCTGTGCAGATTTTCCCCAGAGATTTGCATCCAATGCGGAAACACTCTAATGCTGCATATAATCCAACATGGCTGTATCAATAATGCTTAGTCACAGCCAAATACCGTACTTGTTGAGAATTGTATTCATGTGAAAAAGTTTTCACATAGTTGGGTGTTTGTCTACTTTATGTACTGTACAACGGTTTGTGAAAAATGTACAA
Source organism: Dendrobates tinctorius (assembly GCF_039654945.1). Classification (NCBI taxonomy): domain Eukaryota; kingdom Metazoa; phylum Chordata; class Amphibia; order Anura; family Dendrobatidae; genus Dendrobates; species Dendrobates tinctorius. The sequence goes on from NW_027361827.1 coordinate 14,514,292, forward strand.
AATGATGGCGATTTTTGTTGTCCGTAATAATAAATGATCTGATAAAAAAAAAAAAGCCAAACGCATGAGAAAATGCGCACTTAAAAATGGAATGAATAACCCGTAAGTATTCTAATTTTCTTATTTAGGTGCAGAAATTCTCCAACATCAAAAACTCACCAAATACTCATCGTGAGAACATAGCCTTAGATGTGGACATACCAGTTGAGTTTTTCAGGCTGAAGAATCTTCAACGATGTTTTTCCCGAAGCTTCTCTTTTTCTGTGTATTCTGATGGGTTTTTTGTTTTTTTTTCTTTTTGTACCTATAAATACCAAGTGGAAGCCGCCAGGTCACTTCTTTTAACCGCTTTGCGAGGCGGAAGCAGTTAGAAGAAGAAGCTCAGAAAGGCTGAAGATGTGTATGCAGTGCATATGTCCATTCTCTTGATCGTTTGTTTTGTGATTTTTCAGGCTGGCTCCTGAGCTGACCCAACAGAAAAAGATGTTGTGTGCACATACCCTTAGCATGTGTTCTAAAAATCTTAAGTACATGAATTGTTTGGTGCTCCCTACTACTCTTATTTTGCTTGTTTGCTCAACCTGAATCACCCTGTCAATTTGCATCTGTCCCTACAATGCATATATCAATGAATTTCTACATCTCTTAAAGGGAATCTGTCACCTATTTTTTCGACTATCAGCTGCCGACACCACCATCAGGGGCTTATCTACAGCATTCTGTAATGCTGTAGATAAGCCCCCAATGCAACCTGAAAGAGAAGAAAAACTAGTTATATTATACTCACCCAGGGGCAGACCGGGTCCAGAGGGTACATTGAAGAAACAGCCGACAGCACAAACAGGATCATTCAGGATGCACGCTTCCAGTCCAAAGACCCAAATGGACATAAAGGTTCCAAGCAAAAAATAGGAGCAGCATCCAATCCGGGTGAAAAAATACTTAAAACAGTTTATTCTGCCATTGAAAATACTATTTTCAATGGCAGAATAAACTGTTATAAGTATTTTTTCTCCCGGATTGGATGCTGCCCCTATTTTTTGCTCGGGTCCAGAGAGTGTCGCTGTCCGGTCCGGTGCCTCCCATCTTCTAGCGATGATGTCCTCTTTTTAGCTTCTCGTCGCAGCTCCTGCGTAGGCGCACTGCTCTGCCCTTTCCCGGTGCCTGCGCACTGCAGTACTCCGCTCTGCCTTCAACAGGGCAGATATAGTACGTCTGCGCAGGAGCCGCGGCGGGAAGCAAAGAGGACGTCATCGTTAGAAGATAGGAGGCGCCAGACCGGACCGCGACATCCATCGGACCAAAACCAGACCCAGACCGCCCCTGGGTGAGTATAATCTAACTTGTTTTTTTTCTCTTTCAGATTGCATCGGGGCTTATCTACAGCATTACAGAATGCTGTAGATAAGCCCCTGATGGCGCTGCCGGCAGCTGATAGGGCTAAGAATAGGTGTCAGATTCCCTTTATGTGGGAATAAAGTGAAATCTGTTGATGTACTCCACTGACACTGATCCCACTGCGCCGTGTGGCCTCTTGTATATGAAGAAGTCCACGGTCAATTGTTGGGATTTTCCCCTTTCATCTTTTATTTACAGATTCTTCCTTGCCTTGATTAAAAATGAGAGCCAGCTAGTGCTCCCCATCCTCGTCCAGTGCTGTATCTCCGCCACTGCTACAGTAATTGTATACAGGATGCAGTGGGGACCTCAAGTTTCAGCGCTGCAGCCAATCCCTAAGCTCAGTAGCGCTGTTGATGTACACAGCAAGTACCACTGAGCTTAGTGATTGGCTGCAGCACTGTACACAATCACTGGAACAGCACACTTAACCCGGGCAGGGGGTTTTATCTGTTGATTTTATTTTTATCATTGCAATGGAGAATTTGCAGCAAATAGTGGAAAACTGCTCTAAATCTAAAGCTGCTTTTACGCCGCAAGATGATTGCATTGTTAAAAACGCTTATTTCACAATGCAGAGTAAACATACTGACAATTGCCCAATGAATGAACAAAATGCTCATTCATTGGGTGACATGATCTTTTGCACAGCGCAAATGATCATCTTTCTTGGGGTGTATCATCCTGTGTAAACAGGACTCGCAGTGCTGAGGCAGCCTATGTGCTCTGAGCTATCTAGTATACATCATTCAGTGGCATCATTTACTTTGGTGTGTCTGTGTAAACAGGCCTTAAAACGATTGCCGATTGGTAGACGTTTACTGATCATGTTTGTATCGGTCAGTCCATGTGAACGTATCTTTAGCGTGCCATGTTTTGCTGCTAGTAAGAATGACCTGTCTTGTCGCCCAAAATTGGCAGGCTAAAGCATAACTGCGATAACCCCTGTAAAGGCTGGAATAATTAATGCATTTATTCCTAAATGATCTGTGGGTGGCTAAAGTAGCTTTACCTCTGCCTCTTTGACTTTTAAAGCTGTGTTTTTGTTCTGTTTTTTTTAATTCAGTTCAAAGTTATATTTCAGGGCAAGGACTGTGTAAATGTCGTCACGTTCACTCAACCTAGAATTCATTAGGGAAATTGGCACTGGGGCCATGTGCCAGAAGAGACGTAGATTATTAATATAAGTTTTACTAAATGCCGCTGTTTTGTCATTTTTTTTCCAGTTTGGGTTTAACCCTTTTGTTGATGCTCATATAAACTGTCTGGGTAGCAATAAATTAGAAATTTCATTTAAATTGTAATTCCACTTTTGCACCAGGGATAACGTTGTTAAACCTGTTCTTTCCCTTGATAACACAGACTATCAAGCTTGATGTATTCAGTATGTCAATCAGCGTTTGATACAAAGGAGGTTCTTAAAATGGCTTATGCTTGGAAAGGGTTTTTTTTTCTTCCACACTGAATTAAATAGCTTAGAGGAACATTTCCGTCAGTGGAAAGAAATAAAATTCATCCTTAAGGCTTATTTAAGCAAATGTGGACATTTATTTTGACTGGCATTATGTGTAACTCCATGCGTTTGTTATCTTAAGTATCCTGAAGTCAACCTAAAAAAAAAAAATCTGAATTTAGGTACTGCAAATGAATAAACACCTCATATATGTATAGTCCTCAGGAAAACCAAAGAATTAAAATAAATTAACAGGGGTATTTAGTTAAAAATGTCTGTGTACATAATGTGCTTAAAAAAAGTAAGCTGTATGATTTACTAATTAGGCCAAGTGCTCTTGTCTATAGGTTTCCCTTCGTTCCTTTGTTAAGGCCCTTTTACATTTAGCGATGCACCAGCGATCCAACCAGCGATCCGACCCGGTCAGGATCGCTGGTGCATCGCTAAATGATCGCTAGTGAGCTTTCATACAGAAAGATCTCACAGCGATGCAGCAGCGACGCAGCGCACAATACTTACCATTCACACACAGCGATCCTGCGTCCTCCCGCCCGCCTCCACGCGTCGCTGGACGTCACAGCAGGAAGTCTCAGCAGGAAGCAGACGACGAGAAATGGAGCCGGACATTCTCGCGCGATCAGCGATGGACAGCGGGGGAGCCGGTCGTTGGTAAGTATCACACATAGCGATATCGCTAGCAATATCGCTATAACGTCACAAAACCAGTGACGTTTTAGCGATATTGCTAGCGATATCGCTTAGTGTAAAACCCCCTTTAGGCAGCCTCATTTTCTTTCATATGCTCAACAAATGAGTGCATTTTGTGCATTGGTGTACCCTATGAATTCTGTGTATGAAGGAAGCTGGCTAACTGCTCATTTCGGTAGCTAAGCCAGCCCCCTTCTCCCATGCATAGATGGACTGACCGCTATAAAAATAAAAAGTGAGCCAGCTCTCTTTATACCCAGCACTGGTCACATGCTGACGCTGAAAAACAGAAAACTCTCTTTTTTGAGTACTGGACTTGAAAGTGGATTTGCCAAACCTGGGAACACAGGGGTTAACTGACAAGGCATCCGGTATAGTTATGGCGTGGCATCAGAGTAGACAATGATATCTGCTATATACAGTGTGACAGGGTCACTGGTGCTGTATGTGAGGGGAGATATGTGTCACCAAGGTAGCGATCCTCCGTGATCTGAGACCCAGAAGTTTCTCTCCGGCATCTTGTGCTGAGAGGGGTTAATTGCCCAGACAGAGTTGGGTTTTTTGTGAGTGGGTGGAAGAGCCACTCACCATATCTACTCCCCAAGGGTGTGGTTGGTGAAGTTAAATGTCCAGCTACTGTTTTTTTTTTTTTTTTTCTCTGCTATGTGTTTGGAGAGGGAAGTCTCTAGTCGGTAGCTCCATTGGGAGCTGAAGTGTACTGGATCCTGAGCGGATGAATTGCGCAGGCATATATAGACTGCTCTATACATTATCTTTGGTTTTGCCATTATGCCAGAAAGGCCATGTTTATTTTGTTAAATCGTGCACTGGTTTATTCCGTGTTTAATAAACCATCAGATAATTAACCCAAGCAGCGTTCCGGTGTCTGGCTCACTCAGCTGTTGTCAGAGGTAATCTATCACAACATCCGTATATAGTAGAAGTAGTGAGATGGAGATGATTTCAAGTTCAAGTCCCCTAAGGGGACTAACACAGTTTTTAAAAATGTTTAAAACAAATACATACAGAATCGAATTACCCCTTTTTCACCACTTAATAAAGAAAAAAAAACACATTTGGTATCAACATGTCCAGAAAATTCCAGTCTGTATCTAAAGTTAATTAATCAAATCTGTAAATACTGTAAAGAGAAAAAATCAAAAGCCAAAATTGCGGGTTTTTAGTTTCCCCAGTTTCAGAAAAAAATGCAATAAAATGCGATCAAATCATCGGTTGTACCCCAAAATGGTATCCATGAAAACATCAGCCAATGGGATTTCATTACAGGTGGGTGTTCTTAAAATTCCCATGCGGTTATTATGATCTTTCTGTGACAGCCAGCCCGTGATTGGCGTTCATACGAGATTGCTTTTTTCTCTGTACATAGAAGTGCTGATGCACTGCTATGTATAGCACAAGCAATCAGATGATCGCAGCTTCAAGCTCCCTTTTAATTTTATAAACAATATAAAGCATTGTACAGTTAAAATCACCCCCCTTTGCCCCATTAAAAATAAAACAAATAAATAAAATCTAAAATATAATTAATAAATTAATCTGATCGGTAAACAGTGTAATGAGAAAAAAAAAAATCAAAGCTCCAGATTTACGTTTTCTGGCCGCCACAACATTGCAATAAGAGGCAATAGAAACATCGGATCAACCCAAAAAAGGGTGTCATTAAAAATGTCAGCTCAGGGCACAAAAAAATAAGCTCTCACACAGCCCCATAGCCCTAAAAATTTAAACATTGTGGGTCTCTGAAAATGGCCACATAAGAAAGGTATTTTTTTATTATTTTTTTTTAAGAATTTATTTTTTCACCTATTAAATTAAAAAAAAAAACCTCTCTATATGTTTGGTATCTGTGTTCTCGTATTGACCTGGAAAGCCATAGTTCCAGGTCAATTTCACTGTATAGTGACCAGTGGTAAATAAAAAAAAAAACAAAACATTGATTTGCAATTTTAATGCAGTTGAAATTTTTTTGCGCTTTCCAGTGCACTATATTATAAAATGGTGTCATCGCGTAAAAAAAGCAAAGCCCTCATATGGCTACATTAATGGAAAAATAAAAAAAAGTTATGGCTTTTGGAAGAAGGGGAGGAAAAAATGGAAAATGACCATGGGTGTACAGGGGTTTGATAATAAAAAAAAAAAAACTATGCAAGTTTGGTATCATACTGACCTGGAAACACATCTGCAGGTAATTTTTATTGTACAATATGTACCAATAAATGAAAAAAAAATTAAAATAATTGTAGAATAGAAAGTACTACTGGTCCTACAAAAAAAAGTCCTCATATGGCTATATCGGCATGAAAATAAAAAAATTATGACTCTTGGAAAAAGGGGAGGGAAAAATAAAAATTTCAAAAATGAAAAATCGCTCCATGTTTAACTAAATGATGAGCCAAAATCTCATTCTGTACATACGCCACCTCCGGCTCCATTTTCCTGAAGACCTCCACGAGCTAAATCTGCAAGAGCGCCGCCCACAGCTAGGGCAGTAAATCTGGCGTACCATTTTAAAATGCCTTTTACTTCTGGTAATGCCCGTGCTGCCCAGTGCTGCAGCTCCAGTCCTGAACGGTTTTGTTTGCGGTCATTAAGCGATGACCTTCTGATCAGGCGCTTGTTACTGCTGCAGCCAATCGCAGGCCTCAACTGTTATTGTGAAAATGAGGATGAGTGACCTCATGGAGCTCAACATCCAACACTGCGGAGACACCATCACATGTTTCTCAACGCAGTGATGCTAGAGCAATGCCTCCATCCCTTATGGGAAATATGCAAAAACATGTAAATCAACAGCCGCGGAGACACCATCACATGTTTCTCAACGCAAACAATGACTAGCCAGGTCTTTCACCGGGAAGGAACAATCACGGGAAGGGCAGTCTCCAATGAAGGAAACCACCTATGCCAATGCTCATCCTTATTTTCACAGTCTTTTACTAGGCATTGCTCCTACTAGCCAGTTTCCTACTCCACACTGATGAGGGGCAATACCCCGAAACAGCTGTCTGTGGATGGATACCATGTTTTGAGACAGCCGAAAGAAGCATTCCAGCCAGACTACCTTCTCCCAACTGTAAAACATGCCGGAGGTTCTGTGATGATCTGGGGTGCTATTTCGTGGAGCTCCGCCGGGCCAATGATTCTTCCATGAAGGGATAACAGCCGACATTATTTAGGCATTTTGGTCGACCAAGTGCATCCTATGGTTCAAGCACTGTTCCCGGAGGGGAACGCCATCTTTCAGGATGATAATACACCAATTCATACAGCTAGAATCGTTAAAGCATGGCATGAGGAACATTCTAATGAAGTTAAGCATCTCATCTGGCCCCCACAATCCCCAGACCTCAACATTATTGAGCATTTCTGGCCGATTTTTAGAGATTCAAGTTAGACGTCGATTTCCGCCGCCATCGTCGCTCAAAGAACTGGAGGGTGTTTTAACTGAAGAATGGGCTACAATTCCTTTGGAAACAATTCACACCTTGTATGAATCCGTACCTCGGAGAATTGAGGCTGTAATCGCCGTAAAAGGTGGACCTACACCATATTAAACTTTTGTTGATGTTTTCAGGTGTTTCCATTATTTTGTCCAACCCCTATAGGTGTGTGCTATGTTCATATCTCATAAGCGATACTAATTATTTTGTCTCCATGAATTCCTAAAGTATTGTGCAAATGTTTCCATTGATCTTGTACAAAGAAATTTGAATCAAATAAGCAAATTTAAATTAATTTCAATAATCCTAAATATTTGCTTGTTCCAGTAATCGAACTGCTGCTAAATTATTGTTGTGGAGACACGGCGGGTGGGGAGTTGTCAGTGGGTGCTCTTATTTGCTGGCCCGAGACCGCATGGACCAGGGCTCATCCCACTGGATGCCCCCACTCCTTTTACTATGGCAGAATGGCAGAGGATCCCCAAATCCAGGTGTGAGAAACTTGTTGCATCATTCCCAAGAAGACTCCTGGCTGTACTAGCTCAAATGGGACCTTCTACTCAATACTGAGCAAAGGGTCTGAATACTTACGACCATGTGATATTTCAGTTTTTCTTTTTTAATAAATTTGCAAAAATTTCTACATTTTGTTTTTTTGAGTCAAGATGGGGTGCACAGTGTACATTAATGAGAAAAAAATGAACTTTTTTGAATTTACCAAATGGCTGCAATGAAACAGAGTGAAAAATTTAAAGGGGTCTGAATATTTTCCGTACCCACTGTAGATTTGGTGCTAACACCTGCAGAGAGAACTCCGCATATACGCTGTGTCTGAACAAGGCTTAATAGTTGCAGCTTCTGAGTACAGGAGGAGTTCTGTAAGAGTGGTGAGCTGACAACCAATTGTGCCACTCCACTGTTAATTCTTCTGAGCATGTATTAATTGAAAACTGGGTGATGCCATTTTGGGGTGTATCTCAGGGCTGTGGAGTCGGTAAGCCACAGTTGCGACTCTGACTCCGACTCCTGGATTTTATCAGGCTCCGACTCCGGCTCCGACTCCTTCATAAATGGCCAATTCATAACAACAAATTTACTGTTGTAAAATATTAAACATCGTGCTTATTCAGTTTCTCACCATCATATAAGTAATCAGACCGCTTAGAGCAAAAACTACATTTATTAGAATACAATTAGAATATAGCAAATAACTTTTATAAACTTTTCTAAACTGTAAGTAAATATGCAATAAACACTTTTATGCAGTTAATAAGAAGAAATCTATAAATTTGTCCTCAGAAAAAGTATTGCCTCTGTCAGATCCTCCTTCATGGATGCCCTCAAATCTGATCTAATTATTTTGAGAGCAGAGAACAACCTCTCTACACTAACTTGTGTTGGTGGCAAAGCAGTAACCACTCGGGCAACATCTCTGACAATGTCAGGATACAGAGGAATCGCTTGTTGCACTGTTATTTTTGGTGAACGGTCAAATTTCTCAATTTCTTTTAGTGCACATGAAAAATTCTGCTGAAATGTACTGGCTGTGTTCCTTGATGGGGATGACTCTTCTATGCGGGAACGCTTTGCACGGTCCTTGTGATCCAAATATTTTTCGAAATTAAATTCTTCATCAGTTGATGATGAGGGTGAAGATGTGGCAGGACGACCAAATTCTTCTTGTTCCTCCTGACTGTTCTGCAACCCTTTCATCCTTACTGCTATTTCAAACAGAGCTTCTTTTCCTTTACTTAGCTGTTGATCATCTAGAAGAATCCGATGCATTGGGTCTACATAAACAGCTGCCAAAAGAATGTTATTTTGAAATAGTAGCTCCTCTCTCCGTTTCATTGATGTAGCCATGCCACTTGCATTTAACCCTCCTCTTTGGGACAGGCGAAACATCAGGTTCTTCCACTCCTTTAAGAAAATACCTGGAGTTAAGTCCTCTGCTTGTAATTTTTTAGTCACTGTAAATGGGTGCTCTAGCAATTTTTCCAGCTCAGTCACCTGATTCCACTGACTTTCATTTAGCGTCAGTTGAGGGTTAGCCATGTCTACAAGAAAGGTTTTCAGTTCAACCAAGCGCTGAATCATTAAGTACTGCCCCATCGTGTGGCTTGATCAATAATTGCCCCTTTTCCAGCACGTCTCTTCAAAATTGAGTCAACTTTAGGGGTTCTGGCAACAGTAGCCAATTTTCTCACCTTGCCAATCAGTGCAGCAGCATGTCCTTCTAGCAGACTGTCTCTTATAGCCAGCTGTAGCGTATGCACAACACAGCGCATGTGATGAATGAAAGAACATATTGACACAGTTTCAACAAGATCATCTAAACTATCATGTTGCTGTTCATCTGAAGCAACTTCAGTTTGCTCCTCAGTTACAATACTGTGTTCCTCTATTTCAAACATTTCTGTGTCTGTGGACCCAGAATGTTCTTCTAGCTGCTGGTCACCATCATTACTCTCATTCATTAGCTTAATAGTACTTATCATATTTGAAGCATTGTCAGTTACGACAGAACTTGCTCTTTTTTAAGTTCATAGTCTTGCAGAACCTTTTCCACCAAGACCTGGAGAAACTCACTGGTGTGATGAGCTTTGGTGTCTTTTACTGCAAATGTCTTGGTAACTATTTCATTTTTGTCACAAACAAATCGGACATTGATGGCAAAATAGTTCACTCTGTGACGTGTGCAGGCATCTATTTTAAGAAACAGAAAGCGTCCCTTGAGAGTTTTTTTAAGTTCTTCCTTTTGTTTAAAAGCTTCTTCGATTACTAATTTTCTAATACTCTCTCTCTCCAGAGAAACACCAAGCTTGCGGGCCATTTCCCCATTCAGACACATAAAAGCTGGTCGTTAAAATAATGAAATAGGCACACTATCCTTTACAACAAGCTCTATGATCTGTTTTTTAAATGTATCTACTGTCATTGTCACAGTAACTTTGTCACTGACAAAATATCTTGCAACTGATGGCTGCAAAGTTCTCTGCTCCTTTGTTTGGCTGGAAGAGCTGGGCACTGGTTCATTGGTTTGGATGCAGTCTTTCTCATCCACTGCTTTCAGTACTTCTGGATGAAAGCGCTGTAAATGTCTCTTTAGATTAGAAGCTCTAGTAGGAGCATTTTTATCTTTGCCTGAATATGCACTCATCTTGGCTTCACAGCATTTGTTTTCGTCTGGATCATTTGTCATACACTGACAGACATAATGTTTTCTATCTTGAGTGATGGTGAAATGTTCAAATACAGCTGATTTAATGTGATGCTTCTTTGACATTCTCAGGTTTTTAATTCTGCATTCACAATCCAAATGACAATTGTTTTTCCTAAAAACAATTGTACAAAATTATTGCCAGGTCGTACAACTGATATAGTGGTCAGTAATACTGTTATTATTCCTCATGTACTCACAGTTAACTGATGCAAAGTTTGTTGAAAGGATAAAACTTCTTACAGTCTTCCTCTCCTGAGTAGCAGGCAGCTGTGAGATGCTTGGAAGACGCACACCTAGTATGATCTAGTCTAGAGGAGGAGCTTTACTACTAAGAATTTGCAACACATTTTCACTTTCAGTTTCATACATTGTAAGTAGGGGGGTTGGGGCAGCATGAGGTTAACCAAGTATAGATTAGATAAGGGCAGTGGAGAACAGTGACACACAAGAAGTAAGAAATGTCTCTATCTCCAGCAGAACTGCTTATCACTGTTGTTCATAGTTTGATAGAACATATATATTTGAGTAACATTTATAAAATTCATATGAAAGTTCAATTATGAAATATTAATACATTTTTTTTAAAGCTGGAGTCTGAGTCGGTACATTTCTACCGACTCCGACTCCAACCAAAACTAACTCCGACTCCACGACTCCGACTCCACAGCCCTGCTGATAAGTACACACGTCTTTGCCAATAATACCACCCAGTTGTCAGTTTATTCATACATTTTTAGCTGACAAGTAGCTCCTTGTAGGTTTACGAGGTATAGATCCATTTAGCACTCCAATGTCTTACGCATGGATCTCTAGAGCTTGTTTCTTCAAGAAAATCTTGTCTTCTATGCCCTGTCAAGATATAGAAGGAAATCTTCTGCTCCGGCTCTGCCTTCATAGGCTAGAGCTAGAACAGAGTGCTGATACCCTGGAAGCCGTGGCACAGCAATGGAATATTTGTTTTCTCTTGTATAAGGGACACTAGCTTATTGAAAGTTTGGAGATCTGGAGAGGTTGGAGGGGAATAGGAATCAAAAAACTACTGTATATTTTAGAGGGGACTTTTTTTGTAGTCCCTAAATCTATTTTCCTGATAATGGTAGCCTGCTTTTTTGGCCCAGTCAATTTATCAGTTGACCACGTAAAGGGAAGACGCAAGCAATAAATTCCTAAAATGTGGTCTTCAAAAGAAACCTAGTGACTGGCATGTCAAGAATTGATATTATTATTATGCATTTATAAAGCGCCATTTATTCCATGATGCTTTACATGTGAAAAGGGGAAATATAACTTATTTCTTCCTGTCCCACAGCAGCATACTTGTTAATTGCCCCTTTTATAATGTTGCACTGATATTTCTGTTGGTCCACATATTTCCTTATCCGGCGTGCTGGCTATGTGCCCGCTGCAGTCATTCACCGGTCACAACTCTGACCAACATGACACTCTGTGACCAGTGATTGACTGCAGCCATCGTAGTTAGCCAACTAGAACACAATGTACAGAGCTAGTTTAAAGAGCATCAGGCATCTTTTTTTTTTTTTTTTTTACACAGGTACATGGTGATTGTAAAAAAAATTTGAAGGTGGAAAAACCCTTTTAATGTTTTAATCGAACATTTTTTACTTGGTTTTATTGACATAGCCATAAGAAGATACAACATTGACAGCTTGTGTTTATTGTATATGTTGGTTGGCTGGCTTTTTTTTTTAATCTGAAAAAAAAAAGTAAGAAATCGTGAATGTGCCCGCGGTATTGTGGATGACGTATGTTAAGGAGTTTCCTTCTTTTTTTTAATTAACAACAAAGACCCACATTTTGTTTATAGCTCAGAAAGCTTTTTTTTCGTTCACCTTTAGGAAGATTTATGTATGTAGAGAAGTAAAATTAAATGAGGACATTGGCAGTCTGTTTCTATCTCTTGTTATCTACACCTTAGGACAATGCCATAGCCTCAAATTTCAGGAAGTAATAAAATACGAAACTCCTGGATTTAGAATGAAGACTTGGATTTAATAAAGCAAAGCGCTACAGAAACTGTATTCTTGTGTTTGAAATTGAAATGAGGCAAATTGAACTCACCCATGAGTTATAGATGAATAATACATTGTATCGGTGGACTTGATGACAGCTGACTGACAGCTAAGTGGGGTGACTGCTACAGTTTGTCCTGGAAACCTGCCTCTGCCAAAGCCCATTGCTGACCTTTTACATCAGGCACCAAGATGGTTCCCAAGGAGAACAGTCATATTGGCCAAGGCCCTGGATTCAGGTTCTCACTTTAACTTGCATACGTTGAAATACATACCTCCTATTTAGAGCTTTGTAGGTTTGAATGCTCACCCTTAAATTAAAAGTATATGTGATTCAAATAGTGCATAGATGTTAAAGTTGACATCTCAGAAATACAACTCATATGATGTGTAGCTCATATTTTTTTTTTTTTCACTCAACTTGGTAAAACTTAGAGAAAATGCCCTTTTAATAAACCCATGTTTGTCTGAAAATGGGGAAAAAAACCCATACTTGCATACCTGAATCACTACTGGTTTCCTTTTCTGGCAGGGGACGTCACAAGATCGCTGCAGTTAGTCATTCCTGATTTAAAGGGTAACCATTTTAATTTTCATTTCATAACTCAATGATACACATGAGAACAAGTAGCTTTGTAATATATTTTATCAGAAAAATCTGTTTCTTTTTCCTCCTGAACTGATCTTTCAATCTCAAAATTCTCAACGCTCATGTAAAATCTGTATTCAGTGTAGACAGATTTTCCCATTACTGAGCTAGGAGATGACCGCTGCTACTGATAAGACTCTGTGTAGAAGAGAGGACGAGGGAAGATCTCTGCCTAGCTCCTCTTTCCTTCTCCTGTGTACATAGCTCTTTCCAGTAGTAACGGTCACCTCCTTTCTCAATAGTGGGAAAATTTTTATTAATTGAATACATATTTTACCTGGGAGTTGACCATTTTGAGAATGAAAGATCAGTCCAGGAGGTAGAAGAAGCGGATTTTTCTTACAAAGATATATTACAGAGTTTCTTATTTTCATGGCTACTATATTTAATTATGAAATAAAAACTAAAACCTCTATTATTCTTTAAACAATAGGTCATTTTCTGATTCTAACTCCCCTTTAATTTCTTGGAGATACTGTATGCTGCAGATAGCTGATGGTTCAGTCACATAATTATTGTAATTGGTTACATGGCAAAGATAATGTTGTTGCCTCTTAATGGATATCCTTCCATGCAAAACTTATGACAACATTTCTTCAGGGCGTCAGTGGAGCATTTGAGAGGCGAATGTGCAAAACATGATTGTACAATCTGAAAAATGCACTGCTGGAAAAAGATATCTAAATTAGAAGATTGGTCAACGTTACTGTAAACTTTCACCTTCTCTTTGTAGAGCCAGGCCATTCCAGGCGACAGTTCGATCATTCTTAGAAATGCTTCTATGTGATTTACTTATTTTTTTCATATGCAGTTTCCTAGTATAATCAGAATATCACAATTACCTTTTGCAGGCAGCAGGAGTCATTTGTTAAAAGAATACAAAGCTGTAAGAAACATTGTAGCATCTTTGTTGACTCTTCAGTGACAGGCTATAGGTTGCTCTGCTTAGTTGGCCGCCCGATTCCAGGAAGACTATCAAATCTCGCTAATTTGTTTAAAGGGACCCTATCAGCAGGATTCTGCACAGTAACCTACGGAAACTGTCAGGTCGGCGCCGTTCTACTGATCACAATGATACCTGTGTTGATGAAATCCGTCTTGTGGTTGTTGTGTAATCTGTATTTGTAGTTTTGAGTTAATGACACGCGTGTGCCCCGGGGCGGCCTGTGGTGGTCTTCATGTGGTGCTCTGATTAGGTATTCATAATGCAGGCTGCTGACAGGTCACTGATCCCTCACTGCTCTGCCCCCTAGTTTGCATAAAGAATATCTGTACATACTGAAGAAAAAAAAAAACTTCTGCAGACAGGTGTGGCTCCTGCGCAGCAGCATAATTCCATGTTTAGTGTTCTAGGAATAACTGTTCTTGATGTTATTGAGCAAGTTTTTTTTCTTCTCAAGTAAGATGATGGCGCCACCTGCGCAATAGCAGTTCTCGGATCTCTATACACACTGACAGCTAATTTTTTTTTTACTTGCTTAATAACATCAAGAACAGTTATTACTAGGACACTAAACATGCGATTATGCTGCAGCGCAGGAGTCATGGCCGGCACCTGCCTGCAGAAGTTTTTTTTTTTTTTTTTTTTTCTTTTTTCTTCATTATGGACAGATATTCATTATGTAAACTAGGGCGCAGGTCACTGACGGATCAGTGACCGGTCAGCAGTCTACATTATGAATACCTAATCGGAACGCCACATGAAGACCCCCCCCCCCCTCCCCCACCAGGCCGCCCTGGAGCACAAGAATATCATTAACCCCTTTACCCCCAACAGTGGTTTGCACGTTCATGACCGGGCCAATTTTAACAATTCTGACCACTGTCCCTTTATGAGGTAATAACTCTGGAACGCTTCCATGGATCCCACTGATTCTGACACTGTTTTCTCGTGACATATTGTACTTCATGATAGTGGTAAAATTTCATTCATATAACTTGCGTTTAATTGTGAAAAAAACAGAAATTTGGTGAAAACTTTGAAAATTGCACAATTTTCCAACTTTGAATTTTTATGCCCTTAAATCACAGAGATATGGCACACACAAAAAATTAATTAGCAACATTTCCCACATGTCTACTTTACATCAGCACAATTTTGGTACCAAATTTTTTTTTTTTGTTAGGAAGTTATAAGGGTTAAGTGTTGACCAGCGATTTCTCATTTTTGCGACACCATTTTATTTTTACATATCAATTCATTGACAATATAATGACACCTTCAAAAACCATAGATATAACCAAATCTTACACAAAAATAATGCAAGAAGAAAGAATAAGCCAAAAAATAAAATCTCAATTTTTTATTAGAAAAAATTGTTTAAAAATTGTAGTAAAGCAAGAAAATTTCCAAAAAACATGCCGAGGTAAGTGTTTACACCAGAAATAAATGTCTCAATTACAATGTAATGCAATTTCTACAGAACAAATTTAAGGCTCTCAACAATTATAATTTCCATAGCACCTCACAAAAATAATAATGTGATGCTAAAAATGCATACAATTAATTAATCACATGCCTTAAATTTGCCAGTTGGAACTTCCTCCGCTGTCCCCGAATCCCATGAGGCACTGCGGCAGTGTCACTTGCGCAGTTGCGGCCACGAATTGCACCTGCACAAGTGCCATTCACGTCACCGCTATTCCCACTCATGCGCAGTAACAGCTACAATTGCGCTCTCTACCCACGCATGCAATGTAACGACGCGGATGTTACTGCACACTCCAGATGCGATAGCATCGGGCCTATTTCTAGTTATTATAATCTTTTCTAAACTTACACACTCAATATGTTTATTTCACTGGGGAGAGAGGAATGAGCCATGTCCTGTGAAAACAAAGGGTCTATCATGTGAAAATCCAACATGTCCTAGCCTTCTTTTCACTCACCTCTACACTCTACATAATGAAGCAGTTAGGTGATCTCCATACACACCAGAAAATCAGCCGATCTCAACATTATTGGTTGGTTTGACTTTACTATGACAAAAATAAGTCTCCTCATAAACATTAGATAGATACCTATTGTTTAAACTGTCTTTTGCTCATCAGTTCTGTCTCCTGACTTCTCCATACATGAAACCTGTGTTTTCTGCAAAAGGGCCGCTGCCAGGCTCTTTTGGCAGTGGCTTATCTCCAGGTAAATCAAAAGGATCGCGACAGACAAGAATCCTTCTCTCCTCAACATCATCTGTTGGGAGGAATCAAGAAGCCCCCATAGACGTTACTGTCATCTGATCCTGTCAATGTCAGCTTGATTGGACAAATTAAGTCTAATGTGTATGGGGACCCTAAGGACCCTGTCACACATAGCGATCTCTCCAGCGAGATCGCTGCTGAGTCACAAGTTTTGTGACGCAACAGCGATCAGCGACCGGTCCCCCTGCCGGTATCGCTGATCGCTCTTGGAAAGCCCTGGAATTTCTTTGATCGCTGGTCTCCTGCTGGCCCTCATGCATCGCTGCGTGTGACAGGCGGGAGACCAGCGATCAGCTGGTAACTAAGGTAAACGTGCGGTGCCTAGAAACCCTCTGTGTACCTTAGTTACCAGCGCGCTGATGCGGGGAGCTGGTAACTAAGGTACACATTGGGTTTCTAAGTGACACACGTCCCTTAGAAACCTGATGTGTACCTTCGTTACCAGCTCCCCGCATCAGCGTGCTGGTAGCTAAAGTACACAGCGACGCCGGGCGCTTGGCGTCGCTGGTGCTGATTGCTGGTGAAGCTCTCTGTTTGACAGCTCACCAGCGATCACATAGCGACTCACCAGCGATCCTGACACGTTGATATCGTTGTCGGGATCACTGGTGAGTCGCTATGTGTGACGGTACCTTTAAGCCTCAGCCAGGAAGCTCTGAGGGCAGTGTATCTCTTAGAACAGGGGTCCCCAACCGCCGGTCCGCGGCCCAGCACCGGGCCGCTGTAGTGCCCTTGCCGGTCCGCGGACACAAGGGGAGCCAGGGGCGGTCAGTGGCGTAGCGGGGGCTGGGGCGGCGCGCAGCAGTTCTTAGCGGCGGGCAGGGAGCGATCAAGCAGCTCCGCTGCCTGCAAGAGGGAATAGCAGGAGCGGAGCTGCAAGGACCCGTCCACTGCGTCCAGCTTCCTGCCCGCCGCCCGCGCTTCCTGTCTCTGACTGACACAGAGAGGAGCGCGGCCGCTGCTGTGTCATAGCGAGGAAGCGCGGGCGGCGGGTAGGTGAGAGGAGAGAGGTGCTGTGTGTGTGTACATGTGTGTGTGTGTGTGTGTTGGTCTGTGTTTGTGTAGCCTGGCCCTGGAGGAGATGGGGACATGAGGAGAAGGCCATGAGGGGAGTGATGGAGAGACGGCAGTGATGGGGTGAAGGCAATGATGGGGAGAGGGGAGTGATGGGGTGAAGGCAATGATGGGGAGAGTGGAGTGATGGGGTGAAGGCAATGATGGGGAGACAGCAGTGATGGGGTGAAGGCAATGATGGGGAGACAGCAGTGATGGGGTGAAGGCAGTGATGGAGAGACGGGAGTGATGGGGTGAAGGCAATGATGGAGAGGCGGCAGTGATGGGGTGAAGGCAATGATGGGGAGACAGCAGTGATGGGGAGAGGGGAGTGATGGGGTGAAGGCAATGATGGGGAGACAGCAGTGATGGGGTGAAGGCAATGATGGAGAGAAGGGAGTGATGGGGTGAAGGCAATGATGGAGAGAAGGGAGTGATGGGGTGAAGGCAATGATGGAGAGAAGGGAGTGATGGGGTGAAGGCAATGATGGGGAGACAGCAGTGATGGGGTGAAGGCAATGATGGAGAGAAGGGAGTGATGGGGTGAAGGCAATGATGGAGAGACGGCAGTGATGGGGTGAAGGCAATGATGGGGAGAGGGGAGTGATGGGGTGAAGGCAATGATGGGGAGAGTGGAGTGATGGGGTGAAGGCAATGATGGGGAGACAGCAGTGATGGGGTGAAGGCAATGATGGGGAGACAGCAGTGATGGGGTGAAGGCAGTGATGGAGAGACGGGAGTGATGGGGTGAAGGCAATGATGGAGAGGCGGCAGTGATGGGGTGAAGGCAATGATGGGGAGACAGCAGTGATGGGGAGAGGGGAGTGATGGGGTGAAGGCAATGATGGGGAGACAGCAGTGATGGGGTGAAGGCAATGATGGAGAGAAGGGAGTGATGGGGTGAAGGCAATGATGGAGAGAAGGGAGTGATGGGGTGAAGGCAATGATGGAGAGAAGGGAGTGATGGGGTGAAGGCAATGATGGGGAGACAGCAGTGATGGGGTGAAGGCAATGATGGAGAGAAGGGAGTGATGGGGTGAAGGCAATGATGGAGAGACGGCAGTGATGGGGTGAAGGCAATGATGGGGAGAAGGGAGTGATGGGGTGAAGGCAATGATGGAGAGATGGCAGTGATGGGGTGAAGGCAATGATGGGGAGAGGGGAGTGATGGGGTGAAGGCAATGATGGGGAGAAGGGAGTGATGGGGTGAAGGCAATGATGGGGAGAAGGGAGTGATGGGGTGAAGGCAATGATGGGGAGAAGGGGGTGATGGAGCACTTATTCAAAACCTATGGTGAGTTGAGTCACATTATAAATGTTATTTAATTATAAGTATGCACTGCTACACTACAACCGTGTCCATAGCCCCGCCCCCTTATGACCAAAGCCCCGCCCCTGCCACACCTCCATCCCCGCCCTGCCGGGCCATGGAAGAATGGTCTTGCTTGAAACCGGTCCCCGGTGCAAAAAAGGTTGGGGACCACTGTCTTAGAAAACAAAAGGGTAAGCAGTTGAAATTAAACGTGCTCAGCCCTTCTTTCTTTTGACATTTTTCAAAGGCGACTTGACTAGTTTTGACAGAATAAGTGAGTTTGGACGCGACACTTCTGTGTTTAGTGGCTTTAGGCTACTTTCACACTTGCGTTATTTTGCTGTGCATTTTTTGCGCACACAAACGCATGAAAAAAAAACGCATCATGTGTTTGTGTGCTTTTTTTGCGGGTTTTGGTGCGTTTTTTTTTTTTTTTTAAATGCATGCTTTTTTGCGTATACGTGCGCATTACAATGCGCACCCATAGACTATAATGGGTGTTTTGCTGTAAAAAAAAAAAAAAAAAAAGCATTGCGTGCGCATGCGTTTTTTTTGGGGCAAGTCGGACGCACAAAAAATGCAACAGGATGCATTTTGTACGCACGAGCGCACTCTACAAAAAACGCATGCGCATACAAACGCATGTGTATGCGCACCCATGTTAAAGTATGGGGGGAAAACGCATGCGTTTTTTTGGGCTAAAAAACAGCGCAAAAAAATGCAAGTGTGAAACCAGCATAAAGATGGTTTATTACCAGCAACTGAGAGTTATGAAATGAATACTTTATCTATATTTTTGAATAACGTCCAGACAAATCATGGCCACAGCAGACAGTGAGTGGCATAGACTTCCAGATTAGTCAGTCGATCCAATTGGTAACAATCATTGGTAATGAAGAGCTAACCCCCATGGTAACAAATGCTGTGAAGCCTTGCTTTAGACGGCCATTATTAGCGCTTTCTACAAGTTCTTCTTTTATGATGAAAACAACACTTATTCCTGTAAGTCTTCCTATACAGAGCATTTATCATCAGCCTTGGCAGTTTCTGCATTAATGTCTTTTAACTAGTGCTTCTATTCTTAAAAAATGAAAGATTTTTTTTCTTTCATAAGACAATATGCTGAATTTTATATTTAATTTATCCTTAATCACCTTAAAAGGGAACAGAAATCCCAATCTTGCCCTCAGGTGTAGATTTTGTGATTTTTCTCTGCCTTTCTGTCTTAAGGGCATGTAAGCTTTTTATATTGGTAAGACTGTTTAAAAGAAAATCATTGCACATAGCTAAATACGTCAGCTGGGATAAATGGCCGGGCAGCGGCATCGCTGTGTGTACTGAGATATCATGTGCGGAACAATTGCTCTTGTGACGCTTTTTCCTTTCCATACAAAGGAGGAGATTACCAATGACAAATGTACATTAGGCAGCCTTTGGAGTAGAATTAAGCTAGCTTCTCATTTTGTTACTAGTGTAGGATCCATTTGAATACAATTCCTTAATTCCTGGAGCAGCCGGCCAACTTAAAGCATTAGTCTGCTTTGCCTTCTAATATAATAACCACCTAGGGTATTACAATTGGGTGGCTACAGCTGTGTCTGTTATAGGGAAACAGCGGCTGGAAATAGAACTGATTTGCATGCCAGAGAAATTTTCTTTGTCATTTGCTGTTTTCCATTGTATCTTACATGTAAAAGACCTTTGTGCACAATGACTGTTTTCGACAACCCATCTCTGTGCTCTCGCAGTAACGTAGCATGTGGTCTATAAGAGCTTTTCAATGTATCTTCCCAGCTTCTAGAACAATAAAATGTAGAAGACATGTCGGGCATGTTCAGAACTCCTCTCTTGACTACTAGCTTTACTGTCTGACATGATTAGTTAGCCACACCTTTACCAAAGATTTATGTTACAGTTGACATGCACTTCTTGCAACCTAAAGGTTGGCCCATGTCAACATGCTTACGACCGCCCATCAAACTAACAAAATGCTCGGTCGTGGGATGTTTGGATTGTTTATTCCATCACCAAAATTACTGTAATTAGCTGCACATCACCCCGTGTAAACGTGGGATATGCTGATAATAGTGTGATGCTACATGGGGACAGAACCATCATATTGGCAATCGTTCTGCCTGTGTAAAGAGGTCATTCAAACAAGCACAGATCAGCGTATATATAGTTTATCACTGTTAATGGCTCGAGATCTGCTTAGCTGAATACAGTTATATAAATGTAAGGAATAAGTATGATTAACCCTAGAACGCTTGACCATAAAAATCTACACTTTCACATACCTGGGGCCTTTTAGGCCCGTGTGCAAATAACATGGAATAACTCAAAAATAATTTTCAAAGTTTATTTGAAAATTGCAAAGTAAGGATGCATTCCCACTAGCGCTGGTGTCTGCCAGGAGGAGATCTGTAATGGATCTGACCTCCTGGTGACCCCAGCTAAGGCTGGCGGAATCCCGGCATTCCAGCAGCCTTAACTGGAGTTACCAAGAGATCAGATCCATTACGGATCACCTCCTGGCAGACCCCAGCACCAGTGGGAACACAGCCTAAGATGTGAATAATTCAAAACATTACTATGTGCAAAAAAACCCAAAAGAGTAACTGAACGGATTTAAAACGCCCAATATACGCATTCGATAATACTCTTTATAATGTTTTTTTGTCTAAAAGTTTTTTATATAAAAGTTGCAGTAAACATGCTGCAGGAATATCTCTTTTCAAAGGTTCCTTTTCTACTTTACTAATGACCGCAACAACTTTCACACGTTATCTGTTCGGAAGAATGCTCCTTGCAGACAATTTGTCCACAAGTAGTACAGACATGCTCGGATTTCCTGTCCTTCTTTGCTGGACAAATATAACATCGCTTTCTTTTTTTATTGTATGATTTTGTACTCCCTGCCAGAAGAGTAAGGCCAATATAAGCATAGAGTTCCTCTTTTGTTATATTTTTCCATGTTTTTTTTCTTCCTGAAGCGATACGTTTTCCTTCTAAGTTAGTACACAAAACTACCTCATCTACAATATCATCTGAAAAAATTTACAGAACATATCTATTTTGGACAAGAATTGTGGAATTCCTATAGTTCCTTGAGCAACTCTTACAATATTGTGTGATGGGGTTCGTCCAAGAACCTCAGCAGTACTGTTCCAAAAAACATTAGTTTTGGATGTTCTATTTGTACGTTCTGCTGGATCCATTACTTCTTCATCACCTGAAGAATCACTGGACGATGATGTACAGTCATGGCCAAAAGTTTTGAGAATGACACAAATATTAATTTTTACAAAGTCTACTGCTTCATTTTTTCTAATGGCAATTTGCATATACTCCAGAATGTTATAAAGAGTGATCAGCTTAACAGCAATTACTTGCAAAGTCAATATTTGCCTAGAAAATGAACTTTATCCCCCAAAACACATTTCAACATCATTGCAGCCCTGCCTTAAAAGGACCAGCTAAAATCGTTTCAGTGATTGCTCCATTAACACAGGTGTGGGTGTTGATGAGGACAGGGCTGGAGGTCAATCTGTCATGATTAAGTAAGAATGACACCACAGGACACTTTAAAAGGAGGCTGGTGCTTGGCATCATTGTTTCTCTTCTGTTAACCATGGTTATCTCTAAAGAAACACGTGCAGTCATTATTGCACTGCACAAAAATGGCCTAACAGGGAAGAGTATCGCAGCTAGAAAGATTGCACCTCAGTCAACAATCTATCGCATCATCAAGAACTTCAAGGAGAGAGGTTCCCTTGTTGCCAAAAAGGCTCCAGGGCGCCCAAGAAAGACCAGCAAGCGCCAGGACCGTCTCTTAAAAGTGTTTCAGCTGCGGGATCGGGCTACCAGCAGTGCAGAGCTTGCTCAGGAATGGCAGCAGCCAGGTGTGAGTGCACCTGCACGCACTGTGAGGTGGAGACTCTTGGAGCAAGGCCTGGTCTCAAGGAGGGCAGCAAAGAAGCCACTTCTCTCCAGGAAAAACATCATGGACAGACTGATATTCTGCAAGAGGTACAGGGAGTGGACTGCTGAGGACTGGGGTAAAGTCATTTTCTCTGATGAATCCCCTTTTCGATTGTAGGGACATCTGGAAAACGGCTTATTCGGAGAAGACCAGGTGAGCGCTACCACCAGTCTTGTCTCATGCCAACTGTCAAGCATCCTGAAACCATTCATGTGTGGGGTTGCTTCTCAGCCAAGGGAATGGGCTCTCTCTCTCAGTCTTGCCTAAAAACACAGCCATGAATAAAGAATGGTACCAGAATGTCCTCCAAGAGCAACTTCTCCCAACCGTCCAAGAGCAGTTTGGCGATCAACAATGCCTTTTTCAACATGATGGAGCACCTTGCCATAAAGCAAAGGTGATAACTAAATGGCTCAGGGAACAAAACATAGAGATTTTGGGACCATGGCCTGGAAACTCCCCAGATCTTAATCCCATTCAGAACTTGTGGTCAATCATTTTGAGACTGGTGGACAAACAAAAACCTTCAAATTCAGACAAAATAAAAGCATTGATTTTGCAAGAATGGACTGCTATCAGTCAGGATTTGATCCAGAAGTTGATTGAGAGCATGCCAGGGAGAATTGCTGATGTCCTGAAGAAGGGTCAACACTGCAAATATTGACTGCATTAACTCATTCTAACTGTCAACATAACCTTTTGCTACTCATAATATGATTGCAATTATATTTCTGTATGTGATAAAAACATCTGGCAAACACACTTAAAAACCAGAGGCCAGCAGATCATGTGAAAATATAATATTTGTGTCATTCTCAAAACTTTTGGCCATGACTGTAGAGACATTAGCTGGTGGCACGTACTCTTCATCAGACAAAGAAAGTTCACTGTCTTCATCACTATCAAAAATGATTGCTTCGATTTCTTGGTCAGTCAAACCCCTGGATGTAGACTATGCCATTGTAACCTTAGAAGTCAGAAAACTAAAATGAAAAAAAAAAAGATTACAATCAGGGTTGTACACTCTTTGTTAGTGTGTGTGCTAAGGGTAAAGTGCAGACCCCTCCTCTCACCTTCAGCAAGTCACCACTTTCTTTTAGGTGCAGTAGAAGCGTTTGGATTTTTGCAACTCAGAAAGTTTCTTTTTCAAGAAACAAGAAAGCTGACTCCTTCCTCCAAAGTCTCAAGTCTCTTCAGCAAGTAGCACACAATGAACAGTGTTCAGGACCTATGATGATGTCAGAGACGCATGACGTTGAGAGGGACCCTCCTTCCCAAGATCACATGACCATGTAGTCAGGCAGAATTCACACTCTTCATAGCAACAGCAGAGTCATAGAGACTGAGTCAAAGTCTTCCCCAGCAACAGTGAAGACAAAAAGACTTGGGATCACTTGTAAACCTAGTACGGGCCTAAAAGGCCCCAGGTATGTGAATATGGGGTATTCACAAAAAAGAGTTGTTATACCGAAATGCTGGTAACGTAAAAATAAATGAACAACTGGAAATGACAAACGACTATATACCTGAGGAATACCTAGAGTTTCAAAATTCTATCTAAAGTAATCTTGCAGAAAATAGAAAACAATTAACAGGGTGGGCCTGCGAGGCCCCAGGTATGCGTTCTAGGGTTAATAGCTGCAGTCCGGCAAAGAAACCTCCAATGTTGACTGTTTAAGATCCACACTTAATGTTTTCTTTGTGATCTACATATATCACAAATTCACTTTTAGCCTGATTTTTTTACATGCAACCTAAGGTCTGAGCGTGTAAAAATGCCAGTTAGCACATGCTGTCTTTTACAAGTCTACGATTACCTAGGATGGTTACCTAGTAGCTTTCCATTTGAGAAGTATACAGGCTGTATGTTTTCTAAGCCTCTGAATAAAGCAAAACCTATCTCCATTTGGTAATGGTCCTGATGTTCTACTGAGAACAATGATCTATATACCTTCATGGACTATCCTGGAAGTCAGCGAATAAGCAATTTTAAGCATTCATTGGTTGTTCACTGGCATGTTTATATGGGCTGCTGATCAGGAATGGGTGTTCCTAATTGGTCTCGTGGCCTTTATTTGGCCAATATTAATGTGCTTCTCTTCATGTCTGACAGCCATTCCATTCCAGTGTCAGTTGAATTACAACCAGAGTAGACCTCATTCTACTTAATGTGCTTCTGATTAGGTGATCACCTGAGCCAAATCTTATTTAACGAAGGAAAGTATAAAAAATAACCTGCTGTGATGTTCACAATCCTCTTGCAATAGGACAAGCTGGATGGCAAAACAAGTGCTAGTAATATCCCAAAAGTAATAGGAATGAAGAAATAACTTTTAACCATGCCAAAGGAGTAGAAAAGAAAAGTCTTGAGTGAGGAAAAGAAGGGCTCAATTCTGGCTTTACTCGCAGAGAAATACAGTGAGTGTCATGTTGCCTCCATCCTTAAAATTTCTAAGATTGCAGTCCATTACAACAAGGTCAAGCAGCAGACATTGGGGACAGCAAAGCTACAGACCAGCAGAGGGCGAAAATGACTCTCCACTGATCGGGATGACCGTCATCTTATTCAAAAGTCACTCAGCAACCGCAGGATGACATCAAGTGACCTACAAAAGGAATGGCAAATGGCAGCTGGGGTGAAGTGCAAGGCAAGAACAGTTCTTAACAGGCTCCTAGAGTCATGTAAAGGTAGAAATAAGCCTTTCATCAATGAGAAGCAAAGGAGAGCCAGGCTGAAGTTTGCCAAAGACCATAAGGATTCGACCATAGAGGACTGGAGTAAGGTAATCTTCTCTGAGTCTAATTTTCAGCTTTGCCCAACACCTGGTCGTCTAATGGTTAGACTGAGAGCTGGAGAGATGTACACGCCACAGTGTCTTGCACCCACTGTGAAATTTGGTGGAGGATCGCTGATGATCTGGGGATGCTTCAGCAAGACTGAAATTGGGCAGGTTAATCTTTGCAAAGCACGTATGAATCAAGCCACATACAAGGTTATCCTGGAAAATCAGTTGATTCCTTCTGCTTAGGCAATGTTCCCCAACTCTGAGGACTGGTTTTTCCAGCCGAACAATGCGCCATGCCACACAGCTAGGTCAATCAAGGTGTGGATGTAGGACCACCTCATGAAATCCCTGTCATGGCCAACCCAATCTCCAGACCTGATCCCCATTTGAAAACCTCTGGAATGTAATCAAGAGGAAGATGGATAGTCGCAAGCCATCAAAGAAGAACTGCTTAAATGTTTGTACCAGGAGCGGCATAAGGTCACCCAAAAGCAGTGTGAAAGACTGGTGGGAAGCATGCCAAGACCCATGAAAGCTGTGATTACAAATCATGGTTATTCCGCAAAATATTGATTTCTGAACTCTTCCTGAGTTAAAACATTAGTATTGATGATCCTAAATGATTATGAACTTGTTTTCTTAGCATTATTTGAGGTCTTCAAGCACTGCACTTTTTTGTTCTTTTGACCATTTCTCATTTTCTGAAAACAAATACAAAATATAGTGCTTGGAAATTCGGAGACATATTGTCAGTAGTTTATAGAATAAAAGAGCAATTTACATTTTACTCAAAAATATACCCATAAAGAAAAAAATCGGACAAACTGAAAATTTTGTAGTGGTCTCTTTATTTTTATATTGTGAGCAGTTGACTCACTCAGCTGCTTTACCAGTTAGACACAGGAACCGTATTGGTGGTTGTTCACATGCTAGTTTTTTTTCTCAAATAGCTGAGGAAAAGCTCAATCCTCCTAATCAGTTATTTCCATATACACAAAGGCACTGGGAGCACTGCACATTCAATTCCAAATGAAAACTTGAACAAAATATCAATATTTAAACTGAAAATGAATAAAAAGGAATGATAGGATGTTCTAAAATAATAGCAGTGTCTATATTTTCATTTGCGAACGCGAATATTTACAGTATAAACTGAAATTTGTTTTCTAGACTTAGCTTTTCTGTTAATCACTGAACTAATATTTAGTTGTATAACCTTTATTTCTGATAACTGCTTTACATCTGTGTGGAATGGCGTCAAATAACATCTGGCACCAGTGAACAGATATTCCAGCCTAAGCTGACTGGACTACATTTCACAGTTAGTTTGTATTCTTAGGTTTTAAATCAAAAACCTCATTTTTTTTATGTCACTCCACAAATTCTCAATCTGGATATGGTCTGGGTATCGGGCTGGCCACTTCATAACATCAATCTTGTTGGTCTGGAATGATGATGTTGCCGCCTGCTTGCTGGTGTGTTTTGGGGTAGTTGTCCTGCTGAAACACCCATTTCAAGGGTATTTCTTCTTGAGCATAAGGCAACATGACCGTTTCCAGAGGTTTGATATATTCAAACTGGTCCATGGTGGTTGGTATGCGATAAATGGGCCCAGCTCCATTGTATGAGAAACATTCCCAAACGATTATGCTCTGTACTGTGGCTTGAATTCAGGGTTTATGTGTAGTCTGCGGCCTTTAGACCCATGAGAACAATCTTTCTCTCATCTGTCCATAGAATGTTGTGGCACTTTTCTTTTTTCTGAAGTCTTTCCAACACGTCTTTTTTCAGCAATGGCACTTTTATGAGGGTTTCTTGCAAATAGTTTGGATTCACGTAGGCATCTTCTGATGGTTGCAGGACTTACAGGTAACTGAAGATCTTCTTTGATCTCCCTGGAGAAGATCATTGGGTGCTTTTTTGCCATTTGTGTGATTCCATGATCTGTGTGGATGGTACAGTAGTATTTTCTTTACTTCCTCGTGTTTCACATTTTGTTTGCCATTTTAAACCATTGGAAATCTTATTAGCTGAGCAGACAAT
Source organism: Dendrobates tinctorius (assembly GCF_039654945.1). Classification (NCBI taxonomy): domain Eukaryota; kingdom Metazoa; phylum Chordata; class Amphibia; order Anura; family Dendrobatidae; genus Dendrobates; species Dendrobates tinctorius. Next base: position 14,541,588 of record NW_027361827.1, read on the forward strand.
TATTTTCTGCAGTTTTTGTGTCTTCCCCTCTCCAATCAACTTTTTGATCAAAGTTTTTCCTCCTTTAGTACAATGTCTGGAATGATCAATTTTACTCACTGAGCAAGGCCTAAAACCAGCAGGTACATTTGCTTCGCTCCTCCTTTAAATAAGGGCCATAATTGATTATCAAATGCTGACAGCGGCATTTAACGCATGCCTCCTGCCATCGGGCCGGAAATAAGGGCACCGCTGACCCCCGTCACGTGATCGGGGGTCATCGGTGCATCAGCATAACAACGGAATGCTGGATTGCTATGAGTGCCACTCATAGGCGACCTGATCATCGCTTCTATGTAGCAAAGCCGATTGGGTTATGGCAGCTTCTAGTCTCCCATGGAGGCTATTGAAGCATGCCAAAAGTAAAAAAAAAAAAAAATAGTTTTAAAAATATAAAAAAATTAAAGTTTAAATCACTCCCCTTCGCCCCATTCAGAACAAAACAATAAAAAAAATCAAACATACACGTTAGATCGGGCATTTTGGAACCCGGCGATACCCATCAATAAAAAAAGGTTTAACCTGATCGCTAAACGGCGTAGCGAAAAAATAATCGAAACGCCAGAATGTTTTTTTTTTTTTTTTTGGTCGCCACAACATTGCATTAAAATGCAATAACGGGCGATCAAAATAACGTATCTGCACAAAAAGTGGTATCATTAAAAATGACAGCTTGGCACGCAAAAAATAAGCCCTCACCCGACCTGAGATGACGAAAAATGGAGATGCTAAGGGTCTCGGAAAATGGCGCAAATTTTTTTTTTTATTTAATTTTTTTATTAGGAAATTTTGGAATCTTTTTTCACCACTTAGATAAAAAAGAACCTAGACATGTTTGGTGTCAATGAACTCGTAATGACCTGGAGAATCAAAATGGCAGGTTAGTTTTAGCATTTAGTGAACCTAGCAAAAAAACAAACAAAAAAAAGTGTGGGATTGCACTTTTTTTTGCAATTTCACCGCGCTTAGAATTTTTTTTCCTTTTTCGAGTACACGACATGTTAAAACCAATGATGGCGTTCAAAAGTACAACTCGTCCTGCAAAAAATAAGCCCTCACATGGCCATATTGAAGTAAAAATAAAAAAGTTATGGCTCTGGACATAAGGGGAGCGAAAAATGAAAACTCTTAACCGTAAAAAGCTCCGGTCATTAGGCCTGTTTCACACTTCCGTTTTTGTGTCCGCCAAACGGATCCGTTTCCGTTTTTTTGACGGAAACTGATGCAAACGGATCCGTTTTTTTAAAAACGGATCCGTTTTTTTGACGGATCCGCGGTAACCGTAATGGAAGTCTATGGGACAAAAAAAACGGATCCTGCAAAAAATGGCGGATCCGTTTTTTTACGGAAAACAACGGATTTTGACGGATTTGAAAAAACGGAAGTGTGAAACAGGCCTAAAGGGGGTAAATGAGTCAATCACAGCCAGTTAGCAGCATGCATGCCATGACTGTTGATTCTGTTGGTTGCCTACACCTAGTCATGAATTTTTTCCCATGATGTATGATTTTTGGACTGCTATTATTTTGGACATAACTATCTGATCAGAGAATTCTGCTTTTTTTCTCCACTTATGAGTTTCCCCCTTCATCCTGATCTTATTATGGGGCAGCACGGTGGCTCAGTGGTTACTACTGCAGCCTTGCAGCGCTGGGGTCCTGGGTTCGAATCCCACCAAGGACAACATCTGCAAGGAGTTTGTATGTTCTCCCCGTGTTTGCGTGGGTTTCCTCCGGGTACTCCGGTTTCCTCCCACACTCTAAAGACATACTGATAGGGAATTTAGATTGTGAGCCTCATCGGAGACAGTGATGATAATGTGTGCAAACTGTAAAGCGCTGCGGAATATGTTAGCGCTATATATAAAAAAAAAAAAAAAAAATAGAGAGATTATTATCCACTCAAAAAAAAAAAATTTCAGCTCAACCTCATCCTGTCCAAGACAAGGCAGTTGTCCAGCACAGTGAGGTTTGAGGTTACACCTCACTTTATAAAGGAAGGAGGTGTATGTGTAAGTCTTTTTCCTCACATTGGCACTAGATTCAAATCCATACTGATCAGTACTGCTGTATAATATCCTGGGTGCGGTTGCTGCTTCTGTCTGTGTTGTAACTAATGAGTATAGAATAAGAATATCTGTGTTTCCTTTGCTGTGTATGGAAGAGGCCACAGTAGCTGGTCTACTCCAACCCTGCTCAGAGTCCATTGTAATTTAAGATGGAGAACCTGCAGAGGGGACAACTGGTGAAAATGCAACCTCATAAAATATTCAGAAATTGTATTATTTCTCATGTATACACATGACAGCTAATTCTTAAAGTTTACATGGAAATGTAGATTTCAGTTACCCCTATTTAACCATACAAATGAATACTGTACATTTACTATAGCTATTCATTAAGTTATAACTGCCCGGAATTACCAGTGTGATGATGGTCATTGCAAAGTGGACCCACATATATTTTTTGGTATAGGAGATCATGCTCTATTTTTAAAGGAAATATGTCCATAGGGTCAACCTTCCTAAGTCACCTATTTGGGCATACAGGCCATAGAAAGATGAATAAAATGACACCTTCATATCTCTTCTACAATGAATGGTTCCCGAGAAAGCCACAGTTTTCTTAACATTCAAATGAGCTGTTAAGAGCTATGGGCTGGACATAGAACTCCCTGAGAATCTGCCTCCTGAGATTATTTTAAATGAAGGTGGGTGTTACTAGTGTAAAACATGTAGATGAGGAGAGCAGACTTTCAATCATTACATGGTTCACACTGGAGATATCACTCTTCATTAAAAATATTTCTTGAGTCAGATTATAAGGGATGTCTTTGTCTAGCCCATAGATCTTAACAGCTCACTTACATATGAAGATAAACATGGATTTCTCTGGAAATCGGATTTCAGACACCAAGGTATCATCTTATTTAGCATCCTGTGACCTGTATGCCCATATAGACGGCTTAGAAAGGTTGATCCTGCTAACAGATTTTCTTTAAGTTTACTTTTTGTTGAAATTCTGACTTCAGATATTTTGATCAACGGGGGTTTGGCTGTTGAGATCCCTAGACGCTTAAGCTGAGCCTCTTTGGCTGTGATTGCCTTTCCTCATCTATCCTTGGCGACGTTTGTAGAGGTTTGTAAGGAGTCATACAGTTTCTTTGAGCTCATTCAGCACTAGCCCTGACTCTCCGAAGATCAGACAAGCAGAGGCAATCACAGTGATCACCTTAGATCAATCATTCTGGAAATGTATCCTGATTGAACTGTGTTTTTAGTGTCAGGTAGAGAAAGTATCCATCCTTGATGGGAGATCAGCATAAAGGGGGTTTTACACTAAGCAATATCGCTAGCAATATCGCTAAAACGTCACTGGTTTTGTGACGTTATAGCGATATTGCTAGTGATATCGCTATGTGTGACACTTACCAGCGACCGGCTCCCCCGCTGTCCATCGCTGATCGCGCGAGAATGTCCGGCTCCATTTCTCGTCGGGCGCTTCCTGCTGAGACTTCCTGCTGTGACGACGAGCGACGCGTGGAGGCGGGCGGGAGGACGTCAGGATCGCTGCGTGTGAATGGTAAGTATCGTGCGCTGCGTCGCTGCTGCACCGCTGTGAGGTCTTTCTGTATGAAAGCTCACTAGCGATCATTTAGCGATGCACCAGCGATCCTGACCGGGTCGGATCGCCGGTCGGATCGCTGGTGCATCGCTAAATGTAAAAGGGCCTTTAGACTTGGTCTGCAAGACTTGCTAGGAGACTAGGTAAAGAAAAAGTTATATTGACCATTGAAAAAAATTCCAGTTTTTGAGCTTTTAAAAATGCTTTTAGATTGTGTGTCCTTTTACCCTCTCAATACTGGCCATTTGCATAAGGTTGCTCATTTGTCTGATTGCTATATCCCCTGACTCCCAATGTGAATATGCACAAATCAGGGGACAGGGAAGGGAGGTTAATCTGCTAAAAAACAAGAAAAAATTCCAGCTTCCAAATATAAGCAAAATTTATTCAGGCATAATGACCAGAGAAGCTTTTTGGATGCTTCGTTGAAAACATATATGTTCCTGATGGACTTAATGCGCGCAAGGAAATTATGTTCCATTTCTAAAGTACAGATTTTTACATTGGATTGTATTTGTAATTATATATGTTTGAAATTGATTATTGGATATATCCCATTTTTCTATTTTTAATTAATTTGGTTTGTATCATGCGGTTTTTATTGCCATTATGCACCATGTGTTTAGGTCTGTGATTGGTGGAAGGAGGTATATACTGTATATACTGCATGATGTCTGTGTGTTAGCAGCTTGGAAAAAGAACTACGAATTGTTTGAATCGCGTTGCTACTGCTATTCTGCACTGATGCGATCTGACTGTTGACCTTGCTTTTATGCCTGAATAAATTTTGCTTATATTTGGAAGCTGGAATTTTTTCTTGTTTTTTGGAATCTCCACATGTTACTACACGGAGTCCGTGCTTCCATGCGCCACCAGCCAAGACAGGTGAGCTGGTTATCCACCGTGTTGCAGGTTCATCTGCTGCCAGACTTCTTTGGCAGGGCTTCTATGCAAGACTACATTTTCAGGCATAGCAATTTGCCCCCTAGTGTTGTGCTTCCACCATAGACATTAAATTGTGGGCCAATCAAAGAACATTTCTGTAGTAGTCTTTTTATGAGTAGAAGCTCTTGTGTGATTCGCTTGATTCTGTTACTAAATGCTATAGTTATCAGGTTTTTCAGATGTGCCAAATAGCTATGATTTATTTGAAGTGGTTTTGGACCATCTTTGATTTATTTCTAGTTCATTTTGCCTCTTACATATGTCCCAGATACTCTTAGTGCAGAGGTGGGATATTTCAGGATGACCTTTTCACCGGACCCCGGGCAGATTTGCGGGGACAACAGTGCTCGGGCTGGCAGCTGCTTTTTCACAGGTGCCGGTTCTTTAATTTCTTCTTAGCGTAACTCCTCGCTGCGTCGTGTGAAATGAAAGATTACGGGGACAAGGGGGCATCCTCTACGTCTGGAGGTAAGAAGGTTTAAGCATACTCACAGACGCAGATTCTTTACTGTAAGAGCAGTGAGACTATGGAACTCTCTGCCATATGATGTTGTAATGAGTGATTCCCTACTAAAATTTAAGAAGGAACTGGATGCCTTTCTTGAAAAGTATAATATTACAGGGTATATACACTAGTTTCCTTAATATTGCGTTGATCCAGGGAGCTAGTCTGATTGCCGTATGTGGAGTCGGGAAGGAATTTTTTTCCCCAATGTGAAGTTTACTGTTTGCCACATGGGTTTTTTTTGCCTTCCTCTGGATCAACATGTTAGGGCAAGTTAGGACAGGATATGGGTTGAACTAGATGGACTTAAAGTCTCCCTTCAACCTTAATAACTATGTTACTATGTTACATCCTCGTGCTAGCCAGTTCTAGCTTCGGATATACTATATGGACAGTTATCGTGCAATGTGCTCCTGTAGAAGGCAGCAGCCCCTCCTGTGATGTCTATACCTCAGCGTCAGTGTTTTCTGAGATGTCTTTACCGCAGCCCCAGCGTTTTCTGAGATGTATGTACCGCAGCACCATGTCTGCTGTGATTCATATACAGCAGCCCTAGTGTCTCCTGTGTGATGTACAGCATTCTCTGTGTCTGCTATGTGATGTGTACTGCAAATTTCCCACTGCTAGAGTTCTCTAAATGTGGCGTGAGCAGTGATGAATTTCCTGCTGTGAGGAGATTGCAGTGTAATATACAACTGTGTTCGGTATGACTTAAGGTCCTGTCACACATAGCGATCTCGCTAGCGAGATCGCTGCTGAGTCACAAGTTTTGTGACACAACAGCGATCTCACCAGCGACATCGCTGTGTGTGACAGCGATCAGCGACCGGCCCCCCTGCCGGTATCGCTGATCGCTCTGGGAAACCTCTGGACTTTTCTTTGGTCGCTGGTCTCCCACTGGCCAGCACACATCGCTGCGTGTGACAGGCGGGAGACCAGCGAACTGCTGGTAACTAACGTACACATCGGGTATCCAAGGGACGTGCATCCCTTAGATACCCGATGTGTACGTTAGTTACCAGCTCCCTCCATCAGCGCGCTGGTAACTAACGAACACAGCGACGCCGCGCGCTTGGCGTCGCTGTGCTGATCGCTGGTGAAGCTGTCTGTTTGACAACTCACCAGCGATCCTGACATGTTGATATCGTTGTTGGGATCGCTTGTGAGTCGCTATGTGTGACGGGGCCCTTACTGCTGCGAGTTCTTTACTAAACATATCGAAAACAGCCGCCTGCACTCCAGAACGAAGCAAATCTGGAAAAGCAGTTACAAGTAGCAACATCACACCAACCTACAAACACAGTTGCACCAAAGAAAAGTAATTTCAGCCACCACATTAGGGATGAGTTAATAATATGTTTGACCTAATGTTGCAGGGTAATTTTCAAGTTGGTTATTTTGTATGGCCCCCGAAAGATGGTATAAATATCCAAATGGCTCCTGGCAGAAAAAAGGTCACGCAACCCTGCCTGAGTTGGGTATGTCTGATTTATATTGTCTTCTAATGACTCCTATAAGGACATTAATCAGTTGGTAGTTGCCAATGAAAACAGTATGAAGTATCTGACTAATGCAACTTTACGGTAATCTAGCTTCTTTGTGCATTTTATTCAAAGATCTTCATATACCAACCCGTTAATCTACTTTTGATTGGCTGACAAGGTGAATATTTAACAATTTCAATTACAGCTTGAACAGCAAAATTCCCTATAGCAGTACTAGGAGTCCAAAAGGATTACCACTAAGAAATTGGTTTTCATAAACTTTTCAAGTGAGGACACCAGCTTTTTCGATTTGATATGCTGAGTATTATGAAAATAGTTAAGTTCATTACACTGATGTTTTTCTTATCCATGTGAATATAATTTGAAGATTACATGTATTAGGGTTTAGAGAATTAAACAGGTTAATCTCTAGGATCTGAACATATCCTGAGCAGCTGGCAGGGTGTGATATTTGCTTTGGTTTTGAGTATTTAATAGAATTACAGCAGGGGAAAGAACTTGCAACAACCTTTCAAAAGGGATGTCTAGTGAATTTGGACAGCTAAAGACATGAATCTCCTATACCATGTTTTAGACCATGTGTACTTTAGAAAATCCAAAACAAAAAAAGGTAAATGACCACAACACATTTCTTTATTTGTATGGTTTGCCTCCTGGTATTAGTTTTGCTAGTGCATACATTGTAATTTAATAAACAGTGAAATTATACAAATTTGCCTTAAATTGAGCCTTATAGAAAGGTGTTCTCAACGGCAAAGGCAAGAATGTATGGAGGAGCTGAAAATCCAGTGCACACAATCTGGTCTAGATAAGAATATGACCTTTGGAGAGGTTTTATGGCCCCTTTACATTTAGCGATGCACCAGCAATCTGACAACGATACGACTTGGTCAGGATCGCTGGTGCATCGCTAAATGGTCGCTAGTGAGCTGCCACACAGGCAGATCTCACCAGCGAAGTAGCGACGCAGCAGCGGTCGTTACTTACCTTTCATACGCAGAGATGCTGATGTCCTCCGCCTGCGTCCACGCGTCGCTTGTCGGCGCCAGCAGGAAGCGCCCGACGAGAAATGGACCCAGCCGATCTCGCGTGATCAGCGTCAGACAGCGGGGGAGCCGGTCGGAGGTAAGTATCACACATAGCAATATCGCTAGCAATATCGCTGCTGCGTAACAAGATCGGTGACGCTTTAGCGATATTGCTAGCGATATCGCTATGTGTAAAACCCCCTTAAGAGTACATGTCTTTGACCAGTATATTTAAAGAGCCATGACTTCATTAAAAAAGTCCATTGTCCCCATCGTAAGAAAAGAATCAATTAGTAAAAATATGTTCTTGTCAAATTAAAATAGTGCACTGTAGCTGTATATCTCGTAAGAAAGTAAAGTTACATTAGTGAAGAGCGAATGTGCTCGGATAACATGTTGTTATCCTAGCATCTGGGAGTGCTTGTATATTATGTTCCAGTCCCTGCGGCTGCATGATTTGCAGCTGTTAAGGTCCCGTTACATTTAGCGATGCACCAGCGATCCCGACAACGATATGACCCTGTCAGGATCGCTGGTGCATCACTAAATGGTCGCTAGTGAGCTGCCACACAGGCAGATCTCACCAGCGACATAGCAGAGGGCGGCGGTCGTTACCTGTCAGACGGCAGCTCTGGTGACGACTTCCTCTCGCATCCATGGAGTCGCTCGTCGGCGCCAGCAGGAAGCCGACAACGAGAAATGGACCAGGACGATCTGGCGCGATCAGCGATATCCAGCAGGGAGCCGTGTTGGAGGTAAGTGTCAGATGTAGCGAGATCGCTAGCGATATCGCTATTGCGTCACAAAATCGGTGACGCTTTAACGATATCGCTAGCGATCTCGCTATGTGTGAAGGGGGCTTTAGACAGCCTGAGCATATTTGGGGATACCAAATAGGCAATCCCTCACATGTGTTGAGGCTGCCTCATAGCTGCAAATCATACAGCCGCAGGGACTCAAACATAATATACGAGCACGCCCATATGCTCAGATAACACCCGAGTGTGCTTGGATAAGCACATTTGCTCATCACTGGTTACAACTCATATGGCTGTGTGGTGAAAGATGTAGTGAATGAATATAAGTTTATCATATTGTTTGACCAAAATTTTTATGATCTTTAAAAACTTCTTTTAACGATTTCCTGACCGCCAATAGATTTTAAACGCCTGAGTGATACTGCTCCTACTCTGTTGTGATGTTCTAAAACATCTCTGCAAAGGAGCACAGCTACAAGTGATTGTGTAGGTGCAGAAGCAGGGATCCAGCTGTCAGAGTCCCCATAGAGAAGGCATAGATGGTTTATTAACATCTGTGTCTTCCCCATCGCTGTATACACAACACTTTCTCCTCCATACGGCATTCATGTGATTGTGGAGTATAGTGAGGGAACAGGAGTTAATGGAGACCCACACAGCTCTTCCATGCAGCCATGAGACTGCAGTTCTCTGGTAACCAGGCTTAATCTACCAATACCAGTTGGGGTACCTTTACACCTAGCGATGCACCAGCGATCCCGACCAGCGATATGACGCGGTCAGGATTGCTGGTGCATCGCTAGGTGGTCGCTAGTGAGCTGCCACACAGGCAGATCTCACCAGCGACATCGCAGGGGACGGGGATCGCTACTTACCTGTCAGACGCGGCGATCCTGCGTCCTCCCGCCCGGCTCCACGCGTCGCTCGTCATCACAGCAGGAAGCGCCGCAGGAAGTGGCCGACGAGAAATGATCCAGGAGCTTCTCGCGTGATCAGCGATAACCAGCGGGGGAGCCGGTCGGAGGTAAGTATCACATGCAGCGATATCGCTAGCAATATCGCTGTAACGTCACAAAATCGGTGACTTTACAGCGATATTGCTAGCGATATCGCAGTGTGTAACGGGGGCTTTACAGTGGAAATAAATTAAAAATATTTAAATGCCCCCAAAAGTTTTCCCAGTTTTTCGTGACAAAATCAGGTGCCTCGGCTTATACTTGGTTTGACTTATACACGAGTATATACACAGTAAAACACTTTTCTTTTTAAATTTCACTGTTAATCCAAATTGCTGTTACTAGCCCCATAAAAAAACAAAACCCACAAAACTTTTGTCTCAAATGTGTAATATTTGTTAGAGTGGTGGACACAGTTTTAAATGTATTTTAGTGGTCCAGTGAGGTGATAAAACAAAATGGAATAGACAGACCATTAATCCCCTTATTTTTCCATCGATACCGCCCGATGTCAGTAAAAAAAAAAAGTGAGACTCTGACAGTGATATAAAAATGAAGCACCATGCATGATGAAAAAAGATGCAAGAACTACTGTTTGATTATCTAAGTGAGAACTTTTTCTATAGCTTTTTAAGCTGGATGTACCAAAAAACCTGAAAATATGCCTGGACAGGGATGGGCATTAATTTCCTGGTCTTGAACTAGTTAGGCTATGTGCCCACGATGCGATTAAATCCGGACACTGAAAACCGGACCCCTTCCCAGAAATCGCGTGGTTTTTTTCTGCGCGATTTTACAGCGATTATGTTAGCGATTTTGCTGCGATTTTCGCGTGCGATATTCAAGCACTTTCCAAGCGATTTTGAAGCATCGCTTGGAAAGTGATTGACAGGTTGGTCACACTCATCAAACATAGTGTTTGACGAGTGTGACCAGCTTTTTACTATTGAGGCTGCCTATGCGGCCTCAATAGTAAAAGATAGAATGTTAAAAATGATAAAAAAAATAAAAAATCGGGGTATATTTACCTTCCGACGTCCCGCGCTGTCTCAGCGACGCTCCCGTTCCCAGCGATGCCTTGCGAGACCTGTGATGACGTTGGTCTCGCGTTGCTATGGCGATCTCACGAGACCACGTCATCACAGGACCTTGCCGCAAGGCATTACTGGGAACGCTGAGGCCCGGGAAGGCAGCGCGGGACGTCGGAAGGTAAATATACCCCGTTTTTTTTATTTTTTATTCTTTTTTTACAGGGGTATGGTACCCAGGGCCTGGAGGACAGTCTCCTGTCCTCCACACCGTGGGTACCAACCGCACATGAGATGCTTAACTTCGCGCATGGTGGGCATAGCCACATGCGGGAAGTAAGCGGTTCTCATGCATTCCTATGGGTGCGGAATTGCGGCATTTCTTTGCGATTCCGCACAAAAGAATGAGCATGCTGCAATTTTTTTTCCGCAATGTGATTTCGCCGCGGAAAAAAGCACAGCATTAGCACAGCATGTGCGGAATGCCATAGGAATGCATGGGGTGCGTTCTGTACAAAATTTTTAAACGTTTTTGCACCGAAAATCGCGGCTCTGGCGTGGTGTCGGGGCGGGGATGGGCTGGCTGCAGCGGGAGGTCACGTGCTCCCGCTCATTAGCCTCATGTAATATTCACTGCACCCGCTGTCCATCACCTCGGTGCTGAAACCGCGCCGAGTTGGTTGACAGGGGAGTGGTGCATATTGCATGTGCCTGCACTCTCCCCGCCTCCCATCCTGTATATGCTCCCCTGTGCTACTGGAACATGATAAAATAAACACTTAACTTACCTTCCGATGATGGCTCCGTGCTCCCAGCTCCTCCCATGGCTCTTCCTGTGTCTGTGCCAACATCCGATCATGTTCTGCACAGCACAGTGATGTCATCACTGTGTGCCCAGGTCATATGATCCGATGCCCGGGAAACAGAAAGCACCATGGAAGGAGCTGGGAGCATGGAGCCATCATCGGAAGGTGAGTTAAGTGTTTGTTATTTTATCATCTACGTGCCAGCAGCACAGGGGGGCATATCCAGGATGGGATGGGGGGCCATGTGCATGCCAGCAGCCCATGGGGGCATATCCAGGATTGGATGGGGGGCCATGTGCGTGCCAGCAGCCCATGGGGGCATATCCAGGATTGGATGGGGGACCATGTGCGTGCCAGCAGCACAGGGGGGCATATCCAGGATGGGAGGGGCCACATTCGTGCCAGCAGCACAGGGGGCATATCCAGGATGATGGGATGGGAGGGCCACGTGTGTGCCAGCAGCACAGGGGGGCATATCCAGGATGGGATGGGGGGGCCACTTACCTGCCAGCAGCATATGGGGGCATATTCAGGATGGGATGGGGGACCATGTGCGTGCCAGCAGCACAGTGGGGCAGTGTGCCAGCAAAAGGGGGCCATGTGCCAGGATGGGGGTTTAATAGATACCAGAATGAAGGACATATATATGATTTGTAAGAGGGACACTGCCATTATAAGACAGACCCCCATTTAACATAAACATTTTTCTCTTGTTCTTCACCAAATTTGGGGGTGCGTCTCATAATCAGGTGTGTCTTATAAAGCGAAAAATACGGTACATGTTTGATATTGATTCATGTGACTTGTATAAGCCCCTTGGAAAAACAACCAAAAACACTTTTAAACTTATTAATTATATTATCTAAATGCTGACTTTTTTCTGTTTTCCTGCAGGTTTTTTGTGAACTAATTGAAAAGTTTTTATATTTAATCAAAAACAATTTAATTTATGACATAAAAAAAGTCTGGAAGCCAGATAGAACGTTCACTCTCTGTCCGAACACACTTCATAGAGATGGAAGATTTCATCTTTACTAGTGGTATGCGCTCTCGGGCTCATAGAGAGAATTCTAAACTACAGTTTTTTGGTAGGAACATTTCTGCTAACATGCAGTCATCAAACTCATGAAAAGAAATAAAAAAAATTGTATTTTTTTTCTCCTTTTTAAGCTGCTGCAGTTCCTTGGACGTCAAGGCTATTTCTAAAGAGAAAGACATCTACTTATAAAACTGGCAACCTGAGCTCTGCCCCACTGGAACAATACATGTCACCATGATGGCCTTTTTTAAAACATAATTTTCCTGTTTCTTGCCGTGCATTATATCTTAAATTGAAGATTATGCAAGAAAGTAAACTTCTGCCCTAAGGATTATACCTCGATTAAGAGTGTGTTTGCCCAAAATGAGATTTGGATGCTTATTTAGCCTTTCAAAAGAGGCAAAGGGACGGTTGTAATTGAGTCTGTCTGAAAGCTAAATCCATTTAGTCATGGGGAACCCTGTTTAACTTTCCCATTTGCAGCTGAGCTGCTGTGTAACTTGTAGCTACTGCATTCCCTGTGGCCCTGGTCTTAAAACACTAAATATACAAGCACACACTTGGATCTTCATACAGACACTTCTCAGCAGTCGTTGGGTCAATGTCTTTTATCTAGACCCGGTTCACACAAGACACATTCAGAGCAGCTTCTTTAAACTCAGTCTCTGTTGCATGTAAAATAGGTGCTCAAAAGATTCCAAACTCGCTAGAGGAGAAAACCACAACAAAAAAAATTCCCGATTTTTGATATAGTACATAGAGGTCGGAAAGCTCCTCTATCTTCATTGTAAGCAGTCTTAAATGGTATTTTATTGCACTGAAACACTAGAGACACATATACTTCAATGAGATAATTAATATCATATAAGATAATACCAATCAGTTGTGATTGATTAATATGCTTGAAATAAGCCACATAGATAGAGAGGTACATAACCAAAATAATTTTATTACACGTATAATTTAGACAATACATAAATATTAATAGTGAGGTAGATGAAAGACCTATAGCAGCTAAGAGATAATGGCACAATAAAGGTTGATAAGAGTGCCAGACAGGAAAAAAGGCATCTCACAGGTCATGAATGCACTTTACCGGGCAAGAAGTATCAAAAAAATAGATAATCACAGGATAGGTCTAAATAATAAATCAGAGTTAAGATAGCAGAAAATCCAAAGCCATAAAATAGCAGGATCCAGAAACAGACAATAATCTGGACACAAATAGTTGATGCAGCATAACAGCGAGTTTATAATAAGACCCTATACTGATGAGCGCAAGTGAATAGTTTATAAAAACTGTAAATAACAGAGTAAATACCTTGCGACATGATCCCGGTAATGTGTAGGTGTACCCGTGGGACGCGCTAAGGCCCCGACACGCCTTTCACCGTCCTCGGTTTCGTCAGGAGGCAGTTTATTAAATGGTGTTTTATGTTCAAGTAATTAATGTCTTAAAACCTTTCTGACCATCAGTGTGTGTATGTGTATGTATATAATATAATTTTTAATGCTTTTTTTGTTTAGTTTGCTTTTTGGTATCAATAGCCACCAGTTTTTAAGGCACATACCAATTTTTCAATTTGCTAACAACCATTTCTATATGATCTGTCATATATATTTCTTTGTTTTATAATCATCCAGAATTATGGGAACTGTTGATTTGCACCCAAATCCAAGAATGGTAACTGTAATCATTCGTGTGTGACATTGTTATTCTGAGCCCTTGGATATATGTAATTTTGATGGGTTTTCCAAAATTTCATACATTATATTAAAGGATTATTAGATGTTGAGCTATGGTTGAAGTTAATTTGATGAAAAAGATAAAATGAGAAATAAGCCCTACAAGGAATCACAGTTTGATATATTAAGACCACGACATTAATCATCCATAAATTTAAGCTAGCAGAATATGTCCAAAGTAATTTTGTAATATAGCAGAAGTAAGTTAAAGGCTCACAGATAATATACTTGCAGAGTTCTAAATTCTCTTGCTCACTTGTGCGTTAAAGGTGTAGAATATTAAAGGTCTGGGCAGGATGAGAGCCAAGTATGCCAGAACTCAACACTACTTTTTCATTCGTCCCTGGGAGCTGTCGAAAGTGTAAGTGAAATACAGAGAATTGCTTCAGATACAAAAAATTCAGATTTTTCTCATGTATCGAAGAAGTTTATAGCAGTTGATCCATTAACTGATCCTACAAATTTCACCTGGACTTGTTCTAACAAGTTGACTATTTTGGGATCCACATCAATCCATTAATTCAGATTTGTTTGTTTAATATTACAGTCAATGAAACGAACTTATGGTAATCTATGTTTCTCTGATCTCATGCACTTTTTTCCGCAGAGTTTCATACAAGAACATGGAGGTTGCAATAAATAAAAAATGGTTTTGTCAAAATAATGTAAAAGTGATGGCTGCCTATGGTTATGAAACCAAGACCACAAAATAGTTTTCCCAATGACGGATCTTGTATACTAATTGCATCAGTTTTTGAATCTGCATTGCTTGTTTATATTGAATACATACTCATTCCAAAACTCTAGAAAGGTTTCTTGTAAATGGTCAATGTTATCTATGGATATTCCATGTTGTTCTACACAACACATCAACTGAACTTGGGTTTTGTGTGACTTAAACATGTCTATTATTTCACATTTCTGATATCGGGGGGGTTAAATAACGTAAGCACTGCTTGGACATGTAAAGAGCGCCTCAGACTGGGATCTAGTTAGCTCCAACTTGTTCGCTTGCAGCTCTTTGTTTTAGCCTCCTCACCTAAATCCCTGCATTTCCTCCCCCTTCCCTCTGTGTCTCAGCTGAGACCCAATTAGAAGGTCATGGTTCACCCAATTAACAGAGTATTGAACTCATGATTGCGAACCGCCAAAATGGGATTTGAGTCCTCAGTCCGTGTTCCTCGTGCTCAGTCACTCTTAAATTCTGTTGTGCTTGCCAGTGATGTACAATACTCTGCTAATTAGATGCACAATGCCCTTTTAATTGGGTATCAGCTGAGACTGGATTAAGTAAAGGAAGAATGTGGTAGTGTACACAGAAACGCGCTGGAGTTTTCAAAGTATTTGCATCTCTTAAGTCTACTCACCTGTGTTTTACGCACCTGTTGTGTTCCTATATTGACATATTGATCTAAATTTTAGTATTTTTATTGAGTTTTATTTTTCTGCTACAGCCCCAACAAGGCAATGTGCTTAGTTTAATGCTGTCAGTTTGGGTTGACGGACTCACTTAAAAAAAAAAACCAAAAAAAAAACTAAAACTTGCTAGCAGATTTGTCTGGTTGCAGTATTTACACTTTAAATCAAGTTACTGTTTGTATTTTTTTTTACTATTATGATGGCTCTATTTGTCAGGAATAAATTGTAAAACATGTTATAATTTAGGAAAGATAGTCTACAATAATTTTGAAGCTAGTCTGTCAAGAAATTTATGCTGCCCGAACCACAAGCAACATGAACAAGGAACAGGCACCCACCTTACATAAAGCTATGTTCTACTCTGAAACAATGTACTGGTGATTTGTGAATAGTGACTGCGAGAATCAGAAACAGAATCCCTCCTTAAAACAAATATGTTTTATTCTGAAAAGTTGCAGCGTTTCTGAAAACATGGTTTAAAGACAGGTGTAGAATAATCTTAAAGTTGTCTCTTAATGCAGTTTGACAAGTCCTTGATGGTGGGGGGGTTGCACTCTAAACCACTGCTCAGATTCAGAGTTAGGGTCCCGTTACACTAAACGATGCACCAGCGATCCCGACAACGATACGACTTGGTCAGGATCGCTGGTGCGTCGCTACATGATCGCTGGCGAGCTCTCAAACAGGCAGACTCGCCAGCGATCAGGACCAGCGAGTTCGCTGGTAACCAGGGTAAATAGCGGGTAACTCGGCGTGCGCTGCGCTTAGTTATCCGCTGTTTACCTTGGATACCAGCTCCCAGCACGAGCACGCTGGTGTCCAGGGTACACAGCGGGTATCTAAGGGACGCGCATGCTTAGTTACCTGCTATTTACCTTGGATACCAGCTCCCAGCGTCTGCTTACAGCGCTGGGAGCGCACTGATCGTTGGTCTCCTGCTGCCACACACAGCGATGCATGCTGGCCAGCGGGAGACCAACGATCAAAAAATAGTGCAAGAAAGTCCTGGGCCATCAGTGATTCCCAGCGCGGGGGCCGGTCGCTGATGCGTGCCACACACAGCAAGATCGCTGGCGAGATCACTGATGCGTTGCAAAATCGGTGACACATCAGCGATCTCGTTAGCGATCTCGCTTAGTGTGAAGTACCCCTAAAACATAGCCATTTGGTAATTCAGGCAGCATGACTCTTAGGACAGGTTCCCTTTAAGGCCAAATCTTGTCTTCATTAACGCCTTAGTGACCAACTCAATTTTTAAAATTGTGACCACTGTCATGTGGTAATAACTTTGAAATGCTTCAACTGATCCCACTGATTCTGTTTTTTCGTGACATGATGTACTTCATGATAGTGGTAACATTTCTTCGATATGACTTGCGTTTACGTGTGAAAAAAAACGGAATTTTGTTGAAAATTTTGCAATTTTCAAACTGTTAAATTTTTTGCCTTTAAATCCAAGAATTATGACACACAAAATAGTTAATAAAATTTCCCACGTGTCTACTTTTCATCAGCACAATTTTGGAAACAAAATTTTTTTTTCTGTTAGAAAGTTAAAGGGTTAAAAGTTGACCAACAATTTCTCATTTTTCCAACAAAATTTAGAAAACCATTTTTTGTATGTACCATCTCACATTTTAAGTGACTTTGAGGAGTCTATATGAGACCCCTTTCACACGTCAGTGTCTCTGGTACGTGGGGTGACAGTTTTCACACGTGCCGGAGACACTGACACATGTAGTCCCATTCAAATGAATGGGTCTATGCACATGTCAGCGTGGTTTCACGGATCGTGTGTCCGTGCACAAAACACGCTGACATGTCCGTTTTCTCCCGGATGCACGGGCCGCAAAACGTCCAGCACACGTGCACAAGGAGGAACACACATTGATGTCCTCCGTGTGCCGGACGGCCGCCGGCAAAGAAACGCTACTGTAAGCGCTGTTCTCTGGCGGCTGGTGCTGAACACGACTGTCATTATTCTCTCCTGCTCTACCGCGTTCAGCACCTGCCACCGGGGAACAGTACTTACAGTAGTGCTTCTTCCCCGGCGGCCATCTGTGTGGTACTGATGCTGCACACGGTTGCCACACGTGTGCCGCACGTAGTACACACACGGACACTGATATCTCCGGTCCCGTTTTTTCCAGTACCGGAAATATCAGGACGTGTGAAACCGGCCTGACAGAAAGTACCCAAAAGTGACAACATTCTAAAAACTGCACCCCTCAAGGTGCTCAAAACCACAATAAGTTTATTAACCCTTCAGGTGCTTCACAAGAACTAAAGCCACGTGGAAGGAAAAAATTATTTAACCCCTTCATGACCCAGCCTATTTTGAGCTTAATGACCTGGCCATTTTTTGCAATTCTGACCAGTGTCCCTTTATGAGGTAATAACTCTGGAACGCTTCAACGCATCCTAGCGATTCTGAGATTGTTTTTTCGTGACATATTGGGCTTCATGTTAGTGGTAAATTTAGGTCGATAATTTTTGCGTTTATTTGTGAAAAAATCAGAAATTTGGCGAAAATTTTGAAAATTTCGCAATTTTCAAATTTTGAATTTTTATTCTGTTAAACTAGAGAGTTATGTGACACAAAATAGTTACTAAATAACATTTCCCACATGTCTACTTTACATCAGCACAATTTTGGAAGCAAAATATTTTTTGTTAGGAAGTTATAAGGGTTAAAAGTTGACCAGCGATTTCTCATTTTTACAACAAAATTTACAAAACCATTTTTTTTTAGGGACCACCTCACATTTGAAGTCACTTTGAGGGGTCTATATGGCAGAAAATACCCAAAAGTGACACCATTCTAAAAACTGCACCCCTCAAGCTACTCAAAACCACATTCAAGAAGATTATTAACCCTTCAGGTGTTTCACAACAGCTAAGGCAATGTGGAAGGAAAAAATGGACATTTTAATTTTTCCAACACAAATTTCCTTTCAGCATCAATTTTTTCATTTTCACATGGGCAACAGGATAAAATGGATCCTAAAATTTGTTGGGCAATTTCCCCTGAGTACACCGATACCTCATATGTGGTCATAAACCACTGTTTGGGCGTACGGCAGGGCTCAGAAGGGAAGGAGCACCATTTGACTTTTTGAATGGAAAATATGCTGGAATATTTAGCGGTTGCCATGTCGCGTTTGGAGAGTTGCTGTGTGCCTAAACACTGGAGCTCCCCCACAAGTGACCCCATTTTGGAAACTAGACCCCCCAAGGAACTTATCTAGATGCATAGTGATCACTTTCAACCCCCAGGTGCTTCTCAAATTGATCTGTAAAAAAAAAAAGTACTTTTGTTTCACAAAAATTATCTTTTAGCCTCAGTTTTTTCATTTTCACATGGGCAACAGGATAAAATGGATCCTAAAATTTGTTGGGCAATTTCTCCTGAGCACACCAATACCTCATATGTGGTCATAAACCACTGTTTGGGTGCAGGGCAGGGCCCGGAAGGGAAGGAGCGCCATTTGACTTTTTGAATGGAAAATTAGCTCCAATCTTTATCGGACACCATGTCGCGTTTGGAGAGCCCCTGTGTGCCTAAACATTGGAGCTCTCCCACAAGTGACATTTTGGTAACTAGACCCCTTAAGGAACTTATCTAGATGTGTAGTGAGCACTTTGAACCCCCAAGTGCCTCACAAAAGTTTATAACATAGAGCAGGGAAAATAAAAAATCATTTTTTTTTCCTCAAAAATGATTTTTTAGCACGCTATTTTTTATTTTCACAAGGGTAACAGGAGAAATTGGACCACAAAAGTTATTGTCCAGATTGTCCTGAGTACGCTGGTACCCCATATGTGGGGGGGGCACTGTTTGGGTGCACGGCAGGGCGCAGAAGGGAATGAGCGCCATTTGACTTTTTGAAATGAAAATTGGCTCCAATCGTTAGCGGACACCATGTCGTGTTTGGAGATCCCCTGTGTGCCTAAACTTTGGAGCTCCCCCACAAATGACCCCATTTTGGAAACTAGACCCCCTAAGGAACTTATCTAGATGCATAGTGAGCACTTTGAACCCCCAGGTCATTCACAGAAGTTTATAATGCAGAGCAGTGAAAATAAAAAATCTTTTTTTTTTCCTAAAAAAAAATTTTTTAGTCTGCAATTTTTTATTTTCCCAAGGGTACCAGGATAAATTGGACCCCAAAAGTTGTTTTCCAGTTTGTCCTGAGTACGCTGGTACCCCATATGTGGGGGGAGACCACTGTTTGGGCACACGTCGGGGCTCGGAAGGGAAGTAGTGACATTTTGAAATGCTGACTTTGATGGAATAGTCTGCGGGCATCATGTTACATTTGCTGAGCCCCTGTGTGCCTAAACAGTAGAAACCCCCCACAAGGGACCCCATTTTGGAAACAAGAACCCCCAAGGAACTTATCTAGATGTGTGGTGAGCACCTTGAACCCCCAAGTGCTTCACAGAAGCTTGTAACGCAGAGCCGTGAAAATAAAAAATCATTTTTTTCCCTAAAAAAAAAAATGATTTTTAGCCTGCAATTTTTTTTTCACAAGGGTAACAGGAGAAATTGGACCCCAAAAGTTGTTGTCTAGTTTGTCCTGAGTACGCTGATACCCCATATGTGGGGGATGACCACTGTATGGGCACACGTCAGGGCTCGGAAGGGAAGTAGTGACGTTTTGGTATGCTGACTTTGATGGAGTGGTCTGCGGGCATCATGTTACATTTGCAGAGCCCTTGATGTTCCTAAACTGTGGAAACCCCCCACAAGTAACCCCATTTTGGAAACTAGACCCCATAAGGAACTTGCCTAGATGTGTGGTGAGCACCTTGAACCCCGAAGTGCTTCACAGAAGATTGTAACGCAGAGCCATGAAAATAAAAAATCTTTTTTTTTCCTCAAAAAATGAATTTTTAGCTCGCAATTTTTTATTTTCACAAGGGTCACAGGAGAAATTGGACCACAAAAGTTGTTGTCCAGTTTGTCCTGAGTACGCTGGTACCCCATATGTGGGGGGAAACCACTGTTTGGGCACACGTTGGGTCTCAGCAGGGAAGTAGTGACATTTTGAAATGCTGACTTTGATGGAATGGTCTGCGGGCGTCATGTTACATTTGCTGAGCCCCTGTGTGCCTAAACAGTAGAAACCTCCCACAGTTGACCCCATTTTGGAAACTAGACCCCCCAGGGAACTTATCTAGATGTATGGTGAGCACCTTGAACCCCCAAGTGCTTCACAGAAGTTTATAACGCAGAGCCGTGAAAATAAAAAATCATTTTTTTCCCTCAAAAAAAATGATTTTTAGCCCGCAATTTTTTTTTCACAAGGGTAACAGGATAAATTGGACCCCAAAAGTTGTTGTCCAGTTTGTCCTGAGTACGCTGATACCCCATATGTGTGGGGGAACCATTGTTTGGGCACACGTCAGGGCTCGGAATGGAAGTAGTGACGTTTTGAAATGCAGACTTTGATGGAATAGTCTGCAGTCGTCATTACGTTTGCAGAGCCCCTGATGTGCCTAAACAGTGGAAACCCCCCACAAGTGACCCCATTTTGGAAACTAGACCTTCCAAGGAACTTATGTAGATGTATGGTGAGCACTTTCAACCCCCAAGTGCTTCACAGAAGTTTATAATGCAGAGACATGAAAATGAAAAAAACATTTTTTTTCCACAAAAATAATTTTCTAGCCCCCAATTTTTTATTTTCCCAAGGGTAACAGGAGAAATTAGACCCCAAAAGTTGTTGTGCAATTTTTCCTGAGTACGCTGATACCCCATATGTGGGGGTAAACCACTGTTTGGGCACACGTCGGGGCTTGGAAGGGAGTGAGCACCATTTGACTTTTTGAACGCAAAATTGGCTGGAATCAAAGGTTGCACCATGTCGCGTTTGGAGACCCCCTGATGTGTCTAAACAGTGGAAACCCCTCAATTCTAACTCCAACCCTAACCCCAACACTAACCATAACACTAACCACAAGCCTAACCCTAATTCTAACCCTAACCCTCTTTCCAACCCTAACCCTCTTTCCAACCCTAACCCTCTTTCCAACCCTAACCCTCTTTCCAACCCTAACCCTCTTTCCAACCCTAACCCTCTTTCCAACCCTAACCCTCTTTCCAACCCTAACCCTCTTTCCAACCCTAACCCTCTTTCCAACCCTAACCCTCTTTCCAACCCTAACCCTCTTTCCAACCCTAACCCTCTTTCCAACCCTAACCCTCTTTCCAACCCTAACCCTCTTTCCAACCCTAACCCTCTTTCCAACCCTAACCCTCTTTCCAACCCTAACCCTCTTTCCAACCCTAACCCTCTTTCCAACCCTAACCCTCTTTCCAACCCTAACCCTCTTTCCAACCCTAACCCTCTTTCCAACCCTAACCCTCTTTCCAACCCTAACCCTCTTTCCAACCCTAACCCTCTTTCCAACCCTAACCCTCTTTCCAACCCTAACCCTCTTTCCAACCCTAACCCTCTTTCCAACCCTAACCCTAACCCTCTTTCCAACCCTAACCCTAACCCTCTTTCCAACCCTAACCCTAACCCTGATAGAAAAATAAAAATAAAAATATTTTCTTTATTTTATTAGTTCTGCCTACCTATGGGGGTGATAATCGGGGGGTTCATTTACTTTTTATTTCATTTTGATCACTCTGAGAGTGATCAAAATGAAATAATGGAATCTGCAGCTGGCAGATTCGGGCGGGCGCACTGCGCATGCGCCCGCCATTTTCTAAGATGGCGGCGCCCATGAACCGGACCCGCCGGACACCGGGAGCGACGGGGGGACTTGGAAGGTGCCGGGGGCGGCGAGAGTGGGTGAGGGGGGGATCGGAAGCTGGCGGGGAGCGAAGGGAATGGGAGGGGGGGCAGATGATGACAGCGGCGGCAGATCGCCGCTGTCATTCAGTGGCAGGGGGGGCGATCGCCGGTGGGGGGGGTCAAATCGGTGTCTCCAGCCATGTCCGATGCTACTGCAGCATCGGCCATGGCTGGATTGTAATATTTCATCAATTTTCATTGATGAAATATTACTATCGCTCTGATTGGCTGTTTCACGTTTAACAGCCAATCAGAGCGATCGTAGCCACGTGGGGGCGAAGCCACGCCCCCAGTGGTGAATTACAAAGCCCCCTGTATCTGCGGGTCAGGTGACCTTTCATTGACCCCGGTCACCCGACCCGCTGGGGGGCTTTGAATTCATGACACAGGGTATGCGTCATAGGTCGGATTGGCACCGACTTTCATGACGCATACGCTGTGTCACAGGTCGGGAACCGGTTAATTTTTTCATAAAAAAAAAAAAAATTACTTTAGACCCAAACTTTATTTTCACAAGGGTATCAGGAGAAAATGGACCCCACAATTTGTTCTGCAATTTCTCATGAGTACGCCGATACCACATATGTGGGAGAAATCCACTCTTTGCGTGCAAGGCAGAACTCGGAAGGAGCACCGTTTAACTTTGTGAACGCAAAATTGGCTGTAATCAAGAGCGGACGCCATGTCACGTTTGTAGAATCCCTGATGTGCTTAAACAGCAGAAACCCCCACAAGTGACCCCATTTTGGAAACCACACCCCTCAAGGATTTTATCCAGGTGTGTAGTGAGCATTTTGATCAAACTGGTATGACACAGAATTTGATAACATTAGGTTGTCATATTGAATGTATTGTCATTAGTGTTGTGTGCAAGTGTTCGCTACTATGGGGCTGGGGTTAGACAACCCAAAAAAAAAAAAAAAGCAGGGATCTTCGATACTACGTGCATACCCTAACACCTGATGCAAACTCAAGAAGCGAGCACTTGCCCTCAAAACTAGCATTCATATTGTCATCTTTTTTATTTTTTACTTTTGAAAAAACCCCAAATCGAACGCCAACCCTAACAGCAAAGAATGAAAAAAGTTTAAATGTTTTCATTTCAGATTTTTTTTTCTAACTAAAGGGGTGACAAAAGGGGATTTAATTCACTGTCTTTCTTGTATTGATCACCGTGAAGGGTCTATCACACTAATCAAAAGAAACTAATAGAAAAATATCCCCTTTTGTTGTTGGGTACTGGCCGGCAGATCTCTGTGGGCGCATGTTAGGAACGGCGGAACGCACTAAATAAAATTAATAATAAAGTGCGTTCGCCGCTCGGGGTCCTCCGTGCAGTAGGTGTTACAACCGCTGCTGAGTAATGGCAGACGAGCAATATGGCGATATAATGCGCACGGGTTCAACTTCACCCGAAGTGCGCAGAGCGGGCTCTGTTCACACACAGAGGCGCCGCAACAAAAACATACAAAAAGGCTGAGCCTGTTAGTCACAGGCCTCAGGTAAATGCACACACGGTATAAGGTCACAGGAGCAGGAACTAAGACAGAGGGGCTGCGTCCGTCTAGACCTACCGTGTGTGCGGCGGCGCTACTGCGAACGCCAAGAAGGGCTTCAACTGCAGCGCGGCGCAGGACACTGCCGCTGGACGACACAGCTACAAAGCAGGCGCTATGTCGGATGCTAGAGCAGAGATGCGGTGTGCACAGTGGCCTAAGGCTTGCCACAGACTGGCGCAGACTACTGAACTAATTCCCTAACCACATGCGTAATATCAGAGGGAAGAGGTTTCATAATAAGTCAGTCACCAGAATCATACATCCGTCACCATTCACACATAGCAGTATAGTCTATACTAGCGCATGGCGAAATGGCCATGCGCGCTTTTTATAGCAACCGGGACCTCCCGGAAGCTTCCAGATCTCCGAGATGGACCAATGAGATCTGGAGCAGGACCTGACCACATGACTCCCGATCTCCAATGGGAAACCGTCTCATGAGCATGCCCAGTAGGAGGACAGAGGGACTTAGCCCCTCGAGAGATTTGCTGCAAGGCAATCTCCTCTGCGGTAGATAAAGAGCAAGAGACCACAGAATGTAAGGGTCTGGATTCCTGCAGAGCAGACGCAGGAATCTGACTCCTAACAGCGCATTGCACATGTGCCCACCATTTTTTTCAAGGTAGATCACACGGAGGGTTGGGGAACAGATCAGGAGGGCCCGGGGATGGCGGAGGTACCGGAGTGGATTGGGTGGATCCCATTATGCTCTCCTCTGATATGCTAAATCATATCAGAGAAAAGAGAAATTAATTTTAAATCTGACTTTTTTTTTTGTGATCGCTATTTTTCGGTGAATACCTGCAGTCACGTAACAGGGGACAGTAAAAACTGGCCCATTAGCTGAGACCCTGGAGATTTTCCGGCGCTGGGGGGGGGGCGCTATACCCATATTCCTCAGCTACATTAAAAAGCAGCGCTGAGGAATACCGTAAGTTCCCTTAACTACCGCCATTAAAAAAACGTATCGGCGCTCGTTAAGGGGATGAAACAACGGAAATGGCCTTATAGATATATGCAAACATAAGGAGGGAGCCTATTTTATACAGTCAGCTTAATATATTACTGTTGAATGCCCTTGCTCTACAATAACCTGGATCAACAGTACATTATTTCATAGTATAACTTAGCTTTTTGTAAGGTTGGAGCTCGATTGTGTCTGTAGTTCACAAGACATAAAGCTCGGGACAGGCTACTTTCAAAAATTGTTGACTGTACTCCCTAAATAATAAGTTTTTACATTTTACACTAAACAGATCAAGCCATCATAACAATTGAAAAAACTTAGTGGTAACTTCTGTGGTCACAGTATTTACACACTTTACTCCTTTAAATCAAACCTGTTGCTTGCTAGATCCATTTTTTTTTTTTTTAAAGAGAGTATGTCAGCCCAATCTGACAGTATAAACTAAGCACAGAGTCTTACAGGGGATATAGCTGTTTTAAAAAATTGCAGCTTCAGTGATTTAATCGCTACCCCCATTCTGCAGAAGCTGAAGATTACCGTAATCAAGCTTGCTCGGGGCAAACTTGGTGTGTTCTGTGCACGTTTCCGCCGACTGATTTTGCATGTTGCCTCCCTCACTGATGATTGACAGCACTGGTTTGCTTGGAGCATTGTGTACAGAGAAAGCTCAAGCAAGCCAGCAATGTCAGTCATCAGTGAGGGAGGGGCAACCGCATAAAACCAGTGTGCACAGCAGTACATTGAGTTCTGGCCAAGATAAGCATTCATCGAGTAGCCTAATATGCATAGTTAATCAAATGTCCTTTAGGGCTTGGCACTTAGCTTATGCTATCAGTTTGTAAAACATATACTAATTCTACACAAAGTGGGTAGTTGTATAAATAATTTAGCTTTTTCATTAACATGCCTGTTTTTAGAAATCAACTGGAAACTGATAGTGAATTTACTGATCTGTTTTCAGATATGTGACTAAACCTGACCATACACATTAGATGACTGTCAGCTACATGATCAACAGTTCCCCTGACTCCCTACTATATACAGCAATACTTGGCATTCCTATGTTCTAAATGAGGAGAGTGGAGTAAAGCCCCCGTTACACACTGCGATATCGCTAGCAATATCGCTGTAAAGTCACCGATTTTGTGACGTTGCAGCGATATTGCTAGCGATATCGCTGCATATGATACTTACCTCCGACCGGCTCCCCCGCTGGTTATCGCTGATCGCGCGAGAAGCTGCTGGACCATTCCTCGTCGGCCACTTCCTGTGGCGCTGACGAGCGACGCGTGGAGCCGGGCGGGAGGACGCAGGATCGCCTAGTGTGACAGGTAAGTAGCGATCCCCGTCCCCAGCGATGTCGCTGGTGAGATCTGCCTGTGTGGCAGCTCACTAGCGACCACCTAGCGATGCATCAGCGATCCTGACCGCGTCATATCGCTGGTCGGGATCGCTGGTGCATCGCTAGGTGTAACGGTACCCTAAGACATTGCCAGAATCCTCATGGAGCAGTTTACCTGCCCACAGAACAAAAGGATCAGGCAATTGAATTGCAATTTCCTTATCGTCATGTCCTCCGACCTTATTTTACCCTGGTGTCATCCCTTTAGTCTCCATTTTTAATCTGTTTTACATCCATTTTCTTCTAATCTGTTTTTTTTTTTTTTTTTTAAACTCGAAAGAGGTAAACTGTCTGAACGCTTTATTTTCTTCTTAGATTCTTTGTAGTGGATAATTTTAAAAATGGATGGAAAAACAATGTCTTACATTTTATGTCCATTTTTGATGGATCCCCATAGACTTGAATGCCTGAGTCTAATCTGTAAAAACTGATGAGAATAGGACGTGCACTGAGTTTAATGGAACGGACATTTAAAAATGGATATTTGAATGATTCTCTAAAATCCGTTGTTCATGCCGATCTTCTTGGGCGGTTGCCGCAGTCAGTCGCTCCTGATTCATAAAGCGGCGAATGCCCCTTCATGAATTAGGAGCGTCAGACAAGTGGCATGCCCCCCACTACAAATCCTACTTCAGTCCCTGCTGGTGTATTATTTCTGGCTTGGGGAACGCCACCAGTCGCCATACCCCAGTTCTTCAGCTCTAACCACTTTGTTACACACCCGGTGAAGGTGTTTTGAGTAGACAGAAGTTGAACCCGAACCATCCCAGCAGATGCTGGCTATGTTACTCATTACTGACCCGTGCTTGCTCTGATTGCTGCTGTTTTGGCCCGTAAATCTCTGCAATCTCTGATATCTGTATTTAACCCCTTCTCGACATTCGCCAGACATGTTAAGTACATGGAGTGGGCTCAGAGGCAGACCCTGTGTTATACTGTGCTCATAATACCATACACAGCAAATATCTGCCTATAACAGCCACGGCCGGTCTGTGTCAGCGGAATTTATAGTGTGCTAGCATAGGGGGGGTCATGCTGTTCCACACACCCATTGGCTCCCCCCCTGCAATGCGATCGAATTGCACTAGTGAGTGGCACCTTGCAATAATTCCTACTGCAGTCCCTGCGGGAGTAAGATTTGTGGATTAATAAACTTCATGAATTTCTCAAACGCTGTTGCCAAGATGCTATACTGCCCAAGCTCAGATCACTTTGTCAGACGGCAGGTGTAGGAATATGAAGTAGACTCAGAACCTAAACCTGCCCCCCCCCTTCCTGGCAGATGCGGTTTGTATTATACAACACTGACCCATGTTAGCTCTCATTGCTGCTGTTTTACGCATTTAAATTCAATTTGAATTGCTCATTTTGTCTCTCAAAAAGCGGAATTGGAAGCGATCAAAAAAAATTGCTGGTATGTACTGAAAAATGCTACCAATAAATCAGCTCATCCCACAAAACACAAGCCCTCATATGAATCTGTCAGCAGAAAAATAAAAAAAAAAGCAAAAACTAAAAACTATAGCCTTCAAAATATGGTGACACAGTAAAAACTTTTATTTTGTTTGTAACAAAGAAAATTTTTTTTTTTAGTGTGGTAATAGACAAACAGGCTCACATTTATCCTGCACTGAGCTTACATTGGCGTTTCCATGTAAATTTTTGAAAAATGTGATTTAGACAAAACCCCCAAGGGAAAATTCACTATAATGAGAAAAATGGAGTCCTTTCGAAATCTCGTCTGGCCTCTGATCCAGAGGTGTCTTCTCTTTTTCTACATGCATAAAAGCGCAGTCAACCAGTCTTGGGCTCCTTTGAAAAAATGGACGTCCACAGTTACTCTGCTGCCTCATTTTATTAAATGAATCCCTCAAGGGTTTGGTTTGAATCACGTACTTCAGATGGAACGTCCACAGTTACTCTGCTGCCTCATTTTATTAAATGAATCCCTCAAGGGTTTGGTTTGAATCACGTACTTCAGATGGAAAGCCAGATGTAAGTGCTCAGCATAGAGCACAAGATAAATGTGAACTGATCCAAAATGTTCTTTATCCCACACCACAACCAATTAAAGCTTCAACTCAACCCACAAAAAATAAGTCCTCACTCAGGTCCTTCATCTGTTAACAGAAATATGGAGGGCTTCCATGTTACTGGCTCTGGGAAAGCACCATGTTTCTCTTTCTTCCAAAGCAAATACTTCAAAATCTGTGATTCCTGTGAAGCATCTAAAGGGTTAATAAACTTTTTGAATGTGGTTTTAAACACTTTGAGGGTTGCAGTTTTAAAATGCAGTCCCTTTTGTGTATTTTCTTTTACAATGGCAACTCAAAGTTAACTTATCCCCTTTTCAACATTGGGTGTAATAGTACGCCCATGCAGGACTCCCCCTGTTTGGTGCGGGATCCGGCGCTGAGCCTGCACCTTCCATACAGCTGACGTGCCCTAAACAGCCATGGGTGGAATTGCCATCCACCCACGGCTGTGAACTAGTTAATTGACACTGTCAATCTTTGACAGCGGCATTTAACTTGCGCTTACCAGAAGCGCGTTGCTAATCCTGCCTATTGGTGACCCCTTCACATGATCGGGGGTCACCGATGGGTCGGCATAACAACCAGAGGTCTTCAGCAGACCTCTATGGTTGTCATTGCCAGGTTGCTGTGCACTACCTCGTTGTTGGTGCTCCTAGCAAATGAGCATTTCTGCTACATACAGGTGATCTGATCATTGCCTGCGTGTAGCAGAAACGATCAAAGTACTGCAGCTTATAGTCTCCCAAGGAAACTATTGAAGCATTCAAAAAGTAAAAAAAAAAAAAGTTTTTAAAAATATTAAAAAAAAATATAAAAGTTCAAGTCGCCCCCCCTTTTTTGCCCCATTCAAAATAAAACAATAAAAATAATCAAATATACACATTTGGTATCGTCGCGTTCAAAATCACCCAATCTATCAATCTAAAAAAAAAGAATTAACCCGATCACTAATCGGCATGACAAGAAAAAAATTCAACACGCCAGAATTGTTTTTTTTGGTAGCCGCTACATTGCAATAAAATGTACTAACGGGCAGTGATGCTGATGCAAAGTAGACATGTACTAAATGTTGTTTATTAACTATATTGTGTGATGTAACTGTTTAAGGGCATACTAATTAAAAGTTTGAAAATGGCAACATTTTCAAATTTTTTGTAACATTTTTAATATTTTCATAAACACAAATCATATTGACCAAAATTTACTAGTAATATGAAGTACTATGTGTCACAAAAAAACAGTCTTAGAGTCACTGGGATAAGCTGACGCGTTCCCGAGTTATTATCACATAAAATGACACTTGGCAGAATTGAAAAAATTGGCCTGGTCAGGAGATGAAAACAGCCTTGGGGGTGAAGTGGTTAATGGAGATTGTTGTTGTGCATGCCAGTGTTAATGAAGTGGCACGCTGGATTATAGTTTGCCTCATTCATTAACAGGTGAACGCCACCTAATGATTTAGGCGCATTTGTTAACTAGCATGTATGTCAGTCAGGGACTAGATTACATTTCTGTAGTAAAGAGGCGTAGCTGTATATGAATGGTGGGTGGGCACAGCCATGCACCACCCCTCCAGAATTCTGGTGTGAACACTTTAATTAAGTGGTCCCATAGTGTGTGTCTTATGTTTTGCATCTATTATTATTACTTTTTCTGAGAAAAAACACTTTCACATGTATACATTGCATTTACACCCCTTTCATATCAAGTTCGACAGCCTCATTTGGACACATTAGGAAAATCAATAGTAAAGAGGCATTTTCAGAATTAGAAATTGTCAGTTTTCTGCTAGCTGGAAACCACAGGGTGGAGATGCTGGCATATCTGTAAGAAAAACCCTTCAACAGCCCCTGAAAAAAGTAAAAAGTGCCAAGCTTTGAAGTTTGCTGGTCTACTTATTCTGCATTTCCTTGTGTTTGTGCAATGTCCTTTTCCCACCATAAGTGCCCAGTATACACCCATTTTTAGTCCATTTGTTAAAGGGGTTTTCATGTCTAAAACGATAAGTCTGCATTCACTCTCGGGTCTCAGCGCTGGAAACGGCAGTCTTGTGTACGGAAGTTTGCAGTGGGCATTCTCCTGGCCAGAATCCGGCTAGAATTTTTCCGGCCTTGTGCTTGCTTTGAGCATGTCAGACAGAAACAGTCTAGTCAGATTCTGACCAGATGTATGCCTATCGCAAACTTGCGGTCACGTGATGGCTGTTCCTAGCTTTGACAACGGCGATTCCTCACAGCGTGCAGTGGCGTGCACTTTGTGGGTTCACATACAGTGACTGCAAACTTGTCGTTTTAGACCCAACATCCCCACTAGGGCGGGTGGGCTCTGCTATTGCTGCCATTTCGGTGACTAACAGGTATCACTCAGCTGTTCTTTGTGTTATATGTCAGTTGAAATGGCAACTGTTAAGAAGAAGGTATAACTATACCATCACAATAGGTCTCGGTAAACCAACCTGTTAAACAAGGTATGTTTGTGATATGTGGTTAGAGATGCAGCTGTTAACGCCTGCCTCCTGCACCTACAGATGGCAGCTGAATTTGATCCTCATGAGAATACATGTCCGTAAAGAGGCCCTTATCTGTACATCCTCATGGTTTGTGGCCCCAGTGCGTAAGGGGGCTATGATAACTGCAGACCATACACCAGTTTCACTTCCTTAAAGTCTATAAACTTACAGGAAAATTTCACTGAAATGGATTACGTGCACAAAGGGCATTATTTTTTTCCACTCTACCAATACTGTATTTTTTATTATACTCTCACATTTACACTGTCATTTATTAGTCTTTCGCAACTTGTTACTTTGCTGATTTTAGCGATCATCCCTGGTGATCCAGTCACTACCTGGTGTCCCTACGTAATGTAGTTTTTATTTTGTGTATCTCTTTTGGAGCAGTAGTGCACACAAAGCTAGTCAGTGAATACACCTTATTACTTACAATTCCCAGTGATTTCTGGTCATTTTTTTTTCCTGAGTTTTGATAGTATTGTTATACTATGCGCAATTGAGTCTTTTGTTTGACCAGTGACTCTGCATTTTTCAGTTTATTGGTACTAAACTGATATCCTGGAAACAGAGCTATCTTCTACCATTCAGTAACAAGTAAGTTGGTAATTCAACTCCATACGTACACCACCTCAACGGTTGAGAGAAGTGTGGAGCCCTTGATCCTCATTTTAGTGAACGGTGGAAACCCCAGTGATCTTATGTATGACCTATGCTGTGTGCCAGTTTTGCAATTCTGACCACTGTCACTTTTATGAGGTTATAGCTCTGGAATGCTTCAACTGATCCCACTGATTCTTAAATTGCTTATTCGTGATCTATCGTACTTCTTGATAGGGGTAAAAGTTCTTCATATGACTTGCATTTATTTATGAAAAAAATGGAAATTTGACGAAAATTTTAGAAATGTAGAAATTTTCAAATGTTTAATTTTTGTGCCCTTAAATCAGAGAGTGATGTCACACAAAATAGTTAATAAATAACATTTCACACATGTCTACTTTACATCAGCACAATTTTGGAAACATTGTTTTTTTAGGAAGATAGAAGGGTTAAAAGTTGACCATCGGTTTCTAATTTTTCCAACAAAAATTTACTAAACCATTTTTTTTAGAGACCACATCACATTTGAAGTGACTTTGAGGGGGTCTATATTATAGAAAATACCCAAAAGTGACACCATTCTAAACACTGCACCCCTCAAGGTGCTCAAAACCACATTCAAGAAGTTTATTAACCCTTCAGTTGCTTCACGAGAACCGAAGCAATATTGAAAGAAAAAAATGAACATTTAACTTTTTTTCATAAAAAATGTACTTTAGACCAAAACCTCTCTTTTCACAAGGGTAACCAAATAAAATGGACCATACAATTTGTTGTTCAATTTCTCCTGAGTAAGCTGATACCCCATATCTGTGGCAATACTATTTGGCCACACGACTGAAATTGGAAGGGAAGGAGCCACTTTTGACTTTTTGAACTCAAAATTGGCTGGAATTGAGAGCGGACGCCATGTCGCATTTGGAGAGCACCTGATATGCCTGATCAGTGGAAACCCCCCACAAGTAACACCATTTTAGAAACCACACCTCTCAAGGATTTTATCCAGAGGTATGGTGAGCATTTTGAACAAACTGGTATGATACAGAATTGGATAATATTAGGTTTTCATATTGAATATGTCGTCATTAGTGTTGAATGCAAGTGCTCACTACAGTTTACATGGGTGCTCGGGTATGCACCAAGTATCATGGGCACTCGAGTGACATGTTTGAGTCCCTGCCCTGAATGTTATGCAGCAGTTAGACACCCAAAAATAAAACATGAGGGGATCAGCGATACTCCATGCATACCCGAGCACCCAATGAAAACTCGAGTAGCGAGCACTTGTGCTCAACACTTAGATGTCCTATTGTAATTATTTTTTTTTTCACTTCTGAAACCCCCCCCAATTTTAATTCCAACCACAACACTAACCTTAACTCTAACTCTAACACAAGCTCAACCCTAACTGCAAAGAAAGGAAAAAAATGTAAAAAAAAATTTATTTTATACTTTTTATCTGACAAATGGGGATTTAATTTAATTTTTTTATCACTTTGATCGGACCTATTACAGTGATCAAAAGGAACCAATAGGTAAAATTCCCTTTTGTTACCGGGTACTGGCCGGCAGATCTCGGCAGGCAGCTAGGTGCATGTGCCCCCCATTTTTTTTCCAGGAAGATGAAATGGAGGACAGATCAGGAGGGAATGGGTGGGCTTTTCTTCTCTGATATGTTAGCTCATATAGAGAGAAATCCATTTTAAATCAAATTTTTTTTTTGTCATTGATGGTATTCGGTGAGTAGTGACGAGCACCTGCCCCCGATAAAAGGCATATTGGTGGTCGTTAAGAAACGAAGGATGGTAGGTTGTGTTTGCAGCCACGAAAACGTGTTGTCAAGCAAATGCACAAATACCGTTGTTACTTGAATTTTGTCTCAAAAAACAGTAATGTACAAAAGTTTTAGCCAGTTGTGAATAAAATGCTTTGAAATAAGAATGCTTTAAAAAATAGAAGTGTTAATAGTTTAGTTTTATTAATTAATGAAATGCAAAGTGAATGAAGTAAAGTGAAATCTAAATCAAATTAATATTTGGTGTGACCACTCTTCTCCTTCAAGACAGCAAGTGTTCTTCTCGGTACACATGGACAAACTCAGGGATTTTGTCGGATTATAGTCAGGTATATGATTAACCACGTATATCAGAAAGGTGATAATGATCATCATTTTCATAGTAGGTTGAAACCCAGTCATTAACTGTAACAAACGACTGTGTTGGAGGCTTAAAGCTGGGTGAGTAGCAGCCAGACTCTGTTGCAAAGATGAAGATGTGGAAGATCGTTTCATGTTGTGTGTCATGCACCATGGCAAGACTGAGCAACAGCAACAAGACACAAGGCAGTTAAAGTGCATCAGAAAGTTCTCTTCCAGGCAAGGATTTCAAAGCAGACTGGGGTTTCATGTTCATGCTCTTCAGAATGAGCTTTGTAGTAGAGTGTGACTGTTTCTCACCAAGTTATAACCCTTTTACATGGCTTTCTGTTTCAGTTAATAACACTTTCAACCTAGATATGAAAATGATGATCAGATCATTGGTATAATTAGTTACTCATAAATCTGACTATAATTCTACAAAATACCTGATTTTGTGCATTTGTACCTAGAAGAGATAATGCTGTTTTGAAGGAAGTTTGGTCACATCAAATGATGATTTGATTTCTTTTTCTTTTTTGATTATTCATTTTGCGTTTTTTCATTGACAATACCAAACCATTTAGGTCATGTTCCCACGTAACGCAAAACGTTTAACTGATCAAGAAAAGTCATTGTGATTTCATGAACACTCGAGCCCACTGTCCAAAGATGCTGTTGAAGTGAACACTTTTTGGTGGGTATTTTTCTATAGGTTTCTATGAGAAGCCTAAAAAGAAAATGCTATTTTGTTGCATTTTTAAGTGCAGAATCAAAGATTTTCTGTTAAAAAAAAAAAAAAAGCGCTGCTTCAAATCTGCACCATAAACTTTTGTTATGGTGTGGGCATCTACAGAAAATAGGCGGATAAAGAACAACGTAAAAAAAACAGCATTTAAGCATTGTCAGAAGCAGCCTCACTCCTATTTTTAACGTATTCCTACTTTGCAGCAATTTTTCTCACTTGACTAAACCTTTTACTGTTTTACATAATTGTTGCTAGATAAACAGTAATGCACTAGTATAAATGTACAGTAAGAGGTTACATATAATGCAGTGTAAATTGGAAAGCAGTGTGGAATAGGTTAGTGCTTTATAAATTAAAGTACTATGTTGTAGGATAGTATAAGCAGTGACAACCCTAGTGCAAAAATCCTTGTTTTCCATTTTTTTTTTTCTTCTGAGTGGCTAAAAGGAGTTGTGGTTCAACAATGACTTGCCTATTAGGGGGTTACTGTCTTTTTCCAGTATTTGTAACCATTTTTGTAGTTTATTTTTTTTCCTTTTTCATGAGCAAAAAACAGAATGGATGGCCTGTCCATAGTTTTATTTATTTATTTATTTAATCAATGAAAACGATATTCTAAAATGCTCACCTCACAATTCTCATTATAAAAGTAATGCTGGACACAATATTTCCCTAAGAATTTTTATAATTTTTTGAGGCTGTTAAAATTAATTTATGTTCTCTCCCTGCAGCATTGTGACAGCATAAATTGTATAGAACAATGCTTACATTTATCTAATTTCCTGGGAAAATATGAAATGTGGCAATATTAATTAAAATGATGTTTTTGCTGCTATAATTATATAGTAGTGTAAATGGTGTTCGCAAATCGAGTATGTTCATACATGGACAAATTGGAATACTGGTGGACAACTCGTTCAAAAAGTGGATTAATTATGTGTAGGAAATAAGATCTTTTTCCACAAACATTATGAATATGAGCACCTCATTTGCCTGCTGATGAACTGAGGGGGAATCTAAATTAAAACTTTAAATACCACTATTTAATTACCCAAATGGCCGTGCCTGTGTTGAAGTGTGTCTGGGATTATTCTGTTTTTCAATTTGTTTTAATGCTTCCTTTGCTAAAGCTGATGCATCCCCAGGCCCATTTGCAGTCACTGATGAACTACATGAAGATAAATGACATTATGGTAAATTCCACATATTTAATTTTTACAACACAGACATTTTCTGCCTGGCAAGCGGAGGCTAATTACCTGAAGATCAAAATAAAATAATTCCTCATTTTCTGAGATAATAGAAAAGAAATGTTGCAGATTAATGATGCTATTTATCTCTTTAAAGTATAGAAAAAAATCTGTCTTTATCTTGATAGAATGGCTCCCGAAGGAGCGCAGTTATAAAATGAATCAGAAGTTGCAATTTAATAGGTTATTAAAATTGTTTGAGTACAGCCTGCTGTGGTTAATTCCTGTAAATTTTAGGTTATCGAGGCAAATTTTACAATAACGGGGTACCTAACCCTCATCTAAATTGTGTATATTTTGTATGACCAACATTGGAAAAAGCATGTAATAATATATAATAAATTGTTTTAACGTCAATGTTGAAAAAAAATGCCCAAGTGCCAATAATGTTATACAGACTCTCCAAATACGCATACAAGAAAAGAATAAAAGCTTAACACGCTGGATGAAGATGCATACAATAAAGGCTGATTAAACAAGTCGGAGATGAAGTGAAATATTAGCACTTTTTTTTTTTTGCAGACTTCTTGGAAGTTGTTGGCATGAGCCATTTTAAGCAAGCAGTCATATGGGGGCATGTGACCCTTAGTTGTCGCACGTAGAAAACTGGCAAAGTCAAGCAACACCCTGGTACAGTTTTCCTGCTCGTTGATCCTTAAACATTTTCAACACACTGAGGCAGTAAATTAAAGCAGTTCCCACCTCTTTTTGCACATTTCAATTTACATGTTAAAATATTGACTCCATTATCTTTTATTTTCACTACATGATTTGAATATCTATCTGCACAAAACAATATACCAACCTTTTTATGTGTTTGGCTTCCACATTTGCTTACATTGTGTACTTTTTTATGTAATGTTTCATGTGACTTTTGTTGTACGTTTTATCAGTTTTTATGTGCCGGTTTCCCCTACTCATTGTCGTTAAATTTGTATCAAATGTTTGTCAAATTAATTCTGTTTTATACTATAAATAGTAATTGTTTTTTCCGAATTGATGGGTAATGTTCTTAAGAGTAAACAGCGTCTTGTATGAAGCTTTGTCGACCGCATTTGTGCTTTTATTGAAGGCAGGCTCTCCTTGTGCCGTGACTTCCTCAGCCTTCAATGTGTCTGCTGGTTTGTTCATATACCTTGTCGACCTTCGTGACCCTTGTTCTTCCTTCACCAGAATGAACAAATTGAAGACTGTTTTGGCAACAAGAGAGAGTACCAAGAGAAAAAGGGAGGGAGTTAGACTAGAAAATTAATTAGTATTCTAAGAAAATCTGACACCTTCAAAGAAACAAATAAGCGTGCCATGTTTCAAGCGGAGTCGTAAAACAGAAACCATTCAATTAGAACTAAACAATACAAATGGGTCTGCATTATATAGGTTTGTTTTCTATTGACTTGATAAAAATGGGCATTCTCTCAGCTCTTCAGAAATGGCTCTTTAGACTGTGGAAAACTGCCTTTCCTAATTATATGTAATGGTATAGCTCTTCAGCCCTTCATAGGAAGAAAATGAAGCAGGCTGTAAATGATACAGTTTGGGGACATCATTACGGTTTTCACACTAGTTTAACATACCCATCATTAAATGTAGACAACTCTCATAGTTTGTGCCTAAAGGTGTCTCCTTTATGAGACAGAATGGAAAAAGCTTGGTCTCCTGCTATCTTTGTATTACACGAACAAACAGATTGCCTACTACCTATTACATATGAAAGGTAGACTCAACAGATCCTGACTGATGCACTAGCAGGATGCAGCAGGCCTCCATTGATAAAGGCTTGGGGCAGCACAGGTGCAACCCACTGATGAACACAGCCAGTATCCAAAAGAAAAAGAGGAGCCGGCTGCCTAGTGGGAAAAATGCACACAGATAAGGCTTGCATAGGACATCAGTCACACAGTGCGGTGCAAAGTGTCTGAACAGCCTATTGATCACGCCCATAGTATTAGCAGGCGGGCTGTTCTGCACTGTATACATGCATCATACAGAAAAAAACCAAGCCAACATAAAGAGGCCCAGCTGCACAGATGAAAAGTGACAGTAAACCTCTGTGGGTCCTTTAATAACATACAGCACGTGGGTGGTAAAGAGGGACACACTGACCATACACTCATACACTATTGACAAACTGATGACACCAGAACCATTT
This sequence comes from Dendrobates tinctorius, assembly GCF_039654945.1. Taxonomy (NCBI): domain Eukaryota; kingdom Metazoa; phylum Chordata; class Amphibia; order Anura; family Dendrobatidae; genus Dendrobates; species Dendrobates tinctorius. Next base: position 14,579,151 of record NW_027361827.1, read on the forward strand.
TTTTCACACATAAGTTTTAAACACGAATATGTGAATGAGGCCTTACAGTGGATGTGCCTGTTGTGCCTTTGCTTCTCTTGGCAAAAATCAGCTGTTTTCTCAGGAGTCTTGGAAACGAGAATAGTGCGAATCAGCAGACCGCTACGGCGCTTGCATTCTGAGTTGGGTTGTATCTCATAAGCCTACTTGTTTAATTATTGGTCACCATTACAATACCAGTCACATTTTATATTCTCATACAAAACACTAAAGTTCTTTTTTTTTTTTTTTTTTTCGTTTCTAGTAAAATATGCTCTTTTCAGCTATTTTTTTACTGGCTGATTATTTCTTGAGAGCAATAAACATGGCAATGGCAGTCGCTGAGTATAGAGAATGTGTGCTCACTGTATTTCTGTTCATAAAACTTCATGACTTAGGGTACCGTTACACATAGCGATGCACCAGCGATCCCGACAACGATATGGATCGCTGTTGCATCGCTAAGTGGTCGCTAGTGAGCTGCCACACAGGCAGATCTCACCAGCGACATCGCTGGGGTCGGGGGTCGCTACTTACCTGTCAGACGTGGCGATCCCGACGTCCTCCTTCCCGCGTCCACGCGTCACTCGTCTCCACAGCAGGAAGCCGACGACGAGAAATGATCCAGGACCTTCTCGCACGACCAGCGATAATCAGGGGGGGGAGCCGATCGGAGGTAGGTATCACATGTAGCGATACCGCTAGCAATATCGCTGCTATTTCACAAAATCGGTGACTTTACAGCGATATTGCTAGCGATATCGCAGTGTGTGCGGGGGCATTACTCGTTAGTATTTCAGACCCTAATTTTATGCAGATATCGGCATTATAAGACATAATTTTTTGTAACATCTTCGAAATATCCTTGGATTGAATTATTGAGAATCTTTACTGCTTAGAAGTGAATCGTGACTAGGCAGGTTTACCTGTTTTTCCTATGGACGGCCAACACAATTCATGCTATGGTAAAATGTTGAAACGATCATGTGGAAATCCTAAAGTATTCACAAATCTACACAAAAGTATCCTCAAATGTCTCCAAAAATCCTGACACTACATAGAATTTGTAAGGAATTCTTGGTTAGCCTCTGTTATTTACCATTTAATGGACAATATATGTAATTCATACATATATAAACACAAAGGAAACCAATCAAGTCTTCCTGCAGCCTTGAATCCCAATAAAAATAAAATAATAAATCGTAAAAAAAGGCCATTAATTTTCTGTCCGGTCCTTACCATATTCATCTGAAGACGTGGTGATGCAGCATACTGATGAATTTGACTGTCAGCCAAAGTCATAATTAGAATTGAACAAAAGGAGAACTAAGCTTTCCTTTAGCCTTCTCCTGTGTGCGTCAGCCTCACATGAAAAAACTGCTCTTTACCATGTGCAAGCTCTAACGACTACATGAAGGGCAGTAATTCTACTCTGAGCCATACATGAGAGGAAAACCAGCTGTCTGTCTCTCCCAACTTTCCCATCCACATGAACGACCAAGATGTCCTGAGAAAGCCGCCCAAGACAACACAGGCAACAGCTTGTGTCCTGAGAACAAACCAATTTGGCATTGCCTGATTTTTCTCTATCTCTTCATCATCTTTCTGGGTAAGGTTGGGAGGCCCCCATACTCCCTAGACGGTCGGTCCATCTTGCCCGATTCCCGTGAGTTCAGTTGACGTTAACTTTTTGCATCTTTGCCTCTCCTTCTTGCAAGATAATATAACTTTTTTTTCTGTTTCGACACAGTCGTATCAGTGCTTGTTTATTTTCAGGACAAGTTGTAATTTTGAATGACACCTTCCATTTTAAAAATACACTGTACTGACAAATGAGGCTAAAATTCTAAGTTGGATAAAGTGGTGAAAAATAACCAGTGGTATTCATTGTTTAGTAAAAAAAATTACATACAACATGTTGATAGTGTTTTTTTGTTGCATTGTTCAATGCACGTCTAAGTTCGGATTGCCAGTCCGTTTGTTCACTAAAAAGCCAACGTCTTTATCATAGAGAACACAAGAGTGATCGGCAGAGAGAGCATATGGGAAGAGTCGGCCCATATAAACTCAACTGCCGTGCAGGTTTATGAGATGCAGAACGTCAATTTCTGTAGCGGAGATTTGACCAATAGAATGTCATTACATGCGGCAAATCCGCATGTACTGACAAACAAGTGCAATAATTAGCATTTTGGAAGTAGCGAGAATACGCTGCTTGCAAAACGCTGCTATTCCTGATTGTGGGGACGTAGCCTAAAAGCTCAGTTAATTTTATAAGCCTATGAACTAGTATTTGAAACAAGACAACTCCTTTAAGTCTGGTAATGCTGTGGCTCCCTCAATAACCCAATTCTTTTTTTCCCTTGACAGCAGATGTCATTGACAAGTCACACTTTGGCTGTGCATAGCCAGTCTTGTGTGTACTCCATTTATTTAGCATACATTGGCATAATATATAACTCCTTAATTGTGTCCCATCTTTGAAGGATAATGGAGAGTCAGAGCCACGGTATTATGGTAGACAATGATGTATACAGTGCACATTTGAGCAATCTATTTTCCTTCAGGCTGTACTTGTACACTTTTTTTTAACTAGAATGTTAATCCTGCACACTTTATGGTTTTCTACATACTGTACACTGCTCAAAAGCATAAAGGAACACTAAAATACCTCATCCTAGATATCACTGAATGAAATATTCCAGTTGCAAATCTTTATTCATTACATGGAATGCGTTAAGAGCAATAATGATCAATGTAAATCAAAATTAATATCCCATGGAGGTATGGATTAGGAATGATACTAAAAATCAAAGTGGAAAATCAAATTACAGGCTGATCCAACTACAGCGGAAATTCTTCTAGACAAGGAAATGATTCTTAGTAGTGTGTGTGGCCTCCACGTGCCTGTATGACCTCCCTACAATGCCTGGGCATATTCCTGATGAGGTGGTGGATGTTCTCCTGAGGGATCTCCCAGTCCTGGATTAAAGCATCAGTCGACTCCTGGATAGTCTGTGGTGTGAGACGTGCTCGATTGGATTCAGGTCTGTGGAACAGGTAGGCCAGTCGTTAGCGTCAATGACTTCATCATGCAGGAACTGCTGACACACTTCAACCACATGAGGCCTTGCATTGTCATGCCTCAGAAGGGACCCAGGGCCCAGTGCACCTGTATATGGTCTCACAACTCACAATGGGTCTGAGGATCTCATCCCGTTACCTAATGGCAGTCAAGGTACTTTTGGCTAGCACATGGTGGGCTGTGCGGCAATCCAAAGAAATGCCAGCTAGCACATGGAGGGCTGTGCGGCAATCCAAAGAAATGCCTCCCCACACCATTACTCACCCACTGCCAAACCGGTCATGCAGGAGGATGTTGAAGGTAGCAGAATGTTCTTCATGGTGCCTCCAGACTCCGTCACGTCTATCACAGGTGCTCAGCGTAAATCTGCTCCTATCCATGAAGAGCACACGGCGCTAATGTCGAATCTGTCATTCTTGGTGTTCTCAGGCAAATGGCAATCACCACGCACGATGTTTGGCTGTAAGCACAACACCCACTTGTGGATGTCGAGTCTTCATAGCACCCTGATGGAGTCTGTTTCTGACAGTTTGAGCAGAAACATGGATGTTAGTGGCCTGCTGGAGATCATTTTGCAGTGCTCTGGCACAGCTCCTTTTTCTCCTTGCACAAAGTAGGAGGTAGCGGTCCTGCTGCTGGACTGTTGCCATCCTACAGCCCCCTCCACGTCTTCTGGTGTTCTGGCCTGTCTCCTGGTATCTGCTCCATTCTCTGGACACTGTGCTGACAAACATAGTGACCCTTCTTGCCACAGCTTGTACTGATGTGCCATCCTGGATGAGCTGCACTACCTGAGCAACTTCTGTGCGTTGTAGGCACTGCCTCATGCTACTGTACCTCTAGGGGTAAGAGCAATGACAAAATGCAAAAGTTACCAAAACAACAGCCAAAAAGGATGAGAACAGAGAAATGGTCTGTGGTCACCACCTGCAGAACCACTCCTTTATAGGGGTTGTCTTGCTAATTGCCTATCATTTCTACCTGTTGTCTGTTCCATTTGTACAACAGCAGGAGAAATTGTTTCACAATCGGTGTTGCTTTATATCTTGGCAGGTTGATTTCACAAGTGTGATTGAATTTGGAGTTACATTGTGTTGTTTAGGTTTTCCCTTTATTTTTTTGAGCAGTGTATATACTTTGTTTTGTTTATGATCTGCCTAATGGTTCTCTTATACCTATCTAAATAAACAGGGGTCAGCACAGTATATAGCATCTCATTAAAGGGAATCTGTCACCCCCCATGGACGATTTTTATCTATTACAATGGGCATACAGGTAATAGAATGGTTGAACCAGTCTTACCTGTATGCCTCATAGCTGTGGTATAGACATTGAGAAATTGATTTATAATCTTTTATGTTAATGATTTCTTCCAGGCTCCAGGATGTGCGGCGCCTGTAAGAAATCACTACTTCCTCTATTCATTATACTATCACCTCCCATCAGAGTCATACTGACCTGGTCGGCGTTGTAATCCCACTCATGGTAAGTGTGATCACATGGTTTCGCAAACACTCTCCGCCCTTGCATGGATAGTGTCTGAATTGATCTTCTGCGCCTTCTCAATGTTTACACCACAGCTATGAGGCATACAGGTAAGACTGGTTTAACCATTCAATTACCTGTATGCCCATATTAATAGATAAAAATCATCCAGGTGGTGACCGATTCCCTTTAATTGAAGCTCTGCTTTGTTTTGAGGTTTTAAAGGGTGTTTCTTTTACGTGATTCTATATCAAGTAAGATATGCTGCCCTTCAAATGCTCTACCTTCCAAAAATTTCCCAAACACATCTATACAAAGCTCTGCAGATACTGCTTACAAAGCAATTATTGTCCTCGAAAGAATTGAGAGCGATGTCTCCTCTGATATTAAAACATTTTAGCACTCAGTATGAGTTATGTAAATTTAACTTTTGCCTTTCTGAGCAAAGCATCATTTTCTGCTGAGTCAGGCATGAAAACTGACATTGGCGTTTTGCTTTTCTTACAACTTTCTTGCCTATTTTTAACTTCTGCACATCCTAATCTATTCAAAGCACCAATATATACAGAAGTTAATTCTCTCTTCGGTGTTTAATTTTGCATTTTGGCGCTGTGATGTTTATTAGTAATTTAATTGGGAAATGCAAATAATATATTACGGTAAATTGTTGGCACGAAAAAGGCCCATAATCAATATATTCAACACTTACAGCCTTAAAGGGATTGTATTACATGGAAAAATGATTTTTTTTGTGTGTGTGTGACTCCACCACTCGTGTCCTTCTAATGTTTTTTTTTTTTTTTTTTTTTTTTTACTCAAATGAATAGATAATAGCAATTGATAATATGCCATTGATGTTCACACGAATTTGCATACTATGCACTTTGCCAATTTGTGGCTTAATTGTTTCCAATCCTGGCTAGTACTTGGTAGATGTTTTAATAGCTACCTACGGTTTGGGCAATGATTTCGTCATTTTTTGACAGTCACCTATGAATGCTTGGTATACTGTATACATTATTTTTATTGAGTACTGTGCATTGAGGATATACTTTGTAACCTGCAGGGAATGCTAAGTGAGCAAATGTATGATCTCCCTTCTGGGCATATTTTCCAATATAGGACGTATAGTTACATATTTCCTTGTTTGGTATATGGATTGGCATCTCCTTTTCATATGTATTTTATTGTTTGTATACTCCTGTGTCAATAAAGTTGCAAATTTTTATGGCTGAACTTCTTTGTCTAGTTTGATGTATTTGAGTTTGAAGTGCCATAATTTAGTAGGCCTTCCTTTTGGGATATTTTCCAATCCCAGAAGCAGAGTAGCTCTGTTGCTGGCATAATTAGCGGACGCCATGTCATGTTTGAAGAGCCCCTGATGTGCCTAAACAGTGGAAACCCCCCAATAAGTGACACCATTTTGGAAACTAAACCTCTCAATGAATTCATCTAGGGGTGCAGTGATTATATTGACATCACAGGTGTGTCACATACATATATACCATTGGGCAGTGAATTTACATTTTTAGGCTGGGGTCATACTTGTGAGAAACCGGCACTCGGGACCGTAGTGTGTGGCTGCATGTATTTCTTGACATTTTTTTTTTAATTTCTTTCTATTCTGCTTTTGGAAGACAGAATGAGCAAAAACCAGCAATTCGGGAATTGTTTTTTGTTTTTTTATACCATTCCGCGTTTGGTAAAATTGGTAAGGCAGCTTTATTCTTCGGGTCAGTATGATTACAGTGATGCCCAAGGTATATTGTTTATGTTTTGGCTGTTTTACACAATAAAAACTTTTTTACAGAAAAAATAATTATTTTTGCATCGCTTTATTCTGAGAGCTATAACTTTTTTGTTTTTCTGCTGATGGAGCTGTATGATGGCTTGTTTTTTGCGGGTCAAGATGGTGTTTTCAGCTGTGCCATTTTTATTTACAGTCGTCCTTTTTATTGTGTTTTATTGCACTTTTTGTTCGACGGTATGATGATAAAGCATTGTTTTTTGCCTCGTTTTTTTTCTACGGTTTTCACTGAAGGGGTTAACTAGTGTGACAGTTCTATAGAGCGGGATGTTACGGGACGTGATGATCCCAAATCTGTGTACTTTTATTTTTTCTATTTACGTAAATGTATTGCAAAAATATGTTTCTTTTTTTGTTTTCTATTTGGGGATTTTTAAAAAATATTTGATCCAATACTCTGCAATGCTTCTGAACTGCAGAGCATCGGAGCAGCATCTGACAGGCAAAGGAGCCGCCGTCTCAGGTCCTGCTCTATGCAGAAACTGCAAAGCCTTCTTGCGGCCGGGGGCCCATGGAGACCATCAGGACAAAGCGATCGCATTGCGTTGTCCTGATGGAAGTGCAGGGACAGCGGCATCAGAGGGGTTAAATGCCTGCGATTGGTGCTAGCACCGAGCGTGGGCGTTGCTTCGAGGTGTCAGCTCTCACACAGAGCAGACACCCGCACCCGATCATCCCGGGGCCCAGTGTGAGGCCACGCGATCGTGCCGCCGTACATTTAGTGCTGTTTGCGGGAACACAGCTCCCGCAGAGCAGTATGTATACGGCACATGTCGGCAAGGGGTTAATAGATAGTGAGTGGGAAGTTACTTATTTTTTCAACAAGATCTTTTTATGTAAAACTGTTTCAATAAGCTGAATGCTTTATCAGATGGCAGTATTTCATACAAACACACAGCCTTATTAGTACTTAAAGAAAAAGAGGTCTATATTTTTTTTAATCTGTCTTAACTTAGTCCCTCCTTCAGTCATATTTGAGCCTATACCCAATGGTGGAGTTTATTTTTCCTTCTCTCGTATTGAAGAAGCAATAATAATAATATTAATAATCTTTATTTTTATATAGCGCTAACATATTCCGCAGCGCTTTACAGTTTGCACACATTATCATCACTGTCCCCGATGGAGCTCACAATCTAAATTCCCTATCAGTATGTCTTTAGAAGCAATGGGCGAGGACTACTTCTGTAGCCAGTTGTCACAGGATTGTCAACAGACGGAGAAAAATGGCTGACCTACTGTTGAAAAAAATGTATATTTTACATAGTTTTAATTGAGATATATGATACCAGGAAGAAGTGGGGAATGATGATAATAGAGGGAATACCATGATTATATTAAATCTTTTTTGGCATATTTTCAGATCATAGAGTGATGGATTGACAAAAACATACTATGGGTGGTGGTGTGAATCCTGATGTATGAAATTCAGTAACTCATTCTGCAAGCGCAGATCTCAGGCTGTGACTACTAAGGGGACTCTGTGTGTCCGTAGACAAGGTATGCATACATAATGTTGTATGTACACATACTTTGATATGTACTTTGCTCTTTGTAGACCGTTCTGTCCCAGCAGCCAAGTTTCGCACTCGTAATTGCGTGAATGAGCAGCATAACCTACAAAATGTTAGCATATACACTATTCATTTATTTATTGAAACCCAAACCTTAATTAATGTCAAAAGGAATTAACTTCCCTAATGTGGCAATTCCTGCCAGCCAGTGACAATTCTTGGAAGAGAAAGCTAACATGATATTATTATTATTGTCATTATTATTATTTTTAACAGTGGGGTCCTTTGCTCCCCTCTTTGGCACACCAGAAAAATAGGAGTCTAGATGGTTACAGAAACAGCCAAGCTTTCCACTTTCCTCAAAATCTACAATATACTTCTTTTACAGTAATCTGTTAGGAAGATCAACTCTCCTAAGCCGTCTATATGAGCATGCAGATCATAGGATGCCGAAAAAAATGATGCCTTGATATCTACATTCCGTTGTCTTATTCCAGAGAAATCCACGTTTTTCTCTGTGTAAATGCGCTGTTAATATGGGCTGAGCAGAGATCTCTCTCTGAGAATCTGTCTCCAGAACTTATTCTAAATAAAAGTTGGACTTACCAGTGTGAGCAGTAATGTCTGACACTTGGTCTCATAATCGCACACAATTCTTCCCTGAGATTAAAGCTAACTCAGTACAGCAGAAGTGAACTTTGTCTCATTACAGACATTTGCAGGTGCGGTCCTCTCATGTTTTAGCTTTAATCTCTGAGGCAGCCTATGTGATGGAAGGACAATGCAGCAGAGCTGACAGTTCTGTAAGGAAAATGGCAAATGTGTAGTGTAATCAGACAATCTTCAGCTACTGTATGGTGCTGTACTGTATTAGTTATAATCAGGCACAGCTCTGCAATCAAGTTGACAGCACTGAGAGGACAAGTGCTTCTGGAAATGTTTGTAACAAGACAATGTTTACTTCTGTATCAGGTTATCTCTACTGTACTAGCGTATTAGCTCTGGTCTCACTGCAGACCTCTGTGTGGTTGTTAGAACAAAATTTCAGTCATTACATGTCTCACACTGGTAACTCCACCTTTCATGTAAAATAAACTTTGGAGGCAGATTCTAATGCAGAGCTGTATCTGGCCCATAAATCTTACCAGTTCATTTACTTATATGAAAAACATGGATTTTTTTGGTATCAGACCCTAGATCTCAAGATATAATTTTATTCAGCTTCCTATGACCTGCAATGCCAAATAGACTGTTTAGGAGATTTTTTCCTACCAGCAGATTCCCTTTAAAGGTAATCTGTCACCTCATTTTTCGCTTATAAGCTGCGATCACCACCACTAGGGGCTTATCTACAGTATTCTGTAATGCTGTAGATAGGCCCCCGATGTAACCTGAAAGATAAGGAAAACACGTTATATTATACTCACAAGGCAGAGAATTACGCCTGCGCAGGAGCCGCAACTGAAGCCATGAAGATGGGAGGAGCCGGACCAGGACCTGCGACACCCATTTGACCGGACCGCCCCTGGGTGAGTATAATCTAACTTGTTTTTCTTATCTTTCAAGTTACATCGAGGGCTTATCTACAGCATTACAGAATGCTGTAGATAAGCCCCTAATGGCGGTGGGCGCAGCTTATATGCAAAAAATGAGGTGACAGATTCCCTTTAATACACATCTCTGCCTCTCTGGGGCACTGAACAGAGAGAATTCACAAATATGGGGGTAACAGGAATATCTAGGGGCCACACACAATGGAATTACTGCCTCATTGGTCTCCAGTTTACAGGTTTTGCATCATTCCTTTTACTTTGTAATGTCCACCAGTAGTGAAATTACAATAACTGAAGCTTTATCCTGGTTACTGTTACTCAAATGAGTGTGGCTGGAAAATTAAAAATAAAAACTGGCAAGTGCCCTTGAAATATTTATGTAGAGCTCATGTACAGATCTTTATTATTTACTTTAAAATGTAGCATATAAGTGTGGACATGGAATATGACATCAATAACGAGACAATGGTCCCTCCTCGTCACCCAGAGGTAAGGATAGTGGCACAATAAAGTTATTTTATAGTATAGTACGGTAATTATCTTACATGCGTTATGTCGTAATGAAAGGATAGGTGCATGCTACCTGTGATGCGCAAGCTAGGCATGGAAATACCTAGCTATCAGGCTATCATAAGCATTGCGTTGGTGAAAAATGGGAAAAAATTATATCTTTACATGTGTTTTAAATTGAAACGTATACCACTATCTTACAAACTGTAATTATCAAAACTCCACCGATATCCGATTGTCCGAGACGATACCAGTGGCACGAAATTCCATTTCTGACTTGAATTCAATATAGTAGAACACTTTCTCTATGGTTGGTTTGTGTGACTCAGAAAGAGAGCGCAGTAGATATTGGTGAGGATTTTGTGTAAGTTATTGATAGACAGAGAAGTTGATTGGCTATGCTATTGCACTAAGCCTGACCATCCCGATACACATCACTGGTCATGTGCCAACAGAATTTGAGCCCGACCGTTCATGACAATATATGAGTAAGTTGTATATATTTTAATTTTAAACACCTCCATAGTGAGTCTAGTGCCCTAGAGAAAAGGAAAGACACACCATTGTTCATGGCAAGGAAAACTTTCTCAAATTGCTATACTAACGACTATGGGCAATGCCTAAAATAGCATTACAGCTAAAGGTCTGCACTCCACCATGTCCAAAATGTGAAAGTTTTAAGTACAGCAGGGAGCTACCTACACATAAATGCAGGCTTCAGCCTAGGACAGGATTCACACTAGATAGGTTCCCAGCAACTGGATATTGCCTTGTCGTTGGCTGCTGGGCACGCATGAATTGGCCAAATTATGTGCTAAGCAGCTCCATTTTTTATTATCTAGAGCAGTAATGTAATTCAAGTTTCATGTATTTCATGTTAATATGCTGTAGCGCGATAGAGTGCAGCTTTATCTGTTTTATAGTAAAACCTGACCTCAACCCCACCAAACACCTGAGAGAGACACTAGAATGGAGATTTGAGGCAGAACCTCTCATTCAATATCAGTGGATGAAGAGGGAAACATTCCCACCAATACTTTCTCTATTAAATATACTATATGATATATTGCATGAGCAGTATTGGTGAGAACTTTTGTCCATTCATCCAGAATATATAACATTTGTGAGGTCAGACACTGATATCGAATGGAGGGTCTAGCTCAATCTCCTTTCTAATTTCTCTCAGGTGTTCAGGGAGGTTGACATTAAGATTGGAGATGAGCGAATATGCTTGGAAAACTATTGCCAAATCAGATTGTGCCATATTCGTGATTAATTTTTGATGATCATTGCAGAACATATTCGCTCATCTGTACTCCTTTGACTCCAATGGCGTTTGGCTATGTTCTGCAAATAATGCAAAAATAGCGATCATAATCTGAACCGAATATTGAAATATTAGCTCATCTTTAATTAGGATCTCATGCTGGCCAGTAAATTTCTTTCACACCAAACTCGCCCAACCATGCCTTTGACCTTGCTTTATGCACTGAGGTTAGGTTCTGCAGGGACAGAAAAGGGTCTTGGCCAAACTGTTCCCACAAAGTAGGAAGTATAGAATTGTCCAAAATGTCTTGGCAGGCTGAAAAAGTAAGAATTTCCATTCATTGGAACCTAAGAAAGTTAAGCCACCCCTGAAAGTAACCCTATAGTTTGTAATAATACTTAAAGGTGTTGTCCGGTAAATTCTGAATTAGTAGGGGTGAATTTTCTGTTAATGATTATCTTGTCCTATATTGTAGAGACAGCATATTGATTTACACAGTGTGCAGAATTATTAAGCAAGTTGTACTTGAGAGGATTCTTTTTATTATTGAATAACAACTATGTTTTCAATCAACCCAAAAGACTCATAGTTATCAAAGCTTAATATTTTTGGAAGTTGGAGTGGGTTTTTTTTTTAGATTTGCCTATCTTAGGAGGATATCGGTGTGTGCAGGTAACTATTACAGTGCAGAATTATTAGGCAACTTAATAAAAACCAAATATATACCCATCTCACTTGTTTATTTTCACCAGGTAAACCAATAGAGCAACACAAAATTTAGAAATAAACATTCCTGACATTCAAAAACAAAACAAAAAAAATCAGTGACCAATATAGCCACCTTTCTTTACGATGACACTCAAAAGCCTTCCATCCATAGATTGTCAGTTGCTTGATCTGTTTACGATCAACATTGCGTGTCGCAGCCACCACAGCCTCCCAAACACTGTTCCGAGAGGTGTACTGTTTTCACTCCCTGTAGATCTCACATTTTATGAGGGACCACAGATTCTCTATGGGGTTCAGATCAGGTGAACAAGGGGGCCATGTCATTATTTTTTCTTCTTTTAGACCTTTGCTGGGCAGCCACGCTGTGGAGTATTTGGATGCATGCGATGGAGCAGTGTCCTGCATGAAAATCATGTTTTTCTTGAACGATACCGACTTCTTCCTGTACCACTGCTTGAAGAAGGTGTCTTCCAGAAACTGGCACTAGGTCTGGGAGTTGAGCTTCACTCCATCCTCAACCCGAAAAGGTCCCACAAGTTCATCTTTGATGATATCAGCCCATACCAGTACCCCACCTCCACCTTGCTGGCGTCTGAGTCAGAGTGGAGCTCTCTGCCCTTTACTGATCCAGCCTTGGGCCCATCCATCTGGCCAATCAAGATCCGCTCTCATTTCATCAGTGCATAAAACCTTAGAAAAATCAGTCTTAAGATATTTATTGGCCCTGTCTTGACGTTTTATCTTATGTTTCTTGTTGAAAGGTGGTCGTTTTTCAGCCTTCCTTAGCTTGGCCATGTCCCTGAGTATGGCACACTTTGAGCTTTTTGTTACTCCAGTAATGTTGCAGCTCTGAAATATGGCAAAACTGGTGGCAAATGGCATCTTGGCAGCTTCACGCTTGATTTTCCTCAGTTATTTTGCGCCTTTTTTTATCAACACGCTTCTTGCGACCCTGTTTGATATTTGTCATGAAACGCTTGTTTGTTCGATGATCACGCTTCAAAAGTTTGGCAATTTCAAGACTGCTGCATCCCTCTGCAAAGACATCTCACAATTTTTGACTTTTCAGAGTCCGTCAAATCTCTCTTCTGACCCATTTTGCCAAAGGAAAGGAAGTTGCCTAATAATTAAGCACACCTTATATAGGGTGTTGATGTCATTAGACCACACCCCTCCTCATTACAGAGATGCAAATCACCTGATTTACATAATTGGCAGTTGGCTTTCAAGCCTATACAGCTTGGAGTAGGACATGATGTATAAAAAGGATGATGTGATCAAAATACTCATTTGCCTAATAATTCTGCACCCAGTGTATATAGACACTGTAAAGAAAAATATTTCTCTTTTGTTGATATTGCAGGGCAACTGAACACTTACATCTAGCTTTTCCTACAAATTAATGAAAATTGCTGGGAACACTTGTTAATTGGCTTATTTTCAAGTTACACCTATAAGGCCAGGGTCACATGACCATAGATTCTCTCATCCAAAAGAATCTGGCCAATTTTGCTAATGACACTCTAAGCAACTTGGATCAGAGCTTGATAGGAGTTTCAGCATAGTGTGACCTGACTCGGTTGAGAGAACCGTTGCACTCTGTGAGGAGCATGTCTTCTCCATTTTGTGAGTCCACGGAAATCAGACTACACTTCGATGTCGTCCGAATGCAGTCCAATGTTTTACGCGTATCCATATTTCAGAGTGAAATTGCAGCAAGCTACAATTTTTTTCACGGACCGATTCTGTCAGTGAAAAAAAATCTGTCGTCAGCACTGCTCCATGGAATAACATTGGTCCGAGTGCTATCCGATAAAAATCGGATAGCACTTGTCTGATTTATAGTTACCTAACGAGTAAAAATTGTTCAAAGCAGAGAACCCCTTCAGCATGGCCTACTACATTCATGTCGCCTTTACACCAGTGTGACGCCATTCTGTTTTCAGTCCTGCCGTGCATGCTTTGGCATGTGTTGTGCATGTATGATGGTCGCTTTTTAAGTCTGTCACAGTAGAAGTTGAAACCTCTATGGATTTTACGGGTGTATCATTAACACCCACTTGTACTGGCTGGAGTGATGACTGACTTCTCATGTGTTTCTGATAATAGAAAGTGCAAGGACTTATTTACAAGTATAGCGCAAGTCAGGAGCGGATGTGTGGAGTAGGTTCATTGGGTTTTTCATCGCCCCTCACCCGGCAGATAATGGCTGTGACACACTGGACACACTGACAGGACCTGCCTCTAAAGCCCCCGTTACATACTGCGATATCGCTAGCAATATCGCTGTAAAGTCACCGATTTTGTGACGTTGCAGCGATATTGCTAGCGATATCGCTGCATGTGATACTTACCTCCGACCGTCTCCCTCGCTGGTTATCGCTGATCGCGCGAGAAGCTCCTGGACCATTCCTCGTCGGTCACTTCCTGCGGCGCTTCCTGTGGAGAGACGAGCGACGCGTGGAGCCGGGCGGCAGGACGCAGGATCGCCGCGTCTGACAGGTAAGTAGCAATCCCCGTCCCCAGCGATGTCGCTGGTGAGATCTGCCTGTGTGGCAGCTCACTAGAGACCACTTAGCGATGCACCAGCGATCCTGACCGCATCATATCGCTTGTCGGGATCGCTGGTGCATCGCTAGGTGTAACGGTACCCTAAGAGGCGGGGGGACAGAGCTCTGCCTGCCACTGTTAACTTATTAATAGTCTCTGTCAATCTCTTAACAGTGGCATTAGCAGCCCGCTGCAATGGGGCATGTCATTCTATGCACCCATCATCTGCCCCACACTGTGATCGTGGGGTGACGATGGGTTGGCATAACAGTCAGGGGTCTGTTCTAGAAATCTGTGCCTGTCATCTCGAAACTCATTTGAAAACCAGCCTTTGGCCGGGCTTCACAAGAGGTTATAATTTTTGCTCTATACTGTGGTATTGCTGTATATAGCATAAGCTATCAAACGACCACAGGTTAAAGTCCCCTAAAGGAAACAATAAGTTAAATTAAAAAGTTATAAAAGCAAAACAAAAAATTAAGATATGAAGAAAATAAAAAAGTACTTAGTTAAAAATAGATGAAAAAATACACAGGTTATCGACACAGTGATAAGTGTTAAAGATCAAAATATAGAATTAGTCAGTCCGATCGTTAAACACTGTAAACAAAAAATGTTTTTTTTAATGTTTTTAGGGAGTTGTAGTAACATGGCAAAAAATGCTGTAAGAAGAGACCAATTTGTCATATCTATCTAAAAATGGTTTTCAGTAAATATGTTGTCTTGCTGAAAAAGTTTGATATCGCCATAATCGTCCTGTCCTGAAGAATCATGTTGCCAAGTTATTTTTACAACACAATGTACACTGTAAAAACCATTCCCAATAAACAATGTCAGAATTTCGTTTTATATTTTTTTTTTTCACTCCAAATGGATTTTCTCCCCCCTTTTCCAGTGAACTAAGGGGTAAAATGAATGGTGTCTTTCAAAAATATGCAAAAAACATGCCCTCATATGTCTATTTGAACTGAAAAATAAAAAAGTTATGGTTCTCGGAAGAATAGGAAGGAATAACAGAAATTGACTATGTCGGGGAGGGGTTAAAGTGGTAACTTTGTGATCTTTTTATACAGTTCTCTTCTCTTTCTGTTCTCAATGCTTAGTGTGGCACACACAGTCACACAATGCAAAGCTTAAGGGCCCCGTTACATTTAGCGATGCACCAGCGATCCCGACAACGATACGACCCGGTCAGGATCGCTGGTGCATCGCTAAATGGTCGCTATTGAGCTGCCACACAGGCAGATCTAACCAGCGATGCAGCGACGCAGCAGCGGTCGTTACTTACCTGTCAGACGCGGCGATGATGAAGTCCTCCGCCCGCGCCCATGTGTCGCTCGTCGGCGCCAGCAGGAAGTCGCTGACTAGAAACGGCCCAGGACGATCTCGCGTGATCAGCGATAGCCAGCCGAGGAGAGGTGTCACATGTAGTGATATCACTAGCAATATCGCTGCTGCGTCACAAAATCTGTGACGCTTTAGCGATATTGCTAGCGATTTCGCTATTTGTGAAGCGCCCTTTAGTCAACTTCTCCCCTTTTTATCTGATTTTAAATGTGATTTTCATATTACCCACACCTGTTAATTGCCACAGGTGAGTTTGCAAGAGCACCACATGCTTGAAGCAAAGTTATTTACTCATATTTTTGGAAAGGTGACAACAATTTTTTCCAGAACATTTTTGGGGTTGTGTGAAATTATGTCCAATTTTTTTTGTGTTGTTCCAGTACATACAAAGGAAATAAACATGTACAACAAAAGTTCTGTACCGTACTTTTTCCCTCCCAAAATGTGGAGGAAAATGAGGGGTGCGTCTTATAGTCCCAATGTACCGACTGTGGTGGGGGACCGGTTTTGGTGGAGCAGCGGGTCACAGAGGCAGGAGCCAATGGCTGCTGCTAACTTCTCTGCCGGCTGCTAAAGAGAAATGAATATTCACTGCATTCCACACCCATGGGCGTGGAGGGCAATGAATATTAATTTATTTTTTGCATCCTGGTCTGATTGGCCCCATCCCATTCCTGGTATGATTGGTCTCATCTTTATACTTTGATGATTGGCCCCATCCTGTTCCTGGTATTTTTGGTCCCATCCCTGTCCTGATATGATTGGCCCCATCCTGTTCCTGGTATGCATGGCCTCATCAGAAAAGATTTAAAAAAAACAAACCATTACACTTACCTTCCTCCGCCCCCTCAGAATATCCTGCTCTGGTGCCAGCAACTGCTTAATGCTTGTAAGCGGTGCACGGTAGGGACGTCATGCGCTACTCACAAGCAGAGCACAGTGTCCGGAATACTCACAGGGACTGTTCATCGCAGAGAATAGTAGCGCGCAGTATCGGCTGGAGCCTTCCTGCTGCTGCCGGGGGTCACGTGTACCGATACTTAAGAGAAATGAATATTCATTTCTCTTAAGTATCCGCACACGTGACCGCCAGTAGCAGCAGGGAGCCAGTGGCTGACACTGCACGATACTGAACAGCAATGAATACCCACTGCTGTCTGTGATGAACAGTCCTGGTGAGTATTCCGGACGCTGTGCTCTGCTTGTGAGTAGCGCATGACGTCCCTGCCATGCGCCGCTTACAAGCATTAAACAGTTGCTGATGGGGCGATGCATATCAGTAATGGAATGGGGCCAATCATACCAGGATAAGGATGGGACTATGCATACCGGACCAGGATGGGGCCAATCCTACCATGATAAGGATGGGGCCATGCATACTTGGACAAGATGGGGACCCTGCATACCAGTATAGGGATGAGGGCGATCATTCTTTCCAGGATAAGGATGAGGGGGACCATTCCTACCAGGATAGGGATGAGGGGGCCATGCATACCAGGATAGGAATCAGGAGGCCATGCATACCAGGATGGGGATGAGGGGACCCCATATATACCAGGATAGGGATGAGAGAGACATGCATACCAGGATAGGGATGAGAGGGCCATGTGTACCAGGAGAGGGATGAGGAGCCATGCATACCAAAATGGGGATGAGGAGGCCATGCATACCAGGAGAGGGATGAGGGGGCCATGTATACCAGGATAGGGATGAGGGGCCATGTGTATCAGGATGGGGATGAGGGGACCATACTTACCAGGTTAGAGGAGATATTAAGTACAGAAATGACCACAGTTTTACTTCAGTTAATTTTTTTTTCCTAAGTTCCTCTAAAACCTAGGTGCGGCTTATGGTCCGGAGAGTCTTATAGTTTGAAAAATAGGTTAATTGCAATAATTTTCTAAAAGAAATACTTCATTCCTGGAACAATTTCAAAGGTGTCAACACTTTTGGTCATGATTGTATATATAATGTATGTATAGTACTGTGCAAATGTTTTTTGCAGGTGTAGAAAAAAACGCTGCAAATTAAGAATACTTTTTGAAATAGAAGTGTTACTAGCTGGTTTGTTTATCAATGAATGAAATGCAAAGTGAATGAACATAAGAAAAATGTAAATCAAAGCGATATTTAGTGTGACCACCCTTTTCCTCCAAAACAGCAAAACTTTTCTTAGGTATACTTGTACAAAGTCATAAATTTGTAGGATTATAGTCTGGTGTATGAGTAACCAGATATGCCAAGAAGGTGATAATAGTCATTATTCTCATTTGTTTGTTGAAGCAGTCATTGACTGAAACAGAAACATCTGTGGATATAGTGTAAAACTTAGTGAGGGAAAGCTAAACTCTGCTACAAAATTGAGGTTGTGAAAGACCATTTCACGTCACTGGACTTACACCATGGCAAGACTGAGCAAAGCGGCAAGACACAAACTAGCTTTACTGCATCAGCGAGGTCTCTCTCAGGAAAAGATTTAAAAGTTGACCTGAGGTTTAAAGTTCTGCTCTTCAAACTCTTTTGAAGAAGCTCTAAGAAATGGACAATGTTAAGGAACATAGATGGAGTTGTCGGCTAAGAAAACTTAGTGCAGCAAATGGAAGGCAAGTCATGCTTACTTTACTTGGAAATCATAAGGTTTCCATCAATGCCATTAGCTCGGAAATGGTAACAACCCGGCCATACCCATTTATTGTTTGTAGAAGTGTGGAGAGAAATGGTCTTCATTAAAAATTACTACCAAAGAAAACATACTTTAAACATGAAAGCAAGGCCATACATGAAAACATAGGAAATGGGGTGCAAAAAATGGACACAGGTGCACTGAATTGGTGAGTCAAAGTGTAAAATATTTGGCTGTAACAGAATGCAGTTTGTATGCCGAGGACAGGGGAGCACATTAATGCGTGTTTGCAGGCCACAGTGAAGCATGGTGGAAATTTCTTCTGAGTTTGGGGCTGCATTTCAGTAAGTGTATTTGGGCATTTGGTCTGGGTTAACTGTATCCTCAGTTCCGAGAAATACAGGCAGATACTTACCCATCATACAATATCAGAGATACGTTTGGCTGTAAATTTATTCTGCAACAGGACCATGACTTCAAAAATACAACCAATGCCATTAAGAGCTGTCTTTAGTGTAAAGAACAAGGTGACCTGGAAGTGATATGTCCCCAGCAGTGCCCTGATCTCAATATCATCGAGTCTGTGTGGAATTACCTGAAGAGACAGAAAGATTTTCACAAGCTTACATCCAGAGAAGATCTGCGTTCAAAAAACTGTATGTGCGCTTAGAAGAAACTATGGTATTTTGAAAGAAAGCAAAGGCCGTTGATGCCAAATATTGTTTTGATTTAGATTTCTCTTTTGTTGATTCACTTCACATTTTGTTAATTTGTACAAATACACTATTAAGTCCTCAATCAGTCATCCATTTGTCACTTGCATGTTGCATTTCTGTTTTTAAAGACTACAACATGTACCCATTATAAAACTGTTCACATGTCTGGGATTAACATTGTAATGGATAGGGAGAATCTTTGTAGTTTTATCTTTTTTTTTCTTCATCGGTGAAAACACACTGCCCAAGAACTGATGAAACCGATAAAAATCAGGGACGTGTGAATGAAGACGAACTCTCCTATCTTTGAAGGCATTTTTAGTTTCACTTATTACTGTGTAAACATCTTTTATAATACACAATTTCTTGTTAAGACTTAAATATAGTGGTTTTATGACGTTTCTTTTTTCATATAAACTTTACCCCACAGAACTTTCTTAGGTCTCCTTCAGACATCAGTTTTTCTTTTACGAGTTTTTTCTGTGATTTTCAGGGATAGAACTTGTACCTATTCTAGTCAGTGGGGCTGTTCACATGTCCGTGTATTTTTGCTGACTGAGAGGTCTGTACAAAATCTGTATGACTTGGATCCAAGTCTTGGATCAATATCACCAATAGAAGTCTATAGGTCCTTGAAAAAATCCAATAGCATTTGGTTGTCACATTTTTTTACCGAGTTATTGATATGACAGTGTTAGAAGCCTCTAATTTTTTTTTTTAAATGTATTTATCTAAGAAAGACTGATGAAACAATGACAAAAAAATTTGCTGGTGAAAACTGACACTAATCAAGCCCTGATGAAGCTCAGACCCATTTTCTTGTACATCTAGCGTCTGAATGAGCCTTTATTACTATTGATTACTATTTTAAGGTAGGTAAGATATGTTGTATCCGTATGTGGGAAAGTGAATGATCTTGAAGTACAATAAAATTTCAATCCACTCCCTGGTATTTCTCCACCTCTTTGAATTTCACGTGGGGTGTTTTATATACTTTCTAAAATCTACCCTAAAGACACAGCTGACAACGTTGGGTTCCACAAATACAGAAGTCCCTTGTATTACTAGTATTTTCCACTTTATCTATCCCAGAGCTTTGTGTAGATGGCTTGTAATGTAAACTGTGCGCTTTTGTCAGTGCCAGTGCCCTGTGTCAGGATGCGATGAAGTGTCTTTTCCGCAAATCATTTATTTATGCCTGTTGTTTCTTTTAAGTCTTGTCCATTGTATGGCTATTTAATGAGTTGTGTATCCACCAAGTTAGTCAAAGATCTGCCTGAAACATTTTTTCCTCTCTCATTCCCACCTCCCCCCTCCCAAACCAACTTTTGTTATGTATTGCCTTGCTAATCCTTGTGTTGAGCGGTATCAGACATCACCTTTCTTGGGGGCAGATAGTCCACTCTTCCGCTTTCTTTGTTCATGCTCTGCTTTTAATAGGAGAAGTCAACGGGGAGGACAAAAAGAGACTGAAAGTTGTATTTAATCAGGGTCAGAAGGGTGGTGTTCAGACTGACGGGCCCACAGGCAGACTGGCCTTTTATGCTTGCCGACACAGATGGCCCGGTAGCATTCATGGAAAGGCAGAGAATGCTTTCCCAGTCGAAGGCCATTGTAGGCCAGCATCGTTACACTTGATGAGGGTTACCAGGGGCAACAGACAAGTATCGCCAGAACCGTGTGATCACTAGCCTGCGCCATTGAGTTAAAGCATGTCTTTCCTTTGGGTTCTCTAGAAAGTAAATGCTCATGTATTCCATTAGACTTCTTTTATTAGATGTAATTTGTTTCCGGACCGTTTTGCAATCTGCTCTTTTTTTTTTTTTTAGCAGTAGAATTAGTTTTTTTTTTCATGGCCATGGTAAATTTGATCATGACTTATTATGTGCACTATAATAATAAAGAACGCAATTGTGCCTCATTGCCTTATATTAGGTAATATTTATAATTTCCTATTATTTACTAGCCATCATTCTTTTATAATTACTAACTGCTGAACATATTCTTTCCACTTTTACAGCTATCTGTTCCTTTCTAAAACTGCCCTTTAAAACTGGTGGTTGATAACATAAATTCTAATAATATACAAAAAAGATGATTCTTGTAATTTTTTTTTTTAATTTTTTTTTATTATTTGCTCAATGAGTATTTTTCGTGCTGTCTATTTTACAAGTTAACCTTTTCTCACTTTTGCTAGTTGTGCTATATGGGTTTTTTCCAGACTGGCTTTTTTCCCCCCCTTTTCTCTCTGGGGTGTAACAAAGGTTAACTGAAATTTCTTCTGTTCCGTACCTGAACAAATCAGCAGTTTGTGGAGGAAATCCCATTGATGGCTGGTAAGAGTGACAGACCCTATTTAAAGAACTCTCCCAACTGTGTGGCAGTCCAAGCATGCCTGGAGTTTAACTCTTCCTGTGGTCACTGTCATTGTAACCTGCCAAAGAAAAGAAAGTACACTTTGCTCTGTGAATCTTAAGAACTCAATGAACTTTTAATAAAAAAAAGTAACTAGAAAACATTAAAACATTAAAACTATAGACTATAGTGCAAAAGTATTAAAATAAGCAAATTAATACTTTTAAAACAATTGAGTATTTTCTTTGCCAGGCATAGAATGATAAACAAACATTTTGTCATATTTCCATACTCTAGGAAACTTGAATACTTTTTTTTTGCTTGAATTTGAATTTTTTAGTTTTTTTTTTTTTTCGTTATTGATAAGACATTATGTTTTATACTAGTTTAGAGTTATATAAAATTTACTATAAGTTGTCAGATACATTAATTTCCCTGGAAAACTACCTTCCTTTATCACAAGACCAAAACCTTATAGTCACACAATTTATTGATGTGATGCTGTTTTTTGTTAACATTGTGAAGCTTTGGTACATATATTACTTGCTTAGTTATAGGCCATATTGTACAAATTATTCGTATAATATCATATTAGTCCATTGTAATCTGCTCTGATGAAAATATTTAAATTATATTTTTTTACACAAGAAGGGATCTTTGTGTGTGTGTATGTGTGTGTGTGTGTATATATATATATATGTATATGTGTGTATGTATGTATTCATATATGTGTGTGTTTGTTCCATCTGACCTATAATTATAGTAATTCTTTGGAATATCCATCAGGTCTTTACCTCTGCATTATAGTCGTAAAACGGTTTCATCGGTTTTGGGATCGACATCTCGACCATGGCTCAGTGTTCAGTTCCTTGTTGGTAGACTGAACCTTATTGAATATGGCATTTTGTGAACTCCTCTCTTAAATAGTTTGTTTCACTCTTGACTTGGCCTGGAGTCAATTCTTTACTCTCATATCCTAATCAGTCAGGAAAAGTATGGCCAATAAGTTGAACAAGTAATTAGAAGACTTCATTGGTATATAGATATACAGAATGATACACGCAGTGCTGTAGTGCCTTCTAGCAATGCTTTATCCTGCACGTGCACTTTATATGTAATGAACGAACAGGTGTATTTGGCTGTGTGTGTATATATATATATTGTGTGTGTATATATATATATATATATATATATATATCCGTTTCTGTGCTTTTAGCTCTCAATAGATGTGCATGGAATAAAAGCTCATTGATTAACAAGTTATTAACCAGCATAATAACTGACTCATTATCGATGACTTCTCATTTTATGCATTTCATGAAAGAGCATTACTGAAAGACTTGGATACGCACGCACTCCTCGCTCATATAACGGCGAACAGACAAAACAGTTGAAAAACAGATTTCTGGATTTAAAGAAAAAGGGGGAAGCATAATTGTTAGTCTGACAATTGTTAGTCTGTTGTGTCCACAAATGATTAGTAAGCGCATAGTAAACACTAGGGTGATGACAATTTTAAAAATTTTGCAAAACGAAAATGAAACCCCTTACATTGGAGGAACAATTGCATTCAAATGACATTAGTATCATCAAATTTGTAAAATATTCAAAAAAGTTCCCCCTCTTTTTCAAAAGATTTTTCGTCTTTTAATTTTAATCTTTAAAGAAAATATCTTTCTAAGTTGTAACAAAAAGTGGTATTTTATTCACATCTAGAACATTCTGGAATATTTTAAAATATTTTGGAACTTAGTATTATCTTTTCATTTTCAGTGCAAAGCTTCAAGTTTTACGATCAAAAAGTGCATTCAGAAAATGTCTTCTAGAAATTCCAGCAACAGTGTAAAAGCAAACAGGTCTATCTGGACGAGGAATCTGCCCTCCTATTGTCATCATAAAAGATAATAATGCAAAATTGCATGTCCTTTTTTGGCGGAAAAATACCATTTTTTGCCTTATTTCATTTGAATGAAAGGGGGAACTTTTTTTTAAAAAACAAAAAAAGCAATACTTATTCTTAAATAACCCATAAAAGTTCCTCCATTGCACATGGTTTCATAAAAAAAAAAATTTTGTCATTACACTAGTACACACACAAAGCTGTAGTGGAAATGACCTGTTGGCAGAAGTACAGACAGTTTTTTTTATACTTTATCACTTTTGCTTGGCTATTCCTGACCTTTTTTAAAGATTGATCTGTGGAAGGGCACGATTTGTGGCAATCTCATTTGACAGTGTGGGCATTGTTTTTCGTCACATTGATTATTGCAGTGCCCGCTCAATCCCTATAGTAGTTTTTCATGGAAGCCTTCCAGTACAGATTTGAAACAAAGGTGTTTTAATGGAGTTGAGCTGTGTAAGTTTGTAGCACCCCATTGTTTTACCATGTACTTTTCTGCAGTGATTACAAGAGGTCACTGCCCCCAATTTACACAGTGTTGTGAATGTCTCTCTGGTGCATAATAATGCAAGCATGAAAAACAGATTTTTGGCAAGCGTTGGGCATAACTGTCATGGCGTGCCCTGAATTTCCTGAAACAGAAAAGCAGCTTTACTCTTTCCATCTGTAAGAAGTCATTTTTAGATCAGTATTTAATTTTAGGAGTTTTTTTTTTTTTAATAAGTATCCAAGAAAGTTGGTCATTAGAAATCATACCGTTGTCTTTTTCACTGCTATCTCTTCCCTTTTTGCTGTTTTATGGAAATCACAGAAAAGAATATTTTCTGTGCAGCTTTTCTGTATTATTGCAGCCCTACGTGCTTGTTTAAAAGGGAGGATCACCCGTAACATATAAAGGGGTTGTCTCACAAAGTAGATTTACCTTTTACAGTTAAATCCAGACCATTCTCACTTTTTTAATTTACATTTGTTAAGAAAATGCTTGTCACCAAATATGCCAGAAATTACTTTAGAATTTCACCCACTTGGGTTTCTGTTGCATGCATGGTTCATACACCATCTACCTTGGCTACTGATGACAAAGGTGGAGGGTGGCTGTAGTTTCATTTTTTGTGTTGGAACAAAACAGTGCTAAAATCAGCCAAATACTCGCTAATCAGTCTGCATTTTAGGTATTTAGAACGAAAAAAGTGTCAAATACCTTAATAGGAAGGCATGGCGGCCATACCTAGTAGTGTACCACCATATTAGCACATATTCCACTTCATGTACATAATATCAGAAGGAGAACAAAAGGAGTAATGGATTCAGATATTTATAAAAAAAATACTAATTTTATTAGGTAGCAATCAATATAAATAGTGTACAAAAAGCATCATAGCAGGACACACAAGAAAATGGGTTAAGTAACCCATGCATAAAAAGACCCCATACCCATAGGGTTATCAAAATTATGAGTCACAAAATATGACAACCCTTACAGGGGGTAAGAAGTACGCCAGACAAAGCAACCACCATCCCATGTGGGGAAAGTTGTACTGTCAAGACAAGCGCTTACCAGGGGAAGTATGCACGGGCACCTAAAGGAGGATAAAACCGTCCCCGACACGCGTTTCGCATCCGCTCTGGTCGCTCTCTCAAGGGGAGTCCCCTTGAGAAAGTGACCAGAGCGGACGGGAAACGTTCGTCGAGGACGGTTTTATCCTCCTGTAAGGGTTGTCATATTTTGTGACTCATAATTTTGTTAACCCTATGGGTACGGGATCTTTTTATGCATGGGTTACCTTAACCCCTTTTCTTGTGTGTCCTACAACTCTGCTATGATGCTTTTTGTACACTATTTTTATTGATTGTTGCCTAATAAAATGAGTGCATTTTAGGCATATATATTTAAAAAAAACAAACTTCTGTGGTTGGACAACCTCTTTAGTTTTGGAGTTCTCATTATTCCTGTCTATTCTGTTAATGCCCTGGAAGAGGGATGGCTTAGCTGTCTTTCACTCATGGGCAATACTGTGTGATAAAAAGCACTGTTTGGATTATATAAATTAGGAAACTGTTATTTCATGGTAAACTAGGAACCGTATTTGACTTATAATAAAATTGTGGTGTTTGCAGACCTGGCTATTGTCTAAACTATATCTGTCTCTGTTCCTATAGATGACACTGGAGAGGGATGGTCCATTATTGAGCGAGATTTAGAAGTAAGTATAAAATTCAGTTTGTAAAAATCTACAAAAAGTAATGTAAATATTGCACAGTTCTTCTCTTACCCTGAAGGGGGAAAATAAAATCCAAGTTATATGAAAAGTCTTCATCGTAAGAAGGGAACCGATTCTGGTATAGAAAGTGCTTTCTTTGCTATGCTATATTCATTGCTTTATTGAATATATAGAATAAAACATCTACGTGCCACTGGCAGTAAGCACTTCCAAAATCACATGTGCATGTATGGCTTCTGCATGGAAACTTTGCTTCAGTCACGGCAAATATTCAATAAACAGATAAAGATACCAACTAAATTAGCTATAATTTTCCAACTGACCTAATAAAGTAACTTCATTAGAGGTTTTATAATAAAGTGCAAAATATACAAGTTGAGATATCACTGTAATTGTCCATTCAGAAATCCAAAGCATCATAATACTAAAATCTGAAGGTTTTTGCCCTGGAAAGCGAGCAGTTGTCTTTCTTGAGCTATATATCTTTTACATCCTACTTGCTTGTTATTCATAAATCATTGCAAAGTCAAAAACTATTTTCAAAAACTTGGCTTTACTACAGAAGCCTACTGGAGCAAGATGTACCAGATTTATAAAAAGCGTCATGTCTCAATCCATCACTATTTTACTCCAATTGTTAGGCCTCGTGCACACTTTCAGTACTTGGTCAGTATTTTACATCAGTATGTGTAAGCCAAAAACAAGAGTGTGTGATAAATGCAGACGTGTTTCTATTATACTTTCCCTCGTGAACGTGGAAAATGCATCAGGCTTTGGTTGACCCTACCTTTAAAAATAAAAATAAGAAAAAAAAATTTCTGAAACAAAACAGGAGGAATGCACCGTAAACTGCAACTTTTTTCAACTTGGAAAGTACAGCTCAGATTATGATATATATACTCTCACCCACACCAATACATTGTATGGAAAATCCATTTGAAGCATCTTTTTAACAATCCATGGTACAGTTGAGAAATGGATGTTATTTTTAAATTAAAATTGGAATATTTAAAAGACACAAAGCATAATTATATTAATATAATTGTTACTCATAGAATAAAAGTGTAAAAATATGCTGTAAGGGTATAGACCTCAAAATGCCCCAGGATTTAAAAGATAACTTGTACTGAAAATCGGCTTCAATTTTACCATTGACTACCATTGCTTCTGTCTAAACTAATGATGAATATGTATGCTCATTATCAAGTGCTTATGGATTTCATTCTAAGATGCCCAATTTATTTTAAATGTTGACAATAAGTTTTTCCCAAAGCACATTGCATTGTATTCTAGTATCAGTCGTGATTTTAGTTTTTTTCTGTTCTTAAAATATAAGAATAGGCTCTCTTCCCGACATGGCCAATTCTGCATTTTTGCAATTAAGTTTTTTCTTCTATCTTATTCAAAGAGCCATACATTTTTTTTATTTTTTTTGTCTACATAGACATAATGGTTTTTTTTGTGGGAAGAGTTGTACTTTTGAATGACTTTTGAAAAATTCCCAAGTGTGGTGAAATTGCGGAAAAAAACACACAATTCTGGCATGTTTTGAGAACTGTTTTTACGGCATACATTGTATGTTGCAAATAACCTGACAGTATGATTCTCCTCATCAGTACGATTACTGCAATACCAAACGTGTCCAGTTTTTTTATGATTATTATTATTATTATTTTAGTGGTAAAAAAAATTCTGAAATTTGTAAAAAAATAAATAAATTTTGGGGGTATTATGATGTTATTTTCCAAGACCTGTAATGTTTTCATGTTTCGGTCGATAGAGCAGTGAGAGGGCATATTTTTTGCTGAGCGAGACAAAGTTTTTATTGATACTATTTTGAAACAGATATAACATTTTGATTGCTTCTTAAAGCATTTTTTCCGGTATCGCGGTGACCCAAAAAACACAATTTTATTGTTTTTTTTAAATTTTTTCAGAGGTTTACCATGTTAATTATTTTTATATTGTATCATCGTATTTTTATGAATGAGGCAATAGCACGTGTAATTGTTATTATTTTTATTTTGAATGGGGAGGCAGAGGGGTGGATTTGAATTTTTTGTTTTCTTTCATATTTTTAAAACTTTTTTACTGTATTTGTTAGTCCCCTTTGGGGAATTGAACTTGGGATCATCTAGACATTTGTGTTAGTATTGCTGCATATAGTAATAATCCCAGTCACCAGAAATGCCTGCATGATGAAACTGTATGTACTATACCACTGGGGAGAGACAAAATCTAATATCATATATACTGATGATTACTGCATGGCTTCTTTCACACAGGGTATGTGTACACAAAGTTTTTGAGACTGTCAAAAATGCTGCGTTTTCTAGTGGAAATCACTTCATAATACTCTCCTCCTCCTTTATTGAGTTTTTCGTTTCCTGAAGTGTTACTTAGGGTGGTTTAGAAGAATTTTTCATCTATTTATGGAGAGTTTTTTTTCTCTGAAGCATGGTTTGCAGCCTTTTGATTGGACGGTGCCTAATTTGGAGCGTTTTCCATCAAAAGACTGTCTAAATAAGTGACATTCATGAAAAAAACCTCATGAGACTGTTGGCAAGGCAGAGAGGAATGAACAGCATGGTAAAATCTATGTATCAAGATGGAGTCAGTATGGAAGAAAATAGGTGGCTGAACTGCATAGATGTAAGTACGCTATAAATTAATTGCTGAGCATGATAGAAAATCATGTGTAGCTGCAGGAATGGAAATTATCTGGACTGCTTCTTTAAGACCTAATCCGCCATACACAAATGTGTAGCAGGTGTATGGAGATGGCTCACTGGGTGAGCCCACCTCATACTCTGCTGAAAATGGCTTTGTCACACAGTCAGGACCTGCCTGTAATATCCACAAGTGGGACGGAGCTCCATCTGCAATTGTTAATGCCGTTGTCAAACTCCATATACTTAGTGGGGGCGCATCATTTTTTGTGCCTGTTGCCACCCACGTGACACGATCATGGGTTGCAGATGGTTGCAATGACAGCTGGGAGTCTGTTAAAGAACTCGTTGCCTGTCATTATGGAGTTGCCCTAAAGCCTAGCCTGTGGTAGGGCTTTAAAGGATACCATGATTTTTACGATATGTGTCAATACTGTGATATTTCTGTGTACAGTGCAAGCCATTCGATAATTGCAGATTTAATTCTAGTAAAGAAACCAATAAATAGTCAGATTTAAAAAAAAAAATGAAAAAAAAAAACCCCCAAAAGGTACGAATTTACCTCATTTTTCTCTATTTAAAGTAGTGATGATAATAAAAAATGAAAATATTAAAAAATACACGTTATCGCTGCATACATAAGTTAAATCTATAAAGGAAAAAAAAAGTTTGGCAAACAGAAAAAAATTCCAAACGCCAAAATTGCGTTTTTCCTTTTATCCATGACAGCACACCTGAGAGGGGGATCCACCCTGCCAGGAACCTACTGCTTCAGTTGGGTTCCTGTCCTCGATGGGAATCCCATTCGGCGGCGGTGCCGGTCACAGGAAGAGAGAGAGGTCCCGGATCCGTCCCGGCACGGGAAGAACAGGGTCCATACCTGTAGCGTCTGGCGTCCGGAAGTGCAGTCCACGGGTCCCCCCGGGGCTTAGTGATCGCGCGGGCGGCATCTGCATGAGAGCCTGAAGGAAATCACCACGCCCCCCCCCTGAGCTGGCTCTCACTGATTCAGCGAGGAAGAGCGGGCGGGGACTACTTCCGGGTACCACTGACATCATGGGCGCCGCAATGAATTGTGGAAGCGCGCCCTGATGACGTCAGAAAGACGCTGAGAACATGGTGCCCAGCGCGATGCCGGATGGCTTTTTTTCTGATTGAAGGCATGCGGTCTGGCCAGTGGTCGCAGGGGGGAGGGGCATCTCTCACCCGGATTGAGGCTGCCTATTTTAAGGCGGACGCCAGGGAATCAGGCTGCTGGCAAAAATGAAGCCAGAGCAGTGGCATTCACTATCGCCACCGCCACTACCTCCAGCACAGTCCAAGGCTCACCAACAGCAGGATCGCAAAGGTGCCAGAAGCAGCAGTCGCCCCAGCTACAAGTCTGGGGACTCCTCAGTGTCCAGAGAAGACGCATTACGTGTCCCTCCACAGCCTCCAAGTCCGGTACCCTTGGTTATCAGCGGGTGGTAAATGATCTTCGTGAATGATAGCTAGGTCATTAATAGGCCCCTATTGTCTGCTTGAATCTGCAGGAAAGGCCTGAGAAATCTGGGGCAAAGAAGAATAACAGAGTCTGTGCACTGTGTAAAATTCCCTTAGCAAGGGATTCGCAGAAGGACTTATGTTCCAACTGCATCCAGAGAACTATTGCGGAGGAGACCCCAAATTTTGCAGCTAGCCTTAGGTCGGCTATTAGGTCGGTAGTGGAAGGCTCCCTTAAAACCCAACTAAAGAAAGAGAAGAAGAGGTTTGAAGATTTTCCATCTAACTCAGACTCTTCCTCGGTCTCGTCTCAGGGTCAGGTGCAGGCTGAATCCCCTTCCTCCTCCTCCTCAGATAGAGACATGGGAGGTAAACCTTGTTTTCCCATAGAAGACACGGACGGTCTCCTTAAAGCCATCAGGGTAACGATGGGTCTAAAGGAAGAAAAAATGGCCAAGTTCATGGAAGATGTTATGTTTGGGGGATTGCAGGAGAGGAGAAAGCAGACCTTCCCAGTTAATGACTAGGTCCGAGCGCTCATTAATAGAGATTGGAAGAAACCGGAAAAATCAGGAGTTCTGCACTCCTCCTCTAAAAAGAAGGTATCCTTTTGAGGAAAAGGATACAGAAATGTGGGACAAGGTACCAAAAATTGATGCGGCATTGTCCAGGTCGTACAAAAAAAACGGCATTGCCCTTAGAGGACTCCGATGTACTCAGGGACCCGTTGGATAAAAAAGCAGATTCTTACCTGTGACATACATGGGAAGCTGCAGCGGGGGGATTAAGACCCGCAATAGCTGGAACATGCACGGCACGTTCCTTAATGATCTGGCACCAGCAGCTTGATGAACAACTCTCTTCCAAAGTGTCGAGGGAGAAGATCCTGTCTGATATGTATCTTTTACATGGGGAGGCAGCTTTTTTGCCAGACACAGATGCTGATTCCATGAGGCTAACAGCTAGAGCAGCTGGGTTATCGAACGCCGCAAGACACATCTTATGGCTTAAAGCCTGCCCTGGTGATCTACAGTCCAAGGTCAAGCTATGCGCTCAGCCATGTGATGGCCACTTTCTGTTCGGGAAGAATCTGGACGGCCTCACTCTGGGATTCTGGGAGGCATCTTATAGCCTCATTGTAGGGTCATTCCTCATCGCTTATACTTTGACCCTTGGCCGAGTGTGTGTGTGACCCTGGTGTGTCTGTGCCTGCACTTTGTGTCAGTGCTACTTTATGCTTGTTTGGTTTTGATCTGGTTCTGTCCATGTTACGAGTTTTGCCAGTCTCCTATACTGTGCTGCTATCTCCATGTATGACTTATTGCCTACGTTCTGGCTATTCTCTGCTCGTCCCTCTTGTACTGCGCTGCTATATCTGTATATTACTCATTGCCTACATTCTGACTATTCTCTGCTCGTCCTTCTTGTACTGCGCTGCTATCTCTGTGTATTACTCATTGCCTACATTCTGACTATTCTCTGCTCGCCTCTCTTGTACTGCGCCGCCCTCTCCGTGTATGACCTCAGCTTGTCTGACCTGAATTCCATTCTCCTCTACTCCAGGATCCCTGTAGTAGCATTCTGCACTCATTCCCAGCAGCAGGACGCAAAGCCCCACGCACTGTGGTCACATGATCGTAGGTCCTTGTGCTTCTTACTACCTTCAGCGTCCCAGGTCCCTTCTTTCTGAGCTTTCCCTGCAGCATCTGACCCCGGGCTCCCTCGCAGTGTGGGTGAGTCACCTTGCTCAGCCATGGCAGTTCGCTGACACTGACAGCATCCTGACAATAGGACTCCGGATTCATGTTCAGCGGGTCCGCCTCTACATCCAAGAAATCCCCACAATGACACCCGAATCCCGTGGGGATTCAAGCTCAGGCCTGGGAAAACATCTCTTCCAACACCTGGATCCTAAACATAGTGAAGGAAGGCCTGAAGATACAATTTTATCATCCAAGAGCAACCTTTGTAATAACCCCCATCAGGAGGGGGATAGGAGAACAATTGGCCCTCGAAACAGAAATCTTGAGTCTGCTAGACAAACAGGTCTTGTCCGAAGTCCCGAACGGACAGAAGGGGAGGGGGTTCTACTTCTCCCTCATCTTAAAAAAAAAAAAATGGACGGCTATTTCAGAACGATCATAAATCTCAGAGGTCTGAATCGATGGGTGGAAAATCATACCTTCATAATGGAGTCAGTGACTACAGCCATAAAACTTCTATATCACAACGGTTTTATGGCGGTAATCGATTTAAAGGATGCCTATTATCATATTGCCATCCATCCAGGCTATCAAAAATATTTGAGGGTGGCCCTATATATCCGGGGCAATCTAAGGCATTTTCAATTCAGGGCCCTTCCCTTTGGACTATCAATAGCCCCAAGGGTGTTCACCAAAGTCATAGCAGAGATGACAGCCGTTTTCCGAATCCAGAACACAATTATAGTGCCCTATTTGAGTGACTTCCTGATAGTGGGGGACTAGGGGGACCATTGTGCTATGCAGTTGAGACAGGTGACCAAAACCCTACAAGAATTGGGGTGGATGGCAAATACCCAAAAATCAAGATTGCAACCCCTGAGGAGACAGGCCTTCCTAGGGTTTATCCTGGACTCCGAATTACAAGCCTGTCTTCTACCCGAGTGCAAGATAGAAAAGGTAACCTGACCTCAGCAGCTATAGAACATATGACCCTGAAAAATGCAGTGTCACTGTTGAGGACCCTGACGTCCTGTATCCCACCAGTCAGGTGGGTCCCAATTCCACACCTGACATCTACAGTGGGAAATCCTATCAGCACAAAAACTGCTAAGAGGGCGTTTAGAAGGAAAAGTGGATCTTTCCTTTAGGGATCAGGAACTCCCTCAGTTGGTGGTCAGACAGGTCAAACTTGACACCGTGGATACCTTAGGAAACACCAGTAAGCGATGTGATCCTGACAGATGTAAGTTCCTCAGGGTGGGGGGTGCACCTAAGAGGTCAGGCAATACAGAGGTCCTGGGTGCCTCAGGAGCGAGGCTCATCATCCAACCTAAAAGAACTTTGGGTGGTAAGTCCCTGGAACACTTTATTCCCCTCCTCCGGGGCCGCAATATCCGTATTATGTCAAACAACAGGGTCAAGGTAGCATACATCAACCATCAGGGGGGTACGAGATCATACCCCCTAATGGAAGCAACCAACAGTATTTTTCTCACAACAGAACATTTTATGTCCCTGTCGGCACTACCATAAAGGGGGCGGAAAACATCGAAGCAGATTTCCTGAGCCGCAACAAACTAAAACAGGGGGAATAGGCCTTAAACCGCAGAATTTTTCAGCAGATAGTACACCTGTGGGGGAAACCAGAAATAGATTTGTTTGCCAAAAAAAAGAAACAGGCAGGTGGAAATGTTTTGCTCGTTAAACCCAAGAGAAATGCCATTTGCGGTAGACTCCCTGCAAATTCCTTGGGACTTCAAGATGGCCTACGCATTCCCTCCAGTAACTCTGATTACGGCAGTGGTGAGGAAAGTCAGAAGGGAGCAAGTGAGAGTGATGTTGATGGCCCCATTCTGGCCAAAAAGACCTTGGTTTTCCTTGTTGCGAATAATGTTGCTATCGGAGCCATGGATCCTGCCAGAGATCCCGGACCTTCTCAGTCGTGGTCCAATATTCCAATGCGCAAGTTAAGGGGTTCCATCTTGCACCATGAAATTTGTTAGGTCGCTTATGAGTAGTAGAGGGTTCTCTCCAGGGCTAGTTTCTACCTTGCTAAGGAGTAGAAACTCATAACTACAAAATTCTATGGCAGAACATGGAGTAGTTCTTAGGAAAACCGTTAGACCAAAAACCTCTGATTGGCCCCATCTTAGAGTTCCTACAATCAGGGTTGCCATTGGGACTGGCTGTGAATACCCTTAAGGTTCAGGTATCGGCATTAGGAACATTATACAACTGTAATCTGGCAGCAAATAGATGGGTAGCAAGGTTCATAAAATCTTGCCATAGGTCCAAACCTATCCCAACACCGAAAATTTCTCCGTGGGATCTAAACTTAGTTTTAGAGGCCCTTACAAAGGAACCGTTTGAACCTATACAGCAGTTACCTATAAAGTACCTTACCCTGAAAACAATTATATTAGTAGCCCTTACATCAGCTCATAGGGTGAGTGATTTGCAGGCCCTCTCCATAAATCCACCTAATATGCAAGTATATCAGGATAGGATCGTATTAAAAACAGACCCTGCGTATCTACCCAAGGTAGTGTCAGATTTTCATCAGAGTCAGGAAATTGTCCTTCCCTCTTTCTGTGAAAACCCAAAAAATCCGGGGGGAAAGAAATTCCACAATCTGGATGTGAGAAGGGCTCTGCTAGAGTATGTGTCTGGAACTAGCCAGTGGAGTAGGTCCCAGTCCGTTATTCATAGCCTTTCAGTGGGCCAGGAAGGGTTATGGAGTGTCAAAGGGGACCATTGCCAGATGGATTAGGGAGGCCATTAGTATAGCATACTCGGCTAGTGGTACTCCGATTCCTGATGGCATCAAGGCTCATTAAACCAGAGCTGTGGCAACCTCCTGAGAAGAGAAAGCAGAGGTATCAATTGACCAAATTTGTAAAGCCACTACCATGGCCTCACCATCCACCTTCTTTATGCAATTTAGGTTGAACCTATCCTCAGCTGCCTTGACCTTTGGTAGAAGGTTGTTGCAAGCGGTAGTCCCTCCATAATGTGTTTCGAAGTCTCCAAAAGTCTTTCAGGTGTGCGGTCATGGGTGAAGGGAAAACCACCAAGGTTGCTTACCGGTAGCCGTTTTTCTGGAACCCATGACAGCACCCGTATATCTTCCCCCCCCCCCCCTTTATTTTACACAGTATGTGTGTGCACGATAGTTGGGTGTATTTGTAATGTAGTGTTGGATAAATATGTGACTAACCGGGAAGTCCTCTCATACTCTGTAACTAATTGAAGCAGGGGAGAGGTACCGCCCCTTATATTTCGGTAGGTTCCTGTCCTGACTGGGCGGACCTCTGGTGTGCTGCCATGGGTTTCCGTAAAACCGGCTACCGGTAAGTGACCTTACTGTTTTTTTCCTGTCGCAACACCACTTTAAAAGTATTAAGCGATCAAAATGTCATGTCCATCTCAAAATGGTATCAATGAAAAAAAAGTCTCAACCCGCAAAAAATAAGCCCTCACACGGATCTATTGCACAAAAAAAAGAAAATCTTATGGGTCTCGGAAAATGGTGAAAGGTAATTTTTACTACAAACTGTATGCATTTCACAGCTGGCTTTGTCAAGGGGTGTCGTGTGCGGTTCTTCCATTGACTGGTGAGACTCTTGTGCCACTGTACATGTTTACATCCCCTACCTGGATTGAGAATTAAATTTTTCCTACTTCATGATACCCTTTGCCTAAACCTACTGAGCTCTTTTCACCAATACACCATATAATATTTTACAAACACTGGTATCCGTCTGTAATATTGGGATTACACTTTGCATACGTTATCATACTATTGTGTGTACCCCTTTTTTAAAATAAATAATTGCTGTATAGGATTAAGCGTATATTTATTATGCTCTCAAGTTTGTGTATTATACTTTTTCATTAAATTTTCAATAAGATGTATCTTTTATCTTCATCTTACTGTGCCTTGCACTTATTTCTTATAGATTTTTCTTATAATACAGTGGGTACGGAAAGTATTCAGACCCCTTTAAATTTTTCACTCTGTTTCATTGCAGCCATTTGGTAAATTCAAATTAGTATTCAGACCCTTTGCTCAGACACTCATATTTAAGTCACATGCTGTCCATTTCCTTGTGCTCCTCATTGAGATGGTTCTACTCCTTTATTGAAGTCCATGTGCGCTTAATTAAACTGATAGGACTTGATTTGTAAAGGCACACTCCTTTCTATATAAGAGCTCACAGTGCATGTCAGACCAAACAAAAATCATGAGATCAAAGGAACTGGCTAAGGAGCTCAGAGACAGAATTGTGGCAAGGCACATATCTGGCCAAGGTTACAAAAGAATTCCTGCAGTACTCAAGGTTCCTAAGAGCACAGTGGCCTCCATAATCCTTAAATGGAAGTCGTTTGAGACCACCAGAAGTCTTCCTAGACCTGGCCGTCGAGCCAAACTGAGCAATCGTGGGAGAAGAGATAAAGAAGAACCCCAAGATCACTGTGGCTATGCTCTACAGATGCAGTAGGGAGATGGGAGAAAGTTCCACAAAGTCAACTATCATTGCAGCCCTCCACCAGTCGGGCCTTTATGGCAGAGTGGCCCGACGAAAGCCTCTCCTCAGTGCCAGACACTGCATAGAGTTTGCTAAAATACACATGAAGGACTCTCAAACTATGAGAAATAAGATTCTCTGGTCTGATGAGATAAAGATAGAACTTTTTGGTGATGATTCTAAGCGGTATGTGTGGAGAAAACCAGGCACTGCTCATCACCTGCCCAATACAATCCCAAAAGTGAAAAATGGTGGTGGCAGCATCATGCTATGGTGGTGTTTTTCAGCTTCAGGGACAGGACAACTGGATGCAATTGAAGGAAATATGAATGTGGCCAAGTACAGAGATATCCTGGATGAAAACCTCTTCCAGAGTGCTCTGGACTTCAGACTTGGCTGAAGGTTCACCTTCCAACAAGACAATGACCCTAAGCACACAGCTAAAATAACAAAGGAGTGGCTTCAGAAAACTCTGTGACCATTCTTGACTGGCCCAGCCAGAGCCCTGTCCTAAACCCAATTAAGCATCTCTGGAGAGACCTGAAAATGGCTGTCCAGCAACGTTCACCATCCAACCTGACGGAACTGGAGAGGATCTGCAAGGAAGAATGGCAGAAGATCCCCAAATCCAGGTGTGAAAAACTTGTTGCATCATTCCCAAGAAGACTCATGGCTGTACTAGCTCAAAAGGTTCCTTCTACTCAATACTGAGCAAAAGGTCTGAATACTTATGACCATGTGATATTTCAGTTTTTCTTTTTTAATAAATTTGCAAAAATTTCTGCATTACTGTTTTTTTTTTTTTTTTTTTTTTTTCAGTCAAGAAGAGGTGCAGAGTGTACATTAATGAGAAATTTACCAAATGGCTGCAATGAAGCAAAGAGTGAAAAATTTAAAGGCGTCTGAATACTTTCCTTACCCACTGTATATAAAACTCGTCCAGCAATAAACAAGCCCTCATGCATCTATGAACAGAAAACTAAAAAGTAATGGCTTTTAGAAGAAGGGGAGGAAAAAGCTAAAACACAAAAATGGAAATTGGCGGGAAAGGGTTATCCTGAATCCTGAAATCACATGCTGTCAGGCTTCTCTGGTGCCAGGAGCAAGCAGGTGCGTGGCCTCAAGTATATGATTTGCATGCATCTAATCATTTGTCAACTAGACATGCGTGGTCTCACTCGATCAGTTCAAGTGAATTGAGCAAGACCAGACACATCTAGTCAGATTGTGACCAGAAGTATGCAAATCACATAATTGCGGTCACATGACCGCCCGCTCTCAACGCTGACACCTGGAAATCCTGACAGCACGCCCTGTTCAAGCTGTGAGAATTCACAAGTCTGCAGTCATCGAGTGACTGTAGATTTGAACTCCTATATTGGACAACCCCTGTAAGGCCCATTCAGACCTGAGGTTAATAGCGACTCTCAAATAGGCCTCTGTGGCACACTGCACAACTGTGGACGGTGCTGTCAGATGTATTGGACAACTGATACAAGAGTGGTTTGACACAAAGATGGGAAAAGGGTTGGGTCTGACATGTCAGAGAGCTGATGAAGGCATGGTCTGGTACCCACTTATAAATGTGTGTGACGAGAAAGTGACATTTCCTTTGATCTAACACCAATATATTGTCAAATATAAGTCAATAGATGATGGCTATTTAATAATTTATTTTAAATTACCAATTTATAGTTATTTTTCCCTATGAGATATTGTATGAAGTTGTATATTCCATGTTTTATATGTTAATACGCTTACCTCTATCACCTAAATTGCACATGTATTTATAGTATTTATCGGACTATAAGACGCACCTGACCATAAGACGCAGCCCAAATTTTCAGAAGGAAAATAGGGGAAAAAAAGTGTCAAATGGGGGTCCGTCTTACAGTCTGAATTCAGCTGACCAGGGAAGAGATCGGCACAGGTGGAAGAGTGGTCACAGGGGTCGTTGGGTGGTCCAGGCAGGTGCGGTGGCCTCAGGGAAAACCCTTCCCAGGCTGCTGCGGTGGTGGTGCTCTGTGGGGTGGCTTGGGCGCTGTGGGGAGGCGGGGCTCTGTGGGGTGACAGCAATATGTCCTGGAGCGGCAGCGGCTCTCTGTGCTGTGTGGGGGGCTCTGCTGGCATTTCATCAACGCCCAGAAGCACCCGTAGCTCTGTTGTTGCGACGCGTTAGCCCCCGGAAAGATGGCCGCCGGGGGCGGCACAAGCTCAGATTCAGATCTCAGCAACAAGATGTCGTCCCAAGATCTCAGGACAAGATCTCATTGCCGAGATCTGAATCTGAGCATGCGCCGCCCCCAGCGGCCATCTTTCCGGAGGCCACCGTGTCGCAGCAATGGAGCACTGGGGGCTTCCGGGCTTTGATGAAATACCGGCAGCGCCCCCTCCCCCCTGCAGCACAGAGCCCCAGACACAGACACCACCACACCACAGAGCGCAGCCACCGCCGCACCACAGCCGTACGACAGCCATAAAAGCCTGGGAAGGGAGGCTGCATTGGGACCGCCGCCACCACAGGATTTGTAAGTATATTGCGACCATAAGATGCACCCCCATTTTCCTCAAAAGTTTGGAGGAAAAGGTGCGTCTTATGATCCAAAAAATACGGTACATCCACACTAAAGAAAAAAACTAATCATTTCTGGCAATGTTGGTTTAAATGTGACCGTGTACATGACAATGTAATTAGTGATGGATCATATTATTTGCAGAGTCCTTAAGCAAAGAATGGGTAAAATCTGTTCATTTTAGAATGATTATCTCTATCATCATCCATCAAGTTATTAATCTTCCACTTCTTTCCCACATTAAGTCTCAGATCACAAACGTATCTCAGCTAAGACGTTCCAAACTCCGCTACTATCTGGAAGATAAGAATGTTATATGCAAGAACTGTAAAAATCGTGGTCATTTGTCAAAAAGTTGCCCTGAGCCTACAGTAAGTACTAACTTAACTAGATGTAGTCTGCAAGATCATCCTGTTGTTTTATGTGATTATCACTATATTGTGGGCATCTCCTAATAAACCCGCACACATAATTGTCAACAAAAAAAATGGCTACAAGAAATGAGACAAAACTATGATGTAATGACTTAGTATTAAATGGTAAATGAGTTATTAATAATTGATCATTTTGAGTCGAGACTATTAGAGCTGCAGTAAATGTTTTACCAGATCACCTTCTATTTGTTCCCAAATTGGAAAACTTTGCTTTGAACAACTGTTTTTTTCTCTATATGACTTACGGTAATTTATTTGTTCCTGGTCGTGA
The DNA here is from genome assembly GCF_039654945.1 of Dendrobates tinctorius. Classification (NCBI taxonomy): domain Eukaryota; kingdom Metazoa; phylum Chordata; class Amphibia; order Anura; family Dendrobatidae; genus Dendrobates; species Dendrobates tinctorius. The sequence goes on from NW_027361827.1 coordinate 14,618,493, forward strand.
TAAGCGACTTATTTCCCAGTTTATTCTAAATTTCATTATGTTGCTTTACAAACTTCTTTGGCATGCTGATTAAATTAGCCGATGCATAAAGAAAGAAGGGGGCTGGCTTAAAGGGAACCTGTCACTAGGTTTTCCCAAAATAAAGTATGGACACCACTTTTAAGACCATTTTTACAGCATTCTAATAAGCTGTGTGTAATTCCCCTATACCTTCTGCATGGCACAAAAAAATAAGTTTTCTATCCAGTTAGTCCAGTCCTATGGGTGGCTCTGGTCTTGATCTGACGCCTCCTCACTTCCCACAATCGCGACCTCGTCCCTGCTTCATGTGGATGATGCATTCTAAGTTATCCATACAGTGTCTCCCAATCTCCCTTCTGTGCAGGCGTACTTCACTCTGGCCTGCTGAGGGCAGAGCAAAGTACTGTAGTGTGCATGCATCAACTTTACTTCTGCATAATTGGCTATCTTTGGCCTTTGCCGGTGCATGCGCATTACAGAACAGGCAAGAGAAGACTTGTTGGAAAGCTCATTTGTCACGTCTGAACCTGGGACGGACGGCACAACATATAGGTATAATGAGATGCTAAAGGGAGAGGAGAGGAAGGCCCTAAGGATAGGGGTTGAGGGATGGGACACCACCTGACACCAACCTTTGTCTCTCCCTAAGCTCCTCCTAATGCCCTATGTGCCCGCCCCCTCAACCTCCGCCGCCACCGTTGTCACGTGCCTAGTTCCTGGCTTTAGCCTCAGCTAACCCTGACCGGCAAGGAAGCTAGCATTGCCACTGCAGGTAATTCAACAACAGGGAAAGAGGCAAACAATGGACTGACAAAAAGGATACAACTCAGTTCAGAATCTGCTGCTACAAACCAAAGTGGGAGAGTGAAAGGGACTCCCAACAGTGGCAATGCCACAGTCACCGGAGAGCTCCACACCTAGCCTATCTACATAGAAGGAACTCTAACTGGCCATCAGCTGATGGGTCTTGTGACTAAAGAAATGTGGGAGAGGTTGACAACCAACAACAGCTGACCAGCCTAAAAGCAGCTGCCAGCAAGAGACTTGACATTAGCTCTTGCTGGACCAAAGGAAAAGAACTACATTAAATTTGTGGACCCAGAGCTACCACAAATCCCATAATGATTTGTGATATCAACACAATCTTTCTGTTTCCCTCTACTTGTATGCTCATGTTGCTCCTCATTTCTCTTCCCCCTTTCCCCAGCATATAATAGGCTGTGTAACCTGCACATTGAGGAAGTCAAGCGTTCATATGTTTTTTCAGAGTAGATGATGAGTCCTGGAGTCAGGAGGGAAAAAGTTGTTCTTAAGTGGAGAAAAAATCTGTAGTCTCTGACAAAACACACTAACAAAGTTACTTACATTCGCTTTTACTATTGATTTGTTTAAAATTTGTTTAATATGCACTTTATGTTTAACTATTGAAATGAGAAGTCGGGTAGCCCCCTTTCACACACACATCTAGCTATGTGAGCAAACCCAAAAATTTTTATTTATTTATTTTTTTATGTAAAGCATTCTACTTTTTAGTAATTGCATATTTCAATTTTAGTCCTGGGTAATGATTATAATATATCTTCTTATTTCTTTTTACCAGAAATTGCCAGCTTGTTGCCTTTGTGGAAGACGAGGACATTTGCAGTATGATTGCCCAGACTCGTATTGTTCAAATTGCTTTATGCCAGGTCATGCCCACCCAGACTGTAGGGACCGACCTCTTTGGCAAAAAAAGTGTTTTCGCTGTTCTATGATTGGCCATTATGCAGATGTAAGTATTTATATTTTATGGTCTACCTATTAAATTGGTTTATCACAGTGTTCACTTAGGTTATTACTAAGCAGAGTAGAATTCCTTCAGTGAATTCAACCTTTCTCTGTCAATATTTGTTTTTAAAATTTGAGTGACACAAAACCTAGTTCTGACTTAATAAAAATATTATACCTTATACCAGGGTCTGGCTGGTAAGTTTTAGCCTGGGGTGCAATCATAAAACACTGGCCCACAAGTTGCGGTGGCCTATCGATAACCTTCTAATCTCTGGTGGCTGCATTAAAACAACAGAGGTAACTGGCCATTAAAAATAATCATAGTTGGTGGTGTTTTCATTATGGGATCACACACACTTGTGCAATACTAAATACATTATTGAGCTATTTGCATCAAATCCAAACTTACTATGTAAATACAGGAGCAGAGCCAAGCTTACGGCATAGTGTTTACAGTAGCTGAAGAGCAAGCTGGCGCAAATAGGGTCTTATCCTGTATAAAAAGAATTTATTTAAAAAAGATATGCTAACCTGATGCGATTTGTGTGATACACAAAAATTCCAAGGTATAAAGATAATAAGCTGCTGCAGATTCAGTAGCTGCAGCTCTGGAATCGATTGTACCTCTCACACATGCCAAAGCTTGCATAATCAACAGACAGCCCTGGCACACCAGCCTGACGAAAGAACTGAGGCAAGCTTCCAGGTTGCTGAGCGGAGATGGAAAAGATCCCACTCCAACGAGAGGACTTCATCGCATTCAAACAGTCCCTCACTACTTTCAAGGCCACACTCGCTGTAGCAAAACAAACCTACTTCTCATCTCTCATATCCTCCCTGTCTCACAATCCTAAACAGCTATTCAACACCTTCAATTCTCTCCTCCATCCCCCAGCACCTCCTCCCTCTCCACTCATCTCAGCTGAAGACTTTGCTTGATTTTTCAAGCAGAAGATTGATAACCTTAGAGACAGTTTGGGTCAACAATCCCCAGAGCCCTTCCTCCTAACTGCCCTGCCCTCTTCCTCCAAAACCAACTTCTCCACCATTACAGAAGATCGACTCTCCACTCTACTCTCAAGATCACATCTTACCACCTGTGCACTTGACCCAATACCATCCAACTTCATCCCAAACCTCACCACAGTCTTCATCCCAACCCTAACCCATCTCTTCAACCTATCACTAACAACTGGTGTTTTCCCCTCAAGCTTTAAACATGCCTCTAATCACACCTATCGTCAAAAAGCCCTCTCTTGACCCATCCTCTATATCTAGCTATTGCCTCATATCACTTCTCCCCTATGCCTCAAAACTACTGGAACCACATGTCTGTCTTGAACTGTCCATCCACCTCTCTTCTTGCTGGCTCTTCGACCGCTTACAATCTGGCTTCAGGCTGCACCACGAAACTGTCCTAACTAAAGTCACCAATGACCTATTAACCGCCAAGGCCAAGCGACACTACTCTGTCCTCCTCCTCCTGGACCTGTCCTCTGCCTTTCACACCGTGGACCACTCCCTATTACTACAGACTCTCTCATCTCTTGGCATCACTGACTTGACCCTATCTTGGAACTCGTCATACCTAACAGACCGGACATTCAGTATATCCCACTCGCACACCACCTCCTCACCTCGCCCCCAGTTGGAGTCCCGCAAGGTTCAGTCCTAGGGCCCCTGCTCCTCTCCATTTACACCTTTGGCCTCGGACAGCTCATGTAATCTCACGGATTTCAGTATCACCTCTATGCTGATGACGCTAAAATTTCTACATTTCTATTTTTTTCAGTCACTATGGGGTGCAGAGTGTACATTAATGAGAAACAAATGAACTTTTTTAATTTACCAAATGGCTGCAATAAAACAAAGCGTGAAAAATTTAAAGGGGTCTGAATACTTTCCATACCTACTGTAGATATGGAAACAGAACCAGGCTTGCTACATAGATGTTGGAGAAGAATCAAGCTTACTACAGACATACAGGAGTAGAACTGAGCTCACCACATAGTTTTGGGAAGAGAACTGAGCTTACTACATAGATATTGGAACAGAATTGATGTTATTCGGATTGTCAGATGCACCTTACTATAAGACACTTCCCAGGTTTAGAGAGCAGAAAATAGGAAAAACATATTTTCTTGTAGTTGAAAGCTCCTTATCAAAGTAAAAAAAAATGGAGGAGTCATTCTCACATATTTTAATTAACTTTTGTAAAATAGGGAGATAATGTATTTATTTGTTAGTGTTTCTCTGCAGCTTGTGCATTATACATAATATAGCATTACAGCACACACATCATATACGCTCCCAGCACTGCTCACATATATACAACTCTGCTACACGCACGCACGCAGCTCTGCTGCTTATACACACATCCAGCTCTGCTACATATACATGCATACACCCAGCTCCTCTACATATACATACATACATACATACATACACACCCACCTCTGCTATATATATATATATATATATATATATATATATACACACACACACACACACACACACACACACACACACACACACACACACACACACACACACACACACACACACGCACCCAGATCTCTTATCCCCGATACGCCTTTTAATGTCGTCAGTTAATGGTACTTATTCCTCAGCGCCGCTTTTTAACAGCTCTGAGAAATAAGGTTATAGCGTCCCCCAGTAATAATTCTCTGGAGTCTCGGCTACCAGGCATAGATGAGACCTCTGAGAACATTTTTTTACCGACCCCAGTGTTGCGATCACTGTTGTTCACAAAATAACGGCGACCGCAAAAAAGTGTCAGATTTCCCATTTAATTTCTCTCTCCTCTGATATGATCTAGCACATCAGAGGAGAGAGAAATGTGGTCCCCCGAGCCCCTCTGGTACCTTCGGTGTCCCTGGACCATATTGCATCCCCCGGCTGTCTGTGTCTTCTTCCGTTAAGAAAATGGCACCTGACAAGATCTGCCGACCAGCAACAATAGGAAATTTTTCCTATTGCTTCATTTTGATCACTATGATAGACCCTGTCACAGTGATCAAAATGAAAAAAATAGTAAATCAAACCCACCTTTATTTTTCCATTATGGTTAGGGTTGGGGCTAGAGCTAGGGTTATGTTTGGGTTAGGGTTGGGCTAGAGCTTAGGGTTAAGGTTGGACTAGGATTAGGCTGTGTTCACACGTAGTGGTTTTTTTTGCATTTTCGTGGTGGTTTTTACTCGCGGAATCGCCGCAAAAAAACTGCATCCCATGCAATCCTATGGGATTCCGCAATGCTGTGCTAATGCTGCGAATTTTTCTGCTGCGGAATCACATCGCGGAAAAATCCGCAACATGCTCATTCTTTTTGCGGAATCGCAGGGATTCCGCACCCATAGGATTGCATTGAAACGCTCAATTTTCTCATGTGGCTATGCCCACCATGCATGAAGTGAGCGCTTCATGTGCGTATGGTACCCAGGGTCTGGAGGAAGAGAGACTGTCCTCCAGACCCTGGGTACCATAATCCTGTAAAAAAAAAATAGACTAAAAATAAAAAATATTGCTATTCTCACCTTCCGACGGCCACTTTCGCGAGCGTGACGTCATCGCAGGTCCTTCGCGCAAAGCATTACTGGGACCGCAGAGCAGATCGGGGGGCCGTCAGAAGGTGAGAATAACATTTTTTTTTTTTTTATTATTATTATTTTTAACATTCTATCTTTTACTAATGATGCTGCATAGGCAGCATCAATAGTAAAAAGTTGGTCACACTTATCAAGCACTATGCTTGATGAGTGTGACCAACCTGTCAATCAGTTTTCCAAGCGATGCAACAGATCGCTTGGAAAACGCTAGCATTCTGCAATCTAATTACTTTTGCAAAATGCTAGTTTTTCGCGGGAATTTCCGCATGCAGGGAGTTGCAGAACTGCCGCGGAAGTTTCCGTGGCAATTCCGCACGTGTGCACATAGCCTCAAGGTTGGGCTGGGGTTAGGGTTGTGTTTGGGGTTAGGGTTGTGGTTATGACTGGGATTACAGTTAGGGTTGGGATTGGGGTTAGGGGTGTGTTAAGGTTGTAGATATGGATCATTCCATATCAAGTGATCCAAATATGAATATTTTTTTACCTGACGTCTTTAGATTTTTGTTTATTTTTTTTTATGAAGTTCAACTTTAGTTAATTACAAATTAAAAGTTTTGAATTTCTTCATCAGTTAATTTTTTACAGACTTCTAAAGCTTTGAAAAAGCGCGAATTTTGGCCCCTGCTATGGCTTTACATTTTTTATCATATCTCGGGCTAGAATTAAGATGGGAGAGGCATCATTTTCAGAACGGTACCGGCTTTCATTTGATATGTCACAGGACTATATGTTTCTTTATATTTTGTTTTGGAGAAATTTTATCCAAAATTTTGATGTGCAATTGTGAAAAAAACTTATGTTTTAAAACTGTGAAAAAATACATGCGTGTTACTTGTGTTCTTGTTTATATTTGTACAGGGCTTCAACTTGGGACCTATCAAATGTATATTTTTTTTAAGCCTTGAATCATCTGATTTTTATGTTTGTGATTTTCTTCCTTTTTTCTTTTCAAATTACAACTTATTGAATCCAACATTTATATGCAACAATAAAGAAACACAAAAAACAAATACCGTAAGTGCCAGAATAAATACATCTTAATCATCACACAACTTGCTCAGCATTTTCAACCTGAATGCCTTGAACAAACCAAAAGAAAAAAAATGATCATATCCTCAAGTGTGATTTTCTAAATAGTCTCATCCTAAAAAACAAGATTAAAAGAACCAATATTTTTACCACCTATTTATACATGTAACAATTTTTTCTATTATATCACTAAACATGTCATTTATGAAGTGTTTAAGAAGAATAGTACAGTAGTTAAATCCTCTTTCTATAAAATATGAACTAATCAAACAATAGTACGTTTTTAAACTTGCCTTTTATCATCAATTTGTCCCTTCTAGTGGGTGAAATTTAATCTGGTCCATAAGCGCTTACTAGCAATGGCCATTTCCTTTTGTGTCAGAGTATGCACAGCCGGTCATGGTGTTGGGCTCCACCTGAGTTAATATCTGATTTTTGTTAACTTTTAAAATGTCTGGTTTTCTTGGATACGCAAAGGATGGCGCTGGGCCAGAAGGATGCAAAAAAGGTCACTTCTACTTCTTCATTTTCACAATTTTTGGAGAGTACAGTAGCCAGCCACCAGTGCCGATCATAGTCACAGGTCACATAACCAGTTATGTCATCCATTGCCAATCTTGTGCCGCCTTCTACCACTTCATGCACTTCACTGTCTTTGAATGAAAAAATCCTTGTTTTTATTTGTTTCACTACATGGAATGACAGTGTGGTATTGCGGAGTCCCTTTGATGCGTTCTGCTTCCTGTAACCGATGCTTTAACAAACTCTGCTCCTCTTCGTAGTCCTGGTTTGTACAAGACATGAACTGGATGTTAAGAATATTTTTCTCACTCCATTTAGAAAGTTGCATGGGTGTTAAGATTTGGTCTGAATATGGCCTCTGAAGGCTAGCTCAAGCTGCAAGGCGTTTCACAGTGCCTCCTAAACCATCACATACACCTTTGCCATGAGCAGTGGCAAAAAAGTGCCATTCAGCTTCCACTCCAAAGTCTTTCTTGTGATGGCATACATTTATAAAGTTTTTCCTGTTTTTATACTGTGCAGAAGAGCCATCCGAGAAGTAGTAGACCTTGCTCAAACTTGGGAGGATGTCCGTCTTTATCACTGAAATCAATTTTTTTTTGGGAACAAATGAACAGCTATGAATCATGAAGTAAGCACTCAGATATCATAGCTACACTTTTGTACTTTATTTCTCTATTCTCATTGTAATCGCAAAAGGGTGCACAGTTGCTTGTTCATTGTTCCAGTGAAATGACTGTGCTTCATCCTGAACAACAAAGGAATAGTTCTCTGAAAAGTCTAAGCTTATTACTGCCTCGTGTTGTTTGATGCTTTCTTTGAGGTGATTGTAGTAGTCAGACTATTGGCGAGCTATAAATGAGTGTTTCTTAAGGAATATCAGCTGTTCACAAAAACATTCTATAAAATGTTCTGCACTTTTACAAACAGTGTCAAAAGTACATCAGTCAACAGATATCCACTGTTTAGAAGTTATATTATCTACCATAGCCTCTTCAAAATAATTTAGTATTTTTTGAGAGCCAATACTGAAGGACATTTTTTGCAAATATTGAGGTAACAACTTCAACTCTTTTCTGGACACAATATTTGAAACAGACATACTTTGTAATCGCCAAGGTTGGACTCGCCAATCAGAATATCTTTCAGCTTACCCCCTTCAATCATGAGCTTAGTGTTCTGGTGTGTTGTATACATACGCATACTGAATGTGTACCACTAGCCAGGACACAATTCTTCGGTAGCAGTTCAGCAAATTTTAAAAATCCTATTTTGGCAGAAGTGGAATTTTTTTTCTTTAAAAAGTTCATAGGTTTCTTTCAAATTGGTAAGAACCAGCCTCTTCTGGACAAGAATCTTCTTACTGTACACTTTCATAGACACACAATCTTTCTTGCCAGGCATAATTTGGCTCACTTCAAAAATCTTTCACTTTACCCACTATAGCTCCATCTAATGTTTTGCCTGGTTTAGGGTCAAGACAAGACATGAAACCTTTTTGTTCAACAAGAGATTTCGCTTTTCTAGCCATTCTATTGCTAATGTTAAATTCATTTTCTATTCTTTTGCATGTCCAACTCTTCGGTAGTGTAGTCAGTATCATGAACTGTTCACTTCTGTTATGGGTGGATTTAAATTTATCTTTAAGCTGCAGAATGATCTCTGAATTGGTGTCTTTTTTTCCTTCACCTTCTACTGTTTCTCCTACCAGCTCAAGGGTCAATTTTTTGTGACTTTTTCTAATTTTTTTTTGGCAATAACCTGGACAATGGATTCTTTTTTTTTTTTTTTCCAATGGGCAATTCTTCGATGTTAGAAAGTGATTTATCAGTATTATTATTATTATTTATTATTATAGTGTACTTTATTCCATGGCGCTTTACATGTGAGGAGGGATATACATAATAAATACAAGTACAGTAATCTTAAACTACACAAGTCACGACTGGTACAAGAGGAGAGAGGACCCTGCCTGCGAGGGCTCACATTCTACAAGGGATGGGTGAGGATACAGTAGGCAAGGGTAGAGCTGGTCGTGCAGCAGTTTGGTGGATCAGTGGTTACTGCAGTTTGTAGGCCTGTCAGAAGAGGTAGGTCTTCAGGTTCTTTTTGAAGGTTTCTATGGTAGGCGACAGTCTGATAAGTTGCGGTAGAGAGTTCCAGAGTAGGGGGGATGCGCGGGAAAAATCTTGTATGCGATTGTGGGAAGAGGAGATAAGAGGGGAGTAGAGAAGGAGATCTTGTGAGTTTCAAAGGTTGCATGCAGGTAAGTACCGGGAGACGAGGTCACAGATGTATAGAGGACTCAGGTGGTGGATGGCTTTGTATGTCATGGTTAGGGTTTTGAACCGGAGTCTTTGGGTAATGGGGAGCCAATGCAGGGATTGACAGAGGGGAGAGGCCGGGGAATAGCGGGGTGACAGGTGGATTAGTCGGGCAGCAGAGTTTAGAATAGATTGGAGGGGTGCGAGAGTGTTAGAGGGGAGGCCACAGAGCAGAAGGTTGCAATAGTCAAGGCGGGAGATGATGAGGTCATGGACTAGGGTTTTTGCAGATTCTTGGTTGAGGAATGTACGGATCCGTGAAATGTTTTTGAGTTGAAGTCGGCAGGAAGTGGAAAGGGCTTGGCTATGTGGTTTGAAAGAGATCAGTGTCAAGGATAACCCCGAGGCAGTGAGCTTGTGGACTGGAGAGAGTGGGCAGCTGTTTACTTTAATGGATAGGTCCGTTGGGGGGGTCGCGTGAGATGGGGAAAGATGATGAATTCTGTTTTGTCCATATTAAGTTTTAGAAATCTAGCGGAAAAGAAGGATGAAATAGCAGACAGACATTGAGAGATTCTGTTTAGTAGGGAGGTGATATCTGGTCCAGAGATGTAGATCTGTGTGTTATCAGCATAGAGGTATTATTGAAAGCCGTGAGATTCAATGAGCTGTCCGAGGCCGAAGGTGTAAATGGAGAAGAGCAGGAGCCCTAGGACTGAACCTCGCGGGACTCTGACGGATAGAGGGCACGGTGAGGAGGTGGTGTGCAAGTGGGAGACGCTGAATGTCCGGTCTGTTAGGTATGACGCGATCCAAGATAGGGCCAAGTCTGTGATACCAAGAGATGAGGGTCTGTAGTAATAGGGAATGGTCCACTGTGTCAAAGGCAGAGGACCGGTCCAGCAGGAAGAGGACAGAGTAGTGTCGCTTGCCCTTGGCGGTTAATAGGTCTTTGGTGACCTCAGTTAGGGCAGTTTCAGTGGAGTGGTCTGGCCGGAAGCCAGATTGTAAACGGTCAAGGATTGAGCAAGAAGAGAGGTGGGAGGACAGTTCAAGATGGCCATGTTGTTCCAGTAGTTTTGAGGCATAGGGAGAAGTGATATAGGGCAATAGCTAGATACAGAGAGGGCTTTTTGAGTATTTATTCAAATACTCTATTGTTAAATCAAGATTTATAAAATCCTCTGTGTTGGAAGTTACAGGTTCTTCAAAATTTTCTGCCTGCAGAATGTTTTTCTCTCTTGCAAGTTTCATTGCCTGCATTGATTGATGGATTTATATGAAACCTCTAATCTTGTACCGGCCTAAGATTTTTTTCTTGTTGTGTGTCCAGTTTTTTCAAAAGAATTGCAACAACATATATTATAAAATGCTGTTCCTTGAGAAGTAGCAGCCATTGCTGTGAGAAAAATACAGTTAATATTAAGGAAGATGGGTAATAAAAATAAAGATTTACAGTACACTTGAGATACAACTGTGTTACTATAAAGTGAGTATTAGGGCTAGGGCACACACCGCTTTTTCTGTCTGCGGATAAATGCTGCAGTTTTGGCAGCATTTTTGTACCGAGTTTTCACTATATCTGCATTAGATTTTTTAATCGCTAGTGAAATCGATGGCAGCTTTATTTTTATATATAAATAGTGATAAATGCTGCGTTTATTGCAGCGATCAAAAAGTAGTGCAAGCAGTGATTTACTCAAAAAACACTGCATGTGTTTAACCCCATTGAAATCAATGTGGGGCGTTTTTCTGAACGATGATCACTCAGAATAGCACTGTGTGTGTACTAGCCCTTAGTAAGAAAAGCATTAAACTATTAATATAAATTTACTCAAACTTTAAACACACTCCCCAATATTGGAGCACACCGACTAACTTGATGCCTGTTTAGAGACTATTGTTTGTTCAAGAGTGAACATGTCCAGGCATGTCAGGACATGAAAGCTTGGAAGCTCTGTCTTATGGCCCCGTCACACATAGCGATCTCGCTAGCGAGATCGCTGCTGAGTCACAAGTTTTGTGACACAACAGCGATCTCACCAGCGAGATCGCTGTGTGTGACAGTGATCAGCGACCGGCCCCCTTGCCGGTATCGCTGATCGCTGTAGGAAAGCCCAGGATTTTTCTTTGGTCGCTGGTCTCCCGCTGGCCAGCATGCATCACTGCGTGTGACAGGCGGGAGACCAGCGATCAGCTGGTAACTAACTTACACATCGGGTATCCAAGGGACGTGCGTCCCTTAGAAGCTCGATGTGTACGTTAGTTACCAGCGCGCTGATGCAGGGAGCTGGTAACTAACGTACACATCGGGTATCTAAGGGACGCACGTCCCTTGGATACCCGATGTGTAGGTTAGTTACCAGCTCCCTGCATCAGCGCACTGGTAACTAGCGAACACAGGGACGCCGCGCGCTCGGCGTCGCTGTGCTGATCGCTGGTGAAGCTGTTTGACAGCTCACCAGCGATCACATAGCGACTTACCAGCGATCCTGACACGTTAATATAATTGTCGGGATCGCTGGTGAGTCGCTATGTGTGACGGGGCCCTTACTTCCTGACTCTGCGCTGGGCAGATACTTAACATGAATGATGGAGCTGCTGACCTGTCATTTGCTCTGCATTCACTGTCTACCCCTGTTCATGCTCGCGTTGAGCCCTAGCAAAGCTTTCTCCTCTGTCCTCTCCTGCTTCTAAGCTGTAAAATAATAAAATAATACAGTAATATCTAAAAATCATGGATTATTTGGTAAATATAGACCCCACACTTTTAGACCACAGGCTGAACAGATCTGAATCCAAGATTTTCGAATTGACACTGTAATAGATATATTTTTAAATATGATCCCATCGCGATCCCAACTTGAATTTTGGTACAGATGTGGCCAGGAGCATAGCAGGCACATGTGCATTTTTTGAAATTTTTAAATTAAACTTTTTTTGAAAATGCATTTTAAAATATTGCGTTTGCCTTCACATGGGTAAAATATTGACAAAGATACTCTTGTGACATATCTGGTGAAAGCTTGTACAGTTCTGAGTAGAATGGTGTTTTAATTTTTTTCTCTATCTTTTCCAGCCTGAGTTATGAGGAGAAATATAAAGGCAGGCAATACCGAAATCGCACTTTTTCTGAACTTTGAAAATCAAATTAAAAAAAATCTAGAATTTTTTTTCTTCACATTTTGCATTCTCTGACACACTATTACCAAATAAAATCTCAAAAGAATGCAAAAATATAGAGGTAAAAATCATTAGTTCACTTGACATGGAATAACCCAGATATGGTTAGGGATGGGATTAGGGATGTGTTGGGGTTAGGGTTGGAGTTAGAATTGGGGGGTCCACTGTTTAGGTACATTAGGGGGTTTCAAAACGTGACATGGCGCCCGCTATTGATTCCAACCAATTTTACAATCAAAAAGTCAAACAGTGCTCCCTCCCTTCTGAGACCTGCCATGCGCCCAAACAGTGGCTTTCCCCACATATGGGGTATTGGCGGATTCAAGAGAAATTGCACAACAAATTTTGTGCTCCATTTTCTCCTGTACCCTTGTGAAAATAAAAAAATTTGGTTCCAAAATAAATTTTTTGTGAAAAAGGTATAATGTTCATTTTCTCCTTCCACATTGCTTTACTTCTCGTGAAGCACCCGAAAGGTTAATAACCTTCTTGAATGTGTTTTTGGGCATCTTGAAGGTTGCGGTTTTTAGATTGATGGCACTTTTGGGTATTTTCTGCTATATTGACCCCCCCAAACACTTCAAAAAATGGTTTTGTAAACTTTGTTGGAAAAATGAAAAATCGCTGGTCAACTTTTAACCCTTATAACGTCCTAACCACAAAAAATTATGTTTCTGCTGATGTAGATTTGGCATGTGGGAAATGTTATTTATTAACTATTTTGTGCTATATGACTCTGATTTAACCCCTTTACCCCCAAGGGTGGTTTGCACGTTAATGACCGGGCCAATTTTTACAATTCTGACCACTGTCCCTTTAAGAAGTCATAACTCTGGAACGCTTCCATGGATCCTGGTGATTCTGACATTGTTTTTCTGGTGACATATTGTACTTCATGATAGTGGTAAAATTTCATTCATATAACTTGCATTTCCAAATTTGAATTTTTATGCCCTTAAATCACAGAGATATCGCACACAAAAAACTTAATAAGTAACATTTCCCACATGTTTACTTTACATCTGCACAATGTTGGAACCAAAATTTTTTTTTTGTTAGGAAGTTATAAGGGTTGAAAGTTGACCAGCGATTTCTTATTTTTACAACACCATTTTTTTTTTTTAGGGACCACATCACATTTGAAGTCTGTATGATAGAAAATACCCAAAAGTGATTCTAAAAACTGCACCCCTGACGGTACTAAAAACCACATTCAAGAAGTTTATTAACCCTTCAGGTGCTTCACAGGAATTTTTTGAATGTTTAAAAAAAATGAACATTTAACTTTTTTTCACAAAAAAATTACTTCAGGTCCAATTTTTTTTTATTTTACCAAGGGTAACAGGAGAAATTGGACTGCAAAAGTTATTGTGCAGTTTGTCCTGAGTACGCTGATACCTGATATGTGGGGGGGAACCACTGTTTCAGCGCATGGCAGAGCTCGGATGGAAAGGAACGCCGTCTGACTTTTTCAATACAATATTGGCTGGAATTGAGATCGGACGCCATGTCACATTTGGAGAGCCCCTGTTGTGCCTAAACAGTGGAAACCCAAATGGCACCATTTGGGAAACTAGGAACCCCCCCCCCCCCCCAAGGAACTTGTCTAGATGTGTGGTGAGAACTTTGAACCCCCATGTGCTTTACATAAGTTTATAACGTACAGCCGTAAAATTAAAAAAATCATATTTTTTCCACAAAAATGATCTTTTCACCCACAATTTTTTTCCCCTAGGGAAGTAGAACCACAAAAGTTATTGTGCAATTTGTCCTGAGTACGTTAATACCCCATATGTGGGGGTAAACCACTGTTTGGTCACATGGCAGAGCTCGGAAGGGAAGGAGCGCCATTTGGCGCAAAATTGGCTGGAATTTACTTGGGGGCACCATATCGTGTTTGCAGAGCCCCTGATGTGCCTGAACAGTGAAAACCCTCCACAAGAAACCCCATTCTGGAAACTAGACTCCCCAAGGAACTTATCTAGATGTGTGGTGAGCGCTTTGAACACCCAAGTGCTTCACAGAAGTTTATAACGCCCGGGCGTGAAAATAAAAAAATTTTCTTTCCACAAACATGATCTTTTAGTCCCCAATTTTTTTATTTTCCCAAGGGTAACCGGAGAAATTAGACCCCAAAAGTTGTTGTCCAATTTGTCCTGAGTACGCTGATGCCCCATATGTGGGAGAAAACTACTGTATGGGCACACGTTGGGTCTCGGAAGGGAAATAGCGACGTTTTGGAATGCAGACTTTGATGGAATGGTCTGCGGATGTCATGTCGCATTTGGAGAGCCCCTGATGTGCCTAAGCTGTGGAAACCCCCCACAATTGACTCCATTTTGGAAACTAGACCCCCAAGGAGCTTATCTAGATGTGTGGTGAGCACTTTTAACCCCCAAGTGCTTCACAGAAGTTTATAACTTAGAGCCATAAAAATAAAATCATATTTTTTCCACAAAAATGATATTTTTGCCCCCAATTTTTTATTTTCCCAAGGGTAACAGGAGAAATTGGACCCCAAAAGTTGTTGTGCAATTTGTCCTGAGTAGGCTGATACCCCATATGTGGGGGTAAACCACTGTTTGGGCGCATTGCAGAGCTTGGAAGGGAAGGTGCACCGTTTGACTTTTTCAACGCAGAATTGGCTGGAATTGAGATCAGATGCCATGTTGGAAAGCCCTTCATCTGCCCAAAGAGTGGAAACCCCCCAATTCTAACTCTAACCCTAACTCCAACAAACCACTAAGCCTAATCTCAGCCATAACCCTAGCCCTAATGGGAAAATGGAAATAAATAATTTTTTTTTAATTTTATTGTTTTTCCCTAACTTAGGGGGTGATAAAAGCGGGTTTGATTTACTATTTCTGGCGGGTTTTTATGTTTGGCAGCTGTCATACGCTAAAAGACGCTTTTTATTGTAAAAATAGTTTTTGCATCACCACATTTTGAGAGCTATAATTTTTCCATATTTTGACCCACCGAGTCATGTGAGGTCTTATTTTTTGCGGGACGAGTTGATGTTTTTATTGGTACCATTTTCGGGCACATCACATTTTTGATCGCTTTTTATTCTGATTTTTGGGACGCAGAATGAACAAAAACCAGCATTTCATGAATTTCTTTTGGGGGGAGGGGGGCGTTTACATCGTTCCGCGTGTGGTAAAATTGATAAAGGGGTTTTATTCTTGGGCTCAGTACGATTACAGCGATACCTCATTAATATCTTTTTATGTTTTGGCGCTTTTATACAATAAAAACAATTTTATATAAAAAATAATTATTTTTGCATCACTTTATTCTGTGAGCTATAAATTTTTTAATTTTTCTCTGATGACGCTGTATGGCAGCTCGTTTTTTGCCGGACAAGATGACGTTTTCAGCGGTACCTTGTTTATATTCGTCTTTTTGATCGGCGGGATGATGATAAAGCATTTTTTGCTTTGTTTTTTTTTTGTTCTTTTGAAGGGGTTAACTAGTGGGAAAGTTTTATAGGGTGGGTTGTTACGAACGCGGCGATACTAAATGTGTGTACTTTATTGTTTTTTTTATTTACAAAAAAGAATTTATTATGGAATTTTTTTTATTTAGTAATTTTTAAAAAATTATGTTTCCACTTTTTTTTTTTTCCCACTTTGCAGTGCACTGTGTCAGATCAGCGATCTGACTGGCACTGCAGGAGGCTCTCTCAGGGCCTGCTCTCAGCAGGCACTAAGAAATTCGCTTCCCTGCAGGACCTTGAAGGCCCCCGCGGCCATATTGGATCTGGGGGCCTGCAGGGAGGAGACCCTCGGAACAGCGCAGCACATCGCGCTGCTCTGAGGGTCTTAGGGAAGCGCACAGGGAGCCCCCTCCCTGCGCGATTCTTCCCTATGCCCCTGGTACACTGCGATCATGTTTGATTGCAGTGTGCCAGGGGCGGTCCTTGACCGCCCATGGCACATAGTGCCGGGTGTCATCTGTGATAATCAGCTGACACCTGGCCGCGATCAGCGGCGCTACCGCTGATCATGTATGATGTACTATTCCATCCATGGGACTTAAGTTCCAGGTCACAAGAACCGAATAGTACGTCCAATGTAAGTACGAGGTTAAGGGCACAAAAATGAATAGTTTGAAAATTTCAACATTTTCAGAATTTTTTCCAAATTTCAGTTTTTTTTTCATTAGGAAATGCAAGTTATATCGAATAAATTTTACGATTAACATGAAGTACAATATGTCATGAAAAACATTCTCAGAGTCAGTGGGATCCATTGAACTATTCCAGCGTTATAACTTCATAAAGTGACTAGTCAGAATTGTAAAAACACACACTCAGCTCTGCTACATATACACTGTGTTCCAAATTATTATGCAAAAAATATTTCCTCATATTTTCTCTAAATTACCTATATGAATTGCAGTCATTGTTATTTTCCAGTCATCTAATATTCTAGTATAACTGTAATGTTTTTGAACAAACTCCCTATGAAAACAGTATATTTTTAAAAATAAGAAACACTCAAAATGCATGTTCCAAATTATTATGCACAGCAGAGTTTTCAACCTTTTTTTTTTTTTTTGAACAAAAAAATGGTCAATTGTGAAATTATAAGCATTATCAGCTTATTACAAAATGAAATCAAACAGTTTTCAAGTCAATACTTTATTCTAGGTGATGTTACATTTGCACATAGGACCCCTTGTTCGAAAGAAGCTTCTGAACTCTCTCGTCCATTGAATTTGTCAATTTTTGGATGGTTTGTGCTTCAATTGTTTTGCATGTGGACAGAATACCCTCCCAGAGCTGTTGCTTAGATGTGAACTGCCTCCCGCCATCATAGACACTCCTTTTGATGATGCTCCAGAGGTTCTCAATGGGGTTGAGGTCAGGGGAAGATGGTGGCCACACAATAAGTTTGTCCTCCCATAGCAGCCAGAGATGCAGATGTGTTATTTGCAGCATGAGACGGTGCATTATCATGCATGAAAATGATCTTGCTGCGGAAAGCACGGTTCTTCCTCCTGAACCATGGCAGGAAGTGCTGTTTTAGAAACTCTACATAGATTATGGAGTTCATCTTTATCCCTTCAGGGATCCTAAAGGGGCCGACAATCTCTCTCCCCATGATTCCAGCCCAAAACATTGCTCCACCTCCTCCTTGGCGCCTTAGCCGTGTTTTCATGGGGTGTCCATCAACCAGCCATCCTCCACTCCATCCATCTGAACCATCGAGCGTTGCACGGCACTCATCGGTGAACAAAACAGTTTGGAAGTCAGTCTTCATGTATCGTTTGGCCCACTGGAGCCATTTCTGCTTGTGTACAGTGGATAGAGGTGGTCGACAGGATGGCTTACGCACAGCTGCAAACCTCTGAAGGACCCTGCATCTTGTTGTTCGGGGGACGTTGAAGGCACCAGCAGCTTCAAAAACTTGTCTGCTGCTATGACAAGGCATTTTTGCAGCTCCTCTTTTAACCTGACGCAATTGCCTGTTGGAAAGAGTCCTCAACTTTTCCTTATCAGCACGCACACGTGTGTGCTGGGAATCGGCTACATACTTCTTGATTGTGCGATGATCACGATGAAGTGTCTTGGCAGTGTTGATTGTAGTCATGCCTTGACCTAAATACTCCACAATTTGTTACTTCTCAGCAGCCGACACATCCTTTTTCTTTCCCATTTTGGCAAAAAATGTAGGCTGCTTAATGTGGAACAGCCTTCTTAAGTAGTCTTGTCTTTATTTGGACACACCTGCCAAAATAACTTGCACAGATATCTGCAATTGCTTTCAGTGATATAAAGAGCCCTGACACACTTCACCATCAATGAGTTTAAATGACAAACAAATTCTAACCTCATCACTCCTAGACTTTTTGCATAATAATTTGGAACACTATATATATATATATATATATATATATATATATATATATATATATATAATATATATATATATATATATATACAAACGCATATGTGTGTGTATATGTATACACCCTTTCACCAATTGTCTAAAGAAGTCACATAATTAGTAAATGGAGTTCACCTTTGTGTAATTTATTACTAGTATCACTACAGCTGTTCTCTGACGGACTCAGAGGTTTGTTTAAGTATATTGGGTATGAAAGGTCATCATGGAAAAAAAGGATCATACCAGACAGGTCAGGATAAAGTTCTGGAGAATGGTAAAACAGGGCTAGGTTATAAAAACATCTCACACAGAGCACTGTTCAATCCATCATCCAAAATTTAGGGAGTATGGGACAGCTGAAAACCTACCAAGACATGGCCGTCCACATAAACGGACATCCCAAGTGAAGAGAGAACTAATTAGAGAAGCAACCAAGAGGCTCATGGTCACTCTGGGGGAGCTACAGACGTCCACAGCTCAGGTGGGAGAATCTGTCCATTAGTCGTATACTCCACAAATGTGGCCTTTATTGGAAGAGTGTTAAAAAGAGTGGAAGCCATAAGAAGTCTTGTTTGCAGTTTGCAAAAAGCCATGTAGGGGACACACCTAGCACTTGGGAGAAGGTGCTCTGGTCAGATGAGACAAAAGTAGAATATTATGGGCTAAGTGCAAAATGCTATGTGTGGGGGGTAAAACAACACTGCACATCACCCTAAAAACTTTCTTCACCAACAAACGCAATGGTTTCATCATGCTGTATGGTTGCTTTTCTTCAGCAGAGACAGAGAGGCTGGTCAGAGTTGATGGGAAGATGGATGGAGCTAATTAAGGGGCAATCCTGGAGGAAAATCTGTTAGAAGCTACAAATGTCTTGTGACTGGGCCAGATTCCAGTAGGACAACTCTAAACAAACTGCCAGAGCTACAATGGAATGGGTTTGATCAAAATATATTCATTCGTTTTAATTGCCCAGTCAAGTTCTAAATCTTTTTGAAAATCTGTGGCAAGACTTGAAAATTTGCTGTTCACAGACACACTTCATCCAATCTCACTGAGCTACAGCTAGATTGCAGAGAAAAATGGTCAAAAATTTCAACCTCTAAATATACAAAGCTGGTAGAGATATTCCCCAAAAGACTTGCAGAGAGAGGTGATCCTTCAAAGTATTGACTCAAGGGGGCTGAATACAAATGCACCTTACAATTTTCAGATTTAATGTTGAAACCAGAAGATTACATACACTGTATAAAAAGACACATATGTATGTTTTTCTCAATATCTGACTTGAAACCAGAATAAACCTTTCCCGTTTTACGTCATTTAGGATTCCCATAATAATATTTGCCAAATGCCAGAATAATGAATGTTTTAAGGCAGGGTTCCCCAACTCCAGTCCTCAATGCCCACCAACAGATCATGTTTTCAGGATTTCCTTTGTATTGCACAGGTAAAGCAATTATCACCTGAGCGATACTAAGGAAATCCTGAAAAGATGATCTGTTGGTGGGCCTTGAGGGCTGGAGTCGGGGAACCATGTTTTAAGGCATTTTTATTACTTACTGTAAAGTCAAAAGTTTACATACTCTAAAATTACTATGCCTTTAAACAATTCTGGACTGCCAGTATGATGATGTCATGTGTTGAGAAGCTTCTGATAATTTTTTTTGGCAACATCTGAATTAATTTGAGACACACCTGAAACACACTGCTTCTTTGTGTAGCATTTTGAGAAAGTCTTAAAGAAATCAGCCAAGATATCAGGAAGAGAATTATGGACTTGCACAAGTCTAGCTCATCCTTTGCTACAATTTCAAGATACCTCAAGGTGCCTCGTTTATCTGTACAAACAATTATATGCAAGTACAATCAAGATGGGAGTGTCCAGACATCATACCGATCAGGAAGGAGACGGGTTCTGTGTCCCAAAGGTGAACGTGCTTTGGTCCGACGTGCAAATCAACCAATGGACAAAAACAGAAGACCTTGTGAAGATGATGGTGTAAGCTGGTAAGATTGTGTCAATATCCTCAGTGAAACTTTTGGAGACATATCCTGTGGTCTAATGAAACTAAAATTTAACTTTTTGGGCATAGTGACAATTGTTACGTTTGGAGGCCAAAAGGAGAAGCTTGGAAGCCTAAGAACACCATCCCAAGTGTGAAACACGTGGGTGGCAGCATCATGTTGTGGGGTTGATTTGCTGCAGGAGGGACTGTGCACTTCACAAAATAGATGACATCATGACAAAAGAAGATTGTGACAATACTGAAGCAACATCTCAAGACATTAGCCAGGAAGTTAAAGCTTGGGCAGAAATGGAGCTTCCAAATGGACAATGACCCGAAGCATACTGCCAAAATGGTAACATAGTGGCTTTAGGATAACTAAGTCAATGTTTTGGAGTGGCCATCACAAAGCTGATCTCAATTCAATTGAATATTTAAGGGGAAAGCTGAAAAGGCAGCTGCGAGCAAGGTGACCTACAAACCAGGATCGGTTACACCAGTTTTGTCAGGAGGAATGGGCCCAAATTCCGACCAACTATTGTGAGAAGCTTGTGGAAGGAAATCCCAAACCTTTGACCCAAGTCATTCAGTCTAAGGGCAATGGTACCAAATACTAATGAAATGTATGAAAGCTTTTGACTTTGCAGTAAGTAATAAAAATGCCTTAAAATATTCTCTCTCTCTCACTAATCTGGCATTTGGCAAATATTAATAATTATGTTAATCCTAATTGACATAAAACGTGAAAGGTTTATTCTTATTTCATGACAGAACTTGAGAAAAACATGCATATATCTTTATATAGTGTATTTAAACTGCTGGTTTCAACCGCGTATAGTTTCAAAGATAAGCTGGGTGCTGATATTCTCAGGCTGGGAAAGCCTATTGATATTAGGCCCTCCCCAGTCATTTATTAGATGCGCCAATTCTAGTGTTTTGCCCAGTTCTCCCTACTTGAACTGGTGTGTTGGCAAATAAGATTATTTGAAAAAAAAAAAAAAAACCTCCCCAATAATTTCCCTCTTTCCCCTATTTATTTAAATAAATAAAATACATACCAGGCCGCCGTAGTTCAAATGGAGGTCCCACAACGATCCCAGTCTTCTTCATCCAGTCTATGGAGCTCTGTTCAGAGCTGATGGGTTGGTATGGTAGCCAAGTGTCTATTGAAGACCTCTGTGCTTGTCATAACAGGGTTCCTATGAAATTCAGCCTGTGGCTGACAGTGATTTTTGCTATATGCAGCAATATTGTGGTATTTTTGTGTACAGTATAGTACAAGCGATCAGATGATCACAGGTTCAAGTCCTTTAAGGGGGACTAATAACTGCAACAGAAACTAAAATGGCAACAGAACCCAAATTTTTTTTGTTTGTTTATTACAAATTTCTGGGGTTGTTCCTCACCACTACAATTATAATTTAAAAAAAACACAAAAAAATCGTACCAATGAGGAGAACTATATTGGCAGGTAATTTTTAACACAGTGTGATACTGTAAAAACTGTTCCTAAAAAAAAAAAAAAAAATTAAAGAATTGCATGGTTTTTTTTTCCCCAATTTCACCGCACTTGGATTTTGTTTCCCATTTTCAAGTACACTATGAGGTAAAATGGATGGTGTCATTCAAAGTTGCAAATCATCCCACAAAACAAGCCATCATATTTCTATGTGGACAGAAACATAAAACAGTTATGGCTCTTGGTAGAAGGGGAGGAAAAACAAGAACTGACATTGGCCATGATGTTCTTTCCAATTTCTGATTATAGCCCCAACTGTCCTGACTTGGACCTTCACTAGTTTAGAAATTCTTTCCCTCCTCTCACCACGTGCACAGCATCTTCCGTTCCCAGTAATGCTTTGCGCAAAACACCGCTGATGACCTTGCGCTCTCGCGAGAATGACGTCATCTCCGGTCTTTCGCGCTAAGCATTACCGGGAACGGAAGATGCCGGGAGTGTGGAGTGGAGGTCGGGAGCCGTCGGAAGGTGAGTATATAATTTTTTTTTTTGGTATAATTTTTATTTTTTTATTTTTTGCATACAACTAGGTGGACTCGGGCCTGAGTGGCACTGCAGGGTCATAGAGTGGATAGGGACAAAGCGACCCCACAGCAGCACGGCTTCATGTGAGCACAGCCTGGATGTGACTGCTGTGTGCAGGAAGGTACATGCAGTGTATGTATGTGTCACTACTGCTGTAATGGCGGGGAGCCAAGGCTGTGACTGGATACAACCCTCCCCGAGAAGAGAAGAACAGCACACATGGAATTAAAGGGGTCTCCAACTGGCAGGAGAGTGGACCCCATCTGCGGGGAGGGGGGGAGAGAGAGAGACTCTAGAATACCCGATGCGATAGAATCGGGTCACCATCTAGTATGTGTGTGTGTGTGTGTGTGTGTGTATATATATATATTACACACACACACTTTGATGTGTACACTAGATAGAAATCACTGCTAGGCATTGTCTGCCCCCCTGAAAGGAGCAGCGAGCACATGACAGAAATGAATTCCTCCCCCCCCTGTCCCTGCCCATATCCCCATCATACGTCCTCCATCCCGTGGGCACATCTTCCCTCTTAAAGGGATCATTGGTATGGAAGTCGGAGCAAATCTATCCAGGGCTTAGGTTTTGACCCCAGGCCTTTCTTAAAGGGATCCCTGGTATAGAAGTTAGGACCGTTTCACTCAGCTATGTAGTTCTGACCCCAGGGTCTCTTAAAGGGATCATTGGTATGGAAGTTAGGGCAAATCCACTCTGCGCTTTGGTACTGACCCCAGGCTTTTCTTAAAGGGATCTCCGGTATGGAATGGAGGGCAAAGCCACTCTGCGCTTTGGTACTGACCCCAGGCCTCTCTTAAAGGGATCTCCAGTATAGAAGGTAGGGTAAATTCCTCGGGGCTCTGATTCTCACCCCAGGCTTCTATTAAAGGGATCATTGGTATGGAAGTCAGGACAAATCCACTCCGCTCTGGATCTGACCCCAGGCCTCTCTTAAAGGGATCCCCGGCATGGAAGTTAGGACCTTTCCGCTCAGTGCTCTTGTTCTGACCCCACGCTGATTTGATGATGTGGAATATTAGGGGTAGTAGTCCGGTGGCTCTGGCTGATGAGATGATGTGGGATATTGGGGGTAGTAGTCCGGTGGCTCTGGCTGACGGGATGATGTGGGATATTAATGGAAGTAGTCCGGTAGCTTTGGCTGACGGGATGATGTGGGATATTAGGGGGAGTAGTCCAGCGTCTATGACGGGATGATGTGGGATATTGGTGGTAGTTGTCTGGTGGCCTTGACTGACGGGATGATGTGGAATATTAGGGGGAGCAGTCCGGTGCCTCTGGCTGACAGGACGTTGTGGGATATTAGGGGGAGTAGTCCAGCGTCTGTGACGGAATGATGTGGGATATTAGTGGTAGGTCTGGTGGCCTTGACTGACGGGATGATGTGGGATATTATGGGTAGTAGTACGGTAGCTCTGGCTGACGGGATGATGTGGAATATTAGTGGTAGTAGTCCAGTGGCTCTGGCTGACGGGACAATGTGGGATATTAGGGGTAGTAGTCCGTTGGCTTTGGTTGACGGGACAATGTGGGATATTAGGGGTAGTAGTCCGGTGGTTCTGGCTGACCGGATGATGTGGGATATCATAGTGAATGTGGCCATGCGGAGTGGGCGGGGCTCTACACTCAGCTTTTTATATATATAATCATTATAATTTGTTATAAATAAACGTAGTTAGTTACTATGCCCGGACAGCGCTGGGCTCTTCAGCTAGTATATATATAATACATTATTTCTTATAGTAGCAATAATTGAACACTTTTTTTAGTACTCATATTTAACATCTACCTTTTAGACGACTGAGAACTTAATTTCAGTCTCCTGCTTTTTGTCTGGTCAATACCCATGTCAACTGTAAATTTAATAAAAGTAAAGTTTTAACAACATTAGGATGGTTAAAGTTTGTCTTTGCTTTGGACATTTAAATTCTATATATATAGTTTATGCGGTACCATGATCTTCAGCTCAAATATACTTATGTCAAGTATGTATTTCTATGGGGAGGATGGGATGTTTAGCCAATTGCTACTGAATGTGCATGATCACTTTGCTTTTAGTTTTTTTTTATCTACTTTTTATCTAGTTCAATATAACAGGTAAAACTCTCCGTTCACCGTTTTTTCATGCATTGTTAACTTAGAGCATTTACAGAATAGATGAATAATGCCTGGTGGTTGGGTCCTCCTTATTCACTTGAAGACGGGTCCTGAGCCCTTGTTCATCTTAACTGAACAGCCACCATGTGGAGGCGTTAGAATGGGGCAGTGGTCACATACCAATAGTGCCGCTTCATCCAGTGTCTATGCCACAGACTGACTTAGAAAATGGAGTGTAGTGCTCAGCTGCTTCCATAAACCCCGTAGATGTTGACCATGGTGACAGGGCAAATACTTGATTCAGTCTCCTATCTATGGCATCTCAGTGAGGAGGAATGGGCTCAGGTCGCAGTTCTAGTGATTGGTGAGTCCCCCACCAGCACTCAGGTGATTAAAGTAAGTTGCAGGAAATCCCTTTTGATCCTATACTCATTTTACCATACTACATACAGGAAGTTGGCTAAATGAAATAAACGCTTTGCTCTCTCGCACATGTAAATTCAAGACAACCCTTCAGCTTATGCTTGTTACTTTTATGGCCTTACGTCATAGCTACAATAGGGAAGCTTATCTCTATGTATAAAAATGAATGTGTGTGTATCACCAACCAATCACGAAGCATCTTTCATTTCATCAGAGCTGTTCAAAGGAAGCTGAGCTGTGATTGGTTGCTATGAGCAACAGTTTTCCCACTTGGCAACACCTCAGCAGACATGGTGGGAGAAATATAGCATCCCTGGGAACATAAGCTCCCAGCCATTGTCTGCCCCCCTGAAAGGAGCAGAGAGCACATGACAGAAATGAATCCCCCCCTCCCTGCCCATATCCCCTTCACACATCCTCCATCCCGTAGGCACATCCCTCTTAAAGGGATCATTGGTATGGAAGTCACAGCAAATCCATCCAGCGCTTTGATTTTGACCCCAGGCCTCTCTTATAGGGATCCCCGGTATGGAAGTTAGGACCGTTCCACTCAGCTCTGTGGTTCTGACCCCAGGGTCTCTTAAAGGGATCATTGGTATGGAAGTCAGGGGAAATCCACTCAGCGCTCTGGTTCTGACACCAGGCCTCTCTTAAAAGGGATCCCCAGTATGGAAGTTATAACCATTCCACTCAGCGCTCTGGATCTGACTCCAGGCTGACGGGAGGCTGACGGGATGATGTGGGCTTTAGTGGCAGTTGTCCGGTGGCTGACGGGATGATGTGGGATATTAGTGGTAGTAGTCCGGTGGCTCTGGCTGATGGGATGATGTGGGATATTAGAGGTAGTAGTCCGGTAGCTCTGGCTGACGGGATGATGTGGGATATTAGTGGTAGTAGTCCGGTAGCTCTGGCTGATGGGATGATGTGGGATATTAGAGGTAGTAGTCCGGTAGCTCTGGCTGACGGGATGATGTGGGATATTAGTGGTAGTAGTCCGGTGGCTCTGGCTGATGGGATGATGTGGGATATTAGAGGTAGTAGTCCGGTAGCTCTGGCTGACGGGATGATGTGGGATATTATAATTTGTTATAACTAACCGTAGTTAGTTACTATGCCCTGGCAGCGCCGGGCTCTTCAGCTAGTATATTATAAAAAGGAAGTGTGTGTGCGTGCGTGAATGGCTGGCCTCACATTGCACCATTTGAAACTGCAAATGTATGGCAAATGACACATTAGCCGCCATGGAAAAATGTGCCATATTCATAGAATCCACAACTTGCCACTGTTTAAAAGTGAAAATTTACACAAGCCATTCCCAAAAAGTAAACTACAGTAATTGAGTTTCTTTGTAGAAGAGGCAGGACTTTTCTTTTTCACTACAGTGTTCCTTTACGAACCCTACAATTGCATTGGCCCAGGTTCTATTCATGCAAGGATGTTCACAGTAAGGAAATGAACATTATCATTAGGTAACATTCTGTGCCATGTAGTAATAAAGACGGCCAAAGTAGAATTGATCTGAAAGACTTTGCAGTATAGCATTTCTCGGTAGAGAAGGATGGATCAGTGTAAAAGTTCAGAAATCCAATCAATACCAATATAATTAGTCCTGACTCGTTTGTCAATTATGAATGTAGCTGGCAGGCCTAATACTGAGTAAGTCATATCTTCTGAGTGTCAGATGAGCTGCGTGTGTAAGTCCGGCTTCGGATTCCCCTGATCAGGCATGCACTTGTCTGATATATCACTGATGCCACTAAACATTGCATCGTGTGTATCATTAGACTTCAGTCTTCTGTCCTGTGAAGCACTCTGTTAATATTTTTCATCTGTCACCTACATTTCATTTAGTTCTAAATGGGTCACTGGCTTTTGGCAATTTAGATATAGCTCATTAATTAAGTGGATGACCAGACATACAGTAATTATGCGCCTAGCTGTAAAAACAACTGTTTTATTAGGTTGATATTAGGCACATAATATGGAAAAAATTCTAGCATATCTGATCAAGGAGGCAAGATAAATTGTGGCCGTGTCTTGAGCTATAGTAGTGCTGAAAAAATATTTTTCTTTACGCAAAGAGTTTTTATTATGTTCGCATTCCTTTTCTTAATTCATTTTCTCAAAGAAAATTCCTACGTATTTAGACCTCCAGACAGTCTGCGGTTTCGGGCAATATTGCCTCTTGACCTATGACCTCTGTATTGGATCCTGAATATGCATGCCAAAGGCTAATTTTTTTTTTTTTTGATGGCTGCATCTTTCCCTGGCAGAGCATTTGAATATTACAAATATTAATAAAGCCTTTGTTTTATAGCTGGGTCTCGTTATGGGAAGGCAGTAACAGCAAGCCGCTTTGACAAAGCACCAGAGGATTCTGTGAAAAAGTTGTGTTTGGTAATTGTAGGCATCGTGTCAGAGCATAACTGACTGGGAGCTGAAGGATTTTCTCTGCAAGATGAGTTGCTGTGCCAGCAGGGACTCGAGTCTCCTGGGCCCGCCGCGCTCTCATTAAGATTTGCCGCCAGCAGTGGCGGTGTTTTGCCAAGTATGTGACGTCCTGTTATTGTATGCTTGGCTTGTCAGCCCACAGCTTCCTGACACTCACTTATGTCACCCTTTTTATTCAGAAAAGGAAGGAGCTTTTGATAATTTGACAAGACAAGCTCTTAAACGATCTAGGTCATGGCCTTCCCTGTCTGTGATTGTGAACATATTTCCTGAAAGCCCTGTCACTCATCACAGCAACATTTTCTCCCAGGGAGCACACAGGCTTGTTCCGAGTCTCTTGTCAGCTCATACATTTTGGTTATTCATATATCGGCTACTGTAGTAGATTTATTTATTTTTTTTCCTTCCCTCTTCCCTCCCTTTGCTTTTTGCAAATACTAGCATGTTAGTGCGGCTAATCCTTTCTCCAGTGCTGTGTTCCCAGAAGGTTTGTGTACAAGAGTTCTCTTTGGTACAAGGCAGACAACTGGCCAAGAGGCGCTGAAAAGGAGGCAAGGCCGCTTAGTGGTGGTTTTGTGTTTGCTCACTGTTGTGGAAATACAAGAACTGGTGGCAAGGGCCTTGCCTATTGAGCACTTGAGTCTCGGTCTGCTGTCGGGGGCTGTTTAAGATTGAGTGTTTTCTTTGATGTTCACATTTGAGAATGGGGAAGTGGGAATTGAACAACAGATGCCCTAAGCTGTTTTAGACTTGTAAAATAATAATTAGGACCCGATAAAATTCAATATGGGCACACAAAATGAAGCTCGAGAAAACCCTCATTTCTTCTGATGTGGCAGCTTCCTTTATGAGATTATTTTATGAATGCCAAAGCACCTTATCTGGCGTCTTATGAGGAGATTTGATAGTAAAACATTTCAGTGGGTGGCGAAGGTAAAAAAAAAAATTACATTTCAGCACTTAAAATAATTCCTCCCTCCTTCCAAAGGTTCAGCTTTGCTCATTGTACAAAATGTATGTAATATATGCAAACATTACTAAGGCCAGAGAATAAAAGGCAAGGTCTGGAGACCTATCATTAACATTAAGGGAATGTTTCTTTTGCCATCAAGTGGTATACCTTTATCATAACAGATACCGGAGATAGATAGAGATATATAGATATATATATATATAGAGAGAGAGAGAGAGAGATATACAGTGTATATGTATATAGATAGATTATATAGCTATCTATCTATAGCTATCTTAGATATATATAGCTCCATATAATATTCTAGATGGTGGCCCGATTCTAGCGCATCGGGTATTCTAGAATATGTATGTAGTTTATTTATGAAGTTTTAATAATAATGCAATAATGCACCCCCCAATCCTGATATGCATGGTCCTCTCACCCCCCTAATCCTGATATGCATGGTACCCCTCCCCCCCAATCCTGATATGCATGGTCCCCTCATCCCCCAATCCTGATATGCATGGTCCCCTCACCCTCCAATCCTGATATGCATGGTCCCCTCACCCTCCAATCCTGGAATGCATGGTCCTCTCACCCTCCAATCCTGATATGCATGCTCTTCTCACCCCCCTTTCCTGGTAAGCATGGTACCCCTCACCGTCCAATCCTGGTATGCATGGTCCCCTCACCCCCCCAATTCTGATATGCATGGTACCCCTCACCGTCCAATCCTGGTAAGCATGGTCCCCTCACCCCCCCAATCCTGGAATGCATGGTCCTCTCACCCCCCAATCCTGGTATGCATGGTCCTCTCACCCCTCTTTCCTGGTAAGCATGGTCCCCCTCACCCCCCTTTCCTGGTATGCATGGTCTCCCTCATCCCCCTTTCCTGGTATGCATGGTCTCCCTCACCCCTCTTTCCTGGTATACATGGTCCCGTCACCCCCCCTTTCCTGGTATGCATGGTCCCGTCACCCCCCGTTCCTGGTATGCATGGTCCCCTCACCCTCCAATCCTGATATGCATGGTCCCCTCACCCTCCAATCCTGGAATGCATGGTCCTCTCACCCTCCAATCCTGATATGCATGCTCTTCTCACCCCCCTTTCCTGGTAAGCATGGTACCCCTCACCGTCCAATCCTGGTATGCATGGTCCCCTCACCCCCCAATTCTGATATGCATGGTACCCCTCACCGTCCAATCCTGGTAAGCATGGTCCCCTCACCCCCCAATCCTGGAATACATGGTCCTCTCACCCCCCAATCCTGGTATGCATGGTCCTCTCACCCCTCTTTCCTGGTAAGCATGGTCCCCCTCACCCCCCTTTCCTGGTATGCATGGTCTCCCTCACCCCCCTTTCCTGGTATGCATGGTCCCCCTCACCCTCCTTTCCTGGTATGTATGGTCCCCTCACCCCCCTTTCCTGGTATGCATGGTCCCCCTCACCCCCCTTTCCTGGTATGCATGGTTCCATCACCCCCCCTTTCCTGGTATGCATGGTCCCCCTCACCCTCCTTTCCTGGTATGCATGGTCCCCCTCACCCCTCCTTTCTTGGTATGCATGGTCCCCCTCACCCCCCCTATCCTGGTATGCATGGTCACCCTCACCCCCCCATCCTGGTATGCATGGTCACCCTCACCCCCCTTTCCTGGTATGCATGGTCTCCCTCATTCCCCTTTCCTGGTATGCATGGTCCCGTCACACCTCTTTCCTGGTATGCATGGTCCCGTCACCCCCCTTTCCTGGTATGCATGGCCCCCTCACCCCCCTTTCCTGGTATGCATGGTCCCCCTCACCCCCCTTTCCCGGTATGCATGGTTCCATCACCCCCCTTTTCCTGGTATGCATGGTCCCCCTCACCCCGCTATCCTGGTATGCATGGTCCCCCTCACCCCCCTATCCTGGTATGCATGGTCCCCCTCACCCCCCTATCCTGGTATGCATGGTCCCCCTCACCCCCCCTATCCTGGTATGCATGGTCACCCTCACCCCCCTATCCTGGTATGCATGGTCACCCTCCCCCCCCCATCCTGGTATGCATGGTCACCCTCCCCCCCCCCCCCTTTCCTGGTACGCAGGCCCGCGATCTCCACTCCACGCACCGGCCTCACGGTCCCAGTAATGCTTTGCGCGAAACACCGCTGATGACGTTGCGCTCTCGCGAGAGTGACGTCATCTCCGGTCTAAGGCGCAAGGCATTACTGGGACCGCGAGGCCGGTTGCGTGGAAAGGATATTGGACGCCGTCGGAAGGTGAGTATAACCTTTTTTTATTTTAAGTCTATTTTTTACAGATGTGCTGCGCCCAACTGCGCCTGCCGCTGATTGGTCGCGGCCGTGACCAATCAGCGACATAAGACGATTATATACTGTGTGTGTGTGTGTGTGTGTGTGTGTGTATGTATATATATATATATATATATATATATATATATATATATAGATAGATAGATAGATTATAAAAGTAGGCAAAAGCGTATATATTTGTGTGTGTATGTATGTGTATATATATATATATATTATATTATTATTATTATACTTTTTTTTTTTTTCCTCTAGATTGCTATTCAAACTATGCTGGTGCCACTGTTCTTTCATTCAATGAATGGCATAAAAAACCTACACAAATATTCAATTTTGCATGGTAATGAAACCATAGGGATCACTTGATTATATGGATGAGTTTTTTCATTTTTTATTTATTTTGTGTTCGCTCCCAGACAATAAAAAAATGGGCATATAAAGGGGACTTAACCTTCCTTGCATACGAACATATGGGTGATATGAAAGAACATGCTGCTTATTCTTTTAATGTGTATTATTTAATATTGACAAATTCATTGTATTCAGATTCTGGAATAACCTAAAAATTAATTGGTTTAGCTATGGTTTGTTTTGCACATAGGGAGTGATGCCAGAATCTCTAGAAACCATATAGACATCTTGTCTTGACCGAGTAAGGTTACTGTGATGTGCTATTTTTCCTAGAATTCAGGGCAATAAAAGCTGTAATTCAATTACAATTCAGTATGTTTCATGAACGTGCAAGTTAGCAAGCAGTGATCTTACAGGGAACACCACACATCTAAAGCAGACCATCGTTATCCAAATGATATGATTGTAACTGATCATGTCTTGAAATTAGTGGCTTCTACAGTTTTATGTATTTACAATGCAGTTGTGTAAGAAAATTATAACTTTTAGTAATGATATTTAATGGATTACTAAAAAATAATATTTTTGAAGAATTGTACTCCTTGTAGGAATAAGTATTTTCTTGGTGCGACTTCCGAAATCTGCTTTAGTTCAGGTTCAGATGAGCTTATTTTGTGTACAGTATCGTTCGAAAGTTTGGATCCATCTGTGCATGTAATCGCTTTCCTTTTTTTTTTTTTTTTTTTTTTTTTTTTTTTTATTGGAATGCACATATTGTATATTCAGAATGAAGGCCGCAAAAGCAATAGGGTAAATATATGGAAACAAGAAGTAAAGAAATAATTGTTAAACAAATTAGGGCAAGGTTTCTACTCTGATTACTGTTTTATACTCCCTTAACATTTTGTCAAGCAGCTTCATCAGGTAGTCACCTGCAATGGATTCCAATGCACAGGTATGCTACGACAAGAGTCCATCTGTGGAATCAACAGCCTTTAGAAAGTATTTGTGATCATCAGATGTGTTTTGCAGAGGCAGTGTTGGTACACAGTTCCATATAGGGCTGAGCCATATTTCACAATGTTGTATGCCAGTATATGTCAGGAATCACTCCACTAAATAAATAATAATGGTCCATCATTACTTAGGAAAATTTCTAGAACCTTGAAGGTATCTTCAAGTGCATTCATGAAACTATCTGTCACAGTGATGAAACTAATTCTCATGAAGACTGCCCACACAAAAGGGCAGTCAAGAATTACCTCTGATGCAGAGGATAAGTTCATCACAGTTACCAGCCTCAGAAAGTGCAAATTGACAGTAACTCTAACAGGCCTTATAAAGGGATGCATAGACACCAAGTAACAGACACATCTCAGCATCAACTTCCAGAGTAGTCTTCGAGAAGAAGACTTTTACGGTCTAATTAATGCAAAGTACCACAGAGGTCCGCAAACAAGAGGAAGAGACCTGACTGAGAAAGCAACACAAAGAATGAACATTATATAATTGTGAATATGGACTGTCGTCTAATGAGTGAAAATTAGAGATTTTTTGCACCACCTGCCATGTCTTTTTGAGATGGAGATGAGGTGAGCGGATGGTTTGTACATTTGTTGTGCCCAATGTGTAACATGAAGGGGACGTATAATGGGATGGCAGTTCTTTGATGTTGACACTGTTGGTGATCTATTGCAAAATCAAGATGCACTGCATGGCTACCGCAGCATTATGCAAAGACATGCCATCCCATCTAGTTTATACTTGGTGGTACCATCATTTGTGTTGTACGCAAAACGCACTTCTAGCCCATATGAGTAGTATGTGGCCAAGGGGGGATGGAGTGCTCTGTCGACAATCACCCGACCTTAACCAAATTGAAATTGTTTGGGATGAGTTGGATCACAGAGTGAAGGCAAAGCTGCAAAAATTAGCTCAGCATCTCTAGGCATTCCTTCAAGGCTGTTGGAAAAACATTCCAGATGATACCTGAAGAAGCTGCTTGAGATAATATCAAGGGTGTAAATCTGTGATCAGGGTAAAAGGGGGTACTTTAAGGAATATCAAGTTTAACACACATTTTGGATTGTTTCACACCTGTTTTATTCCCCATTTCAAAGTGTGTATTGGTTTTGTTGTCTTCAGTCTGAATCTATAATGTCCATATTCCAATAAAAACAAGGAAAATCACTACATGAATAGGTGTGTCCAAACTTTAGACCGACCAGTATTGTACATATGTTGTCCTAAGGTAAAACAATACATGAACCTATGATAGTTTATATTTACATTTTTACACAGGTCAGAGGCACGGTATAGAAGGGCAAAGACAAAGCATGGTCAAACGGGTCGGAGTAGGATCAGTGAGTAGCTGGGATCAGGAGCGGAGAGTTCAGACAGGATTGTTAACTAGCCGAGTCGGTAAAGAGAATCGGAATATGGGATAGCAAGCACCGTTAGAAACGGGGCAGGAACCAACTTTCGGGTGAGGAATGGTTTGTCGAACTGCATGTGGGATAGGCTGGGGAGCCAAGTCTCTGCAGGGCACAGCAAGGTTAAATTCCTGCAGAGACTGGCCCGCCCCCTAAGGCCAGATAAAAATAAGTATGAAGAAAAACAACTGTTTACAGTTGTAGGCATGTTCTTTATATGAAATGATGAAAACCCTCCAAAAAAAAATTGTGAAATTTGAGGTTGTGAGGTAGCAAAACACGGAAAATGCCAAAGTGAGGTTATACTTTTGCAAGCCACTGTATATGAAAGATTTTCTTTTTTTCCTGAGTAAAATAGACAATTTTTGGTACACTTCTCTGAACCCAGCTTTAAAGCTGATCTGTTACTAGATTTCTCAATATGAACTGTATACATTATTTATACAGGCCGGTGTGTTTACTTTGAAAATTCCCATCAGGATTGCTGTATAATCCTGATATGAAAATGAGCATTTTATGTGATTAGCTATAAAATGAAATAGGTCACGAGTAAAGACAGTGGGAGTGTGTACTGAACAGTGTGAGATGTCAGCTGCAGCAGGAGGGACCCTGAGGAGCCATCAATTTAGGGAGTAGAGATTGAATTAAACTTTCATAAAGAATCATACAGCATTTCTGACGTGGATTTACCAAATAAGTTTTCAGGTCTGAGATATGTATTAATGTAGATTGCATTGTGAAATCTGGTGACAGATCTGCTTTAACCTCTTCACGACCTATGGCGTCATAAATATACGTCATAGGTCACCTCTCCCTGTTTGATGCGGGTTACGGTGTTGAGCCCGCATGTTTTCAGGAACAACAAGCCCTCTTACAGCCATATTAGGCTCTGGCTCTGGGAAGAAGGGGAACAAAAAAAGGAAAATCCCAAGGTTGTGCAGGGGTTAATGTTGTTGCTTATCAGTAATAGAGGCCATCAATATGAGATTTGTAGGGACAGACACCAGTCACCCTCACTTATCGATGTCATTAGCTCTCTGGCAGTGGCTAGATATAAGGTAAGTATGGAGCAGAACGCCACCTCTACGTACATTGTTTAGTGACTGCTGGTGAGTACTGCAGTTTGCCTCCCATTCAGTAGACAATGGCTTGTGGATACATTGCTTTTCTGCCTCTGTTTTTCTTATTCACATGTACAGAGGTCCTTTGAGATTGTGGCACCTTGCCAGGTTACTTCATGTCTGTAATTGTAATTTTTCAACCATGTTATTCGGAAACACTGTGAGTAATCGAAGACTAACCATAGCTAAAGTGGAAATGACACGATTCCGCTCAGTCTAACCTGTGAAAATGGTAAATGAGGGCAGCTCATTCAGCAGTTATATACAGGCCTAGAACAGTATCATGATCTTGGCCGCAGCTTTATTATTTTTCTATTGACTGCTGAACATAACTGTCAATACAAAGTATAGTATAGTTGATAGATATAAGGCATACGACTTTGCCCTGTAATAGACACTAAATCTATAGCAGGACAACAAGCAAATGTTCTGAAAACGTGAAGAATCGATTAGAAAAAATATGTAATGGGTCATGTGTTCATTATCTAGTGACTAGTGATGAGCAAGCGTGCTCTGTTAAGGTGTTACCCGAGCACGCTCGTGTTTTAATTGAGAATTTTCTGTGTGTTCGATAAATATGCTTGAGTCACCGCATCTGCATGTCTCGCTGCTGTTCGACAGCCGTAACACATGAAGGGATTGCCTGTTAGGCACTCAAGCATGCTCTCTCATCACTAGTAGTGTCTAAGCTATACATAAGAATACAAGGAGGATTACCCAATAGATGCCTCTGATATTTGGCACTACATGGACATACTGCAGCGGACACGCATAGTGTGGTATGCTTGTACTGTAGTGTGGAATGCTACTGCAGATCCAAAACATCTGGTCCCAGTCTTAAAGGGAATCTGTCACCAGATTTTTGCTACCCCATCAGAGAGCAACATGATGTAGGGGGAGAAACCCTTATTCCAGTAATGTATTGCTTACTGGGCTGCTTGCTGTAGTTTTAATTAGAAATGTTTTTTTTCTGCTGCAGATCTAGCAGTTCTCTGAATGCTGAGCTCTGTATAACCCTGCCCACATCACTGATTGGCAGCTTGTGTACACTGTACACAAGCAGAAAGCTGCCAATCAGTGGTGGGGGTGGGGTTGGACTACGTGGAAAAAGATTTTACTAGTCCTCTTTTGTTAATCTCTGGCTGATAACGATGTC
This sequence comes from Dendrobates tinctorius, assembly GCF_039654945.1. Taxonomy (NCBI): domain Eukaryota; kingdom Metazoa; phylum Chordata; class Amphibia; order Anura; family Dendrobatidae; genus Dendrobates; species Dendrobates tinctorius. The sequence continues at coordinate 14,654,163 of NW_027361827.1, forward strand.
TTAAAAAAAAAAAAGAATTCCCTGATGTAGACCACTAGGTAGTTTATTTAGACACTGAATGGCAGTATAATAGCATTATTAAGTAAGATATATATTGCAGTTGAATATGGGCACTATTTTGGAACATTTTTTGGATACTTATTGGAGATATTCTATTGGTGTGTATTAGCAGTATTATTTGGGCACTAAATGACAATATTGTTTTGGCATTGAATTAAAACTTTGTAGAAATGACAGGTATCAAAGCCCTACTATGTTGGCAGAGCCCACCTAAAACTGGTCCTGTCTATAGAATACAGTAATATAACTCTTTAGTCTTGGACTAATTGACCACAGGATTCCTGCCGGTCTTTTTTAGTATCCTTCTAAAATATCGGTATGGATTAAGATAGGAATTGATCTGTTCCTCTGTGACAGTAAAGTGTTGCAAATTTTGTCCTATGTAGTATTTTGCAACTTTTTGCCTCGCCAATAACAAGTCGGCAGGTCTACAAAAGGGGTTGTGGTCTACGCACTTGTGGCAAACTTACCATAATACGCGAACCAAAATGTGCCTACAGTATAGCTGAAGTGTATGCTGAATGGATGGCGTAGGTTTAATCTTCTGGGGCAGTCTACAAATTAAAGTGCCAACTTGTTAAGAACCTTACTCCTAAATAACTGACACTGAAACAGAACTGTAATTTTCGGTGTCATCAGGATTTTGTGCTTTGCATGGTTTTTTGGACATAGAGCATGTCACTTCTTTCAGCGTTTCTGCAGCGTTTTTCACCCTTTGGCTTGAATGGGTGTTGAAAAAAACACTGCAAAAACGCAGGTGTCATTATTTGCAGGGTTTTTTCTGCAGAAAAGTCATGGACATTAGCATGGGCAAAGAGACAAAAAAAACGCACCTAAATCTATGTTTTTGCCACAGTTTCTTTCCTGCCAAGAAACAAGAAGTCAGGTTTTGCTGCAGAAAAAAAAGCAGCAAAATCCCCCAGTGTGAACTTACCCTAATGGCTGTGCTCCCGATACACTAGGAGGTGATCATTTGCAGAAAGAGATTTCTTTGTGTACAACTGTTAGTTTGATGAATGTATTAAATGCCTATGAGTTATATATAATGCGCAAGTTATCTTTGTAACATACAACTATGTACCGTATATACACACGAGACATTTTGCCACCAACTGAGATACAGATGGCTGAAGTAAAAGATTCCGAAAACTTTTAAGGAGGTGGAGGCTTCCCTGGCTTACTTTCAGGGCAGGGTGGCGTTAAAGCAGTGTAAAATTCAATTAAACAGTGCAGCCAGGTTTTTTGAAGCTGAAATACAGGCCCTTTCAGCTAAGCCTTTTCCTTGCCTGTGACCGGCACTAGCAGATGCTTTATTATGCGAAAACCAACAGGCTGTAAAGCACCTTGTTTCATGCTGCTAACTGATCAATATTTTTTTTTTTATCTTCCAGGCTTGCCCAGAAATATGGAGGCAGTACCACCTAACTGTAAGTAGATCCACCTTGATTATTTTCTCCTACGACTAAACAATTTACTCTTCCATGAAGTTTCCAGCTCTAGGAGGTAGTCATGTGCCCCCAGCTGAAAGATAATCTGAGACCTCGGAGAGATTCTTTCTGGACTGGAGGATGAGGTAGTAAGCTGGGAGCACGTTGCTTGTGTGCAATCTATGCTTGGAACGACGTAAAGTATGGCTACCAGCGACTATAGGCATTGAGGACACTTGTTAACAGCCTTTGTGTATGCCCCTGCTACCTATCTATATAGGGGCAAAATATATATAGCAAGAGATGTATGTATGTGTATGTGTGTGTGTGTATGTATATATATATATAAATAAATATATATATATATATATATATATATATATATAAAATTTTAATTATTTTACATAATTTATTTCTTTTATTTATTTTTTCTAACTTGTAAAATGTACTTTTCTCACAGTGTAAAATACTGCTTCAGCACATTCTGCCGTTATACTTTACAGCTAGATATTGTGCTTTTCCTAATGAGAGATGAGGTACATTTACTCACTGTTAAGCTGTAAATCAGTTAATGCTGCACACACCAATCTCATTTGCTGGAGTAAAGACTGTGCCATTATATAGTAAAACTTTGGAATCGGCAGGCTGACAGTAATGCGCTAAGGTTTGCTAAGGGGAAATAGCACCATCTGCTGCTTTGTAGAGGTATTTCTACATTTTGCGGTGGGTTAAACCTGCTTGGTGGCTACACATATGAATGGCAAAGTTGCTGTCATCTGCTTACCAGTTCCCTCTGATGAAGACACCCACTTGTCACATATTGATTCAGTAGGATTTGGAACTACATGAACTGCTCTTAATGATCGATGAGATACGACTCCGTTGATTTGTTTGGAGAGTGTACGTTTTTGTTCTGAGTAATGAACCATCTTAGTCCTAATAATAAGACCCCATCCATTGGAAGGATTAATTCATTTGTATGTGAAAAATTCTCAGATTTCCTCTTTTTGTAACCAGAAACTATACAATATTGTGTTGTAAGAAACTATTCCAGTGTATGCTGTTCCAGATATATGTGTACGTTCAGATGATGGGCATGTCTGCCCAGTCTTTCCTTGTGGGGCTCACAATCCCTATCTCGGACACATGTATGGTAGCCCAAGTTTCATTGTTTTCTGAGGATGTGTATTGTGCAGAAATTCCGCTCCTGAGCTGTATTCCTTGTTGTGTGGTGCCTGCTTTCTGCTATTTTACTGCTGTTCCTGTATGTAGCATTGTATATAGGTTTAGTGTTTACAGAAAGATTGTATTTTACAGTTAACTGTTTTCTATTAAAATGATACACGCCTTGAAATTGTGTGAAATATTACATTTGAAGCTAATTGTATCAGGATATATATCAGTAGATAAAAGGGTACAGTTGCAAATATTCAACTTATAAATAGTAATAATATCCTAATAGTATATATTTATTTGTATTTCTTACTCATGTGACAATACTTGGAATATTGTGTTTTTACTCATCTAGAAACCTTGATGATTTGCATAATAATAATAATGCTTCGCCTTCTAAGGTGTTACCATCTCTACCCCAGGACATGGATATAGCAGTCAGGAAAATGAAATATTATATGATTAAATCCGAAAATGCTAACCACGCTTAACGTTGGCTTAATCGGAATGCCAGGTTCAGTAAATCCCTCTGGTCAGAATGGAAGGGGATTTTATTTACTTGCTAATCTGGGGATATTTATTGAGACTTTGTCCATTGGAAAGTCAACAAGAGACGTAGAAAGAATCACTGTTCTCCTTTGTCCGGTAAATCACTTAGTGACACTGCGACCACTTCCTTCCCCTTTAATTTTGCTGTGTATGTGGGGTGACCTCTTTTTCCATACACTTTACTCAATGGAATGTGACAGGTGTAGCCAAATTTGTCACTTTTTACTTTTCTGATGAGCAGTCAACCAGTGCTCCGAATAAGCAGCAATGCAGAATGTTTCTTCCCTGCCTTTGTTTCCTATGTAAGGTTGCCCTGGCTCTCACTGCTGCGTGCTGCCAGCCTGGGGCGTTTTCATGAACAGTGGCTGGGTTACACCCGGAGCTCTCTTTACTTTTGCCAAAGATGTCGACACTGCCGTAGTTGGCTAATAAGTCATTAGTTGGGTTTCGTTCTGCCAACTAATGGCGCATAAACACTAAATAGATCACTCTATAGTCTTGTAGCTATTTAGGCCTAAAACACAACATCCTTACAATCTAACCAACTAACTATATTGGATAGATTAGTTTAAGTGAATATCATGTCACAAACCTGCCTTTGGAAACTACTGGCAACCAAGTTAGCCTTGCAAAGTGCTGAATAAGACCAAAAACCTGGAAACCTACCACTGAACATCCAGTAATCCACAATAGCACAATAAACAGTCCAAGTCGTCCAAGGATTGATGAGACTTGGCATAAAATCATCTGCAAAGCTACTTTGCGGTTTAATGTTCATTTTGCTATAATTAAAAAGTAGAAAAAATTGTTTGTATATGTATAAAATTATATATATATTTGTGTGTGTGTGTGTGTGTGTGTGTGTGTGTATATATATATATATATATATATATATATATATATATATATATATATATATATATATATATATGTGTGTGTGTGTGTGTATATATATATATATATATATACACACCCCGTATATATAATTTTAATTTTTTTACATGGCAAAAAAAAAACAAATTTCTGTATATGTTCTGATGGTTGTATAGCAGTATTAGTTTATTTGCTGCATCTTTTTTATCCTTTGGTTATTATGTGCACAGCAGCTTATAGCGGAGAGCTGTTCAGCATTGTGTCCTGCCTTACGGTACCTATTCATTGTTACCAGTTTTCTATAGGCCGTCCTCTTCCCAGTAATTAGATGAGGTTTACAACCATATGGAAACCTTTATGTATATACAGCTGCAATGGGATGCTTTTTATTTAACATTTTTTTTTATATTTACATAAAATCCTACTAGCGTTTTCATTATATATTTTTTTTTATTTTGTATTTATTTTTTAGTGCATGTAATTTTTTCTTCTTCAAAATAGTAGCAGGGAAATTGATGTAGGATATTGTAATATTAAGATTTTACCTTTTTTTGGTTGAGATGCATTTTTTTTGCGTTTAGTGACTAACATACTTGTAAGACACAAAAGGGCTATTTGAGCATGCTGCAAGTTTTCCTAACTAACCTTTGTTCAGGCATAGCTGGTATTTTTCCTCTAGTTCGTATTGATTCCTATAAGTGCAGACTAAATACATTAATACTTTGGGTGTTCTTTATTGATGATTCTGTGTATTGGGGAAAAAGTGTTTGGGAAAAATGCTGTGAATTTGACATTCTAAAAGGTGTAACGTTAGATGGTGAATGCTAAGGATTTATACCAATTTTGTTTCATTTCTTAGTTCTCCTTTGATTTCTAAAAGCTCCCTTAAAATAGGGAAAGGACCTAGAGCAATAAAAAGTTATTATTCTTGTGGAGCGCTTGTTTTTATTTTAGTGTTTTGCATCTCTGATCAGATGTATTAGTGTTTCATTTTATTGACTTTGAGCATATGATATTTTATATCTCAGTTACTTGATAAGTTATTTAAATGTGCGGTAATTATAAAATGATTCAGTCGCGCTCTCCCATAGTAAGCAGATCCTAGTACGAGCATGAATCAAGGATAGTTGATATATATGTGGAAATGTTAAATATTTGCTGTAGATATTTATGCAGGAGAAAAAAACGCACCCGGATTTGAGCCTGTTTCTATGCGTTTTATTTAATTTGTTTGTTTTTTTTTTTTTCCCCAATCATTAGAATAGGTGAAAAACACTGCAAAGAATTGACTTGCTGCACATGTGAATTCAAACCAGCAAGGAAAAATAAGCAACGTGTGCATGAGGTTTCCGAAATCTCATTCACTGTGTTAAGACAATAAAATGCTCCTTTTGGCACTGCAAAAAACACAGAAAGTAATGGGAAAACGCAGCAAAAGCATGACCTATGGACATACCCTTAAATATACCTGCTTACCACTGAGCTCCTTATTCCAGAGGTGGTTGTGAATGCTTCTGAAGATAGCAGTATTCTCTCAGTCCTTCATGTGGAGAAGCAATGTGTATGTGCTTACTTATTTGGATAAGCCTAGCTGGAAGGTAGTTGTTTTCTCCCAAAAAATCTGTAACACAATATATAAATAAAATGCAATACGTCCTTTTTTTTTCCCCTAAGCAACGGGATTGAGTAAAGCTTTAGCTGCTTGATCAGATTTTGAGTCTTATTTCCAGTATGTTGTTCTAAAAATGAATGTTGTATAGTTATTACATTCATATGGGGGTATAACTATTTAATCAGATTCATAGAATTCAGCTATAGTTTTGTTGTGCGACTGCTGGGTCGAACTTTCAATACGAAAATAAAATCTAGATCAAAATCCATCCACACTACACTAATCTCACAATTTTTTTTTTTTTTTATATCTAAACCTTATCTAAAGATTTATCAAAGTTAATAAAAAAAAGTGTTAATGAATCAATGTTATTTATATTGACAAAATAACAGATATATATATATATATATATATATATCTGTTATTTTGTCAAATCTCTATTTTTGAAACTATTGCATTTTTATGCACTGGATCCTTAGACCGTCTTATCCTTAAGTTTAATTGAAAGGTACATACGAAAGACTTGATGATTTGACCTTTTTAGATATGAACAGCTAAAGTACTGTGGCCAGTGAATACGGCTTGTAACTTCACTGAGTGCCAAGTCAATCCAATAAGATAGCAACTCTGGGAGAAAAATGATAGAGTGAACCCATACAGACTCTGTTATAAACTTTTCCCCCTTCTTTCAATTTTATGATATGATGGTTGGAAATTGATGACTTTTATTTTTTTCTGCAGGAAAAGGTTAGTTCTGCCTGTCTGTCTCTTTTACATTAAACACCTTGTACCTGTCTCCTATGTTTCTTCTTGAGGACCTTTCTTTCACCCTCCTAATTTCTATGGCCTATTTTCTTTCATACTTTTTCTTTTTCATACTTTTTTTTAAGCTTTGAATTTGGCAGAACGGAGTCATCCATTCTGTTATTACATGGGCAGCCATTTGTGTGAACAGCCGCCATGTAAGTCTATGTTTCCAGCTGCAGGAAAAATGCCTGGCTGCCTTCTGGCTTTTCCTGGCAAAATTGTTTGCCTAGCAGTGTCTTGAGCAGGATTTGTGGCAATCAGTAACAGTCTCATTCCAAAATTTAGTTGACTCTAATAAGCCATCCCCTTTAAGACCTGAAACAAGGTGGTAGATCATCAGTCAGATCTTTTTTTTAATGTCTCCTGATTATTTTACCTTCCATTGTTTCCGCTGAAATTTCCTTTCTTTTTCAAGTGTTTTATGCTCTATCTAATCTCCTCAGAAATGCTTTTCCTCTGTGCGGTTTGCACCAGCTTTACTGACACTGTCACATTAAGAGCTACCTGAAATTCAGACCATGATAATTTATGAAGTTTGTATTGTATTTGCTGAGTAAAACACAAACATTAAGGATATTTTGGCAATTTGGTACACCATTTGATTTGCGTCAATTTGTGGCAGTTTGTCAAAGCTAGCATAAACTATCAATATTTTAAAAATACGGGCATTTTATGTAGGTCTATATTGTGTCCAATGATCCTGAGTATTTTTCTCTAATGGTCTCAATATTAAAGGGGTATGCCTGCCTTTTGAACCCCATTTTATAGTTGATACATGAAAAGTTCAGTATCTTTGTAACTATATTAAATTTCTTACCTTCTACTGGTTCTGAGTTATAACATGGATTTTATCCAGTAGCTACATTAACACTTTTTTCAACCTCTTCACAACATCTGGCGTACATGTACCGTTCAAGTTAAAAGATGGTGGTTAGCTTGGCTCTAACTTCTGCGGGTGGAGCCGAACTCCACCTGCTATTGTTAGCCTGTTAAATGCCAGCCAAGCTCTGACCACAACATTTAACACGCCGGCATAGGGGTGCGCTATTTCCTTCAGCTATCAATATGATCGTGGGTCGCCAATATGTTGCTAGACAGTTGGGGGTCTGCTGAACACTCCCCATAATTGTCATTTTGGAGCTCCTTTGGCTGTGGTTGGGCTTTAAAGGAGACCTTTTTTTTACTGTTTGCTGCAATGTTTTGGCATCATTGTATATAGCACAAGCAATCAGACAATCACAGCTCCAAGTATAACAAGTACTTTGAAAAAAAAAAGTAAAAAAATTGAAAAAATAAAACCACAAAAGTTCAAATCACCCACATTTTGCCTCATGTAAAATAAAGATATAAAAAAATAAAATGAACATATGTGGTATCGCCTTGTTCAGAAAAGTCCGATCTATCAAAATATAAAAACTAGATCGGTAAACACCATAGACGGAAAAAAAAAATTAAAAACAAAATTTAATTTTTTGGGATGCTGTAATTCCACAAAAAAGTACTATAATAAGCGGTCTCCTGCAGTAGCCCTCAAGGCATTACTTGGAATAAGATAAGACCAATGTTTGCGAACTATCCTCTTTAGCGCAGCTTAATGTCTGCCAACTAAGTTATTAATTGCACTTGAATGAGAACTATTAATGGCATTGCGACAGGAACTCCATTCTGGAAAATTGTGGGTCTTTTCCAAATGAAACATGGACATTATCCTCACCCATTGGACAATATCAGACTGTTCAGGAACACATTCTCACCTTGTGACATCCAGTTTTCAATATAGTCATTCATTTAATTCTGCATAAAATAGGAGCAGAGCAAAGCAGAGTTACAAGAAAATATGCTTCACCTCTCAAAAAAAAATAAGGGAACATTTAAATTAGTTCAGATCTAGATAATGAATGACTCAAGTTAAAAAAAAAAAAAATTACTACCGTATATAAATTGTTTGTTGAGAACAAAATTATATATAAATGATTCAAAGGAGACCAACATAGTCTCTTAATTGACGGCTAAAACAAGGAGATTTGTGCAACTATCTAAATATATGCCTCCTCACGCCATCATTGTCCGGTCACAAGAGGACTCCACTGCTGACATAGAGAAATAAAAAAAGCTAGAGTGCAGTTTTCCAAAATGTACGTAAGTAAGGCAAAATCCTTCTGTGAAAGTGTCTTGTGGACAGATGAGACCGAAATAGAGCTTTCTGGTAAAGCCCATCATTCTACGGTTTACCGAAAATGGAATGACTCCTACTAAGAAAAGAGGACAGTATCTACAGTTTAACATGGTGACCATTCAAAGATATTTTGGGGTTGCTTTGCTGCCTTTGACAGTGGGTGCTTTGATTGTGTGCAAAACATCCTGAAATCTGAAGATTACCATAGGATTTTTAGTCACAGTGTAGTTCCCAGTCTCAGAGAGCTAGCTCTGTATCCTAGGTTTTGGGTCTTCCAGCAGTACAATGCCTACAAACATACTTCAAGAAGCACCCAGAAATTAATAGAAACAAAGTGCTGTAGAGTTATGTAGTGGCCTGCAATGAGTCTGGATCTACATCCCATTGAACACCTGTGGAGACATCTTAAAATTGCTGTTAGGATAAGGCACTTTTCAAATAAGAGAAATCTGGAGCAGTTTGCAAAAGAAGAGTGGTCTAAAATTCCAGCTCAGAGGTGTTAGAAGCTAGTTGATGCCATTGGAAAGGGTTCACAACCAAATATTAAGTTGAGGGTACCAACAGTTTTGTCTCCTTGGTGTTGTTTGGTTAGTGGTGCCTCTTGCTTAACCTCTTCACGCTCCAAGCCTGTTTTCACCATCACGAACAGGTCAAATTTTACCATTCTGACCAGAGTCACTTTATGGATTAATAACTCTGGAACACTTTAACGGATTCCACTGATTCTCAGATTATTTTTTTGTGACATATTGTATTTCATTATAGCGGTTAAATTTGTTCCATATGATTTGCGTTAATTGGAGAAAAAAACAAAAAATTGGCAACAATTTTAAAAACTCGTGCAACTTTCATACATACAGTAGTTAATAAATAACATTTTCCACATGTCTACTTTACATCAGCACAATTTTTGAAACATATTTTTTTCTTGTTCGGAAGTTACGTTAAGGCTGTGTTCACACGTCACGGTTTTTTCGCGGCAGTTTTAAACGCGCAATTTTGCCGCGAAAATGCGAAAAATAAGCATCCCATGCAATCCTATGGGATTCCGCAATGCTGTGCTAATGCTGAGTTTTTTTCTGTGATGGAATCACTTTGCGGTAAAAAACGCAGCATGCTCATTAATTTAGCGGAATCGCGGCGATCCCGCACCCATAGGATTGCATTGTTCCGCTTACTGCCCGCATGTGGCTGTGCACACAATGCGAAAAGTAAGCAGGACATTTGCGGATGGTACCCACGGTCCTGAGGAGAGGAGACTGTCCTCCGGGCTTTGGGTACCATATCCCTGTAAAAAATAGAATTAAAATAAAAAATATTGTTATTCTCACCTTCCGGCGTACCGCGCAGCCTTCCTGCCTCTCTCCACGCTCCCGGTCCCAGTAATCCTTTGCGAGAATGATGACATCGAGATCTCGCGGGAGTGCGACGTCTCGCGGTCATTCGAGATGACGTTGCAGGAGCGCGACGTCTCGCGGTCATTTGCGCAAATGATTACTGGGACCGGGAGCGTGGAGAGAGGCGGGAAGGCTGCACGGGACGCCGGAAGGTGAGAGTAACAATATTTTTTATTATTTTTTACATTTTATCTTTTACTACTGAGGCTGCATAGGCAGCCTCAGTAGTAAAAAGTTGGTCACACTTGTCACACACTATGTTTGATGAGTGTGACCAACCTGTCAATCAGTTCTCCAAGCGATGCTACAGATCGCTTGGAAAACGCTAGCACTCTGCAAGCTAATTACGCTTGCAAATCGCTAGTTTTTCCGCGGGAAAATCGTGGGAATGTAAAATGCGATTTTCCCGCGGAATGGAATCCGGAATTCTTGCGGTAACTTCCGCGAGAGTTCCGCTACGTGTGCACATAGCCTAATACGTTAAAAGTTGATTAGTGGTTTTTAAGGTTTACAACAAAATTTACAAATCCATTTTTTTACAGACCACTTTAAATTTGAAGGGTTTTTGAGGGACCTATATGGCAGAAAGTACCCAAAAGTGACACTGTTCTAAAAACGACACCCCTCAAGGTGCTCAAAACCACATTCAAGACGTTTTTTGACGCTTCAGGTGCTTCACAAGAACTCAAGCAATGTGGAAGGAAAAAGAGAACATTTAACTTAGTATATTTTCCCAAAGGTAACAGAAGAAAATGGACCCCAAAAATTGTTGCAATTTCTCCTGAGCACGCCCATATGTGGAGAAAAACTATTGTTTGAGCGCACAGCAAGGATTGGAAGTGAAGGAGCACTGTTTAACATTTTGAATGCAAAATTGGCTGGAATCGATAATGGACACCATGTCGCGTTTGAAAAGCCCCTGGTGTGCCTAAGCAGTGGAATCTCCCCATAACTGACTGCATTTTTTAAACTAGACCCTGCAAGGAACTTATCTAGATGTGTGGCAAGCGCCTTGAGCCCCCAGGTGCTTCACAGAAATTTATAATGTTGAGCAGTGAAAATAAAAAATCTATTTTTTTCCACAAAAATGAATGTTCTTTTAACCCCAGATTTTTTATTTTCAGAATGGTAACAGAAGAAAATAAACTCCAAAAATTGTTGTGCAATTTCTCCTGAGTGCGCAGTTACCCCATATGTGGGGGAAAACTACTGTTTGGGCGCATAGCAGGGCTCTGAATGGAAGGAGTGATGTTTTGGCGTCATGTGGTGTTTGGAGAGCCCCTGTTGTTCCTAAATAGTGGAAGCACCCAAAAGTAACCCTACAGCTCTGTCAAAAAAATTAAGAGACCACTGCACAATTTTATAAAAATCAACTTCTCTACATGCCTGACAGCCTTTCCATTCCAGTGTCAGTTGAATTCCAACCAGAGTACACCTCATTCTACTTAATGTGCTTTTGATTAGGTGATCATCTGAACAAAAACTTATATAACAAAGGAAAGTATAAAAAAACCCTGCTGTGGTGTTCACAATCCTCTTGCAATAGGACAAGCTGGATGGCAAAACAAGTGCTAGTAATATCCCAAAAGTAATAGAAATGTAAAAATAACTTTTAACCATGCCAAAGGAGTTGAAAAGAAAAGTCTTGAGGGAGGAAAAGAAGGGCTCAATTCTGGCTTTACTAGCAGAGGGATACAGTGAGAGTCACGTTGCCCCCATCCTTAAAACTTCTTGAGACGACAGTCCATTACAGCGAGGTCAAGCAGAAGACATTGGGTACAACAAAGCTACAAACCGGCAGAGGGCCAAAACGACTCTCCACTGACCAGGATGACCGTCATCTTATTCAAATGTCACTCAGCAACTGCAGGATGACATCAACTGACCTACAAAAGGAATGGCAAATGGCAGCTGGGGTGAAGTGCATGGCAAGAACAGTTCGTAACAGGCTCCTAGAGGCAGAGCTCAAGTCATGTAAAGGTAGAAAAGTATTAAGTTACGTACCAGTAACGATATTTTTCGGAAGCCTATGACAGCACCACGAGAGAGGGGATCCGCCCTTCAGGAACAGGAAACCTACAGACAAAAGGGCGGCACCTCTCCCACGAATCAGTTGGATTACAGAGCTTGAGAGGCTACCTTGGTTAGTGGCACAGCATATATACAACCTATACATCCTATTTACAATTTATATATAATCTTTACTCCAATTTAAGGTAAATCCGTGAAATAAACTTCTAAGAGGAAGGAGTGCACCCCTATACGTGAACAAGGGAGGGAACTAAGCGTGCTGTCATGGGCTTCCGAAAAATACCGTTACCGGTACGTAACTTAATACTTTATTCGGACTACCATGATAGCACCGCGAGAGAATTACAGAGATGTAAACTAACTTAGGGAGGGACTACAGCCTGCAGCACCCTTAGCCCAAAGGTGAGATCCGAGGAGGCCCCCATATCTAACCAATAGTGGTTAAAAAAGGTGGAAGGAGATGACCAGGTGGCCACCTTACATATCTGGTCAATTGACACTCCAGATCTCTCTGCCCAAGAAGATGCCATGGCACGAGTGGAATGCGCCCTCAGGTTCTGTGGAGCCGGACCGCCACCTGCTGTGTAAGCCAGAGAGATAGCCTCCCTAAAACACTTTGCTAACATGCGCTTGATACTCTAAACCCCCTTCTTAGGACCTTGGAAGGATAAAAATAATGCGTTCTCTTTCCTCCAAGGATCAGTAGCCACTATATATTCTAGTAGGCATCTTTTAACATCTAACGCATGAAGCTTCTGCTCTTTAGGGTTGGTAGGATTAGGGAGGAAGGAAGGGAGAACTATCTCTTGTAAGCTTGCAATCAGAGCCCTCATTCCTCTTGGTATTTGTTATAATCTATGTGATTATTGTTATGCTGTAATGTCTATTGTCGGTACAAATCCCCTCTGAAATGTAAAGTGCTGCGGAATATGTCGGCCCTATAGAAATAAAATGCAATATTTATCTCTTCTGTCCTGTGAAAGTGTGATGCAACCTTGGGCAAGTATGCTGGGTCCAGTTTTAGGATTACTCTATCATGTAAAAACTCTGTATAGGGGGGCAACCTGGAAAGTGCCTGTATATCACTTATCCTACGTGCCGATGTTATTGCCACCAAAAAAGCTGTCTTAAGGGATATAACCTTTAAAGAGGCCGAATCCAGAGGTTCGAATGGTTTCTCTGTCATAGTTGTAAGGACTAAATTTAGGTCCCATGGAATACATTTATTCCTGTGTATGGGTCTGGATCTACTAGCAGCCTTGATGAATCTAGTCACCCAGTAGTTGCTGGCAATATCACAGGTAAATAGGGCCCCCAGGGCTGAAACCTACACTTTTAAAGTACTCGTGGAAAGACCCAACTCTAGACCCCTCTGAAGGAATTCTAGAATCTGTTTCGTGGGTATTCCATCCCTAAGATTAAACTCAGAGGTGGACAGGAATTGCCTCCAGGTTCTAGCATAGAACTTTGTAGTAATCTGCTTCCTGCTGTTCAGAAGGGTATTAATTAAAATTTTGGAGAAACCTCTATCCCTCAACAGTGCCCTCTCAAACTCCACGCCATCAAATGGAGTCCCGTTACTTGCGGATGGTTGACTGGTCCCTGGTAGAGAAGATTCGGAAGGTTCGGCAGTTCCCAGGGATCGCATACTGACATGGTCCTCAACCATGCGAACCAAGTCCTCCTGGGCCAGAATGGGACAATTAATATGACCCTTGCTTGATCTTCCCTGATCTTTCTCACCACCAGAGGTAAGAGGGCTAATGGTGGAAAGGCATATGCCAGAGATAAGTCCTATTTTATTAGGAAAGCGTCCACTGCCAGTGGATTTTCCCTGGGGTTCAGAGAGCAGAAGTTTTTTACTTTACTGTTTTCTTTGCTGGCAAAGAGTTCTACCTCCGGCTGACCCCATCTTCGGACAATCTGATTGAAAACATCCTTGTTTAAAGCCCATTCTCCTTGCCTTAGCGCCCTGCGGCTTAGAAAGTCTGCCTTTGTGTTGTCTTTCCCTCTGATATGGAGCGCAGTCAAAGATTGAAAATTTCTCTCGGCTATTTGAAATAGATGTTCTGTTAGCCGCATCAGGGCCTCGGAGCGTGTTCCACCTTGGTGATTGATATAGGCTACTGCTACCTGGCTGTCCGAGAGGATCCTCACATGATGACCCTGTAGGTACATAATGAGTTTAACTGCCAACTCAATCACCAACAGCTCCCTCTGGTTAGACGAGGCCTCCGTTTTAGAGTCCCATTGTCCCTGGACCACTATGTCCCCCATATGGGCCCCGCAACCCGAGGGGCTAGCATCTGTGGTGGTTATACGGGTTATCTGCGTCACCCAGGGCACCCCTGAGGATAAGTTGTTCTTGTCAAGCCACCATCTAAGAGATATAAGGGTCAAAGGGCTCAATGATATCTGACCTTGTAAAGACCCCTCTAAGGCCCTGTCGCTAACTAGGACGTCCTTCTGAAGGGATCTAGTGTGAAACTGCACCCACCTGACTGCTGGCATACATGAGGTCAGAGAACCTAACAGTGCATGGCTTGCCTGAGGGTCATGGAGGGTTTATCAATCGCCCGAAGTACCTGCTGTTGTTTGTGTTCTAACTTATCTGATGGCAAAAGACACTGCTGGGTTTCTGAATTTAACAGTAAAGGTACTGTCACACTTAGCGAAGTACCAGCGATCCCGACCAGCGATATGACGCGGTCAGGATCGCTGGTACATTGCTAAGTGGTCGCTAGTGAGCTGCCACACAGGCAGATCTCACCAGCGACATCGCTGGGGATGGTGGACGCTACTTGCCTGTCACACTACGCAATCCTGCGTCCTCCCGCCCGGCTCCACGCTCGTCGCTCGTCTCTCCACATGAAGCGCCGCAGGAAGCAGACGGCGAGAAGCGGACCTGAACGTTCTCGCGCGATCAGCGATAACCAGCGGGGGAGCGGGTCGTAGGTAAGTATCAGACACAGCGATGTCGCTAGCAATATCGCTATAACGTCACAAGTTATAGCGATATTGCAAGCGATATCGCTTAGTGTGACAGTACCTTAAGCCTAGGAATTTTTCGACTCTTAGGGGCTGAAATCGGGATTTCTCGTAATTTATTATCCACCCGAGGCATTCTAGTCTGGACTTAGTCTTTTCTATCTGAGATAAACAATGGTCCACCGAATTTCCCACTATCAAAAAATCGTCTAAGTTCGGGACGATCAGGATATCCGCCTCTCGTAGATGAGCCATGTCTTCTGCCACTATCTTCGTCAATACCCGGGGGGCTGCTGAGAGACCAAAAGGGAGAGCCCTAAACTGAAAATGATGAATTAAACCTTCCACTGATGCTGCCACTCTCAGAAATTTCTGGAAGTCTGCGTGGATAGGCACATGATAGTACGCGTCTTTTAAATCCACGACTGCCATGAAACACCCTTTAAACATCTTTATTGCTGAACTGATAGTTAACCGAACCTTTAAGATGAAGTCTAAGAATTCATTAAGGGAACGTAAATTAATAATGGTCCTGAACGATTTATCTGGCTTTTGGATCAGGAATAGGGGAGAGTAGAAGCCTCTACCTCTCTCAGATTCCGGAACCTCCTCCAGGACATTTTTTAGGCGTAGACTCAAGATTTCTGCTTCTAAAGCAGTCTGTTCAAGTGGCGAGTTAGTTTGAAGGTATCTCGAGGAACATGACTGAACTCCAGCTTGAGTCCGGTGGATATTACATTCCGCACCCAGTCACTACTGGTGATCTGTAGCCATGCTGGAAGGAAGGCTGACAGTCTACCCCCACGGGAATCGCTAGTCATTGTCCAGGTTTCTTTCGCTCTCTTGAAGAGCGCCTGAACATAAAGCCCATACCTCTCCTTCTATCCTCCCATCTGGGACGGTGTCTATTAGGCGATGGGTTGCGCCTTCGTCCCTGACCGAATCTCCTTCTATTGAATGAGCATCGGTAGGATGCAGACCACAGATTAGGGAACTTCTTCTTGTCGTCCCCGGCTTTATCCAGCAACTCGTCCAGGACTGTTCCAAATAAATATTCACCTTCGCATGGTATAGTGCAGAGTTTTGACCTGTATTGAATGTCTCCCGGCCAGCACTTTAGCCACAGGGCTCTACAAGCCGCATTAGAAAGTCCTGCTGCCCTCGCGGCCATTCTAACTGCATCAGCTGAGGCATCCGCTAGAAGGCTGTGGCCTCCTGGATTACTGGTAGGGCACCCAAAATTGTCTGTCTAGGCGTCCCGTTTTAATTGAGACTCCAGCTGGTCCAACCAGACTATCATGGATCTGGCTGTACATGTTGAGGCTACTGCTGGTCTTAAGGAACCGGCTGCCATCTCCCAGGTTCCTTTAAGGAAGGTGTCTGCCTTCCTGTCTAGGGGGTCTTTAAGGGTCCCCATGTCCTCGAAGGGTAGTGAGACTCTTTTTGATGCCTTGGCAATTGCCACATCCAATTTAGGGGCTTTGTCCCAAGTGCTAGCTGTCGGATCATCAAAGGGGTATCTACGTTTGAGGGCTGATGGTAGTGAACCTCTCTTATCTGGTTTATTCCATTTTCTACGAATTAGTTCCTGAATCTTTTCATTCAAAGGGAAGATCCTTTGCCTTTTCTGATCCAGCCCCCCAAACATGACATCCTGCATGGATAGCTGTGGTTTGGGCTCCTCCACCTCCATTATTCCTCTCACCGCCTTTACCAGTTTGTCCGCTCGGTCTAGCGGTAGACAGAACCGACCGGAATCCTCTTCCTCCGAGGAGGACGAGCCAGAGGAGTCCTTATTTCTCCTCCATTCCACCGAGGAATCTGACTCCGAAGGGTCCACAACCCTTGAGCTTCCCGCCTGGGACAGGGATTTTAGGGTTTCTCTCATTTCAGCCTTGACTACGTCTTTTAGGCTTGCAGCGATTTTAGGCGACTCCTCCGCCACCGTCTGCTGGATACAGGGGGAACATAACTTTTTTGGGCATGAGTCCAGTAGAGAGCATGCACAGAGAGCGCATTCCCTGCGTTTTTCCTTACTCGTGGACTTCTTCCCCTGAGTATAAAAAACATAGAGGGAGGCCCTGTCACTGAGTGAACATTCACGTAGATCACTTACCAGTGCCGCAAATAAGTACTGGAGTATGAGGGGGATTTTTCTCATTCGATGCTCCCGTCTGTCTGGAGGAGCTTTTATGACTGGATTGGTCACTCCGTTTGGCACCCTCCTTACTGTCCCGTGATTCTTTTTTCTTTTTGCTTGATCTGCCGAAGGTCCTCTAGGGGTGGCAGTGATGATTGTCGCTGCTGCTGCTCTTCTTGTTCGCTTTCCATCATTGCGTGCAATAATGTGGCCAAGAGCATGGAACTCTTGGGTCCTGCTTAAATACCCCTTCTCCGGTCTTCAGACATGCCGCGCCTCCCCCTGATTGGTCTCCCCGCCCCCCAGCTGGCGCCGCTATCGCCCGGTAAATCGGTGCCGACCAGGCGCCTGTTCCGATGGGCGCCGCCATCCTGGATTCTTCACGCCTGCGCAGTGGCACCGCTGACCCGGAAGCGTCCCCCCGGCTTCGCCCCTGACATCACCGCGGCCCCGCACACACTTCCTGTGTAACGGAGTCATGCGGGACGCCCAGGCATCCTTCAGCTGCATCTTCGGGCCCCGGACACCACCTAGATGCGCCGGTAACACCGACCCCTGCCGCAGGAGCAGGGAGACCCCGGGGCCATACTCACCGGCGGCGGCTTTTGTAACGGAGGCGGATATCCTCCTGACTCCACTCCCTGCTGTGAACGCCACTGCCGTGCAGCCCAACCAGGACCACCGTGGCGTCTCCAGGAGTTTCCGCACCTGGCCGAGGTAGGAGACCCCCCCCGCTACCTGTATCGGCCGGTCGGCCTGGGATCCTCTTCGGATTCCATCTGCAGGATTCCGTCCCCTCAGGAACAGGAAACCAACTGATGTGTGGGAGAGGTGCCGCCCTTTTTGTCTGTAGGCTTCCTGTTCCTGAAGGGCGGATCCCCTCTCTCGTGGTGCTGTCATGGGAGTCCGAATAAAAAGCCTTTCATCAATGAGAAGCAGAGGAAAGCCAGGCTGAAGTTTGCCAAAGACCATAAGGATTAGACCATAGAGGACTGGAGTAAGGTGATCTTCTCTGATGAGTCTAATTTTCAGCTTTGCCTACACATGGTCGTCTAATATTTATACGGAGACCAGGAGAGGCGTACAAGCCACAGTGTCTTGCACCCACTGTGAAGTTTGGTAGCGGATTGATGATGATCTGGGGATGCTTCAGCAAGGCTGGAATTGGACAGGTTAACCTTTGCAAAGGACATATGAATCAAGCCGCATACATGGTAACCTCTGGAATGTAATCAAAAGGAAGATTGATAATCACAAGCCATCAAACAAAGAAGAACTGCTTCAATTTTTGTACCAGGAGTAGCATAAGGTCACCCAAAACCAGTGTGAAAGACTGGTGAAAATCATGCCAAGACGCATGAAAGCTGTGTTTAAACATCATGGTTATTCACAAAATATTGATTTCTGAAGTCTTGCCGAGTTAAAACATTAGTATTGTTGTTTCTAAATTTATTATGAACTTGTTTTCTTAGCATTATTTGATGTCTGCAAGCTCTGCGATTTTTTTTTTGTTGTTGTAATTTTGACCATTTCTCATTTTCTGAAAATAAATACAAAATTTAGTGCTTGGAAATTCGAAGACATTTTGTCAGTAGTTTATAGAATAAAAGCAATTTACATTTTACTCAAATATATACCTATAAAGAGAAAAATCAGACTAGCTGAAGATTTTGCGGTCTCTTAATTTTTGCCAGAGCTGTAAATTGGAACTGATCTAATGTTTCTGGTTATATGAATGTAGTAGCATATGTAAGTTATGCAGAGTGCATCAGGTTGGCATATGTGAAATTTGCTGAGTGCATTAGGTTGACTACCTGATTTGTGTAGTTTACATCAGGTTGGCATACTTGAGTTGTATAAGTTAGAATGAATTTAGTAATCCATGGATGTGTGGTACAATGTGAAGCATTCATTTACACACAGGCTAGGTTTGTCAGGGCAGGTGTTGCATTTATAACTGCTGTCCTTTCTTATCCCCCTTCTTTAACAGACTCCGCACCTCTTTTGTGGCATTCCTTTTTTTTTGTGGTTTGAGGGATGTCTTCTGGGAAATGTTGCCCTGGTATGATAGGAGAACCTTCAGTTCCAGAAGTACTGGGGCCCTCTCCTTCATGACTTCCATAATTTAGGGCCTTGATCACTACCTCCTGTAACTGAAGATATGTAGCAGTCTGGCATGCACATCGTGATAGCATGTAAGCGTTGTTATACATTGCCATTTGTACAATGTGCACTGCTAGCTTCTTGTACCAGACCTTATCTTTTCACATTGCACTGGAAAACTCAGACAGATCAACTCCTTCCATGTTCTTGTTGTATCCCAGGTCACAGTCTGGTTTGGTAAATTGTGTAGAGGATCTTTGTACAGTGGTTTGGGGTGCTGCCATCACTATGTTTGGTAGTCAAGAAAAAGAAATCCCTCTTGTCCTTGAACTTGACCACTAGAATGTTGTCAATACATTGGGCTCTACTCTTGCCCTTTCAGAGCAACTGCCCAATTAGCATTTTAGGGAGGCCTTCAGCATTCTCCGGTAGCTCGCGCAGAGAGGGACATGAAAAGTGGGATGCTGGTATGAAAGTTATCTATGTACAGGTGATAGCTTTGATCCAGTAAGTGCAGTAAATCCCACACAGTTTTCCCACTCACTCCCAGAACAGGGGGACATTCATGGTGTTGAATCCTGATGTCCTTCCCTTCTTAAACTCTAAATCTGTGGTTGTATCCTGAGGTACTCTTGCATGGTTCGTAGAATTTAAATCCGTACCTGGCCCTCTTATTGGCAGGTATTGCTGGAATTTAAGCCTCCCCTTGAAATGGATTAGGGACTTATCCACGCAGATGTCCCTTTGGGGAACATACATCATACATCTAACTTGTTGCTGAAGTAATCAATGACTGGCCGAACTTTGAAAAGTTGAAATCATTTCGGGGAGGACACCGTGCATTATCATTGTAAGGCCAGGATCACACATGCAAGTAATACGGCCGAGTCTCGCATGTTAATACCTGGCACTGCCACCGACATTGGGGTGGATTAGATAAGAGCTAGGGATCGGCAACAGATCAGTAAAGTCGTCTTTCTACTTACAGGAACACCAACAGCAGTGATGGCACAGGCAAAATTTGTCTTTTGCACCACAAATCCCATAGATTCGGCAGCAGAACATCTAAGTAACCGCTCTGCACACTTCTCAATGCTAGATTGAAGAAGTGCAGATCAGTCACATAGTGTTCAGACCGCACAAACATAGTGACAGATTCCCTTTAAAGAGCATTTGTCATACAGTATGGGATGCATTCTTTTATTAGTGTTAAGGAACCAAGCTGGTGAGTATCCAGACATACCATTATGTTCACGTTTGACTGTTTGATATGATGTCAGAGTCCATCCAAGAGTTCCATCATGTCATGTCTCATTCAGGAAATAATTTTTTTTTTACTGCGTATTGGGAAGTTATATATTTTCCAATATACAGTGGGTACCAAAAGTATTCAGACCCCTTTTAAATTTTTCACTCTGTTTCATTGCATCCTTTGGTAAATTAAAAAAAGTTTTTTTTTTTCTCATTAATGTACACACTGCACCCCATCTTGACTGAAAAAAACAGAAATGTAGAAATTTTTGCAAATTTACTAAAGAAAAACTGAAATATCACATGATCATAAGTATTCAGACCCTTTGCTCAGACACTCATAGTTAATTCACATGCTGTCCATTTCCTTGTGATACTCCTTGAGATTCTACTCGTTCATTGGAGTCCAGCTGTGTTTAATTAAACTGATAGGACTTGATTTGTAAAGGCACACACCTGTCTATATAAGACCTCACAGCTCACAGTGCATGTCAGACCAAATGAGAATCATGAGGTCAAAGGAACTGGCCAAGGAGCTCAGAGATAGAATTGTGGCAAGGCACACATCTGGCCAAGGTTATAAAAGAATTTCTGCAGTACTCAAGGTTCCTTAGAGCACAGTGGCCTCCATAATCCTTAAATGGAAGAAGTTTGGAACCGTCAGGCTATGTGCACACGTAGTTTTTTGGGTCTGCGGATTTTGGAGAGAAAACCGCAGGTAAATCCGCAGGACAAAAGTCCTGCGGTTTATCTGCGGTTTTGCCCTGCGGTTTTACACCTCATAATGGATGAGGTGTAAAACTGCAGTGTTTCTGTACCAAACAATTGACATGCTGCGGATTGTAAACCGCAGCAAAACCGCGCGGAAAAATCCGCAGCATGTGCACAGCTTTTTTTAATTTCCATAGGAAATAAAGGTACTGTACAATGCAGCAGAAACGCTGCGGAACCGCAGCAGAATCCGCACCGTGTGCACATACCCTCAGAAGTCTTCCTGGCTGTCCAGCCAAACTGAGCAATCGTGGGAGAAGAGCCTTGGTGACAGAGATCACACACTAAAAGATGCTTTTTTATTGCAAAAAAAAAAAAATAGTTTTGCATCACCACATTTTGAGTTGACTTTTTATTGGTACCATTTTCAGACACATGACATTTTTTGATCTCTTTGTATTCCGATTTTTGGGAGTCAGAATGGAAAAAAAGAGCGATTCAGGAATTTTTTTGTTGGGGGGTATATGCCGGTCCTGGTGTGGTAAAATTAATAAGACAGTTTTATTCTTCTGGTCAGTAAAGTTACAGCGATACCTCATTTATATCGTTTTCTTATGTTTTGGTGCTTTTTCACAATAAAACTAGTTTGTAGAAAAAATAATTATTTTTGCATCCCTTTATTGTGAGAGGCATAACTTTTTTATTTTTTCACTGATGGAGCTGTATCGCGGCTTGTTTTCAGTGGTACCATGTTTATTTATATCAGTCTTTTTGATCGCGTTTTGTTCCACTTTTTGTTCGGCAGTATGATAATAAAGCATTGTTTTTTGTCTTCTTTTTTTATTTATTTTTTTGTGATGTTCACTAAAGGGGTTAACTAGTGGGACATTGTGGGCGCAGCCAGCAATACCAAGTATGTGTACTTTTATTGTTTGTTTTTTTTATTCAAATATTTATTTATAGATACAATATCTTTTGTTTTTTTATTTTTTATATTCTTAAAATTATTTAAAAAATATTTTTTTTACTTTCACTTATACAGCAGCATCCCCATGCTGTAGAAAATGTCAACTCTGCACTGACAGACTTGCTGATCATGCACATGATCAGCATGTTCACTAGCTCTGGTGACCCGGATGTAGTCATGACGACATATGGTCACCATGGCAAGGATAGCCGCAGGGTCTCTGATCCAAAGGCCAGAGGGGCTGTCAGCCCTCTGCCGTCACCCGGAATGCTGCGATTGTGTTCCATCGCAGCATTTCGGGGGTTAAAGTGCCGGGAACGGTCTGTGACTGCTCCTGGCACTTGGTGCCGGGTGTCAGCTGTCAGAATCAGCTAACACCCGGTGGCGATCGCCTGAACACCACCCGTATGCGTGGGCGTTTGCGCCGACATAATCTGTCAATGGTCAGATAGGCCCAGGTCACATGGACGGATTATTATATCTGATGTCAGACAGGGCTTAAAGGGCATCTGTCACCCTTATTTGGAGTATGAGCTGCCGGCATTGACATCGGGCTTATCTACAGCATTTTGTAATGCTGTAGATAAGCCCCCAGATGTAACCTGAAAGATAAGAAAAGCACTTTAGATTATACTCAGCGGGGGGCGGTCCGGTCCGATGGGTGTCGCGGTCCGGTGCATCCCATCTTCATACCATGCCGTCCTTTTCTTCCTTTCCTGTCGTGGCTCAGGCGCACTGCTCTGCCTTGATGAGGGCAGAGACACAGAAAAAACACAGTATGACAAACGTGCATGAATACTCTGCTGTAAATTATATGTAACAGTAAGCAGCAAGTGCTGGTAAAAGATGATAACAAACACAGGGTATTTAGTTGATACAGTACGTTTTTTGCAAAAAATGTATACTAAGCCACTCCACCACGTCACAGTAACCCTTAACGGAACAGTCCTATGTAATGAATTAAAACCTGCTCATGTGAACAATACCTACATGAGCAGGATTCAGAAAGGCGCTGCTCAGTATGGGCACACTCGGCAAAATGGCTCCTTATGTGCATGTCCCACAAGAGAGAGGCGGGGATCTCCCAAAGCTTGCATAAGCAAGAAATTGCTGCTTACTGTTACATATAATTTACAACAGCGTATTCATGCACGTTTGTCATACTGTGTGTTTTTTCTGTGTCAGGCTAGTTTCACACTAGCGTTTTGGGCCGCAGCGCACGGCCGCCGCTAAGCCCTGCCCCCTCCGGTCATCTCCGCCTAGTATCGCACACGGCTGCATGCAATCTGCACACCCTATCTTTAGCATAGGGTGCGCTGACCATGCGCTAGTAGAATTTTGCGTGCGCTGCGCTCTTTTGACAGTGCTCCGAGCGCACCAAAATGCAACATGGTGTGTTTGGCGCACCGTCAAAAGGGCGCAGCGCACGCAAAATTCTACTAACACACGGTCTGCGCACCCTATGCTAAAGATAGGGTGTGCAGATCGCATGCAGCCGTGTGCAATACTAGGCGGAGATGACCGGAGGGGGCGGGCAGGGGGCGGGGCTTAGCGGCAGTCGCTGTGGCCCAAAACGCTAGTGTGAAGCTAGCCTTAGTCTTTGGGTGGTGTGAACAGTTTCTTACTGACCTGTTCATTTTTGTGCATGTCTCATGTGTTTTTAACCTGTTGAGGGCAGAGCAGAATACTGCAGTGCACAGGCGCTAGACCTCTCCCAATGCTTGCGCACTGCAGGACTCTGCTTTCCCCTCAGCAGGGCAGAGCAGTGCGCCTGCGCCGGAGCCACGACAGGAACAGAAGAAGAGGACGGCATCGTATGAAGATGGGAGGGACCGGACCACGACACGCATCGAAACGGACCGCCCTCCCCCCCCATCCCCGGTGAGTATAATCTAACTCTTTTTTTCTTATCTTTCAGGTTACTATCGGGGACTTATCTACAGCATTACAGAATGCTGTAGATAAGCCCCTGATGTCAATGTCGGCAGCTCATACTCCAAAAAAAAGGGTGACAGATTCCCTTTAACGACTTGTCATCTGCAGTGCCAGTCTATGGCTGCAGATTTGTGCCCATGATGTGATCGCAGGGCACTGATGGGTTGCCATGAAGGTTGCTGCTGAAGACCTCCGTGCTGGTAATGACTGTTTTTCTGTGATCACCGGGTAAAATTCAAATCACCCCCCTTTTGCTCCATTAAAAATAAAGCATACACATATTTAGTATTGCTGCGTTCATAAAAGTCCAATCTATCAAAATATAAAATAAATTATTCCAATCCGTAAACAGAGTTACGAGAGTGAAAATCTAAATGCCAGAATTACCGTATATACTCATGTATAAGCCGAGATTTTCAGCACATTGTTTTGTGCTGAAAATGCCCCCCTCGGCTTATATGTAAGCAGGTTGTGGGATGCAGTGATGGACAGGAAGCAGAGCAAGGGTTAACAATTTTTAATGAGCAGGGAATACGCCATGCAGGGAGGTAATGGGTTGAACAGGGGAATAAACAGTCTTAATTGCAAAAGGATATGCAGAGTTCAAGAATACAGGATGCGGTGACGGCGGTTCTTGTGAAACACTTGTCAGAAGTTCCTCAAACTGTGGCTCCTGCTGAGAAGTCAATAGCTCTGGCAACGGTTGGCGTGGTGTCTTTTCCAATGGGGTCCTGTGGGCATAAATGCCTAGTCTTCTGGCGGCAGTGGTTGGTCGCCGACACCTTCCACTGGGCCTCTAGTCCGTATATTGATGTGGCTGGAGGAGCGTGGGCCACAGCACTGTCTGAGCCCAACGTGGCAGATATGCCCTGCTGAATCGGGGCGCAAATAGCAGTCCTGTACGAGCCCAGTGTGGCTAGGCGAACATATACTGGCGAAGTCATGGCGCAAGTGTTTGGGCAAATATTCGCTGTCAGGGTGCAAGTGTCTGTCCCACTCCCGATCACCCTTATGTGGCACGTTTGCTGCACTCACGGACACGGATCGTACATCGCCTTGCTGTCTGTAGTCACCGGGCACACACTGCACATCTCTCTCTTTGGTCCCCATTGTTGGCAGCGGGAGAACGACGGACGCTGGCTTGCGTGCTGCTGGTGCTCCCTGGAAAGAGCACTTCTCCCTCTAAGCTGCTGCTATGTACACCTGGCCCTTCTCTCTGCTGTGGCACGGCCGTCTTCTCTCTCTGCAGCGGTCCCTCTGCGGGTGACAGGGCTGCCGCAGTGCCAATACTCAGTGGTGGGGAGGGGACGGAGCGCGCCACTCACCTCCTAGCGCGCTTCTCCAGGTTCGCGCCAAACTCCTGCTGCGCGCGCTTTCTGCTTTTATCTCTCCCTGCCCCCCTCGGTCAGGAGGAAGGTCCCACTTCTTATTGCTTCCCCCCGGCAACAGGGGATGCAGCCTTAATAGTTCAGACCCTGGCACGCAGGTACCCGCGGTGTGGTCCTCCCCCTTACATATACACGAGTCATTGTCCAGAAAGCCAGCGGAGGAGGGGGAGCGGGACGGTGCAGCAGCAGGAGCTGGGGGCTGTGGCACAGTGACAGCTGCAGCCGCCGGCTTCAAGAAGATGTCATACTCGCCCTCCATCGCTGCATCTCCGTCCCTGCATCTCACTCCTGCCTCTGGCAGTTCTTCCCATGTGCTAAGCCGTCACGTGGTACCGCTCATTAAGGTAATGAATATGCACGCGTTTCCACTGGTACCACGTGACCGCTAAGCACAGGAGAGCTGCTGGCGTCGGGAAGAAGATGCAGGGATGTTGCGAGTAGGACAGGGGGTGTGAGCCATGCACAAAACGATGGAACGGGGGGTGAGCCAGGCAAATAACGATGGGACAGGGGTGAGCCATGCACACAACGATGGGACAGGGTGGGTGAGCCATGCATATAATGATGAGACGGGGTGCGCCACACATACAAGGATGGGAGAGGGGGTGGGCCATGCATACAAGGATGGGAGAGGGGGTGGGCCATGCATACAAGGATGGGAGGGGGGGTGAGCCATGCATGCAAGGATGGGAGGGGGGGTGAGCCATGCATGCAAGGATGCGAGGGGGGTGAGCCATGCATACAAGGATGGGAGGGTGAACCATGCATACAACATGGAGAGCCACACATACCAGGACAGAACGGGGAGAGTCACACGTAGCAAGACAGGGCTGAGGGGGACAATGCATACCTGGCTTATACTCGAGTCAATAAGCTTACCCAGTTTTCTGTGTCAAAATTAGGTGCCTCGGCTTATACTCGGGTCGGTTTATACTCAAGTATATACGGTATATTTTTTGGTCGCCACAACATTGCAATAAAATGCAATAAGAGGCTATCAAGACATCGTATCTGGTATCAGTAAAAACATCAGCTCATGGTGCAAAAAAAATAATAAGCCGTGTAAGGCTGGTTTCAGATTTGCGGATGTCAGAGCTGCCGGTGGGTAGCGTAGTTCCTCCGTGAAGCTCCACCCACTGCCGCACCTCCTCCATTCAGCTCCGCCTACGTCTGCATGTGGCCTGCGTATCTATCTTTAACATTGGCTACGCAGGCTATGCGGATGCGTCTGCATGCGTCGTTTAGACCCTGCGGTGACCTGCGTTGAACGCAACATGTTGCATTTTGTTGCGAAGGACGCATGCGGACGTATCCGCATGCATCCACATGGCCTGCGTACACAATGTTAAAGATAGGTACGCATGCCACATGCAAACGTAGGTGGAGCTGAAAGGAGATTGTGCGGCAGTGGGCGGCGCTTCACAGAGGAACTACGCAGCTCTGACATCCGTAAATCTGAACCTAGCCTAATGTGTGTACCATAAATCCTAATCTCCTATGAAATGCAGAACTCTGGCCGGCGTTCATAGGAGGCTTACAATGACAGGCACAGGGGTCTTTTTTTTTTTTTTGGCCGATTGGTGACATTTAGCCCCTCAGATTACCCTATCAATTGCGACAGTGGCATGTAGGTGGTTAAAAGTTTGAGAGGGTTTCCTCTGTAACTCTATCAGTACTCTGCAATTGCGGGTGCCAGTTGTTGTTATTGTAACCCGATCTTTGTCAGTGTCAATCTGTGAGGTCTTATGCGCTGCAGTGCTTGAGATCAGTGATGAAGTAACAAATATCCAAATCCCACTGTGAGCCTAAATAAAAAAAATGTAAGACAGACACACACAAAAATAAGGGGAAAAAAATGAGACCTGTTTTTACCTTCTAAAAACTTATTTGGTTTTGCCACATCTGGAACAACCTGAACTATAAAACTATCACGATACTTATTCAGTTCAGAGAACACTGTAAAATAAATAAAAACATGCCAAATTGCAGCATTTTGATCAAACTAAAATACAAAAATTGCAATAAAAAGTGATCAAAATGTCATGTAAAAAAATTATACCAATGTTTTAAAACTTCAAAAAAACACATGACTGTCAGCAAAAATAGTACAGCACTCAGACTAGGGCGATGCAAAAACAAATTATTTTTTGTGAAATATTGTTTTTTTGTTAGCAAAAGTAGCAAAAAATTAAAAAGGTATATAAACCTGGTATTGCTATAGTCATACTGTCCCAAACAATAGAGCCATTGTATCACTAATGCCACATGGTAAACAGCGTAAAAAAAAAATGTACTGTATATTATCAATATGAGCTTAAAGTGCAGACTCTCTGCTTTTATTTGAGGGTATTCACATCCTAATTGGAGTAAGGGATTAGGAATTACAGCTCTTTGATATGTAGCGCCCTCTTTTTCAAGTGACCAAAAGTAATTAGACAATTATCTTAACCCTTTCGCACCCGAGCCTGTTTTTGCCTTCGTGACCAGGCCAATTTTTTCAATTCTAACCAGTGTCACTTTGAGGTCATAACTCTAGAACGCTTCAACGGATCCTGTATCTGACACTGTTTTCTCGTGACATATTGTACTTCATGATTGTGGTAAAATTTCTTAGATATGAAATGCGCTTATTTGTTAAAAAAATCGAAATTTGGCGAAAATTTAGAAAATTTTGCAATTTTCAAACTTATAATTTTTATGCCCTTAAATCAGAGAGTAATATCGCACAAAATAGTTAATAAATAACATTTCCCACATGTCTACTTTACATCTGCACAGTTTTGGAAACATCATTTTTTTTTTCAGGAAGTTATAAGGGTTAAAAGTTGACCAGCGGATTTCTCATTTTTACAACAAAATTTACAACACCATTTTTTTTAGGGACCACCTCACATTTGAAGTGAGTTTGGGGGGTCAATATGACAGAAAATACCCAAAAGTAACACCATTCTAAAAACTGCACCTCTCCATGTACTCAAAACCACATTCAAGAAGTTTAGAAGTGTAAAAAGAGAAAATGAACCACAAAATTTTTTGTGCAATTTCTCCCGAATACACCGATACCCCATTTGTGGGGCTAAACCACTGTTTGAGCACACGGCAGAGCTCAGAACGGAAGGAGCTCCGTTTGACTTTTTCAATGCAGAATTGGCTGGAATTGAGATCGGATGCCATGTCACATTTGGAGAGCCCCTGATGTGCCTAAACAATGGAAACCCCCCCACAAGTGACCCCATTTTGGAAACTAGACCCCTTAAAGAACTTATCTAGATGTGTCGTGAACACTTTGAACCCCCAAGTGCTTCATAAGTTTATAACGTAGAGCCATGAAAATAAAAAATCATTTTTTTTCCACAAAATGATCTTTTAGCCCCCAATTTTTTATTTTCACAAGGGTTACAGGAGAAATTGGGCCCCAAAAGTTGTTGTCCAATTTGTCCTGAGTACAGTGGTACCCCATATGTGGGAGAAAACTACTGTTTGGGCACACGGTGGGGCTCGGAAGGGAAGTAGGGATCTTCTGAAATGCAGACTTTGATGGAATGGTCTGCGAATGTCATGTCGCTTTTGCAGAGCCCCTGATGTACCTAAACAGTGGAAACCCCCCACAAGTGACCCCATTTTGGAAACTAGACCCCCCCAAGGAACTTATCTAGATGTGTGGTGAGCACTTTGAACCCCCAAGTGTTTCACTAAAGTTTATAATGTAGAGCCGTGAAAATAAAAAATAATTTTTTTTCCACAAAAATGATCTTTTAGCCCCCAATTTTTATTTTCACAAGGGTAACAGGAGAAATTGGACCCTAAGAGTTGTTGTCCAATTTGTTCTGAGTACGCTGGTACCCCATATGTGGGAGAAAACTACTGTTTGGGCACACGGTGGGGCTCGGAAGGGAAGTAGTGACGTTCTGGAATGCAGACTTTGATGGAATGGTCTGCGGGCGTCATGTTGCGTTTACAGAGCCCCTGATGTACCTAAACAGTGGAAACCCCCAACACACCCCTAACCCTAATCTCAGCCCTAGCCCTAACTTTAGCCCTAGCCCTAACCTGCGTGCCTGCTTTTTTTTCTTTACTTTTTTTTCCTTTTTGTGACAAGATCGCTGCCCTGCGATCTGACTCATAGTAACGCCACTTCTCCTCTGATCTCACACTGACAGATGATCAGAGGAGAAGCAGCGTTACTATGTGACAAGATCCCTGCCTGGCACATAGTAATGTGACTTCTCCTCTGATCTCACACTGACAGATGATCAGAGGAGAAGCAGCATTACTGTATGACAAGATCGCTGCCTGGCACAGCTGTGCCAGACAGCGATGTATTCACACAGTAACGCTGCTTCACCTCTGATCATCTGTCAGTGTGAGATCAGAGGAGAAGTCGCGTTACAATCAGGGCTGTGGAGTCGGAGTCGTGGAGTCGGAGTCGGTGCTCATTTTGGTGGAGTCGGAGTTGGAGTCGGTATAAAATGGACCGACTCCGACTCCTAAAATATATAATAAATTGGGTACAGTAATTCAATGCAGGATGTGCTGAATATTTTTTCATAGGAGTTTGGGAAAGTTATGAAATGTCCTATAAATGGCTGTTATATTCCTGATCTAAGGCTACATTCACACACAGCGTTTTTCCTGTGTTTTTTGAGGATACGTTTTTCAGCTGCAAAAGCTGATCATCTTTTTAAAAAACTGCATCACCTGAAAGGTTTTTGAGCTCATAGATAATGTTTTCAATAGCAAAAGCAGATTAGAAATCTGCTCTATCTATCCATTTATCCATATCTGTCTATCCATATCGTATCTGTACCAAAAAGAATGAAAACCGGGTAGTACACCAATATATATTCTGTTCTATCTAAATATCTTGATTATTGGATCATAAAAATGATTAAATGTCTGAGGTTCACATTGTACTACAATACATTTTTCACTTAAATATAAGCAATATGTGTGGGAGTCGGAGTTGGAGTCGGTGTAAGGGAAATTGAGGAGTCGGAGTCACAGGTTTGGCTTACCGACTCCACAGCCCTGGTTACAATGAGTAAGATCGCAGGGAAACAAGCAGCTTTCCCAGCGAGCGCTCTCATTGGCTGCTGTGACGCTGACGTCATCAGGACCTGAACCAATCAGGTCTCGATGACGTCGGGGGTCCCACCATGCATTGTGCACCGGGATCCCCGCATTATAAGGTATGTGGGGGTCCCGGGGGCCACAAAACCGCCGACAGTAGATAAACGCCGGCGCTGCACAAAGCCCAGCAAGCGCCAACGTTTATCTACTGTGGGCGGTCGGGAAGCAGTTAAACACTCTTTAGTGGGCTTTTCCCTCCTTAATCCATCATCAATTAAGCATCTGTAGCTAATTCCAGGTATTAATAGAAGCCACACTGGGAAAAAGCAAGCATATACACAATATGTGAAACAATGTCAAAATGGATAACCGCGTAGGTGTATATGCTAGCTTAAAGATTTGAATGGCAGACCAAACGGCTAAAAGACTAATGATAAAAAAGGAACACCGAACATAAAGGTCATAAAAAATGATAATAAATAAATAAAAATATATTCGAGACTTCCGGGAGGCGGACCTTGGGAATGGCCTCTTCTTCCTGAGCTCCTCATCAGCCCAGCTCCATCCAGGGCCATCGTGACGGCGGCGGGCCGCAGTCGCCTAAATAAAGCGAGGCGACTAACGGTGTGACCAGCGGGAACAATCTGGCCGCCCTAGCATCCCCGGAGGTCCCGGTGTGCAGCTGGAGCCGTTCACAACAGGCGCCGCGTGACCAGCGGCGGAGGAGACACGCAGCAGCCTCTGAGCAGCCCCAGACAAGCGCCGGTAGTGAGAGGCATAGGAGACCCGGAGGCAGCACACAATCAGTGTGTGATGGAGGACAGTTACCAGAGCACTGATCTGCGACTGCAGCGGTCTGGTAGCGGTGAGTGTGAAGGGGGCGGGCTCATCAGCTCCAGCGCCATCTTGCTCGGGGAGTGAGGCAGCACAGCAATCCCTTCCACACTGTCCCAGAAGCACTGAGACATAACAGGCACACGTATTATAAGTGCCGCTACCTAAAATCTGCACATTGCTAGCAGAGCCTGTCAGACTTTCCCCATCTGCATTTGAAGAGCCAATTAACCCCTACAGAACTGTTATCAAGTGACTGATGTTTATTTCCAGTGCACTAAGGGCCCTTTTACTGATCATATAATACACCAATATACCTGGATTGGCCCCTGGGGAGCAGCCTCTTTTGAGGAACAGCAAACATATAACTACCCTATGCTGAATGCGGATAAGTGACAGTCATTAATGTAGCTACCTGTTAATGTAAGCATAACCTCTCCAACAGCATCATTAGTGTCCATCATAATGGATAAGTACGTGGGCAAACAAAACAAAGGGGGTCGCACATCCTCCCAGAATCAGCCAGGTCCCTCGCCACCTAATTTGATTCAGGCTACGGGTGGTGACAATTCTCACTCTATAGCAGACATCATAATAGAACGCCTAATGCCTGAAATCGACTCCAGATAATTGATACCATACTCTCACAGGTTGCAGCTCAGGGCACTAGAATAGCGGAAGCGGAGCAGCATATTTCAGACCTAGAATATGGTGCTAAAGCAATGGAGGAGCGCTTGGAGGGTAAAGGGAGGATCATCACTGATTTGCAAAACAAAATGGACGATCTGGAGAACAGATCCAGACGCAATAACTTGAAATTGATGGGACTGCCGGAGTCAATCCACACTGCAGAGTTACTAAAGCTAACATCTCAGTGGCTGCCGCAGGCTTTGGAAATTCCCCTGGAGTCCAGACGGATCGCTGTTGAGAGAGCCCACACAGTGGGTCCACCAAGGGGGGGAGAGAAAGACGGTCAGAGGCCAGTTTTGTTTAAGGTTCTGGACTACCAGGATAAAATTCATCTACTGACAGCATGTAGAAAAAGACCTCAACTTCTTTATGAAAACCACAAAATTTTGATGTCCCAGGTGGTGGTGGCAACCAAACGCAGAGCATTCCAGCTGGCATGCCAAATGTTGTTAGATAACAATGTGAGATTTGGCTTGCAGTACCCTGCATTGCTTCGCTTTACATTGTCAGGGAAAAATTGGGTTTTCAGCGTCCCGGTGAAAGTTCTGAAATGTATTCAAGAAGCCACAAAGCCGCCATGATGGCAATTGCACACAATTTGGCTGGTGACACTTCAATACCGACAGAGGTGATGTTGTAACAGGTTCTACACTTACATGTATATGTTGCAACCGTTCTTTTTGTTTATGTTGTTTTATGACACAAATATGCCGTACAATGTTTTTTGCCATGGGAAGGAAACGTGGAGTTAGGATTTTTCTTCCCGTTCACAACAGGGTGTTTGCGGGGGGGGGGGGGGTCGGTTTGGGAAAATCCCTGCATTCATTTTGAAGAATCCCATTTTATTGGGACTCCGGGGCCTACTCGCTGGGATGGGTGGGGGTCCCATTCATTTTCACTTATCTTTTTCATCTGGATACCTCGTAAGGGAGTAGGTTAAATGACAGCAAGCTCTAATATTGAGAAATTGGACCTGGTGTCTTTTCACTGGTGTTCCTGGAATGTTAACGGGTTAAACTCCCCGGTAAAAAGGAAAAAAATTCTAAATTAATTATATCAGAAAAACTTCCATGTGGTTCTCCTCCAGGAGACCCATTGGATAAAAGGTAACCATCCAATGCTCAGCAGCAAAAAATTCTCTCTTTGTGTGGAGGCCTCATACTCCAAAAAGCAACGAGGGGTAGCCATACTGATTAATAACAATGTTAAATATGAGGTAATAGACACGATAGATGACCCTGCGGGCAGGTTTATCTGTGCTAAACTCAATATTGAGGGGACGACTTATAATGTAGTTAACATTTATGCACCAAATGCACCCGACCCCCAGTTCCAGGCCTCCGTGTTGGAACACATTGCAGGCTGGGATACGAATTCTCTCATGGTGGGCGGGGATTTTAAGGAGGTATATGACATAGACTTGGGTAAATCTAATTACCAATCGCCACCTGCACGGACTTCGGGGAGATTTCTACAATCCCTCTCTGATCACCTAGATTTTGTGGACGTGTGGAGAATACAGCACCCGTTAGAAAAGGATTTTTCCCATTATTTGCACGCACAGGACTCCCACACTAGAACTGACTATTGGTTGCTGAGCACTGTACTTTTGTCTCTTGTTCAACAGATGATACTATTAGATATTTACATCTCAGACCATGCACCAGTCACCTTTCACCTCAAACTAAAGCAGACTATTCATTGTGATAGGAGATGGAGATTCCCCTCATACTTATACCAGTCTGATGACTTTAAGAAACACCTAAATTTAGCATGGAACACATTTAAAACAGACAACTCAGAACACATTGAAACGCCACATCTGTTTTGGGACACCTCTAAAGCAGTTATGCAAGGGCAAATAATATCCTTTGTGAGCAATAAAAAAAAAATCAATTACGTCTAACTTTAGATTCACAAACAGCATTGACTCTTGCATACAAAAGATTCAAAGCTAATAATACGCCCCTCAGAGAAAAGCCAATACCTAGAAGCGAAGAGAGTGGCGGACGTTCTGGCCCATGAGAGACCCGTCTTTAATCTTGACTACCAAAAACAAAAATATTTCAAGTGGGGCAACAAATCTGGCAAATTGCTTGCATCACTTACTAGACCATATCGTACAGCCACAAGAATTCACAAAATTAAAAACAATCATGGCATCGTCCGGACTAGTAATGAGGAAATCATTGAAGAATTTAGAGCCTTTTTTGAGTCTCTCTATAGTGTAGTGCCAAAGACAGGCGATGTTGCCCCTGAATTTTTGAAACCAGACGTGCTACCTAAATTGACTGAGGAGCACAGAGAGGAACTTAATACCCCGATATCTATAACAGAAGTCGTCCAAACCATAAGCACCTTAAAAATATCTAAATCCCCCGGCCCTGACGGATATAGTAATGAGTATTACAGAATATTGGGAAGAACACTGGGCCCTCATTTGTGTGCAGTCTTCAACCAAATTGTCCAGACGGGACGCTTGCCTGATGGGTTTACTAATGCAGACATAATTCAATTGTACTACCCAAACCGGGCAAAGACCTATTACGAGTAGATGGATATAGACCAATTTCGCTGTTGAACTCAGATTTCAAAATTTTCACAAAATTATTAGCAATAGAGTCCAACAGCTAATTCCCCAATTAATCTCACCCCAACAGATTGGCTTTGTTCATGGGAAATCAATAACATATAATATACACACGGCTCTGGGGGCTATTTCCCATGGGAGGGCGAGTGGAGATCTGGGGGCTATTGTGGTCAGCTTGGATGCCGACAAGGCATTCAATAGGGTCGCTTGGGACTATCTTCATGATGTCCTAGCACTCAGAGGCTTTGGATTGTGGTTCTGTAAGGCCATTACTATGATATATCATGAATCGGTGTCCAGGCTGGCCATAAATGGGGCACTATCGTCGGCTTTCAAAATTCAGAGATGTACCCGTCAGGCTTGCCCCTTATCACCCCTATTGATCAGCATAGCCTTAGACCCACTGATTAGGACTTTACAAAACATGTCAGAGTATAAAGGAATAACCGTGGGGAGCTCTACACTTAAAATTGCGGCGTTCGCCGATGACATCCTATTATTAATTTCCAACCCAACCAAGGCACTCCCCGTAATAATGGACGCACTCAATAACTTTGGTCACTGTTCTGGCTTTAAAATAAACTTTGCTAAATCCGAAGCATTAGCCTTCTTTAAACAGGGAAGATCGATCCCATCATTTCCCTTCAGATCGTGCTCATCTTCTATAAAATATTTAGGCATTCATCTTCTGGCAGATTTAGCCGACTTATATCAAATAAATATAAAACCACTGATTGCCTCGATACTTTGTCTTTTAATCTCCTGGAAACATTATACTCTGTCCTTCTCCGGACGATGCCATCTGATCAAAATGGTTATTTTTCCAAAACTCATGTATATATTTCAGACTTTGCCCCTACTATTATCTAAAGCGGACGTGCATTTACTAAACAAAGCATTCCGATCATTTATCTGGGGAACAGGGAAGAGGACTAGAATTGGTCTGCCAAAATTACAAGCCCCAAAAGAGGAAGGAGGTATTAATTTTCCAGACATTGGACGGTATAATTTGGCTGCAAATCTACGATATGCTATTGATTGGTTGCGGGGAACTTCCCACTTTGCCATTGTGGATTTAGATCAGCAACTCTACCCACACACAGCCCTCTCTGCCTTGCTACACTTAAGCAACGACAGCCTTCCCACTGATGTAGATCAACACCCTATGGCAGACCATACGGGTATGGCGAAAATGTAGAAAAATCTGTCATATGCACACTGACTCTTCACTCTTCATGCCATTTTTGGGTAACCCCAGGTTCCTGCACGGCAAACCGTCCTCACTCTATGCAGCTTTGGCCGGACAGGGGTGCACGATGGCACTTGTTAGACAAGTTTTCTCTACTTACGTTTAACAACGTGGCACATTGCTTCCCCATATTCGCTAACAGGCCCTTTCTCTTCCTTCAAGCAAGAAGCTTAGCCCAAAAGAGCTTAAAGGATGGTCAGCTGAAGAAGGGAAGAAACAAAATGAACATCTTTCTAAGGAATACTAGGACACAAATAGCGTCAACTAGTAGTATCTACGCTCTGATACGTAATAGATGGTCATGGGAGAGTGGCACCACAGGTCCGGCGAGATGAGCAAGGGACATACGTGAAATAATGGTTGGCGATATTTTGGAAGCCACCAACATTCAGAGACGGTTTATTTCATCTAGCTGTTTTACGGACATCGCCCTATTGCTCCTTCATAGAGCCTATGTTACCCCATATACTAAATCTAAAATGTCGCCCTCAGGCACGTTCGCTTGTACCAAATGTGGCATGAAAAATACGGACATCCTGCACCATATGTGGGGCTGCACAAAAATTTGCAAACTCTGGGAATACATTCATGCAGAAGTCCAGCATAAATGCGGGATAACATTCGAGCTCACTCCCCAATGGGCGCTCTTTAACATGCTTGATCAGGCTCCAGACAAGTTCCCAAAACATATAAGAGCCACACTGATAATATGGGCCTCCGCAACTAGGAAAAGCATATTACAACATTGGTTGAGCCCAATACCGCCACCCAAGACACTCATACAATCTAAGATAATGTTTCTTTTCCGCATGGCTTGGTTAGATGCCTTAACCTGTAAAGAGAGACTAGCAGGAAGTTTCTTAACCACATGATCATTACTTATCCCGACACTACCTCAGAACCCAATTTGAAAACACTCAGTGGTACCTTCTTAAAAGAATTGGCGGTCATACACCAATACCATAAACACCTTCTGGCCAATTAGAATGCAGGGGATAAATAGGGGGGTAGGGAGGGAGGGTGGAGGGAAGGGGCAGGGTATTTGGGGAATTTACAGGTTACAAATTGTTTTGTATGTTCAGGAGAATTGTATATTCTGAATCTGTTTGGAAATGCCTTTTCTTTTTAATTCTGTATGTTATTGAAATCAAGAAAATATTTTAAAAAATGTATTAAAAATAAGGGGACAAAAAATTTGGAAAATGAAGGTAATATTTATTAAGACAATATATAAATATTCATAAAATTTATAGATGGCACTAAACTGTGTTCCAAATTATTATGCAAAAAGAGATTAGGAGTGATAAGGTTAGAATTTTTTTGTTTGTCTTTTAAACTCATTGATGGTGATGTGTGTCAGGGCTCTTTATATCACTGAAAGCAATTGCAGATACCTGTGCAAATTAGTTTGGCAGGTGTGTCCAAATAAAGGCAAGACTACTTAAGAAGGCTGTTCCACATTATTAAGCAGCCTACATTTTTTGCCAAAATGGGAAAGAAAAAGGATGTGTCGGCTGCTGAGAAGCAACAAATTGTGGAGTATGTAAGAAGTATGTAGCTGATTCCCAGCACACACGTGTGCGTGCTGAAAAGGAAAAATTGAGGACTCTTTCCAACAGGCAATTGCGTCAGGTTAAAAGAGCAGCTGCAAAAATGCCTTGTCATAGCAGCAGACAAGTTTTTGAAGCTGCTGGTGCCTCCAACGTCCCCCGAACAACAAGATGCAGGGTCCTGCAGAGGTTTGCAGCTGTGCCTAAGCCATCCTGTCGACCACCTCTGTCCACTGCACACAAGCAGAAACGGCTCCAGTGGGCCAAACGATACATGAAGACTGACTTCCAAACTGTTTTGTTCACCGATGAGTGCCGTGCAACGCTCGATGGTCCAGATGGATGGAGTGGAGGATGGCTGTTGATGGACACCCCATGAAAACACGGCTAAGGCGCCAACAAGGAGGAGGTGGAGTAATGTTTTGGGCTGGAATCATGGGGAGAGAGATTGTCGGCCCCTTTAGGATCCCTGAAGGGGTAAAGATGAACTCCATAATCTATGTGGAGTTTCTAAAACAGCACTTCCTGCCATGGTTCAAGAGGAAGAACCGTGCTTTCCGCAGCAAGATCATTTTCATGCATGATAATGCACCGTCTCATGCTGCAAATAACACATGCACTTGTGTGTCTCTGGCTGCTATGTGAGGACAAACTTATGGTGTGGCCACCATCTTCCCCTGACCTCAACCCCATTGAGAACCTCTGGAGCATCATCAAAAGGAGTGTCTATGATCACGGGAGGCAGTTCACATCTAAGCAACAGCTCTGGGAGGGTATTCTGTCCACATGCAAAACAATTGAAGCACAAACCATCCAAAAACTGACAAATTCAATGGACGAGAGAGTTCAGAAGCTTCTTTCGAACATTTATTTATCATTTTTTATGACCTTTATGTTCGGTGTTTTCCTCTTTTATCATTAGCTAACTAGGTGTAGTATTTTAATTTGGGAGCTCTTGCCGTGAACCCACAGCATGCAGTCAAAGGAGTTCTCAATGGAAGTGAAACAGATCATCATTAGGCTGAAAAACAGAAATCCATCAGGGATAGCAGAAATGTTAGGATTGGCCAAATCAATTGTTTGATACATTCTGCAAAAAAAGCGCAGTGATAAGCTTTTGAACTCAAGTAACCCTGGACATCCATGGAAGACAATATTGTTGATTGATCGCATCCTTTCCATGGTGAGGAAAAAACATTTCAAAACGTCCACCCAAGTAAAGAACATTTTCCAGGAAATAGATGTTTCAGTATCTAAGTCTACTATAAAAAGAAAACTTCATGAGAACAAATACAGAGGGTTCACCACAAGGTACAAACTATTAATCAGCTTTAAAAATAGGCCAGATTAAATTTTGCCAACAAAAAAAAACATCTAAGTAAGCCAGCCCAGTTGTGGAAAAGCATTCTTTAGACAGATGAAACGAAGATCAACTTGTACTAGAATGATGGGAAGAAGAAACAAAGATCAACTTGTACTAGAATGATGGGAAGAAGAAAGTATGGAGAAGGCTTGAAATAGCTCATGATCCAAAGCGCACCCATCCTCTGTAAAACATGGTGGAGGCAATGTGATAATACAGGCATGCATGGCTTCCAATAGCACAGGGTCACTACTGTTTATTGATGATACTGAAGACAGAAGAATCCAGATGAATTCTGAAGTGTTCAGGGCGATACTTACTGTTGAGATTCTACCAAAGGCATCAAGGTTGATTTGGTGCTTCACAGGACAGATGGACCCTGAGAAAGCAACTCAGGAGTTTTCTAAGGTAAAGAAGTCAGTCCCCAGATCTCAGCCCCATCAAGCAGCATTTCACATGCTTAAGAAAAATCTTAAGGCACAAAAACCCACAATCAAGCAACAACTGAAGTCAGCTGCAGTAAAGGCCCGGCAAAGTACGACAAAGGAGGAAACCAAGTGTTTGATGATGTCCATGGTTTCCAGACTTCAAGCTGTCATTGCCTGCAAAGGATTCTCTAACAAAGTATTAGAAATGAACATTTTATTTATGGTATAAGTAATTTGTCCAATTATTTTTGAGCTTCTGAAATGAGGAGGCTTTGTAAAAGAATGGTTGCTATTCCTAAACATTTCACATGATATTTTTATTCAACCTCTTTAATTAAACCTGAAAGTCTCCACTTCAATTGCATCTCAGTTGTTTCATTTTAAATTCAAAATTGGCACGCAGAGCCCAAATCACAAAGATTAGGTCACTGTCCAAATATTTCAGGCCCTAACTGTATTTTGTGTGGTGACATATTCAGTGAAAGTTGTAGTGTACCTTACATCAAAAATGATACTGGTAACATTCTCTTAAGGAATTTTACACATTTTACTCTTGCATACCCCTTATTAAGAATTACTTAATGAATTGGGGCCATAATCCAATTAAGCGAGAATGATGGGGGAGCATTTCTTTTTTTATTTTTATTACTCTATACGGTAAATATTTGTTTTTAATGTCTTATTTTTTACTTTTACTGGGTTTTTTTTCTACTTCATTTTTTTTCTCTTTTTTTGTGTCTGCATGTAGCGGAGTTAACAAGATATTCATAAACCTATAGTTCCGCTTTTTATTGATCGCAGATACTGTTGCTCTAATGCATGCTGTTCATTAGATCACTTTCAGCAACGATCTGCTCATCAAGGATTTCTGGAGGATGCAGATCATATCCTCCCAACATGCTCCTTCCCTCCACCTGACTTTTGGAAGCCTGTGATTTCCTGAAACCATCACTGAATTCCATGGCAACTATGTAGGAACCCAGAATATTGCCATTTTTTATAGTCATGTGTTATGCTTACTATGGCTACAGTTTTTAATTTCGTGTATCTTTTTCCATTCATATGTGTGTTATGTACCTCTTCCTAAAACCGGAGCTTATTAATCTTTCAACAATTGTTTAGGGTCAAAATGGTGTTAAACTACAAGTTAGCGATCCTATGTGAAGTGAATGTCAGCTTCTCTCTGGACAATTGGCAATGCTTCCGAGAAATATTCCTCAGAGGATTACTTAACCTTTCAATTTGGAGGGCACAAAGCCAAGCTGATTAATGAACTTCGTGATGGCTGCTGATAAGTGGATCTGTCCTTTTATTCTCTCCGAAAAGTGATTCCATCCTTCCATTCCACGCTTTAGCTATAATCTGGATCATAAATGTGGCAAATAGATTAAACACACATAACGCTAAAGAATTTATCTGGATGGCAGCTAAAGGAGGTAAATTAAAAGCCAATAAGAAATACGGTCTGCACCTTGTTCTATAGTTGCCACTTGAGACTTATTCCGCATTATATCTGTTTCATATGGCTCACAACAGGAAGCCTCCTCTATGCTGCTTTTGCAGTTTTCTATGTAACTATCTTCGTTCTTATCTGCTTTGGAAAAAAAAAATTGTGTGACATTTTGTAACATTAAAGTGTAATGACTCATGCCCAACTGGTCATTTTGGGCTGTATCTCTCACCTTTGTTTTAAAATGTAGTCATTGTGAGAAGATATCACCTTTTTCATTATGTATCTGAGTCTATATGACCATTTATTTTGCTAAACACCTTAGTATACATTAAAAAGGATTTTTTCTATACTATAATTATTATTGTAATATTCTACAGTACTTGACAGACCATCACCATATAACAAGGCTGGCTATACACTTTGGACAAATTCATCAAGACTGGTGATTTTCTCTGCAGTCTTCATGAGTGATCATGATGGAGTCCTACACTCCTGATTCATAAAGAAATGCCAGTTGAAGACTGGAGTAAAATTTCTGGCTTAGGAAATACCTAAGCTCATTTTAAATAAACGAGCTGTGACATCACGACCTTGCAGCGCCCTACGAAACCCCAGCTTCACCAATTTTTACAGATCTAGGAGAAACTGGCCTGAAAACGGCCAAAGTTGCATTCCTTCATTTCTAAGCCCATACACAAAAGGGATTGTCAAAATATGTAATTTTTTTTTCATCTCAGATCCGTTACATTCATTAATTTTGAACCTTTTCATTATTGGAAGCTGTGTCATGTGATCTTGTTCTACCAATGCAGAACTTATTTTCCTGTGTAGACAGATTAAGTGAGCAATCCTACTTAATGACATTTCTATGTATATTCATATACGATAAATCTGCCAGACGCTGAGTAAAACTATGTGCTAGACTTGAAGGGAATATTTTCAGCATTATCCTCCGCCTTAAAATTTTTTAATGTTATGTTGTTCTCTGAAAGAGAATGTCTTCCATGCCTTTATTTATGCAATCTGCTGCTCCCTGACTGAAAATCACTGTATTAAGTAATATACAAGTGAGACTAAGGTGCTTTAGGCTTGCCAAAGCACTTCCTAAGCCTCTGCCACCATTCCATGCCTAGCACCACCTTTTTTCTGGTTGACTGACCGCTAACTGGCTGTGTAGTCAAGCCAGTGAGCTGTTAGAGGAATATATATTATAGAATAAGAGCCGGCAATTCAGCAGCTGTGTACAGTAAAATCACAGCATGACAGGTTAGTATAGAAATTTTCCCACGACGCTCGCACTGACTTCAGATAGGTGAAGTGGGTTCTTTGGCTGTGAACTCCCGGGACCTTTCTGATGGCACCGCGAGCAGGAGAACTTTCTCACTCTTGCGGTGCCATCAGACAGGGAATATGAGTTCACAGGAAGACACTAAGAACACGCTGTTCAGTGTCTCTGCTGGATGACAGGCTGTGTGGTCGCATCATGCAAACATGCAGCCTGCCACCTAGATGTAGCAGAGTCGGTGGAATGGGTGAGGTCGTAAGTATGGTTTAATATTTATTAAAGGCATCTGTGTCATTCTTTTAATTAATGAACTTTTTCTGGGTGTGTGTGTTTAAATGCATTATGACTATGAGGTCAGTAATAGGAGTGTCTTATTGACGCCGCTCCATTACTAACCTCGGGGATTGATGTCACCTGACAATACACAGGTGACATCAACCTCCCCAACTATCACCCCACTTGCCACCGCTACAGGGCAAGTGGGAAGAGCAAGGCTAAGTGCCAGAATTGGCACATCCTAGAGATGTGCCTTTTCTGGGGAGGCTGAGAGCTGATGTTTTTAGCCTGGGGGGCAGTATCCATGGCCCCTTCCTAGGCTATAAATATCAGCCTGCAGCTGTCTGCATAGCCTTTGCTGGTTATTAATTATAGGGGGGTCAGACGTCATCTTTTTGGGAGGTCCCCCATTTTAATATCCAGTAAAGGCTAAGTATACAGCTGTGAGCTGATATTAATATCGCGTGGGAAGCTCC
Source organism: Dendrobates tinctorius (assembly GCF_039654945.1). Classification (NCBI taxonomy): domain Eukaryota; kingdom Metazoa; phylum Chordata; class Amphibia; order Anura; family Dendrobatidae; genus Dendrobates; species Dendrobates tinctorius. The sequence continues at coordinate 14,697,015 of NW_027361827.1, forward strand.
ATGGGTATTACCTTTTTTCCAGGCTATAAACTTCTGCCCCCAGTCGTCGGACCATGCAGACCATTTTTCTTCAAATGCCTCCTTATTGTGCATCTTGAAACAGCCACACCACTAGTTTTCAGAGAGTCCAGTATTTCAGCTGATGTTGTTTGTGGGTTTTTGCATCCCAAACAATTTTCCTGGCATTTGTCACAAGTCACAGGTGAGGATATTACCTTTAGTAGCCATTCAAGCCCATTTGTGTCAACTTCTGTGCATGTTATCAGGTCAAAAATCACCATAGTATGTAAACTTTTGATCAGGGTCATTTGGATGTTTTGGGTTATCATTATGATTTAAAAAGAGAAAATACAGTAGTTTGACAATAAATGGCATCACCCAACTACTAACCATGAGTGGAGAAAAAGTTTTGGTGTTATCATTCATATTCTCTGAAAAAAGGCCAAGAAAGCAAAAATTCTACCGCGATTTGTAAACTTTTGAGCGCAACTGTCTCTATGTATTCTATGAGTATATATCAGTATCTGTACGTGGAACTTCTCTGCTATCTATGTAGTGTGTGTATGTATGTGTGTATATGTATATATATATATAATATTACAGTTGATACAGAAAGTATTCAGACCCCATTAAATTTCTCACTCTTTGTTTCATTGCAGCCATTTGGTAAATTCATTTTCTCATTAATGTACACTGTGCACCCCATTTTGACTGAAAAAAGCAGAAATGTAGAAATTTTTGCAAATTTATTAAAAAAGAAACACTGAAATATCAGACACTCATATTTTAGTCACATGCTGTCCATTTCCTTGTGATCCTCCTTTCAGATGGTTCTCCTTCATTGGAGTCCAGCTGTGTTTAATTAAACTGATGGGACTTGATTTGTAAAGGCATGCACCTGTCTATAAAGTGGGGAAAAAAAGTACTTATATACTCGAGTATAAGCCGACCCGAGTATAAGCCGAGGCCCCTAATTTTGCCACAAAAAACTGGGAAAACTTATTGACTCGAGTATAAGCCTAGGATGAAAAATGCAGCTGCTACTGGTAAATTTCAAAAATAAAAATAGATACCAATAAAAGTAAAATTGAGACATCAGTAGGTTAAATGTTTTTGAATATCCATATTGAATCAGGAGCCCCTTATAATGCTCCATACAGTTCATGATGGGTCCCATAAAATGCTCCATATAAAATGCTCCATAAAGTTCATGATGGGCCCCATAAGATGCTCCATACAAAGTACACCCCATATAATGTTGCACAAAGGTTAATAAGGACCCCATAAGATGCTCCATGGAATAATATGTCTCTCATGCTGCTCCATAAAGATTATGGCCCCATAAAATGCTCCATAGAATATGCCCCATAAAATGCTCCATATATCTTGATGGCCCCGTAAGATGCTTCATAGAATATGCCCTATATGCTGCTCCATAAAGGTTATGGCCCTATATAATGCTCCATATATCTTCATGACTCCATAAGATGCTCATAGAATATGCCCCCAAAAAATGACATACTCACCTCTTGTCGCTTGGGGGCCAGGTGCCGGTGTCCTGAGCAGATGGGGACACCGGCACGCTCAGGGGGCCGGGTGCCGGTGTCGCCGCTGGCTCAGGGCCCTGGCAGCTGTGATATTCACCTGTCCCCGTTCCACCGCCGTGCGCCGGTCTGTCTTCCTGGTCTCTGCAATGAGTGTCACAGCCAGAGGATGCGGAAGACAGAGCGGCGCGCGGTGGTGGAGCGGGGACAGGTGAATATCGCATGGCTCCCCCCATCCTCCCCATCATACTCACCCCCTCCTGGTACATCTCTGCAGTTCCTGCTTCCCGATAGTCTCCGTCAGCTCCTTCCAGTGTTCAGCTGTCACGTGGTACCGCTCATTAAATTAATGAATATACGCATATTCATTACTTTAATGAGCCGTTCCACGTGACTGCTTAACACAGGAAGAGCTGCAGCGCCGGAGACCCTCTGTGAAGCAGGGACTGCAGAGAATGCGCCAGGAGGGGGTGAGTATGATGTGACAGCCGCGCTCCCCCGCCGACCCCTGGGACAATGACTCAAGTGTAAGCCGAGAGGGGCACTTTCAACCTTAAAACATAGGCTGAAAATCTCGACTTATACTCGAGTATATACGATATTTGGTAAGCCACCAATTGTGCAAGTTCTCCCACTTAAAAAGATGAGAGAGGCCTGTAATTGACATAGACCACAAATATGAGAGTCAAAATGTGAAAACAAATCGAGAAAATCACCTTGCCTGACTTGGCAAGATTTATTTTGCAAATTATGGTGGAAAATAAGTATTTGGTCACCTAAAAACATGCAAGATTTCTTGCTCTCACAGACCTGTAACTTCTTCTATAAGGGGCTCCTCTGTCCTCCACTCATTACCTGTAGTAATGGCACCTGTTTGAACTTATCAGTATAAGACACCTGTCCACAACCTCAGTTACACTCCAAACTCCACTCTGGTGAAGACCAAAGAGCTGTCGAAGGACACCAGAAACAAAATTTTAGCCCTGCACCAGGCTGGGAAGACTGAATCTGCAATAGGCAAGCAGCTTGGTGTGATGAAATCAACTGTGGGAGCAATAATAAGAAAAGGGAAGGCATACAAGACCACTGATAATCTCCCTCGATCTGGGGCTCCACGCAGGATCTCGCCTCGTGGGGTAAAAATGATCACAAGAACAGTGAGCAAAAATCCCAGAACCTCATGGGGGGGACCTAGTGAATGACCTGCATTGAGCTGGGACCACCGTAACAAAGGCTACTACCATCAGTAACACACTACGCCATCAGGGACTCAGATCTTGACATATCCCCCTGCTTAAGCCAGTAAATGTCAAGGCCTGCTAGAGAGCATTTGGACTATCCAGAAGAGTATTGGGACAATGTCATATGGTCTGATGAAACCAAAGTAGAACTGTTTGGTAGAAACAAAACTAATCATGTTTGGAGGAGACTAAATGCTGAGTTGCATCCAAAGAACATCATACCTACTGTGAAGTATGGGGGTGGCAACATCTTGCTTTGGGGCTCTGCAAAGGGACCAGGATGACTGATCCGTGTACATGAAAGAATGAATGGGCCATATATCGTGAGATTTTGAGTGCAAACCTCCTTCCATCAGCAAGGGCATTGAAGATGAAACGTGCATGGGTGTTTCAGCATGACAATGATCCCAAGCACACCGCCAGGGCAACAAAGGAAGGGCTTCGTAAGAAGCATATGAAGGTCCTGGAGTGGCCTAGCCAGTCTCCAGATCTCAACCCCCTTTGGAGGAATTTGAAAGTCTGTTGCCCAGGGACAGGCTCAAAACATCACTGCTCTAGAGGAGATCTGCATGGAGGAATGGGCCAACATAACAGCAACAGTGTGTGCCAACCTTGTGAAGACTTACAGAAAACGTTTAACCTCTGTCATTGCTAACAGGATATATAACAAAATATTTAGATGAGCTTTTGTTAATGACCAAATACTTATTTTCCACCATAATTTGGAAAATCCTGCTAAATCTGTCAAGGTGATTTTCTGGATTTGTTTCCTCATTTTGATCTCATAGTTGTGGTCTACGTATGATGTCAATTACAGGCCTCTCTCATATTTTTAAGTGGGAGAACTTACACAATTGGTGCCTGACTAAATACTTTTTTTCCCCACTGTATAAGAGCTCACAGTTCATGTCAGACCAAATGAGAATCATGAGGTCAAAGGAACTGGCCAAGGAGCTCAGAGACAGAATTGTGGCAAGGCACATATCTGGCCAAAGTTACAAAAGAATTTCTGCAGTACTCAAGGTTCCTAAGAGCACAGTGGCTTCCATAATCCTTAAATGGAAGACGTTTGGGACCACCAGAAGTATTGCTAGACCTGGCCGTCCAGCCAAACTGAGCAATCGTGAGAGAAGAGCCTTGATGAGAGAGGTAAAGAAGAACCCCAAGATCACTGTGGCTGAGCTCCACAGATGCAGTAGGGAGAAGGGAGAAAGTTCCACAAAGTCAACTATCACTGCAGTCCTCCATTAGTCAGACCTGTATGGCAGAGTGGCCCGACGGAAGCCTCTCCTCAGTGCCAGACATGAAAGCCCGCATAGAGTTTGCTAATGCTAAAAAAAAAAAAAAAGCAAAAAACAAATGAAGGGCTCTCAGACTATGAGAAATAAGATTCTCTGGTCTGATGAGACGAAGATACAACTTTTTGGTGATGATGCTAAGCGGTATGTGAGGAGAAAGCCAGGCACTGCTCATCACCTGCCCAATACAATCACAACAGTGAAACATGATGGTGGCAGTATCATGCTATGGGGGTGTTTTTCATCTGCAGGGACAGGACGACTAGTTGCAAATGAAGTAAACATGAAGGCGGCCAAGTACAGAAATATCCTGGATGAAAACCTCTTCCAGAGTGCTCTGGACCTCAGACTTGGCCGAACGTTCACCTTCCAATAAGACAGTGGCCCGAAGCACACAACTAAAATAGCAAAGGAGTGGCTTCAGAACAACTCTGTGACAATTCTTGACTGGCCCAGACAGAGCCCTAAACCCAGTTGAGCATCTCTGGAGAGACCTGAAAATGGCTGTCCACCAATGTTCACCATCCAACCTGATGGAACTGGAGAGCATCTGCAAGGAAGAGTGGCATCCAGGTGTGAAAAACTTGTTGCATCATTCCCAAGAAGACTAATGTCTGTACTAGGTCAAAAGGGTGCTTCTACTCAATACTGATCAGTGGGAAACTAGATCCCTTAAGGAACTCATCTAGATATGTGGTGAGCACTTTGATCCCTCAAGTGCTTCACAGAAGTTTGTAACACAGAGCAGTGAAAATAAAAAATCATTTTTTTTTTCCTAATAAAAATGATTTTTTTAACCCCCTATTTGTTATTTTCACAAGGCTAACAGGAGAAATTGGACCACAAAAGTTGTTATGCAATTTGTCCTGAGTACGCTGATGCCCCATATGCTGGGGGTAAGCCACTGTTTGGGCACACGTCTGGGCACGGAAGGAAGGGAGCACCATTTGACTTTTTGAACGCAAAATTGGCTGGAATCAATGGTGGCACCATGTCGCGTTTGGAGACCCCCTGATGTGCCTCAATTCTAACTCCAACCCTAACTTCAACACACCCCTAATCCCAACCCTAATCTTAATTCCTACCCTAACCCTAATTCCAACCCTAATTCTAACCCTAACGGTAAAGTGAAAATAAATGTTTTTATTTCATTATATTTCCCGAACTAGGGGGGTGATAAATGGGGAGGTTATTTACTATTTTTTTTATTTTGATCACTGATGGGGTTTATCACAGTGATGAAAATGTATCTGGAATGAATGAATGGAATCTGCCGGCCGGCAGATTCAGTGGGCGCACTGCACATGCGCCCGCCATTTTCTTCCCGGAAGAAGATGGCGGCGGCCACCGGAGTATGCAGGAGGACCACCGGAAGGTACCGGGGACCCTATTTCTCTCTCTTCTGATGTGTGATCACATCAGAGGAGAGAGAACGTAAATGCAAAATCACAGTTTTTTTTTGCAGTCGCCGTTACACTGTTAATAACGACGATCGCAAAAGCGGGGTCTGTAAAAACCGACCCGAATCAGGTTCTCTGGGGTCTCTGCTATCCCCGGCAGCCGAGACCCCGGAGAAAATCGGACTCTGGGGGGTGCTATCCACTTTTTCCCATAGCGCCGTTAATTAAAGGCGTTGTGGTTTACGTTCCCTTAACTACCGCCGTTAAAAGGCGTATCGGCGGTCGTTAAGGGGTTACAAAGAGAAAATGCTTTGATCCCAATATATTACCCCTCTATAGATCACGTATGATGTCACATCTTGAATACAGGATATTGGAAAGCTGAGGTCAGTTCAAAGGCGCAAAACAAGATTATTACATGGGATAGAAAAGTTGGGCTTGTTTATCTTAGAAAAAAGATGCCTCTGTGGAGATCTCATTTATATGTATAAATATATATGTGGTCAGTACAAAGGACTGGCGCATGCCTTATTCCTTCCAAAGCTTTGAGGTGCATTCATTACATGTGGAGAAAAAGCGTTTCCGGCAGCTATATAGGAAAGAGTTCTTTCCAGTTAGAGCAGTCAGACCAAGGAGGTAGTAATGGCAGATATTGTGTCCGCATTTATAAAAGGCTGGGTGCATTTTCCATAACAAACGTCATTGTGGGTTATAAATAATTATCTAGCTATTAGAACTGGTGGCGAAAGATTGAATTTGATTGACATGTGTCTTTAATGAAAAAGCTATAGTGACCCTGTTATTTTATCTGGTATATTTCTGTGCTATGCCTATAGCATAGAAGTCTCAGAAGTTTCGTAATGTGGTGTCTTAGAAGCGGAGACTGAATTGCTGGGTGGTCTGGATTAGATGTTGGTGTTATGGCAGGTCAGAAAGGCTTAGTATGTGCATGTCATCTACATGATCTATGCCATACGTACCCAGCCGCTGGTGTATGCCGCCTGCATGTGTCTTCTATATGTCCATGTAATACATGCAGTATGCATTTTGAAGAGACATGGTCTCCTGTTTGCTTAGTGATGACTGCTTTTGGTCCACAGGCCTGCGTTGGCTCCTGTTAGCCAAAGAGAAAAAATGAGTTATGTTATCTGGATGACTGCAGACACATATGCATCCCCCGTTCTCACTGCATGGGCAGACAAGGTCGATAGCATTACAAGGTATTTGTGGCAGTGCTTGTTTCAGTTTTCAGAGCTGCCAGTTTTCAGGCGGATTTGAATTACAAAAGAAGAAGCTGGCATGAAAATTGAAAGGGGTTTATCGGCTAGTCTGAAGCCTCGTAGCACATTGCTTATTTATGCAGTCCATCTGCAGCGGGAACTGAAGAGAAGCAATACATTTCAGAGAGCAAAAATAAGACTATAAAGATCCAGATATGTTTAAGATGGCAAATAAAATATAGATAGCGGCAGTATATCTCCTCAGAAAGTGATTTCACTTAAACTTGCACATTACCGCAAAGAAGCATTTGTATTGATGCCATAAATTGTAACCTCCTGAGATCCTCTGTGCTGTAGGTAGCCTCCGGGGATTGCAAGGGAAGCTTTAAAATTAAAATGGAGGAAAGATAAGTGTACTGAGAGCTGTGCGGGGAAAGTGCTGAAGTTTAATGCTCGGGCCCTATTTAAATAACATTTTTGCATTGCATGTAAAATTAGCTATGGACCAGTGGATAAAAGTCACCACCTTTTGGAGAAAATTGGGATGCGTTTTAAGCCATGAAGATTTTGGAGCCATTGATTTACATTTATTCATGGAGAGAATTGCTGCTATCAGCCAATCTTGCATATATTATGTATTGTTCCACACATGCTGTAGGCTTTTTGTCCTTTTTAAGAGAAACTCCTGGATAACATTTTCAGTCTTTTTTTTTTTTTTTTCTCCAAAGGAACAAGCGGTTAGATTTCAGTTTGCCAAAGACCAGGTTATCTTCTTCTCCTTTTCCTCTTTGACAGTTGGATTAGCCATAAAGACAAAAGGGAACAATAAAGCCTTAAAGGCACCATGTAGCATTTGCATCAGTGAGAATTCATTATTTGGACCTGTTAGTGAGACCCATGGCTGCGGCTTATTTATCATAAAGTGGCAATCCATGGAAATGAGGAGTGTAATTCCTCCTGCTTCAGCTGAGGGGTTGCTGCTTCATATGTTCACTGTTGGGATCTGTTTGATGGCATACGAAGGAGTGAAGATATTAGGAGAGAACTGCTTCTGAAATACTAACTCGTCATCAAGCGTTGTAGCTTACCTCTTAATATACAATTTATTTAATGGGGAAATGAGCAATGTCAGATGTTACCCAGATTTCTAAGCATTTTTCCCTCAATACATTGCTACTAGCATTGACTGTTTGTCAAATTGATTGATTGTTTGAAAATTGTTTTTATTTTTAATTACAGTTATGGAAAAGTAAAGCCATTTGGATACAATTCAGATAGCTATATTTAATTTAAAACAAACCTGGCAGCAGCATTCTGTAAATAAACTACAGGCATGATCATTTTGCTGCTGTTAAACTGATTAAAATAACTGTGGTGAAGAAATCAGTCTTGTGGTTCTTGTATAGTCAATGTTTTCAGTTACTGATATGCCCGTGCTCCGGGGTGGCCTGTAGGCAGAGTCTTATCTTCCTGCTCTAAGCCAGAGAAACCAAGGAAAGACATGCACACAGGCCACCCCAAAGCACAAACATGTCCAATTTGGACCGGACAACCCCTTTAAGAGGTTTTGTACCAAATTAATAGTTATAATTAGGGTAAAGAAATTGTATACTTCTGCCATGTGCACGGGCGCTTTATGATGCCACTTGATGTTCATATGTCAAACCCATAGGAACAGAATGTATGTCTCAAAAAAAAAAGCATTTATCTTTTGTCCATGGCAGCACCACCTGAGAGAGGGGATCCGCCCTTCAGGAACAGGAAACCTACAGATACAAAAGGGCGGCACCTCTCCCACGCATCAGTTGGTTTCCTGTTCCTAGAGGACGGGACTTCCTTCAGATCGTCCATCATGGAGTCGCCGAGGGATTCCCAGGCCGGCTGACCGACCCAGGTAGCGAGGGGGTCTCCTACCTCGGTCAAGCTCGGGTCCCTGGAAGCGCCACGGTGGGGCCGGGTAGGTCGCCACGATGGTGGTAAGAGCAGGTGGAGCCAAGGGTCCGGTGGACAGCCGCCTCCATAATGCTGGCACCAGGAGGTATGTATGTCCCGGGCCCCTCCTGGTGCGCTCTCCCCGTGGTCCGGTCTCTCTTCCTGTCCGGGCCGGCGGTGGCACCCGGTCGGCGGGCGCAGGTCGGCGCGCGTGGGGGCTGTGGCCTTGCCTGAGCCGGGGGCGCCGTGCCGGCTCCCTCTGCGCGCTCCCCGCAGGCCTCAGACGGGCAGCGGAAGTGACGCGGCGGAGGGGGCGGGGCCGGGGACGCCGAAACCGGAAGTCGGGTGCCGGCCGGCTTCCAGCGTGCGCCGCGTGTACACGGCGGCACTGGGCGGCACGCGGTGCCCGAGGCGGGGGGATGACAGGAGCATGCGGGGGGAGGTCGCGGGGGGTCCCGGGTGGGAGGTGCCGCGCCAGAATCCTGCTGACCCGGACAAGGAGGCCTTAAAAGGCAGGAGGTGACGCTGCTGGGGTGCTTCTGAAGGCCCAGTGATGGATACGACAGAAGCCCCCATAGAGCAGCTGGACGAGGTGCAGGAGCACCCACAGAAACAGGCCACAGTGAAACCGCATGCGAGTGGCCAGCAGAAGAAGAAACGGACTGGCGAACAAAGCCACAGAAGTTCCTCCAGGCTAAAGGACCCTCCTGCCTCCCTCCGTGATCCGGTACCTGCCTCATCTGCATGGGTAAGAGATCTCCGTGAATGTACCCTGATGCAGTGTTCCCTTATGTTTTTTTCTCAGGGGAGGAAAGCTACGGGAAAACAGAAGCACAGGGAATGTGCTCTCTGTAGTTGCCCTTTGCCGGACGGCCACCCTAAAAAGTTGTCAGCCATGCGTGAGACAAACGGTAGGGGTGGAAGGGGACGTTGGGCCAGGGGTAGATTGACAGGCCCTTACACTCTCCCCCGTCCATACAGGTAGCGGAAGAAACGCCGGACTTCACCACAAGCCTGAGGGACATAATCAGGACAGAGATAAAGGCCCTATCTAAAAAGGATTCTTCTAGGGGAAGAGAATTTAGTTTCTCAGGTTCAGAGTCCTCGACCGCCCTAAAGATCGATGACTCTTCAGATTCCCCGGCCTCCACTTCGTCTTCTTCGGAGGAAGACTCGAGTCGATTCTGCTTCCCCTTAGACCAGATGGATAAGCTAGTTAAAGCAATAAGGTCCACCATGGGGGTAGCAGACACAAAACCGGAACTTTCAGCTCAGGAAGTGATGTTCGGGGGTCTAGATCCCAGGAAGCGGAAGGCCTTTCCATTAAATGATAAGGTCCAGAGCCTAATAGATAGGGAATGGAAGAGACCTGAAAAAAGGGGCTCCTTACTTCCTGCCTTCAAGCGGAGGTACCCGTTTGACGACCCAGTGGTAAACAGATGGGATAAGGCCCCTAAGCTGGACGCGGCAGTAGCCAAAGCCTCCAAAAAATCCTCCATACCCTTCGACGACATGGCCTCCTTGAAAGACCCGCTAGATAAGAAAGCAGATTCTTTTTTGAAGGGAACATGGGAGATGTCAGCAGGTGCTCTAAGACCAGCCTTAGCTGCCACATGTACGGCCAGATCCATGATGGTCTGGCTAGACCAATTGGATTCCCAACTAAAGGACGGAGTCTCAAGAGCATCTATCCGGAAAACGCTGCCAATCATCCAAAGTGCGGCAGCTTTTTTGACTGATGCTTCAGCGGACTCTGCGAGGATGGCAGCTAGAACTGCGAGTTTATCTAACGCAGCTCGAAGGGCCCTTTGGTTAAAATGCTGGCCGGGAGATATCCAGGCCAGATCACGACTCTGCTCCATTCCATGTGAGGGTGAATATCTGTTTGGCCCAGTCTTGGATGAACTTTTAGAGAAAGCCGGTGATGATAAAAAGAAGTTCCCCAGTCTACCGAATCCTTCTTACAGACGTCCCTTTACCAGGAAAGGCTATTTCCGAAGAAGGCCGTCCAGAGATCAGGGCAGATGGGATTACAAAAGAAGGAGAGGTACAGGTTTCATGTTCGGAGGAAGGGGGCGTCAAGAAGGTTCAGCACGTGACACTAAAAAACCGCCCCAATGACTAGTTGCTCCGGTAGGGGGAGACTAGCTGCCTTCTACCCAGCCTGGTCCATGATTTCCAATAGTAAATGGATACTGGGGGTGATAGCTGCGGGTCTACGCCTAGAATTCGCCCGGGTTCCCAAAGATCGATTTAAGGTCACCCCGTTCAGGTCTTCCACACCAGAACAAGCTGCCCTGGAGGCCGAGGTGCATGATCTCTGCCGCAAGAGGGTCCTAATGGTGGTCCCAGAGGGAGAAACGGGGAAAGGGTTCTACTCCCCCCTGTTCCTGGTCCGTAAACCAGACGGGTCCTTTAGGACTATAATAAATCTTAAATCCCTCAACGAATTCCTGGTCATACGCCCGTTTAAGATGGAGACAATTAAATCAACAATAAAATTGCTGTTTCAAAACTGTTTTATGGTGGTGTTAGATTTAAAGGACGCTTACTACCATATTCCCATTCATGCAGCTCATCAGCGGTTTCTCAGAGTGGCGGTTCAGCTGGATGGGTCAGTCCAACATTTCCAATATGCAGCCCTCCCCTTTGGGGTGGCAGTCGCTCCCCGTGTGTTTACCAAAGTAGTAGCGGAAGTTATGGCCCATCTACGTGAATCAGACATTCTTGTGATCCCCTACTTAGATGACTTCCTGATCGTAGGGCAAACAGCAAAACATTGTTTGGAACAGCTACAAAGGGCAATGTCTGCCCTAGAGGGGTTAGGATGGCTGCTTAACATTAAAAAGTCTCGGTTACAGCCGGTGAGAGTCCAACAATTCTTGGGCCTGATCCTAGATTCTGAGAAACAGGAATGCCGTCTGCCCCCGGAGAAGCTTGTTCGCCTACACTATCAGGTCCTGAACGCTTGCAATAACCCCACCATGTCCCTCAGGAAAGCCATGTCCCTTCTGGGTTCCCTCTCGTCCTGTTTCCCTGGCAGTCCAGTGGGCACAGTTTCATACAAGAAGACTGCAGGGCGAGGTCTTAAGGCATCAAAGAATCCTGGAGGGTTACTTAGAGGGCCAGCTAACCTTGTCCCGAAACACAAGGGAGTCCCTAGAGTGGTGGCTAGACAGGGATAATTTATCCAAAGGGGTCCCCTGGGAGTATGACATATCCCGCATAATCACCACGGATGCTAGCCCTACCTGTTGGGGGGCTCATATGGGGGAGATCCTAGTCCAGGGCCTATGGGAGCATCATCAGATAGAAATGTCATCTAACCTGAAATAGTTGACAGCAGTAGAGCAGGCAGCTAAGGAGCTACTTGTGTATCTACAGGGCCATCATGTGCGAGTGTTCTCCGACAATCAGGTCACCGTGGCTTATATCAACCACCAAGGCGGGACTCGTTCCAAACCCCTGATGAATGTGGCAGAACGGTTGTTCCGGCTAGCAGAGCAGCATTTTCAATCTTTAACAGCTCTACATATAAAAGGGAAGGAAAATATCACAGCAGATTTCCTAAGCCGCAATCCACTAAAACAAGGAGAATGGTCCCTAAGCACCTCCATCTTCGACCTGATTGTACAAAAATGGGGACAACCAGAGGTAGACCTCTTCGCTACCAGGGAAAACAGAAAATTAAAACAATTTTGCTCCCTAAATCCCAGAGAGAACCCCCTGGCGGTAGATGCCTTTCTGATAAAGTGGGACTTCAGGCTAGCATACGCCTTCCCTCCCCTATGTTAGCGTGGGTGGTCAGGAGCGGGAGCTCCGAGAGTGGACCCTCTGGACCGTGGCACCGAGGGACCCCGGGCGAGCTGCCAGGTGGAACCGACCCCTATACAGGGACCGTTAGGAGCAGGCCCAGGGGTTCGAGTACCACGGTAGCCGGTACCGAGAGGGGCGGCTCAGGATGGACCGGAGTAAGACTGAGACTAGAGTAGGACGGCAGGAGCACTGAAGACAGGACTGGAGTAGGACGGCAGGAACACTGAAGGCAGGACTGGAGTAGGACGGCAGGAACACAAGGCAGGACTGGAGTAGGACGGCAGGAACACTGAAGGCAGGACTGGAGTAGGACGGCAGGAACACAAGGCAGGACTGGAGTAGGATGACAGGAACACTGAAGGCAGGACTGGAGTAGGTAACCAGGAACACGGGTAGCAGGACTGAGAAGCTGCTGTGAGGAGCAGCCGAGACAGGAACTGCAGGAGCAGAGAGTGCACGATGGAGCGAGGCCAGAGTGTCAGGAAACACAACGATCAGGCGCCTCCCTCAGGGGGAAGCGGCCTGATATGGCCCCGTCTGGTCAGCCATTGGTCCAAAGGTGCTTCCGGGTCAGGGCACAGCCGGAGCATAAGAAGCAGGAAGGAGGCGCGGCCACGGCCTATGGCGCATGCGCATAGCATGCAGGGAAGGCATCGGTCGCGGGCCTGTCTCAGGTGACCGCCGCGGCCGTCGGGTGGAGAGAGGCTGCGGCGTGGGAGCGGAGGGCGACTGCGGCGTGGGAGCGGAGGCCGGGTGAGTATGGCGGAGCGGTGTAACAGTACCCCCTCCCCTAAGCTGCCCCCCCCGGAGATTAACAAGAAACCTCTTGAGGATACGGGGAGCATTAATATTCTCCCGAGGCTCCCAGGATCTCTCCTCAGGACCAAAGCCCTTCCAATCAACGAGAAAGAAAGTCCTACCTCTAACCCTTTTCACAGCGAGGATGTCCTGCACTTCAAAAACGTTGTCGGCACCCACCGGCTGAGGACCAAGATCAAGCGAGGAATGGAAACGATTCAGCACCACAGGCTTCAGGAGAGAGACGTGAAAGGTGTTCGGGATCCGGAGCGAAGCAGGCAACCTCAATTTGTAGGCAACTTCGTTAATACGTCCCAGAATTTCAAACGGACCGATGTAGCGTGGACCCAACTTGTAGGAGGGCAGTTTTAGTCGGACGAATTTGGAGGAGAGCCAGACCTTGTCGCCAACACGATACGGAGGAGAATCCAACCTCTTTTTGTCTGCATAGTTCTTCATCTGATCAGCGGATCTCTTGAGTGATGTGTTGGTCTCAGCCCAAATCTTAGAAAATTCCGAGGACAAGGCATTGGCCGCGGGTACCTCAGAGGCAGGGGTTATCGGAAGAGGGACACCAGGATGTCTGCCAAAAACAATGAAAAACGGAGACTTGGCCGAAGACTCACCAGCATGGTTGTTATAAGCGAACTCTGCCCAGGGGAGTAAGTTGACCCAATCGTTCTGGTGGGCGTTAGAGAAGTGGCGTAAGTATCCCGTAAGCGTCTGGTTGGTACGCTCTACTTGTCCGTTGGACTGTGGATGGTAGGCCGAGGAGAAGTCGAGGGAAACGTTCATAAGCTTACAAAGCGAACGCCAGAACTTGGAGGTAAACTGAACCCCTCGGTCAGACACAATGCGTCGAGGTAGTCCATGAAGCCTGAAGACTTAATGAATGAAGATCTCGGCCAGCTCTGGCGCTGAGGGAAGACCGGGCAGAGGGATGAAGTGAGCCATCTTGGAAAAACGATCTACCACCACCAGAATGACTGAGCAGCCCGCAGAGCAGGGTAGGTCGGTGATGAAATCCATGGCGATGTTCTCCCAAGGAACCGTAGGGACAGGCAACGGAAGCAACAAGCCAGACGGAGATCTCCGTGGCACCTTGTTCTTTGCACAGGATGGACAAGAAGCCACAAAGTCGAGTACATCTTGGCGAAGTGAGGGCCACCAGTAGTGACGTTTGATAAGGTCAAGGGTCTTCTTAGTTCCGGCATGGCCGGCCAGTTTGGAGGAGTGCCCCCATAGAAGAACCTTTTGCTTGAGATTCTCTGGCACAAGCGTCTTGCCAGGCGGAGGAGTAAGCCAGTTCACTGGAGCCACGGTGATGATCCTAGTGGGATCAATGATATGTGACGGTTCCTCCGTGGATTCGTGTGGTTGGAAGACCCTGGACAGGGCGTCGGCTTTGGAATTCTTGTTGCCGGGACGGAATCGGAGCTCGAAATCAAATCGGGCAAAAAATAAAGACCATCTGGCCTGGCGAGGGTTTAGTCTCTGGGCAGACTGGAGATAGGCCAGATTCTTGTGGTCCGAGAAGATGACAAAAGGATGGACAGCTCCTTCCAGGAGGTGGCGCCATTCCTCCAAGGCCAACTTGATGGCCAAAAGTTCCCGGTCACCGATCGAGTAGTTACACTCGGATGGAGAAAAGGCCTTCGAGAAGAAGCCACAAGGGTGCAGGCGACCGGAGGCGGTTCTCTGGGACAGCACCGCCCCGGCACCAGTCGAGGAAGCGTCCACCTCGAGTACAAAAGGTCGATCGCTCTCAGGGCGATGCAGGACCGGAGCCGTGGAGAAAGCCCGTTTTAGGGACAGAAAGGCCTCCTCTGCCTCAGGAGACCAATCCTTGGAAGTAGACCCTTTACGGGTGAGCACAGAAATGGGTCTTGTGATCGCGGAGAAGTGGGAGACAAATTGCCGGTAATAGTTGGCGAACCCGAGGAATCGTTGTATCGCCTTTAATCCGACGGGGCGAGGCCATTTGAGGATGGCAGACAACTTCTCGGGATCCATCCTTAGACCAGCGTCAGAGATAATGTATCCCAGAAATGGCAGAGAGGTCTGTTCGAAGAGACATTTCTCGATCTTTGCATACAGACGGTTCTCCCGAAGACGCTGAAGCACCAGGCGGACACTCTTTCTGTGGGACGAGAGGTCCGGCGAGAAGATGAGGATGTCGTCTAAGTACACGACCACACAGGAGTACAAGAGATCCCGGAAGATCTCGTTGACGAACTCTTGAAAGACTGCAGGAGCATTGCAAAGACCGAAGGGCATGACCAGGTACTCGTAATGGCCATCTCGAGTGTTGAAAGCGGTCTTCCACTCGTCACCTGCACGGATACGGACCAGATTGTAGGCTCCTCTGAGGTCCAGCTTGGTAAAGACCCGAGCCCCTCTGAGACGGTCAAACAGTTCCGGAATGAGTGGAAGAGGGTACCTGTTCTTGATGGTAATCTCATTCAAGCCCCTATAGTCAATGCATGGTCGTAGAGTCCCGTCCTTCTTTTTGACCAAGAAGAACCCGGCTCCCGGGGGCGAAGAGGATTTCCGTATAAAGCCTTTGGCGAGGTTCTCTCGGACGTACTCGGACATGGCGGTGGTCTCCGCGGGAGACAGAGGGTAGATTCTGCCCCTTGGGGGGGTTGAAGCAGAAACAAGTTCAATTGGGCAGTCAAACGGCCGGTGTGGAGGGAGGACCTCTGCTTCCTTCTTATCAAAAACATCGACGTAGGAGCTGTAAGCTGGAGGAAGACCCGGGAGGGCTGGAGGTGACCGTGGAGCGACCGCCAGGCGGACAGGAGTCAGACAGCGAGCTTGGCACGGGTGCCCCCAGCGGAGTATCTCCCCAGAAGACCAGTCGAGAACAGGCTGATGAGTTCTTAACCATGGAAGACCAAGTAGAATGGCGTGAGAGAGCTTAGGTAAAACGTAAAAGGCTATCTTCTCTCGATGTAAGGCTCCGATTTGCAATTCCACCTCTTCAGTGACCAAGGTGACGGTCACCTGTAGCGGTTTGCCATCCACGGTGGCAATCTGAATTGGGTTAGATAGAGTGACTACAGGAATTTGGTATTTGTCTACCTCTTCCGGCCGAATGAAGTTACCCGCTGAGCCCGAATCCACGTAGGCCACCTCGGAACCACGCCTCCCTCCTGAAACCAAAAGCACAGAAATCGTAAGGGGTTGAGAGGAATCATCATCATCACCTAGGAAGGCCTCTCTTACCTGACCTAGGTGGAGTCGTTTCCCTGTCTCTTAGGACAGGTGCGGATATAGTGTGACGAATGACCGCAATAGAGGCACAGACCTTGTGCCCGTCTCTCTCTCTGACGTAACTCGGCCAACCTGAGATGATCTATCTGCATGGGCTCACCCGAAGAAAGGGAAGAAGATCCGACTGAACGTGAGCTGGCCGACTGAGTGAAAGGAGAAACTGACCTGGAGGAGCGCCTGTCTCTCACTGACTCCCGAGCGCGCTCCAGGAAGCGCAGGTCAATGCGGGTAGCCAGCGAGATAAGGTCCTCTAAGGTGGACGGGGTATCTCGACCAGCGAGTTCATCCTTTATTTTACTAGAAAGACCGCGCCAGAATGCCCCCACCAAAGCTGCGTTATTCCAGCCGAGCTCAGAGGAAATAGTGCGAAAGCGAATAGCGTACTGTGCGACCGTGAGAGAGCCCTGGTGTAAGTTAAAGAGTGACTCAGTGAGAGAGGCTAACCGGCCCGGCTCATCGAAAACCTTACGAAAAGTATCCAGGAAAACCGGGAGACTCGAAACGACCGGGTCGTCACGTTCCCAGAGCGGGTTTACCCAAGAAAGGGCCTCTCCCTCCAGATGGGACATGATGAAGGCCACTTTGGCCCGGTCCGAGGGATATTGCTGCGGCAGCCATTCAAAGTGGAGACTACACTGATTTAAGAACCCCCTACAGAGCTTGGGATCCCCGGTGAAATGAGGCGGCTTGGCGAGGCGGGGCGTCAGAGGAGCAGCAGACGCAGGGGGAGGAGTCGGCACTGCAGCGGCAGCCTGGAGGGCCGACAAGCGACTATCAAAGGAGGCCATGTAGGACAAAATGTGGGTTTGAGTATCTTGCTGCTGACCCAGCTCCTGTTGGAGACTGGCCAGCTGAGTGGCATTTCCAGGATCGGCCACCTGTAAGGCCGACAAACGGGTGTCCATCGACTTCATGATTGACATAATGCGCCCCTGATTCTCCCGTAGGAATAGCAACTCTTTCTGGGTAGCAGCCGTAGTACCGGCGGAGTCCATGGCCTGATCGTACTGTTAGCGTGGGTGGTCAGGAGCGGGAGCTCCGAGAGTGGACCCTCTGGACCGTGGCACCGAGGGACCCCGGGCGAGCTGCCAGGTGGAACCGACCCCTATACAGGGACCGTTAGGAGCAGGCCCAGGGGTTCGAGTACCACGGTAGCCGGTACCGAGAGGGGCGGCTCAGGATGGACCGGAGTAAGACTGAGACTGGAGTAGGACGGCAGGAGCACTGAAGACAGGACTGGAGTAGGACGGCAGGAACACTGAAGGCAGGACTGGAGTAGGACGGCAGGAACACAAGGCAGGACTGGAGTAGGACGGCAGGAACACTGAAGGCAGGACTGGAGTAGGACGGCAGGAACACAAGGCAGGACTGGAGTAGGACGACAGGAACACTGAAGGCAGGACTGGAGTAGGTAACCAGGAACACGGGTAGCAGGACTGAGAAGCTGCTGTGAGGAGCAGCCGAGACAGGAACTGCAGGAGCAGAGAGTGCACGATGGAGCGAGGCCAGAGTGTCAGGAAACACAACGATCAGGCGCCTCCCTCAGGGGGAAGCGGCCTGATATGGCCCCGTCTGGTCAGCCATTGGTCCAAAGGTGCTTCCGGGTCAGGGCACAGCCGGAGCATAAGAAGCAGGAAGGAGGCGCGGCCTATGGCGCATGCGCATAGCATGCAGGGAAGGCATCGGTCGCGGGCCTGTCTCAGGTGACCGCCGCGGCCGTCGGGTGGAGAGAGGCTGCGGCGTGGGAGCTGAGGGCTACTGCGGCGTGGGAGCGGAGGCCGGGTGAGTATGGCGGAGCGGTGTAACACCCTATCACTACTACCCCTGGTGATGAAGAAAATCAGGAGAGACAGAGCAAGGGTGATAGTTATCGCTCCATTTTGGCCCAGGAGGGCTTGGTTTTCTTGCCTCAGGACCATGTTGGTGTCCGATCCTTGGGTCCTTCCGGACATCCCGGATCTCCTATCCCAGGGCCCAGTGTTCCATCCTCAGGTGGCTGGCCTACATCTGACGGCGTGGAGTTTGAACGGACACTGCTGAGAGAAAAAGGCTTCTCCCCAGACCTGATTAACACCCTACTTAAAAGTAGAAAAGTCATCACTACCAAAATCTGTGTCAGAATTTGGAAAAAATTCCTGCAGAACTCTGGAGTGGTCGCTGGCGGTTCGGCACCTGTAAACCAAGTCTTAGAGTTTATTCAGAAAGGTCTGGATATGGGGCTTTCCACTAGTACCCTTAAAGTACAAGTATCAGCCTTGGGGGCCCTCTTTAGCTGCAACATCGTGGGTAATTACTTGATCAGTAGATTCATTAGGGCAGCAGGTAGCTCCAGGCCAATAGTGAAAGATAGATTCATGCCATGGGACTTGAACCTAGTCCTCACAGCTATGACAGAAGCCCCATTCGAACCTATCTCATCAGCTTCCATAAAAAACCTGTCCCTCAAAGTAGCCTTCCTGGTAGCTCTAACCTCAGCTCGTAGGGTAAGCAACATCCAGACATTATCTAGGTGTCCTCCTTATATACAGTTTAAGGACGATAGGGTAATACTCAGACCTGATCCGGCGTATTTACCTAAGGTAGTTTCCAGCTTTCATAGGACACAGGAGATAGTCCTTCCATCTTTCCTCCCTAATCCAGCTAATGAGAAGGAAGAGAAACTTCACACCTTGGATGTTAGGAAATGCCTCATAGAATATCTGGCAGTTACCGATCCCTGGAAAAAAGATAATGCCCTGTTTGTCTCCCATCAAGGCCCTAGGAAAGGTTGTAGAGCATCAAAAAGTACACTAGCCAGGTGGAGTAGAGAAGCCATCTCAATAGCATACACCTCAAAAGGCAGGTTGCCACCCCGGAAGCTGAGGGCGCATTCCACCAGAGCCATGGCGACCTCGTGGGCCAAGAGATCAGAAGTTTCCATTGACCAGATATGTAAGGCGGCTACTTGGTCCTCTCTGAGCACCTTTTATAGTCATTATAGGCTAGACTTGGGTGCTTCCACATACCTCTCCTTTGGTATAAGGGTGCTGCAGGCTGTAGTCCCTCCCTAAATAGTTATTACTCTCTGTAATTCTCTCAGGTGGTGCTGTCATGGACGACCGATAAAGTCTTAGTTACTCACCGGTTAACGGTGTTTTTCGGAGTCCATGACAGCACCCGTATATTCCCTCCCTTTAATTTGGGCGTGCACTTCTTCCTCTTGTATGTACACTGGTAAGGAATAGTTGTGTAAAAGTATTGTATATAAATTATGCTATTAACCATTGTGGTCCTCTTGTGCTCTGTAATCCAACTGATGCGTGGGAGAGGTGCCGCCCTTTTGTATCTGTAGGTTTCCTGTTCCTGAAGGGCGGATCCCCTCTCTCAGGTGGTGCTGTCATGGACTCCGAAAAACACCGTTAACCGGTGAGTAACTAAGACTTTTCCCCATGTAGATGCTCTACTCATATAGGAGATGGAACACCGCTGTAGTATGACAGGCTTTGGACCTTCCTCTATATTATGGATCTGTGGCACAAAAAACTCATTTGTTGAGCAGTGTCACAAACCAATATCTTCTACAAATATTCGCTTACACCAGGACTGAATGGCACATAGAAGCAGTCCGCTAACCTATGTATGGCCGTGCACGGAATTACCAAGTAGAGGCCGCAAACCAGGTTCACAGAAGAATTCCAAGGGACCAGATCCAAATCCAGCACATTAAAACTTGTCTTTATTGTACTCCATAAAACATGAACAAGTTGAGCCATTCATAACCAAGTTCTGAGTAAGATCCATATAGGTTCGAAACGCATTAGCCTTATCTGGGACTTGTACCTGTAAGATGTATGTATTGAATGGCTTGTGCTATGAATGAGTGGACTACAATAAAGATTAGTTTTAATGTGCTGGATTTGGATCTTGTCCCTTGGAATTTTTCTTAAAACCTGATTTGCTTCACCTTGGCCAAGTAGATTCAAGGAGGTTTGGAATTTCACAGTGTTGGAGTGTTGAAAAAACATGTTGACTAGTTGGACAGTTTGTGGATATTTAACCCCCTTAACGACCAGAGGTATTTTTGCTTTTGCGTTTTCGTTTTTTGCTCCCCTTCTTCCCAGAGCCATAACTTTATATTTTGGTCAATATGGCCATGTGAGTGCTTTTTGTGGGACAAAGTTGTACTTTTCAACGACACCAATGGTTTTAACATATCATGTGCTGGAAAACGGGAAAAAATTCCAAGTGTGATGAAATTGCAAAAAAAAGATACTCACTGTGCTGTTTGGTGACATGGTGTGTATCACACTCAACATAGACCAGAGGAAGCGAAGAAAAGAGTTGTCTCCGGAGATTAGAAAGAAAATTATAGACAAACATGTTAAAGGTAAAAGTTATAAGAAAATCTCCAAGCAGTTTGGTGTTCCTGTGACTACAGTTGCACATATTATTCAGAAATTTAAGCTTCATGGGACTGTAGCCAACCTCAGTGGATGTGGCCACAGGAGGAAAATTTATGACAAAGAGATGGATAATATGAATGTTAACAAAAGAGCCCAAAAAAACTTCTAAATAGATTAAAGGTGAACTTCAAGCTTAAGGAACATCAGTGTCAGATCACACAATCCGTTGTTGTGTGAGCCAAAGTGGACTTCATGGGAGACGACCAAGGAGGACACCATTGTTGAAAAAAAATCATAAAAAAGCCAGACTGGAATTTGCCACACTACATGTTATCAAGCCACAAAGCTTCTGGGAGAATGTCCTATGGACAGATGAGACAAAAATGGAACTTTTTGGCAAGGCACATCAGCTCTATGTTCACAGATGGAAAAATGAAGCATATCAAGAAAAGAACACTGTCCCTACTGTGAAACCTGGAGGAGGCTTTGTTATGTTCTGGGGCTGCTGTGCTGCATCAGGCACAGGATGTCTAGAATCTGTGCAGGGTACAATGAAATCTCAAGTCTATCAAGGGATTCTAGAGAGAAATGTGCTGCTCAGTGTCAGAAAGCTTGGTTTCAGTCGCAGGTCATGGGTCTTGCAACAGGATAATGACTCAAAACACTCAGCTAAAAACACCCAAGAATGGCTAAGAGGAAAACATTGGACTATTCTGAAATGGCCTTCTATGAGCCCTGATCTACCCTATTGAGCATCTTTGGAAAGAGCTAAAACATGCCGTCTGGAAAATGCAACCTTCAAATACGAGACAACTGGAGCAGTTTGCTCTTGAGGAGTGGGCCAAAATACCTTTCGAGAGGTGCAGAAGTCTCACTGACAGTTACAGGAATCCTTTGAATACATTGCCTCAAAAGGTTGTGCAACAAAATATTAAGTTAAGGGTACCATTAATTCTGTCCAGGCCTATTTCATGAGTTTTATTTATTTTTTTTTTTTAATTCTGTGGAAGCATGGTTGAAAAGCAATGTCTGACTTTCATTTGTTCTTTTTCATAGATATTTTATTTATTACTTTTGTCAGATTCAAGTTATTTCTCTCACAATTGTGGGTTTTTCTGTCATTAAATGTGGGGTACCAACAATTTTGACCACGTGTGTACATGGTCGGTTATGTTAGTGTAAGCCTCCTTCAGAGTATTACAGTGACAAAGCAGAATTGTATCAGTGATCCGAGCACAGCAGTGTGACGATTACTCTGCTGCGATGACAGCAGTTGGGAGCGGTGATCAGCAGCCTTGTGCTGTACTACTACTGTCAGGCTGGGAGCACTGCTCACCGCTGCCAATACCTCATCCCAGACCTGAGTCACTGCTCACACGGAGCACCGTGAGCTGTGACAGGGGAAAGGGAAGTCAATAAAATGACGTCGATCTACTCTGACATCTGTGACTTGGACAGCCCAGGGTGTGTGCCCAGATCACAGCTGGAGGCAGCCACAGTGTAGGAGATGTCAGAAAGCCATCAGCAAATGCAAATGGCAGCCCCCAGTGACTGAAGAATGAGTTAAAGGGGATGTCTGGGACTTTGTTAAACAAAAAAAAAAAAAAGTGCCTAAATGCCAACAGGCAGGTGGTAATTGCTACCTACCTACCTGCTGTGCTCAGGCAAGCCAATGGGGAATGGATGTGGCCCACAGGCTGCACTTTGCTTAGGTCTGATGTATGTATGTATGTAGATGTACACCCATCTTTGTACTATAGATTTGACTTACTACAAATTATGTCCTCCTTGGCTAAAAATACTTCTCAAAATTGTTAAGAGGAGTATTTTTACCCCTCTGTAAAATATGTAGTGTGATCTCTGGCAGAGCCTATCCTATGGAGCAGTGGCAGCATCAGCAGTCGTACTCTCAGTAGCTGATGATCCTTTGAAAAAAAATCTGCAAAAATTGGTTTGTCTCATATACCCTCTACACGTAATCATGCTATATGGGCCATGGGTTGGCGCCTGCCTGCAGAAGGGTTTTTTTTTTATGTATGTACAGTGGGGCAAAAAAGTATTTAGTCAGTCAGCAATAGTGCAAGTTCCACCACTTAAAAAGATGAGAGGCGTCTGTAATTTACATCATAGGTAGACCTCAACTATGGGAGACAAACTGAGAAAAAAAAATCCAGAAAATCACATTGTCTGTTTTTTTTTCATTTTATTTGCATATTATGGTGGAAAATAAGTATTTGGTCAGAAACAAGCAATCAAGATTTCTGGCTCTCACAGACCTGTAACTTCTTCTTTAAGAGTCTCCTCTTTCCTCCACTCATTACCTGTAGTAATGGCACCTGTTTAAACTTGTTATCAGTATAAAAAGACACCTGTGCACACCCTCAAACAGTCTGACTTCAAACTCCACTATGGTGAAGACCAAAGAGCTGTCAAAGGACACCAGAAACAAAATTGTAGCCCTGCACCAGGCTGGGAAGACTGAATCTGCAATAGCCAACCAGCTTGGAGTGAAGAAATCAACTGTGGGAGCAATAATTAGAAAATGGAAGACATACAAGACCACTGATAATCTCCCTCGATCTGGTGCTCCACGCAAAATCCCACCCCGTGGGGTCAGAATGATCACAAGAACGGTGAGCAAAAATCCCAGAACCATGCGAGAATCCCAGAACCTAGTGAATGAACTGCAGAGAGCTGGGACCAATGTAACAAGGCCTACCATAAGTAACACACTACGCCACCATGGACTCAGATCCTGCAGTGCCAGACGTGTCCCACTGCTTAAGCCTGTACATGTCCAGGCCCGTCTGAAGTTTGCTAGAGAGCATTTGGATGATCCAGAGGAGTTTTGGGAGAATGTCCTATGGTCTGATGAAACCAAACTGGAACTGTTTGGTAGAAACACAACTTGTCGTGTTTGGAGGAAAAAGAATACTGAGTTGCATCCATCAAACACCATACCTACTGTAAAGCATGGTGGTGGAAACATCATGCTTTGGGGCTGTTTCTCTGCAAAGGGGCCAGGACGACTGATCTGGGTACATGAAAGAATGAATGGGGCCATGTATCGTGAGATTTTGAGTGCAAACCTCCTTCCATCAGCAAGGGCATTGATGATGAAACGTGGCTGGGTCTTTCAACATGACAATGATCCAAAGCACACCGCCAGGGCAACGAAGGAGTGGCTTCGTAAGAAGCATTTCAAGGTCCTGGAGTGGCCTAGCCAGTCTCCAGATCTCAACCCTATAGAAAACCTTTGGAGGGAGTTGAAAGTCCGTGTTGCCAAGCGAAAAGCCAAAAACATCACTGCTCTAGAGGAGATCTGCATGGAGGAATGGGCCAACATACCAACAACAGTGTGTGGCAACCTTGTGAAGACTTACAGAAAACGTTTGACCTCTGTCATTGCCAACAAAGGATATATCACAAAGTATTGAGATGAAATTTTGTTTCTGACCAAATACTTATTTTCCACCATAATATGCAAATAAAATGAAAAAAAAACAGACAATGTGATTTTCTGGATTTTTTTTTTCTCAGTTTGTCTCCCATAGTTGAGGTCTACCTATGATGTAAATTACAGACGCCTCTCATCTTTTTAAGTGGTGGAACTTGCACTATTGCTGACTGACTAAATACTTTTTTGCCCCACTGTATATACAATCTATAATCATTATGTAAACTAGGGGGCAGGTCAGCAGTCTGCATTATGAATACCTAATCAGAGCACGAGCATATCATTAACGCAAAACTGAAAATAAAGATTAACCCCTTCACGACGTGCGCCATACATGTACTGCACAGGTCGTGTCTCCTCCTTTGATGTGGACTTCGGCACTGAGCCCACATCTTTTCCAGCACGTCAGCTGTTTTGAACAGCTAACGTGCCCAAAACAGCTGTGGGTTGAATCGCGATCCACCCGTGACTGCTAACACTTTAAATACCGCTGTCAAACTCTGACAGCTGCATTTAACGCGCGCTTCCTAGCAATCGCTATGGAAATCCCTCCCATCGGTGACCCTATCATGTGATTGCGGGTCACTGATGGGTTGACATGACAACCAGGGTTCTCTTGCAGACCTCTAAGGTTGTCACTACCGGATTGCTATGAGCGCCACCTGGTGATCGGTGCTCTACATACAGGCGATCTAATCATCGCCTGTATGTAGCAGAGCCGATCTGGTTATGGCAGCTTCTAGTCTCCCATGGGAGACTATTGAAGCATGCAAAAAGTAAAAATTAAAAAAGAAGGTTTTTAAAAATATTTAAAAAAAAGTATAAAGGTTCAAATCATCCCCCTTTCACCCCATTCAAAATAAAACAATAAAAAAAATCAAACATACACATATTTGAGATCGCTGCACTCTATCAATATAAAAAAAGAATTAACCCGATCGCTAAATGGCGTAGTAATAAAATGTCAAAACGCTAGATTTGCATTAAAATTCAATAATGAAAGGCCCGGTTCAAATCCTCATACCTGAGATGGTAATCCACGCAAAATGTAATGTCGAGTGACAAGCTGATCCTCCAGACCCCGACGCGCGTTTCGCACTGCAAGTGCTTCTTCCTTGAGGTTTTTTAGCCCATTTAGTACATTTTGTGCAATATATTTAAGATTTTAGTGTACTATGTGCATAAAATGATAAGCCCTGCCCTCTGAGAATTTTGGTTGTTAGTATTTGTCCCCCCTTATCTGATTCCTTCATTTTTGTCTGGTTTGAGGCACCAACGAAGTTTTTTCTTGTATGAATTCTGTGTCATTTTGCAATAAAAATCTATTTTACAGTATTTTTGTGTCTGGCACTATTTAATCGTGCTTATAGTCTAATAACTATGGGATCAGTATGTTTATAGACTATTTTTGGTATATTTTTTCATATGTACCTTTTTCACTGGGTTGGTGTTTTTTAAATTGAATTATTAAGGCTGTGCGCACATATCTGGAATTCCCGCGGATTTTATGCGTTTTTGCCGCTTTTTTGCGCCGCAAAAACGCAACGTAAATGCTGCGAAAACGCATAAAATAAGCAGCCCATTGTATTCAGTGGCATTCCGCAATGCTGTGCTAATGCTGCGTATTTTTCCGCGGCAAAATCGCATCACAGAAAAATACACAGCAGGCTCATTCTTTGTGCGGAATCGCGGGAATTCCGCACATATAGGAATGCACTGTTCCGCTTACTTTCCGCATGTGGCTATGCCCACCATGCGCAAAGTAAGCGGAAAATGTGCGGATGGTACCCAGGGTCTGGAGGAGAGGAGATTCTCCTACAGGCCCTGGGTACCATATCCCTGTAAAAAAAAGAATTAAAATAAAAAATGGTGTTATTCTCACCTTCCGGCGTCCCACGCAGCGTCATTGTCGCAAGGCATCGCTGGGAATGAGACTTGCCGGGAGCATCGCGAGGATCGGGAATGCTGCGTGGGACGCCGTAAGGTGAGAATATCATGATTTTTTTTTTTTTTTTATTATTTTTAACTTTATATCTTTTTACTACTGATGCTGCATAAGCAGCCTCAATAGTAAAAAGTTGGTCACACTTGTAAAACACTATGTTTGACAAGTGTAACTAACCTGTCAATCAGTTTTCCAAGCAATGCTACAGATCGCTTGCAAAACGCTGTGTTATCACAGGTAATACACGGAAATTAGGCATGCGGAATTCTAGCGTATTTCCCACAGCAGGGAGTTGCGGACATTCCGCAACGTGTGCACATAGCCTAAAGGTTGTTTTTTAAAGGGAATACATGTTCACATACCCTTTAAAGAAGTAGTCTGACTCCACACACTTCCACATAGGGCTGTGAGCGGGGTCGGTGAGTACGTGAGTGACAGGTATCAAGCTCCTGTCCTTTTTTAATGAATAGGACCTGTGTTTAATATCTGCTTCTCTCCCTTGCAAACCAGCAGATATCTGTAGCTGTGGTATCACTTTACCCCACTCACCACCATATATGGGGCTTGATTAACGCTTTAATTCCTGGATAGTGCCATTTTAACCCTGTTATAGATCTAGGCTGTGAACGTTAGTAGACACTTGCACATTGATCTTCAGCAGATCACTGGTTTTTGATCTTCTGATCTTTTTAGCGTTAGTTTCTATAATAGCCTTGCATACATTATAACTTATTTAAAAGGATTTTCCACTTTTAACAAAGTGGACCTCAAACTTTTGTCATGTAAAATGTCAAGTGCAGATCGTACTCACTCTCCCCGGTCTAAAGCAGACTCTCCACCCCAGTCTCAGTGCTTTGGCTGCTGTGGCAAGATTACATTGACTTTCCAAATCACCACTGCTGCCAATTAATGAGGTCAATGACTCATGCTCCGCCAAGCCGCTGAGCTCAGTGACCGGCTGCAGCGGTGATGTGAGCAGTCAAAGTGATAGCCAACGTGCTGAGTCTCCAGCAGCAATGTAGAGTCAGCACTGGACACATTTAGGATGTATAACATCTCCTTTTGTTATTTTACGGGACAAGCAATGTTTGGGGTTCACTTTTCTAAAAGTGTAAAATCCTTTAAATACAAGGGCGAAATAAATATTTTTGTGGTTGAACACTTGTTAGTTGCTTTTTTTATGTGTGCATAATATTAATTGATGTCAGAAGCAATTATCTTGTATATGTAGGGATGTGCTGCCAACTATAATACAATCTGTATGTGGAGGACCATTCGTCCCCATGTGGTTTGCATATTCTCAGTGATTGCACCATGTAACGTTCCTGTCAATCCTCTTACTTTCATATATTGCTGATCAGTACTCGTTTGAGCAGTTTTTCTGCCTATGGGAAAGGACCATTCATTAAAGGGTTTTTGTCATCTTAGCTTTGATTTTTTTTGTTTTTCCTAGGAAAGTGGCTCAGGCCTCCCATATACAGATGTAATAGATGTATTTGTAGTGCAATCATTTGTCATCAAAAAGGAGGAAACACAGCATCTGGTGATGTCCATGAGTTCAAGACTTCAGGCAGTCATTGCCAACAAAGGATTTTCAACCAAGTACTAGAAATGAACATTTTATTTACAATTATTTAATCTGTCCAATTACTTTTGGTCCCTTTAAAAACAGGGTGGCACATGTTAAGGAGCTGAAACTCCTAAACCCTTCATCCAATTTTGTGGATACCCTCAAATGAAAGCTGAAAGTCAGAACTTCAACTGCATCTGAATTGTTTTGTTTAACCCCTTCCTGCCATCCGACGTACTATCCCGTCCATGGGACCTGGGCCCCTATGCCCATGGACGAGAGTACGTCTCAGCTATCAGCGGCGCCCACGTGGTGAGCGCCGCTGATCGCGACCGGGTGTCAGTTGATTATCACAGCTGACACCCGGCACAATGTGTCAGGGGCGGTCACGGACCGCCCCCGACACGTTAACCCCTTGCACACCGCGATCAAACATGATCGCGGTGTACCGGGAGTTAAAGGGAAGCATCGGCAGGGAGGGGGCTCCCTCCGTGCTTCCCTGAGCCCCCCACGGCAGCGCAATGTGCAGTGCTGCTGCGGGGGGCTCCTTTCCTGCAGGCCCCCGAATCCAAGATGGCGACGGGGGCCTGCAGGAAGCTGGCTTCCTCAGTGCCTGCAAAGAGCAGGCATGAGGAAGCCTTCGGCACTGCCTGTGACAGATCGCTGATCTGTCACGGTGATTTGTGATGTGACAGATCAGCGATCTGTCACAGGACAGTGATGTCCCACCTGGGACTATGTAATAAAGTAAAAAAAAAATAAAAAAAGTGTAAAAATAATTTTAAAAAAATCGCCAAATAAATAAGTAAAAGAAAAAAAAAATTCCCCAATAAATTCATTTTTTGAAAATAAAAAAAAAACAATAAAAGTACACATATTAGGTATCGCCGCGTCCGTAACGACCCGCCCTATAAAACTGTCCCATTAGTTAACCCCTTTAGCGAACCCCTTAAAAAATAAAAATAAAAAACGAAGCAAAAAATAATTTATTATCATACCGCCAAACAAAAAGTGTAATAACGCGCGATCAAAAAGACGCATATAAATATCCATGGTACCGCTGAAAACGTCATCTTGTCCCGCAAAAAACGAGCCACCACACAGCATCATCAGCGAAAAACTAAAAAAGTTATAGCTCGCAGAATAAAGCGATGCAAAATAATTATTTTTATATAAAATAGTTTTCATTGCATAAAACCGACAAAACATAAAAAAACGACCTAAATGAGGTATCGCTGTAACCGTACTGACCCGAAGAATAAAACCGCTTTATCAATTTTACCGCACGCGGAACGGTGTAAACGCACTCCCCCAAAAGAAATTCATGAAACGCTGGTTTTTGTTCATTCTGCGTCCCAAAAATCGGAATAAAAAGCGATCGAAAAATGTCACGTGCCCGAAAATGGTACCGATAAAAACATCAACTCGTCCCGCAAAAAATAAAACCTCACATGACTCGGTGGGTCAAAATACGGAAAAATTATAGCTCTCAATATGTGGTGATGCAAAAACTATTTTTACAATAAAAAGCGACTTTTAGCGTGCGAAAGCTGCCAAACATAAAAACCGCCCGTTATCACCCCCTTAGTTAGGGAAAAATAAAAAAATAAAAAAAAATGTATTTATTTCCATTTTTCCGTTAGGGTTAGAGTTAGGGCTGAGATTAGGGTTAGCGGTGTGTTGGGGTTCGGGTTGGAGTTAGAATTGGGGGTTTCCACTGTTTGGGCACATCAGGGGCTCTCCAAATGCAACATTGCGTCTGATCTCAATTCCAGCCAATTCTGATTTGAAAAAGTCATATGGTGCTCCTTCCCTTTCAAGCTCTGCCATGCGCCCAAACAGTGTTTTACCCCCACATGTAGGGTATCGGCCTACTCAGGACAAATTGCAAAACAATTTTTGGGGTCCAATTTCTCCTGTTACCCTTAGGAAAATAAAAAATTGGGGGCAAAAATATCATTTTTGTGGAAAAAAATGATTTTTTTTATTTTCAAGTCCGAGCGTTATAAACTTCTGTGAAGCACTTGGGGGTTCAAAGTGCTCACCACACATCTAGATAAGTTCCGTGGGGGGGTCTAGTGTCCAAAATGGGGTCACTTGTGGGGAGTTTCAATAGTTTAGGTACATCAGGGGCTCTCCAAACGCACATGACACTCGCAGACCATTCCATCAAAGTCTGCATTCCAAAACGTCACTGCTTCCCTTCCGAGCCCCGACGTGTGTCCATACAGTAGTTTTCTCCCACATATGGGGTGTCAGCGTACTCATGACAAATTGGACAACAACTTTTGGGGTCCAATTTCTCCTGTTACCCTTGGGAAAATGAAAAAATTGGGGACTAATTGATCATGTTTGTGGAAAAAATACGATTTTTTTATTTTCATGCCCTGGCATTATAAACTTCTGTGAAGCCCTTGGGGGTTCAAAGTGCTCACCTCACATCTAGATAAGTTCCTTAGGGGGTCTAGTTTTCAAAATGGGGTCATTTGTGGGGGATTTCCACTGTTTAGGTACATTAGGGGCTCTCCAAAGGCAACATGACACTCGCAGACCATTCCATCAAAGTCTGCATTCCAAAACGTCACTGCTTCCCTTCCGAGCCCCGACGTGTATCCATACAGTAGTTTTCTCCCACATATGGGGTGTCAGCGTACTCAGGACAAATTGGACAACAACTTTTGGGGTTCAATTTCTCCTGTTACCCTTGGGAAAATAAAAAAATTGGGGACTAATTGATCATGTTTGTGGAAAAAATACGAATTTTTTATTTTCACGCCCGGGCGTTATAAACTTCTGTGAAGCACTGGGGGGTTCAAAGTGCTCACCACACATCTAGATAAGTTCCTTGGGGGGTCTAGTTTCCAAAATGGTGTCATTTGTGGGGGGTTTCCACTGTTTAGGTACATCAGGGGTTTTCCAATCGCGACATGGTGTCCGATCTCAATTCCAGCCAAAAACGTCAAATGGCGCTGCTTCCCTTCCGAGCTCTGCCATGCGCCCAAATAGTGGTTTACCCCCACATGTGGGGTATCAGCGTACTCAGGACAAATTGCACAATAACTTTTAGGGTGCTGTTACCCTTGGAAAAATAAGAATTGAGGGTGAAAAGATCATTTTTGTGGAAAAAATATGATTTTTTAATTGTACGGCTTTATGTTATAAACTTCTGTGAAGCCCTTGGGGGTTCAAAGTTCTCACCACACATCTAGATAAGTTCCTTAGGGGGTCTAGTTTCCAAAATGGTGACATTTGTGGGGGGTTTCCACTGTTTTGGTACATCAGGGGTTTTCCAATCGCGACATGATGTCCGATCTCAATTCCAGCCCAAAACATCAAATGGCGCTGCTTCCCTTCCGAGCTCTGCCATGCACCCAAATAGTGGTTTACCCTCACATGTGGGGTATCAGCATACTCAGGACAAATTGCACAATAACTTTTAGGGTCCTGTTACCCTTGGGAAAATAAAAATTAGGGTGAAAAGATCATTTTTGTGGAAAAAATATGATTTTTTAATTGTACCGCTGTACGTTATAAACTTCTGTAAAGCCCTTGTGGGTTCAAAGTTCTCACCACATATCTAGATAAGTTTCTTGGGGGGTCTAGTTTCCAAAATGGGGTCACTTGTAGGGGGTTTCCACTGTTTAGGTACATCAGGGACTCTCCAAACGTGACATGGCGTCCAATCTGAATTCCAGCCAATTTTGCATTGAAAAAGTCAAACGGCGCTCCTTCCATTCTGAGCTCTGCCATGCGCCGAAACAGTCGTTCCCCCCCCACATATCAGGTATCTGCGTACTCAGGACAAATTGCACAATAACTTTTGCAGTCTAATTTCTCCTGTTACCCTTGGTAAAAATAAAAAAAATTGAACCTGAAGTATTTTTTTTGTGAAAAAAAGTTAGATGTTCATTTCTTTTTAAATATTCAAAAAAATTCCTGTGACGCACCTAATGGGTTAATAAACTTCTTGAATGTGGTTTTGAGCACCTTAAGGGGTGCAGTTTTTAGAATGGTGTCACTTTTGGGTATTTTCTATCATATAGACCCCTCAAAGTGGCTTCAAATGTGATGTGGTCCTAAAAATAAAATGGTGTTGTAAAAATGAGAAATCGCTGGTCAACTTTTAACCCTTATAACTTTCTAACAAAAAAAAATTTTGGTTCCAAAGTTGTGCTGATGTAAAGTAAACATGTGGGAAATGTTAGTTATCAAGTTTTTTGTGTGCCGTATCTCTGTGATTTAAGGGCATAAAAATTCAAAGTTGGAAAATTGCGAAATTTTCAAAATTTTTCCCAAATTTCCGTTTTTTTCACAAATAAATGCAAGTTATTTGAATGAAATTTTACCACTAACATGAAGTGCAATATGTCACGAGAAAACAATGTCAGAATCACCGGGATCCATGGAAGCGTTCCAGAGTTATGACCTCATAAAGGTACAGTAGTCAGAATTGTAAAAATTGGCCCGGTCATGAACGTGCAAACCACCCTTGGGGGTGAAGGGGTTAAAATTCATTGTGGTAATGTCTAGAACCAAAATTAGAAAAATGTTGTCTCTGTCCAATTATATATGGACCTAACTGCATGCGGATGCTTCTGCATGCATCATTTTGATGCTGCGACCCACGTAGAACGCAAAATGTTGCAATTTGCGGTCACCGCATCGTCAAAATGACGCATGCAGAGGCATCCGCATACATCCGCATTCAGATCTAGGCGGAGCTGACCGGAGGAGGTGCGGCAGTGGACAGAGCTTCACGGAGAAAGTCTGCAGCCCTCCGCAGCTCGGCCATCCGCAAATATGAATCTAGCCTAAGAAGACAACGTTCAGTTCTGCTGTTCTGTGTTAGTTACATGTCTTGCAGTGGTAATTCCCCCTTTCACAATTTCATTTGTAATAAGCTCTGGGCGCAGACTCTCAGGCAGATCAGTGACTTGTCAATAGTCCCCGATAGTCCTGAACAGCTCATTTACATATGAGAAAAACATGGATTTCACTGGTCTAAGATATCAAGGTATCATTTTATTCAACTTCCTATGACCTGCATGTCTTATAGACTGCTTAGGAGACCAGGCAAAAACAGAACAAGGATGAATTCTCATCGCCACACAGTAAGAGAAAAAAGAATGGATCTATCTGTGGCCAAACATTTTTGTATGCTTGATCACAGCACCATGGACCTGAAATTACTTGTATTGAAAGGTAACTTTAAATCTCAGAGATACAGAAGAGTCTGGGAGTATAAACTTATGACATCCTTTCACACACTCAGAGCAGAAATGAATGTGTCGCATGGATATATGCATTTTACATCAATCAGAGGACTATAAAACTTTCATACTCCTTATCTATGATCTGTTCCAATATTTATGGCCATAACTGCCATCCCTCTCCCATAATGACAATTCTGCTTCAGGTCACTTGTCTTATCTATTGCATTATTTCTGTGCTGTATTGTGTATAAATATGTGATTCTTCAGATGTTGTATTAGTCTATGCCTGATGAAGAGACCTGAGTAGTCTTCAAAGCTTGCAATGTGTTACCATCTTTTCAGTTAGCCATTAAAAGGTATCAACCACTGAGGACTCTCTGTTCTAAATATTTTTCTATCTACTGGCTAACACGGTACAAAGGTATAAAGTATTTTTCAGATTATAAGACGCACTTTTTTTCCCCAAAATTTTGGGGGAAAATGGGGGGGGTGCGTCTTATAATGTGTATATACCTTATTGGTACCATTGCTGCAGGTCACAGGCTGGGATGAGGGAGTGTTCTGCAGTGCTGGGAGTGTCCAGAGCTGCAGGGGTGTCCAGCGGCGCTGCCCGATGCTGCTGCGGGGGGCTCTGCCGACATTTTGTGAAAGGCCAGAGCCCCCGGCACTTTCACTGTTTCTTGTGTGGTGGACTCCAGGAAAATGGTCGCTGGGGGCAGCGCATGCGCAGATGTAGATCTCGGCACCAAGATCTCGGGAGATGAGATCTCCGTTAGTGATGAGCGAGTATGCTCGTTGCTCGGGTGGTCTCCGAGTATTTGGAAGTGCTTGGAGATTTAGTTTCTGTCGCCGCAGCTGCTTGATTTGCGGCTACTTGACAGCCTGAATACATGTGGAAATTCCTTATCAAACAGGCATTCCTCACATGTATTCAGTCTGTCAAGTAGCCGCAAATTATGCTGCCGTGGCGACAGAAACTAAATCTCCTAACATTTCCAAATACTCGGACACCCAAGCAATGAGCATACTAATCTCCGTCTATTCAAGCACAACCTGAGTGTGACCACGTGTCCAAGGCGTTCCTTCCTGTGTGACATGTCTTGCGTTATCAGCAGGAACCTCTCCCTTCTTTTGTTCTTGATTATCATCTCCTGCACCATCTTTCATCCTTTCTGGGAGACTTCAATCCAGTATAAAGAGGTTGTCACTGGTATTTCAGGATGCTACATTCACAACAGAATATCTAGCCGACACATGATCTATTTTTCTGCGGTGTATGAGTTACTAGAAGTTCATTATCTCAGGTATGGTTTATGATGGCTAACATGGGTAAGTTTAAAGAGGCCAAAACTCTAGCGCAACGTCTTCTGGAACCAGATCCACATACAGTAATTGATCTGCTAAACCAAATTAAAGAACATTCCTGTACGCCTAGTAAGGTAATATGGAAATTTTTATTATTTGATGACTGTGAAAGGTTTAAGTATCTGTAATTATTCATGTCGAGAGTTTGTCTAATTAATGCTCTTGATCATGCATAGTAATCAGGTTTATTTTGCAAGCAGAAACTGCATATTCAAGTCAATTCTGATAAGGGCCAGTTCAAGGTCACTGGGGGAGCTGTCCAGAGCCCCCATTTGCATATAATATTGCCAACAGACACACTGTGCTGAGGCAGTTTTCCTGTCTGATCTTCTCGTCTTTGTCATGGAGATTCCTAGTAGTGGAGGCCAGTTCCTAGATAATGATAAGTGTTTTAATGGCATTCATTCATTCTGGACTAACTACTCAAGCAGAAAAAAGGGTTATGTAAAAATCACATTTAAGAAAAAATGATTTGTAATCTTTGCATCACCAGCACTTTGAGGAGACATTAGGACTTAAATCCTTGGCGTGGTAGACTCATCCTTTATCTTCTGATATTTACCGAGTTTACTGGTGCATGAAAGGTTCTCAGCAAGAAAAGCAGATGGGATGGGCTCCTTATAGGTAATGCTATCCACCAGGCTATTACTTTCTATATATTGATAGTGAAGTAATCTTCTACATATCACCCAACAAATATACATTATTTAAATAATAGTAACAAAAGAAAGCAGAAGAAATGCATTCATGAGTCTTTCCTCAGTGAGTTGATTAACTTTTTTCCAGCATGACATCTCATTGAAAATCAAAATTTGTCCCAAACTAAGATATGCTTTTAATTATTTAAAATAGATTTTTATTTGTCATTTTCTTTAGCCAGTATATAGCCTATACATTGTAGTATTAAAATTAGCTGTTTACCGGTATTTAAATCTCTAAATAAATGTTTGCGCTGTTATTTTTTTACGAATTTATGGTATTATGCAGATAAGTGTTTTCATTAAAGGGCTTGTCCAGTCTTCTGCTAAAAGTCTGTCTTCTAAATTCTGTCAGCATTCTCTGGTACTGCTACCAAGTAGGGGCTGTAACGTGACCACAATCATGTCATATGCATACTTCCAGCCACATTTCGACTAGACATGCTTGGCCTCATTCAGTACAAGTGAATTAAGTGAGGATGTCTAGTTGGAATGTATCCGGAAGTATGTAAATTGCTTACTTGTGGCTCACATGACCGCCCCCTCAAAGCTGCAATACGGAAGAATAATGACAGTGCGGTGCGCACTGCGCACACATGTTGTACGGATTCAGATGTCTGTATAGAGTGACTGCAGACTGTTAGCAAAAGACCAGACAACACCGTTAAACAATCATTGTCCTCATTTCACTTCTGAGCATATTGAGAATTATTGCGTTCTATGATAGGAATTGTTTGGGCCATTATAATATAAAGTTGACTTATACCTGTGGGGAACTCAAACTTTGATATAAATAGTCACACAAAAGGTCAAGAAAATCTGTAATATGGATTGCTGAACAAAATGTCATATTTGGCAAAAGTGCAAGGCCGCCAATTAAACATTTGTGGGGAGTTTACTCACTTTTTTGTCTTGTGGTATTCTTCAAAATGATGTGCATGGTTCATGAATTTTGAGGAACGGCAAAAATGGCCATGATTTTTGTCGTTTAATATTCTTTTCACAAATTAAATTTAGTATATGTCGTAAGTAGGAGGTAATTCCAGCATGCTGACATATGTGTAAATCAGGGTGATCATATGGGCATGCGAGTATGAGAGCAGCTTCGATTGACAGCTTTATGTATCAGGTTGTGGACATAGTGTGTATACCCTTTATCATAACCCTGTCACAGCGCCAGCATTGTGACACCAGGGTAGCGGTTTTATATTGAAAACTGTGTTTGCTGTAAGGGCAATACATTTGCAAGTAGATTATAAGTAGAGATGGGCGAACCCAAACAGTTAAGTTCGGCATCCATGCCAAACACCTACTGTTCGGGCACAGACGCCGAGCACAGACTTCACCAGGAAGTCCATATTACTGTTCATGTTCCGTTCCCCGAACACTGGGTGTTTGTCGTGCTGTCATGTGCATGACAGCGCTGCAAACTGCCTCTGATCTGCGGTAAAATCATTACCACCAGTCAGACAGCTGCAGTTCCCATGCTGTCAAATGACGGTGTGAGCCTGCAGCTGTGATCAGAAGGAAAAAGTTTACCTCCAGTCACTGACATGGGCTGATGGGACTACTGCTCCCATCAGCCTCCGCCTGCTGCTGTTGATAACAGCGAGAGCTGGAGCTGCTGACGGGAGTATTCATCACCCGGTGACTGCTCTCTAAATAAATTTTTTTTTTTAAATTGTGGTTCCCCGGTATTTTTGATAAACAGCCAGCAAAACTGACAACTGAGGGCTGCAACCCTCAGCTGTCAGTGTTAGCAAGGTTGGTTATCAAGAATAGAAGGGTCCCCACGCTGTTTTTTGTTTTTTTTTTAAATTATTTAAATACGTTTTTGACAACCAGCCTTGTTAAAGAAGACAGCTGTGGGCTGGTATTCTCAGGCTAGTAAGGGGCTATTGATATTGCCCCTCCCTCACCCACCCAGCCTAAAAACAGCAGCCCACAGCCATCCAGAAAAGGCGCATCTATTATGTTTGTAAGACACCTATCCATTACTAACCCTATAGCTATAGTTATATTGTAAATAAACACACAGCCAGAATAAAGTTCTTCAATTGAAAGAATGACACAGACTCCTTTAACAATTCTAAATTAAACCATTCTCACATCATCGCCCATTCCATTGAAGCCATCGTCTCTAAAACAAAAATAAAAAAAAACCATATCCTTCACCTGTCCATCATTTTGTCCCACGCCATAATGCCTGTCTGGGGATAAACCGTTTTCAACTTGGACTATGCCAAGATGCAAGTATTTACATTATTCCACTTTTTGTTCAGCAGTATGATGAAAAAGCATTGTTTTTGCCTTTTTTATGTTTACTGAATGGGTTAACTAGTGGGACAGTTTTATAGGTCGGGTCTTTCTGGACATGGCGATACCAAATGTGTACTTTTTTTTTTTTTTACATAAAAATATAGGTACAATATATTTGCATTATTTAGTGATTTTTCTTAAAAAAATATATTTTTACAATTTTTTTTATTCATTCTTATAAACCATTGCAAAGCAGGAGCATTGCCATCTATAATATAACCAGAGATGTGTCCTTCTGTCCGAAGCCTCCGGCGCATGCCAGGACGTCTCTTGGAGCAACGTCAGTTGGAACAGTAGCTGCTTCACAGGTGGTGGGTGGCGAGACTGTTCCATTTTCGTGAAGTATTCAAATACACCATTAATAGTGCGCATGCGCCGGGTATAGTCGCAGAATTCGCTGACTGAGGCGCCATTTTATTCAACAATCAAATAAATTGAACTGTTGAATGAATTTTATTCTCCCCGCCAGCATTTGGTTTCAGTCATGGGAGCGGCGCCGGTTCAGTCACCACTGAGTATACAGAACGGCCACTGTTACAGTGCCCCCGGCCCTGGCTGGCACTAGCTCTACAATGAGGTCACCTGTCAGTCAGGCTGGGGAATGGTTACAGCAACCTCTCTGTGTACTTAGTGGTGACTGAACCGGTGCCACCCCAACCCTCTTGACTGAAACCTAATGCTGGCGGGAATAAAGTTTTTTTTTCTCCTTCTGCATTCGGCTGCGTGTAGGCGCCGGGCAGCATAATAATGCTGGTAACCTGCAGATTATCCCTGTATCAGCTGGTTAACACCGTTTTTCTACTAACAGGGTTCCCTTTCACATAGCTCAAAAATGTACCAATAAAAATGCTCTCCACCTGGCCGTAGAACAGGTTCAATAGCTAGTGGTTTATAACTGTTAGTGCTCCACTGACACAAGCTTGTTAGACCATGTACTGTGCATGATCTGGCAAGCTTGTTAGTAGCCCTGGTGACCCTGATGTTGTCATGACGATGTCTGGTCACGATTACAACGATTGGCCACTCGTGATCATGTACTGGGGGGCACCGATCGGAAGGGAGAAGGAGTCCCTTCATGTCTTCTAAATGCTAAAATCGATATTGATTGCAGCATTTAGGGGGCTAAACTGCCTGTAGCAGTGTGGGCATCACATATGGAAGTGAGAACCGGGTGCCAGCTATGACAGCTGATCTCTCGGTGGCTCTCGCTGCTGCGCACAGCTCCTGTGCGTGCAAAATCGCCAGGATGTATCCATATGTCCAAGGTGGGAGAAGTCCTTCCCAACCTGGATGTTTGGATATGTCTAAGGTCGTGAAGGGGTTAAAGACTGGTTTTCAAAGCCATAACTTTATTTTTCCTTAGAGTAGCCATATGTGAAATTTTTTATTTTACTAGAATTTTGAGTGGCATGTTTTTAAGCCACATAACTTTATTAAGTTTTATTTGCCAGAAAAGGTTATTCAAAGGGAAGGGAAAAAAAGTAATTTTGAATTATTTTTTTTACTTTTTAAAGTTCAACAAGATATAGCATTTCTGGAATAGATGTTTTTATTTCTTTGAGCCCTGACTGTAAGGTTTAATTGACATGTTATTTTTTATGTTTCACATAATAACTTAACACAACTTAACTAACACAAATGTACATATTTGCTTTTTTCACCTGCTGATTATCATTGTCCGTATTACAGAAGCGCTTGTCTCCTGGTCCGATTCCTCCCCTGCGATAAGCAGCTTACGGTCTATGGACATTGTACATGGAGAGCCTGGTGTGGGCGGGGTTAGCTTTCTCAGCTTTGTTTCATTGCTTAATCTAAAAGCTCTGATTGTGTCAGAACGGCTGCACCTAGTAAACTAAGTGATACATCATTAGATTCAGGGTCCCTTTTTCTTCATCACCCTTCCCGCAGATGAAATAGCAAAAACTTGCTGACAGATTCACTTCAAAAGGGGAGTGGAAAGTATAGTTGATAGAATATAATAAAACAAAAAACATTTTCAATTTGACCTCAAAGGGTTTGTTTCTGGTCATTACTTGCTGGTCTTGTCCTAACACACAGATGTCTAGAAATGGCGGCTCAAGTAGTCCCTTTCCTGCTCAGCTGGTGATTGGTTGAGCTGACATTTCCAGAGTGTTGAGTACAGTAACAAGAAGCACAGTCCTGCAGGAATGGGACAGCATTTGAATGGTATCTGTGGGGCATAGCTAAGGGTGAATATTGCTTCCTTATCTTAACCCTCCATCAGGAACAACGCCATCACTAACGAGTTCAGGTCCAATGTGCCTGTCAGGCTAGAAAAATGCCTATAATATCTCATTTTCTCACTTTCAGTGCTCTAAAAGTGATCGGTGACCTTCATAGGGATGTAATAAAAGAGAGTACACATAATCAGGTGCAAAAAAAAAAAAACATTTACTTACCATAAGTAATAACTTTAAAAGTACACGCATTTCACAACTCCTGCCAAATAGCCCCCAGTTTTCAACGCATAACTATTAAAAAGTAAATATAGGGGAAAAAGCTAAAGTTTAAGGTATAAGAGATGCTTGTACATGATGAAGGCACTGCCATTATCTCGCCCTCAATGAGAAAGCGTGGAGCAAATGACTTCGCTGAGCATTGGGTGAGATCCAACTTTGTTGGCTTCTTCCATATCAATAAGATGCTGTTCATTCATCATCATTGATTATATGTTATATATGATCAACTGCCCATGCGCTACCCATCTAATACCGATGGTCACAAGGGACACTTATTCTTAGATGAGGGAATATGAGCCCAACAACCAGGTTGTTTATGTTTTGTGGTGCATATTGGTTTCAATGCCTTGGTCATGATGCTGCATATTGTTTGCTGACATAATAGCATATATCCAGGGGTTATTTGGGCAGTGCTGTGCATAGGGTGGACATATGGACATGTATGTATGGTGAAAAATTAGTACTCATCTGTCCTCCATCACATGACACTTTCTGACCACAATAGCACTCTAGGCACTTTTATACCACAATATACAAGCGGTGGTGTGC
The DNA here is from genome assembly GCF_039654945.1 of Dendrobates tinctorius. Lineage (NCBI taxonomy): Eukaryota > Metazoa > Chordata > Amphibia > Anura > Dendrobatidae > Dendrobates > Dendrobates tinctorius. The sequence continues at coordinate 14,737,518 of NW_027361827.1, forward strand.
CTCATATGTGGTCATATGTTTAGTTGCGAACAGTGGCCCATTTTAAGTAAGTACACCTGACAGATCTATCTGTACATATAGATCTGGGTAACTTGCAGATAATAACCCCAGGTCCCTTAGGTCAGTGGACTTTAAGCCCTTCTACATTGTCAGCATTGGTTTTATAACGCCCCTTATTTTTCCCTTTTCTTTTTTCTGTTTATTCTTGGCATTAGGGTTCCCTTTGTCACTAGGGTTCTTTCTATGTGTTTGTTATGTACATTTTTTATTGAGACCTAGTAAAGGTTACATTTTAACATATCCATTTGCTACTTACATACTTGATATTATTGGATTGTTCGCTCCTGCTTGTTATCTTAATTTTAAGGTACGTAAAATGGTATTAGACACATATTCATTCAGAATTAGATGTTAAAGGTTCCAAAAAAAGACATTTGCAGAGCAAAGAGCAGGAATTGCACATCATTTTTGCATGTGTCAGGCAGATTGCATTATGACATTTGTGACATTCATAATTAGAAAGCCTTCTGTTTCCGCTTTCCGTGGTGCAGGTGGTGCATCCCCTTCTTTTGGGAGGTGGTAGAGGTGGTGGATTTTCACGATCATCTTCTGGCCAGAGCCTTTTGATCCGAACTTGAAGGCTAGAAGGGACACTGATAGTTTTCATACTTCTCCTGCGTAGCTCTCCAAGCACTAGATCATGGGCCAAATTTTTCAGATAATGGATAAAATGAAAAGCGATCTCCATGGAGCGCTGGCGTGAGCCACACCAGTGGGGAGGACGGTAGATGACAAGCCCAAGACAGCACCTGCCGCAGACCCTCGTTGAGGGACAGTAACTGTAGAGCAATGAACCGCAGTCAGGAGGGCGCCAAGGACAAGAGGGAAATCTGTTTGATGTCTTTATTCCACAACGCGTTTCAACAGCAGGACGCTGTCTTCCTGCTGTTGAAACGCGTTGTGGAATAAAGACATCAAACAGATTTCCCTCTTGTCCTTGGCGCCCTCCTGACCGCGATTCATTGCTCTAAAATTTTTCAGATAGACTCGTCTACGGAGTGGTTGAAGCTGGTTTTCAAAGTAAATCACTTGTGAATTTATACCACCCAAATTCAGCATAGTGAAAAATATGACCATTGGCCAGCGCCTGGAGTTTCTGCTGACGCTGAAAGTTGAGCACATCTGATCAGCTGTATCAACACCCCCTTTGGTTGCTTTATAGAATGTAATTATTACCGTTTTTTTGTGCTTCAGACCCAGGATTGTTGGCATCATCATCATGAATGGTTGAGACAAGAATTACATTTTTATTTTCGCGTGGTACATTGGAAACAAAAACCTTTCCAATATTGAATGCAAACATACTGCTGTACTGTTGTCTCCTTTTCACATTTACAAACTGTGGCGGCAATTCTTTATTACTTTTTCTTACAGTACACCTACATGTCAAAGCTTCTGCATTTTCAGATAATCAACCTGATCACAAATTGAAAACCAATTGTCAGCTGTTATATTGCGACCCGATCCAAATAAGGGCTCATCCATTCTTTTCACAACATCACTGGGTTTGTTGCTGACACGATGTGGACCTTCTGGCAGATTTCCGGCATAAATTTCAAGGTTGTATGTGTAGGTCTTCCTGGCATCAACAAGGGCATAAATTTTAATTCCATATTTGTTAGGCTTTGATGGAATGTGCTGACGAAATGCACATCTGCCACGAAAACCAGGGAGCATTTCGTCAATAGTGAGATTCGCCCCAGGGCAATGGCTTTTCTTAAGTTGTCAACAATTTTTTGGAATAAATCGCGAATCGGAGCAAGTCGGTCATATGTTTTACGTTGAGTTCGGGTAGTTCTGTCGTCAAACTGAAGGCAACAAATTAGAATCTTGAATATATTTAAACACATAACAAGGCCAAATTTTTCTATTCCATCACCTTCTATACCCAAAAGTTCCTCCAAACTTTGGAGATTGGCCATGTAAGCTCTTGCAAAGTATAACAATCCAAAAAAATCCCTCAGTTCTATTTCATCTGTGGGCTTGATGATTCTGTTGCAGATGAACTTGTCCTTTATAATGTCTATATATTGATTTGTGTATGTGACAATAGAGTCCAGAATGTCATCTGTGAAAAACTATTCCAGCTTTCAGCTGCAGTTCTAGCACTCCTATTTATCTGTAGGAAGGTGAGTGCGAATGTTTGGAGGTTCCCTACCTTTAGTTTGCATGGGTGACTTATTACTCCATTTGTTTGTTTTTTTTATCTCTTCCCATATAACATGTTTCTATATCTTCTTCATTCTCATCACTCTGACCAGCTTGCTTGTTTCAGAATCAATTTCTCATACTTCCATCTCATCATGAGAATAAATCTCACTTTGTTCTCCTAAATCCTCATGCAGTGTGGGGTCTGCATCATCATCATCATCCAACAGCATCTTCACTTCATGAATATAAAGGGGTTTTGACAAGTCATACATTTTCCTCTCCATTTCATCAGATAATCTGAAGCAAGAGAGAGAATATGTGTTAGGGAACAATGTGTCTAAGAAGCACACTTTCATTTGTAAGAAAACCTTACTTATTTCTTTGAAATATCCACAAACTTTGCACTATCCATTCATAAAACAAGCTAACTTAACAGTTGTGATGACTAAAAACATAAAATACCAACCTTATATAGTGTTAGGTGTTCGGGAACAATGTGTCTGAGAAGCCAGCACAGTTAAGTTAGGGTGTTCACACGTAGCGTTTTCGCGGCATTTTTAAACGCTCGATTTTTGCCGCGAAAGCGCAAAAAAAAAACAGCATCCCATGCAATCCTTTGGGATTCCGCAATGCTGTGCTAATGCAATTCCGCCGCAGGAAAATCTGCAGCATCGCGGAAAAATACGCAGCATGCTCATTAATTTTGCGGAATTGCGGCGATACCGCCCACATAAGAATGCATTGTTTTGCTTACTTTCCGCATGTGGCTGTGCCCACCATGCGAAATGTAAGCAGAACATTTGCGGATGGTACCCATGGTCCGGAGGAGAGGAGACTCTCCTCCAGGCTGTGGGTACCATATCCCTGTAAAAAATAGAATTAAAATAAAAAAATCGTCATATTCTCACCTTCCGATGTCCCTCGCAGCGTCACCAGGCCTCAGCGATTCTGCCGGCAGGTCCCGTTCCCAGTGATGCATTGCGATAATGACCTTTGATGACGTTACGGTCTCGCGAATCCATAGTGGTCTCGCAAGATCGCGACATCATCAAAGGTCATTGCCGCAATGCATCACTGGGAACGGGACCTGCTGGGAGCATCACGATGATCGGGAAGGCTGCGTGGGACGTCGGAAGGTGTGAAAAACACGATTTTTTTATTTTTTTTTATTATTTTTAACATTAGATCTTTTTACTACTGATGCTGCACAGGCAGCCTCAATAGTAAAAAGTTGGTCACACTCATCAAACACTATGTTTGACGAGTGTGATTGACAAGTTGGTCAGTTTGCCAAGCGATGCTCCAGATCTAATTACGCTTGCAAATCGCTAGTTTTTCCTTGGGAAATAGGCAGAAATTAAAATGGGATTTGCTCGCTTATTTCCTGCGGAATGGAATTCCGGAATTCCCGTGGAAGTTTCCACGTCAATTCTGCAATGTGTGCACATAGCCTTATATCTGCTCTCCTGAGTCTCTGCAGTACATCTGTGATATCAGGCTTCACAAAGCATCAAGAGTCAGGAAGGTATTTGGGAGTGGAGGATTTCCTGACAATCTGGGGAGGAGGGAGAAATGAAACTAAAAGAGCTGCGCCTGTCAGATCAGTTGTTCCTGATGGAGGGTTAAACTCTTGGTGACATATGCACAGAACAGGCTTGGTAACCTGAGAGTAACTTCCAAATTGTGATTGCTCCAATTCAACAGTTTAACCTCTAAGATTGTACTGTCAATTATAGCAGCATCAGTTTAGAGGTTAGAAATTGGGTGGTAATGCAGGCTTCCGATCGCGTTCTTATTGCAGCCAGGGGCCTACTGAAGGTCCCCATGTCTGCCTTGATACATCTATGATAGGAGCTTGGTAATTATTCAATAAACCAAATTCTATTGCTGATCCTATATTGTGAAAAATATAGAAAATGTAAATCACCCCCTTTTCTCAAAATGTAAATGATATCTAAAGAGTAAAAAAAAAAAATTAACATTTTTTGTTCTTTTGTGTTGCTGCATGCATATTTGCCTGAACTAACAAAATAAATATTCCATATGAATCTCTATCCTTGGTCACTTCACCTTTCCCCCCCAAAAAATGGAATAAAGAAAGATCCAAAAGTCATTTAAACCCCAACTTGATTTCAGTAAATTCTACACCTAGTCTTGCAAATAAACACTCATACGGCTTATACAGACCAAAAATAAAGTTAGGGGTCCTAGATACGTCTGTGTGTGGTGGCTCTTGAAGCAATGACTCCAGCAGAAGTCCACTCCTTGTGAATCTTCCCCCAAATTTTTGAATGGCCTTTTCTTAACAATACTTTCAGGACTGCGGTTATCCCGTTTGCTTATGCACCTTTTTCTATCACACTTTTTCCTTCCACTCAACTTTCATTAATATGCTTGGATACAGCACTCTGTGAACAGCCAGCTTCTTTAGCAATGACCTTTTGTGGCTTACCCTCCTTGCGGAGTGTGTCAATGACTGCCTTCTGGACATCTGTCAAATCAGCAGTCTACCTCATGATTATGGAACCTACTGAAACAGACTAAAGGACCTTTTTAAATGCTTAGGAAGCCTTTGCAGATGTTTTTTTGTTAATTATTCTAATTTACTGAGATAATGACTTTTGGGTTTCCATTGGCTGTAAGTCATAATCATAACATTAATAGTAATAATAATAATTTTATTTCTATAGCGCCGACCTATTCTGCAGCACTTTACATTTTAGAGGGGACTTGTACAGTCAATAGACATTACAGCATAACAATAGATACATAGATCAAAACAGATACCAAGAGGAATGATGGCCTTGCTCGCAAGCTTACAATCTATGAGAAAAGATAGTCTGATTGCCGTATGTGGAGTCGGGAAGGAATTTTTTTCCCCAATGTGAAGCCTACTGTTTGCCACATGGGTTTTTTTTGCCTTCCTCTGGATCAACATGTTAGGGCAGGTTAGGATAGGATATGGGTTGAACTAGATGGACTTAAAGTCTTCCTTCAACCTTAATAACTATGTTACTATGTAAAAAGGGGAGACACGGAAGGTAGATAGTAACAATTGCTTTCGTTGTTCAGACCAGGCAAAGTGTAAGAAACGGGGGTTCATGTAATGGTGCATGAACCGGTTATCAGCTGAGAATGTAACAATAGAGGGCTATTAAATGTATAAAGCATATGAGAACATGATGCGTGGAACCTGGCTATGGTAAAAGATTTTGAATGGGCAAAACAGGGATAGTTAGCTTAATGCTTTGAGATGTAGGCCAGTCTGAACAAATGCGTTTTTAGGGCACGCTTAAAACTGTGGGGATTGGGGATTAATCGTATTAACCTGGGTAGTGCATTCCAAAGAATTGGCACAGCACATGAAAAGTCTTGGAGACGGGAGTGGGAGGTTCTGATTATTGAGGATGTTAACCTCAGGTCATTGTTAGAACGGAGGGCACGGGTAGGGTGGTATACTGAAACAAGGGAGGAGATGTAGGGTGGTGCTGAGCCATGGAGAGCTTTGTGGGTGAGGCAATAAGTTTGTACTGGATTCTGGATTGGATGGGTAACCAGTGTAATGACTCGCACAAGGTAGAGGCATTGGTGTAACGATTGTTGAGGAATCATCAACATTAGCAGAAATAAACACAAAATAGATCACTACTCTATGTAATATGAGTTTCACTTTTTGTATTGAAGAACTGAAATAAATTAACTTTTTGATGATATTCTAGTTTTGTGAGATGCACCTGTATATCATTAATTCATATGCATCACTGCATTGTTCAATGTGCGTCTAGATTATGACACTGGCATTTTATACTTTAAATTTGGCTATACAAAGACATTCAAATAAATGAGAAATACTTTGGAATCACTTCTATTTGACCTTTGCGAATGATTATTCTGCACCAGTTTACAATATTCTTCATATCTTTGTATTTATTTTAGGTGGCACCAGGACCAATGAAGACTTGCCACTCTGCTTGTATCCCAAAAGTTATTGTGTACTGTTGTAACTGTGGGAGGAAAGGTCATTGTGGTTATGTGAGTATTTAATTGATGTTTTTGATGCTGCCACATTTGTGAAAAAGGAGTCTTTATAATAAAGTGAAAGACCTGATTCTTTTCCCTGTTTGTAGTTTTAACCCTGTGAATATTGAGAACAAATCCTAAAACTTTCAGATGTAACAGTACACACAATAATATTGTATCTTACAGTTATTAGGTTCTTTAGAAGGACGTAGATCTGGGGATTTATTCTGACGGAATATAGGCTGAACTGGATGGACAAATGTCTTTTTTCGGCCTTGCTAACTACCGTATATACTCGAATATAAGCCGAGATTTTCAGCCCGTTTTTTTGGGCTCAAAGTCCCCCTCTCGGCTTATATTCGAGTCATATACACCGGGGGGTCGGAGGGGGGCGGGGGTGTCAGGTCATACTTACCCGTCCTGACGCTGTGTCTTGAGCCCCCAGCTTCTCCCCGTGCTCTCTCTTCCTGCCTTCAGCGGTCACGTGGTGCCGCTCATTAAAACTCATGAATATGTGAATATTAATGAGCGGCACCACGTGACCGCTGAAGGCAGGAAGAGAGAGCGCGGAGAAGCTGGGGGCTCAAGACACAGCGTCAGGACGGGTAAGTATAGCGATACTCACCTGTCCTGTGTCCATCGCTGCTTGCTGCTGTCTGTCATCGGTCAGTGACTTGAGACAGCAGAGGGCGCGGTGACGTGATTAGTGCGCACCGCGCCCCCTGCAGTCTGGACGTCACTGACTGATGACGTGGCAGATAGCAGTGAGCAGCCATGGACGCAGGACAGGTGAGAATCTGACACCCAGCGACGGAGAGGTGAGTATGTCATTTTTTTTATTTTTACATGCTGCAGCAGCGGCAGCATATGGGGGAATAATCTTAAGGAGCTTCTAATGGGGGCAGTATATGGGGGAACAATATGGAGCTTCTAATGGGGGCAGTATATGGGGGTACAATATGGAGCTTCTAATGGGGGCAGCATATGGGGGAACAATATGGAGCTTCTAATGGGGGCAGTATATGGGGGAACAATATGGAGCTTCTAATGGGGGCAGCATATGGGGGAACAATATGGGGCTTCTAATGGGGGCAGCATATGGGGGAACAATATGGAGCTTCTAATGGGGCAGTATATGGGGGAACAATATGGAGCTTCTAATGGGGGCAGCATATGGGGGAACAATCTATGGAGCTTCTTATGGGGGCAGTATATGGGGGAACAATATGGAGCTTCTAATGGGGGCAGCATATGGGGGAACAATCTATGGAGCTTCTTATGGGGACAGTATATGGGGGAATAATCTATGGAGCTTCTTATGGGGGAATAATCTATGGAGCATTTCCCACCCTAGGCTTATACTCGAGTCAATAAGTTTTCCCAGTTTTTTGTGGCAAAATTAGGGGGGTCGGCTTATACTCGGGTCGGCTTATACTCGAGTATATACGGTATGTTACTATGTTAGTTACACTAAAGAAGTGACGTACAGGATATTCGTAGATGACTAAAGTGGAGGCCTTGAGTGTGGATACTGTTATGCTGCTAGACAACCAGAAGACTCCTTAACTCCTAAAGGACAGACTGTGATTTGCTCTCCACAGTTATAGCAGAAAAAGCATAAACTGTAATTTTTTATCCATGCAAAATACCCAGTTAAAGGGAACCTGTCACCCCCACAGGCGTTTTTAACTAAAAGAGCCACCTTGTGCAGCACTAATGCTGCATTCTGTCAAGGTGGCTCTTTTAGTTGGGGTCCCTTCCACCGCTGAAAGAATCGTTTTTATGTCCACTGACATCACATGATGTCTTCTTTCTCGCGCCTGCGTGGACGCGCGGCCCGAGATCCCGCCCCTCAGTCTCTTCTGATTTATTTCACACTGCGGGGCGGGATTTCGGGCCGCGCGTCCACGCAGACGCGAGAAGGAAGACGACATGTGATGTCAGTGGACAGGCAGCGCTAGCTGCACATGCCCAAGAAACAAGATTACAGCGCAGGCGCTGGATAAATAGCTGAACGCTGAGGAGGCGGCGCCCAGAAGAATGGCGGAAATGACTGATGGCTGTGAGGCGTCTGTGTCCGGGGGGAAAGACCTGCCCCCCCCCCCCCCGGACGAACTAGAGGTATGAGTGACAAGTTATAAAAACGATTCTTTCAGCGGTGGAAGGGACCTCAACTAAAAGAGCCACCTTGACAGAATGCAGTATTAGTGCACAAGGAGGCTCTTTTAGTTAAAAACGCCTGGGGGGGTGACAGGTTCCCTTAAAAAAAAAAAATACTAGATATATAATTGCCGTATTGCTGGTATTAATAAGGCTGCAGGAAAACATTGCATCTTCATTGACACTTTCCAAAAATGCACAGTGTAGTATTTCAAATGTTATACCACCTTTTTAAATAGAAGAGTTTTTCTAAAATCCTGTTAATTAACTGCTATAATGAAAAAAAATTGTGATTGATGTTTTTCAGGAGTGCAATCAAAGGAGAATGTATAGCTCAATGTACCCCAGCTGTGAGCTTGTGTTCACCTATGATCAGAAGCAAGATATCTGTAGAAGGAATTGGAGGGTAAAACAGAAGTTGAAAGGTGACAAAATAAAAATATATACTGTGAATGTTACATTATGGTACATATGCAGACAAATTCTAGGCATTTCACTGTATGCGAATATAACAAGCATTTTTCAAATAAGGAGTTAAATGTATTATATATATACACTCACTGGCCACTTTATTAGGTACACCATGCTAGTAAGGGGTTGGACCCCCTTTTGCCTTCAGAACTGCCTCAATTCTTCATGGCAGAGATTCAGCAAGGTGCTGGAAGCATTCCTCAGAGATTTTGGACCATATTGACATGATGGCATCACACAGTTGGCGCAGATTTGTCGGCTGCACATCCCTGATGCGAATCTCCCGTTCCACCACATCCCAAAGATGCTCTATTGGATTGAGATCTGGTGACTGAGGAGGCCATTTGAGTACAGTAAACTCATTGTCATGTTCAAGAAACCAATCTGAGATGATTCGAGCTTTATGACATGGCGCATTATCCTGCTGAAAGTAGCCATCAGATGTTGGGTACATTGTGGTCATAAAGGGATGGACATGGTCAGCAACAATACTCAGGTAGGCTGTGGCGTTGCAACGATGCTCAATTGGTACCAAGGGGCCCAAAGAGTGCCCAGAAAAAATTCCCCACACCATGACACCACCACCACCAGCCTGAACCGTTGATACAAGGCAGGATGGATCCATGCTTTCATGTTGTTTACGCCAAATTCTGACCCTACCATCCCAATGTCGCAGCAGAAATCGAGACTCATCAGACCAGGCAACGTTTTTCCAATCTTCTACTGTCCAATTTCGATGAGCTTGTGCAAATTGTAGCCTCAGTTTCCTGTTCTTAGCTGAGAGGAGTGGTACCCAGTGTGGTCTTCTGCTGCTGTAGCCCATCTGCCTCAAAGTTCGACGCACTGTGCGTTCAGAGATGCTCTTCTGCCTACCTTGGTTGTAACGGGTGGCAATTTGAGTCACTGTTGCCTTTCTATCAGCTCGAACCAGTCTGCCCATTCTCCTCTGACCTCTGGCATCAACATGGCATTTCCGGCCACAGAACTGCCGCTCACTGGATTTTTTTTCTTTTTCGGAACATTCTCTGTAAACCCTAGAGATGGTTGTGCGTGAAAATCCCAGTAGATCAGCAGTTTCTGAAATTCTCAGACCAGCCCTTCTGGCACCAACAATCATGCCACGTTCAAAGGCACTCAAATCACCTTTCTTCCCCATACTGATGCTCGGTTTGAACTGCAGGAGATTGTCTTGACCATGTCTACATGCCTAAATGCACTGAGTTGCCGCCATGTGATTGGCTGATTAGAAATTAAGTCTTAACACACAGTTGGACAGGTGTACCTAATAAAGTGGCCAGTGAGTGTGTATATATATATATATATATATATATATATATATATATAATATGGAATATCCATTACTTACCCATTGAAAAAAAAACCTGTCCTATTGAAAATAGAAACAGCATATACTCTACTCCTGGACCGGCACTGTAACAGTACTCGCTTGACACTGTTATGTCACGTGAGCCCTGTAGCCAGTCAGCAGTCCTCAATGTATGCGTTTCATCTGAGGAAAATGTGAGTGAAGCAGCCCATTGGCAGCTACTGATTGGCGGCAGAACTCACAAGACATGTGTTACGTGAGCGCCGGCAACTACGTTGCTTTATCTGCCCCGATCCGGCATGTGAGTATCGGTTTTTATTTTTAATGGGGTAATATTTTATTTAATTAAAGGTTGTCCAAATAGTGGACAACCTCTTTAACGCCTCCCCAACATCTCCCATATAAGTCGAGCGCAAATATATGGAGTGTACTCAGAGGCTGAATCCACGTCATACCCAGCAGATAATGGCTGGGTGTTGCACTAGGATCTGCCTCTAAAAGCCGTAGTTGTTAAATGCCGCTGTCAATGTGTGACTGCAGCTTTTACAGCACAGGGGCATATCGTTTCACGTGCCCATCAGCCACACTCGACATAATTACAAGTTGCTAATTGGTTACTCTGGCGCCTGAGGGTCTGCTGAAGACGCACATGTTTGCCATCACAAATCCCCATTGAAACCCAGCCTTGGCATCAAGGGAGACCGTGATTTTTAATATGTATAGCAATACTAAAGTATTGCTGTATATAGCATAGGCAATCAGACGATCACAAGTTCAAAGTCCCCCAAAGAAAGTAACAAATAAAGTAAAAAGTAAAAATTCCAAACTTTCAAAATATAAAATCAAATAACATGAACGTTAAACACTATAAACAGAAAAAAAAGTTTGAACCTCCAAAATTGCGTCTTTTTTGGTCGCCACAATGACACAAAAAATTAAGTAAACAATGAAAAGGTCATATCTATCAAAAATGGTGTCAGCTCATCTCGCAAGAAACCCTCACGTCTCCATAGACCGAAAAATGATAATATTAAAGTTCTCAGAAAATGGCGACACAAACCAAACATTGTCTATTTGTATTTTATACAAATTTCCTAATTTTTTTCACCCCTAATATAATAAAAGCACTGGGAAAATTTGATATCTTCATAATCAGACTGACCTGGAGAATATTGATGCCAGGTCACTTTTACAGCACAATGAATAGTGTGAAAACAAAGGCCAAAGAACATCAGAATTGCATTTTTTTTTTTTTGCTGTTCCACCCAACTATCAATTTTTTTCCTGTACATTGCATTGTAAAATGAATGATGTCATTCAAAATTACAACTCATCCTGCAACAACACAAGCCCGCATACGTTTATGTGGATGGAAAAATAAAAATGGTATCCCAATTAGAAGGGGAGGAATAAACTAGAACATAAAAGCCGAAATTGCCACCGTGGGAAGTGATTAAAGCAAAATTCTCATCTTAAACATTTACGATACATCCATGGGTTTATAAGTGGATTTCTGCGGTATTCTATAACCCCTTCACATGCACACTGCAGGACCTGCATTCCCGCAAAGCGCAATATATATACGGTGCCGCTATTTGTTCTTACCATTCTGCATCGTGCGGTGACTGAGTAAAGATGGCTGCTGTCTCTGACAGGAGGCCATCCCTGTACACCGCGCCGAGAGACTGTACCCTCCCCCCCGCCGTCTAAGACAGCACCAATCACAGCAGTCACAATGGATGGGGTGATCGCGATATCACATCTCCTGATTAACCCCTTTGGCGCTGATTGGCTGAAAAATATTTACTAACCAATCAGCGCCAAAGGGGTTAATCTAAAATAGCAATCACCATCTATATTTCAGAGTTGGCGTGTAGAGCGGTTCTATACCCCCTCTGTGTACCTGAGAGAGAGAAAATTATTGATGGCCAGGGCGATCCTCCTGCGATCTGTGCTGGCTGCTATGTGACTAATCTGTGATCACAGCAGCAGCAGTTCTCCATTCCCTGTTCCAGTTTCACCCGCCAACCCACCACTTCCAATTACAGCCACTCCCAATTATATTTTTTGCGCGCGCGGCGTCCTGCACTGAGTAATCATGCTGTGCCCGTGGCCGCAGCTTTTTGATCAGTATTGCTGCTGATCAGAGTCTGCACCAAAGGACTTTTTCGTTTTTCTGATTTTGTTTTAGAAAAAAATAGTACAGGGTAGCTTTTTTTTCTTTTGCAAAAAAAAAAAAAATGATCTCTGGCTAATTTATTAGCTAGTGCATTAGGAGAGCGTACTTTGAAGTGTTAGTGATGTCCATTTTTCTTTAAAAAAAAAAAGTTAACTCCGAGTAACTTTATAGGCAGGGCATTAGTGTAGTGAACGTCACTAATTTTTTTTTATACATACTTATTTTTTTTTTTTTTTTTTTTACATCTACTAAATTTTCTTTTCATTTTTTTTCTTCTGTGTTTCGTCTTCATTTTTCCTTTTTACCTTTTTCTCTACGTTTGTCTCTATACTTTTTATAATAAATAGTACCCTTTACAGAAGCCCCACACAATACACGTGTAAAAGCACCACTTATATATCTCCAGTGTTTTAAAGAATAAAAGAAAAATGGCCCATTTGTCAAGAAGATGCTGTTCACCAGAGGAGGCATACGCTTTACTTGCGTTCGACACGGTTTCAGGCAGTGAGGAAGATCCCTCATTCCTCTATTTCTCTTCCTCCTCATCTAGTGAGGAAGGGGCCCCCAGCAAGACGCCCTATGGCCCAAGCAACCCCTACAGCAATCCATCCGATATGGACTCCACCCCCTGAAAATAATCAACCTTTTATTCCTGATTTCATCAGCAGCTCAGGAATCCAATCTGAAATTACAGGCCTCACTGAAATTGACTTTTTCATATTCTTTTTCAGCTAGGAAATAATATATCCTCTCGTGGCCCTGACAAATTTGCGTGCCCATCAATTTTTCATCCAAAATCTTACTTCATCATATGCCAGATGGACCCCTGTAAATGCACAACCCCCCCACTTCTCCTGTCTTCCTTCCTTCCTTCAGCGGTCACGTGGTACCGCTCATTAAACTCATGAATATGCACATATTTATGAGTTTAATGTGCGGTACCACATGACCGTAGAAGAAGCCGGGCTGCAGAGACCGCGCCAGGAGGGGGTAAGTATATGCAATATTCACCTGTCCTGGGTCCATCGCTGCTCGCTGCTGTCTGCTGCATCTTGTGTCAGCGACATTTAGGCAGCAGAGGGCACGATGATGTGGTTAGTGAACGCTGCGCCCTCTGCTGGCTCTACAGTCACTGACACAGGAAGCGTCAGACACCAGTGAGCAGCGATGGACCCATACAGGTGAATATCTCAGGTGCCGGTTCCTGAGCGAGCAGCGACAACGGCACCTGGCCCCCAGCGAGGAGAGGTGAGTATGGCATTTTTTTTTTATTCAGCTGCATATAGGAGCATCTTATGGGGGGCAGCATAAGGGGGCATATTCTATGGAGCAGCATATGGGGGCATAATCTATGAAGCATTTTATGGGGGCATAATCTATGGAGCATCTTATGGGGGCAAAATCTATGGAGCATTTTATGGGACATAATCTATGGAGCATCTTATGGGGGAATAATCTATAGAGCATCTTATGGGGCATATTCTATGGCGCATCTTATGGGGCCATAACCTTTATGGAGCATTATATGGGGCATATTATTCTATGGAGCATCTTATGGGGCCATTATTAACCTTTCTGCAGCATTATATGGGGTGTATTTTGAATGGAGCATCTTATAGGGCCATCATGAACTGTATGGGGCTCCTGATTCAATATGGATATTCAAAAACATTTAACCTACTGATGTCTCAATTAATTTACTTTTATTGGTATCTATTTTTATTTTTGAAATTTACCAGTAGCTGCTGCATTTTCCACCCTAGGCTTATACGCTGAGTCAATAAGTTTTCCCAGTTTTTTGTGGCAAAATTAGGGGGGTCGGCTTATACTCAAGTCGGCTTATACACGAGTATATACGGTAGGTTTTAAACACACTGACCATCATACAATGTTAGTGTCAAAAGATATATTTCAAAGCTCCTGAGGCCAGAAGATATGATAATTAGAGGGTCAAACTTAGAGAAGTTATCTGATATCCACAAATATCAAGAGTCCCTAGTGTCCGCAGGGTCTATTAGGGTCTCTAGGGGCAACCATCGTGGAGCGGGGGCGCCACAACTTTTCCTCCCTAGGGTGCCAACCTCCGCAGCCAGGAAGGTGTGAGCATAGTTTACACCAGGGACTTCCAGTTCTCCCCATTTTTAAAACTGGTTCTTTTGAGCACTTTGTTTTTGTTGTTGATTTGTTCACTTTTGGTGTGAACCCATTTTTCTGGTTCTTTTATCAATAAAGTACGCCTGTAAATGCTTCAGAAATGATGACATTTTGACGCATTGTGCTACATATGGGCATAGTTAGAAAACCAGAGCTTTGTCAATACTGGAGTACTAATATACTCTACAGCACATCGTTATACCGTATGGCGATGAGAAGGACACAATTTGAAGCGATCCAATAATATTTGCATTATCGTGATAATACGCAGTGTCCTCCCCGAGACGATCCTAGTTTACGTGTATATAAGATTCAGCCAGTGGCAGAACACATCAGCAGAAAATTTGCTGAGGCGTACAACCTCCAAAGGGACATCAGAATAGATGAATCACTGGTTCATTTCAAAGAGAGGCTAAAATTCTGACAATACCTGCCCAGTAAGACGGCCAGGTACAGAATTAAATTGCACAAACTGTGCGAGAGTACCTCAGGATACACCCACAGATTTAGGGTTTATGAAGGGAAGGACACCCAGATTGACCCCTCTGAATAGCCCCCCTGTCTTGGGGATGAATGGGAAAATTGTGATGGAATTGCACCCACTGCTGGTTAAGGGTTATCACCTCTTCATAGGGGAAGAGGACTTGAACTCTATAGCGCCACCTGTTGGTAGTAGTGATCCTACAAGTCACAATCAACCCTTTAACGAATCTTGTAATATGACTTAGGATAAAAGCCAAATCAGAATCTCAATTTGCAGACAGTGTTTTGGGCTATTGGCCCTCGTCAGTGCAAAGTATGTGCAAATTGCCTCTTCAGAGAGGAAGAGGACTTGAACTCTATAGCGCCACCATTTGGTAGTAGCGATCTTACAAGTCACAAGTTAAAGGGTTGATTGTGACTTGTAGGATCGCTACTACAAACAGGTGGCGCTATAGAGTTCAAGTCCTCTTCCTGTCTGAAGAGGCAATTTGCATATTATTTTCCCAGAGGAGCATTGCACGGCGAATAAGCCTCCTTACATTGACAAGCCAGAGCTGGTGTGTCACTCTCCACAAGGAGAAACCTTACCCCTTAGACCACCTCTTCATAGGTAACTTTTACACCAGCATCCCACTCTTCGAGACCCTCTCTGTCAGAGGTACAGTTGCATGCGGCACCGTGCAAAAAAATCACAGACCTCCCTAAGCCGCTAATTGGGCAACTGCTGAGAGGCCAAAAGCAGAGCCCAATCAGCAACTATATGTTGGTAGTCAAGTATAAGGACAAAACGGATGTCATTATCTTGACCACCATACACCCATGTCACTGTCCAAGGTACCACAAAGCAAGTCTCAAAGCCAGATTTCATCTTGGATTATAATATGCATGTGGGGGCTGTAGATCTTTCAGATCAGGTCCTCAAACCATACAGTGGCATGCAAAAAGCTAAAGTATGGTACGAAAAATTGACCATGCACATTGTACAGATGACACTGTATAATGCTTTTGTGCTGTTTCGATCTGCAAACAATACAGGGACCTTCCTTCAGTTTCAGGAGGTAGTCATCAAGGCCCTAATGTTTGGCACTAAGGAAGCTGAGGGTCCCAGTACTTGATAGGTCTAGTTTCCAAAATGGGGTCACTTGTGGGGGATTTCCACTGTTTAGGCACATCAGGGGCTCTCCATACACGACATGGCTTGAGCAGACAATTCTATCAAAGCCTATGCTCCAAACCATCACTCCTTCCTTTCCGAGCCCTGTTGTGCGCTTAAACAGTATTGTTCCATCACGTATGGGGTATCAGCATAGTCAGGGGAAATTGAACAACAATTTCTCGAGTCCGTTTTCTCCTGTTATCCTTGTGAAAATAAAAAATTGGGAAAAATGTGAATTTTTTTTTATTTTATTTTCATGGCTCAACTTTATAAACTTCTGTGAAGCACCTGGGAGTTCAGGTTGCTCACTGCAGATCTAGATAAGTTCATTGAGGGGGTCTAGTTTCCAAAATGGGGTCACTTGTGAGGGATTTCCACTGTTTAGGCACATCAGGGGCTCTCCATACACGACATGGCTTGAGCAGACAATTCTATCAAATCCTATGCTCCAAACCATCACTCCTTCCTTTCCGAGCCCTGTTGTGCGCTTAAACAGTATTGTTCCATCACGTATGGGGTATCGGCATACTCAGGGGAAATTGAACAACAATTTTTCGAGTCCGTTTTCTCCTGTTATCCTTGTGAAAATAAAAAATTGGGAAAAATGTGAATTTTTTTTATTTTATTTTCATGGCTCAACTTTATAAACTTCTGTGAAGCACCTGGGAGTTCAGGTTGCTCACTGCAGATCTAGATAAGTTCCTTGAGGGGGTCTAGTTTCCAAAATGGGGTCACTTGTGAGGGGTTTCCACTGTTTAGGCACATTAGTGGCTCTCCAAATGCAACAAGGTGTCCGCTCTTGATTACAGCAAATTTTGCTTTCAAAAAGTCAAACTATGCTCCTTCCTTTCCAAGCCCCGCCGAGCCCCCAAACAGTGGTTTTCCCTCACATATGGGGTATCGGCATACTCTGGTGAAATTGCATAACACATTTTGGGGTCCATTTTTCTTTGTTACCCTTATTAAAATTTAAAAAATTGGGTCTAAAGTCAATTTTTTGTGAAAACAGTTAAAATTTCAGTTTTTCCTTCTGGACTGCTTCAGTTCCTGTGAAGCATCTGAAGGGTTAATAAACTTCTTGAATGTGGTTTTGTGCACCTTGAAGGATGCAGTTTTTAGAATGTCACTTTTTAGTATTTTCTCTCGTATAGACCCCTCAAAGTCACTTCAAATGTGATGTGGTCCCTATAGAAAACAATGAGTTTGTAAATTTTGTTGGAAAAATAAGAAACTGCTGGTCAACTTTTAACCCTTCTAACTTCTTAGCAAAAAAAAATGTTTCAAACATTGTGCTGATGTAAATTAGACATGTGGGAAATGTTATTAACTATTTTGTGTGACATAGCAACTCTCTAGTTTAAGGGCATAAAAGTTAGAAATTTTCAAAATTTTTGCCAAATTTGCAATATTTTCACAAATAAACGCCAAAAACATCGAACAAACTTTTCTGCTATCATGAAGTACTATATGTCATGAGAAAACAGTCTCAGAATCGGTGGGATCTTTTAAAGCATTCCAGAGTTTTTACCTCTTAAAGTGACACTGGCCAGAATTAAAAAAAATTGCCCTGGTCAGGAAGGTGATAACAGGTTTCGGGGTGAAGGGGTTAATAGTCATTTATTGATCTGATTATAAACATAAAAGAAAATAAAAAATTTTAAGCAGCAAAGTGTTCACATATCATTATTGGTTATTTTTCACACTTCTACTTTGGTCCCTCAACAGAGCTTCACGAGGCTGGACTAGTGACTTTCGAGGCTGAAGGGTCACACATAGATACAGAAGAAAATTCACCACTTCCGAAAAAACTGAGGAAACGGGAGAAAAAACATAACAAAAAGTTGAAGAAATTAAAAGATTGCTTTGCCGATAAATCCTTTAAGGAGGTGAAAAAACAAAAAAAGAAGTTTCTTCAACATGACGAAGCTGAAGATTACTTTCCTAGAGGAAAACCAGATAAGCCCAAAAAGAATAGAAAAGCCCATGGAAGAAAAAAGCCTGAACATTTATTGTTTAAGGATGTTACCAAGAGTGAGGCATTAGATGGTCAACTGAAAAAAAGCAAAAAGAAGCATCGGAAGCACAAACGTTCTGCTGTAGATCAGAGTTTACTGATGATTAAGCAGAGGAGTAAGAAATCGAAAAATGTTTAATAGTTGCAGAATGAAAAAACTTTTTTAGATCCTGAAATTACAGATCTATCATTCATGTATATTTAAAGGATTATTCCCAGAAAATCAAGTTGCTGATCACTGGGGTTCAGCCACTTGGGAACCCTAGCGATCCTGAAATAAAGGCTTTGAAAGTCCAAGAAACAGGCCCCTGCAGTCCTGTCCTGAAAGGAGCAGAGGATCATCCTCTCATTTCATTGTCTATGGTACCAGTGGGAATTGCAAAGCTTTGTACTCGGCAGTATAGATGAATGGAGCAGAGGCTGAGCATAGATACCTCTGCTTTATTCATGTCAATGCTGCAGAACCCCTATCTCTGGCCTACAAAGCCCTAATCTCATGGTCACTTGGGGTTTGAGCAGTCGGACCCCCTGTATCGGCAAGTTATCTCCTATTCCATGGATGGGGGAAAACATGATATTTTAGGAATAACCATTTAACCTGTGCCATACATGATGCCCTCCATTCCTTGTTCCCAGTTGTAATTCTGTTTTGGAGAAGTATCTGGTTTTACACTCAGGGATAATCTGCTGCATTGTTGAATGAAGGTTGCTTAATAAAAGAAAAGTTTGGATTTTTGTAAACATCAAAACATAAAACTTTGCTCTGTTGTCTTTTGTTTTTATTCGTGTTTCCATCTTGTCTTCTACACATCTTGCAAAGTTATTTTTAAAACACCCGATATTACTTGCTTATTTAGTTTACTCAATAAATGAGCTGGGAAGTTGATGTGCAGCACAGTGGCTCAATGGTTAACACTGTTGCTTTGCAGTGCTGGGTTCAAATCCCACCAATGACAACATCTGCAAGGAGTTTGTATGTTCTCACTGTGTTTGTGTGGGTTTCCTCCAAGGATATGGAATTTAGATTGCGAGCCCCAGTGATGATGGTATTTATAAAGTGCTGTGGAATTAATGGTGCTATATGAGTGAGTAAAATAAATATGCTTACAGACTGAAGAAGCCATTTAAAAGGGAATCTGTCACCCTATTTCTCACCAGCTGCTGGCACCGACATCAGGGGCTTATCTACAGCATTCTGTAATACTGTAGATAAGCCCCCGATGTAACCTGAAATATAGGAAAAATGAGTTATATTGCACTCACGCAGGGGGGTCCTGGTCCAGCTCGGGTCCGATGGGTGTCGCCGTCCTGTCCGGCGCCTCCCTTCTAACGGTGACATCTTCTTCTTTGCTACCTGTCGTGGGTCCTGCACAGGCGCACTACTCTGCCCTGTTGAGGGCAAGAGCAGAATACTGCAGTGCGCAGGCACCGGACCTCTCCCAGCGCCTGCACACTGCAGGACTCTGCTCTGCCCTCAACAGGGCAGAGCAGTGCGCCTGCGCAGGAGCCGTGACAGGCAGCAAAGAAGACGTCACCGTTAGAAGAAGGGATGCGCCGGACCATGACACCCATCGGACCCGAGCCGGACCAGGACCCCCCTGTGTGAGTGCAATATAACTCGTTTTTCCAATATTTCAGGTTACATCGGGGGCTTATCTACAGTATTACAGAATGCTGTAGATAAGCCCCTGATGTCGGTGCCAGCAGCTGATAGGTGAAAAATAGGATGACAGATTCCCTTTAATAACCATCTAGTAAGATTAGATTATATGTACGTTGAAAATAAAGTTGTTGTACTCCGACATGTTGCAATTGACTAATCATTGTAGAAATAATCTTTAGAACTGTGCAATCATATGTTGCAGGGGTATTAATGCTTTACAGTATAAACGCAGTATAAACACTGGAACACTAAACCCAGTCTTCAGGAGTTTTTGCATGTTCAAGATACAACGTGTTTTAGCAATCCTGTAGAGCAGACACTTGCAGTACTTATTCCATCCATAAAATCACATGTTGATAAGCATTACGTCATCAGATTGCCCTTGGTACTAGCCAAATTAAAAGATCTCTAAGCATTGATTATCCTGATTGTTTCTACATTTCCCCTGGCTCTCCTGGAGAAATTTGCAGCTGGATACTCACTTTCCCTCCAGTGTCTCCACAGGGGAAACGTAGTCTGTTAGGCTACATCCACCCATCTGTGTGAATTTTACCATCCAAGAGAATCAGACCAGTTTTTTTTCTAATGTTTCAGCTGTATTGAGTCTTCACTGCATCTGTTTTTTCTCAACCGTGTTTTTTTTCACTGAGGGAGTATCTTTCTTTCGAGGAATCTTTTTCTTAGCTTGGGAACAAAGTCACATGTTCTACTCAAATTTAGTAACAGATTGGTGAAATGCGGATGCAAAACAGGAACAAATAGGAAGCTTTCCGATTTGTATCCATGTTTCACAGATCCCCGTAGCTGCAAACACAAATTAGAATAGGAACTCCTCTGAGTCTCCCGAATGAGTATATAGATCCATGAAAACTCTATGGGACCATGCGCTGTTCAAGGAATAAAACAGACTGCACACAGGTTTTTGAATATAGCCTTTTAATTAGTTACTCTGTGACTTTGTGCTGTAATAGAGATTATAGAAAGGGATTGTTAAAGTAACTTTACAGTGCATTTGTCTAATGGTTGGAACGATATACAGTTATAAGGGGAAGCTACCAGGCAATAACATCAGTTACATCAACAAAACAAAGGTAACAGGGCTGCCACCAGTAATTTCAGGGTCTCATACTTGCAAAATTTTCAGGACCCCTTTAAACTCCACCCCAGCTCTGCCTCCATCCCTTGAACATTCCATAGGTCCACCGCTCTCTTGGAAAAACTCCACTTCTGCACCTAATTCTCAATCACACATTAACAGTTCCCATCAAACACCATATCACATATATAGCCAGCAGCTTTTATTTTGGCTAAAAGATTTTTTTAAGCCGCCACCATGACAAGGTAGACTCTTTTGGTAGGGCCCTACTCTACTCTAACTTACTAAACATTTGTTAAAATATCCAGTACTCTTTAGGTATATTTTTATTTATTTTTCTTTAAGGGAACATGTCACATACACTTTTTAAAAAGGACAATAATACCATATGCAAGGGACAAATACCATCACACAATGATCGGATCACCTATAATCCCTATAATGCGGCAGATGGAGGCACTGTGGACACCGGCTGACCTGTGATCCGGCGCTGTCGGTCTTTTTAGGATTATATAAAAGTGTCGTCGGCCACAGTTTTCTGCAGCTCTGAGAAAAGGACAACACTGAACAGAGTCCAGAGTAACTCTGCTGCCTCATTATATAGAGTGGATCTCTCAAAGGTATCATCTGAATTGCGTCACTCGGAGATTTAGATGGAAACCCTGATGTAAGTGTTCAGAGTAGAGCACCGGATAAATGTGATCCCAAATGTTATTCAAAATGTTCCCAGCAAAAGCTTCAAATCAGTCCACAAAAAAGGAAGTTCCCACTTGGGTCCATCATCTGTTAAAGAAAATATAGGGGCTTCCATGTTACTGGTAGCACAAAGGCTCTGGAAAAGCGCTATGGCTCCTCGCTCCTCAAAAGAAATGTAGCAAATTCTGAGCTCTGAAATCCAAATGCCCCCTCCCTTCTGAGCCCCAGTGTGCCTAAACCACAGTTAGCGTCCACATATTTGACATTTTTGTAGCGATGAGAGCCCTCCTAATATATGGGTGCATGTCTCCAGAAGCATGAGATGGGCATAATATACTGGTCACAACGGCAGTTTGCAATTTTCACTCAGCAACATCCACTGCTGGTTGCAAAAGACTCGTGGAGTCAAAATCATCACTAAACCTGTAGATAAATTCCCAAAGGGGTATATTTTCCAAAATGGGGTCATTTGAGGGGGGATTCTGCTATTCTAGCACTTAGGGCCTCTGTACATAGAGTCTGCATACTATTACAGGAAAATCTGCACTCCAGGAGGCAAATAGTGCTCCGTCCTGCCCGAGTTTCCCTATTGCTTAAGCAGTACTGTACAGCACATATGGGGTATTTCTACATTCAACAGAAATTGTACATATTTTGGTGCCATTTTTACCCATTTCCCAGTGTGAAAATGTAAAATATCGGGATAGAGCTAAATTTTGATAGTAAAAATGTACCGTATATACTCGCGTATAAGCTGAGATTTTCAGCCCATTTTTTTGGGCTGAAAGTCCCCCTCTTGGCTTATACACGAGTCATATACCTGGGGGTCAAAGGGGGAGCGGGGGTGTCAGATCATAGTTACCCCCCCAGCGCGTCTCTGCAGCCCCCCCGCTTCTACGGTCTCCCTTCAGTGGTCACGTGGTACCGCTCATTAAACTCATGAATATGCGCATATTTATGAGTTTAATGAGCGGTACCACATGACCACTGAAGGAAGGAAGGGGACCGTAGGAGAAGCCGGGCTGCAGAAATCGCGCCAGGAGGGGGTAAGTATATTCGATATTCACCTGTCCCCGTTCCCACACTGCTCACCGCTATCTGTTGCGTCCTGTGTCAGTGACGTTTAGCCAGCAGAGGGCGCGATTACGTGGTTAGTGCGCGCTGCGCCCTCTGCTGGCTGGACAGTCACTGACACAGGACGCAGCAGACAGCAGTGAGCAGCGATGGACAGGTGAATATCTCAGGTGCCAGGTCCTGAGCGAGGGGCGACACCGGCACCTGGCCCCCAGCGAGGAGAGGTGAGTACGGCAATTTTTTGCAGCAGCATATGGGGGCATATTCTATGGAGCAGCGTATGGGGGCATATTCTATGGAGCAGCATATGAGGGCATATTCTATGGAGCAGCATATGGGGTATATTCTATGGGGCAGCATATGGGGGCATAATCTATGGAGCATCTGAAAGGGGCCATAAACTTTATGGAGCATTATATGGGGCATATTATTCTATAGATCATCTTATGGGGCCAACATTAACCTTTCTGCAGCATATGGGGCGTATTTTGTATGGAGCATCTTATGGGGCCATCATGAACTGTATGGAGCATTATATGGGGCTCCTGATTCAATATGGATATTCAAAAACATTTAACCTACTGATGTCTCAATTAATTTTACTTTTGGTATCTTTTTATTTCTGAAATCTACCAGTAGCTGCTGCATTTTCCACCCTAGGCTTATACATGAGTCAATAAGTTTTCCCAGTTTTTTTGTGGCAAAATTAGGGGGGGGTCGGCTTATACACGAGTATAAACGGTAATTATTTTTTTTCTTCACTGCCCAATGATATAAAATTCTGTGACCCACCTGTATTGTCAATATAATTATTGCACACCTAGATGAATTAAATGAGATGTAGCTTGTAAAATGGGGTCTCTTATGACGGGGTTCTGCTGTTCTGGCATCTCCGGGGCTCTGCCAATGTGACATAGCACCCTCAAACCAGTCCAGCAAAATCTGAACTCCAATATAGTGCTTTTTCCCTTCTGAGCTTTGCACTGTGCCTCAAAAGTAGTTTTCAACGACATTTGAGGTGTCGGCGTACACAGGAGAAATTGCACAACAAATTTTGGGGTCCATTTTTTTCTGCTATCCTTGTCAAAATGAAAAAAATTGGAGCTAAAACATTTTTTGTGTGGAAAATATATTTTTTTTCATTTTTACAGATTTACGTTGTAAAATTTGGTAACGTACTTGTTGGTTCAAGGGCCTCACTACATATCTAAATGAATTCCTTGAGAGGTCTAGTTTTCAAAATGGGGTCACTTGTGTGGGGTTTCCATTGTTTATGCACATCTGGGGCTCTCCAAATGCGACATGACACCTGCAGACAATTCTATCAAAGTCAGCATTCCGAAAAGTTACTCCTTCCTTTCTGAGCCCTGCTATGCTCCCAAACAATCGTTTTACCCCACATAAAGTGGGTACAGAAAGTATACAGACCCTTTAAATTTTTCACTCTGTTTCAATTTGGTAAATTCAAAAAAGTACATTTTTTTCTCTTTAATGTACGCTCTGCACCTCATCTTGACTGAAAAAAAAGAAATGTAGAAATTTTTGCAAATTTACAGTATTTAAATAAAAACTGAAATATCACATGGTCATAAGTATTCAGACCCTTTGCTTAGACTCTCATATTTAAGTCACATGCTGTCCATTTCCTTGTGGTCCTCCTTGAGATAGTTCTACTTCATTGGAGTCCAGCTGTGTTTAATTAATTGATAGGCTTTGATTGTAAAGGTACTCATCTGTCTATATAAGAGTTCATAGTGTATGTCAGACCAAATGAGAATCATGAGGTCAAAGGAACTGGCCATTGAGCTCAGATACAGAATTGTGGCAAGACACAGATCTGGCCAAGGTTACAAAAGAATTTCTGCTGTACTGAAGGTTCCTACGAACACAGTGGCCTCCATAATCCTTAAATAGAAGAAGTTTGGGACCACCAGAAGTCTTCCTAGACCTGGCCGTCCAGCCAAACTGAGTAATCATGGGAGAAGAGCCTTGGTGAGAGAGGTAAAGAAGAACCCCCAAGATCACTGTGGCTGAGCTCCACAGATTCAGTAGGGAGATGGGAGAAAGTTCCACAAAGTCAATTATTACTGCAGCCCTCCACCAGTCGGGCCTTTATGGCACAGTTACCTGACCGAAGCCTCTCATTGTAAGACATATGAAAGCCTGCATAGAGTTTGCTTAAAAAAAAAAAAAAACATGACGGACTCCCGGACTATGAGACATAAGATTCTCTGGTCTGATGAGATGAAGATAGAACTTTTTGGTGATAATTCTATGCAGTATGTGTGGAGAAAACCAGGCACTTCTCATCACCTGCCCAATAGAACCTCAACAGTGAAACATGGTGGTGGCAGCATCATATATGAGGGTGATTTTCAGCTGCAGAGACAGGACAACTGGTTACAATTGAAGGAAACATGAATGCGGCCAAATACAGACATATCCTGGATGAAAACCTCTTCCAGAGTGCTCTGGACCTCAGACTTGGCCGAAGGCTCACCTTCCAACAAGACAATGACCCTAAGCACACAGCTAAAATAACAAAGGAGTGGCTTCAGAAAAACTCTGACCATTCTTGACTGGCCCAGCCAGAGCCCTGACCTAAACTCAATTGGTCATCTCTGGAGAGACCTGAAAATGGCTGTCCACCAACGTTCACCATCCAACCTGACGGAACTGGAGAGGATCTGCAAGGAAGAATGACAGAGGATCCCCAAGTACAGATGAGAAAAACTTGTTGCATCATTCCTAAGAAGACTCATGGCTGTACTAGCGCAAAAGGTTCCTTCAACTTCAACTCAATACTGAGCAAAAGGTCTGAATACTTATGACCATGTGATATTTCAGTTTTTCTTTTTAATAAATTTGCAAAAATTTCTACATTTGCTTTTTTTACGTCAAGATGGGGTGCAGTGTGTACATTAAAGAGAAAAAATGAACTTTTTTGAATTTACCAAATGTCTGCAATGAAATAAAGAATGACAAATTTAAATCAGTCTGAATGCTTTCAGTACCCACTGTGTGCTCAGGAGAAATTGCACAACAAATTTTGAGGTTCATTTCCTTGTGAAAATAAATAATTGGGGCATTTTTGTGGGAAAATTGTGATTTTTTTTTTTTTTTTTTTTTTTTTTTCTCTCTCCATATTCACTGCTCTACGTTATAAACATCTGTGAAGCACTTGGGGGTTCAAGGTGCTCACCACATATCTACAGAAGTTCCTTGAGGGTATGCTAAAGAGATCATATGCAGACTCGGGAATAATAATATTGTGAGAAAATATAAACCCTTAAAAGAACAATTTTATTCTATACATAATAAAAAAAACCTACCCAGTGTAACTAACAATCATTAACCCATTCATGACCGGAGCTTTTTTCGGTTTTGCATTTTCGTTTTTTGCTCCCCTTCTTTCCAGAGCCATAACTTTTTTATTTTTCTGTTAATATGGCCATGTAAGGGCTTATTTTTTGCGGAGCGAGTTGTACTTTTGAACGACCTCATTGGCATGTTGTGTACTCAAGGGGAAAAAAATTTCAAGCGCGGTGAAATTGCAAAAAAAGTTCAATTCCCACACTTGTTTTTTGTTTGGCTTTTTTGCTAGGTTCACTAAATGCTAAAACTGACCTGCCATTATGATTTTCCATGTCATTACAAGTTCATAGACACCAAACATGTCTAGGTTCTTTTTTATTTAAGTGGTAAAAAAAAATCCAAATTTTGCTAAAAAAAAAAAATTCCGCCATTTTCCGAGACTCGTAGCGTCTCCATTTTTCGAGATCTCGAGTTGGGTGAGGGCTTATTTTTTGTGCGCTGAGCTGACGTTTTTAATGATACCACTTTTTTTTCTTTTGATCACCCGTTATTGCATTTTAATGCAATGTCGCAGCGACCAAAATAGAGTTATTCTGGCGTTTTGATTTTTTTTCTCGCTACGACATTTAGCGATCAGGTTAGTCCTTTTTTTCATTAATCGGGCGATTCTGAATGTGGCGATACCAAATATGTGTATGTTTGATTTTTTTTATTTTATTTTGCATGGGGCAAAAGGAGGGTGATTTAAACTTTTATACTTTTTTATTTTTTTTAGATTTTTAATTTAATTTAACTGTTTTTCTATAACTTTTGGCATGCTTCAATAGCCTCCATGGGCGGCTAGAGGCTGCCACAACTTGACGGGCTCTGCTACATAGAGGTGATGCTCAGATCGCCTCTATGTAGCAGAATTACTGTATTGCTGTGAACGCCGACTACAGGGTGGCGCTCATAGCAATCCGGCATCACCAACCATAGAGGTCTCAAGGAGACATCTGGTTGTTATGACGAAGAACCAATGACCCCCCGATCACGTGATGGGTCAGTGGTGCGCGTATTTCCGGCCCGATGGATGGAAACGCGCATTAAATGCCGCTGTCAGAGCTTGGCAGTGGCATTTAACTAATAGGGAACATGTCAGCTGTTCAAAACAGCTGACATGTCCCGGCTTTGATGCGGGCTCACCGCCGGAGCCCACATCAAAGCGGGGGTACTGCCATTGGACGTACTATCCCGTCCAATGGCAGAGGTTAAAAAACCATGACAATATAAGCATTGACCAAATAAGATAATACAGGCCCTACATTAGTTCTCAATAACTTGTGCCTTGCAGTGGAGGTTGGCACCCTAAGAGCACGATTTTTTTGACACCCCTGCTCAATGAAGACTATCCCTGTCTTCCCTAGGTATCCCTTCTAATAAGCAGGTGGGAAAACATTTATAGACAAGAAATGAAAAAATTCCCCAAAGAATAATACCTTGTACACACAGAAAATGTAATCCCCCCCAGTGGTTCCTCTGTGAATTAAATGGATAACAATACCGATAAACATCCTAAACATTAATTATGCTTCCGACCCTATGACAACTCCTAAAGGCAAAGGAGGATAATCTTTCCCCTGCCAATGGTGTTTTTATCATAAAGCAAAAATGGTAAGGTCTAGAATAGTCAACCATGCAAAGTATGTATAAACACAAATATTACGGTGCAAGATGAAGACTTATAACATTTTTGTGGGATTTTTTTTTTTTTTTTCATGGCTCAGCGTTCTAAACTTCGGTGAAGCAATTGGTTCAAGGTGTTCACCACTAGTTTCCAAAATGGTGTCACTTGTGGGGGATTTCCACTGTTTAGACACATCAGGGCCCCTCAAAACGTGACATGGTGTCCACTAATGATTACAGCAAATTTTACATGCAAAAGTCAAATGACACTCCTTCCCTTCCGAGCCTTACCGTGCACCCAAACAGTGGTGTTCTCCCACAAAAATTCCTGTGAAGCCCCTGAAGGATTAATTAACTTCTTGAATGTGGTTTTAAGCACGGTGAGGCTTGCAGTTTTTAGAATGGTGTCACTTTGGGGTATTTTCTGTCATTTAGACTCCACAAAGTCACTTCAAATTTGATGTAGTCCCTATAAAAAAATGGTTTTGTAAATTTTGTTGGAAAAATGAAAGCCTTATAATGTCCTAACCAAAAAAATTGTTTAAAAATTTGTGGTGATGTAAAGTAGAGATGTGGTAAATGTTATTTATTAACCATTTTGTGTAACATGACTTTCTCATTTAAGGGCATAAAAATTAAGTTTGAAAATTGCAAATTTTTTGCCAAATTTCCATTTTTTTTGTTACAAATAAACCACTCATATCGAAGAAATTTTATCACTATCATGAAGTACAATATATCCCCCAAAAATCAGGCTCAGAATTACTGGGATCCTTTTGGAGCGTTCCAGAGTTATTACCACATAAATTGACACTGGTCAAAATTGTAATATTTGGCCCGGTCATGAAGGTGAAAACGGGCTTGAGGTTGAAGGGGTTAACCACAGATGGGCTGCCACCAGGAATTTCAGGGCCCTAAACTGGCAAAATGTTGGGGGCTTCATACTCTGCCCAGGCTCCACCCCTCAAATGTTCCACAGACCCACTACTCACTCTTGGAAAAACTTCACTTCTGCGTCATGTCCTCACCAATGATACATTAACAGTTTCCATCAAACACCGTGTCACATACATAGCCAGTAGCTTTTCTTAAGGCCAAAAAATTTTTTAAGACGCTACGATGACTAGGCTGGGCACTACTCTAACCTATTCAATATTTCTTAAAATATCCTATACTTTTTTAGGTATATTTTTATGTATTTTTCTTTAAAGGAATGTGTCTCACACATTTTTTAAAATGACCAATAATACAACATACAAGGGACAAATACTGCCACTCCATGACCAGATCACATTACCACTACACAGTGACTGAATGCTGCAATACTGATCATTAATTTAAAAAAAACCCACTAATATTACCATTATTATCATAAGTGCCATTATACACATAGTATATAGTGTAAGTGTACAGATAATAGTCACTCACCAGTGACATTATACACAGGAGTGCTGTATGTAGTATGCCGTGTATAGTGTAAGTGTACAGGCTACTCACCAGTTATGTCTCTAATTGAAGACATTCATCTTTGCTTTTCTTCTTCCAAAGCAGACCTCCATCAATTCCTCCAGCCAGGTCTTGTCTCTGCAGAAAATAAGACAGTTATCCAGAGCACATTCCCGAATTTTTCCCAAATTTCTACACTACGCCAGATGAAGAAAATAAGCAAGTGCTGTCTTGTATAGTAAGGCCGGTTTCACATTAGCGCATTTTCAGCGCGCGCACGGCCGGGGGTAGCTCCGCCCCCGAGCCGGCTCTCTGCCCGGCGTGCCCGCCCCTTGCTTGTAGCGCCGCCTACTAGCGGACAGCGGCGCCTGCGATCGGCGCACCCTATCTTTAGCATAGGGTGCGCAGATCGTGCGCAGGCCGTGCGCTAGTTGCGCTTTGACCTGCGCTGCGCACTTTTGACGGTGCGCCGTGCGTGCCAAAATCCGAAAAGTTTGATTTTGGCGCGCACGGCGCACCGTCAAAAGTGCGCAGCACAGGTCAAAGCGCAACTAGCGCATGGCCTGCGCACGATCTGCGCACCCTATGCTAAAGATAGGGTGTGCCGATCGCAGGCGCCGCTGTCCGCTAGTAGGCGGCGCTACAAGCAAGGGGCGGGCACGCCGGGCAGAGAGCCGGCTCGGGGGCGGAGCTACCCCCGGCCGTGCGCGCGCTGAAAATGCGCTAATGTGAAACCGGCCTAACAGGACCTCCCCACCCACTGAAAACAGTATCCTCAAAAATAAAATACATCGCAGCAGTAATAATATCCCTTAATTAGCCCTTACACTAATAATGTCCTACATTTTGGCACCTTCCTTTAATAACGTCCCCCATCCTGCCCCCGTATATGTCCTCTCAAACTGATCCATGAATCTCCATCCTGGCCCTACATGTCCTCCCATCCAGCCCCCCTCATATGTCCTTCCACCCTAGCTCCATATGTCTCCATTCTGCCCCACCCTATGTCTCCATCCTGCCCTCCCATATGTCTTCATTCTGTCATCCCATATGTCTCCATCCTTTACCCCATATATGTCTCCTTCCTGCATCCCATATATCTTCATGCTGCCCCCTATATATGCCCTCTCATCCTGAACCCATATGTGATGGACACCGTATCAGACTCACCACTAGAGACTGTATGCGTGTCCAAACACGTTCTGGGGAAACCCGAGGACTTCTGCAGTGGAATGTGAACATGGCTGAAAGTGTTCTGCTGGAGGAACAAGACCTACAACACGTGACCACTGGGGGAGTGACTGGGGGCGGAGATAGGTCCTGAACGCCTAGCAGGGATAGTGGGACCCAGCAGAGCCGGGAGAATAATCAGTAAAGTCGAGGTCAGACCAGAGGGCAACGCAGTAATAAGCAGGTAACACGAATAGAGTGGTAAGAAGCAAGCCGGGAGTCAGAAGCCAGAGAGAGCAACGCAGTACCAGGGGACCAGGCAGATGGGAAGTCAGGGACGTAGCCGGGGTAGAACCAAGAGTAACAGAAAGTACAGAATCAGCAGATGAATATCAAATGGGAAACAGACCGGGTCATACACAGAGCAATCATACAGAAGCAGGCAATATACACAGGTATACAACGGTCAGCTACTGAGCCAGGAACAGACGTATCACTGATAACGAGCATAGCACCAGTGCGGTTACTTATAGCCCTCCCCAAACAAAAGGGAGGCCACATAGGATTAACCCTAGAAGGACCATAACAAAAATTCCAGGCAGACCATGACAGTACCTTCCTCTCAACAGGGGGCCACCAGACCCCCAGGCTTCTCAGGATGCCTGGCATGAAATGTCCAGACCAGACGATCAGCGTGTACTGAATGAGCCAGGACCCACAACCGATCCTCTGGATCATACCCCCTCCAGTGTACCAGCTACTGCAAGGTACGGCGCACCCATTGGGAATCCACAATGCGTGCCACCTCATACTCCATGTGACCCTCCACCAACACCGGGGGAACAGCAGACAAAGAATCCTCCTCAACAGTTCCCAAAGGTTTTAAAAGGGACTTGTGGAACATGGAAATTTTTAATGAAGCTGGGAGACGTAACCTACAGGCTACCGGATAAATAATCTCCACAGTTTCATTCAGACCAATGATCTTCGGAGCCAACTTGGTAGAGGGAACCTTGAGCCTTATGTTACGTGTGGATAACCAGACCTCCCCAACTGAAACATAGGACCTGAGACCCCTTTTCTTTCTGCAAAAAACTTATACCTCCCCTGAGCCTTGGAGATGTTTCGATGGACCTCAGCCCACAGACCTTTCAAATGCTGCACAGTCCCTTCAGCCCCAGGACAACCAAAGTCCAAGTGTGAGAACTCCCCATAATGCGGATTAAACCCATAGTTAACAATGAAGGGAGACATACCTGTGGACTGACTCGCACGACTATTGAAAGCAAACTCAGCCAAAATCAAAGCATCGCCTTTTAGAGGCCAAACACTGCAGAATTTGCTCCTGGGACTGATTAGTACATTTGGTTTGCCCATTAGACTCCGAGTGATAAGCAGAGGAAAAAGACAAAGCAATCCCCAAATTTTTACAAAATGCCCTCCAAAACTTGGCCACAAACTGCACACCTCTGTCAGACACCACATTCATCGGCACACCATGCAGATGGACCATGTGTTGCACAAACAGTCTGGACAAGGTTTCCGCTGAGGGCAAAGCGGATAAGGGTACAAAATGAGCTTGTTTAGAAAATCTGTCCACCACAACCCACTCAACGGTATTACCCCTGGACGAAGGGAGATTGGTGATAAAATCCATGAACAGATGAGTCCATTGTCTATCAGGAATTGGCAAAGGCACCAATTCCCTGGCCGACACTGAGAGCTCTTAGAACGGGCACAAAACTCACATGCAGACACAAATTTCCTGACATCAGCAATCAGTGTGGGCCACCAAAAAACCCTTGCCACAGCCTCCCAAGTGGCCGAAATTCTAGGATGGGCACTCAACAATGCTTCATGGAACTCCTGAAGGAGCCTAAGATGAAATTGTTCTGGGACAAACAATTTCTCAACTGGCTTAGAATTAGGAGCAAAAGACTGGGCCTCAAAAATCTCTCTCTCCAATTCTGACGAAATATCAGCCACAACCACCCCAGGTTGAAGAATGGAGGATGGAGGCTCGGGAGGAGACACTGGATCAAAGCTCCAGGATAAAGCATCTGCCTTAACATTTTTAGGCCCCAGGAAAAATTTAATGGAAAATTGAAACCAGGAAAAAAGCGACCACTGATTCTGCCAAGGAGTCAATCTTTTGGCAAACTCGATGTAGGCTAAATGTTTATGATCTGTGACCACAGTAATAGGATGAGCCGCCCCCTCCAAAACATTCCTCCACTCCTCAAAAGCCAACTTGACTGCCACAAGTTCTCTATAGCCCACATCATAATTTCTCTCTGCTGAAGAGAATTTCATGGAAAAGAAAGCACATGATTTGAGATTGGTCCAAGTGGCGGGTCCCTGGGACAAAACCACCCCCACCTCAGAAGTATCAGCCTCCACAATAAAAGGTTCAGATGGATTCGGCTGAACAAACACTGGGGCTACCATAAAGAACTCTTTCAACTTCAAAAAAGATTCTACAGTGGACGTTAACCAATTTTTTTACATCTGCCCCCTTCACCGTGAGATCAGTAAGCGGTATCCACCTGAGAAAAACCCCTGATGAACTTCCAGTAGTAGTTTGCGAAACCCAAGAAGCGTTGCAAACCCTTCAAATCCTGGGGCTGAACCCAATCCCTAATAGCCTGCACCTTCTTGGGATCCATGCGAAACCCCTCGTTAGAAACAAACCCAAAAATGACAGTCCTTGTACAAAAAATAAACATTTTTCCAATTTTTCAAAGAGTCGGTTCTCTGAGTCTCTGAAGAACAGTACGTAAATGTTGCAAATGGGTCTGACTATCAAAGGAGTAAACTAAGATATCATCAAGGTAAATAAACACAAAGTGACCGATAACGTCCACAAACACCACATTAATACAATTTTGTAAAATGGCCTGAGCATTTGTCAGGTGGAAAGGCATAACCAGATTCTCAAAAAGACCTTCTGATGTGAGAAACGCCGTCTTCCACTCGTCCCTCTCTCGAACCAAGTTATAGACTCCGCGTAAATCCAATTTAGAAATCCACTACGCCCCCCGATAATTGGTTACACAGATCAGGGATGAGAGGGAGTGGGTGCGTGTTTCTCACAGTGATTTTGTTAAGTTCCAGAAAGTCGAGGCAAGGACGCAAACCACCATCTTTTTTTTCAAAAAGAAGCCAGCCGCCACAGGAGAAACAGAAGGATGGATATGCCCCTTAGGCCGGGATCACACTACCAGGTGTGATGCGAGAAACCACCACGAGTCTCTCGCATCAACACCCGGCGCTGATGCCGCCACTCAGGATCGGAGCTGCGGCTGCATAGAAATACATGCAGCCGCAGCTCCGGTCCTGAGTGCCGGCGGCAGTGCTGGGTGTTGATGCGAGAGACTCGTGTGAGTTTCTCACATAACACACAGTAGTGTGATCCCAGCCTTATGGAGACGCTCAGCAATATACTCCTTCATGGCCAGCCACTCAGGACCAGACAGATTAAACAACCATGTCTTGGTCAACTTAGCCCCAGGGATAAAATCGATGGCGCAAACAAAAGTTCGATGTGGCGGTAGAACCTCAGCCTTGCTTTCGGAGAACACGTCTTCAAAGTCTTTCAGGTATTCCGGAATACCTTCCAGACCGACAGATGACACAGATACAGATTTCAAGGGTTTAGCTAAGGACACAGATTTACAACATGGTTGGTACAGTTTGACCTCCATTGAACAATTTCCCCGGTTTCGCAATTAATAACAGGGTTATGACGTTTTAACCAAGGCATTCCCAAAATCAACCCCGCAGGTAAATTGTCCGACACAAAGCAACTTATATTTTGGACATGAACTTGGCCCACCTTGAGCTTGAGTGAGAAGACCTTTGAGACAAAGAGGATCCCCTTCTTGGTGAGAGGAGAGGAGTCAATGGCCACCATTTTGACTGGAGTCTCAAGCCTAACTGTCTCTATCTTACATTGAGTCACCAAGCGAGAGTCAATCAGGTTGATGGTAGAGCCACAACCAACAAAGGCCATGTTGAGGGACAGATCATCATCTACCCCCAGCTCCACCTGGAGTAGAATCTTATAGAATGAGGAAAATTGTACCTGAGAGTCTTGGTAACTTCCTTGACCGTTACCCAGACCTAGACTTTTCCCGACGGCTTGACAGATGAAGGGCAAGAAGGATTCCTTTTTCCAGTGACCTGGAGCTCCACAGTAGAAACATAGATGCTTTTCCCTGCTGCGCCTCCTCTCCTTCTCCTTGAATAAAACTGCTCACAACTCCATGGGTTCAGCAACCGACGACGTATCTTCTTTGCTGGAATATATAGGGGTTTCCAGCTACATCATGCCCCTGGCACGAAGCCTACGGTTCATGCGGACAACCTGTGTCAAGGCGTCCTCAAGGGACTCAGGAGGCGGATGTAATGCCAATGTGCCCTTCAGGCGTTCAGATAGGCCCCGGTGGAACAAACCCCTGAGGGCTGCATCGGCCCATGATACTTCTGCAGCCCAGCGCCTGAATTCTGAACAGAATCATTCGGCTGAGTGTTTTTCCTGCGCCACACTCATAACCATGTCCTCAGCCAAACGCACAAGGTCAGGCTCATCATAAATGTGCCCGAGGGGCTCAAAAAATCCATCCACAGACACTCTTTCAGGGACCGTGGGAAAGAGAGAAAGCCCAAGCCTGCGAAGCCCCCTTAATAACAAAATAATGACTCCCACCCTCTGACTCTCATCCCCCGAAGAACGGGGTTGCAGTGAAAAAAAACTACTTACATCCTTCCCTGAAAGCCCGAAAAAAAATTTTGTCCCCTGAGAAGGTGTCATGTAATTTAACCGGCGGTTCAGGGGTGATAAGAGAGACACCACCGGCACCCCGAGCCCTAGAGGAGAAAGCACCCTGCACAGCAGCTGCAACCTCCCTCTGAACTTGCTGCTAAGACTGAGCCAGGGTTCTCTGCTCAACAGACAGCTTTTGCATCATCTGAGTGAGATTACTATCCTGTTCACGCAAAGGATCCATGACATACACACTAATCTCCCAGAAAGCCCCACACAGAAAAAGGGGAAAACTTTTGGAGGTCAGTGATAATGTGATGGACACCGTATCAGCCTCACCACCAGAGACTGTACGAATGTCCAAAGACGTGCTGGCGAAACCCGAGGACTCCTACAGTGGAATGTGAACATGGCTGAAAGTTAAACAGGACTTTCAACACGTGACTACTGGGGGAGTGACTGGGGGCAGAGCTAAGTCCCGAACTCCTAGCAGGGATAGTGAGACCCAGCAGAGCCGGGAGTACAGTCAGTAAAGCCGAGGTCAGACCAAAGGGTAGCGCAGTAACAAGCGGGTAACATGAATAGAGTGGTAAGAAGCAAGCCGGGAGTCAGAAGCTAGAGAGAGCAACGCAGTACCAGGGGAACAGGCGGACGGTAAGTCAGGGACGTAGCCGAGGTAGAACCAAGAGTAGCACAGAAAGTACAGAATCAGCAGACGAATATCAAACGGGAAACAGACCGGGTCATACACATAGGAATCATACAGAAGCATGCAATATACACATGTATACAAGGGTCAGCTACTCAGCCAGGAGCGGACGTATCACTGACAACGAACATAGCACCAGTGTGGTTACTTATAACCCTCCCCAAACCAAAGGGAGGCAACATAGGATTAACCCTAGAAGGACCATAACAGAAAATCCAGGCAGACCATGACACCATATATTTCCTCTCATCCTGGCCCCCATGTCTCCATCCTGCATCCCCTATATGTCTCCATCCTGCATCCCCTATATGTCTCCATCATGTCCCCCTATATGTCTCCATCCTGCCCCAATGTCTCATTCCTGCACCCCATATATCTCCTTGCTACCCCCATATATGCCCTCTCATCTTGGACCCATATATCTCTATCCTGCCCCCATATATTTCCTTTCATCCTGGCCCCAATATGTCTCCATCCTCCCTCCATATACACTACCGTTCAAAAGTTTGGGGTCACCCAGACAATTTCGTGTTTTCCATGAAAACCCATACTTTGATTAATCAAATGAGTTGCCAAATGAATTTAAAATCTAGTCCAGACATTGACAAGGTTAAAAAAATAGATTTTTATTTGAAATAATAATTTTCTCCTTCAAACTTTGCTTTCATCAAAGAATGCTCCCTTTGCAGCTATTACAGCACTGCAGACCTTTGGCATTCTAGCAGTTAATTTGCTAAGGCAATCTGGAGAAATTTCACCCCATGATTCCAGAAGCCCCTCCCACAAGCTGGTTTGCCGTACCATACTGTCAATCTGCTCCCACAACAGATCAGTGGGGTTGAGATCTGGTGACTGCACTGGCCACTCCATTACTGATAGAATACCAGCTGCCTGCTTCTTCCCTAAATAGTTCTTGCATAATTTGGAGGTTTGCTTTGGTCATTGTCCTGTTGTAGGATGAAATTGGCTAGAAACAAGCGCTGTCCACAGGGTATGGCATGGCGTTGCAAAATGGAGTGATAGCCTTCCTTATTCAAAATCCCTTTTACCTTGTACAAATCTCCCACTTTACCAGCACCAATGCAACCCCAGACCATCAAATTACCTCCGCCATGATTGACAGATGGCGTCAGGCACTCTTCCAGCATCTTTTCAGTTGTTCTTCGTCTCACAAATGTTCTTCTGTGTGATCCAAACACATCAAACTTGGATTTGTCTGTCCATGACATTTTTTTCCAATCTTCCTCTTTCCAATGTATGTGTTCTTTTGCCCATAATAATCTTTTCCTTTTATTAGCCAGTCTCAGATATGGCTTTTTCTTTGCCACTCTGCCCTGAAGACCAGGATCCCGGAGTCGCCTCTTCACTGTAGACTTTGGCACTGGCGTTTTGCGTGTACTATTTAATGAAGCTGCCAGTTGAGGACCTGTGAGCATTGATTTCTCAAACTACAGTCTGTGTTGTCTTGTCTTGTTGCTCAGTTGTGCAGCGGGGCCTCCCACTTCTCTTTCTACTCTGGTTAGAGCCTGTTTGTGCTCTCCTCCGAAGGGAGTAGTACACACCGTTGTAGGAAATCTTCAGTTTCTTGGCAATTTCTCGCATGGAATAGTCTTCAGTTCTAAGATCAAGAATAGACTGTCGAGTTTCACATGAAAGTTCCTTTTTTCTGGCCATTTTGAGAGTTTAATGGAACCAACAAATGTAATGCTCCAGATTCTCAACTAGCTCAAAGGAAGGTCAGGTTTATAGCTTTTCTAATCAGCCAAACTGTTTTCAGCTGTGCTAACATACTTGCACAAGGGTTTTCGAGGGTATTCAAACCATCCATTAGCCTTCTTACACAGTTAGCAAACACAAAGTACTATAAAAACACTGGAGTGATGCAGCCGAAGTAGCAGCGGCCAGTCAGGCTACAGTTGGAGTAGCAGCATACTGTACTTTGTTGTATTGCTTTGCCTTTTGAAAGAACACACTGATCTGTAATAGTTGGTGCACCGTGCCATTTGTATGGCCCAGCTAGAGAATATCACTTTTGTAAATTGTTTTATGTCATTGCATACCCCTGTTTACACTTTCCTAACACTGCATTCCTTGCCTGTAAATAAATTAACCCTTTGTTGTTTGCACCTCATCTTGTGTACCGTAGTCTCCCTGCATTGTGGAGGTCCCCCGGCCATCGCTTCACTAACATACTTGCACAAGGGTTTTCAAAGGTATTTTAACCATCCATTAGCCTTCTTACAAAGTTAGCAAACACAAAGTATCATAAGAACACCGGAGTGATGGTTGTTGGAAATGGGCCTTTATACACCTATGAAGATATTGCATTACAAACCAGACGTTTGCAGCTAGAATAGTCATTTAACACATTAACAATGTATAGAGTATTTCTGAATCATTTAATGTTAGCTTCATTCGAAAAAAACTGTGCTTTTCTTTCAAAAATAAGGAAATTTCTAAGTGACCCAAAACTTTTGAACTGTAGTGTATGTACTTTCATCTTGGCCCCATATATCTCCATCATGCCCCCCATATGAGAGGCTCCCATATATGTCCTCTCATCCTGGCCTCATATGTCTTCATCCTGCCCTCCCCATATGTCCTCTCATCTTCGCCTCATGTCTCCATCATGCCCCCATATGTTTCAATCCTGACTCCATATAGGTCCTCTCTTGCTTCCCCCTATATGTCTCCATCCTGCCCCCATATATCTCCATCCTCCCACCAATGTGTGTCCATCCTACCATCCATATGTGTACATCCTAACCCGATATGTCTCCCTCCTGCCCCCTGTATGTCCTTCCATCCTGCCCTGCTATATGCGTCCTCTCATCCTGCTGACTCCCATCATATGTCTCCCTATATTGCATATTTCAATAAATAAAAAAAATAAAGTTTCTCATTATATGGCTCGAGTCCAGCGGCATCCTCTTCTCCTCAAAAAGGTGAGGTGAGGAAGCGCCGGCACATGACAGTGACGTCATACGCAAGCGACGTGCATGTTCATGTCAGCTGCCGTCCTCTGATTGGCTGGCGGCTCCTATTGCAGTGCAGTAAGTGGTCTTACACAGCAATAGATTGCAACACACTTTCATTTATTAGTGAACGGCTGAATCCTGCCCCTGAGACTCGGCGAGGAGGAGGGTCCGGAGCGGGCCCCCCTCCTCACCGGGTCCTATATGCCAGTAAGGGCATTGTCCTGATGGCGGCCTTGCCTGTGAATGAGGCCTAAGGTAGAGGCCAGAACATGAAGTATCCCATAGGCTATTCATCTTCTTTACTGTTGATAATTTATGGGAGTTATGTACAAACTATAACTATGAACTAAGGAAAACAAATTGCTGGATCACACAGTTTTAAAACTTTATTTGGGAAAACTATAAAATAAGTTATTCTAAGTGTTGCTGATGTTCTAGCTAGTGTTACATGGCAGTCTCCTATTTTTATGCTTTTGAGAAGGTTTTGCAATGGAAATAAGTAACAACCTGATTTTTAAATACAAGTAATTATTTTCTGTGATTTTGAATTTTCTTGTTTGTTGCAAATCAAATATCACTACTGCACCTCAGATCCTAATACAATATATGATTGACAAAGCAACCAGTAATTTTCTGATAATGAACTGTTAAGTTTTGTGTTAGCTTGGGTGAATTGCAAACATCACATGAGATAAAGCAAAGCATATTGGGATGTGAGGAGAATTAATTTACATACATTTGTAACTTCACTGAATTAACCCTGGAAAAGTATGAGGCTTCTAAAGGATATTTCCTAACCGGATTACATTGTTACATTCCTCCTGAATTTCATCTGTGTTCCTCAATTAAAGGATTATTCCCAAAAAATCAAGTTACCTCTATCCATTTTATAGGAAATAACTTGTTTAATCGGTGTTAGTATAACTAATGAGACCTCCAGCAAACCAGAGATCGAGGTTCTGGTACCCCGTAAATGTGGCTTTGCAGTCCCGTTGTGAATGGAGCAGACGGGTGCATGCATTGTTAATGTGGCTGCCGAAGGAAACGGAGTACAGCATTCGGCTTTCTCTAGCCTTCCGATATTTAATACATTTTGCAAGTTTTCCCACCTACAAAGAATGGAGAATGGAGAGGTCTATAATTTTTATCTTAGGTACACTTCAACTGCGAGAGCAGAATTTAAAAACCAGAAAATCACATTGTATGATTTTTAAATAATTAAACTACATTTTATTGCATGAAATAAGTATTTGATCACCTACCAACCAGCAAGAATTCTGGCTCTCACAGATCTGTTAGTTTTTCTTTAAGAAGCCCTCCTACTCTGCACTCATTACCTGTATTACCTGCACCTGTTTGAACTCGTTACCTGTATAAAAGACACCTGTCCACACACAATCAATCACTTTTCAAACACCATGACCAAGATCAAAGAACTGTTTAAGGACACAAGGGACAAAAGTGTAGACCTGCACAAGGCTGGGATGGGCTACAGGACAATAGGCAAGCAGCTTGGTGTGACGGAAGCCACTGTTGGCGCAATTATTAGAAAATGGAAAAAACACAAGATGACTTTCGATGTTTCTCATTCTGGGGCTCCATACAACATCTCGCCTTGGGTAAGAATGATTATGATAAATGTCAGGAATCAACCCACAACTACACAGGAGGGTTGAAGAGAACTAGGACCACGGTTTCAAACATTACCTTTAGTAACACACTACAGCGTCATGAATTAAAATCCTGCAGGACACGCAAGGTCCCCCTGCTCACGCTAGCACATGTCCAGGCCCATTTGAAGTTCACCAATGACCATCTGGATAATCCAGATGAGGCATGGGAGAAGGTATGTGGTCAGACCAAAATATAACTTTTTGGTATCGTCTCAATTCGCTGTGTTTGGTAGAAGGATGAGTATAAATTGGGACTCATAGTGGAAAAAACATCATTCTTTAGGAGTGCTTTTCTGCAAAGAGGAGAGGACGACTGCACCGTATTGAAGGGAGGATGGATGGAGTCATGCATCGCAAGATTTTGACCAACAACCTGTTTCCCTCAGTAAAAACATTGAAGATGTGTCATTGCTGGGTTTTCCAGCATGACAAAGACCTGATACACACAACCAGAGCAACTAAGGGGCACTTCATACTAAGCAAGATCGCTGATGATTCACCGATTTTGTGACGCAACAGTGATCTCGCCAGCGATCTCGCTGTGTGTGACACGTATCAGCGACCACCCCCCCACCGAGAATCGCTGATCGTGCAGGAAGGTCCTGGGCCATTTTTTGATCGTTGGTCTCCCACTGGCCAGCACGCATCGCTGCGTGTGGCAGCGGGAGACCATCGATCAGCGAGCTCCCAGCGCTGTAAGCAGACGCTGAGAGCTGGTATCCAAGGTAAACATCGGGTAACTAAGCACGCGAGTCGCTTAGTTACCCGCTGTGTACCCTGGATACCAGCGTGCTCGCACTGGGAGCTGGTATCCAAGGTAAACAGCGGGTAACTTCTGTCAGTGGTGAGTCTCCCCTCTGCCTCTCCCGTTGCTGCGCTCTCCTCCTTGCTCTGGCTCTCACTCTAGCTCACTGGCACCCTCTAACTTCCTGTCTCCTTCTCTCCTGCACTGTCATCTGACGTCCCCTGGCTCCCTCTTCCCCTTTTATATTGGCTCCACCCCCAACTGTTCTGGAACCCTCTGTGATCTGTCCTCCAATTCTGTCCCCCGGAAACAGTCCCCCTTGGAACCTTGGCGACAGTCCCCTTGGTTCCGGCCCAGACACATAGCGGGGACTCCTCCTCCTACACTCCCCCATCCTGTATGCTCGCCAGTCTTCGGGTGAGGGCTCGAGATGGCCTGTGCCAGCTCTTTGAGTTGTCAGTCTTTTTTGCCATACGAACTGGTCCTGTTCGTAGTGTTCGGGGGGGTTTGCCAGCTGTTGACCGCTCGGAGCGTCGTGGTCCAATTGTGCTGGAATCTTCTGGGGTGATGGAAGGTGGGGGATCGACCGTGCTTGGGGGTCGACCGGGGTTGCCAAAGTACTATCTTTCAAAGTGTCCGCTTGTACGGTGGGGTGATCTTCCTCGTCATCCTCATCCCATACTGTTGGCGGGGGTTCTGAGACCTGAGGAGGGGCCTTCGGTCGTGTGGGGTCAGAGGAGGTACAGAGTCTTAACATATTTCGGTGTACGGTAGAGTGATCTCTGTCTTTTTCAGATTGTATTTCATACACCGGTCCATCGGGGCTTACTCGACGTAACACTCGATAGAGACTTTCTTCCCAGCGAGGTTCCAACTTATTCTGGGGGCGTTGATCTCGTACGAGTATCCGATCTCCGGCCTGGAGGCCGGTGGATTGAGGCAGAGTCCC
Organism: Dendrobates tinctorius; assembly: GCF_039654945.1. Lineage (NCBI taxonomy): Eukaryota > Metazoa > Chordata > Amphibia > Anura > Dendrobatidae > Dendrobates > Dendrobates tinctorius. The sequence continues at coordinate 14,779,637 of NW_027361827.1, forward strand.
CCCTGGATGTTCCAGGTCCTGAAGTTTTGTGTGGACGATTCGGTGCAGGGTTTGCAGTCTATGCCAGTGATTCCGGACCCACGAGGAGACCCCTGTCCACGGTTGTTCCTCTTCCGGGTTCAATTCCACCTCCATGATCCCCTTGCCTTCCCGGCCTAATAGTAGTGAGTAAGGATTGTAAACGGTGACTCGATGTACCTGGTTGTTATAAACCCAGACCAGTTCAGGTATGTATTCAGGCCAGCGGGCCTTTCGGTCACTCTCCAGGGTGCGTAACATTTGGATCAATGTCTGATTAAATCGTTCCCAGGCCCCATTCCCTTGCGGGTGGTACGGAGTGGTCTGGGATTTATCAATACCATATAAACGGTGTAGATCTTCCATGACTTTTCCCAGGAAGCACGCACCCTGATCCGAATGGATTCGTTGGGGGCAGCCGTATACTTGAATCAAGTTTTTACAAATCACGTAAGCGGCTGACTCCGCAGTTTGATCTCGAGTAGGGGCTACTACGGCGAATTTGGTGAAATGGTCCACCATGACGAGACAGTGTTAATACCCCTGGTGCGCGGGGCCAATGGTCAAATAGTCTATCATTAAGAGTTCCAGGGGTGCTGACATTATGATTGTACTGGGGCCCATTGCGCGCGTGGTTTAGTGAACTCACACCGGCGGCACGCACGGCAAACTTCTTCCACTGCGGCCTGCAAGCGTGGATGGTGTAAGAAAAAGTCCTACTGAGAGCTGGAAGAGTCGGGAAGAAGTTCCACAGACGATCTCTTATCAAGCTGAGGTTGAAGGTTTATTCGGAGATACACGGCAAAACAGATACAGAATAACAGAGGAGTTGGAATATGCGGGCAAAAACAGGAATTCAGACAGGCAGAAATTTGCTAGGAGGTCTAGCGGTGATAAGGCTCTGTGCCCTGGCCATGGTGAGGCACAGTGGCATGATGGCGATGGAATGGCCCCGATCGACAGTAACAGGGGCTTATACATTACCAGAACAAAGAAAGCTGCATTTTGCCGCAGAGGGCGTTAACATTATAATTCTAAGGCGTTTTCATGGTAATCTACAGAAACGTGGTTTAGAAAAGAGAATATAATGACATAATACGAAGATATTAATTAACATTTCTTCAAGCAACACTAAAACCCATAAGTCATTGGTATCTATGGCTACTGTCCTAAAATCTTATCATTGTCTCCAGTCTAGGTCCCTAAATTCTTACATCCTGACATTTTAACTACTCTACTCTTCGCTACCACACTATCACGTATAAGCATACTGACCATATATTTGGTAACCTGTGACCCTATTGATTGATCCAATCTTCCTCTACGCACATCGGCTGAGGTTGCTAGGACACATGATCTCATTTTCCATCCTCCATTTAATACATTTTATCAGCTCTTTTGTAAAAGTTGAATCTTCTCTAACTTTCAACAAAATGGCTGCTAGAGACAACATGGCCGCTCAGTATATTATGACTGACCATTCTCTTACAAGTCCCCCTCTTGTACTCTATCCAGAGTACAACATACAGTACTGTAATATTCATGGGTGAATTACTGAAAATAAGAATATTGAGGTAATTCAGCACTTAAAAATAAGTTGCACAATAGTCAATTCTTTTGGTCTTGTCAATTCTTTTGGTCTTTTTCTTCTCATTCTTTGTCTTCTGGATTTTCCTTATCTTCTCCCCCTCTCACACTATCAGAGTCCCACTGTATAGTGTGAAACATCTTCTCCTGATCATCCAATAGGTTCATGGTCCCAGGAGTCGAATATGAAAATCTTCAGCGGACCTGGAGAAAATAGAAAAAAAGAGTGGAGTATCAGTCCTTACCAGAAATCTCAGTAAAATAATTAAGAAGTCTATACTGATTGATATGAACCATTTTAATCACCTTTTTAGCTTGAAAATTTGAGCAAAGACTTAACCATTGTTGTTGGGATGTAAAGCACTAGTCTATCATTAACCCGTTTGTAGTACAAGCACTCCCCCTCAATGGGCAGGGACTCAAGGGAATTGAACAGAGATGAGTCTCCATCCTTCTCCTGTGCTTTTACGAGATCTTGAAGAGAAGAATAAACAAGGGGGGCTCACGGGGTTTTTTTAGTAACTGCAGCGATGACTTCTTGGGGATATTTGTCCTCGCCTGTGAGTGCAGCTTCCCTGGCTGCGTGATCTACATATGCATTGCCAAGGATGTGAGGGTCAGGAATTAGCCTTTGGTGTCCTTTAATTTTGCAGAAGGACCATAATTTTGGAAATTCTTTACCCCGTTGCTCAATTTGTTTTAGAATGTCTGCATGCTGCAAGGGCTTGTTCTGAGAATCAACCATCCCCCTAAGGGCTCATACATTAAGATATAGAGTGAGTGACGACACGACATATGCGCTATCACTGAAGATATTCATTGGCTCTGGACACACGAGAATGACCTGTAGAGCTGCTTCCAACTCAGCTCTTTGAGCGGAGAAATGACCAGGGAGTTTATACTGCAGCAGCAATGGCTTAGCTGGAAACCACACAGCGAAGCCTGTGACGTAATGCCCCTCATGCCAATAGCGAGCTCCATCAATATAGGCACAGGGGATTCCCTCTTGAAAGTCTGCTCGGAAGGGAGAGGGAGTAACATTAGCCTGTTCAATTTGACAATCGTGACTTTTTCCTGCATACTGCATCATCTGGGCTAAGTGATATTTCTCACTCACTTTGACTTGTAAGTCTCTAGTCTCAAAATCAATGATCCATTGGGCCATTCTCTGTGAATTAATACCTGAAGCTTTTCCTTTCAGCAAAGTTTTTAAAGTGACATGTGGGGTCTGTAGAATTAAGGGAGCAAATCCCACTATATGCTTCACTTGATTCATAGTCCAGTGCACGCCCAGTAGGTGCTTCATGCACTGAGTGAATCCTTTTTCCACGGGAGTAAGCAACCTAGAATAATAACCTAAGGCATACAACTGACTAGATACCTCTGGGCTTTCTTTGGGCCATTTTTGTAGGAGCACAGAAGAAATAGAGATATCACCGGTGTGAGTCTGAATGTAGAAAGGCTGGGAAGGGTCAGGGTTAACCAATGCAGTAGCTGCCGTAAGGGCGCGCTTCAATCCCTCAAAAGCCTGTAAGGCGGTTCCCTCTACATTAACAGGGTCAAAGTCATTATCAACATTTTTTAATAAATCATACAGTGGTTTAGCCAAATAAGCAAAATCTTCAATGAATTCTCTGGAAAAATTAATAAGACCCAAAAATTTTCTGAGTTCAGTAATATTAGTTGGTATGGGGACAGCCTGAATAGCTTTAACCCTATCATGCATGGGCTTCTTTCCTTCTGCTCAGACACACCCAGAAATTTAACCTCTGATTTCATCAATTGTACTTTATCTAGACTCATTTTGAGTCCTGCCTCTTGTAAAGCCATACAAACATTTTCAAGGGTTTCTCTGTGTTCACATTCATCGACAGTTTGAATCAATAAATCATCCACATTCTGTAAGACTTTGTCTCCGTAACCAAGGAATTCTAACATCTGAGCTAATGCCTGATGGAAATACACAGGAGAACTGTGAAATCCCATGGGCAGCCGCGTGAACAAGTATTGCACATTTTCAAAAGTGAATGCGAAGCGGAGGGCAAATTCAGGTGTTAGGGGTACTGAGAAAAAGCCATTTGCAATATCCAAACAAGAAAATACTTTACAATCACTCCTCAGCTGTGACATAACTTCAGGGACAGATGCAACAAGATGAGCAGCTGAGGGAGTGTACTTATTTACAAGTCTCAGGTCTACTACCTTTCGAAAACTGCCATCTTCCTTTTTTACAGGTAGAATAGGACTGTTACATGGAGAATTACCTTTCACAACAACACCTTGTTTCTCCAATTCACTGACTGCTACCCTTATGTAAGGGATTGCGTCCTCCGGAATACGGTACTGACGCTGGAAAGGTGGCAGTTTTTCACCATCAATTTTAACCTGAGTTTGCATTAACCCACAATCAGTTTTCTTTGAGATCCACAATTCAGGGAACTTTTGCTTCAATTCATTCTTTAAAGCATCATTGTCAGTGTTTTCAACATTTTCATTAGCACCTAATCCGAAGCTAGCAATGGGTAATTTATGACTCTCCTCCTCCTCTACAGGGACAATTACAGAACAGATAGTGGCTTCTTTCTTCCGCCACAAGACTTTGTTACATAAATCAACAACAATTCCCATTGCTCCTAAAACATCAGTTCCCAAAATAGTGTACCGTAACTGTGGGTTTACCCAAAAAGCGCATCGAAGACCCCTTTGCTTCGATCCCCCTGTGTCCTGAAATCTCAGGTTTACTGGACGACTTTTTACTGCTTGAATACAGGAGCCCCCAAATTCTACCCAAAATGGTAGTCTCAGGCAGTCCAGGGGGTGACTGCAATTTGTGTATTTTTTAATGAAACTGAGGCTCCTGTATCGATGAGGATGTCCTCCCAAGGCAGCCCCCCTATTCTCCCTCTGACATAAGGTCTACTGTCCCTGCCCAGGGAAAGGGGGGCAAGGAGGGTAAGGGGAACAGGGGGAGCACTCCATCAATCAGTGTTACCTGCCGTGGGAAGCCCGAAAAATCCATCATCCCCATCTGGACACTGCTTTCGTCCAACAGCTGCCACCTCCGCCCCAAAGAGATCCTTAGTCAGGGTCCGGTCCTCATGTTCCCGCAGCTCCTTAATCAGCGGAGCATAGGGACGAGGAGGAGTGACCCCTCCCTGAATAGCTTGGATCTCCGGGTCCGGATGAGTGAAAGCTATTGGGGAGGGAGCAGGAGCAGAAGGCTCCTGTGAGACTGGGTTAACCATTTGAAGAACGTTGTATTGCTGATACTGCCTAGGGTCATTCACTGCTGGATACGGATGTCTAACTCCGAAAGGTGGTCTGGAGAACTCCCGGGTCTGTTGGGGGTTAAATGGTGCCCGGGGTTCTCGGGGAACAATCCCTGGCACAAGGCTGGGACAAAAACGTCTAACATGTCCCAGATGTCCACAAAAATAACACAAGGGGGGCCTCTCATGGGATCCCTTGGGGGCTCTGCCGAACGGGACCTGCCCATTCTCGGTACCTGGCCATACCCCCCCGGAACCCCTGGCCTCCCCGAATCAGCAGATACACCCCGAGGTGAATGGTATGCAAAAACATTAGACTCATCACACCTCACCTCGGATTGCATCGTCCTAACAAAACACTTTCCTCCCAATTAGGCAAATTTTTTATAAATTTAAGATGGATCAGGAACATTTGGTCAGGGATATTTTTCTCGGGGTTGAAGCAGCTTCACACCTAACCTAGGGTCTGCATGTGCTGGAGCTGTTGGGACAATATATCTTTCCTCAACTGTATCTGCATAAGCTGGAGCTGTTGGGACACTATATCTTGTTATGTACTACTTCACTCATTCTCCTAACTCTTCTCCAGTCTACAAGTGTATTTACATCAGCACTGTGTTTCGAAGCTGCAGTGTCCATCTGTGACATAACTGCTCTCAGCTGCTGCTGCTCGCACCCCTCCTCTCTGTGCTTCGCTGCTAGCTCCAGCATCTCGCTCAGCTGTTCTGATCTCTCCCTATACGCTGCCCCTCCCCGGGTGATCATGTTAACATATTGCTGTGTAAGCTACCTATCAAGAGCCTGATCAAAAGTTATGACTGTCTTACACAAAGCCACTACTTGGCTATTAGCTTAACCTAGCGAATTTTTTCTATCTAGTACCCTGTTCTCTGTGGTAAACCATCGCATACAATTTAACCACGTGGTTTCCACATTAACCCCCTCTAGCTGGGGTGTGCCAGCATATTTCTCTGCCTGCTTCCGTAACCACTCCATATTTACATTGGTCTACAAGGACGAGTTTTACTCTGTTCTAGTATCAACAAATGCAATTTAAGCAAAGTTAGATACTCACACCTCTCAGATGGAAGACCTCGCTGCAGCTGTTTGGGGTCGACCAGATATCAAAAGAGGTGCAGCCGTGATTCCAGCCTCACTCGTTACGCTTGCCAAGCGTCTCCCCACGCCCTTTTAAAGCTTCTTGCTACCGGCACAACAAATTCTCACGTCCTTGTAGATAGCTTCTTCTTAGTTACTCATCTTTTTATAGTCTTTTTCTTTGTCCGTGGTTTTATTATAAAAAAATCGGGCAGGCGGTTTCAGAGCGATCACGAGAGGTTCTCCTTCAGGCTGGCTTCCTTTGACCGGTTTAACGTATGGCCATACGCGTTTCTTTTATTTTTTCTCTTCCTCTTCCCACCTCCAAGCCCTCATCTGCGGCTCCTTCCGGTGGTTCTTCTGGAGGCAGCTCTCCGGAGCCGCTCCTCCTGGCTGGCAATCGCCACTTGTAAGAAAAAGTCCTACTGAGAGCTGGAAGAGTCGGGAAGAAGTTCCACAGACGATCTCTTATCAAGCTGAGGTTGAAGGTTTATTCGGAGATACACGGCAAAACAGATACAGAATAACAGAGGAGTTGGAATATGCGGGCAAAAACAGGAATTCAGACAGGCAGAAATTTGCTAGGAGGTCTAGCGGTGATAAGGCTCTGTGCCCTGGCCATGGTGAGGCACAGTGGCATGATGGCGATGGAATGGCCCCGATCGACAGTAACAGGGGCTTCTTATACATTACCAGAACAAAGAAAGCTGCATTTTGCCGCAGAGAGCGTTAACATTATAATTCTAAGGCGTTTTCATGGTAATCTACAGAAACGTGGTTTAGAAAAGAGAATATAATGACATAATACGAAGATATTAATTAACATTTCTTCAAGCAACACTAAAACCCATAAGTCATTGGTATCTATGGCTACTGTCCTAAAATCTTATCATTGTCTCCAGTCTAGGTCCCTAAATTCTTACATCCTGACATTTTAACTACTCTACTCTTCGCTACCACACTATCACGTATAAGCATACTGACCATATATTTGGTAACCTGTGACCCTATTGATTGATCCAATCTTCCTCTATGCACATCGGCTGAGGTTGCTAGGAGACATGATCTCATTTTCCATCCTCCATTTAATACATTTTATCAGCTCTTTTGTAAAAGTTGAATCTTCTCTAACTTTCAACAAAATGGCTGCTAGAGACAACATGGCCGCTCAGTATATTATGACTGACCATTTTCTTACAGATGGTAGGCCATTTGCTGCAGCCACTGAAAAGTCTTTTGATCCCCAAAATAGGCCCCTTTTTCATGAGCCTCGCAAGCAAGTTCACTGAGTTGGGCTCCTAGTATCACTACCTGCCAGGCTATTGCTGCTGTTGTCTGCGACACTGCTTTTCGGTACAATAGTCCTCCTTTGATTACCAATTTCTCCCACTGACATAACATCAACAGAGTGTCCTGAGTCAAAGTCTGCCTCTGAGTGTCATTAGGTAGCCGGCTTGTGGCCACCCATTGGTGCAGGAGGTCAATCTCTCCATCTTCTTGTTGCTGCTGAATCCATTTATCTCGGGATTGTTCTAAGATGCCCCTAGCGGATCCTATGTGGGATTGTTCCCGGGTTACAGCTGTGATAACGGCGGGGGCCAAAGCGAACGGCGTTTCTTATCCTTCCAGCTCGTCTTCTCGGTTTTGCCCATGAGTCTTACGTCGAATTTGTAGATGATTTTGTACTTGAATTTGGCCATTCGGGCCACCCATCATTACTCTAGGGCCCCCAATTTGGAATTGTCGAGGTGGGCCAGTGGGTTGTTGTCAGTTCGTATCACCACCTCAGAGCCTACCAGGTACTCCGCGAACCGCTCCGTCATGGCCCACACTACCGCAAATCTTCCAACTGTTAGCTCCGGCAGGGGCCCCCTTCAGCAGGTCTTGCAGGGATCGGGCCTGGTGGGCGAAGTTCTTTACGAAGCGATGGTAATATCCGGCTAACGCCAGAAAGCCTCGTACATCTTTTACCGTCTCAGGAGTAGGCCACTCCCGTATCACAGCGACCTTCTCCATAGACGGTCTCACACCCTCGGCGGAAACAACATGCCTCAGATATTCAATTTGCATGCGAAAAAGATGGCACTTCCGGGGCTTCACCTTCAACCCGTATTTTTGTAGCCGACCGAGCACCTGGCCCAGACGTTGCAAGTGGTCCTCAAATGTGGCGGCGTAGATGATGATGTCATCCAGCTATATTAGATTGGCCTCGAAGTTTAGGTCACCCAGACACTGCTCCATTAGTCGTTTGAACGTTCCTGGGGCATTGGCCAAGCCGAACGGCATCCGATTGATTTCGAACAGTACCATGGGCAGGATGAAGGCGGTTTTTGCATGGTCTTCCTCCGACATTGGCACCTGCCTGTATCCACTGGCCAAGTCCAGGGTTGAGAAATATTTTGCCTTCCCCAAGGCTGACAGGGACTCCTCGATACGAGGAAGTGGATATGAGTCTTTGATGGTACAAGCGATCAGTTTCCGGTAGTCCATGCAGAACCGGAGCATACCATCTTTCTTCCGCACCAGCATGATGGGGGCTGCCCAGGGGCTATGGGTTTTCCGGATAACCCCCTTTTGCAGCATTTGGCCCAGCAGAGTCTTCACTTCTTGGTATAATTGTGGGGAATTTTGCCGATATCATTCTCTGATGGGGGCCGTTCCTTCGGTGGGGATGCCGTGAGTGATAGCTGTGGTGCACCCGAAGTCATCTTCGTGGCTGGCGAACGCCTCTCGGTAATGGCCCAGAAGAGCTTCTACCTGGTGTATTTGGGTCGGCTCTAGTCTGGAGAGCTGCGCTAGCATTTTCCCTAAAATTACTCGCCCTTCCTGCTCAGGTGGCGACCCTGCGGTCTGGAAGGAGCATACAGTCACTGCCCAGGGTGTCCCTCGAGCTCACCCCCAGCTGTATCGCTGGGGCCGGGAGCACCTCTTCCAGTGGTTTCACCAGTTTTTGCCATTTCGATGCGGGGTTTCAGGATGATGTCTTGATCCTCCAGATCGACACAGCGTACGAGGGCTGTCCCCTTCCGCACGGTGGCTAGGGCGTGAGCCACCAGGAGCCCGGGGGGTAAGCACACAGAGAAGCATGGCTCCACCTGCACCTCAACTCTTTCCAGAGGCACATGGGCCCAGACTGGCAGGGCAACTACTGTCTGTCCTGGTGGCAGCATGAGCTTAGGAGCCGCAGGCGCAATCACTCTCCCCAGCACTTCCCCCTCCTGGCAGTCATCTTGGACTCGCGCCTTTCGCACCAGCTGCTGGAAGATCTGCCCCTGCAGCGTACAGGAACTCCACTGTTTCAAAGTCTCTTGGGCGGGTTCACTGAGGAGAAGGCTGCCGAACTCCTTTAGTATATTCATGCCCAGGGTGACGGCATGTTTCTCGCCTGGGTCTCCCTGAGTCAGGACCACGCCTCGCCAGCGTAATTGCTTGCTGCCCATCGAGATCTGCATCCTGCCGACTACGCCAAATGTTGTAATCGCAGGTAGGCAGGATGCAGAGATGAGACGGGAGACGGAATGAACTTAAAATGTAACTTTTATATATATATGCCTTTAGGCTAGCTCGAGCAACCAGCAAACTAACAATGGTTATCCACGCAGGGATCAAACACAGAATACAATGGCAACACGAACATGACTAATCCGGCGATGACCGGTCACTATAGGGCCGCAGTATGGACGACTACGGGTCCTAAGTATTAACTACAACTTGTCACTTATCCAGCAGAGTGATGGTCAGTGCTGCTTCGGCGTTTCATCCGCTGGGCCCAGCCGGCGAGGAACTGGCGGAGACTTCGGGCGTTCCTACACCCCGGCGAAGTGGGGGCACAGCAGGCCCCTGAAGACTCCCTCTGCGCTGCACCCCCTGATGGAGGTGGGTCAGCGTTGCCTGGGGATTGGGATGTGCAAGCCGCAGTCACCAGCTGCGGGCAGGCACCAGAGACCACGGGTGGCCGCGGACAGGCCGCTGCCGCAGGTGGAAGTGGAGCGGCGGCCATGGGTGGCAGCGGGCAGGCCAAAGCCACGGACTGGAGATAAATGGTAGCGGCCGCAGGCGGTAGCAGACAGGCCACAGCCGCAGGCTGGAAGCAGGTGGTAGCGGCTGCGGGTGCTGGAAGCGAGGTTGGGCGGTCAGTGTCTGTCCACTGGGCGGCTCGGTGTCGTCCCCCTTCTGTCGGTGGTGAGTCTCCCCTCATCCTCTCCCGTTGCTGCACTCTCCTCCTTGTTCTGGCTCTCGCTCTAGCTCCCTGGCGCCCTCTAGCTTCCAGTCTCCTCTCCTGCTCTGGCATCTGACGTCCCCTGGCTCCCTCTGCCTATTTTATATTGGCTCCACCCCCAACTGTTCTGGAACCCTCTGTGGTCCGTCCTCCAATTCTGTCCCCCGGAAACAGTCGCCCTAGGAACCTTGGCGACAGTCCCCTTGGTTCCGGCCCGGACACATAGCGGGGACTCCTCCTCTTTGACAATAAACAACTTCACCCAGCCACTAACCATGAGTGAAGAAAAAGTTTTGGTGTTATCATTCATATTCTCTGAAAAAATGCCAAGAAAGCAAAAATTCTTCTGGGCTATGTAAACTTTTGAGCACAATTGTACAATGTTTTATCACCTTTTATAGCATATAAATACAATGTTGCAGCAACCAATAAAGTATTCAATTTTATATAATTTATTTTATATTTTCATAGATCAGACATTTCTAAAGACAGCGAAACCAGATATGTGTATTTTTTTAAATTGTTTTATTTTCATTCGAGTTATTTGAATTTGTGTTTTTTCTCTCTTTTTTCACTTTTTAATTTATTTAATAGTCACCTTTAGCAGACCCTTGGTGTTCATGACAACCCATCAGCACCCCACGATCATGTCACATTCAAGCCGATGGGCAATAGGAATGTCAGATTCACAGCAGGATTTAATACCTTAACAACTGTTAAAGTCACATGACAGCTGATTAAATCACCTGTCATGTGAGGGGAAAGATGCAGGCTCGGCGTCAGAGTTTGCATTAAATTCAAGGACATGACGTGACGTAAATATACATCATATATCTTGAAGTAATTTATAGTATAATTATTAACCATATTTATATTTTTCTTATTTTTAGTAAACACACGTAGGTGTGTGTGTATACATATATATATATATATATATATATATACACACACACATCCCATCATGACGGAAAGCTTTCTCTCAGAAAATTATTGCAATTTCACAAGTATTGTTATAAGCATATTTATTTCCTATGTATGCATTTGAAGAGCACAAAAAAATGAGGAAGCAAAGGATAAATTGGACCTAATTTCACACAAAACCCCAAGAATGGGCCAGACCATATTGTTGGCATCTTTCCAAAATTGAAGGAAAACCACTTTTCTTCAAGCATGTAATGCGCGTTAAAACTCCCCTGGGGCAAGTAACAGGTGTGGGCAATATGAAAATCACACCTGAAATCAGATAAAAAGGGGAAAGGTTAACTCAATCTTTGCATTGTGTTTCGTATGTGTCATGCTAAGAATGAAGAACAGAAAGAGGCAAGAGAACTGTCTGAGGACTTGAGAACGAAAATTGTTGAAAAATAGAAATAGCCACAAAGTTACAAGTCCATCTCAGAGATCTTGATGTTCTTTTACCCATCGTATGCAACATAATCTAGAAGTTTACAACCCACAGGTTGCAATACAGCAAAGTCCGGATGGTGGATAAGCAGTCCTAATCAAGTTCCAAAGAAATTCAAGCTGTCCTGCAGGCTCAGGGTGCACCAGTGTCAGTGCAAATTATCTATCGATATTTGAATGAAATGAAACGTTATGTCAGGAGTCCGAGGTAACCCACTGCTGACACAGAGACAGTTATGTATGTATGTAAGCCATAATCCTTCAGGGAAAATGTATTGTGGACAGGTGAGACCTAGATAGAGCTTTCTTAATAAAGCACATCATTCTATTGTTTTCGAAAATGGAATGAGACGTACATAATGAGGAATACAGTACATACAGCCAAATATAGTGGAGGTTCAAATATGTTTTGTAGTTGTTTCACTGCCTCTGGCACTGGGTGCCTTGATTGTGTGTAAGCTATTACAACATCTGATTTGGGGTTGCAATGTAGTGCGCAGTGTCAGAAAGCTGGGTGTGCGTCATGGGTCTTCCAGCAGGACAAAGAACCCAAGTCTGGATCTAAATCCATGCAACAACTGTTGCAAGATCTTAAGATTTCTGTTTACAGAAGGCACCCTTCTAATATGAAAGCCTTGGAGCAGTTAGCAAAAGAAGAGTAGTCCAAAATTCCAGTTCAGAGGTGTAAGAAGCTTGCTGATGGTTGTAAGAAGTGATTTGATTTCTGTTATTTATTCCAAATGGTATGCAACCAAATATTAAGTTGAGGGTACTAGCAATTGTATTCTGCCCATATGTTGGGGTTTTGTGTGAAATTATGTCCAATTTACCTTTTTTTCTCTGCTTTTGTGTGTATATATATATAGTACAGTTATGTGCAATATAACTGTTTAATTCCATATACACAAGACACTCTGAGCCACTACACATTCAATTCCTAATGAAAACATGAATAAAATATCAATTTTAACCCCTTTCTGACATCCGACGTACTATCCCGTCCATGGGACCCGGGCCCCTATGCCCATGGACGGGATAGTACGTCTCAGCGATCAGCGGCGCCCACGTGGTAAGCGCCGCTGATTGCGGCCGGGTGTCAGCTGATTATCACAGCTGACACCCGGCACAATGTGTCAGGGGCGGTCACGGACCGCCCCCGACACGTTAACCCCTTGCACACCGCGATCAAACACGATCGCGGTGTACCGGGGGTTAAAGGGAAGCATCGGCAGGGAGGGGGCTCCCTCCGTGCTTCCCTAAGCCCCCCACGGGAGCGCAATGTGCAGCGCTGCTGCGGGGGGCTCCTTTCCTGCAGGCCCCCGAATCCAAGATGGCGACGGGGACCTTCGGGGGCCTGCAGGAAGCTGGCTTCCTTAGTGCCTGCAAAGCGCAGGCAAGAGGAGGTCTTCTTCAATGCCTGTGACAGATTGCTGATTTGTCACAGTGATCTGTGATGTGACAGATCAGCGATCTGTTACAGGACAGTGATGTCCCACCTGGGACTATTTAATAAAGTTAAAAAAAATGAAAAAAGTGTTAAAATAATTAAAAAAAAATCACCAAATAAATTAGAAAAAAAAAAAAATATTCCCCCAAATAAATCCATTTTTTGGAAATAAAAAAAAAAAACAATAAAAGTACACATATTAGATATCGCCGCGTCCGTAACGACCCGCCCTATAAAACTGTCCCATTAGTTAACCCCTTTAGCGAACCCCTTAAAAAATAAAAATAAAAAGAAGCAAAAAATAATGATTTATTATCATACCGCCAAACAAAAAGTGTAATAACGCGTGATCAAAAAGACGCATATAAATATCCATGGTACCGCTGAAAACGTCATCTTGTCCCGCAAAAAACGAGCTGCCACACAGCATCATTAGCAAAAAAATAAAAAAGTTATAGCTCACAGAATAAAGCGATGCAAAAATAATTACTTTTTATATAAAATAGTTTTCATTGCATAAAACCGACAAAACATAAAAAAAGACCTAAATGAGGCATCGCTGTAACCGTACTGACCCGAAGAATAAAACCGCTTTATCAATTTTACCGCACGCGGAACGGTGTAAACGCACCCCCCCAAAAGAAATTCATGAAACGCTGGTTTTTGTTCATTCTGCGTCCCAAAAATCGGAATAAAAAGCGATCAAAAAATGTCACGTGCCCGAAAATGGTACCAATAAAAATGTCAACTCGTCCTGCAAAAAATAAGACCTCACATGACTCGGTGGGTCAAAATACGGAAAAATTATAGCTCTCAATATGTGGTGATGCAAAAACTATTTTTACAATAAAAAGCGTCTTTTAGCGTGCGACAGCTGCCAAACATAAAAACCGCCATAAATAGTAAATCAAACCCCCCGTTATCACCCCCTTAGTTAGGGAAAAATAATAAAATAAAAAAAATGTATTTATTTCCATTTTTCCATTAGGGTTAGGGTTAGGGCTAGGGCTAGGGTTAGGGTTAGGGTAGGGTTAGGGTTAGGGCTAGGGTTAGGGCTAGGGTTAGGGCTGAGATTATCGTTAGGGGTGTGTTGGGGTTCAGGTTGGAGTTAGAATTGGGGGCTTCCACTGTTTGGGCACATCAGGGGCTCTCCAAATGCAACATTGCGTCTGATCTCAATTCCAGCCAATTCTGAGTTGAAAAAGTCAAATGGTGCTCCTTCCCTTCCAAGCTCTGCCATGCGCCCAAACAGTGTTTTACCCCCACATGTAGGGTATCAGCCTACTCAGGACAAATTGCAAAGCAACTTTTGGGGTCCAATTTCTCCTGATACCCTTAGGAAAATAAAAATTGGGGGCAAAAATATCATTTTTGTGGAAAAAAATGATTTTTTTATTTTCACGTCCGAGCGTTATAAACTTCTGTGAAGCACTTGGGGGTTCAAAGTGCTCACCACACATCTAGATAAGTTCCGTGGGGGGTCTAGTGTCCAAAATGGGGTCACTTGTGGGGAGTTTCAATAGTTTAGGTACATCAGGGGCTCTCCAAACGCACATGACACCCGCAGGCCATTCCATCAAAGTCTGCATTCCAAAACGTCACTGCTTCCCTTCCGAGCCCCGACGTGTGTCCATACAGTAGTTTTCTCCCACATATGGGGTGTCAGCGTACTCATGACAAATTGGACAACAACTTTTGGGGTCCAATTTCTCCTGTTACCCTTGGGAAAATGAAAAAATTGGGGACTAATTGATCATGTTTGTGGAAAAAATACGATTTTTTTATTTTCATGCCCGGGCATTATAAACTTCTGTGAAACCCTTGGGGGTTCAAAGTGCTCACCACACATTTAGATAAGTTCCTTAGTGGGTCTCGTTTCCAAAATGGGGTCATTTGTGGGTGTTTCCACTGTTTAAGTACATTTGGGGCTCTCCAAAGGCAACATGACACCCACAGACCATTCCATCAAAGTCTGCATTCCAAAACGTCACTACTTCCCTTCCGAGCCCTGACGTGTGTCCATACAGTAGTTTTCTCCCACATATGGGGTGTCAGCGTACTCATGACAAATTGGACAACAACTTTTGGGGTTCAATTTCTCCTGTTACCCTTGGGAAAATAAAAAAATTGGGGACTAATTGATCATGTTTGTGGAAAAAATACGATTTTTTTATTTTCATGCCCTGGCATTATAAACTTTTGTGAAGCCCTTGGGGGTTCAAAGTGCTCACCTCACATCTAGATAAGTTCCTTAGGGGGTTTAGTTTTCAAAATGGGGTCATTTGTGGGGGGTTTCCACTGTTTAGGTACTTTAGGGGCTCTCCAAAGGCAACATGACACCCGCAGACCATTCCATCAATGTCTGCATTCCAAAACGTCACTACTTCCCTTCCGAGCCCCGACGTGTGCCCATACAGTAGTTTTCTCCCACATATGGTGTATCAGCATACTCAGGACAAATTGGACAACAACTTTTGGGGTCCAATTTCTCCTGTTACCCTTGGGAAAATAAAAAATGGTGACTAAAAGATCATGTTTGTGGAAAAAATACGAATTTTTTATTTTCACGCCCGGGCGTTATAAACTTCTGTGAAGCACTGGGGGGTTCAAAGTGCTCACCACACATCTAGACAAGGTTCCTTGTGGGGTCTAGTTTACAAAATGGTGTCATTTGTGGGGGGTTTCCACTGTTTAGGTACATCAGGGGTTTTCCAATCGCGACATGGTGTCCGATCTCAATTCCAGCCAAAAACGTCAAATGGCGCTGCTTCCCTTCCGAGCTCTGCCATGCGCCCAAATAGTGGTTTACCGCCACATGTGGGGTATCAGCGTACTCAGGACAAATTGCACAATAACTTTTAGGGTGCTGTTACCCTTGGAAAAATAAGAATTGAGGGTGAAAAGATCATTTTTGTGGAAAAAATATGATTTTTTAATTGTACGGCTTTATGTTATAAACTTCTGTGAAGCCCTTGGGGGTTCAAAGTTCTCACCACACATCTAGATAAGTTCCTTAGGGGGTCTAGTTTCCAAAATGGTGTCATTTGTGGGGGGTTTCCACTGTTTTGGTACATCAGGGGTTTTCCAATCACGTCATGGTGTCCGATCTCAATTCCAGCCAAAAACGTCAAATAGCGCTGCTTCCCTTCCGAGCTCTGCCATGCTCACAAATAGTGGAT
Source organism: Dendrobates tinctorius (assembly GCF_039654945.1). Classification (NCBI taxonomy): domain Eukaryota; kingdom Metazoa; phylum Chordata; class Amphibia; order Anura; family Dendrobatidae; genus Dendrobates; species Dendrobates tinctorius. Next base: position 14,795,858 of record NW_027361827.1, read on the forward strand.
TACCCCCACATGTGGGGTATCAGCGTACTCAGGACAAATTGCACAATAACTTTTAGGGTCCTGTTGCCCTTGGAAAAATAAGAATTGAGGGTGAAAAGATCATTTTTGTGGAAAAAATATGATTTTTTAATTGTACGGCTGTATGTTATAAACTTCTGTGAAGCCCTTGGGGGTTGAAAGTTCTCACCACACATCTAGATAAGTTCCTTAGGGGGTCTAGTTTCCAAAATGTTGTCATTTGTGGGGGTTTCCACTGTTTTGGTACATCAGGGGTTTTCCAATCGCGACATGGTGTCCGATCTCAATTCCAGCCACTTTTGGGTATTTTCTATCATATAGACCCCTCAAAGTGGCTTCAAATGTGATGTGGTCCTAAAAATAAATTGGTGTTGTAAAAATAAGAAATCGCTGGTCAACTTTTAACCCTTATAACTTCCTAACAAAAAAAAATTTTGGTTCCAAAATTGTGCTGATATAAAGTAAACATGTGGGAAATGTTACTTATCAAGTTTTTTGTGTGCTGTATCTCTGTGATTTAAGGGCATAAAAATTCAAAGGTGGAAAATTGCGAAATTTTCAAAATTTTTGCCAAATTTCCATTTTTTTCACAAATAAACGCAAGTTATTTGAATTAAATTTTACCACTAACATGAAGTACAATATGTCACGAGAAAACAATGTCAGAATCACCAGGATCCATGGAAGCGTTCCAGAGTTATGACCTCATAAAGGTACAGTGGTCAGAAATGTAAAAATTGGCCTGGTCATGAACGTGCAAACCACCCTTGGGGGTGAAGGGGTTAAAAATGAAAATGAAGGAAAGGGAATAATAGGATGCTCAAAAAAGTAGCAGTAGCAGCATTTTCATTTACAAACTCGAATATTTACAGTATAAATTGAAATTCATTTAGAATTAGCTTTTCTGTATTAGTTGTATAACCTTTATTTCTGATAACTGCTTTACATCTGTGTGGCATGGCGTCAAATAACATCTGACACCAGTGAACAGATACTCCAGCCCAAGCTGATTGAACTACTGTTACATAGTTACATAGGTTGAAAAAAGACAGGTCCATCAAGTTCAACCTTTCTCCACCAATTATACATTTCGTCACTAATTTAACTATAACCTGCAATGTTATGTGTATTGAGTAGAGATGAGCGATTTTGCCTTTTTTAGGGTCGAGTCGGGTTTCATGAAACTCGACTTTCGCAAAAGTCGGGTTGAAACACGAAACCCAATGCAAGTTAATGGGGAAGCAAAGTCGGCATGGAGTCGAGGACAGTAAACACACCTGCAGTGCCCATTTCAATGCCAAAAACATCAATTCTTATTACTGAAGCTTGTCAACCTTAATTTACTTAATAATAATAGTTCTGCATTGAAAACTGGGGGTTATTTGGCTAAAGTTGTGGGGGGGTAGGGCTGGCTCCAGGTTTTCGGGTGCCCGGGGCCAAATAGTGTCAGTGCGCACCTTTAACACATACCACAACTCATGATACTCCGATACGGCACAGAAATATAGGTATAGTACAATGACAAATACTTCACTGCTTACATGACATGATTGATCTATTTTAAATTGTACAATAGCTCAAAAAAAGGACAGTATATTACTCCATACAGTATTATGGCCACCACATTGTGCGCCATACAGAATAATGAGCCCCATATATTTCTCCATACAGAATAATTGGTCACATATAATGTTCCATACAGTATATGATGAGCTCCACATAATGCTACAGTATATGATGGTCCCCATGGACGATGCTCCAGTGTTTTATGAGCCCAAATAATGCTCCATATATAATGGGCCCCATTTCTAATGCTCCAGTGTATCATGTGCCCCATAGATGCTGCTCCAGTGTCTGATCTGCCCCATTTAGAATGCTCCAGTATATGATGGGCCCCATGGATGATGCTCCAGTGTCTTATGGGCCCAAATAATGCTCCATATATAATGGGCTCCATTTATAATGCTCCAGTGTATAATGTGCCCCATAGATGCTGCTCCAGTGTCTGATCTGCCCCATTTAGAATGCTCCAGTATATGATGGGCCCCATGGATGATGCTCCAGTGTCTTATGGGCCCAAATAATGCTCCCTATATAATGGGCTCCATTTCTAATGCTCCAGTGTATAATGGGCCCTGTAAATGCTGCTCCAGTGTCTGATGTCCCCCATCTGGAATGCTCCAGTATATGATGGGCCTCATGGATGATGCTCCAGTGTATGATGGGGCCTAATAATGCTCAATATATAATGGGCTCCATTTCTAATGCTCCAGTGTATAATGGACCCCGTAAATGCTGCTCCAGTGTCTGATGTACCCCATCTGGAATCCTCCAGTATATGATGGGCCTCATGGATGATGCTCCAGTGTATGATGGGCCCAAATAACGCTCCATATATAATGGGCTCCATTTCTAATGCTCCAGTGTATAATGAGCCCCGTGCTCCTGTGTCTGATATCCCCCATTTGGAATGCTCCAGTATATGATGGGCCCCATTTTTAATTAACCCAGGCATGGTATGCGAAAAGAGCTCCATGGAGTAATCTGAAGTGTGTGCTGCTGCATCCTTCACTTTTGGTGTGGGTGAAGGACACAAGGAAAGGGGTTGCTCCTGACCAGAAGCCTGCACTGACAACTCAGTGCTTGCATTTTTTTAAACTTCAGAAGAGGAGGTGATAGAGCTGTAAGGTGTTTCAGCAATGTAAGCCAAAAGCAATTCCTGACACTCTGGCTTTAAAAGCAGTCTACCTACTCCCAGAAAAGGGAGCCTTACAGGCCTTCCAGAGCTACACCATGACACAGGGTCAACACCTCCTGCCTTAGCTGCTATTGTGTTTTTGGCACTACCAGCAAATGCACCACCACCACCATCAGTACCAGGTGGCACCCCACACCCATGTCCATGTCCTCTTCCACCATACTTCCTCATGTTTTGGAAAATGGACCCAAGATACCAGCAGATATATGGTACTGTATCAGAAGCGTACAGCTCTATACAGTCTAGGGATAACAGTAAATCTCCGTATATATTTCATGAGTCATACACAGATGCTCACAGGCTCAGTATGGAGTACACAATAAAATAAAAAGTTGAAAAAGGGTACAGTATCACCAGATACAAGGTATATATAGTATAGTGTAAACATTAGGAATCTCCGTATATATTTCAGGAGGCAAACACAAACGCTCTCAGGCCCAGTATGGATTACACAAGAATATAAAAATCTGTAAATGAGTAATGTAACACAAGCGTACAGCTGTATACAGTGTTGGGGTAATCTTAAATCTCCAAATATATTTCCGGAGTAACAGACAGACGTTCACAGGCTCATTATGGATTACACCAGAATAAAAAAATGTTGTAAAAAAGGTACTGGATAACAAGATAGCAAGTATATATATTATAGGGTACAATTGAAATCTCCGTATACATAGTCCCATAGTCACTCTAAGACGCTTACTCAGTATGGAATGTCGAACAAAGGTACTGTATAACAAGATACACGCTGTATCGAGTATAGGGTAAAAATTGGTATCTCCGATTCACCGTATATATAGAAGGTGTAAACCACACACACTCACTCCCAATGGGTGATACCGTAATAAAAAATTTTTAACAAAGGTACTGTATCAGCACATACCAGGTGTATCCAGTCTATGGGTAACTGTAAATTTCCGTCTATACTTCTGGAGTCAGACCCAGACACTCACAGGCTCACTATGTATTACACCAGAATTTAAAAAGTAGAAAAAGGGAAAGGTATTCGAAGCATACAACAGTATACAGTGTTGTGGTACTTTTAAATTTTCATATATATTTCAATCTCAGTAAGCCAGTCCAGACTCTCCGCTACTGGAAACTACATGGATACAAGTACAGACGGAAAGTGGAGTGTTAGCAGAAATTTGGGAATTACTCATCGTGGGAAAACCTCCCGGTAGATGTTGCATAGGCGATGCAGACCCTCAATTACTGTGTCTGTGGAGACAGCGAAAACGGTTCTTTGTGAAGAAAGGATTGCTTTATCGCAGTAGCGTGGATCACATCACCGTTACTCGTCTCCATCAAACTGTGATCACAGGGAGAGATATAGACATGGTCCTCACTGCCTATCATGATGTGTCTGGTCATTTTGGAGTGCAAAAGACAGAAGCCACAGGCCGTAGGTGATTCTATTGGATTGGCAAGTGAGGAGACATTGAAAAATGCTGGCAGGAATGTCACACGTCTGTGACTATCACAACTGTGAAAGGTGATCATAAAGCACCACTGCATCCGCTTGTAATTTGACGTCCATTACAAATGGTAGCCATTGATCATCTGAAGGTAGAGGCCAGCAGGACAGGCCATAGCTACATCTTAACCATCATCGATCAATACACCAAATTTCTAATGGCCGTCCCTGTGAACGATTTAACTGCCCAGACTACACAGCGGTGGAGCAGGGAGAGGTAAGTATTGCAACTTACAAGTGCTGTGGCCATGACCAAGCGGGGGGGCACACTCATGGTTGACAGTACTGGCACAGGGCCCCTCATAGTACGCTGGTGTGTCTGACGGCGAGTTGGCCTCCCCATCATCAGAGACACTGTATTGTACTATGAGGGACCCTGTGCCAGTGCCGTCGGCCATCAGTGGGCCCATCCACCTGTTCAGAGCAACGGCACTTGCCCGGGTGCGCCAGGTGTTGACCTCAGCCTTTGGGGGGGTGGGCAGCCCATTTTGTGAGGTTTAAAAAATGGCATATGTTGATGTGTAGGCTGGACATTCAGCTGCTGCAAATGGCAGAATTGGACAAGTCCAAGGAAGAGGAGGACAAAAGTGAGGCAGTTTTCTGGCAACCTATGTGTCATCAGGGGAAGGTGGGACAAAATCCTTTGAAATCCATGCATGGTTCATTTTAATGAAGGTTAGATCATCAACATTTTGAGTCGACAGACGGGTCCTTTTTTCTGTCAGGATTGATCCAGCAGCACTGAAGACTCTTTCAGATAAGACACTAGCAGCAGGGCAAGCAAGCTCCTGTATGGCATAGTGTGCCAATTCAGGCCAGGTGTCCAGTTTAGAGGCCCAATAGTCAAAGGGGAATGACCTGTGAGGGAGAACATCGATATGGGAGCAGAAGTAGTTTATAACCATAGTTGATAACTGCTGCCTCCTGTCACTTTTAATCGATGCAGTATTACCAGTCGTGTGAGCGGTACTTGAGAAATCAGTCCATAACATGGTCATTAAACCCCTGTCTCCAACGCCACTTCGGCTGTGTGCACCACGAACACCTCTTCCATTGTGCCCACTACTGCTCATGGGAGAACCAGCACCGCTGCTGTGTGCTGGGAAAGCCTCAAACAAATGGTTTACCAGAGTTGCTTGTTTGTTAGCCAATATTATCTCTAGATTCTCCTGTGGCATGATGTTGTGTAATTTGCCTTTGTAGCGTGGATCGAGGATGCTGGCCAGCCAGTAGTCATCATCCTTCATCATATTGGCAATGCAGGGGTCCCTTTTTAGGATCAGCAAGGCATAATCGCACATGTGGGCCAATGTTCCAGGTGTCAATAATGCACTTCCACTGCTGGGTGGAGGAGCACTTTCTGGCAAATCCACATCCCTACAGTCATGCACAAACACTGTACCTGACCTTGGAACGCCAATATTTTCTCTTGCCCCCTGAGAAACATCCTCCTATCCAAAATAATCATCCCCCTCCTCCTCCTCCTCCTCCTCTTCTTCCTCCACCTCATCCAGGACAGTTCCCTGACCAGACAGTGGCTGACTGTCAGCAAGGCTTCCCTCCTCCTCCTCCTGTTCTTCCGCCGCTGCAGGCGCAAGATCCTTAATGTGCATCAAACTTTGCATGAGCAGACGCGTAAGTGGGATGCTCATGCTTATGATGGCGTCGTCTGCGCTTACCAGCCGTGTGCATTCCTCAAAACACTGAAGGACTTTACAGAGGTCTTTCAGCTTTGACCACTGCACACCCGACAATTCCATGTCTTCCTTCAAACTGCCTGCCCATGCATCCTCCCACAAATGCATTACAGCCTGCCTCTGTTCGCACAGCCTCTCAACCATGTGTAGGGTGGAGTTCCACCTTGTTGCAACGTCTATGATTAGGCGGTGCTTGGGGAGGTGGAGCAATCACTGCAGCTTCTGAATACGAGTGGAGTGGACGTTTGAGCGATGGATGTGCTCGCTCAGTCTTCGCACCTTATGGAGCAGTGATGTTAACTCCGGATAATTATTAAGGAAGCACTGCACCACCAGGTTCAAAGTGTGAGCCAGTCAAGGTATGTGTGTGAGTTTTGCATGGGCTATGGCTGCCACAAAATTATGGCCGTTATCACTGACTACCTTGCCTGCCTCAAGATGTAGACTGCCCAGCCATGACTCAGTTTGTCACTGCAAGTAGTCGGCCAGTACCTTCGCGATGTGTCTGTTGTCACCCAAAGACATCATCTTTAACACAGCCTGCTGACGCTTACCACTAGCTGTTCGATAGTGGGACACCTCGTGTGCAACACTGCCAGCTGCGGATGGAGTGCTCGTGCGACTGCGCTCTGTGGACGAGCTTTCGCTTATGGAGGAGGAGGAGGGTCGAAAGCCTACAGCCAACTGTTTCCTATACCGTGGGCTAGGCAGCACTGTTCCACCGCCGCTGTCCCTTGTGGAGCCTGCATCCACCACATTAACCCAGTGCGCAGTGATGGACATGTAACAGCCCTGGTCATGCCTACTGGTCCATGCATCTGTTGTGAGGTGCACCTTTCCACTCACTGACTGTTTTAGTGCATGGACAATGCGGTCTTTCACATGCCGGTGAAGGGCAGGGATGGCTTTTTGAGAAAAGACGCGCCGACTGGGTAGGTCATAGCGTGGGACAGCATAGGCCATGAGCTCGCGGAAAGCTTCGCTTTCAACCAAACGGCAGGGCATCTTCTCTAATGAGATTAGTTTGGCAATGTAGGCGTTCAAACACAGTGTACATGGATGAGAGGATGAGTACTTTCTTGTCCTACTCAGAGTGTCTGGTAGGGTGAGCTGGACTGGAGAGCTGCATATGGGGGAAGTAGCGGTGGACTGGATGGAGTGAGAGGGGGTTGGTGATGGTATTGGTGGTGGTGGTCTAGATTCAGTGTTGTGTTGCAAAACCATTGTGATTCCCTGAGTGCTTTGGCCTTGCGACGACACCTCCACATTTAGGGCTGGTGGTGTGCTTAACGGTGGTGGTGGTCTTACAGTGGGGGAAGCGATGGAGCGTTGCTGGCTACCTTCAGTCAGAGCAGGTGCACATGTGGTACCTGAGGTTTTGTAGTCTGTCCACGCTTGCAAGTGCATGATGATTAAATGTCTAAGCATGCAACTGGTATTCAAATTTCTGAGTTGTTTACCTCGGCTAAAGGTCCTTCCGCACTTCTTACAGGTAACCTTTGCCTGATCAGTAGGGTTTTGGACAAAGAAGTGCCACACTGCACTCTTCCTACTATGGTATACACATTTTCTGGCCTTGCACTCTGTGCTAAGTTGACCGTCTGGCTAAGCTGTCCTTCAACTCTTTTAGTTTTTGGTCCACGTTTTTGGACAGCTACCGGCCTGCCAGATAACCACTGCTGCGATGCCAGTGCCTGCTGCAGATCCTTCTCCTTATCTGAACTATTGCCAGCACCACTCTCCTCCCCCAATGGATGTCAATCTGGGTCAAGAACTGGGTCATCCATCACCTCCTCTTCAAAGTCATCTGCACCTTCCTCTTTACCTTCCTCTGTGTTACCGTGTAAGGTGGTATAGTATGCGGGAAGGGGCACCTGAGTTTCATCAGGGTCAGATTCTGGCTCAGTATACTGCGAGGGCAATGTAGTGCTCTGGGTCAAAGTACCAGCAGAATTATCTAGCAGTGGCTTTGCATCAGTGCACTCCATGTCAGATTCATCTTGGACTGGGGAATTCAGTATTTGACTGGATAACCCAGGCATGGTATGTGAAAAGAGCTCCATAGAGTAATCTGAAGTGTGGGCTGCCGCATCCTTAACTTTTGGTGGGGGTGAAGGACACAAGGAAAGGTGTTTTTCCTGACCAGAACCCTGCACTGATGACTCCGTGCTCGCAGGTTTCGAACTTTCAGAAGAGGAGGCAATAGAGCTGGTGGCTGTTTCGGCATTGTACGTCAAAATCTGTTCCTAATGCTCCGGCTTTAAAAGCGGTTTTCCTACTCCAAGAAAAGGGAACCTTACAGGCCTTCTTGGGCCAGACGATGACGCAGGCTCAACACCTCCTGCCTTAGCTGCTATTGTGCTTTTGCCAGAACCAGCCGATGCACCACCACCATCAGTACCAGCTGCGCCCCACTGCCCACGTCCGTGGACTCTTCCACCATACTTCCTCATGTTTGGGAAAATGTACCAAAAATACCAGCAGAGAGATGGTACTGTATGAGGAGCGTCCAGCTGTGTAAGGTGTATTAAAAAAATTAAATCTACGTATATATTTTGTTAGTCACAGACGCTCTCCCAGTATATATTTGACCGTAATCCAACAAGCAGATATACGGAACTGAATCAGAAGTGTACAGCTGTATGTGTTTTTTGTGTAACTAACAATCTTCGTATATGTATTTACGGAGTGTCACACACTGATTCTGTATAGATGTGACTGTAATGCGAACGGCAGATATACAATGCTGTTTGAGAATCGGACAGCTCTATATGGTGTCTGTATGGAAAATTGTCAATCTCCGTCTATTTTTATACGGAGCGACACACGCTGTCTCTGTCTAGTTTTGACTGTAATCAAACAGCAGATATACGAAACTGTTTGAAAAGCGGACAGCTCTCTAAGGTGTAGGTCTGGAAAAATGGAAAATCTCCTCGGCTTGTTTTTCCAGAGTCACACCCAGATAGCTTCTATTTGTCCGTGATACCAGCCGGCACACGGTAGTGTGTGAGGAGCGTACACCGCTATACGGTGTGTGAAAAAATGAACGCTCGGTAACTCACCAGAACAAAATAATAAAAGTTATAGTGCTTTGAAAAAAGCAGTTTGAACAGCAGTGTGCACACAGCAATGCAGCTATCAGGTAGCCTTAAAAGGCAGCCTAATCACCACCAGCGCTGCTGCACACAACAAAAATCCTCCCCTTTCACTGCACACTAAAGGGGGTTTTACACTAAGCGAGATCGCTAATGATATCGCTCAAGCGACACCGATATTGTGACGCGACAGCGATCACGCTAGCGATCTCGTTAAGTGTGAAAGGTAGCAGCGACCGGACCCCCCGTCGGCTATCGCTGATCGTGCTCGAATGTGCAGGTACATTTTTCCATCGCTGACGTCCCGCTGTCCAGTAATTATCGTTGTGTTTGAAGCTTTAAAAACGATGAGCGACGTCAATAACGACGCATGGCTCAGCGACACAGGCGTGACTTACCTGCCACGCCTCCTCTTCCCTATTGGTCTTCACAGCGCTGACAATGTGCGAAATGTATGAAAATTCCGAAAGTTAGGGAGAAAAAATATAAAAAAATTTGCACTGTTGAGATGATATTCAAAATGGAGGTATTTGAAAATAACCAACGATGATGATTCTTCAAGAGGGTTGCTGAAGGTCGAATAGCGAAATCTAACCAAAAATGCACTTTTGTCTCTAGGGAGAAAAATGCTGGTTTAGAAGCTAACCACGGCGCTCCAGAGATTTAAACTGTAACGCTATTACGTCCTCTTTAATGACGCCGCCGGCCAATGACAGCGCAGCGGTGACCACCAATCGGCGCTTTGGGGGGCGTTGTAAATTAAACGCTGAAGCACGCCCACCGAGGTCTGAATCGTTTTTTGTTTAGTAATGTGAAAGGTACTCAACGAGCAACGAGGTCGCTATGCAGATCGCTGATCTCTCTAGAGTCGTTGACGAGAGTGGACTGTTTGAAAGCTATCTAGCGATCACGTAACGACACAACAGCGATCTATGCCTGGTCGGATCGCTATCGTTATCGCTGGTGCGTTGCTTAGTGTAAAAGGCCCTTTACTGTACAGTGAAAATCGCTATCAGCAGAAGCAATTTTTTTTTCTTCTTCCCTGCCTAGCGCTCTCCCTATTCATAATCAGCAGCAGCACCTCTCCCTATTCTAAGATCAGCAGAAATAAGATGGCGGTCACGGCCTTTTATACCCACTGTGACGCCACACAAAGCCAGCCAATCACTTCAGTGCCCTTCTCTAAGATGGTGGTGGCCGCTGCCCATGTCATCGCGTTGCCCACAGTGTGCGTCCTCCATCATTGGCTGAGAAAAGGAGCTGGAAGCATTATTTGAAATGCGACTTTGGCGCTCGGCGACCTCATGGCCGACCTCACGCTATGGTCGGGTTTCGATTGGCGAAATCCAACTTTAGCTAAAGTCGGTGTTTTTTTAATTTGACCAACCCGTTTCGCTCAACTCTAGTATTGAGGAAATCATACAGCCCTTTTTTTAATCCCTTTACCCCCAAGGTTGGCTTGCCTGTTAATGACCAGGCCAATGTTTACAATTCTGACCACTGTCCCTTTATGAGATAATAACTCTGGAATGCTTCTATGGATCCTGGTGATTCTGACACTGTTTTCTTTTGACATATTATACTTCGTGATAGTGGTAAAATTTCTTTGATATGACTTGTGTTTCTTGGTGGAAAAAAAACGGAAATTTGGCAAAAATTTTACAATTTTCCAACTTTGAATTTCCATGCCCTTAAAACAGAGAAATATGTCATGCAAAATAGTTAATAAATAACATTTCCCACATGTCTACTTTACATCAGCACAATTTTGGAACCAATTTTTTTTGTTAGGAAGTTATAAGGGTTAAAAGTTGACCAGCTATTTCTCATTTTTACAACACCATTTTTTTCTTAGGGACCACTTCACATTTGAAGTCACTTTGAGGGGTCTATATGATAGAAAATACCCAAAAGTTAAACCATTCTAAAAACTGCATCCCTGAAGGTGCTCAAAACCACATTGAAGAAGTTTATTAACCCTTCAGGTGCTTCACATGAATTTTTGGAATTTTTAAAAAAAATGAAGATTTAACTTTTTTTCACAAAAACTTTTACTTCAGATCCAATTTGTTTTATTTTACCAAGGGTAACATGAGAAATTGGACCCCAAAAGTTGTTATACAATTTGTCCTGAGTACGCTGATACTCCATATATGCAGGTAAACCACTGTTTGTGCGTACGGCAGAGCTCGAAGGGAAGGAGTGCCGTTTGACTTTTCAATGCAAAAATGGCTGGAATTGAGATCGGACGCCATATCACGTTTGGAGAGCCCCTGATGTGCCCAAACAGTGGAAACCCCCCCAAGTAACACCAAATTGGAAAGTAGACCCCCTAAGGAACTTATCTAGATGTGTGGTGAGCACTTTGAACCCCCAAGTGCTTCACGGAAGTTTATAATGCAGAGCTGCAAAAATAAAAAATCTTATTTTTTTCACCAAAATTATCTTTTCACCCCCATTTTTTTATTTCCCAAAGGTAACAGGAGAATTTGGACCCCAAAAGTTGTTGTACAATTTGTCCTGATTATGCTGATACCCCATATGTGGGAATAAACCACTGTTTGGGCGCATGGCAGAGCTCGGAAGGGAAGGCGCACCGATTGACTTTTTCAACCCAGAATTGGTTGGAATTGAGATCAGACGCATGTCACGTTTGGAGAGCCCCTGATGTGCCTAAACAGTGGAAACCCCCAAATTCTAACTCCAACTCTAACCTCAACACACCCCTAACCCTAATCCCAACCATAACCATAACCCTAACCACAAACCTAACCCTAACACACACCTAACCCTAATCCCGACCTTAATCCTAACTTTTGCCCCAACCCTAACTTTATCTCCACCCTAACCCTAACTTTAGCCCCAATCCTAACTATAGCCCCTAACCCTAACTATAGCCCCAATCCTAACCCTCACCCTAGCCCTAACCCTAACACTAATGGGAAAATGGAAATAAATTCTTTTTTATTTTATTACTTTTCTCTAACTAAGCGGAAGATAAAGGAGGAATTTATAGCGGGTTATTATGTTTGTCAGCTGTCACACACTAAAAGACGCTTTTTATTGCAAAAAATAGTTTTTTCATCATCACATTTTGAGAGCTATGATTTTTCCACATTTTGGCCCACAGAGTCATGTGAGGTCTTGTTTTCTTGCGGGACGAGTTGACATTTTTATTGGTACCATTTTCGGGCACATGACGTTTTTTGATCGCTTTTTATTCCTGATTTACAGGAGGCAGAATGAAAGAAAAACAGCAATTCATGAATTTCTTTTGGAGGGGCGTTTATACTGTTCCGCGTGTCATAAAATCAATAAGGCAGTCTTATTCTTCAGGTCAGTACGATGACAGCGATACCTCATTTATATCATTTTTTTATGTTTTGACGCTTTTATACAATAAAAATTATTTCATAGAAAAAATAATTATTTTTGCATCTCTTTATTCTGACAGCTATACATTTTTTATCTTTTCGCTGATGATGCCGTATGGCAGCTTGTTTTTTGTGGGACAAGATAATGTTTTCAGCGGTACCACGATTATTTATATCCATCTTTTTGATTGTGTGTTATTCCACTGTATGTTCAGCGGTATCATGATAAAGCATTGTTTTTTTTCCTTGTTTTTTTTTTTTTAATGGTGTTTACTAAAGGGGTTAACTAGTGGGACAGTTTTATAGGTCAGGTTGTTACGGATGCGGCGATGCTAAATATGTCTACTTTTAGTGTTTAGATTTTTTTATTCAAATATTGATTTAATGGTAGAATAAATATTTATTTTTTTAAAATATTTTTACAATTACTTAAAAAAAGTTTTTGTTTTTTTTTAAATGTAATTCTTACTTTTACACTTTGTCCCACTTTGGGACACTCATATTCTGCAGGCTGATTGCTTCTATAGCACTGCAGCTTCTGCACGCTGACCTGTGAGACTTCCTGACATGCACTGCGCATGACAGGAAGTCTGTCAGGCCTGGAGACCCGCTTAGTTAGGGAAAATTAGTAAAATAAAAAATGTATTTATTTCCATTTTCCCATTAGGGTTAGGGATAGGGTTGGGGCTATAGTTAGGGTTAGGGTTGGGACTTAAGTTAGGGTTAGGGTTGGGGTTAGGGTTAGGGGTATGTTAGGGTTAGGTTTGTGGTTAGGGTTATGGTTAGGGTTGGGATTAGGGTTAGGGGTGTGTTGGGGTTAGGATTGGAGTTAGAATTGGGGAGTTTCCACTGTTTAGGCACATCAGGGGCTCTCCAAACGCGATATGTGTCTGATCTCGGGCAGCACTGTAGCTCAGTGGATAGCACTGCAGCCTTGCAGCGCTGGAGTCCTGGGAGTCCTGGGTTCGAAGGACAACATCTGCAAGGAGTTTGTATGTTCTCCCCGTGTTTGCGTGGGTTTCCTCCGGGTACCCTGGTTTCCTCCCACATTCCAAAGACATATTGATAGCGAATTTAGATTGTGAGCCCCATCAGGGACAGTGATGATAATGTGTGCAAACTGTAAAGCGCTGCGGAATGTTTGCGCTATATAAAAATAAAGATTATTATTATTATTATCTCAATTCCAGCCAATTCTGCGTTGAAAAAGTCAAACGATGCTCCTTCCCTTCCGAGCTCTGCCATGAGCCCAAACAGTGGTTTACCTGTATATACGGGGTATCAGCGTACTCAGGACAAATAGTGCAACAACTTTTGGGGTCCAATTTCTCCTGTTACTCTTGGTAAAATAAAACAAATTGGATCTGAAGTAAAAAATTTTGTGAAAAAAAGTTAAATGTTCATTTTTTTAAACATTCCAAAAATTCCTGTGGAGCACCAGAAGGGTTAATAAACTTCTTGAATGTGGTTTTGAGCACCGGCAGGGGTGCAGTTTTTATAATGGTGTCACTTTTGGGTATTTTCTATCATATAGACCCTTCAAAGTAACGTCAAATGTGATGTGGTCCCTAAGAAAAATGGTGTTGTAAAAATGAGAAATCACTGTTTAACTTTTAACCCTTATAACTTCCTAACAAAAAAATATTTTGGTTCCAAAATTGTGCTGATGTAAAGTAAACATGTGGGAAATGTTATTTATTGACTATTTTGTGTGTCATAGTTCTCTGTTTTAAAGGCATGAAAATTCAAAGTTGGAAAATTGCAAAATGTTCAAAATTTTTGCCAAATTTCCATTTTTTTTTTACAAATAAACGCAAGTCATATCAAAGAAATTTAACCACTATCATGAAGTACAATATGTAACGAGTAAACAATGTCAGAATCACCAGGATCCATGGAAGCGTTCCAGAGTTATTACCTCATAAAGGGACAGTGGTCAGAATTGTAAAAATTGGCCCGGTCATTAACATGCAAACCACCCTTGGGGGTAAAGGGGTTAATTAAGAGCCATAATTTGCACCTGTTTTGTCACAGAATGAATGTCCTCACTAATTGAACTTTTTCATTAAATGAGTCAATTACACCTAATTAGCAGCGTGCATGTCATGACTGTTGATTCTGTTGGTTGACCATTACTTGCCTACACCTAGTCATTATTTTTGTCTTGTATGATCTTTAATGCCAAAAACAGCAATTAAACACATTAGTGATGTTAGACTGCTGTTATTTTGCACATAACTATATATACATATTTTCCTCTAAATTGAAATTACAACAGAAAGAAGGAAAAGTCGTGGGATTATGGAAATCACAGGATCAATAGGCATATTAATTATATGCAAATTATAAAAGATGGAAACAAAATTTCAAAACATCTCGATTTATTCAGTATGAAGTATGAGCGTCATGCACAAATGCCCACACTTACATGACTTGGCATGCGATCAGTGAGGATATTAATGGTTGATAAAATTCTGTCTCATTGACTGCTCTTGGGCACATAAATCATGATGATCTACTGCTGGAAGCAAACGTTGCTATTGCTAACCAATGACTTCTCAGATGTGCTTGATGGGAGACAAGTCCGGTTGCGCTGCAGGCCACGTGAGCACATTTAGGTAATGCAGATTGCTCACCATATGAACAACATGCAGCCTGATGTTGATGTGTTTTAATTACCAAGCTGTTAAGCCCCCATCACACACAGCGAGATCGCTAGCGAGATCGCTGCTGAGTCACAAGTTTTGTGACGCAACAGCGACCTTAGCAGCGATCTCCCTACGTTTGACAGGTAGCAGCGACCGGGCCCCTGCTGAGAGATCGCTGGTCGTGTAGGAATGCCCTCGACATTTTTTTGGCGTAGCATGCATCAGTCTGTTTGACACCTAACCAACGACCTCGCCTTGAAGCAAGACACATAGGTGTGGTTTTGTGGTGCCTTTTCCGGCCCCCTCAGCTCTGATTAGTGGTCGCTACTGTGTTCTGATTGGCAGACTTGCCTTGAAAGAAGCCAACATAGTAGCGCTTCTGTTCTTTGTTCCAGACCGCGTGAAGAAGGCAACATAACAGCGCTTCCGTTCTTTGTTCCTGCCTGCTGGTTACAGATCGTAGTAGTGTTCTCCGGCTGCGACTCCACACCGATTTATCTATTCTTCAACGGTTCTTCTGAGCATGGTAGGTATCTTTGGGGTCTCAAATGTGTTTCCATTTTACCAAATTTATAGAACAACTACCAATTATCTGCTTTCATTGCTCTGGAGGGAGGGAGGGTGTGGTTTCTATCTCTGTCCTTATGCTTTTGCCTGGGCAGCCATTTTAGGTGGTCTTGTGTGCACACACCCAACACCCAACAAAGCACGTTTACTGGCATGCTCACAAACGGAATGCAATGCAATGCTAAGTACAGTTTTAAAAATGGCTTTATTGTTTTGTTGTAACTTTTCTCATCTTTTTTTTTTTTTCAGTTTGCACCATCATGAACAATGCACAGTGTGCTGTTGTGGTTGCTACATTGCTGGTTGAGGAAGCTCGGCGTCAAGATGAGGCACGGATGCTGGAGAGGCGTTCAAAACGAAAGCGTTGCATGTGGACCAGAGAATGGCTGCAGAAGAGGTCCAAATTGTCCCACATTCAACTGGTAAAAGAGCTTCAGGAGAAAAATCATGATTTCCGGAACTATCTGCGGATGTCAGAGGAATCATTCATATATTTACTTGAAAGAATTACTCCACTTATTGAACGGAAGGATACAGTGATGCGTGCTGCCATCCCAGCAGATGAAAGATTGGCAGTCACGCTGTGATTCCTGGCCACCGGACGCTCCTTGCAAGACTTGCATTTTTCTTCAGCCATTTCAAGGCCACTGCTCAGCATTCTCATTCCGGAAACGTGCAAGGCGATTTTCAGTAGTCTACGTAGCTACATGGAGTTTCCCAACATGGAGGAGGAATGGAAAAAGATTGCCAATGACTTTGAGCAGCTTTGGCAGTTCCCTAACTGTGGTGGGGCTTTGGACGGGAAACATGTCTGTATAAATAAACCACCGAACAGTGGATCATATTTCTTAATAATAATAATAATAATAATCTTTATTTATATAGCGCCAACATATTCCGCAGTGCTTTACAGTTTAACAGTTTCAAAACACAAGTCATAAGTAACAACTTTGACAATACAATAATTAAAGCAAAATAAGACGACCCTGCTCGTGAGAGCTTACAATCTACAATGAGGTGGGGGAGATACAAAGTACAGTTGTGTATTTACAATGGTGTACTTACAATAATGGTCCAGCCATCTTGAGGGAGTGAGGGATGGATGGAGATAGTGAATGGGCTACTCATGCAATGCACACTTAGGGCCCTGTCACACATTGCGACTCACCAGCGATCCCGACAACGATATCAACGTGTCAGGATCGCTGGTGAGTCGCTACATGATCGCCGGTGAGCTGTCAAACAGACAGCTTCACCAGCGATCAGCATAGCGACGCCAAGCGAGCGGCGTTGCTGTGTACTTTAGTTACCAGCGTGCTGATGCAGGGAGCTGGTAGCTAAGGTACACATCGGGTTTCTAAGGGGCATGCGTCACTTAGAAACCCGATGTGTACCTTGGTTACCAGCTCCCTGCATCAGCGCGCTGGTAACTAAGGTACACATCGGGTTTCTAGGCACAGCGCGCCCCCTTAGAAACCCGATGTGTACCTTAGTTACCAGCTCCTGGTCGCCTGTCACACGCTGCGTGCTGACCAGCGGGAGACCAGCGACCCTGAAAATGTCCAGGGCTTTCCATCAATGATCAGCGATACTGACATGGGGGCCGGTTGCTGATAGGTGTCACACACAGCGATCTCGCTGGTGAGATCGCTGTTGCGTCACAAAACTAGTGACTCAGCAGCGATCTCGCTAGCGAGATTGCTGTGTGTGACGGGGCTTTACACATAGAATGATTTTGATTAGTGAACGTTATAGGCCGCTCTGAACAAATGTGTTTTGAGGGAGCGCCTAAAACTATGCAAATTGTGGATAGTCCTAATTTCTTGGGGTAGAGCATTCCAGAGGATTGGCACAGCGCTGAAGAAGTCTTGGAGTCGGGAGTGGGAGGTACGGATTAGTGCTGAGGTTAGTCGAAAGTTGTTTGCAGAGTGCAGTGGTCGGTTAGGCCAATAGACAGAAATGAGAGAGGAGATGTAGGGGGAGCTCCACTGTGGAGAGCTTTGTGGGTGAGAACAAGTACTTTGAATTGTATCCTATAATGAATGGGCAACCAGTGTAAGGACTGGCAAAGAGCGGACGCGTCCGAGTACCGATTAGCCAGATAGATGACCCTAACTGCTGCATTAAGTATGGACTGGAGAGGGCATAGTCAAGTAATGGGGAGGCCAATTAATAGAGCGTTGCAGTAATCCAGGCGGGAGTGGATCAATGCTACAGTGAGGGTTTTCAACTATAAGGGCTATTTCAGCATCATCCTGATGGCCCTTGTTAACGCCAATTATGAATTCATAGTGTGGCGCCCCCAGGAGTATGGTCACCACAGTGGCATTACCTTCCTCCTAGGGAGAGTGATGTCACGCCTGGAAGCAATGAAGGGTCTCTCTGGCAGTTAACCATTGCATACAACACAGTTCCTCTCCAGGCCAGCAGGGGGAGCTCTGAACCAAAACTGAGGGAAGAGCTTCTCTCTGGGGGCCAGCAAGGGGAGAGTTAGTTAGTGTGAGGAGGGTGTCGGGTGCAGATGTGGAGGAAAAGAGCTGTGGAGACTAAGGAAAGTGGAGAGCTCAGTCCCAGTGATAGCGCATGATCTGGAGCCTGGTCTCCAAGGGTGTATGGATACTAACTGTCCTGCACCAGAAACCAGAGGAATAGGAATCTGTAAATGCTCTATTCCCACATAATCCTCGGAGGCACAACAGCGACTGGTGAGCCAAGAGAGATAGAAGGTTACGGCTGTCTGCCATGCGAGTGGAGTGTGGATAACATCAGAAAGGAGGAACTCCAGTGTAACTCAGTACTAGGAGTACTTCATAGAGAGCGCTAGTAAGGAGACTGCACAAGCCATCTGCCAGAGTGATTCCTGATTTGCTTCCAGGCTAACCAGCTCCTGTGCCATCTGTACTCAGGACCCTGGACTGCATTTGCCAAGTAAAGGTAAAGAAACTGCAACCTGTTGTGTCCTTGCCTTCTTGCTGCAACCTCCCCGGCACTGCTACATCTCTGTGCCTGACACTGCACCTTCCTTTCCAACACCGACCTACACTGCCCTGGGACTACAGCCCTGCCTGTGGAGGGCTATAACATCATTGCTGCACTACGCCATCTGTCCTAGAGGATCTGTCTGCAGCGTCGGCTTAACATTTGCCGAACACCACAGGTGGCGTCACGAATTATCTATTCATAAACTTTATTCCATCACTTCACTCCCTTACATGGACGCCCAGGGCCACGGACCGGGTCACCGCTACTGTGACACTTCCCTGTGAAATACCGGCCCGGTACCGAGTACCCCATTGCCCTGGCGGGCGATCCATTTAATGTAGATGTTGGCATGAACGGAAGTGTTTCCGATGGTGGAGTTTTAGAACACACACTGTTTGGAGAGCGTTTATATAACTGTGACCTTCACTTGCCTCCCAACTCTGAGACTAGAAGAAACCTTAATTTTGTTTTTGTTGGCGACGAGGCCTTCCCGCTTCATCCCAATCTTATAAAACCTTTCCCTCAAAAAAGACTCACAGGGGAAAGAAGAATTTACAATTACCGCTTGTCAAGGGCACGTCGGGTGGTAGAAAATGCCTTCAGTATCATGGCCAATCGCTTCCGAGTTTTGCACACACCTATTAACATGAAGCTTGCATCAATAGACTGTTGTTTTGGCCTGTTGTGTGCTTCACAATTTCCTTCGCCGATGCAGAAAATGTGCGTTATTGGGTGTGTGCACACGAAACCACCTAAAATGGCTGCCCATGCACAGATAGAAGCCACACCCTCCATCCAGAGCAATGATAGTAGATAATTGGTAGTTGTTCTATAAATTTGTTAAAATGGAAATGCATTTGAGACCCCAAACGAGACCTTGAGAAAAGTAAAAAATAACGTTTCAAGCGCATTACTGTTGGCCAGAAAACGTGCTTTATCGGGTGCGTGCACACGAGACCACCTAAAATGGCTGCCATGCAAAAGCATACGGACACAGATAGAAGCCACGCCCTCCCTCCCTCCCTCCAGAGCGATGATAGCAGATAATTGGTAGTTGTTCTTAAAATTAGATAAAATGGAAATGCATTTGAGACCCCAAAGATACCTACTGTGAGCAGAGTATAGGTATCCAAAGAACCGTGGAAGAATAGATAAATCAGTGTGGAATCGTAGCCGGAGAATGCTACTACGATCTGTAAACCAGTACGCAGGCAGGAAGAAAGAACAGAAGCGCTGTTACGTTGCCTTCTTCACGCGGTCAGGAACAAAGAACAGAAGCGCTAGTATGTTGCCTTCTTTTAAGGCAAGGCCGCCAATTGGAGCTGAGGGGGCGCGGAAAAGGCACCGCAAAACCACTCCTTTGTGCCTGTAACGTCACACAGTACATCCCTCATCGAGATCTGAATTGTCAGGGTAGAAGCTATGTGACAGGATTCCGACGATTGCCGACATCGTTACAAAGGTCGCTATGGGTCGCTGTATCGTTGCTGCGTCGTTGGGATGATCTGACTGTTTGGCATCTCACCAGCGACCACATAGCGATGCAGCAACTATCATTATCAGGCTGTATCGTTGTCGGGATCGCTGCAGTGTCATTATGTGTGACGGGGCCTTTAGTGTACCTCGAATGTAGACTAGAATATTCCGGCTACATTATGCCACCCAACACAATAATCCTGGGAGTAAGATCAGTGTGACTTTCCCCAGTGAAGGCTTCTTTATTGTGTTGCCCACGTGGTCTCCATATGGAAGCTGGAATGGAGATAGCCAATGCATTGATAGCCATAGATTGTTCTGTAGACTACACAGGCAATGCTATGAAGCAGTCTTTACAAGAAAATGTCACACTAGTCCTACTCTTGGGATTATAGTGTGGTATGGTGTAATGTACAAGGCCCCTCTAGTCTTCATTCCAGGTAGACTATCACTCGGCGTTGCATTGATTTGGCTGTTAAACCAGTGGTAAAATAAAGAAACCTATACTCACCTTCCGTGCTGGCACCGTTCCAGAGGTGTCAGCACTCACAGTCCCAAAGCAATCATGTGGTGTTTTGACATGTGATGCTTGACGCCCAATCAGATTCACTGTCTGCCTTTGTATGGACTGAACAAGAAGAGGAAGTCAGGGATCAGCTGCAGACCTGTTCAATCTGTACGAAGGTGGGTACAGTGACGCCAGCTCTGATTGGATGCCGGGCATCCATCATGTGATACAACACTGCACGAGAACTCCAGGACACCGCTGGAATGGCGCCAGCTTGGGAGGTGAGTATAGGTTTATTTATTTTATTGGGGCCAAACATTTAGTTCAATAAGGGGTTGTGCTAGTAGTGGAGAGACCCTTTAATAATTCTAGTCAGTTCCAGGTAAAGGATGATTTTGGGGAAAAAAAAGTCATTTTTTGATTTCCCAGTTTATGGGTTATAATGTGTACATTTACATTTTCGTCTGTGCACAGTGGTAAGGTCCAATTAATTTCAATGAGCAGATGCAAAGTTATAAGAAATACCAGCTGGTATCCTCATGTGGCACGAATTGAAATGCATATTGACTTTAATGTACTTTTACTTCATAATTAAATAATAATAATTTTATTTCTATAGCGCCGACATATTCCGGCAGCACTTTACATTTCAGAAGGGAACTTGTACACATGATAGACATTACAGTATAACAATAATCACATAGAACATAAAAGATACCAAGAAGAATGAGGGCCCTGCTCGCAAGCTTACAATCTATGAGGAAAATAGTTTGACGTTATCGAATAATAATTGGTCAAATAATTTGTATATTTCTAAACTGATAAAATATTTTCATTTTGCACATATGGTTGTGTGTGTTTTTTCATTGATATATAAAATAATGTCTGCCTGTTAAGCTGGAGAGAGTCTGAGGCAAAGTCAGAGGGCCAGAGGCGCCCGAAGAGTCCACACGGGCAATAAGCCCAGAACTCGGCAGCAGTCTCGCAAAGTTTAAGTGAGAAGCCCAGGCTTCCTCCGCACCAGCACAGCACAGCAATGGGCTAGTACTTCAGAATGTGGCAACTTATTGCTTTGGCACACACCTTTAAGACTGGGGTGAAATGGTCAGTGGAATCCACAGAAGCAGTAAGTACAGATGGAGAAGAAGCAAGGCCAGTACAGAGCGCAGTACAACAGATCAGGGCTCATCCTCAGTGGCTACTGACTCCGGCGACTAATGATCTTGTGTCTGGGGCGAAACAGACCGAGGGATACTTGGCCGTGGCAGAGCTGAATAGAGGAAACTGGGAAACTGTAAGGGACGGTCCGCCCCAGGCCCGTGCAGAGTAACTGTGGAAACAGTGCAGGGAAAGAGAAGGAACCTTGTTATGCAAAGCCTGTTGTAAACGCTGTGAAGTCTTTGGAAAAGCTGTGTAATGAACCAAGTAAAGATGTCTTTGTTGAAGTTATGATGGACTGTGTCTCAGTTGATTTGAATTTTCCTGGAAACGGTCTCCCACTGCATAGGGAGGACCCTGAAGGAGCTGAACCTGGAGACACACGTATGCTGACTGACGAGCATGATTTCTCTGAGAGGAGAGGCCAGGACACCAGAGCCCCGGTGTCCTCGGCTACGACTAATGTCCTGGACCTCCCTTACATAGGCATGAGTGCTATCTGTAAAAAAAAAAAAAGAAAAACAGAGCACTTGTATGTGAAAAACTGACACATGAATGAGCCCTAAGTGGTGGAAAAAGTGGGGAGCGTGCTCTAAAAGCAATCAGCCATAAATGTCTGTGCATTACATTTTTCAGAGATCTTCCTGGCTGGAAGAAGTAATAGTGGATTGTGCCGCATGTAGATGAAAAGTGAAAATGAATTGTTTCAATGGGAAAGCTCACCAGCGAGCTACTGAATATACAGTGGGTACGGAAAGTATTCAGACCCCTTTAAATTTTTCACTCTTTGTTTCATTGCAGTCATTTGGTAAATTCAAAAAAGTTCATTTTTTTCTCATTAATGTACACTCTGCACCTCATCTTGACGGAAAAAAACAGAAATGTCTAAATTTTTGCAAATTTATTAAAAATGAAAAATTGAAATATCACATGGTCATAATTATTCAGACCCTTTGCTCAGTTTTGAGTAGAAGCACTCTTTTGAGCTAGTACAGCCATTAGTTTTCTTGGGAATGATGCAACAAGTTTTTCACACCTGGATTTGGGGATCCTCTGCCATTCTTCCTTGCAGATCCTCTCCAGTTCTGTCCGGTTGGATGGTGAACGTTAGTGGACAGCCATTTTCAGGTCTCTCCAGAGATGCTCAATTGGGTTTAGGTCAGGTCTCTGGCTGGGCCAGTCAAGAATGGTCACAGAGTTGTTCTGAAGCCATTCCTTTGTTATTTTAGCTGTGTTTTAGGGTCATTGTCTTGTTGGAAGGTGAATCTTCAGCCAAGTCTGAGGTCCAGAGCACTCTGGAAGAGGTTTTCATACAGGAAATCTCTGTACTTGGCTGCATTCATGTTTCCTTCAATTGCAACCAGTCGTCCTGTCCCTGCAGCTAAAAAACACCCCCATAGCATTATGCTACCACTACCATGTTTCACTGTTGGGATTGTATTGGGCAGGTGATGAGCAGCGCCTGGTTTTCTCCACACATACCGCTTAGAATTATCACCAAAAAGTTCTATCTTCGTCTCATCAGACCAGAGAATCTTATTTCTCATTGTCTGGGAGTCCTTCATGTGTTTTTTTTAGCAAACTCTATACGGGCTTTCATGTGTCTGGCACTGAGGAGAGGCTTCCGTCAGGCCACTCTATATTGTTTAATGCACCCCATAGGCAGACTCTATATTGTATTAATGCACTATACAATATAGGGTCTGCCTATGGGGGGTGCATTATGCTATATAGTCTGCCTATGGGGAATGCAATATATTATACAGAGTATACCTATGGGGAATGCATTATACTATATACTGCCTATGGGGGTGCATTTACAATATAGAGTCTGCCTATGGGGGTCCATTTACTATATAGAGTCTCCCTATGGTGGTGCATTATACTATATAGAGTCTGCCTATGGGGGTGCATTATACTATATAGAGTCTGCCTATGGGAATGCATTATACAATATTAAGTCTACCTACAATAATTAATGTTCCTGTTTTTCTAACAGATTATCCTTCCTACCATGGATTTAAAGGCTAAGGAACTAACTTGGCAAAGCAAAGCTCTAGACATTTTTAAGCAAAATACTGTTGGTGTTTCGCAGGATGCATCGGTTTTGAATAAGGAACTAATGAATAAATACAAAAAGGCCCTCCCCCGAAAGATTAAAATGTGGTGGAATCGAGCATCTTTGGAGAATTATCATAGTAAAAAAATAGTTCCACGAGGTCTAAGGGTACAAATTTATTCGACTTTTGAATTTAATGATGAATCTTTGACTAAACGGTGGATTGACTCTGCAT
Source organism: Dendrobates tinctorius (assembly GCF_039654945.1). NCBI lineage: Eukaryota > Metazoa > Chordata > Amphibia > Anura > Dendrobatidae > Dendrobates > Dendrobates tinctorius. The sequence goes on from NW_027361827.1 coordinate 14,819,910, forward strand.
CTACATGTTCACTGGATTTTATGAAAATTATAATTGAACATAATTCGGTGTTGAAGACCATTGATTTGGATTTGGAAACTACTTATAAAACACTACAAGAAAGCCTAACGGCTAAAAGATCTAAAAAAGGAGGAAGACAAATGGGAGAATGATGTGAGTCAGGTGAAGTTAAAGACATTTTTACGTGACTCTAATGACTATGACACAAATAAAATCTTTCGCTGGCAACAAAGTTAGAAACCAACTGGTACTCAAACTGCGGCAGGGGAGAGATCTGAAACTTCTAGTATTTCTGGGAGTGAAAGCAGTATGTCAGATGGAGAAACATCGAACACTAGGGACTTCCATCTACGTAGTGGGGGACGTAAAAGGTTCCCAGATATGTTCAATAAACCCGCTAAACAAAGAATACAAAGGGATCAAATGAAGGTAATTAATTTATCTGAACATGTTTTATCCCCAAAACAGGAGAATCTTCTCCGTAGAGGCCTCACTTTCTCGCCTTCTTCTTGTTTAGATGCCTTTAATACAGTAAAGGACATCAATCTATTTTCTAGGAAGATAATTCTTTGTAAACTTCATTTTAAACCTGAACAACATGATTATTTCAATACAGGAGAGGAGAGAGAGGCTATTCAAATTTTGAAGTCCCTACAGCAAGAGAATGAGTCATCTAAGGTGAATATGATTCCCAATGAACTAGTGTCTAAATCCAAAAATTTTCCTTCTTTGGGACTATGTCCTGCTGTAGACATTTTCACAAAACTAGTAACACGTGATGTGGAGGAATTGGCATTGGAATTGGCATCCTAAAGGGACTTAAGGTCAAAAAGGCACCTGGCCCTGATGGTGTATCTCCAATGTGTCTGAAAGTATGTGCTACCCAGCTTGCCCCTATACTGACAAATATATACAATGTGTCACTGAAAGAGTGCGTTGTACCTCAGTGTTGGAAAAATTCCACAATTATCCCTGTCCCCAAGAAAGTGGGATCCTCTGAGTTGAACGACTATAGACCAGTAGCACTCACATCTGTAGCTATGAAAGTCTTCGAAAGAATTATGATGTCCCACCTGATAAAATTCACACAGAAGCTATGGGACCCGCTTCAGTTTGCCTATAAGGAGAATCGTTCGGCAAACGACACTGTCAATCTGGCACTGAAGTACATTTTGGATCATACAGATGAACTGCACTCATATGTCCGGATTCTTTTCATGGACTTTAGCTCAGCGTTCAATACCATTGATCGGAATTTACTTCATAAGAAAATGGTAGCTCTTGGAGTCCCTCTCAACTTATGCTTGTGGATTTATAACTTCCTGACAGCCAGGATACAGAGTGTAAAAGTTGGACCATTCACTTCGGACACCTTGGTCACAAACATCGGGGCACCTCAGGGGTGTGTTTTGTCCCCGTTACTGTTTTCTCTCTATACGAATGATTGCATCTCTTCAGCAGACTCAGTAAAAATCTTGAAATTTGCCGATGATATGACACTGATTGGTCTCATCAGGGGAAATGCTGAAGACTTGTATCAGAGTGAGGTGGAAAGAATATGTGACTGGTGTAAAGCCAATAATCTTGTACTCAACACTAAAAAAACTGCTGAGATGGTTGTGGATTTTAGGAAAGATCAACATGAGATACTTCCAATCTACATCCATGACGAAGTGGTTCTTAGGGTCACAGAGACCAAATTCCTTGGTGTTATCATCTCTCATGATCTTAAATGGGGGAAAAACGTGGATGCTGTTATAAGAAAAGCACAACAGAGGATGTTCTTCCTGCGTCAGCTGAAAAGATATGGTTTGTCTAAGAATCTGCTGATCTTATTCTTTAATGCTGTCATCAGATCTGTGATTTGTTCTTCTCTGATAGTCTGGTATGGGGGAGCCACTGCGCATGACAAACTCCGCTTACAAAGGACTTTCAGAACAGCAGAGAGAATTATAGGTTCCCCCCTGCCTAAAATCCAGGATCTTTATGATAAGAGTATTCGATCCCACGCATTGAAAATTTCATCCGATCCCTCTCACCCGGGACACTCTTCATTCCAACTACTCCCTTCAGGACGTCGCTTCAGAGTCCCCAAATGCAGCACCAACCGCCATATGAACAGCTTCTATCCACTTTCTGTTCAACAATTAAATCGTCATGTGTAGACTATATACTGTATCTGTCTTGTTAGATGTTACTTGTTGTATCTGTTGTTATATATTATGTTGCCTCTTTGCCACAAAGAATTCCTTGTATATATGTAATATGTACTTGGCGATAATAAATTTGATTTGATTTGATCAAAAAGTAGATCAGAATTTAACTTTCATGGAGCGTAAGGAATTGGCTGAATTGAAATCTTGGGATGATGTTTTATTCAAATCGGCGGATAAGGGGGGTAACCTCGTTATCTGGCCGGTTTGGATGTATGAGAAACAGGCATATAAACTACTTGATGACGATTTATGTTACCAGAGATTAACATATAATCCATTATCTGCTTTTCAACAGACTCTTGTGAGTATTCTGGAGAAGGCGTTTAAGGATGGTTTGATCACCAAGAACTTTTTGGATAGAATACGTGACTATCACCCAAGGCTGCCCACATTCTACCTCATTCCCAAGGTACATAAAAACCCCATTGATCCTCCTGGGAGACCTATTGTGGCAGGGAATAGGCAGGTTATGTGAGGTAGTCTCGGATGTGATAGATCATTTCTTAAAACCTATTGTTTCCTCTCTCCCATCGTTTATTAGGGACATGAATCAGGCATTACAACGGATTGATCAATTGGTATTAGATGACAATATGCTTCTAGTAATAGCTGATGTAGAAGCATTGTATACTTCAATCAAACATGACGATGGCTTGGCTGCTACCTCCTGGTTTTTGAGATCCAGCAATATGAATAGTCATCTTGTGGACCTTATCCTGGTACTTTTGGATTTTGTTCTTAGGCACAATGTTTTCATTTTTGATGGGAAAATTTATCGTCAACAACAAGGCACGGCTATGCGGGCATCATGTGCCCCCTCATATGCCAATTTGTTTTTGGGTGCCTGGGAAAGGAAAATATTTTTTGAGGATGACATTCCAAAGATGAGTCAGGTTCACAATTGGATGAGATACATAGATGATGTCCTATTTGTGTGGGTGGGATCTCTGGAAGATCTGGGAAGCCTTATGCAGAAATTAATTAACAACAGCCGTAACATTCGTCTTACATATAAGTCTGGTAGAAGATTAGAATTTTTGGATATTTGGGTGGAGGAATCTACTACTGGGATGATACGTACTGATGTTTACAGGAAACCCACGGCAACAAATTCATACTTGAGAGCTGATTCATCGCATCCAAGGAGTACCATCCATGGAATTCCAATTGGTCAATTTCTCCGGATTAAGAAAATTTGTTTGGATCAGGAGTCCTTTGCTAAGCAATGTAATGACTTAAAAGAGCGATTTGAAGAGAGGATACAGTCGCAAAATGATTCAAAGAGGATACAATAGAGCTCTACGTACTTCAAGAAATGATTTGTTATATGGTACGAAAAAGACGGATGATCAGGCCTTGAAACAGATACGCTTTATATCTACTTTTAATACCCAATGGTATCATCTTGTGGACATCATTAATAGGCACTGGAAAATCCTTTTATCAGATCCAACACTTCAAAAAATTCTACCTCAGTCTCCGCAATGTGTACCTAAGAGATCTACCAACTTGAAAGATATGTTGGTACATAGCCACTATGAACGGAAGAAAAGAGGGATGTTGAGCTCACCATTACCACAGGGATTTTATCCTTGTGGTCATTGCAAGGCCTGTTTCAATCTGGTGAAAGGTAGGTACTTCAAGAATTGGGATGGATCACGTTCTTTTGAGATCCGCAAACACTTGACATGTACATCCAGAGCTGTTGTCTACCACGCTGAGTGTCCGTGTGGTAAGGTCTATATAGGCCTCACCACCCGTAAACTCAAGATCCGTGTTAGAGAACATGCTCTCAATATCGAAAAGGCTAAATCAGTGGAGGATGATCCCCAATTGAAGACTCTACCGTGCCATTTTAAAAGATTTCATGACTGCAATTCTAGAAATTTGAGAATAAAAGCAATAGATCAAGTTGATTTAGGTTCACGCGGTGGTGATGTGGGTAGAGTTCTAGCACAATTAGAATGCCGCTGGATTTACCGTTTAGGAACTATGAGCCCTTCGGGCCTCAATGAAACAACTGGTTATTCTTCATTTTTGTAAAGATGCATCCTTTTTTAGTGGGGGGTATTTTATGAGGGATTGGGTTTGTTTTGATTTTAATCATTATTTTTATTTTACATTTTTATTCATTTAGGTTACATGATTGATTTGGGATATGGGACGTGGTTCAGCATTCACAGTTGCAGCTGCTTTAGAAAATTGGCATGGGACACATATGGAATCTCTGGAACTGAAGGTCCCTTTGGGACATTTATCTATCCATTTGTGGCCTAATATGTATTATGTCTGTAATAAGTATGTGTTGTATAATGTATGTCTGTGATATATATGTATGTATTGATGTGTACGTATTTTTTATGATATATCCTGTTATGTGTTTATTTATGATTTTTTATTATTTATTTTTTATTATTATTTTGTTCAATTTTTAGCACTGTCACTTTGAGATCATGTATACAGACTTTATATGAATATTAATTATAATATTGCATATGGCTTATTGATATTTTTAGTATTTTTATATAAAAATCTAAATTTTGCTATACTGCATAGTCACTTTAATTGCACTGTCACTTTTTTTATATATATTTTTATATATTAAATACTGGTGGTTCACTAAATAAATTAATGATATAGCCACTTAATCACGGTGTGCACTTTGGTCTATTTATGTAGATATTTAATAATGATTTATTTAATTTACATGTGGGTCATATTATATATTGATGGTTTTTTATAACCGATACATAAGTTTTCACTTCACAAGGGCACATTATTATTATTGTAATTTTATGTCCTGTTTAGATTTGCGGTCACATATGGGTCTATGTATCTTTTCCACACGGAGATCTCTCACATTATTCCTTTGTGTTCTTATGGATATGCAGCTGCAGGTGCGCGATTGTCCCGACCTCTGTCTGCTTCCGGGGATGCTCTCACACTGACACGCAGGCGTTCATGCTTGTGTGTCAATGAGCGTTACCCAGAGGAAGTATGTCATCAGGAGGCGGCCCACCGCGTCACGCGCCATGGTTTGCTTACACTGTCCATCTTTCCCGGCTCTTTTCTCTCATTGGCTATGGGCCATATAAATATTCATGTACCCCTCACCCTGGCAGGCCCCCGGAAGAAGCAGGTGGCGAAACGCGTATCGGGGTGAGGGTACGCCGTGCGCACACATCTTTCTCCACTGGTAATTATTATTGTGTTATCCTTTAGCACTATTTATTCCAACATGGCTAGGTATTGCCTGAAGGGATGGTTACAGGGGCTATCACCGCTAGCATGTGTGCTCATATATATATGATTATCTGATTGCATCACCACAATATGTTAGGTATAGTGTGATGTTTTGGGCCACTTAATTGAATTGCCTATGGGGTTTTATTAGGGTTATCGCTGACAGCATTTACATTCTATTCCATGTATATATGATTATTTCATCACATCACTGCAATAAGTTATGTGTTATGTGATGTTTTGACCTGTATAATTATAAAAGCGCCTTATATTTATTTAAAATGTTGATCACAACACTGATATACTAGGTTTTCCCTTTATACCAGGTATTGGCAGTCTTATTGTACCCTGTGCATGTCATTTTGTATAAAAATTATTGTCTTGATTGATTCTTGTGCCTTGGTGTCCCCTAAACAGTATTTTGCTTTTTACTATTTCACTAATTTTATTTTGAGTATTTAATAAAATATTTTTTTTAATACCTGGGATCTCTTCGTATTTTCCCATGAGATTTTTAAATATGGGATTTTGTGTGTCCCTACTATATAGAGTCTGCCTATGGGGAATGCATTATACAATATTAAGTTTACCTATGGGGAGTGCACTATACAATATAGAGTCTGCCTATGGGGGGTGCATTATACAATATAGAGTTTACCTATGGGGGTGCATTGTACAATATAAAGTCTTCCTATGAGAGTTGCATTATACAATATAGAGTCTGCCTATGTGGGGTGCATTATATAATATGAAGTCTGCCTATGGGGGGTGCATTGTACTATATAGAGTCTGCCTATGGGGAATGCATTATACTATATAGATTATGCCTATGGGAAATTCATAATACCATATAGATTAGTATTTGGTACCATTGCCCTTAAACTGAATGACCTGGTTCCAAGGTTTGGGATATCCTTCCACAAGCTTTTCACAATAGTTGGTTGGAATTTGGGCCCTTTCTTCCTGACAACACTGTTGTAACTGATCCAGGTATGTAGGATGCCTTTCTCGCACCTGCCTTTTCAGCTTTGACCATACATTTTCAATAGGATTGAGATTGGGGCTTTGTGTTGGCCACTCCAAAACATTGCCACTTTGTTACCATTTTAGTAGTATGCTTTGGGTCATTGTCCATTCAGAAGGCCCATGTCCACCCAAGCTTAACTTCCTGGGTGATGTCTTGAGATGTTGCTTCATTATTGCCACATAATCTTCTTTTCTCATGATGCCATCTATTTTGTGAAGTGCACAAGTCCCTCCTGCAGCAAAACAACTCCACAGCATGATGCTGCCACCCCCGATTTCACAGTAGGGATGGTGTTCTTAGGCTTCCAAGCTTCTCCCTTTTTCCTAATGAAAAGGAACAGTGGCCATTATGACCAAAAAGTTCCATTTTTAGCTTAATCAGACCACATGATATCTCCAAAAAATTAAGGTCTTTGATACTGTTTGCATTTGAAAACATTAATCTAGATTTTTTATGTTTCTTTTGGAGTAATGGCTTCTTCCTGGCAGAGTGGCCTTTCAGTCTATGTTGATACAGCACTTGTTTCAATGTGGATATTGACACAATCTTACCAGCTTCAGCCATTATCGTCACAAGGTCTTTTACTTTTGTCCTTGGCTTGATATGCACATGTCGAGCCAAAGCATGTTCATGTGACATCCGTCAGTTGCGAGCCTGAACTGCATGTAAGACAGCACCCCGAGAAACCCCGAGACCCTTTACCCCCATACAGGGATCTGGAATTACAGCGGAGCCCAAGAGGTAGCTGCCTATGAGAGCAGCGGACTGGAGCAGGAAGGTCACCAGGAAGGGACTAAAAATGAGAACCGAAACCGTAGTCAGGAGTCAAAGGTCAGAAACCGGGCGAGCAGCAGAGGTACAAAAATCAGCAGGCTGAAGCAGAGTCAAAAATCCAGGCTAAGGTCAGAGTCAAAACCTGGCGAGCAGCAGAGGTATAAAATCGGCAGGCTGTAGCAGAGTCAGAAATCCAGGCAAAGGTCAGAGTCAAAAGTAGCAATTAAACACTAGATCACTGGGGAAAACAAGACTGTATCTGGTGGCCTGCAGGATAGGCTCCAAAGTATTTGAAGGATACAGCTATCGCTCACAGGCTCACAGCCTGATGACCTAATCTGGACCGCCCCCAGAACCAGGCCAGATGGCGATGCACCAACCCCTTTACCTCTGACAGAAGAGCGAGTCCTGCGCCCACCAGACGCCTGTGCAGGGGCCCCTTCTCTGTCACCACCATCACCCACAGGAGAAACAAGGTGATGCCCAACGACAGAGGCATGCGTCAAAGGAGCGGGACCACATGAGGGCATAGCCCTCCTATCGCCGGCACCACCCGTCGAAGGAGTCCAGCGCCTCCCAGCGGCCGAGGCAGGAACACCAGCCACCGAGTCCAACGGCGACGTGACAGTCTGGCGCGTCCAAGTCGCCGAGGCAGGAACACCAGCCCCGAGTCCGACGGCGATGTGGCAGTTCATCTCTGGGACACAGAACTCGTCTCCTTCCTTGGTATGATGGCTGGACATTCCCATTTTGTTTGTACTTGCGTATAAATGTTTGTACAGATGAATGAGGCACTTTCAGGTATCTGGAAATTGTTTACAAAACCTACAAAAGACAAAATGAGAAAAACCCTGCTGTAATTAAATAAAAAGCAAAAGTGCATCTAAATAATTCAGAGTTCTTAGTAATACTGTATTTGATCAAATATAGCATAAAAGCCATCCCACCGTCGACAAGGTGACTCTGTGATCGGGGCAATCAAAGAATAAAAAATCCACAGCACCTCATAGCAATAAGGGATCAGCTTTACCCACAATAGAGGCGCACGTCAATTCCAGAAAGTCCTTCCCAGAAAATATCCAGATATCCAAATAAAAAATTAAGACAGCGCCTCAAAAGTTGGTGAAAAATTCTTTCTGTTTCTTTATTCTGCCATCTGTGGCAACGTTTCGATCTTACATGATCTTTTTCAAGCATGAAAAAAACACAAAAATTGAGCTTGATTTGAGTTGGTAACGTGTTTGCACTTGCGTATAATTGTTTGTACAGATGAATGAGTGTATTGTAAGGGTTCCAATGGATTGTGATGAATAAGAAAATGCTCACACAAGAAATGAATTTACTAAATTGATTTACTATATAAAGTGATAAGATCAAATAATAAACAATATAAAACTATAAATACATATGCATTAATCAGAAACAGGCATTATTCATACATTACTTTATTCAGATAGTCTCATCTCAGTGTCCTCTCTGTGTCTCTCTCTGCTAATTAGTACCCTCCTTTTATATGTAAAAACTTCTCTAAAGCCTTTGATGTCCCAAAGTAAGTGTGAGACTTAAACAGTATCTATCCTTGGATGCCAGTGAGATGACCCCCTGAGGCCAAATAGATGAGATTTCACCAGTTGACAATCCATGGGGAAAGTTAACACACCCAATCTAATTATGGCAATGAAGGTCCTTTGTTGGTAGATAAGTATAAGCCAGTTATTTGCTCTGCTTGGACAATTTGACCATCTGGTTGAAACAAGTTTCAATGACCTTCTAGGAAGGTTCAAAGAGCTGAATATATATATATAGTATAACTGATTGAAACTATATATCAATAGTTGGTATTAATTAATTGGAGTGTTGAAACCATTAAAAATAAATCATAGTATACATTCCACCCCTTGGTTTCAATCACTTTAATTAATTAACCTGCCACTAAACTATACCATTTATCATTATTTGCATTGCTCATTTATATATATATTTATTTATTTGCTACCAATAGAAAACCGCTTGGTAAAAAATAACATCCTGGGCTTAAAACAGAACAAAAACAACATTGGACCAACAGGTACTGAAATATCAAATGTCTGTAGAAATCTTCTTTCTTCAGATCTTCTTGACCGCAATTTTTAAATGGGTCTCTGTTGCAGGGAAGCACGGGGATTATTATGCCCTCATCACTTTGGGGTGACTTCACTACTTTCCCTGGTTAGCAAAAGAACAGACTCTAAAGAGCAATCTGTCCCTGCCCTTCATGACATTAACCCCTCGTTTCTCCAAAGCAATGGGTGAGGGAAGTGCAGGTGTCCATGGCTGAGCATAAGAGTACCTTTATCTTCTATTGCTGTCGCTGTTCAGGGCCTTATTCACCCTGGTGACGCTTTAGCAGCATCTGGGCTCAGTCTCATCGCTCAATTGGACATCTTCAGTCTACACACAAGACACAGCCTGCACTGAGGGAAAGTGAAGTTCACAATCATACTTGAAAGTTCCAAAGTCTTGGCAGAGCTAACTCAGTCCAAAGCAACAATCCAAAATAACTCAGTCCATGATATATTCACAGTCCAAGATAGAATAACTTGTTCAATATAACTCAGTCCTGGTGGCTTGTTTTCCACCCCTTGATCAAATGAATCAAACAAAATTACTGTAAGTTTGTTGGTCCAAATTGTACCCAGAATGACCTTTGAAATTTTCTACTGTAGCAAATATTTCTACTTTAGATAATAATACTACTTAAAATATATATCATATGTGTATGGACTTATACACTGATCAAACACATCAAATTCATGTCAATCACATTTGCATAAGAACGATGATCATAATTACCAGTACAATCATGTTCATGGAGATCACAAAATAATGTTATTACTAATCAGAATCAGTACAATTACATGTTAAGGAAAACCGAACCCAAACCAATTTGCTATTAACCCAATTCTAGCAAATTATTATTTTTACATAATATACACATTACATCAACACACACTCTGGCTAAACCTATTGCACTCATTCAGTAAGCAGGAGAGATTCTCATTTACATATAGACAAACACACACTTTGGGTACCCACACATTTGCATTGCATGACTCAGGTGTAGGTGAACAATGCTATATCAAGACATTAACAAACTAGCATTCATTGAAATCATTTAACATATATATTCTTCAAAACCCAATTTGCATGGGAGCTCCCAAAAAATAAAAAATGTTAAAACTCAATATAATTTTATATTAGGTAGATGGACTCCTTTTTCACTACTGCAGGAATGAACTATTTACTGTGCACTGTATTTACTTGTTAATTAAATGGCCAAGGTTTCTTCTTTCACTCCTGCAAACAAACAAAAGGTTAATTACACCCCCCACCCCCCAATCCAACATATAGTGGACTGAAAAGAGAAAAACAATTCCTTTAAAAACCAAGCATGCTAAACACAGTACAATTAAAATTCAGAAAATGAGCTCATAAAAAATTAAAATATACCAAATAAAAAGTAAAAATAAAAATACCACGTGGATTTTTTCTTTGGCTGTTAACCAATTTTAATCAAGGGATATCCATGACAAATACACAAAGCACATACGGTGACAAAGACAAACAATTAGTACAAATAAGTCATCTATTTATCTTGTCAACCCCCCAGTATATTATCAGTCATCTAACTTTAGGTCAGTCTTAAATTCATTGTCTGTACTGTCACTCCCTCTTTGCCTTGTATGGTTCTCTCACATGGCTCCCACATACAGAATCATCTTATATCTGCTGTGGTCTTTTGCCTTTTAAAACATCAAGGTCTATTACAAACCCTCAGGTGAGGAATGCACATTTATGCATCACCAAGACCAAACCCAATTCATCATATATCAGCCAGCGCATACGTCACAGTATGCTCACTGGAGTATTTCTCTAAGAAACTCTAGAATGAAAACAAACATCATTAGACATCAAAAAATGGCAAAACTGTTCAAACAACAATTTTCAGGGATGTTCCACAACTTTTATAATTAGTCCATGAGGGAATCTTGTCAGGGGGTGTAGTATGCCATGGTATTGGAAGAGTGCAAGGGGCGGTTACAGTGGGGGCTTTGCATGCCTCCATCTGGTGTCCCACCTCTATCTTTCAAACCCCTATCTCATTTGTCGCCACCCTCTTGGGTCTGGCGAGTTGCAATTTACTTCTTCTCCTCAGATCTTGCCATCTCCTCAACAGGTCACTTGTAGAGATCCCATCTATCTCCTGGAATGGAACTCCACTAGCTATCAGGTCACAAAACAACTCCGTCCTGCTCTTTCTAATTTGGGTATCATCCTCTTTTCTCCTTTCTTGATCGACTCTCTTTACTGTACTATTTTTTGATACTTTTGCTCTCTCTAGAGCAGATAGCTGGGAGATTAAATTGCATGCTATATAGACATTAGTGGAATTTCCCATAAGTGCACTGAACATAGTGAACAATGGGGCTTTGTATGACGCTGGGGCACCTTCTATGAACTTATTCTTCATCAATACTGTCAATATTGCAGCTTCTGGTCCCTTCCAATCCTCAACAACAGCAAAATGATCATTCAGATCAGGCAAAGGATTGCGAGTTATGCCACCTATACCTGCGATTTCTCTCAATCTCTGAACTCCATCTGCAAGAGTCTCCCATCGTGTCTGTGGTATTAATTCCATGGGAGAGTCATACACTTGTGCCACAGAATCCCTCACCAAATGCAGCAAAGAGAAAGTCTCTGTAGTGTCCCTTGCACGTCTCATTTTTAGACGCACCATAGGATCAATACAAATACTACAAAGTCCTACTGCCTCAAGACGGTTCAAGATTATAGTATCGGCTCCCTTATCCCATAATCTGAGAATCCATGCTAACAAAGGTTCTCCTGCTTGCTGCCTGTACCTGGTAGCTAATTCTGATAATTCTCCTGCTGTATAATTCCTAGTTTCTTCGGTCATTGAAGCTCCAGCTCCTGTAGCTGCGTTTCCTGCATCCATCCTATCTCCACTACGCTGTGTGACTTCTCTCCTAGTTTTAGTAGTCACAATCGGTCTGGCTTGCTATTCTTCCTCATCTGTCTCACAGCCATCCCATTCTAGCAAATCTGACCATTTCTCACGTGCAATCATGGTTCTAATCTGTGCAGTACAAATATCTGACATTGGCCGCTGTCTCCTCCTGCGCCTATTCTTATTCACATTTTTCATTACATAAGCTTCGAAATTCCTTTGCATATTGTCATGCTGTTTCATTTGGTCTCTCAAGGCTGATTGCAAGCTAATCCTTTGCTCTATAGCTGTATGCAGCTCTAAACGCAAATTGTCTATCTCCTCCTGTAATCTTTGGGACACTTGCACACAGATCCATCCAACTGCTGCTGCAGCTTTCTGCTCTTTTGCATCATACCTTGAGAGATCAAATTTGCCAGCCACATCCTGAGGATTTGATAAGCGCTGTCCCTCCATATATTTGTTACATTCCTGTGCCTTTGGGGTCCACTTTCCTGGTAACACCCATTCTGGCAAAGATCTGACACAACTCTCAACTGCTTTCCTACTCTTAACAAACTTATTCAATTTTGCAAACATTTTTATTCAAAACAATCCCACTGCTGCCACCAATTTGTATTGTAAGGGTTCCAATGGATTGTGATGAATAAGAAAATGCTCACACAAGAAACAAATTTACTAAATTGATTTATTAAATATAGTGATAAGATCAAATAATAAACAATATAAAACTATAAATACATATGCATTAATCAGAAACAGACATTATTCATACATTACATTATTCAGAGAGTCTCATCTCAGTGTCCTCTCTGGTCTGTCTCATCTCTTTCTCTGTGTCTCTCTCTCTCTGCTAATCAGTACCCTCCTTTTATATATAAAAACTTCTCTAAAGCCTTTGATGTCCCAAAGTAAGTGTGAGACTTAAACAGTATCTATCCTTGGATGCCAGTGAGATGACCCCCTGAGGCCAAATAGATGAGATTTCACCAGTTGACAATCCATGGGGAAAGTTAACACACCCAATCTAATTATGGCAAGGAAGGTCCTTTGTTGGTAGATAAGTGTAAGCCAGTTATTTGCTCTGCTTGGACAATTTGACCATCTGGTTGAAACAAGTTTCAATGACCTTCTAGGAAGGTTCAAAGAGCTGAATATATATATATATATTTATATATATATATATATAGTATAACTGATTGAAACTATATATCATTAGTTGGTATTAATTAATTGGAGTGTTGAAACCATTAAAAATAAATCATAGTATACAACGAGGCACTTTCAGTTATTTTGAAATTGTACCCAAGGATGAGCCAGACTTGTGCAAGTCCATAATTCTCTTTCTGATATCTTGGCTGATTTGTTTAGACTCTCTGATGATGCCGAAGCAGTGTGTTTCAGGTGTGCATTAAAATACATCCACAGGTGTGTCTCTAATTAACTCAGACACATGACATCATATGGGAAGTCCAGAATTGTTTAAAGGCATAGTAATTTTAGTGTATGTAAACTTTTGACTTTGCAGTAATAAAAATGCCTTAAAACATTCTCTCATTATTCTGGCATTTGGCAAATATTAATAATTATGGTTATCCTAATTGACCTAAAACGGGAAAGATTTATTCTGACTACATTTCAGATATTGAGAAAAACATGAATATGTGTCTTTTTATATAGTGTATATAAACTTCTGGTTTTAACTGTATATGTTCAATAGGACTGGTATTTACTAGTGATGAGCAAGTATGCTCGTTGCTCGGGTTTCCTCGAGCATGCTCGGGTGGTCTGAGTATTTCGATGTACTTGGAGATTTAGTTTCTGTCGCCGCAGCTGCATGATTTGCAGCTACTTGACAGCCTGAATACATGTGGTGATTGCCTATTTGTTAGGGAATTCCCACATGTATTCAGGCCATCAAGTAGCCGCAAATCATGCAGCTGCGGCAGCAGAAACAAAATCTCCAAGAACTTCCAAACACTCGGGGATCACCCGAGCATGCTCGGTGAAACCCGAGCAATGAGCATACTCGCTCATCACTATTATTTACCACTGACCATATAGCGGTAATATGAATGTTGGTCTTTGTATAGAGATTATTTTCAGTAACAGCATGGTCATCTGCTGAGGTTCTCCTACATCCACTATTACGGTGCGTCACCCAGTTGTAATCAAGGTTACCTGGTTAGGGGCCCACTCAGAAGTTTCCCCCTCCTGAACCAAAAACCTAGCTATATCAGAAAGGAAAACGGATGGCACTCACCGGTTAAAATCTTCTTTATTCAGATACCTTAAAACAACGGCATAGGGAGGATGGGAGCAGGAGTGTAAATGACGACAGCCGTTTCGCGCTCCATTGCACTGCGCATCTCCAGCCCTTTCACTCTAGACCAGGACTTTTGGCTATGACCAGACCTGAGATGTCCCTGCATGCTGTGTCAATGTGGCACACAATATGACGTCATGACGTACATCACAGCCTTACAACTCGCAGCGACCTCCTAGGTCTGGTTGTAGCCGGAAGTCCTATTCTAGAGTGAAGGAGTTAGAGATTCGAGGGTGATTGCTGAAACAAGCGGCATGGAGGATTGGACAGTGGGGGTGCTGGGACAGGGGACGTACCTTTTTGCTGGTCCCTTGGTGGTTCACTAAAATGGAGTCTGCAGCTGGCCATGATTTTCCTGAATTCAAGCAAATAAATTACAAATAATCCGTATTCTGAAGTATACGGATTTTAGTAAAATTTTGAATAGAAATCAATTGCACTAGAATAAGTTTGTCTATCTCTAATAGCATTACTCAGTCACTATGTGTTGTGAATATGTGCTCCGGTCATGGTGTGGCAATATTTACCCCTTGTAGGTGTAGTATATTGGTCTATGTATTGTGAATTTTTTTCAGTAACAGGATGGTAGTTAGAATTATTCTTATGTGGTGATAATATATAGTCATTGTGTGGCAGTATTTATCCCCTTTATGTAGTTTATGATTGGTATTTTGGTTTTGCTGTAGTGCACTTTGTTCAGTAACAATATGGTGAAATTTGTTATTTTATTTTAAAGTATTTCTAGAAAATAATCTTATTGCTGTGTTTTCTGTGATATTTATATTTCTTATCGTACCTTTTATTTTTTTTAATGGATGTGTGGGAGGGACAAAGCAAACACATATGTCTTAATAGGATCTAGAGGGCTACAGGGGCTTGTGCATATGACTAACATGTTGGTGGGGGTGGCAAAGGCCTAATTATTGGCCAGCGTCCCTGCACGCTGCCCGTCTCCCCCGGCAGAGACACTGACTCACTCACCACCATGGCTCCTGCCCAGCTCTCCCTCCTCCCTCTTCATCTGCTGCTGCCGCCAGGGGTACGCATACGGTGTGCAGATCCCTGGGCACTGTGCTTAAGGCGCACGCTCCCCCTTCTTAAAGGGGCCGAGCGTGCTGTCATCATCAGCCGCATCTGCCTGCACCTACCATGGTGTGTACATCAGCTTGATCCACCATTACTTGCCATACCAATCGGTACATCAGCCGGACCCAACCACACATGCCGTGCCAGTCTGGATAACAGCCAGATCCGCCAGCACTTGCCATGTCAACCTATATATCAGCTGTACCAGTCAGCTCCTGCCAGTGCCTGCCTGAACAAGCTGTCCTCACCTTCTGGGCCGTTATAGCTGCTATTCCTTTGGGAATCAGCTGCCATGTGTCCAAGGTCTGCCCTGGAGTAGCATCTTTTGTTCATCGGGAGCCAAGCCTAACCCCACCATCAATGGCTCTAGTGAAAAGGCAGGTGGTCACCTAGTCATGTTCCTCCAGGCTCTTCTCGAACCACAGCACTGTGATTCCACAACTTCACTGGTTTGGAATTAAGTTTGATCAGTCATGTTGGTAAGTTTACCTATCAGAAGTATGTAAATTAAGATTACTTAATAATGTTATTATTAATTATTCTTATTAAAGAAATCTTAATGTTTCAAATTGTTATGCACCTAGGTTGGGCAGTAAGCAAAGAAGGGCTCTTAACTTTCAGCAGTTGGAGTTTTTAGTGGCTGCAAAGGCAGATAAAGCTGAATGCAAAGAAAGCGAAAACGAGTAGCATAATAAGAAATCTAAATATTTGGAAAAATGTATTTAAATATAACTTACATGAAATCCCATAATCTGAGGTGGCTAGGTCCAATGCTTGATTTTCTGATACATGAGGCAAAAATTAACATGGCACCCATTTACAACAGCAGTGAATAAACACAATTCCATCATTGCTTTTTTATTTTGATTTTAAGGGATTTATTTTGTAGTCAAAGTGACCTGTGAACATGATTCTCCATGTTAATGTGGTTACAAATACAACAAACTTGTTTTCAATTGTCTTCACATCAGTGGGAATACAGACAGCATGCATCGGCATTCTCTTGGTTCAGCGAATTGACTGTCAATATAACAGCCGGCTAAGAATCAGGCAAGTTCCACTCCTAAAGAGTGGAGACAGTTCAGAACATGCCGCCTAGAGCAAGATGCTCATCGGGTGCCTGATGGTGGCTATGATTACTACTAAATTAGCAAGCCTAGGTACTGGAAATTCAGCACCACTTGCCATCACCTGCACATTTAAAATACAACCCAGACTCATTTGCCATTCTTCCTGGTGAATGGCTCTGCTTAGTAAAACTTTTAAATATAATAAAGCTAAACCACTGAACCATGCAACACATTCTAAATCTCTCCTCAACATTTGTTTCACAATTTAAGATAACATAGAAAATGTATCGCCTTAAGCTTAACTGAAATTACAGCTCAAGTACAGTATCTCACCCTGCAAAATACTTGCAAATTGATTGAATCCAGCAGCATCTCTGTAAAGTACATTCTGAAGCAGTGAAGACAGCTCCCAAAATATAATAATGAATAATAAAAGTTTTAGGCAGATGCAGAAAAAAATGCTGCACAGTAAGAATGCTAAAATAAATGTGTGTGGTTTATTTTATCAAGTATCAAAATACAAAGTAAATGAACAAAACAGAAATCTAAATCAAATCAATAGTTTAGGGGAATGCCCTTTGCCTTCATAGCATCAAAACATCATTTCTTCTAGGTACAGCTACATGCAGTGATGGAAAGATCATCTATGTAAGGTGTTTCAAACATCTTGGAATACTAACCACAGATCTTCTGTGGATGTAGGCTTGTGCAAATACTTCTGCATTTTCATGTAAATCCCAGACAGACTCAATGCTGTTGAGATCAGGACTCTTCGGAGGCCATCTCATCACTTCCAGGACTGCTTATTCTTATTGATTCTGAAGATCTTTAACCCCTTCCTGACCCTTGCCATACTAGTACTGCTCTGCGGGAACTGCATTTTCGTCGAGAGCAGTACTAGTATGGCGGTGTGATCACTGCGACCTCACGCTGAGTGCCGCTGTGATTGGGTGTGGGTGTCAGCTGTATGTGACAGCTGACACCCCGCAGCAATGCCCACGATCGGTGCTAGCACCGATCGTGGGCATTTAACCCCTCTGATGCCGCTGTCAGTAGTGACAGCGGCATACATAACAATTGCGCAGGGAGGGGGATCCCTGCGCTCTCCCACCAGAAAAATGTGATGCGGAACAGTATATGGGTCGCCCTCACAGGGGTGTGGGGTACTCGGTACCGGGTCGGTATCGGCGGGACGTGTCACAGCAGCGGTGACCCGGACCATGGCCCTGGGCGCCCAATGAATGGGGGATGTTGTGAATGGTGGAATGTAGTTAGATGAATAGTTCGTGACGCCACCTGTGGTGCTCGGCAAGGGAGGTGTTAAGCCGACGCTGCATGCAGATCCTCCGGGACAGATGGTGTGGTGCAGCAATGGTGTTATAGCCCTCCACAGGCAGGGCTGTTGTCCCAGGGCAGTGTAGATGTGGAGACACTTAGATGGTGTAGTGTTTCGCGCAGGGAATGTAGCAGTGCCTCCCGGACGGATGCAGGAAGGAATGGAGGACACCAGGGCATGTAGTTCCAAAGCTTTACTCACAGTCTGTAGTGCCTGCTTCTGTGCCATGTCCTCCGGGTCAGGGACTCAGTCAACCTCCAGGCAAGATGGAATGCTCCCTTCCACACTCTGCCAACTTATGTGCCTTTTCTGAATGTCTCCTCTATAGCGCCTTTAAGTGTGAAGATCTCCTAGTACTGAGTTACACTGGAGTTCTTCCTGAAAGATGTTCCCAAGAACTCTACTTGCACGGCAGACAGCTGTAGCCTGCTTCGGGGACTCTCTACTCCTGAGTCCCAGCTCTCTATCCGTGTTGCTGTTGTGCACTCAAGTCTTAGATGGGAGTAGTGCATTTACAACCCACTATTCCACCGGTGTCTGCTGCAGAAACATTAGTGTCCATACAGCCTCGGGGACCGGGCCCCGGCCTTGCGCTTAGAACTTCTAGGCAGTGTTCTTCCTCTAACCCACATCCTCTGTGTTCCCTTTTACTCCTACATTCCATACTTGTTCTTCTCTACTATGGAAGCTCAGGCTTCAGTTCAATGTCTTTCTCCTTCTTTCCTTTCCCGTGCCAGCTGGCTCAGATCACTGAGGCAGCTGCAGCACTCCTTCCTCCATCCCTCTTCCAGGGATCCCCACTCCTCCCGAGTGGCTTCCTCTCTCAGCCTCACTCACTGACTGACCGACCTCTAATCCTAAACCATCCTGCTCTTTTATGTGTTCTAAACTCCACCCACCTCCCAGCACGTTTAGTGTTCCAAGCAGGGAACCACCAAAGGTGCTCTGCCTCTCTCTAAGCAAGGAAATGTGGTTTTGCTGAACTACTCTATTGTGTGGGGTGCGAGTTTTGGAGCGTGGTCAGGAGCCTCCAACTTACCTGGATGGTGGGGCACCACACCTTAGGAGAAGGTGTAGTACCTCTGTGGCGACTGAGCCTGAGGAGCGCCACATATAAACGCCCCCACAAAAGAAATTCATGAATTGCTGTTTTTCGCTCACTCTGCCTCACAAAAATCAGAATAAAAAGCCATCAAAAAATGTCATGTGCCCAAATATGGTACCAATAAAACTCGTCCCGCAAAAAGCAAGATCTCACATGACTCTGTGGGCCAACATATGGAAAAATTATAGCTCTCAAAATGTGGTGATGCAAAAAGTATTTTTTGCAATAAAAAGCTTCTTTTAGTGTGTGACAGCTGTCAAACATAAAAAATCGCTATAAAAACCTGCTATATATAGTAAATTTAACCCCCCTTTTATCACCCCCATAGTTAGGGAAAAATAATAAAATAAAAAAAATCTATTTATTTCCATTTTCCCATTAGGGTTAGGATTAGGGTTAGGGGTGTGTTGAGGTTAGGGTTGGAGTTAGAATTGGGGGGTTTCCACTGTTTAGGCACATCAGGGGCTCTCCAAACGCGACATGGCGTTCGATCTCAATTCCAGCCAATTTTGCACTGAAGAGTCAAACGTCACTCCTTCCCTTCCAAGGTCTGCCATGCACCCAAACAGTGGTTTACCCCCACATATGGGGTATCAGCATACTCAGGACAAATTGTACAACCCTTGGTAAAATAAAACAAATTGGATCTGAAGTAAATTTTTTTGTTAAAAAAAGTTAAATGTTCATTTTTTAAACATTCCAAAAATCCAGTGAAGCACATGAAGCGTTAATAAACTTCTTGAATGTGGTTTTGAGTACCTTGAAGGGTGTAGTTTTTAGAATGGTGTCACTTTTGGGTATTTTCTATCATATAGACCCCTCAAAGTGACTTCAAATGTGATGTGGTCCATAAAAAAAGTTTCGTAAAATTTGTTGAAAAAATGAGAAATCGCTGGTCAAATTTTAACCCTTATACCTTCCTAACAAAAAAAAATTTTGGTTCCAAAATTGTGCTGATTTAAAGTACACATGTGGGAAATGTTATTTATTAACTATTTTTTGCGATATGACTCTCTGATTTAAGGGCATAGTTAAAAGTTGGAAAATTGCAAAATTTTCTAAATTTTCGCCAAATTTCAGTTTTTTCACAGAAAAACTCAAGTCATATCAAAGAAATTTTACTGCTGTCATAAAGTGCAATATGTTAGTATCAGCGGGATCCTTTGAAGCGTTCCAGAGTTCTTACCTCATAAAGGGATAGTGGTCAGAATTGTAAAAATTGGCCGGGTCAGAAAGGTGAAAACAGCCTGGGTCGCGAAGGGGTTAATGACATTAGCTGTATGTTTGAGGTCATTGTTCTGCTACAGAATGAACATAAATATCATGCAATACCATAAAAAAAAGAACAAGGAGTCCTGGAAATGATATGGCACCTACATAGTCCTGTCTGGGATTACATGAAGAGAATGAAGGATTTACAGAATTTTACATCTACAGAAGATCTGTGGTTAGGTCTCCAAAATATTTAGAACAATCTCCCTGCTGAATTCTTTCAAAAACTATGCAAGTGTACCTAGAAAGTTTGATGCTTTCATGTGGTGTTGAAATCAAAAGGTGGTCAGACAAAAAACTGACCAACACCTCTTAACAAAAGAGCAAGTGCGAACACTGTATGCACAGAAATGTATAGGAGTACTGAATATGTAAAATTTAAACTGCATATCTACGTTACAGGACACACTTAAAAAAATAAGATATGTAGTGCACAAATTGGCCAATTCATTTGTGTGTTTTCCCAGAGTTGCACCAACGTCACCCAAATCAGCATTGAAAAATCCCGCACTTGCGCAGTGTTGATCGAGGAGCTGAGCATGCGCCATATGAGCAGTTCCCTCCGATTGCGCTGTGACAGGCGGCTCCAGCCACACAGTCAGTGAAGCTGGGTACTACACACAGCTTCAGTGCACAGGAGCTGGGAGCTGCTCATCTCGAAAATGTGCAAGTGCAGGATTTTTCAAAGCGGATTTGAGTGACGTTGGAGCAACCCTGGGAACATCATTCAAAATGCATTGGCAGCGCCATCCTTGACTGAATAAAATGAAGAACACCTATACAACTAAATTAGCAGGTATGATATAACTACAGTGTATAAAGTGGGAAAAGGGCGAGGGGGAGCGGTGGAAGTGTGAATTAAAATTAATCTTTATGATAATTTATTAGATAAAATTATAGTATCAAATTTAAAATAAAATAATCATACATCATAGATGTATATTGGATTACAGTGTGTGACTGGCTATGTTATATTTATCACTGTGATCCACTAAATCCCAAGTGATTCGACCTCAGAGTAGAATGAATTAGGTGAAATGGAGTCCCAGCCACTGACCCTAAAATTAAAGGCTGGATTCCAATCTCACTGAGGCACTCTTTTTAGTTATCCAAAATTTTTGTTGTTAAACACCATTTATATCACTGCTGCACTACATATTTAATCCCATAGGATGTTGTAAGCCTTGGACATATAATCCTAAATAACTACTGTACTAACTATATGTTAGCCTTGAGCCTGGATGCTTAGGCAGACAGGCAGTGTAGGTTAAATTGGTGCATATTATTTATGCCTGTTGGAGACACAGTCAGATAATTGTCAATAGTACCAGTGATCCTCAGTCTGGGGACCTTGCCGGTATTTACTACAGAGATCGCCGGTGCAAAGCTCCGCAGCTATGATGGTATTGTAAGGAGGAAGACCAGGCTGCAGGTGCCTTCAATGAGCCGGGTCCGGAACTGTCGAGGCTGTGTCCCATATTGCCTGGGAGAAGGAATAGGGGACCGCACAGGTCCCATGACCCAAGAAAAGGGAGCGTGTTTAAGCAGGAAACAGAGCTGAAAGCGTGCAAAGCAGCAGTTGGTCTCCCGCTGGCAGCGTGAGCAGAAGGAGGCGTGCAGCGCACTCCGCAGGGTGACAGGGCAGAGACGATCCGCGGCAGAGATTAAACGAACGTTCCAGACAGTGAGTGTGCAGAGCGCCGCATGCAGAGGACTGTGCTCATGCAGAGGACTGTGCTCATGCAGAGGAGTGTGTGCCAGGTGCAGGGTCCCAAGGTGCGTCCCCCTTTACCGATAGACGAGCAGCACACGTGTTGGACAAAGACTCATACAGGGCCTCCCTACTTTGGCTGCACAGATTTATGGACTAGGGGCTCAACGGGTAAAACCGGTGACCGCCCATTGCCGCCAGAAGCTGGATCATGATTCGCTGGGTCCACCTAAGGCTGTGTGCACACGCTGCGGATTTTGCTGCGGTTCCGCAGCGGTTTTGGCCGCTGCGGACCCGCAGCAGTTTTTGCTGCGGTGTACAGTACCATGATTCCCTATGGGAATCAAAAACCGCAATGCAGACGGTGCGGAATTTTCCGCGCGGATTATCTGCGGTTTTCAATCCGCAGAAAGAATTGACATGTCAATTCTTTCTGCGGATTCTCCTGCGGTTTGCCATCTCCTCTATTGAGGAGATGAAAAACCGCAGGGCAAAACCGCAGAGCAATCCGCAGGTAAAACCGCAGGTATTTTGACCTGCGGTTTCACCTGCGGATTTTACAAAATCCGTGAGGATGAATCCGCACCTAATCCGCAGCGTGTGCACACAGCCTAAGAAAGCTACGCTGGCCGTCACCGGTACTACAACACAACTCTTATGAAGCTGTTATTCGAATGAGGTCCAGAAAAAACCATGATAAGTGTCATTTACATATCAGACTGTCGTGTTAACCTTTTGTTTACTCCCCTTGTTACTATCCATTGGTTAATGTTATCAGCTCCCTGTGAGGAGACCATTGCCACCCTTTTCTTTGTTTGCCAATTAAACATCCTGCTTAATTTTCACGCCACTGGCTGTTTCCTTGCCAGTGTTCAGCTCCATCTTAAAGTCACTGTCAGCCACCATCTTTAACTCTTTCACGGTAGTCAGCATCTCAAAATCACTGTCAGCCGCCATTTTCAACTCGTTCGCAGTAGTCAACAATTCACAAGGCTCGACATTCTTCTCCTTCAGCATTTCAAAGTCACTGTTAGTCCCTCGTCTGGTTCCAATTGGGAAAGGTTTCGGGAACGCCATCTCAGCTGCTCCTGTCCCGGTCGTAGACCCCGGATCCTTCTCTGTCAGTTTTTGGGTTTCAGGGCTGCTGGGCACAATCCTGCTGACTACGCCAAATGTAACAAGGTGGCACAGGGTGGTAGTCATGGGCGAGTCCAGTAATGCACAGTAAGGCACAGTCAGTGAGCATCTCAGCCCCTTGCACGTGAATAGACAATTCTAGTCCCAGCCTCAAGTTACAGTGGGTTACCTCAGATACACAGCTGCTCTCCATGCTGGAACAGATGCACCACACATCACACTCTTTAGTGCCCAACAGTGGCAACTTGTTTAATAAAGGTGAGGTAGAGAAGAACTGTTCCTGAACTGTTCCTATTCACAGCAACAGCTGCAGCAACAGAGACAATGGCTTCTAGGAGCAAAAAGTCTCTTGTGGGGCACACACACAAGCCTTGTGCCTGCTGCCCGACAGTACACTGGCAGCTCTGTTCCTTCCAGGGGGTACGGTATGCTCCCAATAGGGGAGCACGTCTTGCCACGGGCAATCCTGCCAGGCCTCTAACTTCAGACATGGACTTTCTGTCTGCTTGGAGGCTGCTGACTCAGCCCACTAACTTAACCCTGTACTAACCCTAAGCTACAAACATCATACAGTACAGTAGCAAACATTGGGACAAGACAAACGGACCACAGCTTAATCATAACACATTACATTAATACATATAGTGAACAATACACATTTAGGCATAACCCACAGTCGGCATCACATGGGGGACCACATAAGGGAAGGGGAGAGGGAGCAACCGAGGGTCCCTGCCACCTCCTTACATTTATGCAAAGGAGCAGACACCAATCCTGCTGCTGGTTGATGCCCTTGAACAGCCCATCCAGGTTCTTCTTGTGTAATGGTTAGTGTCTAGATTTGGTGCAAATTTATTCCCATGTCTCATTCAATCGGTCACAAGAGTGATCTGTAGTCACTGGACGGGAGATGAAGTACCACCACTTACCTGCCGGTGTATGTAGCTCTTCTTCCTCCCAGGCTGGCTGGTCAAAAGAAGAGCCCTGGACACCGGCAGGTAGTATGAGGTACTTCATCTCAAATCCAAAGACCACAGAATGATCACTGTCATAGTCAATGGAACTGGATGTGTAAATTGATTCACACAATCTCTACAGTGTCCTGATATTTGCTTCAGGCTGTGCTGTGAGACAGCAAATCTTCTTACAATGGTGCGTATGACAGTGCCATCTGGAAGTAGTAATTGTTGCCACAACCTGGAAAATCATTCCCTTTTTGGAGAGTGCAGTGCTGTTGTTTCTCCAGTGCACCTGTTGTCACAATTACCACCAAAGCAGTTGACATTGAGGCCTCTTTCACACGTCCGTGTTTCCGGTATGTATGGTGACAGTTTTCACATGTATTGGAGACACGTACTCACATAGACCCATTCAAATTAATTTGTCTGTGCACGCCACTGTGTTTCCACGGACTGCGTGTCCGTGGGCAAAACATGCTGACATGTTCGTTTTTTTGCCGTCAGCACAGACGGCAAAATGTCCCGCACACGTGCACACGGAGAACGCAGATTGATGTCCTCCGTGTGTCACGCATAGGCACCGGGAAAGCAGCGCTACAGTAAGTGGTCTTCCCTGGCGGCTGTCCGTGTGGTACTGATGTGGCACACGGTTGCCACACATGTGCCACACAGAGTACACTCACGGACACATGGACACCAAGACACGGACATCTTCGGTACTGTTTTTTCCAGTACTGGAAATAAACGGACATGTGAAAGAGGACTGATTCAGATTTGTTTATGCTTCCGAACTGAATAGATTGATTTTCCGGATGTATAATTTACTTTGGGTTATACTATGATGTTTAATTGTTCCCGTAATTTCTTTTAGCTGTGTAATAAAACCTTTTGCTGCAGAAGTCTAAAATTCAAAATTCTCACTATTTCTGGACGCAAACACTTGAAGAAAATTGTTGGGTTTTTTTGCCTTTCAATCTGAAATCAAACATGAAATATGACAGCCTCAATCTAACCTTATTTAAAAATTCAAGAAATATTATTCCACCGTGTTTTGTATATATTTCTTTTCTTCTTTAAAGACCTGTCAGTTTTCACTTCAGAGATGCCTGGGACTGAGAAACACTTTGGTCTCCAGAGAGGAGCAATGTCTCAGGGTCACAGTTGATGTGCGCCGTTGGAGGAATCGTAGGATGCATACATAGTATGAATAAATAAAGGGCTACTCTTCAGTCCTGGGGTTATGGTCATGCCTGATAATAGTAGCTCCCATGGGTGCTTGGTTACATAACTAAGAAAAGGACTTTTTTTATTGTACAGAAGATAATGTACCTTATACTGACCTACATGGCATCCGATTCACAAGAGTATTGGCCCTTGCTTTCAGATTCCTGTAAGAATGATTATTACCTTTATAATAATATCATGACAATATGATAATAATATAATATAGATAATGTTGTGGTTGTATTACAAGGTGCTGTAAAATAAAACCATTTTCATAGCATAAATGTTACTGTCATAAAGGGATACTGACAGGTGCTTTAAGAGAACCAAACTAATTACAGGGATGGATAAGGTTATAAAAGGTAAGTTCTAACATACCTTGGCTTCAAATAAGAATTCCATCAGTGAAAAAATCTAATCTGAATATTTGTAAGGCTGAAAATGTACTGTGGGCGAGACAGTTTGGAGTTAGTGTATAAGGGGATGGACGGGACCACAGATACCTGCATACTGGGTCCGAAACTTGAGAGGCTGCATCCTCTGTCCCCGGGAGGAAGGCTTAGGGAGACGGAGCTTCCCCTGCAGTCTGGGGGAAGCTTGAGAGAGATGGCGCTTCCTGGAGTGACAGAAAGGCGGGGGGAAGCTGAAAAGAGCGCACAGCGTCGGCAAGATAAAAGGGTAAAGCGTGCGAAGCTGCAGAGCCTGGCGCCTGCAGACTGGAGTGCAGAGGGCAGCGCTGAGAGCAGCCAGGAGAACGGTGAGCGGCGCTCCCTGCCTTTCCCCCAAAAGCCGAGCCAGAGAGTGCGGAGCTGTGGGGTGAAGTATAAGAAGGACAAGAAAGGGTTTACCTCCTCTGCTCCATACCCAGAACCATATAGCTGCGCAGTAGGGTTGCCAGGGGGAAGACTCTTGGACCTGGACCGACTGCATCATGGGCCTGTCAGTAGCAGTGGGGGGGAGGAAGTTGTGCTGCACAGGAAGGAAGCAGGTCAGAGAGTGGGAAGACAGCGCGCACTGAGGAGAGAGCAGCCTGGGCAGCGTTCAGGACAAGAAGCAGCTGCAGACCGGGGGAGAGAGAGCTCCCATTCAGAAGGCAAAGGCAGGGGGACCGCACAGAAAGACTGTAGCCCGTGACTACGTGAAGCTGGAGTCTGCAGTGACAGTTGAGGTGTGTCCTGACCCCCATATAGAGACTGTGTCCCATGCAGAGATAGTGGCCTGTGCAGAGACAGCAGCTCATGCAGAGACGGCAGCTTATGCAGAGACAGCAGCCCGTGCAGAGACAGCAGCTCATCCAGAGACAGTGATCCGAGCAGGGACCGTGACCCCCGCGCGTAGCACCGGTACCCGCAGTGCTAGTGCAGAACCCCTGATTCCTGCTGAGAGACCTAACAAGGGACGGAGTGTTGATTCCCCTGGGAGAGGCTGTTGTGCATAAACAAAAGACTCAGAGCAGATGGGAACCCCGTTTGCCTCGTAGCCCCTCTGCCTCTTGCAGTAACCCCTGAGACCCTGGCTGTGGGTTACTAGAGACTTCTGAGCTCACAGAGACTAGAGACGTCGGAGCTCACAGAGACTAGAGACAACAAGTGCCGCTTGTGATCGGCGGATACGTTGGAGAAGAAGACCCTCCAAGCAAGTCTCCATTGGACTGTTAAGTTTTCAAGAAAATCCGTTTATTACTATTTACACTGTTTGCCTGTTCGAGATTCTGTTTCAACACCTGCACTTTATTACAGAGCCATGCAAAGCAGTACACACGGAGCAGTGCCACGCGGACCAGCCATCACCCACCGCCAACAGCGGGGACCAGGGAGAGCGGGACGTACAGTGTGTGACCAGTGACTGCCAGAGAACCGGGTGCTGTGCCCTACATGACCGTGAGTACCACACATGTGCTGCGTAAGAGAGACCGTATACCAGACTGACATTTGCGCCCTGACTGGGTCAGTAGATAGTTGCCCTGACACTTTTGACCATACGTTACTCTGGAAATAGTTGAGGAGCCAATACAGGACTGTGGCCCGTGCCTTTAATTAGCCAAATTAATATATGGACAAGGGGCAATGGAGGATGCCGGAGACCGACTACTATCACCAGAAGATGGACCAACGTTTACATCGACCTCCTGGAGGAGGTGCAGTGCCCATCGTTATCGGCGTTCTAGAGTACGCAGCAAAAGCTGCAGAGTAAGGACTTCCTAATATACCTCTTGCAACTTGTCGTATATTTGTACCGTTATTATTGTACTGTTCCTTTAATGCCGTTTAATTCTTTTATCTCCCTGTAATTTCCCCTGTAAATAAACCTGTTAACCCCTGCTCTGCCTGCGTCCCGTCACTGCATCCCGCGTTCCTGCTTGTTGTCTTACAACTGCATCTTACAGATTATTTCCTGTCAGTGCCAGCCTTATCGGCTTCATTGCTGTCTGTTCAACTCTGCTAACTGATAAGCAGTGCTAAAGAAAAATCAATCAAGTAATGCAATAGATCAATGCACTATTCAGGAGCGGACCTCGCCTCTGTGCACTTTCACCCTCACTTACATAAAGATTCAAAGTTTGTTTTCCATGTTCAAACACTGAGTAGAGCCACCAGTGAACAAAACTTCTTGAAGGTATTAGTGGACAGTAACCTCATCTTTATTGACCAGGACAATGCAGCAGATGCCAAAGGAAAATAAAATGTATTGATGCATCAAAAGAGCAGAGGAGAGGCTAATCAAACTTGAGATTATTCAGCTTGAAAAGAAGAGGCAATCACAAGGAAATAATATGATTAGATTGGACATGTACAGAGATATTTCTCATGGTCAGTTTATACTTACACCTCCTCTAGGTCTTGAAAAAAGGTTTTACCATTAACATAGATGGGAATTCTTTACTGGAAGACCGTGTTCCCAAGTAGCATATACACTACTGTTCAAAAGTTTAGTGTCACTTAGAAATTTCCTTATTTTTTAATGAAAAGCACAGTTTTTTCCAATGATTCTAATATTACATGATTCAGAAATACACTCTATACATTGTTAATGTGGTAAATGACTATTCTAGCTGCAAACGTCTGGTTTGTAATGCAATATCTTCATAGGTGTATAAAGGCCCATTTCCAACAACCATCACTCCAGTGTTCTTATGATACTTTGTGTTTGCTAACTTTGTAAGAAGGCTAATGGATGGTTAGAATACTTTTGAAAACCCTTGTGCAAGTATGTTAGTGAAGCGATGGCCGGGAGACCACCACAATGCAGGAAGACTACTGTACACAAGATGAGGTGCAAACAACAAAGGGTTAATTTATTTACAGGCAAGGAATGCAGTGTTAGGAAAGCGTAAACAGGGGTATGCAATGACATAAAACAATTTACAAAAGGGATATTCTCTAGCTGGGCCGTACTAATGGCACGGTGCACCAACTATTACAGATCAGTGTGTTCTTTCAAAAGGCAAAACAATACAATAAAGTACAGTATGCTGCTACTCTAACTGTAGCCTGACTGGCCGCTGCTACTTCGGCCGCATGGCTACAGTGCTCTGTCTATTGCAGCCTATCCTAAGCCCTAAACATGCGCACACGGGGTTAACACTCACAGTAAAATTGGTATCTCAGTTCCTTCCTGGGGGCCCCCTGCAGTTCTCTGCAAGATGATGCGATGTCCTCCCTGAAAGCTCTGTGCAACGTGGTCTTATCCTTTTGTGACGATTCCGAACCTTTTCCTAGAAACGGTTAACTCCCTCTTTTGAATTCCGCCTGAGGACCCCCCACGGTGTCAGGGCCGGTCCACCATTCATCATTGATTTCATTAGCAGGCAAAACAGGTTCAGAAAGTGGGGCCGTGCCTTCAGGCGGCAGTGGTACTGAACGGGCCTCAGACCGGCATAGCCGAAGCATATTTCTGTGGAGCACTCTAGGTGCAGACACCCGATTCTCAACCTGCCCCTTGTAGACCGGACCGTCAGCATACACTCGCTCGATGACTTTATAAGGCTGTACTTCCCATCTCTAGCTTAGTTTACCCTTGGGGCGTTTTTCCCTGACTAATACTCAGTCCCCGGGCCAAAGCGGTATCTCTTGAATCGGTTTATGGCCCATATGTTCTTTGTCCTGTAGCTGCTGACTCACCAACCGCCGAATTGTTTGCACTCGTTTCCGATGTTCTTTCACCCTTGAAATGACGCTTCGCTCCATCAGCTACTCTGGCTGTTCCAACTTCAATTCAATGATCTCTTGTCCAGCTCTTCCAAACAGCATCAGATAGGGGGTGTAACCCGTGGTGGAATGGACCCGATTGTTGTAGGCCCAGACCAACTCTGGCAGGAAATCTGGCCAGCATGCCTTCTTGTCCTCCTCCAATTTCCTCAGTATTCGAAGTAAGGTTCAGTTGAAGCATTCACATGCTCCTTTGCCTTGAGGATGGTAAGGGGTGGTCCGGGACCACTTGATGCCATACAAATGATACAGTTCTTCCATCACCTTGCCTGGGAAACATGCACCTTGGTCAGAGTGGATGCGCTTTGGGCACCCATACACTCTGATAAAGTCTTGACATATGGCCCGTGCTGCCGACTTGGCAGTCTGATCTCTACTCGGAGTGACTACTGTGAATGTGGAGAAATGGTCGGTCATCACCAAACAGTACTGTGGACCCCGGGCTGAGTGTCCCACATAGAGATAGTCGATCATCAAGACTTCTAGCGGTTCCTTAGTATGTATGGTCTGGATGGGTGCCCTTTGTTCAGTACTCTTAATGAGGTCGCATACCCGACATTGCCAGCAAACCTCTTCTACTATGGACTCCAACCGGGGCAGTACACGTGCTGCTGTAACCACTGGTAGGTCTTTGTGGACCCGAAGTGGACTCCGAATTTGTGGGCATCTTTAGCCACTTGGGCCATTCCTCCTGGAATGACCACCTGCCACCTTACTTCAGTATCTTTTGGCTGTTGCCTCTTGCGACATAGCACCGATTCTCGCATCTCCAGCCTATCCCACTGGTGTAAGACACTCTTCATCTCAGCGTACAGACTATCTCTCTCTTGTTTGCCTGGCTCCCGCTTCTGCGCTATCCAGCATTTCATCTGTCTCAGCCCTCCGTCTTCATCTTGAACATTTCTCCACTCTTCATTGGTTCTCCCCAGAGATCGGGGTAGTGTGCAGGCCTCCCTATTTGACTGGACCGCAACCACTGGTGTCTTGAACTTACGGAAGTCTGGGGTTTCTTCCTCTTCAAGTTGTTCATCGAGATCCCCCACTGGAGTTTCCACCGTCACTCGTGACAGGCCATCAGCATTTGGATTTTCAGTAGCAGAGAGATAACGGATGGTAAAGTCAAACTTGGCCAGGCGACCCACCCACCGTTGTTCTAAGGCCCGCAATTTGGCATTCTCAAGGTGGGCCAAGGGATTATTGTCCGTTCGAACTTGAATCTTGGTCCCTGCCAGGAAGCCCGCAAACTTCTCTGTCATGGCCCACACGAGGGCCAGAAGCTCTAACTGGAAATAGCTGTAATTATGGGGATTTCTTTCACTGTCTCGCAGGGACCTACTGGCATACCCGATGACTCTCTCATGTCCATCCTGTATTTCAGAAAGTACTGCACCGAGTCCATGAAGGCTACCGTCTGTGTACAACAGGAGCGGTTGATCAAAATCTGCGCAGGTCAAAATCGGGGCTGAAATAAGAGCATTCTTTATAGCCTTGAAGGCCTCCTCTTGCCTCTGGTCCCAGGGGATGCATTGGGTCTTCAGCACTCCGGCGGTCCCCCTCAGCAGTTCATTCAGAGGACCCGCCACCTTTGTGAAATCTTTGACAAACCGTCGGTAGTACCCGGCGAGTCCAAGGAAGGCCTGGAGTTCCCGCACAGTTCGAGGAACTGGCCACTTCTGGATAGCAGCCACTTTTTCTGGTGAAGGCAGAACTCCGTCTTGTGACACCATGTGGCCCAGGTACTCGATCTCTCTCTTAAAGAGGTAGCACTTCTTTAGCTTCACCTTCAGGTTATGAGCCCGCAGTCTTCCGAGTACCTGTCCAAGCCGGGCAAGATGGTCTTCGAACGAGGCAGAGAACACAATGATGTCATCCAGGTAGAGCAGGGTAGCCTCAAAGTTTAAGTCTCCCTAACACTTTTCCATCAGCCGTTGAAACGTGCCAGGAGCATTGGAGAGCCCGAAGTGCATCCGGTTAAACTCGAACAATCCCATAGGGAGGATGAAGGCAGTTTTTCCCTTGTTTTTCTCGGCCACGGCCACTTGCCAGTATCCGCTTGCTAGATCCAAGGTGGAGAAGTACTTAGCTTTCCCCAATGCTGTCAAGGATTCCTCGATGCGGGGTAACGGATATTAGTCTCGCACAGTGCAGGCATTGAGTTTCCTGTAATCTACACAGAACCGGATGGTCCCATCCTTCTTGAGGAGCACCACCGGTGCCGCCCAAGTGCTCTGACTATTCTGCACGACTCCTGAATCCAGCATCTGCCTCAATAATGTCTTCACCTCTTGGTACATCTTGGGTGGGATTTGCCGGTATCGTTCTCAAATTGGATGAGTGTCCCCGGTTGGTATCTCGTGGGTGATCGCTTCGGTACAGCCAAAATCTTCAGCATGACAGGCGAATGTGGCCTGATTTTCCCACAGCATAGCTTCTATTGCCTGCACACGCTCAGGGCCAAGAGCCTTCACATCCACTTCCATTTGGTCAAGGATGATCCACCCATTCCACTCTGGGGATGGCTTCTCTTCTGGCCCTGCAGCGACTGCCAGGGTCCACCCCACACCTTCGATTGGCAATAAAGACATCTCCTTCTGACTCACCACTTTGGCCTTGTGTAGGTACACCCGAGCCAGATCTGTCCCCTGGGGCAAGGTGACTTCCCCAGGACCCACGTTCAAAGCTCTTATGGGGACGTGTCCTTGCTGAACCCCAGCTATCATATGAGCTATCATGACTTCTTGGTCTGCTCCTCCGCCTACCACAGGCTGAACTATCACCTCCAGCCCGTCAAGGTTGCGATGAGCCCCACTGGAAGGTGTAATATAATTTCTCGCTCGGGAGGCAGGATTACAGACTTCTTCCCAGGGGCCCTGATGACCCCTACCGCCTGATAAGATGGCACACTCTTCTGCGTCCCACAGACACGGATCAATCGCTGAAGGGCTTCTTGAGTAGGCTTGTGTGTGGCAGCCTTCTTCCAGTAACTGGGTCCCCATTTGGTGAACATTATCTGATTGAGTTCTCGTAGGATATTAATTCCCAGTACCACAGGCATATCTTCTTTGATGGGCTCAGGGACTAGCAGGATCCCTTTCTTTCCCACTTCTTGCCCACAGATTCGAATATTTATCCACACGACCCCTGTGAGCGGGGTCGACTGTTGATTGGCAGCAAACAACCAGATCAATGTCTCCTATTCTGGCTTGTCCAGGGCTTGAAAATGCAGTTTGAAATATGATTCTGGCATCATTGTCACTTGTGAACCGGTATCTATCAAGCAATCCACTGGAACGCCCTCAAATTCAGCACGCAGGATGGGACTCCCAGCAATCAGGTGTTCATTATGATAAGGAGCGGCCTCTCTTCTTGTTTCCCCCACAGAGTGCTGCGTTACTGCGGGGGTTGGTAGTTTAACGGCAGCTGTTGCTGGCTTTGAGCATAATTCCGGCAGTCCCTGGCAAGGTGCCCTTGTCCTCCACATTCCCAGCATTGGATGCCTCCTCTTCACCGAGGGGCACCCGGAGCCTGTCTTCGTGCCTCTGATGCCTGGCGGGGGGAGCTTGCACCCACTGACCCCTTAAAGGTCGGGCCGAAGGATGGTTATTTGAGTGCGTTGAGACAGACTGTTGTTCTCCCATTCTTTGCTCCATCCGGGTTAATTTGTCTTGCATACTGACAAGAGACTGCTGCAAGTCGTGCACTACCTGGACCAGCGCCTCCTGATGATTTGGGTCTCCTCTGGTGTTGGCACCCTGGACATGCATCACACCAGACGCGTAACTGTCTTCCTTGCTTCGGGCCACTGCTTCTGCCAGGATTTGACGGAATGAAAGAGTGGAATCTACACAGACCTGTTCTGACAGTGCTCTCCGCAAGGATGTGTTGTGCAGTCCCAGAATGAATTGTTCCCGGAGTATCCGGTCTTTGGGGCTCATGCCACCGAGCCCATCCGTCTCTTTCCTTTGCACTTCTGCCAACACTTCTTGCAGTGCTGTCGCATACTGAGAGATCCCTTCTTCTTCCTGCTGCAGTCTAGAGAAAAATTTGGCGTGGAGGTGTCCCGCGTTAGCAGTCTCGCTGTAGATCTCTTCCAGGAATTATACTAGCTCCTTCAGGGTACTACGGGTGAGTTCTGGCTGTAGACAGACGTTTTTACGGGCCTCTCCCTCCAAGGCAGTCAAAGCAATGTCCACTTCAAGGTCTGTGCTGATGTTATAAGTCTTCAGGGTGCTTTGCAGCTGGGACACCCAATCAGACAGGGGCATATTATTGCCATCAAATTTTGGAAGCACACTAAATATGGTGCCCATAGGGAGTTTCCTTGCAGGGGTTCCACCAATGCCCACAGCATTCCCAGTAACACTAGCATTCTCGCCGTTGCCGCCTTCTGCCTGCATCTTGGTGATAGTCACCCTGCTCGCAGCGCCACTTGAAGCGATGGCCGGGAGACCACCACAATGCAGGAAGACTACGGTACACAAGATGAGGTGCAAACAACAAAGGGTTAATTTATTTACAGGCAAGGAATGCAGTGTTAGGAAAGCGTAAACAGGGGTATGCAATGACATAAAACAATTTGCAAAAGTGATATTCTCTAGCTGGGCTGTACAAATGGCACGGTGCAACAACTATTACAGATCAGTGTATTCTTTCAAAAGGCAAAACAATACAATAAAGTACAGTATGCTGCTACTCTAATTGTAGCCTGACTGGCCGCTGCTACTTCGGCCGCACGGCTACCGTGCTCTGTCTATTGCAGCCTATCCTAAGTCCTAAACATGTGCGCACACAGGGTTAACACTCAAGGTAAAGTTGGTATCTCAGTCCCTTCCTGGGGGCCCCCTGCAGTTCTCTGCAAGATGATGCGATGTCCTCCCTGGAAGCTCTGTGCAACGTGGTCTTGTCCTTGTGTGACGATTCCGAACCTGTTTCTAGAAACAGTGAACTCCCTCTTCTGAATTCCTTCCTTGTAGATCTTCGTGGCTCCTCGCAGTAATACAGGAAAACCACCTTCATTATCCCCAGAAGGGTATACACAATCCCACAGGTTCAGTCAGTTCTAAGCTGCACGTATTTCTCATCAAGTCAGTCTCCTGCAGACTCCCAGCTCCAAACACTCACTGGGAAAACAGCCACTCCCCTCTCCATAGCTGGAAGAGCAAACCAAACCAGTCTTTTGAAGGGTAGAATCGAATGTACCATCTCATCAGCCAAGGGGGTGCTGTCTCTTAAAGGGGGAGCATGTCTCTGCTGTCCATAGCAATGTCAGCCCCTTACATTAGCACAGCTGAAAACTGTTTGACTGATTAGAGAAACTTTAAACCTGACCTTCCTTTGAGCTAGTTGAGAATCTGGAGCATTACATTTGTTGGTTCCATTAAACTCTCAAAATGGCCAGAAAAAAAGAACTTCCACATGAAACTCGACGGTCTATTCTTGCTCTTAGAAATGAAGGCAAATCCATGCGAGAAATTGCCAAGAAACTGAAGATTTCCTACAACGGTGTGAACAATTCCCTTCAGAGAAGAGCCCAAACATGCTCTAACCAGAGTAGAAAGATAAGTGGGAAGCCCCGCTGCACAATTGAGCAACAAGACAAGTACATTAGAGTCTGTAGTTTGAAAAATCGATGCCTCACAGGTCCTCAACTGGCAGCTTCATTATATAGTACACACAAAACGCCAGTGCCAAAGTCTACAGTGAAGAGGTGACTCCAGGATGCTGGCCTTCAGGGCAGAGTGGCAAAGAAAAAGCCATATCTGAGACTGGCTAATAAAAGGAAAAGATTAATATTGGCAAAAGAACACAGACATTGGACAGAGGAAGATTGGTAAAAAGTGTTATGGACAGAGGAATCCAAGTTTGAGGTGTTTGGATCACACAGAAAAACATTTGTGAGACACAGAACAACTGAAAAGATGCTGGAAGAGTGCCTAACACCATCTGTCAAGCATGGTGGAGGTAATGTGATTGTCTGGGGTTGCTTTGGTGCTGGTAAAGTGGGAGATTAGTACAAGGTAAAAGGGATTTTGAATAAGGAAGGCTGTCACTCCATTTTGCAACGCCATGCCACAGCCTGTGGACAGTGCTTGATTGGAGCCAATTTCATCCTACAACAGGACACCTCCAAATTATACAAAACTATTTAGGGAAGAAGCAAGCAGCTGGTATTCTATCTGTAATGGAGTGGCCAGCGCAGTCACCAGATCTCAACCCCATTGAGGTGTTGTGGGAGCAGCTTGACCGTACGGTATGCAAAAAGTGGCAATCAAGCCAAACCAACTTGTGGGAGGGGCTTCTGGAATCATGGGGTGAAATTTCTCCAGATTACCTCAGCAAATTAACTGCTAGAATGCCAAAGGCCTGCAATGCTGTAATTGCTGCAAAGGGAACATTCTTTGACGAAAGCAAAGTTTAAAGGACAAACTTATTATTTCAAATAAAAATCTTTTTTTCGAACCTTGTCAATGTCTAGACTAGATTTTAAGTTCATTTGGCAACTCATTTGATTAATAAAAGTATGAGTTTTCATGGAAAACACAAAATTGTCTGGGTGACCCCAAACTTTTGAACGGTAGTGTACACTATATTTTTCTGCTGTCTATTTGTTGTAGTGCAGCGGTAGCACACTTATGCAGTGAGGAGGCAGTGACCCACAAAATTCAAAGCAAAAGTCACATAGGTCCCATGTTGCCAGGGACAACCCCAAAGGATGGAAAGTGGAGGTGATGGGTATCCATGGGGAAATCCAGGAGAACCCGACCGCTGAGGTCAATTTTTTTATATCATGAAGGGACATCAAACATGTGATTGGAGTGGTGAAGACCCTGCCATATGGGGCTGTGTTGGGAAGAGACTTGCCCCTGTTCAGGTCCCTGTGGGAGACTGGGGTCAACCCTCTCACAGTGAAGGTTGTGCCGGGAGTAGAACTTGAAGATGTCAAATGTCAAGTCAGAGATACCTGCCATAGGGGTTGCCAACCTAGGGACAGAGTGTAGTCCCAATAGGTTCCCCCTAGAGGTATTGGCAGGAGAGGTGAAAAATGTTGTTTTGGGTGTAGAACCCAAAGATATTGCGATATATGCCACAGGGATCGCCAACTTAGGGACAGAGTGTAACCCCGATAGCCTTCCCCCAGAGGTTGTGGCAGTAGTAGTCTTGGAGATTCCACAGAATCCCGAGCTGGAGGTGTCCCCTGGTAAGTTCGGGACAGCTCAGTTCCACGGTCCCATGCAGAGAAACAGGTGTAAAAACTTCAGGTTTAAAAAGAACGCCGGGAAGAATCGGGAGTGTGTGGTCGTGGAGGCGACTAAGGATGCACGCACGAGGAACCCTCTGGCACCAGCCAAGGATGTGGCCGGGAGTCACTGTAAAATAAATAGAGCGCTCGCTAGACCGCATCCTCATGAGGCTCGGGTTCAGGTGCTAAGTATTACGGATGTATGCTCGGAATTGCTGGGGAGGTCCACATCGTTTCAGTGTCACGTAGTCACCGAGGCACGGATAAGGGTACGGAGGAAACGGTACCAGGGACCCGAAGGCAGGTACTTAGCTCACAGGATGAGCTGCGGGGCTGTTGAACCCAAAATAAACAAGGTCGAGACCACCCAAAACTGGCCCAAATCTGCTGTTAAACATGAAAGTGGGCATGTCGTCTGCAACGGAGATTGGGGAGAAACGCAAAGGGGAGGGATGCATGTGCCAATCGATGGTTCTGGTCCCTAATTTGGTTTCTTAGTGCAGTGTCGGGTGGGGATGTCACAGGGTCATGGGGATGCCCTCTCTCGCGCCCATATGGGGTGCCAAGTGTTCAACCCAACTGGTATGAACAGGGGGGATATGTGAGGCAGTGACCTGTGTCTCAGGTAGGGGTCACTTTTTGTTCTCCCTATGATGCGCACGGAGGAATACTGAGGTCATGAAGGGGCTCTGCAGTCGCAGGTGTAGCTTTGAGTGCAATGGTGAAGCAGTGACCGATGTCACAGGTAGGGGTCGCTGTTTATTCTCCCTTGGATGTGCATGGAGGCATATGAAGGCCATAGGAGTGCATGGCAGTCACGGGCGTAGCGGTGACTGCAATGCAGACTAGAAATAATAAAAATAAGTGTTAGTCTTGGACATGCTAATGTCTAAGGCAGATGTAGGGAAACATAGAGTGACTGCAGACATGTAGGCTGAGACCAGTCAACCCCTTTAAGATAGTACAGCATAAACTCACTGACATATTCTCGTTAAATGGGTACACCAGCAATTTGGATACAGTAAGCTTCCCATACCAACAAACACACACACACACACACACACACACCCCTTCCTTTTATGACAGTTGTAATGAGGAGTTTTCATAAGAGGAGTTCCAGAAAATAACATAGCATGCGTTGTTAAATAGAGCAAAGAATGAAAAATGTTTCTTGATGAAGAGGGGCCCTCTGAATCATCTGGGTTCCCAGGCAATGATTCTCAATATGCACCTGGATTTCATTCAGTATAACTATCAGGACCCATGCAAAGAAACTAGTAACTTTTGCACTGGCTAACAGCAACAGGCAGACCAGATCTAATAATAATAATCTTTTTTTTTATATAGCGCTAACATATTCCGCAGCGCTTTACAGTTTGCACACATTATCATCACTGTCCCCGATGGAGCTCACAATCTAAATTCCCTATCAGTATGTCTTTGGAATGTGGGAGGAAACCGGAGGAAACCCACGCAAACACGGGTAGAACATACAAACTCCTTGCAGATGTTGTCTTTGGTGCAAGGCTGCAGTGCTATCCACTGAGCCACCGTGCTGCCCGTCTGCAGATCTGAGAGGACGAGACTATGCTCAGTCTGAATTTGCAGGGTGTGAATGTGATTAGCAGCTCTTTCATAACTAATGGTCCTATTTAAATTGTTTCAAAGACTTTTGTACAGAATTTCATAAGAAGTCAAACATAAAATCATGTATTCACGCTAGCTGTTATTATCTTTGTAAACAATTAAAGCTTGGTTTTTAACGCCTGGCGATGTTCAGTAGAAGGTATTTCATACATACACCTCATTACGCTTCAAGTCAATTACTGTTCTGTCGTTAATGTGGACACAGTTAAATAACCCATCAAATCCAAGTGACCATGTACAAGTAAAGCGATACAAACAGCTCATTAGTGGGTTGTCCTGTCAAAACCTTTTCATGGCTGTCCATGAAATAAGACAAGCGATTTAGCACACTTTGGCTGTATGCCATTGATCTCAAAGTGTATCCATAGTAAAGCATGGTTGGAAAAAATCTAATTCAGTTCTATATTACCTAAAGGATTATATTCAAACTTATTTGTCATAAGCAATAAAGATATCTCCTTCCTTACCTTTCATGAGTAGTCACAGATGACCAGCACTAAAAACTTTCAGGTTACCGTAATTCACCCAGCAGAAAAATACAGCTCTGGCAAAAATTAAGAGACAACCACATCAAATCCCTGTCATGGGTAGCCCATACTCCAGACCTGAACCCCACTGAAAACCTCTGGAATGTAATCAAGAGGATGATGGATAGTCACAAGCCATCAAACAAAGAAGAACTGCTTAAATATTTGCACCAGAAGCAGTGTGAAAGGCTGGTGGCAAGCATGCCAAGACACATAAAAATCATGGTTATTCCACAAAATATTAATTTCAGAACTCTTCCTGAGTTAAACATTAGTATTGTCGCTTCTAAATGATTATCAACTTGTTTTTGTTTTGCATTATTTGATGTCTGAAAGCACTGTTTTTTTTTCATTTTGACCATTTTTTTTTGTCAGAAAAAAATTCAAAATTTATTGCTTGTAAATTCGGAGACATGTTGTCAGAAGTTTATAGACTAAAAGAACAATTTACATTTACTCAAAAATATACCTATAAAGAGAAAAACCAGAGAAACTGAACATTTGGAAGTGGTCTCATTTCATTTTTTCCAGAGCTGTATGTTTTGTTTTGTTTGTTTTTTTTAACTTGGTTTGTCTCTGTAGACTTATCATTTTAGACTGGACAGTTTAGTCCTCCATACAGTATTATGGGCACCACATAGTCCTCCATACACTATAATGTGCCCCATATATTGCTCCATACAGTATAATAGACCCCATATATTGCTCCATACAGTATAATGGGCTCATATAATGCTCCATACAGTATAATGTGCCCCATATATTCCTCCATACAATATAATGGGCCCACATAATGCTCCATACAGTATAATGTGCCCCATATAATGCTCAGTACAGTATTGTTAGGTTGAACAATAAGAAATGTTCACTAGTTGCCTGCTCCTTGCCTGATGGATAATGATCAAGTGCGCACTAAAGAAATAACATCAGACACACACAGTCAGATGTAACCTCTCTTGATGAATCTATGGCACAGCTCCAAGAGAGTTTATTTAACCTGAACATAGATTTATATATCCCCTGTAAGGGGGCTCGATTAGCCCTAAAATGGGAGTGATCGGATGTATTCCATTGGTTAGTGGGTTGGGCAATGAGCTAGTCCGTGGGTGGATCCATGAGACCATCAGGTTTGGTTGGTCCATGAAGTCATCAGAGTGGGCGTCAACGTGGGTGGATCCATGAGGTCATCAGGCTGGGTTTGTCCATGAGGTCATCAGGGTGGGCATCAACGTGGGCGAATCCATGAGGTCATCAAGGTGGGCATCATCTTGGATACCAGCACATGGTGTGTAGTGAAACAGGAAATGGCAGCCATCTTTAGTGTCACACTTTGATCTGAACAAGCTCATGCAAGGTGAAATAATATATTTTATGGGTAGTTTCTCTCAATCTCTTATGTCTTGAGGCTAATTAAGTATTTGATCTTATGGCTCTCCTCAACAGTATAATGGGTCTATATAATGCTCCATACAGTAAAATGGGCCACACATAGAGCTCCATACAGTATATAATGGCCTCCATATTGTCATGCTCCCCGCCGCTTCTGATACTTACCAGCGCGGCCCCGATGCTCTTCTGCGCACCTCCTGGCACGCTCCTGATACACGATGCGCCCCCGCTCCTGACATCCGGGGTCCTCGGCGTCGGCCCTGCGCGCCTGACACCTTCCCCGGCGCTCGGACCTCTGGGAGCTGTGGCGCAGTGGCTCCGCCCCCAACATGGCGGTGCCCACCGGGTATTTCAGCACGGCGTCAAGCCAGGTAAGACACCTGATTATATCCTGCGGTGACGCTGTCTCTACGCTAGCGCTCACCCTGTCCTCAGGCCCCGGTAACCTCTGTGTTCTCTCTTTTGTCTCTCTGAGCCACCCCTGGTAGCCTCCGTGTTTATGCACCTCCTGCCTTGCCCTATGTCTCGGTCTTGTCCTTGGGTATCTCTCTCTGGCCCGTCACCCCCGGCTATCTGACTGGCCACTCCTGTGTTTCCTTAGCCCCGTCCATATTGTGGTTATCTCTCTCTCCTGCAGCCTCCGTTAGTCTCCGGTCCTCCTGTCCCACTTGCCTCCCTTGCTCCGTGGTTCCTGAAGTCCTCTGCGCACCAGCATCCCGTATTCCTCGACTCTGTCTCTCTGTTACCTAGCCCGTCACCCCCGGCTATCTGACTGGCCACTCCTGTGTTTCCTTAGCCCCGTCCATATTGTGGTTATCTCTATCTCTCTCTTGCAGCCTCCATTAGTCTCCGGTCCCCCGGTCCCACTTGCCTCCCTTGCTCTGTGGTTCCTGAAGTCCTCTGTGCACCTGTATCCCTTATTTCTCGCCTCTGTCTCTCAGTTACCTAGCCCTGGTCGCCCCTTTGGCTCCGGCTGTTGCGGTTCCATCCCTCGTGGGCCTGCACCTAACACTCCATGTAAAGGGGGTGGTACCACCTGGCCCACTCGCCCTCAGGGGCTCTGGAGCCGTGACCCAGAGGGTCCACTTCCAGGCTTCCATCGCATTCCCACACCGTTACAGCATAATCAGGCCATGGATCCGGCTGGAGCCGCGACTGCTCAGAAAGTTAGTGTTCCTACGGGAGAATCAAACGCGCATAATGTCCTTTATGAAATCGATGGACTCGCGCCTCTCTGCCCTCCAATCCTCTGATCCAGGGAACGCTTCTCAGCTGGTAGGTTTACATCAGGAACTGGCCCAGCAGCGAGACACCCAGATGCATATTCTTAGCTGCATGGCTTTGGTGGACGCTTGATTGCTCTCCTTGCAGTCGGCTGCCTCTGTGTCCTCCCCTGCCACAGTTTCTCACCCTTCACCGTGCTTGGCCAAATCGCCCCGGTATAACGGTGACGCCAAACTGTGTAGGAGTTTCCTGAATCAGTGCCGTCTTCATTTTGAACTGTTGCCCCAACAATACCCCACTGACCGGGCCAAGGTGGCCTTCATAATCTCCCATCTAGAGGGGGACGTTTTGGCATGGGTGAATCCCCTTTAGGAGCGCAATGACCACGTGGTTACCCAGCTAGCCATTTTTCCGGATACCTTTCGTCGGGTGTTCGACGAACCGTGTCGTCTAGCCTCCACTAAGTCCCTGTTCAGTCTTTGTCAGGGCACGCAAACCATGGGCCAGTATGCCATCCAGTTTCGGACTCTATCGTCCGACTTGGGATGGAACCACAAGGCGTTGGTGGGGGCCTTTTGGCGGGGTCTTTCGGGTCTTATAAAGGACAAGCTTGCTGATCGTGACACCCCCACTGCTCTGGAGGATCTAATTTCTCTGGCCACCCGAATTGATCTCCGGCTCCAAGAACGGGCTCGTGAGAGAAGACTTTCTTGCCCATTGCCATCTGCTCACAGACCACCCAGTCCTCACTCTAGGGCTTCTACTCCTGCCTCCATGCCAGAGCTGATGCAAGTGGATCGCGTGAAGCTCTCCAAACAGCGTTGTAGGGAGAGAAGTACCCAGAGTCTTTGTTTCTATTGCGGCAGTGGGTCCCATTTGCTCCGCACCTGTCCGGAACGTCCGGAAAACTTCTCCGCCTAGGTCAGGTAAGAGAGGCCTCCCTAGGTGTGTGATACCTCTCAACCCCTCACTTTGTCCGCCCTCTTGCATGTTTGTGGTAATCGAGTTTCTTTGGTGGCCTATGTGGACTCAGGTGCCGCTGGAAATTTTATTAGGCTCGAGGAGGTCACTAAATGGTCTGTCCCCGTTAGAACCCTCGAGAATCCTCAAGTCCTTGTGTCCGTGGATGGCAGACCCTTGCAAGAGACCGTTACCTCAGTGACACAAGAAGTAGAGTTGCAGGTAGGGGCCCTGCACAAGGAGAGAATTACGTTCTGTTTTGGCATCTATCTGGCATCTATTTGGCATGT
This sequence comes from Dendrobates tinctorius, assembly GCF_039654945.1. Lineage (NCBI taxonomy): Eukaryota > Metazoa > Chordata > Amphibia > Anura > Dendrobatidae > Dendrobates > Dendrobates tinctorius. Next base: position 14,862,892 of record NW_027361827.1, read on the forward strand.
ATCTCTCATGCTGCCCTTCTCGGCCTTCCTTGGCTGCGGCTCCACGAGCCCACCTTGGATTGGCATGACGGTAATGTTTTGCGCTGGGGGGAGTCCTGTCGGGCTCGGTGTCTGCTATCGGTGCATCCTGTAGGTATTCCCCATCCTCCCCCTGTTCTCGCCGGACTACCGTCTGCATGCAGTTCTTTCTCAAATGCCTTTGACAAGAAAGAAGCTGAGGTCCTTCCTCCACACCGTCCCTACGATTGCAGTATTGAGCTCGTCCCTGGTACCATTCCTCCTCGTGGAAGGATTTACCCTCTCTTCCTGGCGGAGACCCAAGCCATGTCCAAATACGTCCAGGACAACCTAGCCAGAGGCTTCATTCAGAAATCTTCGTCCCCTGCTGGAGCAGGCTTCTTCTTTGTGAAAAAGAAGGATGGGTCCCTTCGTCCGTGTATTGACTATCATGGCCTAAACCGCATCACGGGGGAAGAACAAATATACACTGCCGCTTATCTCTGAGCTTTTTGACCGCTTGAGGGGAGCACGAGTATTTACCAAGCTCGATGTGCGAGGAGCCTATAACCTTGTTCGCATACGTTCTGGAGATCAGTGGAAGACCGCGTTTAACACACGGGCCAGGCACTATGAGTATTTGGTCATGCCGTTTGGCCTCTGCACCGCACCTGCGGTATTCCAGGAACTCGTAAATGATATCTTCCGAGATCTCCTATACTCCTGTGTCATGGTCTACTCAGACGACATCTTGGTCTTCTCCCCAGAAGTGTCCACACATCGCCGAGACGTCCGCCAAGTCCTCCAACGTCTCAGGGAGAATCACCTTTTTGCCAAGTTGGAGAAATGCATCTTTGAGCAATGTTTGTTGCCTTTTCTTGGCTATATCGTCTCGAGCTCTGGGTTAGAGATGGATCCTGAGAAAGTCGCTGCTGTCCTCGATTGGCCACGCCCTCTTGGAGTAAAAGCAATTCAGCGTTTTTTGGGATTTGCCAATTATTATAGGCAATTTATTCCCCATTTCTCTTCCCTGACTATTTCTGCTCTCGTCCGCAAGGGGGCCAATCCTAACCACTGGCCCACGGACGCTGAGGTCGCCTTCGAGGCCCTGAAACAAGAATTTGCGAAGTCTCCTGTGCTCCACTGTCCCAATGCCAATAGGCTGTTCATCCTTGAGGTGGACGCATCTTCAGTTGGAGCAGGAGCAGTCCTTCTGCAGAAATCCTCCTCTGGTCGCCTGGTCACCTGCAGATTCTTTTCTAAAGCCTTCTCCACTCCGGAACGAAATTACTCCATTGGAGATCGGGAGCTTCTAACCATAAAGCTAGCCCTCGAGGAGTGACTCCATCTCCTTGAGGGGGCCATCCATCCATTCATCATCTTCACGGACCATAAAAATTTGGAGCATATTCAGTCCGCCCAAAGACTCAATCCATGGCAAGCCAGGAGGTCTTTGTCCTTTGGGTGCTTCGATTTCGAACTCCACTTCCGACCAGGGAATAAAGACATCAAGGCTGACGCCCTATCCCAGTCATTTTTGCCATTGGACAGTGAGGACCGACCTACGCATATTATCAACACGTCCAAAATTCTTACCATGGCTCTACTAAGCCTAGTCACTCCACCACCGGGTAAAACCTTTGTTTCAAGTGGAGACAGGCTGAAAGTCTTACGTTGGAGTCATTCCTCGAAGTTTACTGGGCATGCAGGAGCCAAGGAAACCCTCTCTCATCTCCCACTATTATTGGTGGCCTTCGCTTCGCCGAGACGTGTTGGAATTCATCGCTTCCTGTCCCTCCTGTGCCAGAAACAAAGTCCCTAGACAACTTCCTTCGGGACTCCTACACCCGTTGCCGATGCCTTCGGCCCCGTGGAGCCACAATGCTATGGACTTTATCACCGATTTACCTCCTTCCTCAAAATGTACTGTTATCTTGGTGGTCGTAGATCGGTTTTTCAAAATGGCCCACTTCGTTCCTTTGCCAAGTCTACCTTCTGCTCCTGAGTTGGTGAAGATCTTCTTGCTCCACGTCTTCCGACTCCATGGCTTTCCTCAGCATATTGTCTTGGACCGAGGAGTCCAGTTTACTTCCCGTTTTTAGCGAGCTCTCTGCAGATTGATGGAGATCACTCTGGATTTCTCCTCAGCTTATCATCCCCAGTTGAATGGGCAAGTAGAGCGAGTCAACCAGGCTTTAACATCCTACCTCCGGCATTTTTCCAGTGCTCACCAGGACGACTGGGTTCCCCTTCTTTCGTGGGCTGAATTCGCCTACAATAATTATCCCATTGAAGCCTCCTCCAAGTCTCCCTTTTTCGTAGTTTTTGGACAACATCCCAGCATCCCCCTTCCCGTTTCCCCCACCTCGGGTGTACCGGCAGCGGTCTCCGTGTCCGCGGACTTCTCTCAGATTTGGAGAGAGACCAAGGAGGCTCTTGAAAGAGCCAGTTGCAGAATGAAACGGTTTGCCGACCTCATCCAGGACCTCATCCTGGAGCTTCTCGAGTTCACTCTTACACACAGCTTTTTTGTGTTTAAGGGGTCCTTTTACCTGCAGCTCCAGGGGACTGCCATGGGTGCGGCCTTCGCGCCGGCCTATGCAAATCTCTTCCTGGGGATGTGGGAGAGGGATCTCTTCCTGTCGGACAAACAGGGGTCAATTGAGCGTGTCCAACTCTGGGCACGCTACATTGACGATATCTTCTTTGTCTGGCAGGGTAGCTCCATCGACCTCCTGCACTTCATTTCTCTCTTGAACCGCAATGATCTAAACATCAAATTAACCTTAGCATGGGATATGGGAAAAATTAATTTTCTTGATGTAACTATTAAGAAAGCTGCGGATGGATTCATCCAGATGGATATTTATCGTAAAGAGACTGCCACCAATACGCTTCTCCACGCCTCTTCTTGCCATCCGCATCACCTCATTAAATCCATTCCGGTAGGTCAATTCCTACGTCTACGTCGGATTTGCTCATCTGACGTTGACTTTCAAATAAGAGCAAAGGAATTACGGGCACGGTTTTTGTCACGTGGCTATAGCAAGCGCTGTGTCAAAAAAGCCTATAATCGAGCTAAACATATTGCCCGTAATGAGCTTCTCTATAAGAACTCTACCGTGAGTGGACTAAAAATGGACAATACAGTGAGGTTTATCACTTCATACCATTCTTCTCATGAGATGATGCGTAGGGTGATGATAAAGGCATGGCCGATCCTTAAGGTTGATCCCATTTTGGGTAGATTTCTCCCGGACCAGCCCTCCATTACGTTTAGGCGAGCTAGCAATTTACGTGACAAACTGGTGTTTAGTCACTATGCTAGTCGTTCTACACGAACTTTTTTGGATAATTTTGGGCCTAGGTATGGATGTTCTCCGTGCGGTAAATGTGTGGCCTGCTCTAACATTGAACGCTGTACCTCTTTTACTAACTTCGATGGTACAAAATCCTTTGCAATTAGACATCGGATATCGTGCACCACCCGTTATATAATCTATCATGCGACATGTCCATGTGGTTTAATCTATGTGGGCATGACTACGAGGCAGTTGAAAGTCCGTGTTAGGGAACATGTCCTAGGAATACAGGCCGCACTAACTTGCATGGATGATTCTCTTCTTAAAACGTTACCGAGACACTTTAAAGAGTTTCATCAATGCAATGGTGCGTTACTGAGGATCCGTGGCATTGATGCTCTTAAAATGAATATAAGAGGTGGTAGACTCTCCAACCGCCTGGCTCAATTAGAGACCAGATGGATTTGGACATTAGGTACGCTACATCCAGATGGCTTAAATGAGAATATATCCTATGCCCCATTTTTGTAGTCCCTGTTCACTGGACATTGGCATTTATATGGCTTTATTTTATTTATGCTATTGTTTTTAATTTTATTATTTCTTTTTTCAGTTGTTCCGCATGACAATGTGTATTCTTGTGAAGTATGCCAGTGACGTCTTCTGGATCAAGCTGCCTGTTTCCTATATATGAAGATATTTGAAATGCCTCTTGTATATACTGTTTATAAAGAAGTGGTTTATTTTATATACTACTATATGTTGTAATATTATATAGTACTATAGTATTCCCTCTTTATATGGATATATTTATATCATACCTGGTTAGCTATATTGAGCAATTGCGGTATATCCAGATATTTTCTAATATTGTATAATTCTTGCACTCCAATAAATACATTTGCTATTCCATTTTCAATACGGACACTGGTTTTTGCTTTATTCTTATTTGCTGTTCACGGTGTATTTATCTATTTATGGATGCTTTAATATCAATATATTACTATGTCCTATATTCTCCAGTTTCCTAATTTTGTTTATTTAGTATGATTACTCTATGTTATTTAGGCTATGGAGCATGTTCAATTTGTTTTTATTTTTATTGCCTCCTTCAATATGGTTGGTAGTACTCTCCCTATTCGGTTTGCTATTGTCTCCTCCAATATGGTTGACAGTATCTTTCCTGTCATGCGCCCTGTGCACTGTCCAATCGGCCCAGTGGCTGTTTCCTCTCTCAGATGCGCCGGATCACGTGGGGCCCGCGTGTTTCCGGTTTCTTCTAGGGAGGCGCAGCCCTGTGCATGATGGACAGATTGCGCGTCCAATAATTTTCATGGTTAGCGCTATATAAACCTATCACAGTTGCGCTTCAATAACGCCCCCTGAGGAAGGAGCTGCCCTGCTCCGAAACGCGCGTCGGGGTTAGCCTGCGTGTCTGTCTCTCATCCATTCAGGTAACGCTGTTATATTTTATACATGCCACTACTTTGGTTCTTTATTTATTATTTTCTATCTGCAGTGGGTCAGGTCGGTCCATATGGATGTCTATGCACACTGGTGCTGTATATATGCTTTATTACTTCTAGGTGACTGACAGACCAACTGTAGTGACTGTGGTTTTCTATATGATTATTGTTACCATATGCTATTGGCCGTTATCTGATGGCCATATGACTAATGTTAACTGCTCCTTGAAGAACCAATTATCCTATGGCTATTGTGATCTTTTGAAATATGATTCCTGTATGGTGTAGACAACATGCATGGCTTTTTTCGCCATTTTTATGCCTTTTGACCCCCCTTTACATGTGAACCTATGTTCATTTTATGATCTATACCAATAAAATATTATCTTTTAGGGTTTCTTTGGCTGTTGGTCGTTCTATTTTGTTGTTGATATTATCAACACGGCCAAAATTCTTACCATGGCTCTACTAAGCCTAGTCACTCCACCACCGGGTAAAACCTTTGTTTCAAGTGGAGACAGGCTGAAAGTCTTACGTTGGAGTCATTCCTCGAAGTTTACTGGGCATGCAGGAGCCAAGGAAACCCTCTCTCATCTCCCACTATTATTGGTGGCCTTCGCTTCGCCGAGACGTGTTGGAATTCATCGCTTCCTGTCCCTCCTGTGCCAGAAACAAAGTCCCTAGACAACTTCCTTCGGGACTCCTACACCCGTTGCCGATGCCTTCGGCCCCGTGGAGCCACAATGCTATGGACTTTATCACCGATTTACCTCCTTCCTCAAAATGTACTGTTATCTTGGTGGTCGTAGATCGGTTTTTCAAAATGGCCCACTTCGTTCCTTTGCCAAGTCTACCTTCTGCTCCTGAGTTGGTGAAGATCTTCTTGCTCCACGTCTTCCGACTCCATGGCTTTCCTCAGCATATTGTCTTGGACCGAGGAGTCCAGTTTACTTCCCGTTTTTAGCGAGCTCTCTGCAGATTGATGGAGATCACTCTGGATTTCTCCTCACCTTATCATCCCCAGTTGAATGGGCAAGTAGAGCGAGTCAACCAGGCTTTAACATCCTACCTCCGGCATTTTTCCAGTGCTCACCAGGACGACTGGGTTCCCCTTCTTTCGTGGGCTGAATTCGCCTACAATAATTATCCCATTGAAGCCTCCTCCAAGTCTCCCTTTTTCGTAGTTTTTGGACAACATCCCAGCATCCCCCTTCCCGTTTCCCCCACCTCGGGTGTACCGGCAGCGGTCTCCGTGTCCGCGGACTTCTCTCAGATTTGGAGAGAGACCAAGGAGGCTCTTGAAAGAGCCAGTTGCAGAATGAAACGGTTTGCCGATAAAAAACGTTTGGACGCTCCCCCATACCTTCCAGGAGATAAAGTCTGGCTGGCTTCATTATACATCAGGCTAAAGATCCCCTCCTATAAGTTAGGTCCACGTTACATTGGCCCCTTTGAAATCATAAGTCGCATGAACGACGTGGCCTACAAGTTGAAATTACCCGCCTCGCTACAAATCCCCAGCGTTTTTCATGTATCACTCCTCAAACCAGCGGTGTTTAATCGTTTCCACTCGGCTCCCTCACTAACTCCCCAACCAAGTAGTGCTGATAATATCTTTGAGGTAAAGGATATACTTGCTATGAAGGCCGTTAGAGGGAAAACTTTGTTTTTGGTCGATTGGAAAGGTTTTGGCCCTGAGGAGAGGTCTTGGGAACCCCGAGAGAATATTAATGCTTCTCTTATTATGAGAAGGTTTCTCTCCAGCATTAGAAAGAGGGGAGTAAAGGGGGGTACTGTCACGCTCCCCACTGCTTCTGTTACTTACCAGCGCGGCCCCGATGCTCTTCTGCGTGCCTCCCGGCGCGTTCCTGCTCCACGACACGTCCCCGTTCCTGACATCTGGGGTCCTCGACGTCGGCCCTGAGCGCCTGACACCATCCCCGGTGCTCGGACCTCTGGGAGCTGTGACATGGTGGCTACGCCCCCAACATGGCGGTGCCCACCGGGTATTTCAGCACGGCATCAAGCCAGGTAAGATGCCTGATTATCTCCTGCGGTGATGTTGTCTCTGCGTTAGCGCTCACCCTGTCCTCAGGCCCCGGTATCCTCTGTGTTCTCTCTTTTGTCCCTTGAGCCACCCCTGGTAGCCTCTGTGTTTATGCACCTCCTGCCTTGCCCTATGTCTCGGTCTTGTCCCTGTGTACCTCTCTCTGGCCCGTCACCCCCGGCTATCTGACTGGCCACTCCTGTGTTTCCTTAGCCCCGTCCGTATTGTGGTTATCTCTATCTCTCTCCTGCAGCCTCCAGCCTCCGTTAGTCTCCGGTCCCCCTGTCCCGCTTGTCTCCCTTGCTCCGTGGTTTCTGAAGTCCTCTGCACACCTGCATCCCGTATTCCTCGCCTCTGTCTCTCTGTTACCTAGCCCTGGTCGCCCCTTTGGCTCTGGCTGTTGCAGTTCCATCCCTCGTGGGCCTGCCCCTAACACTCCCTGTATAGGGGGTGGTTCCACCTGGCCCTCTCGCCCTCGGGGGCTCTGGAGCCTTGACACAGAGGGTCCACTTCCAGGTTTCCATCACATTCCCACACCGTTACACATATAATGCTCCAAACAGTATATAATGGCCTCCATATAATGCTCCATACAGTATAATGGGTCCATATAATGCTCCATAAATTATAATGGGCCACACATAGTGCTCCATTCAGTATATAAAAGCCTCCATTTAATGCTCCATATAGTATAATGGGCCCCATATATTGCTCCTTAGAGTATAATGGGCCCATATATTGCTCCATACAGTATAATAGGCCCATATAATGCTCTATACAGTATAATGTGCTCTGTACAGTATAATGGGTCCATATAATGCTTCGTACAGTATAATGGGTCCATATAATGTTCCATACAGTATAATGGGCCACAAATAGTGCTCCATACAGTATATAATCCATTTAATGCTCCATACAGTATAATAGGCCCCATATAATTCTCCATACAGTTTAATGGACCCCACATACTGCTCCATACAGTATGCAATAGCCTCCATATAATGCTTCATACAGGATAATGTGCACTATATAATGCTCCATACAGTAAAATGGTCCATATCTAATGCTCCATACAGTATAATGGGCCACATATACAATGCCATGGACTGTATGGATCATTATAAGGAGGCCATTATATACCACTAGATGGTGGCCCGATTCTAATGCATCGGGTATTCTAGAATATGTATGTAGTTTATTTATGAAGATTTAATAATAATGCAATAATGCACCCCCGAATCCTGATATGCATGGCCCTCTCACTGCCCAATCCTGATATGCATGGTCTTCTCACTCCCCAATCCTGATATGCATGGTACCCCTCACCCCCCTATCCTGGTATGCATGGTCCCTTCACCCCCCTATCCTGGTATGCATGGTCCCCTCACCCTCCAATCCTGAAATTCATGGTCCTCTCACCCCAAATCCTGGTATGCTTAGTCCTTTCACCCCTCTTTCCTGGTAAGCATGGTCCCCTCACCCCCCTTTCCTGGTATGCATGGTCCCCCTCACCCCCCTTTCCTGGTATACATGGTTCCCCTCACCCCCCTTTTCTGGTATGCATGGTCCCCCTCCCCCTCTTTGCTGGTATGTATGGTCACCCTCACCCCCCTTTCCTGGTATGCATGGTCCCGTCACCCCCCTTTGCTGGTATGTATGGTCACCCTCACCCTCCTTTCCTGGTATGCGTGGTCCCCCTCACCCCCCTTTCCTGGTATGCATGGTCCCCCTCACCCCCCTTTGCTGGTATGTATGGTCACCCTCATCCACCTTTCCTGGAATGCATGGTCCCCTCACCCCCCTTTCCTGGTATGCATGGTCCCCCTCACCCCCTTTCCTGGTATGCATGGTCCCCCTCACCCCCCTTTCCTGGTATACCTGGTCCCATCACCCCACTTTCCTGGTATGCATGGTCCCGTCACCCCCCTTTCCTGGTATGCATGGTCCCCCTCTCCCCTAGAAAACTGCACACATACAAAAAAAATACATTTATACTCACCCATCTTTCCTGTGGTCCAGCACTGTCTCGTTCTGCCGGAGGCTGAGGGAGCCGGGAGGAGTGTGGCACTGGCGCCAGAGTACACGCATGCCCATACCGCACTGTCCGGTGCCATTTTCCTGAAGACACACTGCAAATGTGTCTTCAGGAAAATGACGCTGGGTAGCGTTATGCGCATGCGCGATTCTCACGTGCACTCCTGCCCCGACATCTTCCGTTCCCATTAAGGCTTAGCGTGAATGACTGAAGATGACGTCACTCTCGCGAGAGCGCAACGTCATCAGCGGTCTTTGGCGCAAAGCATTACTGGGACCGCGATGCCGGGCACATGGATAGAGAAGGGAAGTAGGGGGGCCGTCCGAAGGTGAGTATCTCACTATTTTTTATTTTAATTCTATTTTTTACAGCTTAATGGTACCCAGGGTCTGGAGGAGTCTCCTCTCCTCCGGACCCTGGCTATCATCCATGACCAATCAGCGAGGCGGGATTTCCATTACAGACAGGCAGACAGACAGAATTAGACAATTATATAGTAGATAATAAATCCTACACTGTTTGACACCAGTGTCTGTGTATACTAAACCTCTAACCTCTGTCAGACAGCTTGACTGCCTACAATTGAGGTCAGAAAGCAAAAGTAAAGTCTCAAATAGCACAAGTGATTGCAGTTTAGACTGAATGTCGTGGGTAATAGCAGCTACAGCAGTTCAAACATGGTCTGAAAGCAGGAGCATGTTAAGGGAATGTTCCAGGCCAGTATGCAGTGGAAGCAGCAGCAGACCCAACAAGAAACTAATAAACTCCAGATCGAGCCGTTCCAACAACAGCAGCAACAGTTTCTACAGCAGCAGCATCTGCAGCAGATAGCTCTCTTGGCAGAAACTTCCTGGGTCAAATACCGCTTCTGATTGGCGGTAAAATCATCCCCGCCAGTCAGAGAGCCACGGTTCCCACGCTGTCAAAAGGCAGCGTGAGCGCTCAGCTGTGATCGGAGGCATAAAGTTTACCTCCGGTTACTGATGTCAGCTGATGGGGACTACTGATCCCATCATCAGACACATGCTGCTGCTTATAACAGCGAGAGCAGGAGAAAAACTCTCACGCTGCTAGTGGGGATCTCATCGAGGTCACTGCAGTTCAGCCCGGCTGGGAACGCAGCCTCAGTGACCAGAGGTAACCTCGATGACATCATCGCTGGTCACTGAGGCTGCGTTCGCAGCAGATCAGTCACCAGTGGTTCTCAGCCTGGACGGTCGCATCTTGGCGCTGTCCAGGTTGAAAACTGTTTATCCCCAGACATGGATTATGGCGTGGGACAGAACGACAGACAGGCATGGTATATTGTTGTTTTTTTATTTTAGTTTTATTACAGGAGAATGACGGTTTCGATGGAATAGGCATTTGGTGAGTATAAGGCTATGTGCCCACGTAGCGATTTTCAAGCGATTTTTTCCTGAGCAGAAACGCATGCCCTTGCCAGGGAAATCGCATGCGCTTTTTGACACACGTTTTTGATGCGATTGTCAAGCATTTTGACATGTATTTTCCCATGCGTTTTTACTCATATAATTGATGGTATGCGGAATCGCGGGCGATTCCGCAAAATTAATGAACATGCTGCGTTTTTTACCGCTAAGCGAATCCGCAGCGGTAAAAAACGCACCATTGGCACAACATGTGCGTTTTCTATTACAAATGCATGGAACGCTTATTTTAAGCGTTTCCGCGGCATAATCACGTGTTAAAAAATGCAGCGGAAACGCTTAAAAATCGCTACGTGGGCACACAGCCTAAATGTGTTTGTTATTTTTAAATAAAAAAATAAAAGTGTATTTTGTTTTATTTCTAATAAAGGACTTTATTCTGGCTGTGTCTTTATTTACCATACGACTATAGAATTTGTAAACGATAGGTGTCTTATAGCCATGGGCTTGATGTGACCTGACAATACAAAAGTGACATCAACCCCACAAATATCAACCCCACTTGGCACCACTACAGGGCAAGTGGGAAGAGCTGGGCAAAGCAACAGAATTGACGCATCTAATATCTGTGCCTTTTCTAAGCAGCTGCGGGCTGTTATTTTTAGGCTGGGGGGCCTATATCCATGGCCCCTTACCAGCCTGAGAATACCAGCCCCCAGCTGTCTGCTTTAGGAAGGCTGATTGTCAAAAAAAATGGGGGGCACCCAACACAGTTTTTTTAAATTATTTCTTTAAATAATTTAAAAAAAAACAACCTGGGGACCCTTCTATTCTTGATAACCAGCCCAGTTGTGAGTTTTGCCTGGCTGGTAATCAAAAATAGAGAGTAACCCATGACGTTTTTTTTATTATTTTTTTACAGCGCAGGAGCGGCTGATTAATACTCCCATCCGCTATTCCTGCTCTCACTGTTATTAGCGGCAGCAGGTGTCGGATGATGGGATCAGTAGTCCCATCAGCTGACACCATGACACCAGTGACCAGAGATAAACTTTATACCTCCGATCACAGCTGAGAACGCACGCCGTCTATTGACAGCGTGGGAACCGCGGCTCTCTGACTGGTGGGGATGATTTCACTGCCGATCAGAAGCGGTGTTTTCCGCGCTGTCATGCACATGACAGCATGGCAAACACTGGATGTTCGGGCCCCCCATTCAAGTGAATGGGGTCTAGGTTTGGGTTTGGGTTCTGTTCTAATACCTGAACCCAAACTTTTTGTAACTGTTCGGCTGAAGCCACCGGACCCGAACATCCAGTGGTCTGCCCATCTCTAATAACTGGCTTTAAAGAACTCCCTGAGCAGTCAAGGGAGTTTAAGGCCAACTCACTGGGGTACCCAAAGGGGAACATCCAAAAGAAGGAGCCTAAATATTTACTTTTGGGGCACTCAAAGCCCCAGAAAGCGTCACAGCTGCTTGAGAATTCAGTCTCGTGCTATTGTCTGTTGGAAATGTCATACCCTGGGACATATAGCAGCCCATTATCCTACATACTCAGGGCATATGAACTGCACCGTAGGCTGGCGCCGATGACTATTTGTTGATCCCGCACGCAATGACATGGCGCACCCATGGTTAGGGATCTCAGCTGTGCCAGATATTGGTAAATGGCGTGATAGTGATTGGACTCTTAGACTCAAGGATTTTGGTTACCCTGATAATGGCCACAATAACACTGGTGCTAGTCCCTGGGAAGGGGGTGAGGGTGAGGTGAATACATGGGGACACCAAGAAGCATCCCATGGCCTCGGTCAATATATGCACAGATTTGTTCCCTGTCTCTCCAAGTGGGAAATGTCAAGGACTTATTGGATGCTGTTATTGTCAGACGAGACTGTCCGTTTTTCTGGGACTTATGCAGGAAAGCTGTACCTCGGGTGGCAACAAGGTTTCGTCTAAGAAAATGTCACGTGATGCAACTATTGATTTTGTGTTTACAGTACAGACTGGCAATGAGGATGAGGAAACATGCTCTGAAGCCAATATCCCTGGCCTTGAGGTGTCCAGAGAAAACACTAGGATTGCCCAACTTACGGATTTAGCACTAAAAGGTAATAGATAAAATACAGCGCCTCAGACAGTGGTGAAAAAAAAGCCTTACATTTTATTCTGCCTCCTTTGGTGACGTTTCGGTCCGAAGAAGGCTTTTTTTCACCACTGTCTGAGGCGCTGTCTTTTTATCTATTGCAATGGAACTTGTTGCAGGATGGACTCCCTGCTTTTGACGTGCGCCTTTACAAATCTGTCTTAAAGACTTTGACGCTTATAGGGTGCGGTTTAACTTTTTGTTTTTTGGTATTAGCTCTAAAAGGTGTCCTGGAGAATGTACAGTGTTGAATGATGTTCCCCAGGAGCCGGGGCTGATATTTGGTTCCTGTATTTTGCCATGAATGGTGATCTATTGCATAGACTGATCAAAGTGAGGGGCAAGGCAATAGAGCAACTATTGATTACTGGGTCCAACAGACGCATGGTATTAGATATAACTCATGGTAACACAAGCCCCACCCCAAAGTAAATAAACACACGTGAATACCAATAACTGCAATAAAATGGCCGTTTTGTTTATTTTTGAGCTACTCATAAATCAAATTTTATTTAATCATAACAAATAAACCATTTGAAATTTCCGTAAAGTGAAGTAAATCATAACTAACATGTCCAAATCCACCCAGAAAAACCAGGAGATTCTGCACACGCCAGGCCTTAACAAGGCATGGCCCCCCCAAAATGCAAAAGCCATTTTTCGATAATGGCTTGGAGATCTGGATTAAAGATATCCAAGCCAACATCAAAAAGATGCACCAAATCCCTCCTGTACATTACAGCGATAGTATCCTCCAAATCGATATGCCTGAAAGAAAATCCATCAATTAGAGGCATAAATTTTTGCTTATTCCTATTGACCCTTTTCCTGATTTTTTCCATAAATAACATATTGTGCTTAGACCATAAAAGTCTGGGGACAATTTCTGAAAAAAACAAAAACTGAGTTGAAATACTCTGTCTTCAACAAACACATGTCCCGTCTCATAAAAGCTAAGAGATCAAGAGTGTTAACTTTACCCAAGTAGTTTCCTCCCAAATGAAAAATTACTAAGTCTGGATTAGAGCGTATTTCAGCTAACTTACGCATGTTAGAAATTAAGTTCTTCCATATCATTCCTCTCCTACTATGCCAAAAAATCTGAAGGGAAGAAGTGTTAAAGGAAAGATTTGCTTTATAGGATCTCACGATAGCCCTTTTTTCGGCCCAATATATATAGGAGTGTCCGATGATCTACACAGTAACCAGACCTATAAGATGAATAACATGTTAAAATTCATACAAGTCCAGACATACCGTATATACAATTTAACCCCTTACCTACAATGGACGTAATATTCCATCCATGTGACCTGGGCCCTAAGTCCCATGGCCGGAATATTACGTCATAGCGATCAGCGGCGCCCACGTGGTGAGCGCCACTGATCGCGGCCGGGTGTCAGCTGATTATCACAGCTGACACCCGGCACAATGTGCCAGGGGCGGTCACGGACCTCCCCCGACACGTTAACCCCTTGCACACCGCTATCAAACACGATCGCGGTGTACCGGGGGTTAAAGGGAAGCATCGGCAGGGCGGGGGCTCCCTCCGTGCTTCCCTGAGCCCACCACAGCATGCTCTGCCATGCGCCCAAACAGTGTTTTACCCCAACATATAAAGTATCAGCCTACTCAGGACAAATTGCAAAACAACTTTTGGGGTCCAATTTCTCCTGTTAACCTTAGGAAAATATCAATTTTGTGGAAAAAAATGATTTTTTTATTTTCACGCCCGGGCGTTATAAACTTCTGTGAAGCACTTGGGGGTTCAAAGTGTTTACCACACATCTAGATAAGTTCCATGAGGGGTCTAGTTTCCGAAATGGGGTCACTTGTGGGGAGTTTCAATAGTTTAGGTACATCAGGGGCTCTCCAAAAGCAACATGACACCCGCAGACCATTCCATCAAAGTCTGCATTTCAAAACGTCACTACTTCCCTTCCGAGCCCTGACATGTGCCCATACAGTAGTTTTCTCCCACATATGGGGTATCAGCCTACTCAGGACAAATTGCAAAACAACTTTTGGGGTCCAATTTCTCCTGTTACCTGTAGGAAAATAAAAAATTGGGGGCAAAAATATCATGTTTGTGGAAAAAAATGATTTTTTTATTTTCACACCCGGTCGTTATAAACTTCTGTGAAGCACTGGGGGGTTCAAAGTGCTCACCACACATCTAGATAAGTTCCTTAGGGGGTCTAGTTTCCAAAATGGGGTCATTTGTGGGGGGTTTCCACTGTTTAGGTACATCAGGGGCTCTCCAAAGGCAACATGACACCCGCAGACCATTCCATCAAAGTCTGCATTCCAAAACGTCACTACTTCCCTTCCGAGCCCTGACATGTGCCCATACAGTAGTTTTCTCCCACATATGGGGTATCAGCCTACTCAGGACAAATTGCAAAACAACTTTTGGGGTCCAATTTCTCCTGGTACCCTTGGGAAAATAAAAAAAATGGTGACTAAAAGATCATGTTTGTGGAAAAAATACGATTTTTTTATCTTCACGCCCGGGCGTTATAAACTTCTGTGAAGCACTGGGGGGTTCAAAGTGCTCACCACACATCTAGATAAGTTCCTTGGGGGGTGTAGTTTCCAAAATGGTGTCATTTGTGGGGGAGTTTCACTGTTTTGGTACATCAGGGGCTATCCAAACGCGACATGGTGTCCGATCTCAATTCCAGCCAAAAACGTCAAATGGTGCTGCTTCCCTTTCAAGCTCTGCCATGCGCCCAAATAGTGGTTTACCCCCACATGTGGGGTATCAGCGTATTCAGGACAAATTGCACAATAACTTTTAGGTCCTGTTACCCTTGGGAAAATAAAAATTGAGGGTGAAAAGATCATTTTTGTGGAAAAAATATGATTTTTTAATTGAACGGCTGTACGTTATAAACTTCTGTGAAGCCCTTGGGGGTTCAAAGTTCTCACCACACACCTAGATAAGTTCCTTGGGGCGTCTAGTTTCCAAAATGGTGTCATTTCTGGGGGATTTCCACTGTTTTGGTACATCAGGGGTTTTCCAATCGCGACATGGTGTCCGATCTCAATTCCAGCCAAAAAAGTCAAATGGCGATGCTTCCCTTCTGAGCTCTGCCATGAGCCCAAATAGTCGTTTACACCCACATATGGGGTATCAGCGTACTCAGGACAAATTGCAAAATAACTTTTAGGGTCCTGCTACCCTTGGAAAATAAAAATTAGGGGTGAAGAGATCATTTTTGTGGAAAAAATATGATTTTTTAATTGTACCGCTGTATGTTATAAACTTCTGTGAAGCCCTTGTGGGTTCAAAGTTCTCACCACATATCTAGGTAAGTTCCTTGGGGGTCTAGTTTCCAAAATGGGGTCACTTGTGGGGGGTTTCCACTGTTTAGGTACATCAGGGGCTCTCCAAACGTGACATGGAGTCCGATCTGAATTCCAGCCAATTTTGCATTGAAAAAGTCAAACGGCGCTCCTTCCATTCTGAGCTCTGCCATGCGCCGAAACAGTCGTTACCCCCCACAAATCAGGTATCAGCGTACTCAGGACAAATTGCACGATAACTTTTGCAGTCCAATTTCTCCTGTTACCCTTGGTAAAATAAAAAAATTGAACCTGAAGTATTTTTTTTGTGAAAAAAAGTTAAATGTTCATTTTTTTTTAAATATTCAAAAAAATTCCTGTGACGCACCTGAAGGGTTAATAAACTTCTTGAATATGGTTTTGAGCACCTTAAGGGGTGCAGTTTTTAGAATGGTGTCACTTTTGGGTATTTTCTATCATTTAGACCCCTCAAAGTGGCTTCAAATGTGATGTGGTCCGTAAAAATAAAATGGTGTTGCAAAAATGAGAAATTGCTGGTCAACTTTTAACCCTTATAACTTCCTAACAAAAAAAAATTTTGGTTCCAAAATTGTGCTGATGTAAAGTAAACATGTGGGAAATGTTATTTATTAAGTTTTTTTGTGTGCCGTATCTCTGTGATTTAAGGGCATAAAAATTCAAAGTTGGAAAATTGCAAAATTTTTAAAATTTTTGCCAAATTTCCATTTTTTTCACAAATAAACGCAAGTTATTTGAATGAAATTTTACCACTAACATGAAGTACAATATGTCACGAGAAAACAATGTGAGAATCACCGGGATCCATGGAAGCGTTTCAGAGTTATTACCTCATAAAGGGACAGTGGTCAGAATTGTAAAAATTGGCCCGGGAGTTAACGTGCAAACCACCCTTGGTAGTGAAGGGGTTAAATCTTTTTAAATCCCATCTTTCTATTCTTTTTATATTACCTTTAGGCTATGTGCACACGCTGCGGATTGGTCTGCGGATTTGTATCTGCGGAACCGCAGGTAAAATGACCTGCGGATTGCTCTGCGGTTTTCCCCTGCGGTTTATCACCTCTACAATGGAGGAGATGGTAAACAGCAGCAGAATCTGCAGAAAAGAAGTGACATGTCATTTCTTTCTGTGGATTCAAAACCGCAGCTTTTCCGCAGTTAAAAATCCGCAGAATGTGCACAGCAGAATGTAAATCACATAGATTTACATGCTACTGTACACTGTTTGCAGAACTGCTGTAGATCCGCAGCGGAACCACAGCAAAAACCGCAGCGTGTGCACATAGCCTTATTTACTTTAAACCCAACCTAGCGGCTTCAGTCGCTGCTCCAATACGAAAGGAGTGAGACGAAATTTTAAGACCCTCCAAACCCTAATTTTTTAAAGCATTTTTTAAGTATAAAATTTAATTGAAAAACTGTCGCAGGCTCACCATTATTATGAGTAAAAAATGGGCCATCTAATTTCAGTCTCATAGCGCACCACCTCTTTGCATTCATCACAGGGCAAATAGTAGTGTCGGGAAAAGAATTCAACCGTACCAAAGAACCTTTACCTAGTTGGTCTGTTTTAGACTTCTTAATAAACAGAAAAATGTATGGACCCGTGAACTTAACATCTTCCAAAATAAGACCAGTAGGCAAAGATTTATTATGAGAAACAATTTCGCCGACGCGCAACACCACAAAAAATGCCAACAAAAAGGTGGCCGAAAAACATCGACGAAAGAGATGAGCAAATGTCCTTAAGCAATTGAAAAGATATAGGGCGACGGTCATCAGGTTTAAACCCTTCCTGAC
The DNA here is from genome assembly GCF_039654945.1 of Dendrobates tinctorius. Taxonomy (NCBI): domain Eukaryota; kingdom Metazoa; phylum Chordata; class Amphibia; order Anura; family Dendrobatidae; genus Dendrobates; species Dendrobates tinctorius. The sequence continues at coordinate 14,880,401 of NW_027361827.1, forward strand.
ATCTGATGTACTATCACGTCCACGAGACCCGGGCCCCTATGATTGGGGACGGGATAGTACGTCATCGCGATCAGCGGCGCTCGCGGGTGGGGGGCGCCGCTGATCGCGGCCCAGTGTCAGCTGATTATCACAGCTGACACCCGGTACCATGTGTCAGGGGCGGTCACGGACCACCCCCAGCACGTTAACCCCTGGAACACTGCGATCAAACACGATCACAGTGTAACAGGGGTTTGGAGAATCATCGTCAGGGAGGGGGCTCCCTCCGTGCTTCCCTGCGACCCCCAGCACAGCGTGGGGACTTCCTTCCCTGCAGATCCCCGAATCCAATAAGGCCACGGGGGCCTTCGGAGTCCTGCAGGGAGGCGGCTTCCTCATTGCCAGCAGAGCACAGGCATGAGGAAGCCTTGTGCAGCGCCAGTCAGATCGCTGATCTGTCACAGGGCAGTGTGACGTGTCAGATCAGTGCTCTGACACATGACAGTGATGTCCTCCCCGGGACAATGTAACAAAGTAAAAAAACAAGTGTAATAATAATTTATAAAAAATCGCTAAATAAATAAAAAATATATATATATTCCCTAATAAATTCATTTTTTGGAAATAAAAAAAACAATAAAAGTACACATATTTAGTATCGCCGCATCCGTAACGACCCGCCCTATAAAACTGTCCCATTAGTTAATGCCTTTAGTGAACCCCTTAAAAAATAAAAATAAAAAACAAAGCAAAAAACAATGCTTTATTATCATACCGCTGAACAAAAAGTGCAATAACGCGCGATCAAAAAGACGGATATAAATAAACATGGTACCGCTGAAAACGTCATCTTGTCCCGCAATAAACAAGCTGACATACAGCATCATCAGTAAAAAAATAAAAAAGTTATAGCTTGCAGAATAAAACGATGCAAAAATAATTATTTTTTTTATATAAAATTGTTTTCATTGCATAAAAGCGCCAAAACATAAAAAAGACATAAATGAGGTATCGCTGTAATCATGCTGACCCAAAGAATAAAACCGCTTTATCAATTTTACCATATGCAGAACGGTGTAAACGCACTCCCCCAAAAGAAATTCATGAAATGCTGGTTTTTGTTCATTCTGCGTCCCAAAAATCGGAATAAAAAGCGATCAACAAATGTCATAACTTTTGGGGTCCAATTTCTCCTGTTACCCTTAGGAAAATAAAAAATTAGGGGTAAAAATATCATTTTTGTGGAAAAAAAATATGATTTTATTTTCACGCCCGGGCGTTATAAACTTCTGTGAAGCACTTGGGGGTTCAAAGTGCTCACCACACATCCAGATAAGTTGCTTGGGGGGTCTAGTTTCCAAAATGGGGTCACTTGTGGGGAGTTTCAACAGTTTAGGCACATCAGAGGCTCTCCAAACGTGACATGACACCCGCAGACCATTCCATCAAAGTCTGCATTCCAAAACGTCACTACTTCTCTTCCAAGCCCCGACATGTGCCCATACAGTAGTTTTCTCCCACATATGGGATATCAGCATACTCAAGAAAAATTGGACAGCAACTTCTGGGGTCCAATTTCTCCTGTAACGCTTGGGAAAATAAAAAAAATTGGGGACTAAAAGATCATGTTTGTGGAAAAAATATGATTTTGTTCTTTTCACGCCCCGGCGTTATAAACTTCTGTGAAGCACTGGGGGGTTCAAAGAGCTCACCACACATCTAGATAAGTTCCTTGGGGGGTCTAGTTTCCAAAATTGTGTCACTTGTGGGGGGTTTGAACAGTTTAGCCACATCAGAGACTCTTCAAACGCACACGACACCCACAGACCAATCCATCAAAGTCTGCATTCCAAAACGTCACTACTTCCCTTCCAAGCCCCGACGTGTGCCCATACAGTAGTTTTATCCCACATATGGGGTATCAGTGTACTCAGGACAAATTGGACAACAACTTTTGGGGTCCAATTTCTCCTGTTACCCTTGGGAAAATAAAAAATTGGGGACTAAAAGAACATGATTGTGGAAAAAATATGACTTTTTTATTGACACGCCAGGGCGTTATAAACTTCTTTGAAGCACTGGGGGGTTCAAAGTGCTCACCACACATCTAGATAAGTTCCTTGGGGGGTTCAGTTTCCAAAATGGGGTCATTTGTGGGGGGTTTCAACAGTTTATCCACATCAGAGGCTCTCCAAACGCGACATAACACCCGCAGACCATTCCATCAAAATCTGCATTCCAAAACATCACTACTTCCCTTCCAAACCCGGACATGTGCCCATACAGTAGTTTTATCCCACATATTGGGTATCAGCGTACTCAGGACAAATTGGACAACAACTTTTTGGGTCCAATTTCTCCTGTTACCCTTGGGAAAATAAAAAAATTGGGGACTAAAAGAACATGTTTGTGGAAAAAATATGATTTTTTTATTTTCGCGCCAGGGCGTTATAAATTTCTGTGAAGAACTGGGGGGTTCAAAGTGCTCACCACACATCTAGATAAGTTCCTTGGGGGGTTCAGTTTCCAAAATGGGGTCACTTGTGGGGAGTTTCAACAGTTTAGCCACATCAGAGGCTCTCCAAACGCGACATGACACCCGCAGACCATTCCATCAAAATCTGCATTCCAAAACGTCACTACTTCCCTTCCAAGCCCCGACGTGTGCCCATACAGTAGTTTTCTCCCACATATAGGGTATCAGCAGGACCGGTGTCAGCACCTGGCGCACACGGGCAAGTGCCGGGGCCCTTAGCAGGTGGGGGGGCCCACTGGTGGGCGACGGCACTGGCACAGGGCCCATCACAGTATGCCGGTGTCTCTGACGGTGGGGGGGCCCACTCACCATCACAGACACCGTCGTACTATGAGGGGCCCTGTGCCACTGCCGTCGCCCACAAGCGGGCCCCCCCTGCTTGCTCAGGGCACCAGCACTTACAATACTTACCTCTCCCTGCTCCACTGCAGTGACCTCTTCCGCGTTTCCTGACAGTGACATTCAGGTCAGAGGGCGCGATGACGTCACGTCTGTACGCCCTCTGCCTGAACAGTCCAAGTGCAGAGAGCTTGAATATGGCGACTCTGAGGAGTCTAGAGTGGAGCAGTGCACAGCGAGGAGAGGTATTTCTTTTTTTAATGTTTGGAGCAATATATGGGGAGCATTATACACTGGAGAATTATATATAGGGCCCTTCATACACTTGAGCATCATAGATAGGGCCCATTATACACTGGAGCATCATATGGGGCCCATTATATATGGAGCATTATATGGGCCCATCATACACTGGAGCATTATAAATGGGGCCCATCATATAGTGGAGCATTATAAATGGGGCCCATCATACACTGGAGCATCATATATGGGGCCCATTATACACTGGAGCATTATAAATGGGGCCCATTATATATGGAGCATTACACACTGTTTGCATAAATATTATTAGGCAAGTTGTATTTGAGAGGATTCTTATTACTATTGAACAACAAATATGTTCTCAATCAACCGAAAAGACTCATAAATATCAAAGCTTACTATTTTTGGAAGTTGGAGTGGGTTTTTTTCGATTTGGCTATCTTAGGAATCATAGAATCATAGAATCGTAGAGTTGGAAGGGACCTCCTGGGCCATCTGGTCCAACCCCCTGCTCAAAGCAGGATTCGCTAAATCATCCCAGTCAGATGTCTGTCCAGCCTCTGTTTGAAGACTTCCAATGAAGGAGAACTTACTACTTCTCGTGTCAGCCTGTTCCACTCATTGATCACTCTAACTGTCAAAAAGTTTTTTCTAATATCTAATCTGTGTCTCCTCCCATTCAGTTTCATCCCATTGCTTCTAGTCTTTCCTTGTGCAAATGAGAATAAAGTTGATCCTTCTACAATGTGACAGCCCTTTAGATATTTGTAGACAGCTATTAAGTCTCCTCTCAGTCTTCTCTTTTGCAAACTAAACATTCCCAAATCCTGCAACCTTAACTCATAAGACAAGGTTTGCAGACCGGTCACCATTCTGGTCGCTCTTTTCTGAACTTGCTCCAGTTTGTTGATGTCTTTTTTAAAATGTGGTGCCCAAAACTGGATACAATATTCCAGATGAGGTCTGACCAAAGAGGAGTAGAGGGAAATAATGACTTCACGTGATCTAGACTGTATGCTTCTGTTAATACATCCTAGAATTGCATTTGCCTTTTTTGCTGCTGCATCACACTGTTGACTCATATTCAGTCTGTGATCTATTAGTATACCCAAGTCTTTTTCACATGTGCTGTCACTTAGCCCTATTCCTCCCATTCTATATATGCTTTTTTCATTTTTATTGCCCAGATGTAGTACTTTGCATTTCTCCCTGTTAAAAACCATTCTGTTAGTTGCTGCCCACTTCTCCAGTTTATTTAAATCTTTTTGAATCCTCTCTCTCTCTTCTCTAGTATTAGCTATCCCTCCTAGCTTTGTGTCATCAGCAAATTTAATCAGTTTACCCTCAATTCCTTCATCTAAATCATTGATAAAGATGTTGAACAATACAGGGCCCAGGACAGAGCCCTGTGGTACCCCACTTGAGACATTCTTCCAACTGGATGTGCAGCCATTTATGACCACTCTTTGGGTCCGATCACTAAGCCAGTTATGAATCCACCTAACAGTTGCCTTGTCCATTCCATACTTAGTCATTTTTTCAATAAGGATTGTATGAGAGACTTTGTCAAATGCTTTGCTGAAGTCAAGATATACTATATCTACAGCATTTCCTTGATCCACCCAATCAGTAATACCTTCATAGAAGGAAATTAAATTAGTCTGACATGACTTATTAGTTTCAAACGCATGCTGACTCTGTATAATCACTTCATTCTTATCCAGGTATTGACATACATGTTGTTTAATAATTTGTTCAAAGATCTTTCCTGGTATAGAAGTCAGACTCACCGGCCTATAGTTGCCTGGGTCCACCTTCTTCCCCTTTTTGAAGATAGGAACAACATTTGCTCTTCTCCAGTCTTCTGGCACTTCTCCTGTTCTCCAAAAATTTTCAAAGATTATGGAGAGGGGTTCAAAAATTTCTTCTGCTATCTCCTTCAGTACTCTGGGGTGTAATTCATCTGGACCTGGAGACTTGAATTCATTTAGGTTAGCTAAGTGTTTCCTCACTATCTTTCTGTTTATAGATATCCTGGATTCTTCTATTCCCTTAATAGGACAGTGAATAACAGTTGATGTTACATTTCCTTTCTGAGAGAAAACAGATGCAAAATAGGAATTTAAAAGTTCAGCCTTCTCAACATCCTGTCTTACCATTTCATCATTTTCATCCTGTAAAAATCCTATAGCATCTTTGACTTTTCTTTTACTTTTGACATATCCCCAAAATCCTTTATTATTGCTTTTGACATCTCTTGCAAGCCTCAATTCATTTTCAGCTTTAGCTAATCTGAATTGCGCCCTGCAGATTCTGCAGACAGCATTATATTCTTCTTTAGATATGCCTCCCTCTTTCCATTTTAGAAACATTTTTTTCTTCCTTTTTAGCATGTGCTTAAGTTCTGTGTTCATCCATCCTGGTTTCCTTAAATGCTTCCTATTCTTCCCTCTTTTCGGAATTGTTAACAACTGTGCTTTGAGAATTTCATTTTTCAAGATTTCCCATCTGTCCTTCCTGGACATTTTTGTCTTTAAGGATATCCAGCCATTGGATCCCTCCAATTCTCTTTCTGAATCCCTTAAAATCTGCCTTTCTGAAATCTAACCTTGACGTCTGAGTCTTCACAGGTCTTCCGCCTCTAGTTATCCAAAATTCTAAAATAGCATGGTCGCTACCTCCTAGGGTCCCAACCACTTTTACCTCCTCAACCATTTCCTCCCTGTTTATAAGGATTAGATCCAAGGTAGCAGTTCCCCTTGTTTTCTCCCTTACCTTTTGGAAGATAAAGTTGTCAGCAAGAGAGGATAAGAATTTCCTTGACCTGTGCACAGGCGGCCTGTAGTAAATGCCTACAATGGTGTCCTTTCCATTGTTCTGTCCTTGTATTCTTACCCAAACAGTTTCCACAGAACTCCCAGTCTCTGAAGCTTCAATCTCTGTGCAGATATACGCGTTTCTAACATACAATGCGACACCCCCTCCTCGTTTATCAAGTCTGTTTCTTGCAAATAAGTTGTATCCTTCTAGTCTTGTATTCCAATCATGTGTATTGTCCCACCAAGTTTCAGTGATTCCAATGACATCATATTTCTTTTCCTGTGTTAGTAGTTCCAATTCTCCTTGTTTGTTGCCCATGCTTTGTGCATTAGTATAGAAACATTTTAGTTTGTGATTGGTTTCTCTTTCTCCAATATTTTTATTAATTAGATTCTTTCGTCTTTGTTCTTCCTTTCCACTTCTAATAGCAGAGTTCTCAATAGCATTTGTCAGGTGTATGGCTTTTTCTGGTCTTTTGCTTCCCTTCCCATGTTGTTCTAGTTTAAAGCTCTCCTTACAAGTGTAGCAAGGCGACTTCCAAATACCTGCTTTCCAGTCTTCGTAAGGTGCACCCCATCTCTAGCAAGTAGTCCATCGTATAAGTAGTTCACTCCGTGATCCAGAAATCCAAATCGTTGCTGACGGCACCATCGACGTAGCCAGTTGTTCACCTGCAGAATCTTATTCCACCTCCTTGTTCCATGGCCATCCACTGGGAGGATGGAAGAGAAGACCACCTGCACTCCCAGTTCTTTCACTTTCTTGCCTAAGTCTTCAAAGTCTCTGCAGATGGTTTCCAGGTCGTTTCTTGCGGTGTCATTTGTCCCCACATGTAGTAGCAGGAATGGGTAGTCATCTGTAGGTCTGAAGAGTCCTGATATCCTGTCAGACACATCTTTAATTTTTGCACCTGGAAGACAGCACATTTCTCTTGAAGTTATATCCGGTCTGCAGATAGCGGCCTCTGTTCCTCTCAACAGGGAATCCCCCATGACCACCACTCTCCATTTCTTCTTCACAACATTTTTCTTTCTCCATCCAGGAGGACTCTGAAGGCGTACAAGATTGCTGTTTGTTGGCAAAGTCTTATCCTGATGTATTTCTTCATCGTTTTCCTGCGTGAGAGCCTGGTACTGGTTTCTGAGCAGTATGGGTGCTGACTGCCTCCTGATCCTCCTGCTTCTCTGGGTCACATGTCTCCATTCCTCTGTTTCTTCAGGTGCACTTCGAATTTCTTCTCTTTCTGTAACATGAAGAGAGAATTCTGCTCTGTCCAAGAACTCTTCACCTTCCTTAATGATCTTCAACGTAGCTAACCTCTCTTCGAGATTTTGCAACTTTTCCTCCAACAGGGTCACAAGCTTGCATTTGTGGCATGTGAAGTTTGGCTTTTCCACTGGTAAATCTGTAAACATGTAGCAAGAAATGCAGCTCACCAAATGGCTCCTGGCCTCTTCCATCTTGAGATTTCTTAAAAACGATGAAAGATGAGCCAAAATTACGATATCCTCTTTTCAGCTGCAACGGCCAAAACCCAGTGATCGTTGTGCTCGCGGAGACTCTTCACTTATCCCAGAAGGCACTGGGAATATGCAAATGATCTCCTCAAGACTCTTCCCCTGGTTTTCTGATTTCCTCTTTTCAGCTGCAACGGCCAAAACCCAGTGATCGTTGAGCTCGCGGAGACTCTTCACTTACCCAAAAGACACTGGGAATATGCAAATGATCTCCTCAAGACTCTTCCCCTGGTTTTCCGATTTCCTCTTTTCAGCTGCAACGGCCAAAACCCAGTGATCGTTGAGCTCGCGGAGACTCTTCACTTATCCCAGAAGGCACTGGGAATATGCAAATGATCTCCTCAAGACTCTTCCCCTGGTTTTCCGATTTCCTCTTTTCAGCTGCAACGGCCAAAACCCAGTGATCGTTGAGCTCGCGGAGACTCTTCATTTATCCCAGAAGGCACTGGGAATATGCAAATGATCTCCTCAAGACTCTTCCCCTGGAAAAAGGGACCAACATTGCCACCTTTCTTTACCATGACACTCAAAAGCCTTCCCATCCATAGATTCTGTCAGTTGCTTGATCTGTTTACGATCAACATTGCGTGCAGGAAGATATCTGTTTGTGCAGGTAACTATTACTGTGCAGAATTATTAGGCAACTTAATAAAAACCAAATATATACCCACCTCATTTGTTTATTTTCACCAGGTAAACCAATATAACAACACGAAATTTAGAAATAAACATTTCTGACATTCAAAACCAAAAAAAAAAAGGGACCAACATTGCCACCTTTCTTTACCATGACACTCAAAAGCCTTCCCATCCATAGATTCTGTCAGTTGCTTGATCTGTTTACGATCAACATTGCGTGCAGCAGCCACGACAGTCTCCCTGACACTGTTCCGAGAGGTGTAATGTTTTAACTCCCTGTAGATCTCACATTTTATTAGGGATCACAGGTTCTCTATGGGGTTCAGATCAGGTGAACAAGGGGGCCATGTCATTATTTTTTCTTCTTTTAGACCTTTACTGGGCAGCCACGTTGTGGAGTATTTGGATGCATGCGATGGAGCATTGTCCTGCATGAAAATCATGTTTTTCTTGAACGATACCGACTTCTTCCTGTACCACTGCTTGAAGAAGTTGTCTTCCATAAACTGGCACTAGGTCTGGGAGTTGAGCTTCACTCCATCCTCAACCCAAAAAGGTCCCACAAGTTCATCTTTGATGATACCAGCCCATACCAGCACCCCACCTCCACCTTGCTGGCGTCTCAGTCAGAGTGGAGCTCTCTGGCCTTTACTGATCCAGCCTCGGGCCCATCCATCTGGCCCATCAAGAGTCACTCTCATTTCATCAGTCCATAAAACCTTACAAAAATCTGTCTTAACATATTTCTTGGCCCAGTCTTGACATTTTATCTTATGTTTCTTGTTCAAAGGTGGTCGTTTTCCAGCCTTCCTTACCTTGGCCATGTCCCTGAGTATGGCACACCTTGTGCTTTTTGATACTCCAGTAACGTTGCAGCTCTGAAATATGGCAAAACTGGTGGCAAATGGCATCTTGGCAGCTTCACGCTTGATTTTCCTCAATTCATGGGCAGTTATTTTGAGGGTTTTTTTATCAACACGCTTCTTGCGACCCTGTTGGCTATTTGCCATGAAACGCTTGATTGTTCAATGATCACGCTTCAAAAGTTTGGCAATTTCATGACTGCTGCATCCCTCTGCAAGACATCTCACAATTTTTAACTTTTCAGGGTCCCTCAAATCTCTCTTCTGACCCATTTTGCCAAAGGAAAGGAAGTTACCTATTAAGCACACCATATATAGGGTGTTGATGACATTAGACCATACCCCTCCTCATTACAGAGATGCAAATCACCTGATTTACATAATTAGCAGCTGGCTTTCAAGCCTATACAGCTTGGAGTAGGACATGTCTAAAAAGGATGATGTGATCAAAATACTCATTTGCCTTATAATTCTGCACACAGTGTATAGGCACATCATACACTGGAGCATCATCCATAGGGCCCATCATATACTGGAGCATCATATGGGGCGCATTATATATGGAGCATTATATAGGCCCATCATACAATGGAGCATCATCCATGGGGCCCATCATATACTGGAGCATCATATGGGGCCCATTATATATGGAGCATTATGTAGGCCCATCATACAATGGAGCATCATCCATGGGGCCCATCATATACTGGAGCATCATATGGGGCCCATTATATATGGAGCATTATATAGGCCCATCATACAATGGAGCATCATGCATGGGGCCCATCATATACTGGAGCATCATATGGGGCCCATTATATATGGAGCATTATGTAGGCCCATCATACAATGGAGCATCATCCATGGGGCCCATCATATACTGGAGCATCATATGGGGTTCATTATTTATGGGGCATCATATAGGGTATGGAGCATTATATGGAGCACATATGGGGCCTATTCTGTATGGAGCATTATATGGAGTCCTTTCTGTATGGAGCAATATATGGGGCCCATCATATACTGCATAGAGCTTTATATGCAACTCATTATACTGTATGGAGCAATATGTGGGGCTCATTCTACTCTATGGGGACCGTCCTATGCTTTATGGCACATTATATGGGGACCATCATATACTGTAGCATTATGTGGAGCTCATCATATACTGTATGGAACATTATATGGGACCAATTATTCTGTATGGAGCAATATATGAGGCTCATTATTCTGTGTGGCGCACTATGTGGTGGCTATAGTACTGTATGGAGGAATATACTGTCCGGTTTTTGACATTAGACCATACCCCTCCTCATTACAGAGATGCAAATCACCTGATTTACATAATTAGCAGCTGGCTTTCTAGCCTATACAGCTTGGAGTAGGACATGTCTAAAAAGGATGATGTGATCAAAATACTCATTTGCCTTATAATTCTGCACACAGTGTATAGGCCCATCATACACTGGAGCATCATCCATGGGGCCCATCATATACTGGAGCATCATATGGGGCCCATTATATATGGAGCATTATATAGGCCCATCATGCAATGGAGCATCATCCATGGGGCCCATCATATACTGGAGCATCATATGGGGTTCATTATTTATGGGGCATCATATAGGGTATGGAGCATTATATGGAGCACATATGGGGCCTATTCTGTATGGAGCAATATATGGGGCCCATCATATACTGTATGGAGCTTTATATGCGACTCATTATACTGTATGGAGCAATATGTGGGGCTCATTCTACTCTATGGGGACCGTCCTATGCTTTATGGCACATTATATGGGGACCATCATATACTGTAGCATTATGTGGAGCTCATCATATACTGTATGGAACATTATATGGGACCAATTATTCTGTATGGAGCAATATATGAGGCTCATTATTCTGTATCGCGCACTATGTGGTGGCCATAGTACTGTATGGAGGAATATACTGTCCGGGTTTTGAGCTATTGTAGAATTTAAAATAGATATCAGTCATGTAATGTAAGAAGTGAAGTATTTGTCATTGCACTATACCAATATTTCTCTGCCGTATCGGAGCATCATGAATTGTGGTATGTGTTAAAGGGGTATACTCAGGACAAATTGGACAACAACTTTTGGGGTCCAGTTTCTCCTGTTACCCATGGCAAAATAAAAAAATTGGGGCCTAAAAGAACATGTTTGTGGAAAAAATATGATTTTTTTATTTTCACGTCGGGCATTATAAACTTCTGTGAAGCCCTTGGGGTTCAAAGTGCTCACCACACATCTAGATAAGTTCCTTGGGGGGTCTAGTTTCCAAAATGGTGTCATTTGTGGGGGGTTTCCACTGTTTAGGCACATCAGGGGCTTTCCAAACGCGGCATGGCGTCCGATCCCAATTCCAGCCAAAAAAAATCAAATGGCGCTGCTTCCCTTCCGAGAACTGCCATGCGCCCAAATAGTGGTTTACCCCCACATGTGGGTTATCTGTGTACTCAGGACAAATTGCACAATAACTTTTGGGGTCCTGTTACCCTTGGGAAAGTAAAAATTGGGGGTGAAAAGATCATTTTGTGGAAAAAATGTGATTTTTTAATTTTACGGCTGTACGTTATAAACTTCTGTGAACCCCTGGGAGGTTCAAAGTTCTCACCACACATCTAGATAAGTTCCTTGGGGGGTCTAGTTTCCAAAATGGTGTAATTTGTGGGGGGTTTCCACTGTTTTGGCACATCAGAGACTTTCCAAACTCGACATGCGTCCGATCTGAATTCCAGCCAATTTTGCATTGAAAAAGTCATCGGCGCTCCTTCCCTTCTGAGCTCTGCCATGCGCCGAAACAGTGGTTCCCCCCACATATCAGGTATCAGCATACTCAGGACAAATTGCACAATAACTTTTGTGTCCAATTTCTCCTGTTACCCTTGGTAAAATAAAAAAAATTGGACCTGAAGTAATTTTTTTGTGAAAAAAAGTTAAATGTTCATTTTTTTAAACATATAAAAAATTCCTGTGACGCACCTGAAGGGTTAATAAACTTCTTGAACGTAGTTTTGAGCACCTTGAGGGGTGAAGTTTTTAGAATGGTGTCACTTTTGGGTATTTAATATCATATAGTCCCCTCAAAGTGACTTCAAATGTGATGTGGGCCGTAAAAATAAAATGGTGTTGCAAAAATAAGAAATTTGTGCTGATGTAAAAGATACATATGGGAAATGTTATTTATTAAGTTTTTTGTATGCCACATGTCTGTGATTTAAGGGCATAAAAATTCAAAGTTGGAAAATTGCAAAATTTTCGCCAAATTTTCGTTTTCTTCACAAATAAACGCAAGTTATATCAATGAAATTTTATGACTAACATGAAGTACAAAATGTCACGAGAAAACAATGTCAGAATCAGATCCATGGAAGTGTTCCAGAGTTATTACCTCATAAAGGGACAGTGGTCAGAATTGTAAAAATTGGCCCGGTCATGAACGCGCAAACCACCCTTGGGGTAAAGGGGTTAAAATTTGCCCTTCTAAAGCCTTTTAAAAACTGCTTGACCGGAAAAAGATCCGTCAACGGTTTTTTACCTAAAATGTTGAGAAAAAACAAAACCCCAGTAAAATTTTTAGCTAATGCTCAATGAGACAAACCACTCAATACTAAATGCTCATCAAATTTCAAGGCAACTTCAGAATGACATTCTTTATGCAAGTGATTATTGTAGAAACAAAATCATAACCACATTCTCCAAGCAACCGAATAATTGGTCCAAGTTTTATCAGCCATAGATTTTCCAATAAAATGCTGGATTAAACCTGAACTATTTCTCAAAGCCGTTGTGTACAAATTGTTCCTTCATTGTCTGCTTCTTGTACTTGCTCCAGGAATTGTGACCTCTGGCGGTGACAAATAAATTTAGCATTATCATTGTTCATTCTGTCAGAAAATGAAGCTTTCAACCAAATGTTAAATTCCAGACAAAGAAGGATCATAGGCCTAAGAATCTGAGCAGCCCTTGTTCTTAGAAGATAGTGGTTATTAGAACAACATATTCGCTTGTTCCTGAGGGTTGAACCCCAAAATTGGATAACTAGAAATATGGAAAAAAGATCTAAAACCGCAAGATTTTTTGTAATTTTATTATTGACCCATGACTCTGGCCATATCTCAGAAGCCCAATGGGAAGCAAATGATAGCCCCAGGCCTTCATGCTAATCAGTAAAAATTGACAAAGATAAATCTTCCGCAAATGCAAAAGGGGTCTGCCATATTGTTTTACCATTGAATTTCGATAGAAAAATCAACCAAGTTCTTAAGTCCTCCTTAACTTCTCTGCCCAGCCTCAGATGAGAATTAGGGGAAGAATGGCCCGAGGTCGCATTGTAGAGTCACGTCGAAAAAATCCGACCCTTAAGAATAATCTTCAAAGCAAAATTTAACATCCCTAGCAACGACTGAAGTTCTCTCAATGTAACTTTATCTCTTATTAAAAACCAGATTCATTATTGAGCAGAGTTTAGAAATCTTTTCACGAGGGAGAGAGCAAGTCATGTTTTCCGAGTCGATTAAAATACCTAAAAATTCCAAAGAAGTACTAGGAGGAACTGTTTTTTCTTTGCAATAGGGACATCAAAATGATTGCAAACGTTAACAAATTTGCCTAATAACAAAAAACAAGCATCGGAGTCATTAGGGCCAATAAACAGGAAATCGTCAAGATAATGCAAAACTCTCCCACACTCTGAAGTAAATTCAACTACCCAATGCAAAAAAGTAGAAAACGTCTCAAAATAAAAACAGGATAACAAAAAAAACCATCGGCATACATCTATCAAAAAAGAATTTATTATTAAAAACAAAACCTAGCGAACTAAAACCTTCCAGATTGACAGGTAAAAACCTAAATGCTGACTTGATGTCAGATTTAGCCATAAGGGAATTGTGACCAAATTTTTGTAGCAATTCAAGGGCTACGTAAAATGAAGTGTATTTAACCGAGCATACATCAGTATTAAACTCATCATTCAAAGAACCTCCCTTTGGATATGACAAATGGTGAATTAATCTAAAAGAACCATGGTCTTTTTAAGTAACTACCCCAAGGGGGGAAATCCTAAAATTATTAAAAGGGGGGATCAAAAGGGCCAGTGACCCTGCCCACTTCTAACTCTTTCAAAATTTTATCTTCTACTACAAATGGTATTCCAAAGCTGAAGGTAAATTAAAGACTAATGTGCAACCGACACCCTTAAAGGGAGGCACAAAAAATCTGCTATAAAAACCCTCAAAGAGAAGGGAGCTACTCTCCTGATCTGGATAAATTTCTAGCCATTGGGCCATATTTCCCAATTTCACTGGAGTCAGAGATTTTTGGAAGTGGCTCCCTAATAGCTCCTTGCTGTCCACTTTGCATTTGTTTCTTAAAACATTTAGGCATTTGGTGAGCACCCCCACAAAAGGAGCATTCATGCTGAAAGCGACAATTAAGGCTGGTTTCACATTAGCGCTTTTTAAGCGCACGCACGGCCGGGGGTAGCTCCGCCCCCGAGCCGGCTCTCTGCCCGGCGTGCCCGCCCCTTGCTTGTAGCACCGCCTCCTAGCGGACAGCGGCGCCTGCGATCGGCGCACCCTATCTTTAGCATAGGGTGCGCAGATCGTGCGCAGGCCGTGCGCTAGTTGCGCTTTGACCTGCGCTGCGCACTTTTGACGGTGCAACGTGAGCGCCAAAATCGAACTTTTCGGATTTTGGCGCGCACGGCGCACCGTCAAAAGTGCGCAGCGCAGCGCAGGTCAAAGCGCAACTAGCGCACGGCCTGCGCACGATCTGCGCACCCTATGCTAAAGATAGGGTGCGCCGATCGCAGGCGCCGCTGTCCGCTAGGAGGCGGCGCTACAAGCAAGGGGCGGGCACGCCGGGCAGAGAGGCGGCTCGGGGGCGGAGCTACCCCCGGCCGTGCGTGCGCTTAAAAAGCGCTAATGTGAAACCAGCCTAAGAGACCATTTACAGCTTGTCTCGTTAAATGCAAAACAAACTCCTTTTTTGTTAGGGCGCTCAAACCTTGTTTGGATGTCGGAAATTTCTGAGGTAACATTAAGTTTATCCATAAGCCTACATCCTTTCTTCCCCACGCTAGGTATGGGTACATGGCCAAATTTTGCCTAAAAGTCTCATCATAGTGTAACCAGGCCATGCCTCCAGAATTCCGGTACGCTTCTAAAATAAATTGAATCTAAATGCTGAAAAAGACCCGAACAAAGACTAGGGTATTTTTCCCCTAACACAGCAGCATAGATAGAAAAAGCTTGAAGCCAATTAGTAAAAGATTTAGTGTTAACATTTCTCTTTCTATCATCTGCTTCATCCTTTTTTTCATACCTATGCTGTTGTTTTTTTGGAAGACGGTAAAAGTGAAAAAAGATCTACATAATCTCTGTTCCAAATCTGTTCTTTCACTGATGCATTTAAATGAAACCCCAAGGGGGACACATCACATGTAAGGGAGTCTTTTAAGAAAACTTCTGGCAGCCCAGGTTTAAAAATAACATTGCAGCTGCCTGCATTATGAATAACAGCAGAGGATCTGGGAAGTACCACAGAATCACTGCTGCAGAGATACTTATTCAACACTTCTTTCACTTTTATAATCTCACCCCTTGGCTGTTGTAGAATATCCTGTTTATTTTGAAACCGGAGAAAAAAGGAGCAAAACGATGAAAGGCAAAAATATCAATAAGTTTTATTAAAAGCATCCGCCAATAAAAATCTAAGGTATGTACCGGTAAAGGAACTTACCAGAGGGTGCAGAAGGCGGAGGGGTGCCTGGCAGTGACTCCCGACACACGTTTCGTGGCACAAAGAGGCCGCTTTGTCCCGCGAAATGCGCGTCGGGGGTCACTGCTAGGCGCCCCTCCTCCTCCACCGTCTGGTAAGTTCCTTTACCGGTACATATCTTAGATTTTTATTGGCGGATGCTTTTTTTTACCTAGACCCATTGCACCCTCAGGACATAATATGTCTCCCTCCCTTATTTGTACCAAGCTTGGGGAGGTGATTAAGATTAGATCTGGCCACATGGCGATTTATACTTTGCAGGGTGACATATACTTTGGGTGTCTATTTACTGGTATGAAGTCTATACTATATATGAGGGCATTTTTTCCATCTTGGATGGATGAGGGGGCTGCTGGGTGTGTGTTGATCTGCTTATTTATTGGCACCTCATTATGACTCCATGCACTTTTTGTATGATTTTTTTATAAAACTTATTGATATTTTTGCATTTCATCATTTTGCTCCTTTTTTCTCCGGTTTCAAATTGATTGTTGGAGCAGATGTGGCTTGTGCCAAGGGTGAGCAAATTGTTTTGGTATCACCTTTTGGCATTTTAGCATTCTATATGGGATTTCAATTGTTAAGAATATCCTGTTCAGTAGAAGTTTTGGCACTCAAGTCCATCATAACGGGTGAATGCGGTTGAAGAGGTGATGGCTGGTCGTCTTCCCGATCAGATGGGGGGGATGCAGATCTCCAAGACCTGGCAGCGGCAATAGCGGTGCGATCCTTAAATGCTGAGCCCCTGGCCGGTTGATGACAGGATGCTGCTGGAAATCCCTGGGCCGCCGCAGCTCTTTTATGGTTGCGGTGGCTAGATGACTCATGCATGCCGCCTCTGACAGCCGCACCTCTGAAGATTCACCCCATAGCGATGATGCAGAGCCATCGGCTGCATTTGATGATGCCGGCAGTGTGAACTGATGACCCCGAGGAAGATCCCGCGTTGGGCTGCGAGACTTCCATTGTTATGATCTCCGGCTTCTGCTGCGCACATCCTGTGTGTGGTCTGGTGCTCTGGAAGATGATGGCAGCGGGGAGTAAGCGATCTTGGCATGGTGATTCCTCCCTGAACTGCGGCTTGACCTTGGCGGCACTGGAGATGCTCGGTACCTGGAAGGAGAAGTTGGAGATCGTGGCGCAGGAGCTGCCAAAACTTCGGAAACGTAGGATGGTTCTATAGCTGGTTTCATAGCCAGGCAGCTCCGTAACCACTCAACACCGCCCTCATTCTCTGCTCTCCGAAGTAGCTGTTGAAGAAGCAATTCCATCAGCTGTTCTTATCTTGAATCTTCTTGAGGTGACTGACGTAACCACTCAAAACAGCTGATTTTTAGAATTCAAATTCTTCCCTTTCTTTTTACTGGCATCCAATCAAAATAGCAGAAAAGAGCAGGAAGCCAGACCAGAAAGAACCAGTTATAACCTGCTCATGCATAGCACAGCTTACTATGTTTTTTTTTAACCCTTTCAAGTTACTACATAACATATTACATGCCACCATAAAAATATTCACAGTATGGGGGCTGTGTCATTATGCGACCCCTCTTGTATTCCATCAAGGGAAGGGTGTTCATTCTCATGTGTTGGGTGGTCATGTGGGCAGTGTAATGTACTCTAGGGGCCCACCCTACAGCTATATGCAAATATCTATCAGTCGTTATTCCCATTATAGTGGAGCTTCAGCTGTAAAACACAGGGGGCTCCTGCACATCTACTGTGCTCCCCCATAACTGGGATGTATAATTATGGTAGTGTACATTAATAGGGTTCTTTGGTTGAAACAAGTTATCACAGATCCATGGGCTCCACAGGATAGGTGATCTCTTAGGTCCGACCATTAGAAACTGCACCAATTGGAAGAATGGCGAAGTTTTATCATTGATAGGACACTTATCCCCATTTTAAAATGGAGCGGCAGGTGGGATGTCTGACCGCAGCTCCATTCATTCTCTTTGGGGCTTCTAGAAAAAAAACAAGTGCAGACATGGAGGGAATGAATGGTTCAGTGGTCAAGTCAGACACGCCACTCCAGTCTAATGGAGATGAAAAGTTCCACATTTTGCCGAATGGGTCCTAGCAGCCAGACCCCCACCAATCAATACGTTATCACTTATCCTGTGGAGATTTGATTACTTTTTTCCACAGGAAACCCCCTGTAAGTGCATCTCTGCCACTGTGTAAAAAGTATTTAATCTCTAATGGAAATAAAGAATCTTCTCCTAATTAATAGAACAAATGACCGCCATACACAACACAATCCCCTGTACCAAGACCAATACTACCAACTACAGGGGAGAAATACCACCACACCATGACCAGACTACATAGTGACCGAATAATACTACTTACAAGGAAAAATACTGCCACACCATCACCAGACCACATATTACCACCTCATAGTGACCGAATAATGTGACATATTACCAACATATAGGGACCAAATAATACTACATACAAGGAGAAATACTGCCACACCGTGACATGACCACAAATTATCACCACATACTGATCGAATACCACAATACTGATTATGAATGCAAACCACAATATTAACAACACTGTTATTACCACCAGTCACATTATACACAGGAGCTCTGTATATAGTGTAAATGCACAGGTAATACAGTGATCACCAGTGACATTATACACAGGATCTCTGTATATAGTGTCAGTGTACAGGTAATAGTGATCACAGTTGACTATACACAAGAGCTCTGTATATAGTGTCAGTGTACAGCTAATACAGAGATCAATAGTGACATTATACACAGGAGCTCTGTATAAAGTGTCAGTGTACAGCTAATACAGTGATCACTAGTGAATTATACACAGGAGCTCTGTATATAGTGTCAGTGTACAGCTAATACAGAGATCACTAGTGACATTATACACAGGAGCTCTGTATATAGTGTCAGTGTACAGCTAATACAGTGATCACTAGTGACATTAAACACAGGAGATCGGTATATAGTGTCAGTGTACAGGTAATACAGTGATTACCAGTGACATTCTACACAGGAGCTCTGTACACAGTGTATAGTGTGCGTGTACATGTAATATACTGTATGTGCAAAGAAAATAGTTTCAGCTCACCCCCCATCTGTATTCCATGAGATGTATTCAATCCAAGCAAAGCACCTGGACGCATTTAGAACATCTAGTGTTCTTAAACTCAGGTAGTTTAAGGACACTAGATGTTCGATATGCGTCCAGGTGCTTTGCAGATCAGTTCCAAGTAATCCCTTCGGGGTATACTTTCTATGGACATAGCAGCCTTTTCTTGAAAAATTGTTTTTATTGGATTTTTGCAATAAGCTTCATCATTTTTATTCCTTGAGCTGAACTTCTACTTTTTTGTGTACATGTAATACACTGACTCACCAGTGACATCTGTAGTTAAAGTCCTTCATCTTCGCTTTTCTTCTTCAACCAGCACAGACCGCCATCACTTCTTCCAGCCAGGACTTGTCTCTGCAAAAAATAACACTGTCATCAAAAGCTGATCGCTTCCAGAGCATGTTCCCCACTTTTTCCCTGACTTCTACACTACGTCAGATGAAGAAGAAAAGCGACATAGTACCGCCCTGCACAGTAACAGGACCTCGCTTTTGTTCCCTATATGCAAAACAGTTTCTTAATAAGTAAATTATGTTACAGTAGTAATAATGTCCCTAATTGGACCCTAAAGAAAGTATGTTCCCCACTTGTCACCATAAACTAATATATCATGTTCCTCATTCTGGCCCTCGAACAGTAATTAAGTCCTTTATTCTGTCCCCCTTTATTTAATCTCACCCAGCCTGGCCCCCTATATTTTATAATATGCCCCAGCCTGGCCCCCTTTATTTTATAATATGCCCCAGCCTGGCCCCCTTTATTTTATAATGTGCCCCAGCCTGGCCTCCCCTTTATTGTATAATATGCCCCAGCCTGGCCCCCTATGTCCCTTGTCCTGCCTGGCCCACAGATACCCATCTCGCTTCCCCAGCTATACATACTGGCCCACATATGTCCCATGTCCTGCCCCCAAAAAATATATGCATCCTGCTCCCCCTATATATATGCTTCCTGGTCTCTTGTACTGCCCACCCCCCCAATATAACCATCCTGGCCCCAAATATATGCAACCTGGCCCCCCCATATATATCCATCCTGCCCCCATATATATGCATCCTGGTCCCTTGTCCAGCCCCCCTCACCCATATATCCATCCTGGCCACCAATATATGCATTCTGGCCCCCTCATATATATCCATCCTGCCCCTATCCATATATCCATCCTGGCCCGCCATATAAATGCATCCTGGTCCCTTGTCCTGCCCCCCATAAATCCATCCTGCCCCCCATATGTGTATCCATCCTGGCCCCTTGTCCTGCCCCTGGACCCCATGTGTATCCATCCTGGCCACCCCCATATGTGTATCCATCCTGGCCACCCCTGTATATATATATCCATTCTGGACCCCTTCCCCCTGTATATATATATCCATCCTGGGCCCCTTCCACCTGTATATATATCCATCCTGGGCCTCTTCCCCCTGTATATATACAGTATATTCATCCTGGCCCCTTCCCCAGTATATATATTTATCCTGGTCCCTTCCCCAGTATATATATCCATCCTGGCCCCTTCCTCGTATGAGAGAGAAAGAAGAAAAAAAAACATTTCTGTTACCTACCTGCACTCCTGGTGGCGTCCTTCTCCTCCTCTGCATGTCGGCGCACTCAGCGCATACTAAATGGCCGCTGACATAGCAGAGGCTGGTGAATGTGTGTGCTCGGCGCATGACACTGACGTCATACGCCGGGCGCACACTTGCTGCTAGTATCGATCGGGACGTGCGCCGCAGCGGTTGAGGTAATGAACGCTGCAAGCGCGTGTCCCTGCACATAGCGGCGGCCCGCGCCCCTTAAAACCGCACTTTTTTTTTGTCTTCTTCTTCTTCTCTCCTTCCCGGGCCCACCTGGGGAATCCCCGGTACCCCGCCAGGCCAGACTGACGCTGCATGTGGGAGTAGACAAGAGCCAGAGGTGGATCCTCTAGAGGTTTTACTGGCCCAGATTTTTAGGGAAATTGTCAGACACAATGGAATCCCTATAGAGGAGGCAGAGATAATTTAAGCAAACACTCTCATCAAAGTTTTTATCCTTTTAATATATTGCAATCATCATATTATATAGCACTGTGTACTTACAATTGCTAATTTCTACTCAGTTAATTCTTAGCTTTTCTCTGTTCTACGTAGAAATAGGAAGTCTCTTTTTTCTGTATAAATCATTCCACTCTTCATCTCCTGATCTAGCTGCTCCCTTCCCCTGCCAACAATTTCTGCACTGACTTATGACTCATGCAGGAAAATTTACCTCTTGGGTCTACATAGAGCTTAGAAGGAGTCAGTTTTTAATCACGTGACCTAATGGAAAAGAGAAGAAATAGCTGGGTAGAAAAGCAAAATGAGCAATTGTAAGCACACAGTGCTATATAAAATGATGATTGCAATATATTAAGAGGATAAAAATTTTGATGGCAATGATTCTTTAATACCACATCTTCCTTTCTGACGCACAGTGATGAACGAGCGCTGTATAAAAAGTTTAGAAAGTGGAAACAGAGCCAACTTATTGCTGAATGCCAGGAATGCCACTTTGTTACAAAAATATTTCAAACAGACACACATTTCTTTTTTATTTTTTTTACATTTTCTACCGATATTGTCAAAAGATCTAAATTATGAATGCAAAATAAAAATAAAGGTCGAACATCACAAAAAAGAGGTATTAAAATTATTTGACTAACTTTTAAAACCGCGTGTATGACAAAAAACAAAACAAATGAAAATGTACCTGATAGAGCTAACAATCAAAGAATACACCTATCAATCATCCAGTATATTCCTATTTATGCTCTTCCCTTCAGACTGGCTGCAGATAGCGTATGAGAAATCATCTGAGTTTCATCTAGAAATCCCAGACAATTTTTTTTCTAATTTTTATCAGTGTGATGTCTGTGTGCCGTCTGTGTGCGATCCGTTTTCATACATCTACAGTCAGGGCTGGCTCCAGGTTTTTATGGGCTCGGGGCGAAAGAGTCTCAGTGGGCCCCTTTAACACATACCATGATTAATGATGCACAGATACGGCTGAGAAAAATAGGTATACAACACAAGGCCCTGCCTGTCTCCTTATCCTTCACATATGCAGACATGCACACACACAGTACACAGACATGGACACATACAGTACGCAGACACGGACACATGCAGTACGCAGACACGCACACACACAATACAAACATGCACACACGCATACACACAGTACACAATCATGCACACATACAGTAAGCAATCACACACAGTATGCAGACATGTATACACGATATAAGATATGTGTACACATGCAGACATGCCCCTGCCACGTCATTACTAGCAGACACAGTCGCATAATGCACTGCGTGCAGCCATGTCTGTTGAAGTGACTGCTCAAACAGCACTTGAGGCC
This sequence comes from Dendrobates tinctorius, assembly GCF_039654945.1. NCBI lineage: Eukaryota > Metazoa > Chordata > Amphibia > Anura > Dendrobatidae > Dendrobates > Dendrobates tinctorius. Next base: position 14,902,665 of record NW_027361827.1, read on the forward strand.
CTGCACAGCAAAGCTGCTGGTTGAGCGGCCCGGGCCCCAACGGCGAGTGCCTCCCCCCTCTTTACCCAGGGCCCGGCCACCCTGGAATGAGGGGAGAACTGTCAGGATTTGAACCCAGCAGCCCTTGAGCACCAGATGGCAGCTCTTCCCTCTCTGAGCTATTCAGCTCGCTGGACAGTTCCTTGCTAAATCAGATACTGATACCTTTGTTGTTCCTGATGTCTCTAACCTGAGTTCCTGATGTCTCCACCCCAATTTCCTGATTGGCTCACCCTATGTTCTCCTGATTGAGCACTCTACTTAAACCTGGCACAGTCGAGACTTCATCACCTTTTTTGGGACACCATTCAAGACTTGTGCAATGTGCATCGCACAACGCTTGTATTGATGTCTGTGATCTCACTATTACAACGCATACTAGCCACCTCCACTGCCGTGTTTGTTGCGCCAGAACTGATAGACATTGTGATGAGCCGACTTGTTGACTTCAAAATTTTGCCTGGACGCTCTCCTATTGGCTTTTGAATGGATGGATGGACTTATTTTATATTCTTGCAATTCTCAGGGCACTCACATGATGCAGTTTGGCAATTTTCTTGGCTGAGAGACCGCTATTGATGAGCTGAATGAAGCTGTTTCTCTTTTCTTGGGAAATCTTCTTCATGGCTGCTCCTCAATCCAAATCAATGATCTTTCGCTTGGGAATCAACTTAGTAACACACTGAGCTATTAGGGAATACGAGAACAGGTTGTATTTTGTAGTGAAAAGAAAGAAAAAGATTGTTCTACCACCAGGAGCAAAACAGTAACAATGCAGTGACATGACATAAATCAAACTAATCATATGCTAAACAGCTCGAAGTCAAATTTATGTATGAGATATCCAAGATGATTGTCTATGAAATGATGGTAGTTTCACATTCAAAGCTGTAGTGCATGGTGAGAAATGGAGCCTGAAAGTCAAAAGTTCAAATCATTGTTACCCTTTTGCTCGTCTGTGTATGTAACATGGTGTTAGCCGTGGGCGAGGCACTCGTCTTTTATGCCCTGGCACGTTACATGAAAGTGTTGGTCCTGGCTGGGTGTGTGGACTTGTGCTGTGAGGGCGCTACGCCTGTGCAAGCCACATGTAACCGATATTGTGCTTTGCCAGGACCAAATGTTAACCAGTTCATGAAACAGAGCTCTGCAAAGAAATACGTGGATTTCGTCCACGTTGCCCAAATGATGAAATTCCAGAAGGTTAATAAGGTTTGACAGTGGTTTATTCTACGCGTTTCAAGGTTTTTTGCAACCTCTTCTTCAGGAAATACCACACCAGGTGGTATTTCCTGAAGTAGAGGTTGCAAAAAACCTTGAAACGCGTAGAATAAACCACTGTCAAACCTTATTAACCTTCTGGAATTTCATCATTTGGGCAGCGCGGACGAAATCCACGTATTCCTTTGCAGAGCTCTGTTTCAGATAGTCGGTGACCGACTTGTGGATCTGCAGCAGCCCTTATCTATACATGCTTTGAATACCTACTACCAGGTGAGCAGTTTTTTGTCAAACCGCTTACTTTATTTGTGGGATAAGACCCTATATTGCACTTGTGTCTCCCTCTTTCCTCACAAAACCAGTTCATGAAAGGAGACCACCATTTAAAAATAAACTTCTTTTTATTGAAGAGTAACTTGATATGAACTTTATACAGCAGATACGAGGTATTTATCTTCAAGGATATTTCTTTAACAACTAGCAATATCAACTCACACATCTTCTTGTTCCCTGGGAACACTCTATTTTCTTGGCTTCCTTCCTTTACTCTTTGCACAGCCCAGCACACTATCTTGAGCGCTTCTGTTCTCCTCTCTGGGGATTGCATGAGTCGAGGTGTAATGCTACAGCCCCTTTTCATCTGTGGGGACTGCAGAGGTCGAGGTGTAATTCTACTGACCCTCACAGCTACTCAGTTTCAAGTCCAGAAGAGTCATAGAATGCATCCTGTGGCAATTCATCCTGTAATTTCTTCATAGGAGAGGATGTGTCCCAATATGGCAACTACCTATCTTTAGTGTAGACGTTTAGTAGCTAAGCTTTATTTTTGCCTTTTCATTACCTCTCTGACCAAAGACTCCGCACTTTCCTGCTATGCTTCCTGCCCCAGGCCACAATATTCTATCCTCTTTACTAACACTTAGGAAATCAGCATCTCCATAATTTCCCTCGGGATCAATAAAATGTATTGTGGCGCCCCTGAGGCTCAGTCGCCACAGAGGTACTGCACATTCTCCTAAGGTGCAGTGCCCCACCATCCAGGTAAGTTGGAGGCTCCTGACCAAGCTCCAACACTCCCACCCCACACAATAGAGTAGTTCAGCAAAACCACATTGCGGCTCCTTGGGCAGAGCACCTTTGGTGGTTCCCTGCTTGGAACACTAAACGTGCTGGGAGGTGGGTGGAGTTTAGGATACATATAAAAGAGCTGGACAGTTCCAGGATTGAGGTTCAGTTGAGTTCAGAGGTGGAGTAGGAGAGGAAGTCACTCGGGAGGAAGAGGGATTGAGGAAGGAGTGCTGCAGCTGCCTCAGTGATGTGATACAAATGGGATATGCATGAGTGAGAGACTGGTATAGATAGGCATCCAGTCAATAAGGTAGTGATTGCAGTACATTGAAACATCCATTTGGATACTATGGATTGTGACCGGAATCTGAACTTTTCCTACCATGAGGAGAGCACACACTCAGGAATGTGAAAAGCAACCACCTGCTCAGGCATTGTTGTGGGAGTTGGAAGGGAGGAATGTGAGAACCAAACCAACTGAGATAAAGGAGGAATGTGAAAAAAAAACAAGTTACTGCGCATGTCAGTGCGTGATCATTCCAATTAATATTATAAAAAGTACTGACCTCCTCAGCGGGTAGGGACTTTCCAGACGATTCAAGTGGACGCACTTAGTCTGTGATGCTGACCAAGGAAAACCCCTTCCCGCTGATCGAGGTCCCCCGATGTGAAGGGTGATGCTACAATAACTCGGTAATTATTATTGATGCTGAAATCTTTCATGTCATAACTGTCGTTTTTAAATCAATGAGACTATTCATGTGCTATGTAAAACAAAATGATTGCTTGCTAAAATAAAAGATTGTCAATAATCTTTGCCTGGTTGGGATGCCAGTGAGCGCTACGTAAGTTAAGGTAAATAACCTAATTTGGGAGAAAATTTAGCAAGACAAGTGACCTGAGCCAGCTGGCACGGGAAAGGAAAGAAGGAGAAGGACATTGAACCGAAGCCTGAGCTTCCATAGAAGGGAAAAGACAAGTACGGAACGTAGGAGTAAAAGGGAACACAGAGGACGTGGGTTAGAGGAAGAACCCTGCCTAGAAGTTCTAAGTGCAAGGCCGGGGCCCGGTCCCCGAGGTTGTATGGACACTAATGGTTCTGCAGCAGACACCAGTGGAGTAGAGGGCTGTAAATGCACTACTCCCATCTAAGACTTGAGGGCACAACAGCAATACGTATAGAGAGCCGCGACTCAGGAGAGAGTCCCCGAAGCAGGCTACAGCTGTCTGCCGTGCAAGTAGAGTTCTTGGGAACATCTGTCAGGAAGAACTCCAGTGTAACTCAGTACTAGGAGATCTTCACACTTAAAGGCGCTATAGAGAGGGGACGTTCAGGAAAGGCACATAAGTTGGCGGAGTGTGGAAGGGAGCATTCCATCTTGCCTGGAGGTTGACTGAGTCCCTGACCCGGAGGACATGGCACAGAAGCGGGCACTACAGACTGAGTAAAGCTTTGGAACTACATGCCCTGGTGTCCTCCATTCCTTCCTGCGTCCGTCTGGCACTGCTACATCCCCTGCGCCGGACACTACACCATCTAAGTGTCTCCACATCTACACTGCCCTGGGACAACAGCCCTGCCTGTGGGGGGCTATACCATCCTTGCTGCACCACACCATCTGTCCCAGAGGATCTGTCTACAGCGTCGGCTTAATACCTCCCTTGCCGAACACCACAGGTGGCGTCACGAACTATTCATCTAATTACATTCCACCATTCACAACAACTTCCCCCATTACTTGGACGCCCAGGGCCACGGTCTGGGTCACCGCCGCTGTGACACATCCCGCTGATACCGGCCCGCTACCGACTACCCCACGGCCCTGGGAGGGCGACCCAGTATCGTATCGTATCTCCAGCACTACTGTACAGTCTGTAGTTCACACCAGTATTATTTTCTGAATATGTCCACAACCCTTCATAAGCCAAGCATAGTCATATACTAATGTCGGCTGAATCCATTGATATCAACAGGTTCAGACCAACAGTCAAGTGTGTATGGGGGCCCAGGGCAGATGATTATTAAAGATTCGGCATGTCTCATTTCGTACTGCTGATCCTTTTGTTCTCCCTGAAATAAGTTGCCACCAGAGTTGGCTGTCAGTGGCCCTCTGATAGGGAAGACAGAAGTGCATGGCAGAGCGAACGCTCCTGTGTATGGGAGAGATTACAAAGATAACTGCCAGCTGAACCATCATTCAGCCAAAATCCACCAAAGGTACATGTGTGGGGGGATTCAGTAAACAAGCAACCCGTCTACAGTACATTAAATGGAAGACAGAAATGAGGGAGGGTGCCACTGCAGATGCTCTCTCTTGGTGTCTGTAATGCTGGATGCTCTGAGATGGAGCAAAAAATGAAAGACCACTGATTAGCTCTAAGCTCACAGCACAAGTCCAATATTATACCAAAAAGATCTGCTCACTCAAATCGTGCAGAGTAAATAGAGGAAGAAAAAAAAAAAACTGATAAAGGCACACAATTTGTACCTGTAATACATTTAATCCAAATTTATTGTTTTAAACAATGGGTGTGGTATAAACCCACATTTCATTTTGCCAGTGGAAACTATTTTAGATCAAGCTAAATACTAGATGTTAGGCAATAGGTTAAACTTGATGGACTTAAGTCTACCTTCAACCTTAACAACTTCATGACATTTGAATCATAGAATCGTAGAGTTGGAAGGGACCTCCTGGGCCATCTGGTCCAACCCCCTGCTCAAAGCAGGATTCGCTAAATCATCCCAGACATATATCTGTCCAGCCTCTGTTTGAAGACTTCCATGGAAGGAGAACGCACCACCTCTCGTGGCAGCCTGTTCCACTCATTGATCACCCTCACTGTCAAAAAGTTTTTCTGATATCTAATCTGTGTCTCCTCCCATTCAGTTTCATCCCATTGCTTCTAGTCTTTCCTTGTGCAAATGAGAATGAAGATGATCCTTCTGCAATGTGACAGCCCTTGAGATATTTGTAGACAGTTATTAAGTCTCCTCTCAGTCTTCTCTTTTGCAAGCTAAACATTCCCAAATCCTGCAACCTTTCCTCATAAGACAGGGTTTGCAGATAACTTTGACATACCTATACATTTGACATACCTATACATCATGGTCAGATAGGTACATTATGGTGATCGTGTGTGCCACAAGAGTTGTGCCAGCGAGATCCCCGAAGGGAGATCGGCTTACATGATAGCCAAGGCACGGCTGTCACTGCCAAGAGCAGTATCCGCACCGCCCCCGGCTGTTTAACCCACTAAATGCCTAAATAGACATTGATCATAATATTTAGGAGGCTAGGAGAGGGAGGGATCTCCCTGTCCTGTCCGATTAGCAACCCCACGACTTCATCAGGAGGGCTTTATAGTCATCATGGCATCCCAAGGTTGTAATGACGACCTCTGGGTCTGCCAGTGATGGTGGCTTGCTCAGACCATGCCAGGTTCATGGTTTTAGAGACTTTGGTCAGAGTAATACTGGCATGCAAAATACATTACAATGAGATCAGAGTAATAAACGTTAAGTTAAAAAAAGTTAATAAAAACATTGTAAAAATATATTTTTTAAAAGTCACAAAATAATAAAAATTGACAATAAAAACAATACAAAGTAACACATAGTTCAACAGTTACAGGAGGAGTGAGGGCCCTGCTTTAGTGATGAGCGAGCATGCTAGGATAAAGTGTTATCAGTGGACGCTTGTGTCATAATGGAGTATCTTCAGTGCGATCGAATACTATGCTTGAGTCGCCCCTGCTGCATGTCTCGGAGGTGCAGGACACCGAATTCTTTAAGTGACCGGCGCATATTAATGAATTAGACTTGTCTTATTCCTGCATCTCATTACAGCTGTGACACTGATGTATTTAGTACAAGCGATCAGATGATCACAGGTTTAAATCCTTTATTGTCACGCGGGGCTTAGGACAACTAAGGCAGAAATACCTGGGGCCCCTGCGGTGTCCCTTTCACTAGGGGAAACCCTGTCTGACCCTCAACCCAGGGTTTTTGCTGAAGGTGCAAATGCCTGAGCCTCCACCCTTTCCTTATCTCCTGCTCAGCCCTGCACTTAACCCTCCACCCTCCACCCAGTGAGGAGACACACCACCAAAGCTCCCACACAAATAAGACAGACAGGGAGAACTTAAACTGCACTGCGCCGCACACACACAGGAATATACAGTAATGTGAACAGGGCACAACTAAACACAAATATGGGAAGGAGAAAGGATAACGATGGATCATACGACACCAGATACGAATCTCTCTCTCTGCAACACCTCCACTCCAGACCGGAACCACTTGGTATGAAAACACAAGCTATAATCGGCGACGCCCATATGCCAGTATGACTATTTAAAGACCGTGGGCGTGACTAACCTTCCAACCTGGTCTCCAGCAGGATTAACCCCCGAGAGCCTGAAGATCAAGCCGGCGCCACTGAGGCTATAGTGGCTGGAGGTGGAACTACCTCTGCCTGCCGGACGCTGTGGTGTGAACAGCGTCCGACATGACAGTACCCCGTCTTCTACGAGGGACCCCAGGGCCCTCAAGACTCATAGGACCCGGCTTGTCCGGATGACGACGGTGAAAAGAACTGACCAGCCGATCCGCATGTATGTCTGAGGCTGGAACCCAAGACCTCTCCTTCGGACCATACCCCCGCCAGTGCACCAAATACTGAAGAGTACGGCGTAATACTCGAGAGTCCACTACCTTGGCGACCTCGAACTCTAAATCGCCATCCACCATGACTGGAGGTGGCATCGGCGTCGTGTCCACCAAGCCTACCACCTTTTTCAATAAAGCCCTGTGAAAAACGTTATGTCTTTTGTACACCGCAGGAAGTTCCAACCGATAAGCCACTGGGTTAATGATGGCAGAAATCCTAAAAGGCCCAATAAACCTTGGACCCAGTTTTAAAGATGGAATTTTGAGTTTTATGTTCTTCGTAGCTAACCACACCCATTCACCCACACACAGGTCCGGACCTGGCACGCGTCTACTGTCAGCCACCCGTTTGTACCTGGCACTCATGCTCAACAAACGCTGTTTCACCCGCCTCCAGACTGATGACAATTGGGCTCCTAGCTGATCCTCCTCCGGGACACCCCCGGAGTCACCCTGACGTAAGGTACAAAACTGAGGATGTTGACCGTACACACAAAAGTATGGAGACTCTCCTGATGACTCTTGGCGGTGATTATTTAACGCAAATTCGGCCAGAGGAAGGAAAGTAGACCACTCCTCCTGGTTGTCGGACACAAAACATCGTAAATACTGTTCTAGATTTTGGTTCATGCGCTCAGTTTGTCCATTAGACTGTGGATGAAACGCCGATGAATGTGACAACTTGATCCCCAACCTTGAGCAAAAAGCTTTCCAAAACCTCGCCACAAATTGCGTACCCCTATCAGATACTATGTCAGATGGTACTCCGTGGAGTCTGACCACCTCCTTCACAAATACCTGAGCCAACGTCTTAGCATTGGGCAAAGAAGACAACGCCACAAAATGCGCCATCTTTGAAAAACGGTCAACCACCACCAGGATGACCGTGTTCCCTGCCGAGGCTGGCAAGTCAATGATAAAATCCATGGAGATTTCTGTCCATGGCCTATTGGGTACCCCCAGAGGCTGTAGCGTGCCAGCAGGACGGGTTCGGGGTGACTTAGCCCTAGCACACGTGATGCAAGCTGCCACGTACGAGACCACGTCCTGCCGGATTTTGGGCCACCAGAAACGACGCGATACCAGCTCTAAGGTGCCCTTCACCCCTGGATGACCAGCCAGTACCGAATCGTGGTGTTCCTTCAACACCTTAAGCCGAAGATGCAGGGGTACAAATGATTTGTTGGTGGGAAGTCCTGGTGGTACCTCCTCTTGGGCCTCGGCAATCTCCGCCTCTACCTCCGTCGTGAGAGCCGAGACCACTACCCCTTTCTGGAGGATGGGTACCGGCTCTTCCCGAGGTTCTCCCCCGGAAAACACCTAGACAAAGCATCCGCCTTGGTGTTTTTAGCCCCGGGACGGTACGTCACAAGAAAATTGAAACGAGTAAAAAACAATGCCCAGCGAGCCTGCCTAGGAGACAGACGCTTGGCCGACTCCAGATAGAGCAGATTCTTATGGTCGGTGATAACTGTGACCTGGTGAGCCGCCCCCTCCAAGAAGTGTCGCCATTCCTCAAAAGCCAGGTTGATGGCCAACAACTCCCTGTTGCCGATATCATAATTCCGTTCGGCTGGCGACAGCTTCTTGGAGAAGTAGGCGCATGGATGCATCTCGCTCAAGGACGAGCCTTGAGACAGTACTGCCCCCACTCCCACCTCCGACGCATCAACCTCTACCACAAAAGGTTTAGACACGTCTGGTTGCACCAGAATGGGGGCTGAAGCAAAACTATTCTTCAGACGCTCAAATGCACGTATAGCCACCTCAGGCCAGTTCGCCAGATCGGCACCCTTTTTTGTCATGTCCGTGAGCGGTTTGGCGACAGTCGAAAAGTGTTTTATAAATTTCCTATAATAATTCGCAAACCCAAGGAACCGCTGGAGTGCTTTCAGACTCTCCGGCCTCTCCCATTGCAGCACCGCTTGCACCTTAGCGGTGTCCATTTTAAAACCGGCTGCGGACACAATATATCCCAAAAAGGGCAACTCCTGGACAAAAAATAAACATTTTTCCAGCTTAGCATAGAGCTGGTTCTCCCGGAGCAACTGTAACACCTGCCTAACATGCTCCAAATGAGTGTCCCGATCGCTAGAATAAATGAGGATATCATCCAGGTATACAATCACAAATCTCCCCAGGACATGAGCAAGTACATCATTAATAAAATGTTGGAAAACGGCAGGCGCGGTGGTCAACCCAAACGGCATAACCAGACTCTCAAAATGACCCTCAGGAGTGTTAAACGCCGTCTTCCACTCATCCCCCTGACGGACCCTTATGAGGTTATACGCCCCCCTGAGGTCCAGCTTGGAAAACCATTTCGCCCCCGCTACCTGGTTGAACAAATCCGGGATCAACGGCATTGGGTAGGGATCACGGATAGTAATCTGGTTTAACTCTCGGAAATCCAGACACGGGCGTAACCCCCCATCTTTCTTCTTAATGAAGAAAAACCCCGCGGCTACAGGCGAGGACGAAGGCTGGATGTGTCCTTTGCTCAGACTCTCCGCGATGTAGTCTTTCAGAGCTTGCCTCTCAGGACCAGAAATATTAAACATCCTGACCTTAGGTAATTTGGCCCCGGGTTTTAACCTAATCGCACAGTCATAGGCTCTATGTGGAGGCAGTTCTGAGCAACCCTTCTCAGAGAAAACATCCGCGAAATCCTGCAAAGCCTCCGGCAGGCTGGGCGTCACGGCGGACACACATGTGGCCAAGCAATTGTCTTGGCAGAAACCACTCCATTGCACTATGTCCTGAGTTTTCCAATCAATTACCGGGTTGTGCCTGGACAGCCATGGAAAACCCAGGACCATTTGAGCTGGGAGATTACGGAGGACCCTACATGTAACCGACTCAGAATGTAGGACCCCAATGTGGAGTTTCACCTCTGCCACAAACTCAGTAATCTCCCCTTGAGGGAGGGGAACAGCATTAATGGTCACCACCTGTATGGGGTGAGGAAGTTTTTCGATCTTAAACCCGGCGGTGTGTGCAAACTCCTCATCTATGAGATTGGTAGCGGAACCGCTATCCACAAACACTGATATAGGTAGCTCTCTGCCGGCGATAATAACCTTGGCAGGGAGCATACATTGAGATACCATCATGGAGGATATGCATACGCTCAGTTGGGTCTCCTCCATACCCTCTGAGCTTAACAGTTTTCCGCCGATGTGACCCTCTTAGGTAGTACCGGGCAAACGTTAACATAATGACCTCTTTTACCACAGTAGAAACATGCTCCGGGCTTCCGGAATCCCGGAGCGCGAGGCTGAACCTGTGCCACGCCAGCAATCTGCATAGGTTCAGGGGACTCATCTACTTCAACCACACCTGCACCTCTGCTTTCCCACAGAGGTAGCGTCTCCTGTGCCCCCTGGCGAAAACGGCGATCAATACGTATCACCAAACTCATGGCAGACTCCAATGATGCCGGAGTCTCATACATCAGGAGGGCTTGTTTCACCCTCCCTGATACCCCATGAATAAACTGGCTCCGCAGTGCTGGGTCATTCCACTGTGTGTCTACAGCCCAGCGGCGAAATTCCGAACAATAGTCCTCTGCCAAGCGCTCCCCCTGGCGGAGGGCGCGGATTTTAGATTCCGCTAGAGCCAGTCGGTCAGGGTCATCGTAAATGAGCCCGAGGGCAGAAAAAAATTATCGACCGAATAAAATGTAGCAGAGTCAGCTGGTAAGGAAAATGCCCATGCTTGAGGGTCACCACTCAGTAATGACAACACCAGCCCTACTCGCTGGGCCTCATTACCTGAGGAGATTGGCCGCATGCGGAAGTATAATTTGCAGGCCTCCCGAAATACGACAAATTTGCTGCGATCGCCTGAAAATCGTTCTGGCAGCGGAAACTTCGGCTCTGCACCGATACCTGCAGATGCCGTTTGCACCTTTGCTACTACCAGGCCCTGCTGCTGAACTGCCCCTTTCAACTCGGAGACCTGTAAGGACAGCGCCGCCAACTGGCGGGTTATGGAATCCATGGGATCCATGGACTCCTGAAAAAATGTGGGCCGATTATAATGTCACGCGGGGCTTAGGACAACTAAGGCAGAAATACCCGGGGCCCCTGCGGTGTCCCTTTCACTAGGGGAAACCCTGTCTGACCCTCAACCCAGGGTTTTTGCTGAAGGTGCAAATGCCTGAGCCTCCACCCTTTCCTTATCTCCTGCTCAGCCCTGCACTTAACCCTCCACCCTCCACCCAGTGAGGAGACACACCACCAAAGCTCCCACACAAATAAGACAGACAGGGAGAACTTAAACTGCACTGCGCCGCACACACACAGGAATATACAGTAATGTGAACAGGGCACAACTAAACACAAATATGGGAAGGAGAAAGGATAACGACGGATCATACGACACCAGATACGAATCTCTCTCTCTGCAACACCTCCACTCCAGACCGGAACCACTTGGTATGAAAACACAAGCTATAATCGGCGACGCCCATATACCAGTATGACTATTTAAAGACCGTGGGCGTGACTAACCTTCCAACCTGGTCTCCAGCAGGATTAACCCCCGAGAGCCTGAAGATCAAGCCGGCGCCACTGAGGCTATAGTGGCTGGAGGTGGAACTACCTCTGCCTGCCGGACGCTGTGGTGTGAACAGCGTCCGACATGACATTTATGGGGACTAGTAACAAATATAGTGAAAAGTAAAAAACAAAACTTTTAAAAATATATTAAAAAAACATAAAAGTTCAAATCACCTACCTTTTCACACAATAAAAATTAAGAAATAAAAAAAAATACACATATTTGAAATTGCTGTGTTTCTAAAACTCTGATTTATCAAAATGTAAAATAAATTAATCCGATTGGCAAACAGCATTAAAAAAATAAAAAAAAATGTATCACAAAATATCATTAAGCCCTCACCCAGCTCTAAATATGGCTCTCAGAAAATAGAGTCACAATCACATTTTAATAAAAAAAAAAAAAAAAGATTCACCATTTAAATAAACAAAACTGTTTATGTTTGGTATCTGCGTAATCCTATTGGCCTGAAGAAATCATATTGTCAGGTCATTTTTTTTACCATAATATGAACAGTGTAAGCAAAAAATAATATTTGAGAATTACCTTTTTTTTTGCTATTTCCCAACATTTTTCCTCTTTCAAGTATCACAATATAATTGGTGGTGTCATTTAAAACTACAACTCATCACCCAAAAAACAACCTCAAGCACAGCAGTGTTGTCTGAAAGATAAGGTGGTTATGGCTTTTAGGGTCCTGTCACACCAAACGACCTGGTGCATCGCTACATGAATGCTGGTGAGCTGCCAAACAGGCAGACACACCAGCGATCAGGACCAGCGAAGACACTGGTATCCAAGGTAAATATCGGGTAACAAAGCGAGCGCGTCGCTTAGTTACCCGCTGTGTACCTTGGATACCAGCGTGCTCACACTGAGCTGGTATCCAACGTAAATATCGGGTAACTAAGCGCGCGGCCCTTAGTTACCCGCTGTTTACCTTGGATACCAGCTCCCAGCGCGAGCACACTGGTATCCAAGGTACACAGCGGGTAACTAAGCCCCGCACGCGCTTAGTTACCCGATACAGCGCTGGGAGCTCGCTGATCGTTGGTCTCCCACTGCCACATGCAGCGATGCGTGTTGGCCAGCGAGAGACCAACAGTCAAAAAATGGCCCAGGTCATTCCTGCACAATCAGCGATACCCGGCAAGGGGGCCGGTCGCTGATGCGTGCCACACACAGCAAGATCGCTAGCGGGTCACAAAATCAGCGATCTCGCTATGTGTGACGGTCCCTTTAGAATAAGGAAAGGAAAAAAGTGAAAGTTCAAAAAAAAAAAAATTGCCCAGTCTTTAACCTCTTCGTAAGAGCGACAATTTTAATTACAATGACCAGACCAAATTTTACAGTTTTGACCAGTCTCAATTTATAAGAAAGAAATTTTGGCGAGTCCCAAAAATAGATAAAATCCTCAAATTTATTTGAAATATTTTAAAAGATCATATAGGTAGGGGATAAGTTTTGGCTTAAAAAGAGGAAAACCTTCATCAGGTAAAATTATACTGCAATAGTGTGTGCTACAGAAATCCAAAAAGCCATTACTATCCACTTTTTTGAAAAAAGGTTTTTGTCACTATGCAACAGTCTTTGTGGCTAACTTCAAGGTCTAGAAAATGATTATATTTTTGTCTAAATTTGCAGTAAAAGTAATCCTCCATTCATTTGCGCTTAGTTCCCATGCTTGTTCTGTTGACCACTTCCACAGGATCACTAAATCATCTATGTAGCGTTTATAGAGCCAAATTTTTTCTTTGAAAAAAGGCTTGGATAATGCAGATAGGGACTCAAATCGTCTCATAAAGAGATTAGCAAAACTCGGGGCGACCCGCGTCCCCATCACGGTCCCGGGCCTCTGTCAATAGAGTGAATCCTTAAAGGCAAACAAATCATGCTTTAAAATAAATTGCAAACCCCTTGATAAAAACTCCATCAGGATGGCATTCATATGTTTTCATGGAGGTAAAATTTCTTTGGTATGATTTGTGTTTATTTGTGAAAAAAATGGAAATTTGGAGAAAATTTGAAAAATTTAGCAATTTTCAAACTTTGAATTTCCATGCCCTTCAATCAAAAAGATATGTCACATGAAATAGTTAATAAATAACATTTCCCACATGTCTATTTTACATCAGCACAATTTTGGAACCAACTTTTTTTTGTTAAGAAGTTATAAGGGTTCAAAATTGACCAGCAATTTTTTATTTTTCCAACAAAATTTACAAAACCATTTGAAGTCACTTTGAGGGGTCTGTATGACAGAAAATACCCAAAAGTGATTACATTCTAAAAACAGCACCCCTCAAGGTGCTCAAAACCACATTCAAGAAGTTTATTAACCCTTCAGGTGCTTCACAGGTATTTTTTGAAAAAAAAAAAATTACACTCAATTTTTTTTCACAAAAAATTGAATTAAGATCCAATTTTTTTTATTTTTACAAGGGTAAAAAGAAAAAAAATGGACCCCAAAACTTGTGTAATTTCTCCTGAGCATGCAGATACCCCATATGAGGGAGAAAACCACTATTTGGGCACACCGCAGAGCTCGGAAGGGAAGGCGCGCCATTTGACTTTTTGAATGCAAAATTTGCTGGAACAATTGGTGGACACCATGTCATGATTGGAGAGCCTCTGATGTGCCTAAACAGTAAAAATCCCCAAATAGTGACACCATTTTAGAAACTAGACCACTCAGGGAACTGATCTAGGTGTGGTGAGCACATTAAACCCTCAGGTGCAATTTCTCCTGAGTATGCAGATATCCCATAGGTGGGGGAATACTGCTTTTGAGGCACGGTGCAAAGCTCAGAAAGGAAGAGGCTCCACATTGGAGTTCAGATTTTGCTGGAATGGTTTGAGGGTGTCTTGTCACATTGGCAGAGCCCGTGAGGTGCCAGAACAGAAACCCCCTATGAATTCATCTAGGGGTGCAGTGATCATATTGACACCACATATGCCTCAGAGTTTTATACCACTGAGCGGTGAAGAAAGAATAAATTACATTTTTACCACTAAAATATTGTTTTAGCCCCAAGTTTTTATTTTTTCTAAGGGCTAATAGTTTTTTTTACAACTGAGCTTCATTTTTTTCTGAGTGCACCTTACATGTAATCGGGAAATATTTTTCAAGCCCAGTGCAAAGCTCAGAGGGCAAGGAGCGCCAGATTTTACTGTTAAGGTTTGCAGGTGCCATAACCCACTGGGAGAGCCCATGAGGTGCCAAAACAGCAGAAACCCCACAAGTGACCCCATTTTACAAACTACACCTCTCAATGAATTCATCTAGTGGTGTAGTGATTATATTGACACTATGGGTGTATCACAGAATTTTATACCATTGGGCAATGAAGAAAAACTAACTACATTTTTACCACCTAAATTTTGTTTTAACCCCAGATTTTATATTTTCGCACAAAAAGTGGGTAAAAATGGCACCATAATGTGTACCACAATTTCTACTGAACATGGCAATACCTCATATGTGGCTGTACAGTACTGCTTAGCCATACGGAGAGATTCGGGAGGAACGGAGCACAGATTTTCCCAGAACAGTTTGTGAACTCCACATACAGAGCCACTAATTGCTAGAAGAGCAGAATCCCCCCTCAAGTGACCCCATTTGGGAAACTATACCCCTCGGGGAATTTATCTACAGATGTAGTGTTGATTTTGACTCCATGGGTATTTTCCAGAAACAAGCAGCAATGAATGTTGCAGAGTAAAAATTGCAAACTGCCCATGTAGTGACCAGTATGTTGTAGTAACCAGTACGTTTCAGTCACCAGTACGTTATGCCCAGCCCGTGCTTCTGGAGGCATGCACCCGTAAATTAGGCAGGCTCTCATCGCTTCAGAAATGCCAAATAAGGACGCAATATGTGGTTAAGGTACACTGTGGGGCTCAGAAGAGAGGGGGCAGTTGGATTTGGGAGGCGGGTGAGGAGCCATTTGGCTTTTCCAGAGCCTTTGTGCTACCAGTAACGTGGAAGCCTATATTTCCACTAACAGATGACAGACCTGAGTGGGGGCTTGCTTTTTTGTGGATTTATCAGGTTCCTGACAGCGCCGGCATGCAGCCTCCGCTGAGCAGGGACTCACCAGTGCTGTAGGGGTCCCGGGAACAGTAACAGCTGGAGAGTACAGACGCACAGGACCTGCACGCTGAAGTATTAGCAAGCAGGCACGGGACCTACGGTCACGTGACCACAAGGGGGCGGGGCTTAGCGTTCTGCTTACTGAAATGCAAGAACACTCAGTCGGGCAAACCAGAGATCATACACAATACAGGCGAACAAG
The DNA here is from genome assembly GCF_039654945.1 of Dendrobates tinctorius. Classification (NCBI taxonomy): domain Eukaryota; kingdom Metazoa; phylum Chordata; class Amphibia; order Anura; family Dendrobatidae; genus Dendrobates; species Dendrobates tinctorius. The sequence continues at coordinate 14,918,523 of NW_027361827.1, forward strand.
GTACAGGAGGGACAAGCAGATGGGAGGTCAGACGAAGCCAAAGGTCATACACAAGAGGGCGGTGCGGTACCAAAGGGACGAGCAGAGAGCAGTCGAGTCACAAGCAGAGAGTCATACACGAGAGGACAGTGCGGTACAAGGGGGTCAGGCAGAACTCGTAACAGGGACAGAACCAGATCACAACCAAACAAGAAACAAGTTATCAGGCACAAGGCACACGTATACAAGAGGTCACTTAACTCAGCCGAGGGCAGGAGTATAAGTGACACCGGATCTAGGTCCAGTGAGCATTAAATAGCCTCCTTCTGCCAGAGAGAGGCAGCACAATTAACCCATAGTCTAACCAGGACGGGCCAAAGCGAAATCCTGTCCTGGATAATGACAGGATTGAGTTGAAGCTTTTATTTGGAACATTTTACATAACATTTGGGATCACATTTGTACGGTGCTCTACGCTGAGCACTTACTTTGGGGTTTCCGAGTGACGTCATTCAGATGATACCCTTGAGGGATCCATTCACTATAATGAGGCAGCAGAGTTACGCTGGACTCCGTCTGGCCTCTGTTCAGCGATGTCCTACTTTTAAGAAGTGCACAGAAGTGTGGCCGAATGCACTTTTATGCAATCCTAAAAAGACAGACACTGCCGGATCACAGGTCAGTTGGCGCCCACAGTGCCTCCATCTGCCTCATTTAGGGATTCTTCCACCAGAGGTTCCGTCTGAATCACCCATTTCAGATTTACACGGAAACCTTGGTGTAAGAGATCAGCGTAGTGTGCAGGATAAGTGTGCCGAGTCTTACTGCGATCTTTGGAAGGCAGAATGAAAAATAAAATCAACAGCAGGTGAAGAATTGGTTTTATTTACACTACCGTTCAAAAGTTTGGGGTTACCCAGACAATTGTGTTTTCCATGAAAACTTATACTTTTATTAATCAAATGAGCTGCCAAATGAATTTAAAATCTAGTCCAGACATTGACAAGGTTCAAAAAGGAGATTTTTATTTGAAATAATAATTTTCTCCTTCAAACTTTGCTTTTGTCAAAGAATTCTCCCTTTGCAGCAATTACAGCATTGAAGACCTTTGGCATTCTAGCAGTAAATTTGCTGAGGTAATCTGGAGAAATTTCACCCCATGCTTCCAGAAGCCCATCCCACAAGTTGGCTTGGCTTGATGGGCACTTTTTGCATACCATACGGTCAAGCTGATCCCACAACAGCTAAGTGGGCTTGAGATCTGGTGACTACGCTGGCCACTCCATTACAGATACAATACCAGCTACCTGCTTCTTCCCTAAATAGTTCTTGCATAATTTGAAGGTGTGATTTGGGTCATTATCCTGTTGTAGGATGAAATGGGCTGCAATCAAGCGCTGTCCACAGGGTATGGCATGGCGCTGAAAAATGTGATAGCCTTCCTTATACAATATCCCTTTTACCTTGTACAAATCTCCCACTTTACCAGCACCAAAGCAACCCTAGACCATAACATTACCTCCACCATGCTTGTGATCCAAACACCTTAAACTTAGATTCGTCTGTCCATAACACTTTTTTCAATCTTCCTCTGTCCAATGTCTGTGTTCTTTTGCCCATATTAATCTTTTCCTTTTATTAGCCCAGTCTCAGATATGGCTTTTTCTTTGCCACTCTGCCATGAAGGCCAGCATCCCGGAGTCACCTCTTCACTGTAGATGTTGACACTGGCATTTTGCGTTTACTATTTAACCCCTTCATAACCCAGCCTATTTTGACCTTAATGACATGGCCATTTTTTACAATCCTGACCAGTGTCCTTTTATGAGGTAATAACTCAGGAACGCTTAAACGCATCCTAGCGATTCTGACAATGTTTTTCCGTGACATATTGGGCTTCATGTTAGTGGTAAATTTAGGTCGATAATTTTTGCGTTTATTTGTGGAAAAAAAAAAAGGAAATTTGGCGAAAATTCTGCAACTTTCAAATTTTGAATTTTTATTCTGTAAACTAGAGAGTTATGTGACCCAAAATAGTTAATAAATAACATTTCCCACATGTCTACTTTACATCAGCACAACTTTGGAAACAAAATTTTTTTGGTTAGGAAGTTATAAGGGTTAAATTTGACCAGTCATTTCTCATTTTACAACAAAATTTACAAAACCATTTTTTTTTTTTTAGGGACCACCTCACATTTGAAGTCACTTTGAGGGGTCTATATGGCAGAAAATACCCAAGTGACACCATTCTAAAAACTGCACCACTCAAGCTACTCAAAACTACATTCAAAAAGATTATTAACCCTTCAAGTGCTTCACAGGAACTAAAGCAACGTGGAAGGAAAAAATGGACATTTTAATTTTTCCAACAAAAATTTTCTTTTAGCATCAATTTTTTCATTTTCACATTGGCAACAGGATAAAATGGATCCTAAAATTTGTTGGGCAATTTCTCCTGAGTGCACCGATACCTCATATGTGGTCATAAACCACTGTTTGGGCACACGGCAGGGCTCTAAAGGGAAGGAGCGCCATTTGACTTTTTGAATGGAAAATTAGCTCCAGTCGTTAGCGGACACCATGTCGCGTATGGAGAGCCCCTGATGTGCCTAAACATTGGAGCTCCCCCACAAGTAACCCCATTTTAGAAACTAGACCCCCCAAGGAACTTATCTAGATGTGTGGTGAGCATTCTGAACCCCCAAGTGCTTCACAGAAGTTTATAATGCCGTGAAAATAAAAAATCATTTTCTTTCCTCAAAAAATGATATTTTAGCCCGCAATGTTTTATTTTCACAAGGGTAACAGTAGTAATTGGACCCCAAAAGTTGTTGTCCAGTTTGTCCTGAGTACGCTGGTAACCCATATGTGGGGGGAAGGGAAGTAGTGAGGTTTTGAAATGCCGACTTTGATGGAATGGTCTGCAGGCGTCATGTTACATTTGCAGAGCTCCTGATGTACCTAAACAGTAGAAACCCTCCACAAGTGACCCCATTTTGGAAACTAGACCACCCCCCAAGGAACTTTCCTAGATGTGTGGTGAGCACTTTGAACCCCAAGTGCTTCACAAAAGTTTATAACGCAGAGCCGTGAAAATAAAAAATTTTTTCCACAAAAATGATTTTTTAGCCCCCAATTTTTTATTTTCCCAAGGGCAACGGGAGAAATTAGATCCCGAGTCTTTGTGTAATTTTTCCTGAGTACGCTGATACGCCATATGTTGGGGTAAACCACTGTTTGGGAACACGTCGGGGCTTGGAAAGGAGGGAGGGAGCACCGTTTGACATTTTGAACGCAAAATTGGCTGGAATCAATGGTGGCGCCATGTTGCGTTTGGAGACCCCCTGATGTGCCTAAACAGTGGTAACCCCTCAATTCTAACTTCAACCCTAACACACCCCTAACCCCAATACACTCCTAACCCTAATCCCAACCCACCTCTAACACTAATCTTGACCCTAATTCCAACCCTAATCATAACTCTAACCCTAACAGAAAAATACAAATATTTTCTTATTTGTCCCTACCTATGGGGGTAATAAAGGGGGGTTATTTACTTTTTTTTATTTTGATCATTGTGATAGGGTTTATCACAGTGCTCAAAATGTCCCTGAATGAATGAATCTGCCAGCCAGCAGATTCCGCGGGCGCACTGCACATGCGCCCACCATTTTGGAAGATGGTGGCGCCCATGATCGATGACGGAGGGACACCAGGAGTTGGGAGGTACAGGAGGGGCAGATGCTGATGGGGGCGGCAGATCGCCGCCGTCAGTCAGTGGGGGGGTCAGATTACTGTCTTCAGCCATGGCCGATGATATTTCAGCACCGGCCATGGCTGGATTGTAATATTTCACCAAGTTTCATTGGTGAAATATTACAATCGCTCTGATTGGCTGCTTCACTTTCAACAGCCAATCAGAGCGATCGTAGCCATGGGGGGGGGGCAAAGCCACCCCCCTGGGGTGAAGCACAACTCTTCCTGTATCTGCGGGTCGGGTGACCTTTCAGTGACCCGGTCACCCGACCCGCAGGAACACGATTTATATCATGACCCCTACGTCGGCGTCATGGGTCGGGAAGGGGTTAATGAAGCTGCCAAGTGGGAACTTGTGATGGGTCAATCTACAGACTCTAATGTACTTGTCTTGTTGCTCAGTTGTGCAGCAGGGCCTCCCACTTCTCTTTCTACTCTGGTTAGAGCCTGTTTGTGCTCTTCTCTGAAGGGAATAGTACACACCGTTGTAGGAAATCTTTAGTTTCTTTGCAATTTTTCGCATGGAACAGCCTTTATATCTAATAAAAGAATAGACTGTCGAGTTTCACATAAAAGTTTTTTTTTCTGGCCATTTAGAGAGTTTAATGGAACCAACAAATGTAATGCTCCAGATTCTCAACTAGCTCAAAAGGAAGGGCAGCAGATTCTCAACTAGCTCAAAGGAAGGTCAGGTTTATAGCTTCTCTAATCAGTCAAACTGTTTTCAGCTGTGCTAACATACTTGCACAAAGGTTTTCAAGGGTATTCTAACAATCCATTAGCCTTCTTACAGTTAGCAAACACAAAGTACCATAAGAACACTGGAGTGATGGTTGTTGGAAATGGGCCTCTATACACCTATGAAGATATTGCATTACAAATCAGACGTTTGCAGCTAGAATAGTCATTTACCACATTAACAATGTATAGAGTGTATTTCTGAATCATTTAATGTTAGCTTCATTGGAAAAAACTGTGCTTGTCTTTAAAAAATAAGGAAATTTCTAAGTGACCCTTAACCTTTGAACGGTAGTGTATTTTTTACGAAGTTCCTCGTGTAGTATAAGTGATTAGGCGACTATTCTTCGGGTCGGTGCTATTACAGCAACACCAGATTTATATCAGGTTTTTATGCTTGGCGGTTGTCACACACTAAAAGACGCTTTCTATTGTATAAAATAGTTTTTGCATCGTCACATTTTGAGAGCTATCATTTTTCCATATTTTAGCCCACAGTCATGCGAGGGCTTGCTTTTTTCGAGACGAGTTGATGGCTTTATTGGTACCATTTTTAGTCACATGACATTTTTTGATTGCCTTCTATTCTGATTTTTGTGAGGCAGAATGAACAAAAACCAACAATTCAGGAATTTCTTTGATGGTGGGGAGGGGGGTTATGCCGTTCCATGTGTGGTAAAATTGATAAGGCAGTTTTATTTTTTGGGTCGTTACGATTACAATGATACCTTATTTATATTGTTTGTGTGTTTTAGTGCTTTTATACAATAAAAACTATTTTATAGAAAAAAAATTCTTTGCATCGATTTTTTTCTGAGAGCTATAACTTTATTTTTCCGCTGATGGAGCTATAGGATGGCTTGTTTTTTGTGGGACAAAGTGACATTTTCAGCGGTGCCATGTTTATTTATATCTGTCCTTTTGATAGCATTTTATTTCACTTTTTGTTCGGTGGTACAAAGCATTATTTTTTGCCTTGTTTTTTATTTTTTATGGTGTTCACTAAAGGGGTTAACTAGTGGGACAGTTTTATAGGTCGGGTCATTGCGGATGTGGTAATACCACGTATGTGTACTTTTATTTCATTTTTTTATTCAAATATTTATTTTGAGATAAAAAAAAAATCAAAAGATATTGTATTATTTTTGCAGGCTAATCGCTTCTGCAGAACGGAGACTAAGCAGCATCTCCGTGCTGCAGAAACTGTCAGCTCTGCACTGACAGACTTACTGACCATGCACTGCCGCGGGGTCTCCGAACCAAAGGCAGAGGGGCTGTCAGCCCTCCGCCTGCTCCCAGAATCCTGCGATCGCGTTCGAACGTAGCATTTTGGGGGTTAAAGTGGTGGGAGTGGTCTGTCCATGGTCAAATAGGCCCAGGGCACAATGACAGAATATTATGTGCAATGTCAGAAAGGGGTTAATGTAAAGTGGAATGAAACTTTTTTTTTTTTTACTTTTTCCTTTAAAATGTTGTCTTAGCCTCAACTTTGTCAAGAAATAGCACGAGAAAATGGACCTCACAACTTACCTTTTTTCTTCTGAGCGTGCCGATACCCCACAGGTCAGAGACCACTGTTTGGACAAACGGCAGGGCTCGGAAAGGAAGGACTACAATTTGAAGTTTGGAACACAAATATGGCTGAAATAGATTGCAGACATCATGTTGCATTTGCAGGGCCTCCAAGGTGTCTAAATTGCAGAAAGACCCCATTTTGAAAACTACCGTACACCATTAACACCTTAACCCCCAGAGCTTTTTTCAGCTTTGCGTTTTCCTTTTTCGCTCCCCTTCTTCCCAGAGCCATAACTTTTTTATTTTTCCATCAATATGGCCATGTGAGGGCGTTTTTTTGCAGGATGAGTTGTACTTTTGAACAACACCATTGGTTTTTACCATGTGGTGTACTAAATAACGGGAAAAATGTGCAGTCCCACATTTGTTTTTTGTTTGGCTTTTTACTAGGTTCACTAAATGCTAAAAACTGACCTGCCATTATGATTTTCCAGGTCATTACATGGTTCATAGACGCCAAACATGTCTAGGTTCTTTTTTATCTAAGTGGTAAAAAAAATTCCAAACTTTAGAGAAAAAAAAAAAAAATTGCGCCATTTTCCGAAACCAATAGCGTCTCCATTTTTCGTGATCTCTGGTTGGGTGAGGGCTTATTTTTTGCGTGCCAAGCTGACATTTTTAATGATACCATTTTGGTGCAGATACGATCTTTTGATCACCAGTTATTGCATTTTTTTCTCGCTATGCCGTTTAGCGATTAGGTTAATCCTTTTTTTTTTTATTATTGATAGATTGGACGATTCTAAATGAGGCGATACCAAATGTGTGTATGTCTGATTTTATTTTTACTATTTTGAATGGGGCGAAAGGGGGGTGATTTGAACGTTTATATTTTTTAAATATTTTTAAAAACATTTTCTTTAACTATTGGCATGCTTCAATAGTCTCCATGGGAGAGTAGAAGCTGCCATAATCCGATTGGCTCTGCTACATAGAGGTGATGATCAGATCGCCTCTATATAGCAGATTTACTCACTTGCTGTGAGCGCTGACCTGGAGACGTGCTGCTGAAATCAACTCATGTAAATGTGACCTAAATGTTTGGGGCCCCCTTAACTTAAACCTTGAAGCTAGAGCCTCTTGTTGATTAAAAACAGTCAGCAAACCCAAGTACTATGCAAAATGCTTAAATAAATACACAGAAGTCCTGGAACAGCCAAGGTTCAGCCACCACATAATTCTGTGTTCGAAGCATACAATCTCTGATCATTGCATTTCCGTACAGAGTTGGTCCTGGAGACTAAGGGCCCCGTCACACATAGCGACGTACCAGCGATCCTGACAACGATATGACCTTGTCAGGATCGCTGGTGTGTCGCTACATGATCGCTGGTGAGCTGCCGAACAGGCTGCTTCACCAGTGATCAGCACCAGCGACACGAGGGTAACAAGTGACGCATGTCGCTTAGTTACCCACTGTGTACCTTAGATACCAGCGCGCTGGTGCAGGGAGCTGGTAACCAAGGTACACATCGGGTTTCTAAGCAACGGGTGGCACTTAGAAACCTGATGTGTACCTTGGTTACCAGCTCCCTGAACCAGCGCGCTGTGTTATGATTGGGTCACCGAGGAGGAACGCAAGACCAAGCTAAGCCACAGAAAACCAGAGAGGTTGGTAACTAAGCGGATTGCAGACCCCTGATCCTATCCACACAACTAGCAGTAGCCGTGGAGCGTACCTACGATGATCCTAGACACCTCGACACAGTCGGAGAACTAAATAAACAAAAAGCACAAATATCCTGAAATAAAAAGTAAAAAATAAACTGCAAATAATGCATGAAGATAATAATAATAATAATAATAATAATAATAATAATAATAAAGGGTATTTAGTAAACATAATTTTGATCAAAATAATGTACAAGCCATCCCGCCACGTCACGGCAACCCTTGTGGGATAACTAAATAAGCCTAAAACAAGAAAGGGGAAATCTAAACTGCCCCAGAGCAGACCCCAAAGAAATAGATAGCCGCCAAACATATATTGTCGGTGAGACAAGATGAAAACACAAACGCAGGTAGGAAAATAGACTGAGCAAACGATGGGGCCCACCCTAACTAGACAGGACAGGAAAGGAAAGACTGTCTGCAATCACGCAAAAAACCCTGCAAAAAATGCCCAACACATCTGATAGAAAAATACTGAAGTCACTAGACTTTGCCCACTACATCAGCACTCTATATTCGGAAATCAGAGCAAAAAGAGGCCAATCTAAGAAGGGACAAAAACAAACTGGCACAAGCAGTAACATAAGGAAGGAAATTCAGCACAGCCCCAGCCGCAGCTGGCTGACCACACAAAACTGAAATAGAAAAAAACCAGATCAAATGTGAACAATAGCAAAAGAACACTTAGCTGAGCATGCAGGGACTGAGCTGGAAACCAAGACCTCAGGAGGCAGGAAAAAAAAAATCACCAGCAGGGATAGAGGGAGTCGGCTGTCTTAAATCCAGTCAGAAACTCCAGATCTCCAGTCATCCTCCTCATTATCAGGTGGCAGGCCTCTGTTAATTAGATCAGCTCCATTACCTCCAGTAACCACCAGAGGGAGCCCAGAGAGAGAACTCGCGACCCCTCTGTCAATATAACCAGCTCCACTACCTTCTCTAGTAACCAGAGGTAGGCCAGAAAGCGAATTCACAACAGCGCTGGTAACTAAGGTACACATCGGGTTTCTAAGCGCTGCTTAGAAACCCGATGTGTACCTTAGTTACCAGCGCCAGCTTGCTGATCGCTGGTCTCCCGCCTGTCACACGCAGCGATGCGTGCTGGCCAGCGGGAGACCAGCGATCAAAAAAATGTCCAGGCCATTCCAGGACGATCAGCGATACCCGGCAGGGGGGCCGGTTGCTGGCAAGTCTCACACACAGCGATCTCGCTGGTGAGATCGCTGTTGCGTCACAAAACTTGTGACTCAGCAGCGATCTCGCTAGCGAGATCGCTGTGTGTGACGGGGGCTTTACTTTGTAAGAGGGCGTAATCTTTAATCTGATACTTCCAGTATTACTACATGATGGGAACTGACAGTGGTCAGCATAAACGAATATACCGCTTTCGAAAAGTAAGATTTTAATCGATATCTCACTGAATATAAGAAACATTTCACAAATTTTGACAAGTCTGAGCTTCATAGAATATTTTGGTAACCCATACCATGAATGTAAAGTTAATATAATTTTCATTACAAAGTGTTAAATTTTACATCAACTCATTTTTGTAAAACTAAATACACTCTACATCAAAAACAACTACATCTAGTATTTTGTCTGATCTCCAGGTTTTCTAGGCATGGAATGAACAAGTTGGCGACATATTGCAACATTTTTTTCCATTCTTCAAGAACGACTTCTTTTGGAGCCTAGATGCTGGATGGAGAGTGATGGTCAACTTGTCTCTTCAGAATTCCCCATAGGTGTTCAATTGGGTTCAGATCAGGAGACACTTGGCCACTGAATCACTTTCAAACTGTTCTTCAGAAATAAACAAAATGTGTGTTATGGATTGTTATGTTGGAAAAGTGCACTCAACATTGAAATTACAAGAAGGAAAGGTTGTGGAATTATGGAAATCACAGGATCTATAGCAGGGGTCCCCAACCTGTAGCTTGGAGCCAGATGTGGCTCGCGACTGTCTGCCAGCTTGGTGCGTTAGCTCCAGGTCTAGCAAACAGGTACATTGCCTTGCGAAAGTATTCGGCCCGCTGGAACTTTTCAACCTTTTCCCACATATCATGCTTCAAACAAAGATACAAAATGTAAATTTTTGGTGAAGAATCAACAAGTGGGACACAACTGTGAAGTTGAACGAAATTTATTGATTTTACATTTTTGTGAAAATTCAAAAACTGAAAAGTGGGGCGTGCAATATTATTCGGCCTCTTTAACTTAATACTTTGTTGCGCCACCTTTTATTGCGATTACAGCTGCAAGTCGCTTGGGGTATGTCTCTATCAGTTTTGTACATCGAGAGACTGAAATTCTTGCCCATTATTCCTTGGCAAACAGCTCGAGCTCAGTGAGGTTTGATGAAGATAGTTTGTGAACAGCAGTTCTCAGCTCTTTCCACAGATTGGATTCAGGTCTGGACTTTGACTTGACCATTCTAACACCTGGATACGTTTATTTGTGAACCATTCCATTGTAGATTTTGCTTTATGTTTGGGATCATTGTCTTGTTGGAAGACAAATCTCCGTCCCAGTCTCAGGTCTTTTGCAGACTCCCAACAGGTTTTCTTCAAGAATGGTCCTGAATTTGGCTCCATCCATCTTCCCATCAATTTTAACCATCTTCCCATTCCCTGCTGAAGAAAAGTAGGCCCAAGCCATGATGCTGCCTTCACCATGTTTGACAGTGGGGATGGTGTGTTCAGGGTGATGAGCTGTGTTGCCTTTACGCCAAACATATCGTTTGGCATTGTTGCCAAAAAGTTCGATTTTGGTTTCATCTGACCAGAGCACCTTCTTCCACATGTTTGGTGTGTCTCCCAGGTGGCTTGTTGCAAACTTTAAACGACACTTCTTATGGATATCTTTGAGAAAAGGCTTTCTTCTTGCCACTCTTCTATAAAGGCCAGATTTGTGCAGTGTACGACTGATTGTTGTCCTATGGACAGACTGTCCCACCTCAGCTGTAGATCTCTGCAGTTCATCCAGAGTGATCATGGGCCTCTTGGCTGCATCTCTGATCAGTCTTCTCCTTGTTTGAGATGAAAGTTTAGAGGGATGGCCGGATCTTGGTAGATTTGCAGTGGTATGATACTCCTTCCATTTCAATATGATCACTTGCACAGTGCTCCTTGGGATGTTTAAAGTTTTGGAATTCATTTTGTATCCAAATCCAACTTTAAACTTCTCCACAAGAGTATCACGGACCTGCCTATTGTGTTCCTTGGTCTTCATGATGCTCTCTGTGCTTCAAACAGAACCCTGAGACTATCACAGAGCAGGTGCATTTATACGGAGACTTGATTACACACAGGTGAATTATATTTATCATCATTAGTCATTTATGACAACATTGGATCATTCAGAGATCCACAATGAACTTCGAGTGAGTTTGCTGCATTGAAATTAAAGGGGCCGAATAATATTGCACGCCCCACTTTTCAGTTTTTGAATTTCCACAAAAATGTAAAACCACCAATAAATTTCATTCAACTTCTCATTTGTGTCCCACTTGTTGTTGATGCTTCACCAAAAATTTACATTTGGTATCTTTATGTTTGAAGCATGATATGTGGGAAAAGGTTGAAGAGTTCCAGGGGGCCGAATACTTTCACAAGGCACTGTATGAAGAGTACATCTCAAAATGGTGAATTTTGTGAGTAGCCCTGCACAGAAGAGCACATCTGGATGCACATATAATGTTTTGGGGTTTAGAGATGTTTTAGGTATGGTACGTTGGAGGATGATACTACCTGGTAGAGGAGGTTCTTGAAGCTGAATGCGACAGTGTGTTGGGAGTCCTTGATGGGAGAATACGGAATTGGGGTATGGTGGGAACAACCCCTGGATCTCAGTGTACTGCTTTGGAGTGACTTATGTGGAAACGCATTGGTTATCATTATACCTGTAATGGGGGCTTTGGTTGACACTACTTTGAGGGGGGTGGGAGCTGGATGTGGCTCGCGACCCTCTCTCTAACCTGACTGTGGCTCTCAAGGTCAGAAAGGTTGGGTACCACTGATCTATACATGATAACGATGAAGAAATGGAAATAAAATTTCACCTAAGTATCCCAGGAGCAGTTTTACAACAAAACAACAACAACAAGGCAGCATGTTGCTCATGCTACTGTGAAAAGCCTGTGTAGCCTAAACATGCTACCATGGCCTGCAGCATCTCCAGATTTGTCTTGTATCGAGCATCTCTCAGTCATCATGGGTCGGCAAATTGCAGACGGAGCTGCCAGCAGCAGATCTTGAAATATCCTTTGCCAAGATTCTTGCCCCTTTTACCATAGAAAAAAAACAAACAAAAAAAACAAAATTATAGGATAATGCCCTGTAATATTTTATTTAATAAAATGTCCTTAAATAAATTTATTTTGTAGCACCAAGACAAATACAGTGCTGAGGTTGCTGTTACGGACAACCTGCTGTCTGGGAGTCCTGTGGTTCACGCAGAGTAAAATCATTGGCTGCAGTTTCTTCACCTGCAAAGATGGAGATATAGGAAAGAGAAACAGGAGATACTGAGGAGTCGGTCTGGATGCTGAGATCCCCAGCCGATGCTGGAACTGGTAAAGAGTCATTGGAAGGTAGGACCTGTGGTAGAGCGTGTGGTGTAAATAAAGCTGCCGGCCTCCTATTTTTGAAGAATCGTGGAGAGGCATGTTCTCTATTGATTTGCACCCGCATATCTGCTTTGTGCACAGTACGAATGTGCTTCTTCATGTTACTTGGATGTCTGCATCCCTTCCCGCAGATCTGCAATAACAAATTGGCAAGCAAATTTTATATAACAACCATTGACGTCACGCCAGGTCTACAAATTAGGAACAGTCAGGGATGCCAGCAGGTAGGAGTAAACCCACAGGCCTCTGATCAGCAGCCACAGTACAGTAGGGATGATCAAAAGAATTCATAGAACAATGGTCCAAGAGTCATGTTGGTAGTCCAGAGCCCTCCAAACCTCCTTCTAAAAGCCAACATCCCAGTGGCCTCTTGTTGTAGGCCCAGTGAAATGACAATGGATTATCTATGTGGCCACTGGACTGGAATCGAAAACGGAATACGGAAAATATTCAGACCCCTTTAAATGTTTCACTCTGTTTCATTGCAGCCATTTGGCAAATTCAAAAAAGTTCATTTTTTCTCATTAATGTATACTCTGCACCCCATCTTGGTTGAAAAAGAAAACACAGATGTAAAAATTTTTGCATGGGAAATTAATTCATTAATGCATCACAGAAGGCAGCAAATTGGCAAAACATCCATTGGGCAAGATCTTTCCCCACCTCAAACGAGGAGCCAGAGTTTTCCCATCATCCATGTGATAAAATGGTGAATCTGCAAATGGTTAGTCTGTAAATGTTTAAATGGCTTGTCCCGTATTTAATAATCTGAAGTTTGTTAAAAAATAAATAAATAAATAAAAAAAGGAAATAAACCCCACCGAACTTAACTTCCCCGGGAAAACGGGGGGGGTTTGTCGCCAATTCACAAGACCCGTAGCGTTCTCATTTTTGGGATACGGGGCTGTGTGAGGGTTCATTTTTTTGTGCCCTGAGCTGATATTTTTACTGATACTATTTGGGAGTACATACTATGTTTTGATCACCTCTCATTGCATTTTATTGCAATGTTAAAGCGGCCAAAAAAACGTAATTCTGATGTTTCAATTTTTTTTCCCCCGTTACGTCATTTACCAATTAAATTAATTTTATAGATCGGATATTCCTGAACGCACCTATACCAAATGTGTATTTTTATTTTGTTTTTAATGGTTTTATTTTCAATGTGACAAAAGGAGGGTGATTTCAACTTTTATTTTTTAGATTTCTGTATTTAACCCCTTCACAACCTTGGAGATATTTACATCAGAAGCTGTGTCCCCGACTTTGATGTGGGTTTGCACACAGAGCCCACATCTTTCCTCACACATGACGCCTGATTTAATCGGTCATTATGTACCTTTAACAGCCGCAAGTGGAGCGGTGCTCAGCCTGCGGCTGTCAACCAGTAAAATCCCGCTGTCAATCACTGACAGCTGGATTCAACACGCGCCGACTGAACACTGCTATGTACAGAACAAGTGATCGCAGATTCAAGTCTCCTAAGTGAACTGAAGTCAGTAAAAATAGAAAAAAAAACTAAAAAAAACCCACAAGAATTTAAATCTCCCCTCTTTTGCCCAATAAAAAAAAAACAAAAAAAACACATATTTGGAATCGCTGCATTCAGAAGCATCAGAATATAAAATAAGTTAATCTGATTGGTGAACGATATGATGAGAAAAAAAATCTCGCCGTTTTCCAAGACTCAGAAAATGGTGACATAAGCGCAATCATTTCTTCTTTAAAATTTCTGAATTTTTTTCACCACTAAACCTATACATGTTTGGTATCTGTGTAGTCATACTGATCAGATTACCAGGTCAGCTGCACCATATAGTGAAGATTGTAAAACAAAAAACAATTGTTGAATTGCACTTTTTTTTGCCATTTCAACACACTTAGAATTTGTTCCCCACTTTCCAGTGCATCACAAGATAAAATGAACGTTGTCATTCAAAAGTTCAACTGCCCCTACAAAAAACAAGCCTTTATACGGCTATGGGGAAGGAAAAATAAGTTATGGCTTTTGGAATAAGGTAAGGAAAAAACAATAGCGCAACAATGGAAAACCACAAGGTAACAGAGTTAATAGTGAACTTGAAGTCCGCGACTGTCCGATCACTTGTGCTATACATAGCAGATATTACGATCTCCACAGGCCGGCGTTCACAGGTGGATTGTAATGACAGGCACGGAGTCGTCAGCAGACCCCCAGCTGTCGTGACAACACATTGGCGCACCATGGTCACGGCCGCGTGGATATGAGCGTGCGCCTGTTAGCGTGTTTAATCCTGATGTCATTGGAATTTAACAGCATCTGTTAATCAGTTAAATCCTGGTATCAATCACTTACAGCGGGATTTAGCACGTGCTGCCAGGAAGTGCATTATACATCCCGCACACTGGCGCGCCTGTCACATGATCTCGGGGTGCTAATGGGTTGTCATGTCATTAACAAGGGTGTGTAGAATATGGGGGAGTTGAGAGAGATAGCTATACAGCCATTTAAGGTGTATGTGCACCTTAGGCCAACTTACTTTACAGCGATATGGAAGTTCTCCAGTATGTGTCCAAGTGTGCCGCTTTAACTCCGATATCCGATGGAATGACTGCACACAGAAGTCACATTTAAATTTCTTCACTCCACTGTAAAGCAGATTAACAAAGGATGAAGCAAATTACTAAAATTCACTTAAACTCTGCAGTATAATATAAACTTTGCCAGAATGCATTTACATTTTTTTTTTTTGTAAAATGGGAAAAACCTGCAAAACTAAGCACAACTGCTACTAAAAGTACAGCATGTGCAGCGCCTGTGGGAGAACTGTAGCCCCTTCAACAACTGTTTGATGGGGTGCCAAAAATCATACCACCATGGCAGCTTAGAAGAAAAAGGCATCAATTAAAAAAAAAAAAAAAAAAAAGCAGATAACTCTTTTAATCCACAATTTAACGAAGACTGGTGTACAGAAGAGGGTCTGGGGATTAAGAATGACATGTTTGTAGATTATGAAATACATTATTGACTTCTTCAGTCTTTTCAGTTACCAAGATTATAAAGAGCTGGACATTGACATTTGAACGATCCCTTCTATTACTACTGAAATAAAGCACTGGTCTGTGCCGGTGAATAATTCTACATATGTTCCACTTACTAATCAGTACCTGCAAAATATTTTGTGGCTTTTGTAATGCTTCACAGCTTGGCCACAAAATTCACAAAGTTGGAGCAGTGGCGTTTTCCCTGTTGAAGCTTCTATGTGCTTTGTCCGAACATGCTGAGTGAGGTCATCTGGAGGGAAAAAAGAAAGAGAATTTCATGGTACTTACAGCTTTTATACAAAAAAAAAAAAAGAACAGTTTCATTTTGGAACATTAGTGATAAAGCGACTGCAACAAATGCTGTGACGTGTGTCACTCTCTACAAAAAGGGGTTTCACCCATAAGCATGGCCTATTGCGGAGTGTGCCAGGTACTATGTATGTCACCTTACTGGTACCTGGTATAACCTGCAAGGCCATCCATTTGTGATCTTTAAAAAAAAAAAAAAAAAAAATCTGTGTATATTAATTTTTTTCTCCAAACTTGTCCACCGGATTAGAAGATAAAACAGTACAAGAAATTACCATGTAAAATCCTTTTAAGGGAATCTTTCTCCAAGTTTTTATTAACTAATCTGTGAGAAACACAATGTAGAGACAGAGCCCAGGGTTCCAGTGATGTGATACTGACTAGGCTACTTGCTGTAGTTTTGATAAAATCACTGTTTATATCAAATCTAAAACTAGACAGAGTCCAACCTGCAGCAGGATTGTGTGCACATACCCTTAGGGTGTTTCCACATGGCGTAATTCATCTGGATTTGCTGCAGACTGAACGCTGCGTACAGCGTCCAATCCGCAGCGTCCAGATGTTACAGCATAGTGGAGGAGATTTTATGAAATCCCGTCTCCACTATGCGTGCAGAGCTGCATCCAGCGGCCCTGCGTATCCGGACATGCGGCGCATCTTTCCAGATCGCAGCATGTCTATTTATCTTACGGAGACGCTCCGTCTCCGGAAGAGAAACAACCCAGTGTATGGATAGGATGCAGTGATTCCGCTTGTGTTCAATGAACACATCCGGAATCACTGCTCGAACAACAGAGGGCGGCGCTTTGGGCAGAACGGGGTTTCCGCTGCATCCAAAGCGCTGCAAGTACGCAGCGTGGAAACATACCCTAAAATATTGGCTGCCGAAGTTCTATTAGTAAAGGACTTGGATCTTGATGGCAGCTGCCCGATGTTAATGGGTCACCTGGCACCCTTCCAGACTTGTAGTACTAGTTAAACACTCTCCATTTCATTTGGTTGCAAGTTTGAATAGTGTATCTTCAAGAATGTGAAGCCATGTCCAAAGAGAAGCCCATATATGAGAAACCAGAGAGGGGAATTCATGTGAATTTTATCCCCATTTACACATACATTTCACAGAGGAAGCAGATTCTTTCCTGTGCCAAAACTGCAGGTTTAAAGAAGCTGCATTCATGACAAGTGAATACACCATGCAATTGACAAATGGACAGGGGAGGGGAGGGCGCTTTCTTTGTCTTCACGACTCTATAATGGCTGTTGCAAAACCCCTTTTTTTATTTCTAATTAGAATTCACCCTTTCACCTACCAAATGTTCCTCTAAGACATCTGCAGTACTCAGATGAACTCCGACACTAAACATCTTGACAGCCTGTAATTGCCTTTTTTTTGCAATGCAAAATGATTATTAACTTCTCAGTTCATTACCAAAGCAAATTTAATTCTTAAATATCAAAAAGCAGTCGAAGTATAACAATGAATTATTGTTTAAATAGGCAAGGAAAAAATAGATTACACTGTGACAGATGTGGGAAAATAAATAGTCTTTAACCTGGACAATATTTGACTGTGTCTAATTGCCCTTTGCCATGTAAAGCTGCACCGCTTTTCCAAAGCAATGTAAAAGGGGGTTTTTGTGCGCGTCTGTGAATCTATTACAATTCTGCATCCTGGGAATCCTGGAACGGAGAAGAAGTACGGAGACATTAAATCAAAACCACTGTGTGTTTAGAGGAAGTCCTAACACATTACCACAAATGTTTATTCATTTTCTGTCAAGTCATACATAAGGAAAAGGGAACTCAAAAGCTTAGTTGACATTTATCTATCTGGGTTAGAGAGACAATGAGATAGATAGATAGATAGATAGATAGATAGACAGATAGATAGAGAAGCAGCACCAATCCAAAGGAAAAAAATCAGTACAAATGTAGAACTTCTGGTTCCCAACCCTCTGAACAATCTACCCATCCATTCTACCAAAATAGGCAGCACACTAGTTAGTGAGAACAAAAAAATGGATGTTTCATTTTAAAGGATTTCGGTCAAGCCTAATTGTACCACGATAAAAAAAAAAAGTAATTTTGAGAAACATTTCTCACCTTACCTTGCTTATCATGAGAAATATGCAACTATTTCAGAGGACCACATGAGAGAGAATTATTTTGCACTCTCAGGCAGGGAAGACAGCTGCCTCTCGTAACTATTCTACCTCTAGGTCCCACCCTAACTACACTTACAGAATCCTTCTGAAACATGGGCAGAGGAACTGCAATGATTTAAATGACATTTTTAGCCAACAATTGAAAATATTACAAAAAAAAGTCAAGGTGCTGTGGGATAGGTTGTGGTCAACATTATTGGCATCCCACGTAAAACGTATGGTGAAATAAAAAAGGTTTAATAAAACCGCTTTGATATATACAAATGGTCCTGTTTGTTAAGATTGGAGCAAAAACAAAATCAGACTTAGGACGGGGTCACACTTGCGAGAAACTCACACCTGAATACCTGGCACTGCCACCGACACTCGGGACCGGAGCGCTGAGCTGCATAGAAATACATGCAGCCACGAACTCCAGTTCAGAGTTATCAAGAATAGATGGGTCTCCACGCTGTTTTTTTTTTTTTAATAATTTAATAAAAAAAAAAAAAAATGGCTTGGGGTCCTCCCCATTTTTGACTACCAGCCTTGCTAAAGCTGACAGCTGGGGGCTGATATTCTCTGGCTGGTAAGGGGCTATTGATATAGACCTCCCAGCATAAAAATAGCAGCCCGCAGCTGCCCAGAATAAGCAGATCTATTAGATGTGCCAAATCTGGCGCTTTGCCAGGCTCATCCCACTTGCCCTCTAGCTGTGGCAAGTGAGGCTCATATTTGAGGGGTTTATGTCACCTTTGTATTGTCTGGTGACATCAAGCCCATGGATTAGAATTTTATAGGGGGTCTATAAGACTCCTAATCCTATAGTTAAATGGTTAATAAAGACACAGCGAAAATAAAGTCTTATTAGAAATAAAACAAGACACAGTTTTCCATTTTTATTTAAAAATAATAAAAACACAGTTATACTCACCTAATGCCTAATTCCCCAGAAAGCCCTCGGTGCCAAGATGTGACCATCCTAGCTGAAAACCACTGGTGAATGAGCTGCTGTGAGTGCAGCATCATTGACCAGTGGTGACATCATTGTGGTTACCACCATTCAGTGAGGCTGCATTCCCAGCAGGGCTGAACTGCGGTGACCTCAGCACCATGGGTAAAAGTCAGTAATGAGGTCACCGCAGTTCAAGCTCTGTGTCTTCACAACAGATCACCATTCTCCCAGTGATTTGCTGTGAAGACACTGAGCTTGGACTGCAGTGACCTCATTACTGACTTTTTACCACAGTACTAAGGTCACCACGCTTCAGCCCTGCTGGGAATGCCGCCTCACTAACCGGCGGTAATCACGATGAGGTCACTTGTCAATGATGCCGCGCTCGCAGCAGCTCATTCACTTGTGGTTCTCAGCCTGGACGGTCGCATCTTGGCACCCACCAGGTTGAAAGCTATTCATTGCCCAGACATGGACTACGGGCGTGGGACAGAATGACAGAGAAGTGAGGGATATCGTTTTTTATTTGGTTTTATTACAGGAGACAAGGGATTCTGTGAAACTAGGCGTTATACTCACCTGCATTTGCCATTTTTAAATAAAAATGGAAAACTTGTTTTGTTTTATTTCTAATAAAATACTTTATTCTGGCTGTATTTTTATATACCATGTAACTATAGGATTACTAATGGATAGGCTGTTATTTTTAGGCTGGGGGGGGGGGGGGGGCTATATCAATATAGTCTGACCACACCAGAAATAGTAGTTTAAAAAGGTGCAACACTATCACAAAATAAATTTTCATCACAGCTTCAAAAGAACAATATGTTAATGAGATGTTTGAAACTCATGGATCAGTCAAGACCTTCCAGGACATGGTGGAAAGAAAATTAAAAGTGTGAGAGAACCCTGCTAAAGTATGCTAGAAATACAAGTACATAAAACATTGAAAGAACTTCTAGCGATATCTGGGGTTATGGTTTTCTTTTTATACCATACTCCGCGTACTGATCAAAATATATATTATAAGAAGTGGCTCATTAGTGGAGAATGAAGTAAATTTCTAATTTTATGCAATAAGATATATTGCATAGTTACGGTACTTATACTCGCTTGTACTATTGATTTAAGCAGCGTTTGTTGCAGTAAAGTACAGATGCCATTTAAAGTAAAAAACCTTAAAGCAAAGTGCAATAACAGTTTAATACCATGTTTCTGTCTGGAAGTAGGCTCATTTTCCTATTCAAAGTATTTGTCAGTATATTGCCACTCATCTTTATATTCCCTTTTTAATGGAAGACCTGCACTGACTGCCGAAGAGTTACTCATAAGGTTGCACAGATGTTCTATTGGGATGCAGCAGAACTAAATTAAACTGCAGTCATTAGAGATTGGCAATGTAATTATGAAATCATTTTAACTAATCCTAAAAACTCAAGACATCTCCCAAGATTTGCAGTCTCTCAGCCAAGTATGCCAGCTTCATGCTCCAGGAGGACATCGCAGATTTTGGATGGTATGCAATACATTTAACAGGTTTCTTTAAATTCACTGAAAATCACGGTAAATCCATTATTCCCTATTTATCTCTATAAAGTTATGAACGCCTTTTCATAGAATTAGAGATTATCTTTCTTTAAAATTACCATAAACAGAAGAAAGGCACTCTTTAAATAACAGCATCATGTTACCAGTGAAGAAGCCAAGGCGTCACGATATGGTGGACATAAGTGTACTGATTGGACCATGTTCTTTTTCTCTACCGATATTATACAGCAAAGCAACTAAGAGTGGACTGAAATTCTCCAAAAATTCAAAAGCCAGCAGAAAGAATGCAGCGATGTTTACCTGCCCAGGCCTCCAGACAAATGCACTACAGGATGCAGCAGACCCACGTGGATAAGATGGCGGTAACAGGTGCAAAGAGAATGATGAGACAACGACTCACGGCCTACCAATCCATGGAGGGGGTGGTTGCTTAGTATGTTACCGCACAAGAGAGACTTGTATGCAGCGCTGTTCACACAATGGTAATACACAGCATCCAGGTTAACAGCCTATTAGTGACACCCATACTATTAGATCAGGTGGGCTGCCCAGCGCTACCTAAATGCATCCCATGTGAACAGACACCACACTTTACAAGACTGAATGGGCCTGGCTGCATTCTGAAAAATAAAGTGCAGAAAATATATATAAAAATATTTGATGTATTAGTCGATATATTGCCAAGATATGCAAGCTCGCAATCCGCATCAAGGGTCCTCACGCTTGTGAGTGTTCATGGCATCTTAACTAGATGGGTCTGCTGCATCCTGATAGTGCATTTGTCTGGAGGCCTGGGCAGGTAAGCATTGTTGCCTTCTTTCTGATGGATTCTACCGATATTATGCGGTTTTATACATAAATATACTGTTAATATACATATTAACAGTTTAACTTAGGCCATAACCACTGGACCGCCTTAGGTGTATTCCCTAATCAGCACTATTATTCCCAAACTTTTTGATGAGGATTTATATGTCAGGTTCGGGACTATGACGCGGGCTCAGGAGCTGAAACCGTTCAATACTTAGCATATGCGGGTTGTGTAACACAGTTGCATCTGCCTATAACAGCAGCACTCTGAGCTTCGATTGCTGCCGTCCCTGTCAGACTGCATCATTCAAAGCACATGGTCTGAGGGACGCAAGCAGTTTCATGCGCCCATTGACCCTGGCAACCCCCTTCCATGATGTGATCACAGAGTGCTGATGGGTATCATGACAGCTGGGGGGGCCTGCAAAGATTGAACTTCATAGAAAACTAAATATTTCTTATATACTGCAACATTAATTGCATGTTCAAGTCCCAAAAGGAGACCATAAAAAAAGTTACAATTTTTTTCTTTAGATATCAAAAGGAAAATGGTCATCTAATTCATGCTGCTCAAAACTAGCTCAGCCCACTTTGGATGAGCTGGGTGGAATTCGTGTGAAAATAGCAAAAATTGCAACATTTATTAGTGAAAATTTGGTGACTTTGCAATGCTTTTCACAGCAGAATTTCAGGCCTAAAAGCTTTGATGAATCAGGCCATACTGTTATCACTCATCCATTATTAAGAGTCAATGGATTAAAAAAAAAAAAGTACATGCTCTCTCCTTCAGTTTCTAAAAACAGATAAGAGAAAAATGAATGTGAAACAGAGGCAATACAGATTGCTAGTTGGAAATGAAACTAGACATGGATGTATGAATGTAGACCAATTTATAAACTCCTTTCTGTAGTGCTAAACTGTTCCCAGTGTCCTGGACATGTGAGGCATTCAGAGATATCTACAGAACACCTAGTTGGTACTTGCGTGTGCCTGATCCTGATCCGTGTGTCAGTGCTCTTCTCAGTACTGTATATGCTCACATGTAGTTTCCCTTTTTGCGCTGCGCCGACGTGCGCCAAACGCATCGTGTTGCATTTTTGTGCACTCGGCGCAGCGCAAAAAGGGCGCATACGCCGGCAAAAACATACCAGCACACAGCCAGCGTACCCAACACTAATTATAAGGCACGCCGGTCGCATGCAGTGTCATGCGCCCAGAGGAGCAGCTGAGCTGACCGGAGGCGCGGCCGTGGGCGGAGCTTAGCGGCAGCCCTGCGCCTCCTAATGCAAGTCTGAAAGTAGCCTTACATGAGTTTTTGATACGTTTTTTCCTCGTGCTTTTTTTATTACTTTTTTTGTCATTTGAAATAAAGCTAATTGAAAGTTGGCTTCTGGGAAGGAAGAAAAAGCGATTTCCTGTTTGACACAGACATGCGGCATGTCTTTCCAGACCGCATCATGTCTATTTATGTAGTGGAGGGAGACACTAAGTCTCCGCTGCGTAAATTACCCATACATTTTCATTAGATGCGGTAAAACTGCATTATCTTCCTAGTCACATGAGTATTAAGTGCAGGAACGCAGCTTACTATGCATGTGTGCTAATTTAAACAGTGAATCTTGTGACACAGCCAGAAGTACATGACACAAAGTGGAGGACATTTTTAATAAATAAATAATTAAAAAAAAAATAGCGTTGGTCCCCCTATATTTGTTAACCAGCCAGAGTAAAGCAGACTACTGGGACTGGTATTTCAGGCTGGTAAGGATCCAATATTCATGAACCTTACCAGCCTATATACCAGGCCGCAACAGTCTGCTTACCTTGGATGGTTAGCAAAAATAGTGGGATCCCCTCCCAAAAAAAAAAAAAAAAAAAAAAAAAAAAAAAAAAGAATAGGGTGGGTTCCCCCCTATTTTTGTTAACCAGCCAAGGAAAAAGCAGAGAGCTGCGGCCTGGTATTCTCAGACTGCCGAGGCCCATGGATTTTGGCTTTCACCAGCCTAAAAATAGCAGCCACCCCACAATAGGTACATCCGAAGATGTTAATTGTGTTAATTGTGGCACTTTACCTGGCTCTTTCCACTTGCACTGTAGCAGTGGCAAGTGGGGTAATATTTGTGGGGTTGATGTCACCTTTGTATTGTGAGGGGACAAAAAGCCCACGGCTTAGCAATGGAGAAGTGTCTATAAGACACCTATCCATTACTAAACCTATAATTACATGGTAAATAAAGACAGCCAGAATAAAGTCCTTTAATTGAAATAATGACACAGACTCCTTTAACAGATCTTAATTAAACCATACCTACTGCATCACCTATTCCACCGATGCCCTCGTCTCCTGGAAGAGAATCAAAATAAAAAAGCAACAATATCTTTACCTGTCCACCAAGAAGATATACATACTGTCCCACGATGAGTCCAGGTCTGCTACATCTGGATGCCTTTGACTGAACGGTGGCATTATACCAGCACTCAGCCTGACATCCAGACACAGCGGAGCTTGAAGATGATGACCGGAGATAACTTGGTTCCCGGAGCTCACAAGCACGGCAGTTCTCGCGATCAGCTCAGCTCATCGCAAGAACTACAGTGTACGCAGACTTCCGGATGAAACAAGGTACGACATTATTAAAATTAATACACATGCATAGTAAGCTGCGTTCCTTAGTCACATGTGTATTAAGAAGATAATGTGGTTTTACCGCATCTAATGAGAGTGACAGTGGAGTCACTGTGTCTCCACACAGTGGAGACAGAGGGTCTCCGCTACAGAAATTGACATGCTGCGGTTTGGAAAGACGTGCCACATGTGCGTCAACGCAAGGAAGCTGGAGGCGTCACAGGATGGATAGTGGAGATGGGATTTTTATACATGCTTCAAAAACAAACAAAAAAAAAAAAAAAACTTCCTACTCACCCTCGTCCAGCGTGCCATCACAGGCGAAGCACCTTGTTCCGGCTTCCAGCAGCGCTTCCTGTGCTGACCGATCATGTGGCACTGCTCATTAAGGTAATGAATATGCGCTCCATGCCTATGGGAGTGGAGAGCAGTGCATATTCATTACAATAATGAGCGGTGGAATGGACGGATCACTCAGCATAGGAAGAGCTGCCAGTGCCAGGAACAACGGAGATGCAGCGACAGCGCGAGGAGGCAGAGTATGATGTCTTCTTGAAACCGGCAGCTGCCACTGCTATAAGAGAAATGAATATTCATTTCTCTTTAGCAGCAGCACAGTTACAACCGCAGCCTTCTGCCGCTGCTTCCTCTTCTCCGCCGGCTTTCTGGACAATGACTCGTGTATAGGCCAATGGGGGCCTTTCAGCACAAAAAAAATGTGCTGAAAATTTCTGCTTATATACGAGTATATAGGGCAATTGCTTGCACCAGAAACTTTTAGGGGCTTCATTGTAAAAGGGGTGAATATTTATGCACATGACAATTTTTATTTACTTTATTCCATAAATTTAATTTATGCATATATTTGTCTTACTTCACCAATTTAGACTATTTAGTGCTGATGCATCACATACAAATCGGAGTACAAAAACATTTAAACATGTTGTAATGTAACAAAAGAGGTAAAAAGCCAAAAGGGTGAATACTTTCACAAGCCACTGTATACCAATGGATGCCACACAGGTGGTCATTATTGGCCACATGTGGTTCTACACTGCAAGTTGTGCACACCTGTCCTAAAGACAAACTACCAGCAGCATACCCACAAGCTATATTACCACCTCCTGTATTTTAACCCCTTGGCATTAACAGCCAGTTTTGTTCTCCATGCCAAGTTTTTTTTTTTCCCCATTTTGTATTGTTTAATTCTAGGAGCCATAGCTTTTTTTTTTTTATATTATTTTATAGTGTTGACCAATTTTTATAATTTTGTACAACAAATACATTAGTTTTTTTTGTGTTGCCATATTCTGACAGCCATAAATTAGACAATTTTCCTCTATATTCGCTTCTTATAAAAGGTTATTCTGAGACGTGATTAGATTGCAGGGGTCTGTATACGTGTGTCTTTCATAGTTGTAAGATTTGAACATTCATAAAAACGAAAATCTATTAATGCCACTAATAAAAATTGTATCAAAACTATGAAGATATTCATAAGTTGTAATACAACATAGTTTATTTATTGGCGTGTTCACAATGTAGCCTTCAATACATAGGATGAACGACGTGTAGAATGAAAGTGATAACCAACAAACATCTTGCTCACATCCCTAAACTGGAATGCACAAGCCTGTCTGGAGCTTCATAGCATTTTAGCAATGAAAACCATGGGACTAGTGGTTCCTTTAGGGATAAAGCTATTAAACGAGTTAGCAGACCAAAATGCCCTGGTGATTGGAGGAAAAGCATTCAGTGTGACAATATTCTATTTATTCAAAATTTTGGGGGCCAGATTCATCAAGACCAGAGTTGTTCATGCCGGCCTTGATGAGGGGGCGTGCTGGAGTCATATGCTCCTGATTTATGAAAAGTTGAACGCCTCTTCATGAATCTGAAGCATCCGACGAACAGTGTGAACCTCTGTCCGCCACAGATTTCTGGAGTAGGGAACGTTACAGCTCGTCACGAAGTAAACAAGTTGTGGCGTAACACCCTTGCCGCATCCCCATTCCACCCAATTTGATGGATCTGGGGGAAAAGGCTGTGAAACCACCAAAAGTCGCAAAATCCTGGCACAACCCCGAGTTGCGAGTAACTTTTGTGACTTTTAACCCCTTAGTGACAGAGCCAATTTGCAGCTTAATGACCAGGCCAATGTTTACAATTCTGACCACTGTCCCTTTATGAGGTATTAACTCTGGAACGCTTCAACGGATCCCACTGATTATGAGTTTTTTCGTGACATATTTTACTTCATGTTAGTTGTAAAATTTCTTCGATATGACTTACGTTTATTTATGAAAAAAACACAAATATGGCCAAAATTTGTAACATTTTGCAATTTTCAGACTTTTAATTTTTATGCCCTTAAATCAGAGAGATAGTCACAAAAATAGTTAATAAATAACATTTCGCACGTCTGCTTTACATCAGCACAATTTTGGAACCAAAATTTTTTTCTTAGTACCGTAAGTTATAAGGGTTAACCCCTTCACTACCAAGGGTGGTCTGCACGTTAACTCCCGGGCCAATTTTTACAATTCTGACCACTGACCCATTATGAGGTAATAACTCTGAAACGCTTCCATGGATCCCGGTGATTCTGACATTGTTTTCTCGTGACATATTGTACTTCATGTTAGTGGTAAAATTTTATTCAAATAACTTGCATTTGTGAAAAAAATGGAAATTTGGCGAAAATTTTTAAAATTTCACAATTTTCCAACTTTGAATTTTTATGCCCTTAAATCACAGAGATATGGCACACAAAAAACTTAATAAACAACATTTCCCACGTGTTTACTTTACATCAGCACAATTTTGGAACCAAAATTTTTTGTTGTTAGGAAGTTATAAGGGTTAAAAGTTAACCAGCGATTTCTCATTTTTGCAACAATATTTTATTTTTACGGACCACATCACATTTGAAGTCACTCTGAGGGGTCTATATGATAGAAAATACCAAAAAGTGACAATTCTAAAAACTGCACACCCTAAGGTGCTCCACATTCAAGACATTTATTAACCCTTCAGGTGCGTCACAGGAATTTTTTTGAATATTTAAAAAAAAAAAAAAAAATGAACACAACTTTTTTTTCACAAAAAAAATACTTCAGGTTCATTTTTTTATTTTACCAAGGGTAAGAAGTTTATAACGTACAGCCGTACAATTAAAAAAATCATTTTTTTCCACAAAAATCTCTTCACCCCCAATTTTTATTTTCCCAAGGGTAACAGGACCCTAAAAGTTATTGTGCAATTTGTCCTGAGTACGCTGATACCCCATATATGTGTGTAAACGACTATTTGGGCGCATGGCAGAGCTCAGAAGGGAAGCAGCGCCATCTGACGTTTTTGGCTGGAATTGAGATCGGACACCATGTCGTGATTGGAGAGCCCCTGATGTACCAAAACAGTGAAAACCCCCCACAAATGACACCATTTTGGAAACTAGACCCCCTAAGGAACTTATCTAGATGTGTGGTGAGAACTTTGAACCCCCCCAGTGCTTCAAAGAAGTTTATAACGACCGGGTGTGAAAATAAAAAAATCATTTTTATTCCACAAAAAATGATATTTTTGCCCCCAATTTTTTATTTTCCTACGGGTAACAGGAGAAATTGGACCCCAAAAGTTGTTTGGCAATTTGTCCTGAGTAGGCCGATACCCCATATATGGGGGTAAAACACTGTTTGGGCGCATGGCAGAGCTTGGAAGGGAAGGAGCACCATTTGACTTTTTCAACG
Organism: Dendrobates tinctorius; assembly: GCF_039654945.1. Taxonomy (NCBI): domain Eukaryota; kingdom Metazoa; phylum Chordata; class Amphibia; order Anura; family Dendrobatidae; genus Dendrobates; species Dendrobates tinctorius. The sequence continues at coordinate 14,946,037 of NW_027361827.1, forward strand.
CAGAATTGGCTGGAATGGAGATCAGATGCCATGTTGCATTTGGAGAGCACCTGATATGCCCAAACAGTGGAAACCCCCCAATTATAACTCCAACCCTAACCCCAACACACCCCTAACCCTAATCTCAGCCCTAACTCTAGCCCTAATGGGAAAATGGAAATAAATACAAAATTCTTTTAATTTTATTATTTTTCCCTAACTAAGGCTAGTTTTACACTAGCGTTTAATTCTTGCAGCGCACGGCGCCGCTAAGCCCCGCCCCCTCCCGGCTCCCTGCCCGCCCCATCCGGTCATCGGCGCCTACTAGCGCACATGGACGCTTGCGATCTGCGCACCCTATCTTTAGCATAGGGTGCGCAGATCGTGCGCTGGCCGTGCGCTAGTAGGATTTTAGCGTGTGCTGCGCACTTTTGAAGGTGCGCGCCGAACGCATGTTGCATTTTGGCGCGCACGGCGCACCTTCAAAAGTGCGCAGCGCACACTAAAATCCTACTAGGGCACGGCCAGCGCACGATCTGCGCACCCTATGCTAAAGATAAGGTGCACAGATCGCAAGCGTCCATGTGCGCTAGTAGGTGCCGATGACTGGATGGGGTGGGCAGGGTGCCGGGAGGGGGCGGGGCTTAGCGGCGCCGTGCGCTGCAGGAAATAAACGCTAGTGTGAAACTAGCCTAAGGGGGTGATAACGGGGGGTTTGATTTACTATTTATGGCGGTTTTTATTTTTGGCAGCTGTCACACGCTAAAAGACGCTTTTTATTGTAAAAATAGTTTTTACATCACCACATATTGAGAGCTATAATTTTTCCATATTTTGACCCACAGAGTCATGTGAGGGTCTTATTTTCTGCGGGACGAGTTGACGTTTTTATTGGTATCATTTTCGGGCACGTGACATCTTTTGATCGCTTTTTATTCCGATTTTTGGGACGCAGAATGAACAAAAACCAGCGTTTCATGAATTTCTTTTGGGGGGGTGCGCTTACACCGTTCCGCGTGCGATAAAATTGATAAAGCGGTTTTATTCTTCGGGTCAGTACGGTTACAGCGATACCTCATTTAGGTCTTTTTTTATGTTTTGGCGCTTTTATGCAATGAAAACAATTTTATATAAAAAATAATTATTTTTGCATCGCTTTATTCTGCGAGCTATAACTTTTTTATTTTTCTGCTGATGATGCTGTATGGTTGCTCGTTTTTTGCGGGACAAGATGATGTTTTCAGTGGTACCATGGATATTTATATGCGTCTTTTTGATCGCGCGTTATTTCACTTTATGTTCGGCGGTACGATAATAAATCATTTTTTTGCTTCGTTTTTTATTTTTATTTTTTAAGGGGTTCGCTAAAGGAACTAACTAATGGGACAGTTTTATAGGGCAGGTCGTTACGGACGTGGCGATACCAAATATGTGTACTTTTATTGTTTTTTATTTCCAAAAAATGAATTTATTAGGGGATTTTTTTTTTTTTTTTTTTTTAAATTTAGCGATTTTTTAAAAATAATTTTTACACTTTTTTTTTTTAAACTTTATTACATTGTCCCAGGGGGGACATAACTGTCCTGTGACAGATCGCTGATCTATCACATCACAGATCACTGTGACAGATCAGCGATCTGTCACAGGCATAGACGCAGACTTCCTCATGCCTGCGCTTTGCAGGCACTGAGGAAGTCAGCGCCCTGCAGGCCCCCGAAGGTCCCCGTCATGTTTGATCGCGGTGTGCAAGGGGTTAATGTGTCGGGGGCAGTCCGTGACCGCCCCTGACACATTGTGCCGGGTGTCAGCTGTGATAATCAGCTGACACCCGGCCGCTGATCACTATGACGTAATATTCCGTCCATGGGACTTAGGGCCCAGGTCACATGGACGGAATATTACGTCCAATGTAGGAAAGGGGCTAAAAGTTGACCAGCGATTTCTCATTTTTACAACAAAATTTACAAAACCATTGTTTTTAGGGACCACATCACATTTGAAGTCACTTTGAGGGGTCTACATGGCAGAAAATACCCAAAAGTGACACCATTCTAAAAACTGCACCCCTCAAGGTGCACAAAACCACAATCAAGAAGTTTATTAACCCTTTAGGTGCTTCACAGGAACTGAAGCAATGTGGAAGGAAAAAAATTAACATTTAACTTTTTTTTTTTTTTACAAACATTTTACTTCAGAACCAATTTTTTTTTTATTTTCATAAGAGTAAAAAAGAGAAAATGAACCAGAAAATTTGTAGTGCAATTTTTCCTGAATACGCCGATACCCCATATGTGGGGGTAAACCACTGTTTGGGCGCACGGCAGGGCTTGGAACGGAAGGAGCACCGTTTGACTTTTTCAATGCAGAATTGGCTGGAATTGGGATCGGACGCCATGTTGTGTTTGGAGAGCCCCTGATGTGCCTAAACAGTGGAAACCCCCAACAAGTGACCCCATTTTGTAAACTAGACCCCCTAAGGAACTTATTTAGATGTGTGGTGAGAACTTTGAACCTCCAAGTGCTTCACAAAGGTTTATAACGTAGAGCCGTGAAAATAAAAAAAACATTTTTTTTCCACAAAAATGAATTTTTATTTTTACAAGGGTAACACGAGAAATTAGACCCCCAAAGTTGTTGTGCAATTTGTCCTGACTACGCCCATACCCCATATGTGGGGGTAAACCACTGTTTGGGCGCACGGCAGAGCTCAGAAGGGAAGGAGCACCGTTTGACTTGTTCAATGCAGAATTGGCTGGAATTGAGATTGGACGCCATGTCGCGTTTGGAGAGCCTAAACAGTAAAAAAAAAAAAAAAAAAAAAAAAAAACACACAAGAGACACCATTTTGGAAACTAGACCCCTTAAGGAACTTATCTAGATGTGTGGTGAGCACTTTGAACCCCCAAGTGCTTCACAGAAGTTTATAACGCAGAGCCGTGAAAATAAAAAATCATTTTTTTTCCTCAAAAGTGATTTTTTAGCCCCCATTTTTTTTTATTTTCCCAAGGGTATCAGGAGAAATTAGACCCCCAAGGTTGGTGTGCAATTTGTCCCGAGTACGCTGATGCCCCATTTGTTAGGGTAAACCACTGTTTGGGCACACGTCTGGGCTCGGAAGGGAGGGAGCACCATTTCACCTTTTTGAACGCAAAATTGGCTGGAATCAATGGTGGCACCATATCGCGTTTGGAGACCCCCCTGATGTGCCTAAATAGTCGAAACCCCTCAATTCTAACACCAGCCCTAATCCCAACTCACCCCTAACCCTAATCCCAACCCCAACCCTAATTCCAACCCCAACTGAAAAATGAAAATATATTTACGTTATTTCATTATATTTCCCTAACTAAGGGGGGATATTTACTATTTTTTTTATTTTGATCTCTGTGATAGAGTTTATCACAATGATCAAAATGTATGTTCAATGAATGAATGGAAGAAGATGGCAGCGCCCACCGGAGGAGGCAATAGGGACCGAGGACCACCGGGAGGTACCGGGGGGGAATCAGGGACCCTATTTCTCTCTCTACTGATGTGCGATCACATTAGAGGAGAGAGAAAGTTAATGCAAAATCGCAGCTTTTTTTTTTTTTTGCGGTCGCCATTATACGGTTAATAACGGCGATCGCAAAAGCGGGGTTGGTAAAAACCGACCCGTATCATGTTCTCTGGGGTCTCGGCTACCCCCGGCACATGATAAAATGAATGAGGTCATTCAAATGTACAATTTGACCCGCAAAAAAATAAAACCTCATACAGTTATGTGGACAGACAACAACAAAAAAAAAAAAAAGTTATGACTCTTGGAAAAAGTGAAGGAAAAAATAAAAATGGAAAAAAAAAAAAGTGGAAACTGACCCTTTCATGAAGGAGTTAAATGGAATCTCACCAGGTTCTTTACATCATTCTGCTCTCAGATTAGATGATTAAGATGGCGAGACAGAGACCCTAATTCCAGCGACGTGTCACTTGCTGCAGTTTTGATAAAAATCACTGTTTTAATCGTCTGGGAGATTATAACTAGAGGACTAGTAAACCAGCTGCCTGGTAGTCAAGAGTATTAGGGAGCAATGTATAACTCAGCCCCCACCACTTATTGGCAGCTCTCTGTGTACACTGTACATTGCTGGCAGGGGAGGGGTTACATAGAGCTCAAGGGTCAGTGAACTGCCATATCTGCAGCAGATAAAACAGTGATTCTATCAAAATAACAGCATGCAGCCCAGTACCTGATACATTGCTGGAATCAGGGTCTGCTACATCATGCTGCTCTCAGATACGACAGCAAAAACTTGATAACAGATTACTCTATGGCTGTCTCAGGCACCCATGTTCTGTCTCAGTATTAAAGGGAACCCATCACCAGGTTTGGCCGCTATAAGGTACAGACACTGCCTTTCAGGGCTTATCTACAGCATTCTATAATGCTGTAGATAAGCCCCTGATCCGACCTGCAAGATTAGAAAAATAAGTTTTATTGTACTCACCCGTGGGGCGGTCCGGTGGGTGTCGCAGGTCAGGGTCCGGCGCCTCCCAGCTTCTTGCGGCGCCGCCCTCCTGCTTGCTTCCTCACTCCTGGCATCGCGCTCCTGTGCAGGCGTACTTATCTGCCCTGTTGAGGGCAGAGCAAATTCCTGCAGTGCGCAGGCGCCGGGAAAGGTCAGAGAGGCCCAGCGCACTGCAGTACTTTGCTTTGCCCTCCACAGGGCAGATAAGTACGCCTGCACAGGAGCGTGATGCTGGGGACCAAGAAGCAAGCAGGATGGCGGCATTGCAAGAAGATGGGAGGCGCCGGACCAGGAGCTGTGACACCCATCGGACCGAACCGCCCTGCAGGTGAGTATAATAAAACATATTTTTCTTATCTTGAAGGTCGGATCGGGGACTTATCTACAGCACGATAGAATGCAGTAGATAAGCTCTGAAAGGCAGCGGCTGCATCTTATAGCAGCCAAAACAGGTGACAGGTTCGCGTTAAGTAGGCTGTACATTCAGTGACATGTGTCCTTCTGGCGTTTGTCTCAACATCCATTACTCTCAGCTGGCTAACCATGTCTTCAGCAAATTCCAGCCTGTTTATCAACCATCTGCATTTACTTCCTGGCTCAGACATGCAGTTAACCATTCTTCAGCTGTAAGCATAAACTACCCTCTGCTATACACCTGCCACACCTGTTGCAGCAGTGTTTTAGTTTGTTCTTTCTGCTAGAAAGTATCCAGTTTGCCCATTCATCAATTCTGCCAGAGGTTAACTATTTGTTTGTCGAATGGCTGTGCCTCTGGCCATCTGTTTACTGAAGGCACACAACGCTACCAGTAACCATATGTTTGATGCAAGTCCTGGACTGATCATACATATAGTTACTGTGTAAATCCACACTCCTGGCCCTATCTCCATTGGGGATTCCTTCTATGCTTGTCTGAATGCCATCCTCCATAACCTGTAGTCCTGGTCCTCACTGTTCCATGTGCCATCCAGCAAGTCCTGCCAGTTATGCCATAGCCTTCTCCCAATGTTGCACACCCTGACCTACAGCTTAAATAACCCACCTCACCAGCTGAGACCATAGCATACTCTATTCTGACTGCAGATTAATGAACCCCGACAGCGTGCATTACAAACACTGTCAGAATTCCGCTCAAATGCCAGCTTGAGAGGGTAATCAAGTCACTCATCTGCTTCACTCAATGTTCGATTGAGACAAGTAGATTAGATTCTAGTCGGCACGACATGACCACCGGGGTGCAAATTGCACTCACGTGACCCCGTGTTCAATATGGAAATCTGAGGGGAATCCTGCAAGTGTGCGTAACGCACGTGGTCAAGAGTACACTAATCTGCAGTCAAAGAGGGACTTCACAAATCTGTTTTAATTTTTATATTTAAATTTGTGATTTGTAGTTTTATAGATCGTCACATGATTGTATTCTTTGAATGCCATTGGACTACATGTATTATATAAAGTAGACATGACCAATGTGTCTTTATGGCTTTGACAAAGATCTTTTAGATCGAAACGTGTTGCTGTTGTCCATGTTGGGGCACACATTATGAAGATTTATGCATTTTTATTGAAGGAATAAAGAAAGAATTTTACACGCAGCTGGAACTAATTGCTCTCTCCTACTTGTCTCACGTCAGTCCAGACGGAGTTCCGAGGTCTGCGGTGGAAGTGTGGTGAGCTGGCTTATGTTGCTTTTGACTTCACAAATCTACCTCAAGCCTGGAAAACCCCTTTAAATACTGTAATACACCATGTACATTTTTCCTATAGAAAATATCAAACCAAAAGCGACTAGAAGTAAATACGGCTCTTATACATACTTTTTACTTTATATGCCTTGTCACAGAGATGGCATTTGTGAGGTCTGTCATCAGAGTGGTAGGCAATGTGGTCATGTAACTTCTTAAGAGTAGTCAGCTCCTTCCCACATTGGTCACATTGGTAAAACTTCTTGTCATGGTGGCTTGACTGGTGCAAAGACAGCTGACAACTTAAAAGTGAGCAAGAAAAGAAACACTTTATAAAATTTCATAATGACAGAAATGTTGCTATACTAATTGCAGTATCATTATTTTATTCGACTGTTACCATCCAAATGCCATTCAGAAACCCAAAGTCCATTTTTAATCAGTCATGTTTTGAAGAAAATGTCTAATCTTCCATACAGCATTTCTTTTAGTAGCCATTACATTTCACAAGCATACTGTATATAGTACAATCAACTATACAAAGTCAGATAATGCAACAAAGTCTGACAGTGAGGACGTGCACTCCTCATGCGAATTACTACGACGCACCCCATGATGCAGCCATACAGGCGTTTAACTTCAAATCTCCTGAACGGGCCCAACTTCACCTTAATTTTACTTTTCTCTCTGAACCACGCACCAACTGTCTCTAAGCCCAGCGGATATTTCTTACTTAATGAGTGGCACTCTAGGTGACAGACCTCACTGTCCGCTTTAGACTCATCTGCAAGGAAAACGGACAAGTCCAATCCAATAAAAAATTGGTCTGCACTCTGGCCAATGTTAAGCTATGAGTCACAGCTCATCTGTGATTTTTTTGGATTGAAAAAAAAAAAAAAAATATTGCAGCATGCTGCGATTGTCCTTGTATCTAGGACGAAATAATGCAAGTCAATGGGTGCAAGAAAACAAAATTGCATAAGCTCCTGCGTAGCGGAATCTCTTATAACTGGACTCAATTTTCTACTTTGCAAGTGAAGTTTGCATCCAGAATAATTCCTGTTTCCTCACCAGAAGAGGGAATCGACTTTTTAATATCTGCTGGATCCTCCTCGCCGCCCAATTCAGATCGGCATCCAAACTGAGTGTCTTGAGTTTTATAAGTACCCTGTTTTTCTTTAATATTTTTATTTTAGGATTTTGATTGGCAAAGAAGTATTTTCCACTTTATGGCTTTTGAATGAACCGGACTTTACCTCCCAAGGTCTAAGGGTCACTTATATGTGCACCCGGACGTGACAGGTCTACATATATTTATTAAGCAATTACTTGCAGTGATCTGTAGTCTCAAATATTGCAAAACTATATACTTGTGTACTGTCTTTTTCTTTCTTAACAAGTGTTGAAGTTTATAAACAACTTTCTCAGCTTCTGTATTAAACTGTTTTGCTAGGAGTAACATAGGATTCATTGAGGTATATTATGTGTATTGCTTTTTATTTACAGGTTTTGGTAATAAGCAATTTATACCTTGTGCAGATTTACTGAATGATATGTGCACAATCCTTTACTGGATACTTTATTAAGCTTTACGTGTTCAACTGTATATAACCCATGATAGTGTATATATGTATGCCTGTCTTTCCCCTATCTTTATAGGGTTTTTTTTTTTACCTCTTTCCCCATCCCTTCTTTCCCTTGTTCCTTTCCTCCTTATCACCTTACTTTCCTACCTCTTTTCCCTACCCTTTACCCATACCGTTTAAACATTTTAAAATACCAATAAAGATCATTTGAAAGAAAAAAAAAAATTGCACAGAACTCGGACCATGCGAGTGTCGTCCGCTTTTTACACACCAATGTCCTTTGAATATCCAACAATTCATCTGCTACACACAGTAAAATCACAGCGAGACCAAACAAAATAGAATAGATCAATATAAAGAGGTCAGTGACACGCATACAACATACACATTATATACAGTGGGTACGGAAAGTATTCAGACTCCTTTACATTTTTCACTCTGTTTCATTGCAGCCATTTGGTAAATTCAAAAAAGTTCATTTTTTTTCTCAATGTACACTCTGCACCCCATCTTGACTGAAAAACAAAACAAAAAAAAAAAAAAACAAAAAAAAAAAAAAAATGTAGAAATGCTTGCAAATTTATTAAAAAAGAAAAATTGAAATATCACATGGTCATAAGTATTCAGACCATTTGCTCAGTACTGAGAAGCTCCCTTTTGCACTAGTGCAGCCATGAGTCTTCTTGGGAATAATGCAACAAGTTTTTCACACCTGGATTTGGGGATTCTCTGCCATTCTTCCTTGCAGATCCTCTCCAGTTCCGTCAGGATGAATGGTGAACGTTGGTGGACAGCCATTTTCAGGTCTCTCCAGAAATGCTCAATTGGGTTTAGGTCCGGGCTCTTGCTGGGCCAGTCATCAATGGTCGCAGAGTTGTTCTGAAGCCACTCCTTTATTTTAGTTGTGTGCTTAGGGTCATTGTCTTGCTGGAAGGTGAACCTTCGGCCAAGTCTGAGGTCCAGAGCACTCTGGAAGAGGTTTTCATCCAGGATCTCTCTGTACTTGGCCACATTCCTTCAATTGCAACCAGTCGTCCTGTCCCTGCAGCTGAAAAACACCCCCATAGCATGATGCTGCCACCACCATGTTTCACGGTTGGGATTTTATTGGGCAGGTGATAAGCAGTGCCTGGTTTTATCCACACATACAGCTTAGAACTTTTTGGTAATAAATATATCTTCATCTCATCTGACCAGAGAATCTTATTTCTCATAGTCTGGGAGTCCTCATGTGTTTTTTTTAATAAACTCTATGCAGGCTTTCATGTCTTGCACTGAGGAGAGGCTTTCGTCGAGCCACTCTGTCATAAAGGCCCAACTGGTGGAGGCTGGAGTGATAGTTGACATTGTGGAACTTTCTCCCATCTCCCTACTGCATCTGTGGATCTCAGCCACAGTGATCTTGGGGTTCTACTTTACCTCTCTCACCAAGACTCTTCACACTTTTTATCTTTTCAGGGTGCAGTTGGGCCCAAATGGTTCTGTAAACTGTGGCCTCTGTTCACAAAGGATGCATTAAAGTTAGCACTGGGCAGCCCCCCTATATGGTGTTACTAAGAGGCTGTGAACCAGATGCTCTGCATTCCCTGTGTGAACATTGCCACATACAGATTATTTTTTTGCACTGGTGTGCCACACGGCCAATCCCTGATTGTAAGCTGGCTGTTTCATTAGGTATTATTGCACCTGTGCAGTTGCCATTTTACTTGGGTCCACTGCACCTTGTTAGGGCATTTGTATAGAGGCCTGTTTATACAAGTAAGCATCTCTGCCTGTTTTGTTCTTTCCTCTTTCTGTGGTTTTCATGTTAGAGTAGGACTGGCAAGTGTAAGGAACTCTTCACCTATGATTGCTCAGTTTGGCTGGATCTGGGAAGACTTCTGGTGGTCCCAAACTTCTTCCATTTAAGAATTATGGAGGCCACTGTGCTCTTAGGAACCTTGAGTACTGCAGAAATTCTTTTGCAACGTAGGCCAGCCTTGCCACAATTCTGTCTCTGAGCTCCTTGGCCAGTTCTTTTGACCTCTTGATTCTCATTTGGTCTGACATGCACTGTGAGGTCTTATATAGACAGGTGTGTGCCTTTTCCAAATCAAGTCCTATCAATGAAGGAGTAGCACCATCTCAAGGAGGATCATAAGGAAATGGACAGCATGTGACTTAAATATGAGTGTCTGAGCAAAGGGTCTGACTACTTATGACCATGTGATATTTTAGTTTTAATAAATTTGCAAAAATTTCTATATTTGATTTTTTCAGTCAAGATGGGGTGCAGAGTGTACATTAATAAGAAAAAAAAATGAACTTTTTTTTTGCATTTTTGGGGTCTGAATACTTTCTGTACTAATTATATATATTTAGTTTTGCATAGTTTAAGAGATTGTGATTACAGAGTTAATTGACCACAGAAGATCGCTGTGGCTTATTTCACTTACTCCTGCACAGATTAGAAGCACTCCCCCCTTCATATTAAAAGGTGCAGGTTTTTGTTAGCAGTGCGAGGGGGCAGAGGGAAGGCAAGTAGAATTGTTTTTTTTTTTTTTTTTGTGTGCAGCGTGATGGGAGCCCAGGATGGTGGCCATGTATACCAGGATGGGGATGGTGGCGAGAGGGGGATGTATAACAGGATGGGGGATATTACCCCTATAGCAGTGTCTGCTCTCTCTAAAACCTGTGTGTGTCCTATAGTCCAGAAAATAAGGCACTCACCTCTGGCAAACTGAATTGCCAGTGTTAGTCTTGTACTGCCTGGTGTAAAGTCGAGGAGTCGGTTGTTGGTAGAGGCGTTTGGAGTGATCTGTGACAGTTGCTTGGCGTTTCGGGCTGTGTAAAAATCCTAATCCTCTCCCATTTTATTTTCTTTCCTTTTCTCCCCAATGCACCTCTGTGTTTGTGCGTGCATATTTGTATATTCGGTAGTTAAGTTATCCCTGCACGTCCTCCCTCATTAGTCTGATTTGTGAATCTACATACACTATTCCTCCCCAGTCCCTGGGTAGAGGAGTGGACATCTATACAGGTGCATATCACAAAATTAGAACACCAAAAAGTTAATTAATTTCAGTTCTTCAATACAAAAAGTGAAACTCATTATATAGGGTCATTACAAACAGAGTGATCTATTTCAAGTGATTGTTTCTGTTAATGCTGATGAATATTACTTACAGCCAATGAAGACCCAAAAGTCCTTATCTCAGTAAATTAGAATACTTTATAGCACCAGCTTGAAAAAAATTATTTTAAAATCCAAAATGTTGGCCTACTGAAATGTATGCTCAGTAAATGCACTCAATACTTAGTTGGGGCTGCTTTGGCATCAATTACTGCATCAATGCGGCGTGGCAGGGATCAGCCTGTGGCACCTCAAGCAGCTTGGATTGTCTGTCTCTCCACTCTTCCTCCAGGCTCTGGGACCTTGATTTCCAAGGTCTAGTGTGAAGTATTCACAATCAATGATGGTTTCAGGAGCCATGTCATGTGATGGTGAAGGTCCACTGAGTTTTACGAAGACAAAAGTCAGCACAGCCGTCTACCAGGAAATTTTAGAGCACTTCATGCTTCCCTCTGCCCACAAGCTTTTTAGAGATGGAAATTTCATTCTCCAGCAGTTCTTAGCACCTGTCCACACTGCCAAAAGTACCAATACCTGGTTTAAAAACAACAGAATCACTGTGCATGATTGGCCAGCAAACTAACCCGACCTTAACCCCAGAGAGAATCTATGGGGTATTGTAAAGAGGAAGATGAGAGACACCAGACCCAACAATGCAGACGAGCTGAAGGCTGCTATCAAAGCAACCTGGGCTTCCATAACTCCTCAGCAGTGTCACAGGCTGATTTCCTCCATGCCACGCATCACACATTTCAGTAGGCCAACATTTCGGATTTTAAAATTATATTTTCAAGCTGGTGTTATAAAGCATTATAATTTACTGAGATAATGACTTTTGGGTTTTCATTGGCTGTAAGTTCATCAACATTAATAGAAATAAAGACTTGAAATAGATCACTCAGTTTGTAAAGGCTATATAACATGAGTTTCACTTTTTGCATTGAAGAACTGAAATAAATTAACTTTTTGATGATATTCTAATTTTGTGAGATGCACCTGTATATAGGGACGATTCATGAGTTCAGCAAGGTACATGGCCGCAGTGTCTTCACCATCAGAAGTAATCTGGAAAGCATGAATAGCTAGGGTGCCTCTAGTGTTAGGGACAGGGAAGGAGTCCCTGGCCCTGGGTATTCTGACAACAGAGTTGTGACATTTAAGGTGTCCATACATTCAATTGTAACTGTTTGTCTTCCTGCCCTCCTCATAAAGAGGTCTAGAAGAACCAGGAAAGTAAAAGGTGTATTACATATTTGCTGGTCATTTAATTGCCTGTTTACACAGATTCTGCTTTAGATGTGCACTGACCAATGTGTAATAAATTGCTCGTGTGCATAGATTGCCACTGTACTCAGCATCGTGATCCTGTCTACACAGGAAGATATGCCCTGAAAATGATGATCTTTTGAGCAAACTAAAAGATCAGTTCATGCCACTGTTTAGACTGCATAATTATCATGAACAAATGGGTCCTAGAAGCTTGAAGGACTCCCGTTAAATGCCAGATCGAGTGGGTTTTCAAGCGCCCACCAGTAAGTGATTTTCACTGGCGTCTAGATTCTCAACAGCTTTATGCAATGAATCATGCTTTATAAATAAGACTTTAAATTGATATTTCCATCTCCAAGATCATATCCCAATATAAAGTAGGTGTAATAATTATATTAGCAAATACCTCCAATTAGCAATTTAGTATTAGTGAAAAAGCGTAATGTTCACCGTCACTGCAAGCTCTAGATAACAGCTACTTAGTAGGACAGAGAGGGAAACACCTATCCACGGATCTTAAAGCCCCCGTTACACACTGCGATATCACTAGCAATATCGCTGTAAAGTCACCGATTTTGTGACGTTGCAGCGATATTGCTAGCGATATCGCTGCATGTGATACTTACCTCCGACCGCTCCCCCGCTGCTCATCGTTCGTCGCGCGAGAACTCCCTGGACCATTCCTCGTCGGCCACTTCGTGCTGGGCTTCCTGTGGCGCCAACGAGCGACGCGTGGAGCCGGGCGGGAGGATGCAGGATCGCCTCATCTGACAGGTAAGTAGCGATCCCCGTCCCCAGCGATGTCGCTGGCGAGATCTGCCTGTGTGGCAGCTCACTAGCGACCACCTAGCGATGCACCAGCGATCATGACCGCGTCATATCGCTAGTCGGGATCGCTGGTTCATCGCTAGGTGTAACGGTACCCTAAGGGTATGTGCACACGTTTCAGATTAGGCTACTTTCACATTAGCGTCTTTGTGCGCTGCGCATCGTGCGCAAGTAGAAACGCATGCAAAAACGCATCATGCGTTTTTGCATGCGTTTATGCGCATTCATTCTCTAGATGTCAAACCAGTGTCTACACATGTTTACTCGTAAAATGCATGCGTACGCAAACGTATGCATGTCCATGCGCACGCCTATGTCCCACAGACTGTAATGCGTTTTGACGCCTTTGGACGGACCCAAAAATGCAACAGGTTGCGTCTGGCACGTCTAGACGCACACCTTGAAAAAACGCATGCGCAAGAAAACGCAGACGAATGCAGGCAAACGCAAGACCATGCGTACGCCATGTTTTAAATTAAACATTGTTCATTAATAAACATCGGCGTTGCTATTATTTATCTATCTATATCTATCCCTATATAAAAAAAGCACAGCAGCACCCTGTAAATGCCAACACATATAATGTCAATGGACTTCCAAACGCTCTGTCCCTCAGCAAGATGTACTTACAAAAGCAATGGTTCTTAGCGCATGATTTGGCCAATTCATGTGTGCCCGTCAACCGCGGCAAGGTGACACTTCTCTGATGGGTCCTGTCTGAACCCTACCATATATGCCACTTTCAGGTTAAAAAAAAACCTTTATCAAGGACAAACATGTCTCTCCTGGGCTGCAAGCCTACAAGTGAATGGGCTAGTAGAGCTGGATGAGAACACCTGCAGGTTAACGGGAGGAGTGCAAGGATCAAGCAGAGGGAGTCACACCCCCCCTATATTTAGCTATACAAAAAAACCTGACCAGCACATTCCAAGTGTGAATAGGTGCAAGCTGCAGTGACTGCAAAACATATATAAGTACATGTAAGTACATCTTGCTGAGGGACAGAGTATTTGGAAGTTTTTATTTCCATTGACATTATATGTCTTGGCATTCACAGGGTGCTGCTGTGCTTTTTTTATATATGATTTGCAGTCACTGCGGCTTGCACCTATTCACACTTGGTATAGCTATACAAAAAAACCTGACCAGCACATTCCATGTTCCAAATTATTATGCAAATGATATTTTTCTCTGATTTACCTAAGTGGTCGGTGCAAATGACAGTCAGTCTAATAAAAGTCATCACCGCTTAGAGTATACATCGAATTTTATTGATAAAACCTCCTAATTATAACAGTATAATCTCCAAAATGAATAAAAACTCAAAATGCACTGTTCCAAATTATTAGGCACAGTAGAATTTCTAAACATTTGATATGTTTTAAAGAACTGAAAATGTTCATTTGTGGAATTTGCAGCATTAGGAGGTCACATTCACCGAACAAAAAAAGCTATTTAACTCCAAAACATCCTAACAGGCCAAGTTACATGTTAACATAGGAACCCTTCTTTGACATCACCTTCACAATTCTTGAATCCATTGAACTTGGGAGTTTTTGGAGAGTTTCTGCTTGTATTTCTTTGCATGAAGTCAGAATAGCCTCCCAGAGCTGCAGTTTTAATGTGAACTGCCTCCCACCCTCATAGATCTTTTGCTTGATGATACTCTAAAGGTTCTCTATAGGGTTGAGGTCAGGGGAAGATGGTGGCCACACCATGAGTTCATCTCCTTTTATGCCTATAGCAGTCAATGACTCAGAGGTATTCCTTGCAACATGAGATGGTGCATTGTCATGCATGAAGATGATTTTGCTCCTGAAGGCACATTTCTGCTTTTTATACCATGGAAGAAAGTTGTCAGTCAGAAACTCTATATACTTTGCAGAGGTCATTTTCACACCTTCAGGAACCTTAAAGGGCCCTGCCAGCTGTTTCCCCATGATTCCAACCCAAAACATGACTCCTCCACCTCCTTGCTGACGTCGCAGTCTTGTTGGGATATGGTGGCCATCCACCAACCATCCACTACTCCACCCATCTGGACTATCCAGGGTTGCGCGACACTCATCAATAAACAAGAATGTTTGAAAATTATTCATCAGGTATGTCTGGGCCCACTGCAACCGTTTCTGATTGTGAGCACTGCTTAGGGGTGGCTGAATAGTAGATTTATGCACCACAGCAAGCCTTTGAAGGATCCTACACCTTGAGGTTCGAGGGACTCCAGAGGCACCAGCAGCTTCACATATCCGTTTGCTGGTTTGTAATGGCTTTTTAGCAACTGCTCTCTTAATCCGATGAACTTGCCTGGCAGAAACCTTCCTCATTCTGCCTTTATCAGCACGAACACGTCTGTGCTCAGAATCAGCTACAAATTTCTTAACAGTATGATGATCACGCATAAGTTTTAGGGAAATATCTAATGTTTTTATCCCTTGACTAAGGCATTGCACTATTTGATGCTTTTCAGCAGCAGAGAGATACTTTTTCTTTCCTATGTTACTTGAAAACTCTGGCCTGCTTAATAGTGTGGAACATCCAGTTTTCCTTTTATTGGGCTCACATGGCAAACTAATTATCACAGGTACCTGAGATTGATTTCAGTGATCTAAAGAACCCTGAGACACAATACCATCAATGGGTTTCATTGAAAAAAATAAAATAAATAATACAATGTGACACTTAAAACCAATTTGCATAATAATTTGGAACATGGTGTATATCTATCCCTAGATATAGCAAAAGATAAATATATCCATAGACATCTATCTTTTGATATATCTATGGATAAATATAGATAGATAAATAATAGCAACGCCGATGTTTATTACTGAACAATGTGTTGAAATTTATAAAAAAACAAAAAAAAACAAAAAAAAAAACAAAACACACACAGTAAAGAAAATGGCGTGGGCTCCCGTGCAATTTTCTGCGCCGGGGGGGGGGGGAAAGTCGACGGCCAATATTTGTAGCCTGGGTAGGGGTTAATATCCATGGATCTTCCCAGGCTATATCAGCCCGCAGCTGTCTGCATAGCCTTTACTGGACCCCCCCCCCAAAAAAAAAAAGACGTGGGGTCCCCCTATATTTTATAGCCAGAAAGGCTATGCAGACAGCTGCGGGCTGATATTCATAGCCTAGGAAGGGCCATGGATATTGTCCCCCCACTGGCTACAAATACCAGCCCGCAGGTGCTCATGAAATGGCGCATCTGTACGATGCACCAATTCTGGCACTTATCCCCTCTCTTCCCAATGCCGTGCAGCGGTGGCATATGGGGTAATAAGGGGATAATGTCACCTTGCTATCCATTATTAATCTAAGTAATAAAGGGTTAAAAAAAAAAACACATAAGAATAAAGAATTTTAATTAAATAAAACACAACACTTTTTTCATAATTGTTATTACACGCCTAGCCACTCGAAGCCCTCGATCACCTGCAAAAAAAAAACAAAAAAAACAATATAATCTCTGTCTGACATAATCCCATTAATAACGATTGTTGTGGGACAATCTCCCCTATAGCGCTTTCACATCAGCAGATGTGTTCACTCTATAGGCCTCCGACAACACACTGAAAGGAGATAAGCCTCTCCCTTTACAGCACTACAGAGTGAGAAAATTCTCACTCTGTAGTGAAGCAAAGTGACAGGTGAACTCCGATGACCTGTCGGCAGGGGCATCATACAATGCGGAGGATTATCTCTGTCATTTATCTCTGGAGCCCCTGGAGAGCAGTTGCATCAGCTGATGGGACAGCTCTCCACGGGAGATTGTCGTGGGACAATCGTATTAATTGGATTATGTCGGACAGGGAGTATAGTGTTTGTTATTTTTTTTTCAGGTGATCAATGGCTTCGAGGATTAGCAGTATATGGTAACTATGTACTATATGTGTGTGTATGTTTTTTTTTTTTACATTCAACACATTAGCCGGATGATGGGACTACTACAGTCCCATCATTGGCTAATCTGTCAATCACTGTCACTGTAGCAGGTATAGCCCGATGGGACTTGTAGTCCCTTCGGACGATGCCTGCATACACACACCCACGCACAGCCCGCAGACCCCCCCCAGCCCGCAGACACCCCCCCCCGTACAGCCCCGCAGACACCCCCCCATACACAGTCACCACCCACACTCTTCCTTCCTGCCTATCTGCAGCGTTTCATCCGCAGCAAAACCACAGATCTTTTTTAGACCTGCTGTTTTGCTGCGGAAGTGACCGACTCAATGCAAGTCAATGGGTGCAGAAACGCTGCAGATCCGCACAAAGAATTGATATGCTGCGGAAAATAAAACGCTGCGAATCTGCGCGTTTTTTTCCGCAGCGTGTGCACAGCGTTTTTGGATTTCCCATTGACTTACATTGTGTGCACAACGCACTGCGGATTTGATGCAATTCCGCGCGTCCAAAAACGCAGCGGAAATGCATCAAAAACCGCAACGTGTGCACATACCCTAAACACTCCCCAATGCAGGTAGAAAGGGAAACACATTGCGAGAATCATGTTATAATCCAGGTAAGAAAAAAAAAAAATCGCATCACTCAATACAAAATAAGCATGACATTGCCAAAATGGGCAGATGAAACACTACTATTATATTATTATATAGTTCTCTTGATAACCAATGTTGCTTATCACATGTGCAGAGAATTGCAGTAGCTCAGGTATCCATGGTTACGACCACTCATATAGTGACAGTTAGTTGCTACTGGTCATACCCATGGATAACTACATTTCTATCTGAAGGTATTTGCTAATATTATTACATCTACTTGCTGTGGCTCAGGCAATACATGTTCACATCACATTATATCCTCATCAGTCCCTCAATTTGAGCTGATGTCTGAAGCTTTGAAAAGTGGGAACTGCAGGTTTGCGCCAGGGCCACCATCTTTAATGAAGTAGACAGAGTCACTCTATGGCCGGGGTTACACTTGCAAGAAACTCACACGAGTCTCGCGTCTCAATACCCGGCACTGCCACTGGCACTCGGCCCGGAGCGCTCAGCTGCATAGAAATACATGCAGCCGCACACTCTGGTCTGAGTGCCAGCGGCAGTGCCGGGTATTGAGACACGAGACTCGTGAGAGTTTCTCGCAAGTGTGACCCTGGCCTATGCTTGGAAATCATTTTCTGAAGTATCCAGATATGCGAGGCAGGTTTCGACTTCATTTGGTGACCGCCCAAGTAGCCAGATACTGTTGAAAAGGACTAGAATACACAACGTGATGTGTACATAACCTTATCTGGCTAAACAACAAAATGATGGGATGTTAACATTTCAGATGCCTACACCTTCACCACCACCATTCACAACACTCCCAGGGTAAAGACGGGAGGCTCCCACACACATTAGATGGCCTGACATTAATTTAATGTGTATGGCCAGCTGTATTATAAAAAACCCTCAAGTTGCATATCTACGAGTTAAAATCTTCCCACCAACCCAAAAACCTACAATACAGATAGATCCTTTCCACTCTTAAAATTGTACCATTTAACAGATGGACAATCTAAAAACAGAATAAATAGTTATGAAAAGGATACGTAAAATGAGGTGTCTATATTTAACATAAGTCAGACAGAAAGGGCACAATACTAGAGACACTCCTCTAGTACACTTTTTGGATCCTTTGGCCATCAGAGCCTCAGGAATTGTCATGGCCCATGCAGACAGGAGAGCTAATCACAGTTGACACAAATTAAATGGAGGTACTATGATGCTCTGAGCAGTTTCCTCCACCACATCCCTCTATACAAATAGGATAAGGGGATTGTGAAGGCCAGCAAAGCTGTGAAAGCTCACTGTCATTTTCCAGGAAGAGTTCCATAATGCCCCTTTCACACATCCATGTCTCCGGTAAGTGTGGTGACAGTTTTCACATGTACCGGAGACACGTGGGTGTTATGAATGGGTCACCGAGGAAGATGCCAAGAACAGGCTAAGCCACCAGTAGACCAGAGAGCTTGGTAACTAAGCGGATTGCAGACCCCTGATCCTAGCTGCACATCTAGCAGTAGCCGTGGAGCGTTCCTACGATGCCCTAGACGCTTCGTCACAGCCGGTGGACTAACTAAGCCTAAAAACAGAAAGATGAAATCTAAACTGCCCCAGAGCAGATGCCCAAAGGAATAGACAGCCCCCAAATATATATCGTCGGTGAGACAAGATGAGACACAAACACAGGCAGAGAACAGACTGAGCAAACGGTGGGGCCCAAGCTGTCTAGACAGGACAGAAAAAGATACTATCTGCAATCACGCACAAAACCCTGAAAAAGTCCAACACTTATGGTATACAAGAAAACCTGAGATCACACGATCTCACCCCCGCTAGATCAGCACTCTGGTATAAACTGGCAGCAAGCAAAAAGATACTAACATAACAGGGGACTGAACAAGCTGAAACATATGATGCAGGGCCCAGCGCTGCCCCCAGCAGGGAGCACGCTGAACCCTAACAGCATAACGGAAAGCAAAAAAAAAAAACAACACTACCAGATTAAATGCAAAGGATTAGCAAAAGAATCACTTAGCTGAACATGCAGATCAGGCAGGGGACAAAAGAGCTCCAAATGCACACAGAGGAAAAAAAATCACCAGCAACCTTAAAGAGCAGCCAGCTCCATTATATGCTCCCAGCCAGCAATCCCAGATTGCCAATTATCATCAGGTGGAGAACCTCCATCCACCTGGCCAGCTCCACTACTCTCCGTAACCACCAGAGGGAGCTTCGGCTCAGAAATCTGAGCAAGGGAGTTCACAACACGTGGGTCTGTGCACATGTCAGAGTGTTTCCAGGGACACTGTCCGTGGGCAAAACATGCTGACATGTCCCACACATGTGCACACGGTGAACACACATTGATGTCCTCAGTGTGTTATGCATCAGCTCCGGGGAAGAAGCGCTACAGTAAGCGCTGTTCCCCGGTGGCAGGTGCTGAAAACTGTTTTCATTCTACCCTGCTCTGAGGCTCTGGAATTCTCTTCCTGAGGAAGTGGTGATGGCCAACTCACTGAATGAATTTAAGAAAGGAATGGATGCTTTTCTTGTGAGTAACAGTATAGAAGGTTACGAATAACAGAATATTATAGGTAGATGGTTGACCCAGCTTAGAGGAAGGAATTTTTTTCCCTATGGAGAAAATTGGCTTCTACTCTGTGGGTTTTTTGCCTTCCCCAGGATCAACAATGCAGAACAGCTGCACTAAAAATAGGCTGAACTAGATGGACATAAGGTCTTCCTTCAGCCTTCAAAACTATGTTACTATGCTCTGCCAGCGAGCAGAGAAGAATGATAAGCGTTATATTAAAGTCTGAATAACAGAAGGGGGGGCTTTTGGGACTCTTACCCCCATTAAACCTACACCTGCTGCCGCTAATAACAGTGACAGTAGGTGTGGATGATAGGAGTATTCCACAGCCCCCACCTGCTATCGTTTGGACTTTAATATAACACTCATCATTCTCCTCTGCGCACCGGCAGAGCAGGGGAGAATGATGAAAGCCGGTCACAGCTCCTGCCACCGGGGGCTGTCTGTGTCGTACTGATGCAGCACACGTAGTATACACACAGACATCTCCAGTACCGTTTTTTCCGGTATTGGAAATAAACGGAAGTGTGAAAGAGGCCTAACATACACTGCTCAAAAAAATAAAGAGAACACTAAATACCACATCCTAGATATCACTGAATGAAATATTCCAGTTATAAATCTTTATTCATTACATAGTGGAACGCATTGAGAATGATAAAACATAAAAATGATCAATGTAAATCAAAATTAATATTCCATGGAGGTCTGGATTTGGAAAGATACTCAAAATCCAAGTGGAAAATTAAATTACAGGCTGATCCAACTTCAGTGGAAATTCCTCAAGACAAGGAAATGATGCTCAGTAGTGTGTGGCCTCCACATGCCTGTACAACCTTCTTTCAATGCGTGGACATGGTCCTGATGAGGCAGCGGGTGTTCTCCTGAGTGATCTCCTCCCAGACCTGGATTAAAGCAATAGGCAACTCCTGGACAGCCTGTGGTGCACAGTGGCATTGGTGGATGGAACGAGTCATGATGTCCCAGATGTGCTCGATTGGATTCAATTTTGGGGAAAGGGCAGGCCAATCCATAGCATCAATGACTTCATCATGCAGGAACTGTTGACACACTACAGCCACCTCAAGTTTAGCATTGTCATGCATCATAAGGAACCCAGAGCACCTGCATGTGGTTTCAAAAGGGGTCTTAGGATCTCATCCTGGTGCCTAATGCAGCCAAGGTATTTCTGGTTAGCACATGGAGGGCTGTGGTGAAGAGTACAGGGCGTCAATGTCAAATCTGCCAAACACTGTGTTCTCTGGCAAATGCCAATCGTCCTGCACAGTGTTGGGCTGTGAGCACAAACCCCATCTGTGGACATCAGGCACTCAGGCCATCCTCATGGAGTCGGTTTCTAACCGTTTGTGCAGACATGCACTTTTGTGGCCTGCTGGAGGTCATTTTGCAGGCTCTGGCAGTGCTCCTCCTGTTTCTCCTTGCACAAAGGCTGAGGTAGCGGTCCTGCTGCTGGGTTGTTGCCCTCCTACAGCCCCCCTCCGCGTCTCTTGGTATACTGGCCTGTCTCCTGGTAGTGTCTCCAGCCTCTGGACACTACGCTGACAGACATAGCAAACCTTGCCACAGCTCGCAGTGATGTGCCATTCTGGATGAGCTTCACTACCTGAGTCACTTGTGTGGGTTGTAGAGTCCGTCTCATGCTACCACAAGTGTGAAAGCACAACCAACATTCAAAAGTGACCAAAACATCAGCCAGAAAGCATTGGTACTGAGATGTGGTCTGAGGTCCCCACCTGCAGAACCACTCCTTTGAGTATGTCTTGATAATTGCCAATAATTTCCATCTGTTGTCTATTCCATTAGCACAACAGCATGTGAAATTGATTGCCAATCAGTGTCGCTTCCTAAGTGGACAGTTTGATTTCACAGAAGTTTGATTTATTTGGAGTTATATTCTGTTGCTTAAGTGTTGCCTTTATTTTTTGAGCAGTGTAGTACAATTGCACTGTTGTGGAAAAGTGTCTTTGTGCAATGAGAGGGGGAAAAAAAAAAAAAAGTTATCAGACACTGGAACTGTTTGGGTATGTTCCCACAGTCAGTAAACGCTGCGGGTTGGACATACATACACAGCGTCCAACTTGCAGCGGCCAGATGTTAGTGGACATGGGATTTCTTGAAATCCCATCCACTGCTCTATGTGTCCAGACGCCCGCGGCTTACCTGCAGAGACGGACATGCGGCGCGTCTTTCCCGATCGCAGCAGGTCTATTTATCTTGCGGAGACACGAGTACCGTTACATTTTGCGATGCACCAGCGATCCCAACAACGATATGACCTGATCAGGATTGCTGCTGCATTGATAAATGGTCGCTAGTGAGCTGCCAAACAGGCAGATCTCACCAGCGATGTAGCAGCGGTCGGCAGTCGTTACTTACCTGTCACACGCAGCTCTGAAGACATCTTCCGCCCGCGTCCATGTGTCGCTCGTCGGCACTAGCAGGAAGCCGGCGATGAGAAATGGACCAGGACGATCTTGCGCGATCAGCGATATCCAGCGGGGGGCCGGGTCGCAGGTACGTGTCACATGTAGAGATCGCTAGCGATATCGCTGTTGCGTCACAAAATCGGTGACGCTTTAGCGATATCGCTAGTGATCTCGCTATGTGTGAAGGGGGCTTTACACAATGAAGGGGTCTCACAGAGATGACTAGCTAATCCAAAAGTTGCTAACTCACCTACTAACAAAAGCTGACCTTGAATTTACAACGTAGCTCCTTGAGACAGAAACGGCAGTCAGAATGGTTTTTGGAAAGCTGTCCAAAAGTATACAGTTACCATCCACGATTTTGGAATAAGCTTGATAACTCAAGAATGATTCACAGGACATGGTGGAAATTTCATCTAAATTCATTACCAATATATCACTTAATGATCCAAGTAGTCCTTAGGGTGCATCTGCAAACTTGCAGTTGTCTTTGCTCTCTCATTTTCTTGTCATACTCTATTCCCCCCCCCCCCCCAAACCCTATGATGCCACAACTTAGAGAGGCATATAACTTATCTCCTACTAAAAAAAAAAAAAAAAAAATAGAAGAGGATGGTAACTTTAGATAGGAATGTAAGCTTTCTATGACCTTAGCTATAATTATTGTACATTCATACAAATGCAAAATATTGCTATGCAAAATTCTCCATTGCATGACAGTTTTCATAAATGATCAGCATGTTTGCCGCCCCATTTTTTTTTTTAGTACAGATATGTAAAGATGCAGGAAATGGCTAATACTGCTACCGACTCCGTTTACCACATAAAGAGCATAAGAATCCAAAAGTACAACATACATGTCCATAACAAGTCAACGCAATGATCAATGACACACTGCTCTCACCTGTAATTGAACTGTTTATCACAGAAGCTGCACTGGAGAAGATTCACTCCTGGATCATCCTGGTGATTTAGAAACTCGGAGTACGTCAATAGTAGTTCACATCGGTCACATTTGTGTACCATTCCGGCAAGGTTTTCGCTCCCATCTACTCTTTCCATTGCATTAGCATTCTCCAATCCAACTATGGTGGAATAGATAGTAGGCTTGAGTGGTTCTTCTTGTAACCTCAAATCATTCAAAGGTCCTGAACCATCAGGAGTATCAGCATCATCACATAAATTAATGCAAATATCTGCGGCTTCATCATCGGCTTCTTCTGAGGAACCATCGTTGTGAATTGTAATAGGCACCTGTCTGGTATAGCCAGGGTTCCTATAGGAGTTTTCTGGACTGTCAACCACAGGACTTTCTCTCCCCAACCGTCCAGGCTTTGAAAGTTGTGTTCGCATATAGTATCCAGGCTTTCGAACAACATATGTTTCTTTATAAAACGTCGGCCTTTTTTGTATCTTTGTTTTGTCTTTTATTGAAGTCATGGTTTCCATCAGTCTTCTTTCCCCTTTATAAAGACTGTTATTAATCTGAAGGTTATCCTGTCGGATTCTCTCTCGTCTTGGTTGGCTCTCAATTTCTCTCAGTGCCAAATCTTGATTTGGCACATTATAATCATCATCATCTGGGACGCAGATTTCTTCCTTTGGACTACTGTTATGTGGACTGCTGGATACATTGACCACTTGAACTGTGAGCGGGAGACTAACTTGCAACAGCTGGGCAGCCTGCATAAAGTCTTGTACATGACAAGTAGGGATTTTGTAGGTGTATACAAAATCTAGAAGATGACTAAAACCCTCCAAGCTCACATTGTCCAAAACCAAAAACTGCTGCTGCTCATTTCTGCTTAGTGCTGCATAGAAATACTCACTACACGCTGAAAGAACATTTTTATGGGCAAGAAAAATTTTACCCTCAACCATCAAGGAAACGTCACAAAAAAGGCCCATAGATTTTTGTTCATTCAATTTCTGGAGAATAGACCACCCATGTGCTTCTGGAGACATAGGATCCATGCTGTTTGTGCAATTTGAAAAGGACAAGTTAAAAGTACCGTCACTCAGTTAAAAATTGAGGCACTAAACCTACAAAAAAAAACAGAAAACATTTTTAGACATTTTTCTTATAAAATATATATTGATGTTTGTGTATGTATGTTTTTCTACACATTTCTTTGCCATCATAGGTTTCTAGAGAAACATTCAGATCGAGACATGCACTGAAAGATCACTTTATTAGAGACATTGTCACGGGGTTACCGCAACACAGAGGAGCCAGAAGACCGCAGCGTCTAATTGCTCCTATTCCTGCCCCGAGAAGAAGCAGTTCACCTTTTTAAATGGTGTTTATTTCTTTTGGCAGAACAGGGGTTAATCGGCCATGCTGGGAGCTCGGTTAGCCAATCCTATCCCCATAATAATCTGGGTCCTGATTGAGACACCGTCAGAGCTAGCTTATGCTGCATGGCTTGGAGAAGAGGTGTTTTGGTGTTATACGAGAAGGAGTTATCTGTGACTGTTGCATGGGTTTGTAAGTGTGATAATTCCCTTCTCTCCTCTTACTTTGGTTTTCCCCATCCTCCACTCCCTGGTGCATACTTCTGTTATATGTGAGTGAATATTTGTATTTCTGGTATTTTCAATTTACCTTGTTTGTGTTGCCTTGTTAGTTGGGTTGGTGTACTGTGGTGCACAGCAGGTCCCCTCTTCCCTGGGTGGGGGAAGAGTACAGACAGATGGCTGATTCAGAAGATAAGGCAAGGGTGGAGGCCCCGGCATCTTCACCTTCAAAAGTATCCTGGAGAATAGGGCGAGCTAGGGCTCCCCCTAGTGTTAGGGCCAGGGAAGGAGCCCCTGGTCCCAGGTCACCCGACAGCTGAGTTGTGACAGACACTCAGAGTAACATGTTGCACCTTCTTTGGCCTTCCGCAACAATTTGTCATTACATAAGATTTTGTTAGCTGTTGAAGTCATTCAGTAGGAATGTTGACCTATTCTACCTCATTTCAGAGATATCGATAAAGGATTAAGATCTGGGGACTGTAAAGGCCACCACAGGGGGAATACTCACTGTCATGTTATTGGAACCAGACCACAATTTCATGCCAAGAAAATATTCTACATGCAATTACTCTATCGACTCTATCGAGTCTGAACAAACACCCAGCAGGAGGGTTTTATAGATTCATGCAGCATGTACAAATTTCTGAAGCTGCCATCACGGACATACATAGAAATTTGAATTGGATGCACTGCACTCCCAGGTGCCATTGGGTTCTCACTTTAGCGGGAGGCCCCAATGGAGGGTAACAGAGGGCTCTTACCCTGGTTATTAATCACTGAAAATGCCATGGTCGTTGTTGGCCCACAGGAGTCTAAGGTGTAAAATAGGGTGTACACACCAGCTTTGGAGTTGGTTCAGCATGTGAAACCACTTTGTATACCGTAGATCCTTCCAACTTATATGAAATGGGAGGATGCCAGCCTGATGGTTTTCAGCACCGGGCCCCGAGAGAGGTCACGTAGACTGCTGCCACATGGCAGAGCTCCACTGCCTCCCATAAGCATGGTTTAAAACAGAAATCTGAATTTCTTTCACCAAGCAATATTTTGCCACTGCTTATCAATCTAAATTTTGTTTCCTTTTGCCCATTGGACGCTATCCTTCCTGTCTCCCTTGACCAGCTCTGCTAAGGAACGATGAATTGTTAGTTGGAGCACCAGTGCTGTACTCAGCAGCAATTTGTTTGACAGTGTACCGCCTGTGTTAAAACAATTGTGGACATCCTCCTGACCCCTTTTATGAGGGTTAATTACATACACATTATCCCCTTTTTGTTGGATGTTAAGTCTGTGATCTCATAATTCTCGGTATATGCTCAACATCTCAAGACTACCAGTAAACGAATTACAGGCCTCATGTAATTTAGCACCGATAACCAGGCATCTTTCTAAGTCACTGAATTTTTAGTACTTTTAAACAGATAGTTATTAATAATTTTGTGCATTATGTCTAACATTTACCATATGTTTAGTTTACAGCAGCATTAAAAAATTTTTGTTAACATGTTAGAAGTAGTCTAGCAGCAATTTTTCATTACTCTAAAGACATTTACAAAACATTTTTTCTTTTTTTTTTTTCTTCAATGTACCATTTTACATTTGAAGTGACTTTGAGGGGCTTACATAAAAACCTAATAACACTGACCTCATTTTAAAAACTGTACTCTTAAAAAGGTATTCAAATCCTCATTCATGGGAGATTGTTTAAAGGGTTTATCCAGTCCTTTATATATAAAAAAAAAAATATATATAATATATATATATATATATATATATATATATATATATATATATATATATATATATATATATATATATATATATATATATAATAATATAATTACCTAAGGACTAACAGGCAGGTAATTGAAACTTACTTGCCTGTTGTGCACAACGTCGTTCTTCCCCAGCACAGAGCAGTCACAAATCGCTCCTGCCGGGGATTCAGCTGACGCGATGGGGCGTGACTTCAGATGTCATTCTAATTGACATCCAGCTCCCCAGATTGATAGCCGGATCCCCGCTGCCTATCAGAAAACATCAGAAGTTCTGTCCCTTCAGAGCGCAGCGGAAATGAAGCCTCCGCTCTTCAGCCTCTGTCAACGCTCTGTGCCGGGGAAGAACACTGCCTTGCACAACAGGTAGGCAAGATGCAATTACGGTACTTGCCTGTTAGTTCTTAGATATTTTTTTTGTTTTTTAATAAATTCCCAGATACTCCCTTTAACCATTCAGGTGCATCACAGAAAACAATGGAAAAGTGGAAGGAAAAAGGAAAAAAAAAAAAAATAAATAATAATGTTGCCTTAGCCCTGAATTTTTCATTTTCACAAGGGTAACACAAATATAAAAAGGCAACAAAAAAAAAAATGTTGGGCAATTTATATTAAGTACACCTTATATATGGTCGAAAACTACTGTTTAGCACAGCACATGGAAGGGAAGAAGCACAACTTTTAGCTTTAGTGAATTGTAGGTGCCATGTCGGTTTTTTGCAAAGCCCATGATATACAAAAATAAGCACAACTCCCCCCACAACCAACTTCATTTTAAAAACTACACCCCTCAAGGAATTAATCTAGGGTTTTGGTAGGCATCTTGAACCAACAGGTGCTTCAGCGAATTTTTTGAAAAATTTTTTTACACTAAAATGTTTTTCATCCTTTTTTTATTATTTTCACAAGGAGTAGTAAGACAAAGTGGATCCCAATATTTGTTAGCCGATTTTGCCTAAACATGATAATACCCCATGTGTGGTCAGAAACTAGTGTTTGCGCACATGGCAATGCTTGGAAGGAAAGGAGCTCTATTTTAATTTCGGAACACCATTTTGGCTGGACTAGATTGAACCATGTCATGCTTGCAGAACCTCTGACATAGCAAAATAGTAGAAACCCATCACAAGTGACTTAAATTTAGGAAGTACAGCCCTCACAAAATTCATCTAGGTTTGATGGGCATCTTCAGCTCACAGGTGCTTGATAGAGTTTTATAACATTGGGGAGGGAGAATTAAAAAAAATGTTTTTTTTCCTGCTAAAATGTTCCTTGTGCCACAAATAGGTTATTTTCACAAAGCTAACAAAAGGAAAAGAAAAAGAAGAAAAAAAAAAAAAAAACACAAGTCGTTGTGAAGTGTTTCACAAGTACAGAGATGACAGTCCAAATGTAGTTTTCCGGGAAGAATCAGCGGCAGTAGAAATGGGTTCCCAGGAGGAGTGAGTAGGGTCACATTTAGGTCATTTCACAGCATGAGTGGTGCAATGTTGCTGGCCCTGGTCTAGAAGACGAGGGTGTCTTGGCTGTGCAAGTCAGGAGCGGAGTCCGGGCTGTGCACATTGATCTCCCAGCAGTCTTCAGAAGAATGGCGCCAGAAGAGGGGCATGCGCAGATTGAGATTCTCAGCTTTTTATCGAGTTGAGCTCTAAATCTACGCATGCGCCAACAGGCGTCATTTTCCTGAGGCTTACCACGAGGTCAATGTGTGCTACAGGGACTCCCCTCCTGCCTTGCACTGCCAGGACGCCTCTTCCTAGCCCAGGGCCCACGGCTTCCTTCAGAGGCGACTCTGACCTACCGCCACCATCTCCCCGGTAAGCTACATTTGAACTATAAGACGCACCCCCATTTCTTCCTAAATTTGGGGGGAAAAAAGTTCCAAAAATACAGTAAATAGATGAAAGTGGCCCAATAAATTGGTTACACAATTTCTACCAAACAAGGCAATATCCCATACAGTGGGGAAAACAAGCATACATTTTGCAAGTTTTCCCACCTACAAAGAATGGAGAGGTCTGTAATTTTTATCCTAGATAAACTTCAACTGTGAGAGACAGAATCTAAAACTAAAATCCCATTGTATGATTTTTACATAATTAACTTGCATTTTATTTAAGGAAATAAGTATTTGATACAATAGAAAAACAGAAATTAATATTTAGTATAGAAACCTTTGCTTGCAATTGCAGAGATCAGACATTTCCTGTAGTTCTTGATCAAGTTTGCACACACTGCAGCAGGGATTTTGGTCCACTCCTCCATACAAATCATCACCAGATCTTTCAGGGTTCAGAGCTGTCACTAGACAATATTGTGCTTCAGCTCTATCCAAAGATGTTCTATTGGGTTTAGGTCTGGAGATTAGCTAGGTTACTCCAGGACCTTAAAATGCTTCTCATGAAGCCACTCCTCAGTTGCCCTTGCTGTGTGTTTTGGGTCATTGTCATACTGAAAGACCCAGCTATGACCCATCTTCAATGCTTACTGAGGAAGGAGGTTGTTGGCCAAAATCTCACGATACATGACCCCATCCATCCTCCTTTTAATACGGTGCAGTCGTCCTCTCCGCTCTGCAGAAAAGCACCCCTAAAGTATGATGTTTCCCCAACCATGCTTCCCGGTTGAGACCATGTTTTTGGGATTATGTTGGTAAGTGATCAGATACTTATTTTCATGCAATAAAATGCAAGTTAATTAGGTAAAAAACATAAAATGTGATTTTCAGTTTATTTTTACGTACTGTCTCTCACAGTTGAAGTGTACCAAAATCAGCTATCTATATCAAACACTTTCCAAGAAGACTCATGGCTGTACTAGCTCAAAAGGGTGCTTCTACTCAGTACAGAGCAAAGGGTCTAAATACTTATGACCATGTGATATTTTGTTTTTTCTTTAATAAATTTGCAAAAATGTTCTATATTTCTGTTTTTTTCCTTCAAGATGGGGTGCAGAGTGTACATTACTGAGAAAATGAACTTGTTTGAATTTACCAAATGGCTGAAATGAAACAAAGAGTGAAAAATGTAAAGGGATCTGAATACTTTCTGTACCCACTGTATATTTTAACACCAAATAAATTTAAATATTAGACAAAGATAACAAGTAAACACAAAATGCAGTCTTTAAATGAAGGTCTTTATTATTAAAGGAAAAAGAAATCCAAATTTACAAGGCCCTGTGTGACAAAGCGATTGCCCCCTAAACCTTATAACTGGTTGGGCCACCCTTAAGGCCCCGTTATACATAACGATGTCCCAGCGATCCCACCAACGATCCAACATGATGGGATCGCTGGGACATTGTTAGGATGATCACGGGTGAGCTGTCACAAGACAGCCCCTCCAGCAATCAGGACCAGCAACGCTGGTTTCTAATGTAAACATCGGGTATCTAAGAGCCACGAGACTCCTGGATACCCGCTGTTTACCTTGGAAACCAGCGTGTACGCCGGTTTCCAAGGTAAAAAGTGGGTATCCAAGAGCCACAGCTCCTGGATACCCGATGTTTACATTAGAAACCAGCGTCGCTGATCTTTTTGAAAGTGTTTGGTCACTCTGGGACACTTATTGGGCCAATAAAGAATAACAGTGAAGTTTGGCCTTGATGGAAGCATGAAATATTCACCTTCCCCTCTCCTCCCCCCCCTCCTTATATTTCCCTGTCTAGTATTGTATTGTTCGTCTTGTCATATTCCCTGTTTTCATTGTATTAGTGGATATTAGGATATGTATACTGATTTCTGGTTTACAGTTATTGCTAACAAGCTTGTGAGACATATCTATACATTCATGTACTATTTCTGTATCTGTTTAAAAATGTTAATAAAATACACAGTTAAATAAAAAAAAAGAAACCAGCGTCGCTGATCGCTGGTCTCTCGCTGCCACACGCAGCGATGCGTGGCCAGCGGGAGACCAGCGATCGAAAAATGGCCCAGGCCGATCGAGCACGATCAGCGATACCCGGCAGGGGGGCCGGTCGCTGATCCCCGTCACACACAGCGATCTCGCTGGCGAGATTGCTGTGGCGTCATAAAATCTGCGACGGGGCCTTTAGCAGCAAGAACTGCAGTCAATTGTTTGTGATAACTGCTAATGAGTCTTTTACAATGCACTGGAGGAATTTTGGCCGATTCATCTTTACAGAGTAGTAATTCAGCCACACTGGAGGGCTTCTGAGCATGAACCGTTTCAAAAGGTCATTCCACAGATCTCAATCAGATTAAAGGCAGGGCTTTGATTGGGCCACTCCAAAGGCTTAATTTTGTTTTTCTTAAGCCATTCACTTACTGGTGTGTTTTGAATCATTGACCCGCTGCATAACCCAAGTACACATCAGCTTGAGGTCACAGATGGCAGGGCATTCTCCTTCAGGATTTTTTGGAAGACAGCAGAATTCATGCTCCCCCCCCCCCCCCCCCCCCCAAGATGTATATACGGCTCTGGCAAAAATTAAGAGACCACTGCACAGTTTTATAAAAATCAGCTTCTCTACATGTCTGACAGCCATTCCATTCCAGCGTCAGTTGAATTCTACATCTCATTCTACTTAATGTGCTTCTGATTAGGTGATCACCTGAACCAAATCTTATTTAACAAAGGATAGTATAAAAAAAAACCCTGCTGTGGTGTTCACAATTCTCTTACAATAGGACAAGCTGGATGTTCGGAATATCCCAAAAGTAACAGGATATTATTATTTCAGTGAGAAAAAGAAGGGCTCAATTCTGGCTTTACTAGCAGAGGGATGTAGTGAGCGTCATGATGCCTCCATACTTCCAATTTCTAAGATGGCAGTCCATTACAACAAGGTCAAGCAGCAGACATTGGGGACAACAAAGTTACAGACCGGCAGAGGGCGAAAACGACTCTCCACTGATCGGGATGACCGTCATGTTATTCGAATGTCACTCAGCAACCGCAGGATGACATCAAGTGACCTACAAAAGGAATGACAAATGGCAGCTGGGGTGAAGTGCACGGCAAGAACAGTTTGTAACAGGCTCCAAGGGGGCAGGGCTCAAGTCATGTAAAGCTAGAAAAAAAGCCTTTCATCAATGAGAAGCAAAGGACAGCCAGGCTAAAGTTTGCCAAAGACCATAAGGATTGGACCACAGAGGACTGGAGTCATCTGGTCATCTAATGGTTAGATGGAGACCTGGAGAGGCGTACAAGCCACAGTGTCTTGCACCCACTGTGAAATTTGGTGGAGGATCGGTGATGATCTGGGGGATGCTTCAGCAAGGCTGGAATTTGGCAACTTAATCTTTGCGAAGGACGTATGAATCAAGCCGCATACAAGGTTATCCTGGAAAAACAGTTGATTCCTTCTGCTCAGGCAATGTTCCCCAACTCTCAGGACTGGTTTTTCCAGCAGGACAAAGCGACATGCCACACAGCTAGGTCAATTAATGTGTGGATGAAGGACCACCACATCAAATCCCTGTCATGGCCAGCCCAATCTCCAGACCTGAACCCCATTCCAAACCTCTGGAATGTAATCAAGAGGAAGAAGGATAGTCACAAACCATCAAACAAAGAAGAACTGCTTACATTTTTGTACCAGGAGTGGCAAACGGTCACCCAAAAGCAGTGTGAAAGACTGGTGGAAAGCATGCCAAGACGCATGAAAGCTATGATTAAAAATCATGGTAATTCCACAAAATATTGATTTCTGGACTCTTCGAGTTAAAACATTAGTATTGTTGTTTCTATAGGATTATGAAATTGTTTTTTTGCATTATTGGAGGTCTGCAAGCACTGCATTTTTTTATTATCATCATTTCTCATTTTCTGAAAATACTGTATATACTCGAGTATAAGCCGACCCGAGTATAAGCTGAGGCCCCCAATTTTGCCACAAAAAAACGGGAAAATATTATTGACTCGAGTATAAGCCTAGGGTGTAAAATGCAACAGCTACTGGTAAACTTAAAAAAAAAACGGATTACTTACCGGTAAAACTCTTTTATAGAGCCACGACAGCTCCCACTGAGAAAGGGGATCCACCCCTAGGAACAGGAAACCTACAGAGAGATAAAAGGGACGGTCTCCCTCAGTTGAATTACAGAGAACAAGAGGAACCGCCACACATGCTTTAGTCAATTTGTTCAGTAAGCAATTCTAGCATATATATATATATATACATACATACATACATACATACACACATCTATCTTTTGCTGTATACATTTCACATATTTATATACAGTCTCTATCCTTCACCCACCAGAGTGAACCACGTGTTCATATACTAAGGGAGGGAAGTGAGCGGGTGCTGTCGTGGCTCTATAAAAGAGTATTACCGGTAAGTAATCCGTTTTTTTCTCTTTGCCACGACAGCAACCACTGAGAGATTTTCAGAGATAATCACCTGGGAGGGCCCACCGTGTCAAGGTCAGATCTACCAAAGGCTGTCATCGGAAGAAGTTAAATCTAGCCTGCAATGTCTATAAAAGGCAGAAGGAGAAGACCAGGTTGCGGCCATACATATTAGCTCGATTGGGACATCCGCCCTTTCGGCCCAGAAAGATATGGCTCATGCAGAATGTGCCCTCAAGCCCTGTGGTGGGTCTTCTGCTCTTTGCCGAATATGCCAATGTAATTGCATTTCTGATCCATCGGGACAGTGTGCCTCTCGTAACTCTCCACCCCTTCTTGTTACCCTGGAAAGAGACAAAAAGAGACAAAAAGGAACCCTGCTCTGTCTCCGGGGCTTAGGCTGGTTTCACATTCGCGTTAAAACAAAGCTGCGCCCTGCGTCGTTAAGCCCCGCCCTGAGCCGGCTCCCTGCCCGCCCCATCCGGGATCACCGCCTACTTTCGCATTTGCACGCATGCGATCGGCGCACCCTATCTTTAGCATAGGGTGCGCAGATCATGCGCTGCCAGTGTGAAAGTAGCGTGCTGCGCACTTTTGACGGTGCGCCGTGCGCGCCGAAATGCAGCATGTTGCATTTCGGCGCGCACGGCGCACCGTCAAAAGTGCGCAGCACGCTACTTTCACACTGGCAGCGCATGATCTGCGCACCCTATGCTAAAGATAGGGTGCGCCGATCGCATGCGTGCAAATGCGAAAGTAGGCGGTGATCCCGGATGGGGCGGGCAGGGAGCCGGCTCAGGGCGGGGCTTAACGACGCAGGGCGCAGCGTTGTTTTAACGCGAATGTGAAACCAGCCTTAGAGTTATCTATATAGACTTAGACGGACCCCTTTACGTCTAGGCAATGATATCCTTCCTCCTCTGGTGTTGCTAGTCTATCATAAAAAAGAGGGTAGGTAGATTTCTTGGATCTATGGAATTTAGCAGCCCTTCTAGGGAGGTAGGACGGGTCCGTCTTTGACACTATTCGGTCCTGAAATATTGTCAGGAAGGAGGATCTACTAACAGGGCCTGGAGATCATGCATTCTCCTTGCTGATACTAAAGCTACCAATAAGGCGGCTTTCAATGAAACGCACTTTAGTAAGGCCGAGTGTATGGGCTCGAATGGACCCTGTGTGAAAGCATCTAGGACTAAGCTAAGGTCCCGAGGTGGTTTTTTGAAGAATGTGAACCGGGTTTGCTTGCTGGCAGGCAGATAGATCGATCTACCCCTTCGTTGCCCGCACATCATAATTATACAAGGCCTCCAGAGCCGAAACTTGTTTTTTTTATTATGTTCACTGCAAGTCCGAACTCACGCCCTTTCTGCAGGAACTCTAATATGGCAGTGATAGGACCCTTCCCGGAAAGGCCTGCTGAATGAAAAGTTAAAATTTTTCCTGCAAGAGGGTGCCGATTAAGTTATGAGAATCCCCTTAGCTTCAGTAACTGCCTCTCAAATTCTATGCCGTGAGGCGTAGACCTTTGACCTGAGGGTGGTAACGGTCCTTGCGAGCGTAGGTCCCGATCAAGAGGGAGAACCCATGACATGGCTCTCAGCCATGAAACCCACAGCTTTTTAGGCCCAAACAGGCTATTAAGATGACTCTCGCTCCTTATTACCTTATCATCCTGGTAACAGTCAGTGACAGTAACATCGGAGGGTCTGGTGAACCGTCCAAGGGGTTCGAAGGGCGTCGAGTACATCCGAACTGTCTGTTCTGTACAGTGGAGCGAACCTTTCGCCTTGTAGCGAACAGGTCTATATCCGGCATGCCCCACATAGCTGCTATCATCCTGAAGATTCGCTGGCTGAGCACCCATTCCCCTTGATGCAGGGTACGGTGGCTGAGGAAGTGTGTTCTGGAGTTGTCCACTCCTCTGACATGGAGAGCAGACAGGGACAGGTTCTGAAGTTATTACCCTGACGAGGAGGGCCAACAGGTGTGGTTTGGCTCTCTGCAGGATTCTCTCTGCGGTAGATATCAGAGTTCCTGACCGCATTCCTCCTCATACTATGAAGGTACTATACCGTACCATGAAGCATCATGAAGTAATATGAGGCCATATGAAGTACCATGAAGCACTAAGTACCATGAAGTACTCTGAGGCAATGTGAAGTACCATGAAGCCATATGAAGTACCATGAAGTACTATGAAGCACTATGAAGTACTGTGAAGGTACTATAAAGTAATATGAAGCACTATGAAGTACCATGAAGTAATATGAAGCACTATGAAGTACCATGAAGAATATGAAGTACTATGATGCAATATGAAGTACTGATGCAATACTAAGTATGACGTAGTACTATGAAGTACCATGAAGCAATATGAAGTATTATGAGGCAAAATGATGCACTATGAAGCACTATGCAGTACTATTATGCCATCTCAAGTACTATGATGCCATATGAAGTACTATGATGCAATACTAAATATGATGAAGTACTATGAAGTACCCTGAAGCACTATGAAGTCCTATGACATACGATGGCGTACTAAGACATATCATGAAGTACCATGCAGCAATATTATGCGCTATGACATACTATGATGTACTATAATGCAACAAGAAGTACTATGACATATCATGAAGTACCATGAAGCAATATGATGTGCTATGGTATACTATGATGCACTATGATGCAAGCAGAAGTACCATAAAGTACTATGACATACGATGAAGTACTATGACATATCATGACGTACAATGAATTATATCATTGGCTGTGTGTGCATCACTAGTTGCGCTTTTTTTTTTCTTTTTATTCATCTTTGGCACATGTTTGCACCAGCCGTAGTATTTGGTAATTTATACAGTGGTGTCCACGTTTCACTGCATATCTTTCGTATTATGAAGTATTCTGAAGCACTATGACATACTATGATGCAGTATGATTCATAGAGGCGCTATGGTGTAATACGATGTATCCAGACTCTATTATACCATATGATATACATAGGCTCCATGGGGTACAGATAGACTTACGGCCCCGCTTGAAGGTGCCAAACAAGAGACCAGGCCCACAGTTACATTTAAGGGGACACCCTCTCAGAGTTCCAGATAACCTCTACTCTGAATGGTACATCTCAATTGTGAGAGTGACCTCACCCGAAGGAGCCAATTAACGCGCCGCAGCGGGCAATCTTCATGGAGACAATGTGCTGGATCAACCCATTATGTCCTTTATGGGTGGAGCAGTTAACTTGCAAGAAAAGGTCTGAACTATAAAATTGAAACATACACTTCACAGAGTCATTCTGAAGTCACCCATAAGGCTCTGTGCAGAGAAACATGCAATTAACTGAAGTCAGATCAAAAGATGTAGCCTTACCAAGGCCTAGAAGCCCATCTCTGTAAGCATACCTCAGCACATGAAATTGTGCGCTAGGACTGCTACCAGTATGCTGCTGTTTACCAGGATCTAAAACTAGTATTCCATTCTGTTACTTGCCTGGCCTCCAGCTGCTGCCGCCATCTGACTAGAGCAGTCACATTCAGCCTAGAATGGCTGCCGGCCTCGGAGAGCAGGAGGAGTGAACTCCTGCACACTGCTTCACTGACCCCTGCCAGGTGCTGTAGCCACCAATTGCAAGCTGAGGGTCCAGCTATACTGAGCTTCCCCTCCAGGGAGCAGGGTGAGGGTAGACCTTCGGCCTGTGCATTTTTTTTTTTTTTATTTTTATTATTACACACATCAACCGGACCAGGGATTTTCTGCTGTTCTCCCACTCCGGTAATTGTCCGGCCTTCATCCGCTCAGCAGCCATCTAAAGAGAGCAGCCCAGCGTCTCCTTAATGATTAACACATGGTACCGGCTGTGGAAACTCAACCTAAGACGTGGTTCGCTTTCCCGTTTACCACTTTTTTCCATGGAACCACTTTGTCTGGAGCGTCCACTGTTTCTGCTGCTCTGCAGTGGCACCTCCACCACTTCATGTGGGTGTACCTTGCACTGCCATACGAGGCTTCAACTGCAGACCATCTACGCAAACGCGCGTCAGTTCCACTCCAGTCATACCATGCTGCGTACGTGAGCGAGGACAGCCCTATCCGGACCCCTGCTTCACGCAGTCATTATCAACCGAGGGGGGAGCCAAACTGCTGCGACTCTCATCGTCCCTCTGGGACTCAGGCCCACCATGCCAGTCCCTCGGCTGCTGGCCTTCTGTGCATCTCATACACGCCAGGACGGCCTCTTCCGGTCTGTGCTGTCGGACCGGACCATACCGCTGACCATCGGCAAGGAGTCAGGTATGGAATCAGCTTTCAGCATCTTACCCCGTCCTTTGCGAGCTCGGTGCTCCATTCCTGGCCTCGCATCATACCTGGGGATGCCGGTAGCCTTGACGCTGAGTTGCGCTCTCACCCTGAGCCAGGATGCTCTGGTCCGTAATGCTGCATCCCCCAAGGGGAGTCTCCATATGTGCCGTCTCCTGCCGCTCTATGCACCGTACGTGAGCCAGGCACACCATTACCAAGCCTCACGCTGCATTACCAGCTGAGGGGGGGAATTGAATATCAGATCTCCCCCGACGCTGCTTCCAGCTCTGGGGCCCCTGTAGCTCATATGGATGCTCTATAGGCGACAACCAGGCCAGGTATCCTCTTCTCTCTATGGGTTCCTTCTAGGAACAAGAAACCAACTGAGGGAGCGAGGGGGACCACCCCTTTTATCTCTCTGTAGGTTTCCTGTTCCTAGGGGCGGATCCCCTGTCTCAGTGGGTGCTGTCTTGGGAAAGAGAAAATAAAAAGATACAAATAAAAGTAAAATTAATTGAGACATCAGTAGGTTACATGTTTTTGAATATCCATATTGAATCAGGAGCCCCATATAATGCTCCATACAGTTCATGATGGGCCCTATAAGATGCTCAATACAAAATCCACCACATATAATGCGCCATAAAGTTCATGATGGTCCCATAAGATGCTCCATAGAATAATATGCCCCATATGCTGCTCCATAAAGGTTGATGGCCCCATAAAATGCCCCATAATATGCTCCATAAAGGTTATGGCCCCATAACATGCTCCATAGAATATGCCCCATATGCTGCTCCATATATCTTGAAGACCCAATAAGATGTGCCACAGAATATGCCCATATGCTGCTCCTGTCCCCTTTCCACCGCCACGCGCCGCTCTGTCTTCCGGCTCCCTGCAGTGACTGCTCAGGCAGAGGGCACGCACTAACCATGTCATCGCGTCCTCTGACCTGAACGTCATAGCCAGAGGGTGCGGAGGACAGACCATCGCGTGGCAGTGGAACGGGGACAGGTGAATATCACATCATTGCCCCCGTCCTCCTGGCGCGTCTCTGCAGTCCCTGCTTCTCTGATGGTCACTGGCAGCTCCTTCCAGTGTTCAGCAGTCACGTGGTATCTCTCATTAAAGTAATGAATATGCACATATTCATTACTTTAATGAGCGGTACCACGTGACCGCTGAACATAGGAAGAGCTGCGGTGCCGGAGACCATCTGAGAAGCAGGGACTGCAGAGACCACTCCAGGAAGGGGAGTATGATCTCTCAGCCGCGCTTCCCCACCGACCCCCGGGACAATGACTCAAGTATAAGCCGAGAGGGGCACTTTCAGCATAAACAAATGGGCTGAAAATCTCGGCTTATACTAGAGTATATACGGTACAAAATTTAGTGCTTGGAAATTTGGAGACATATTGCCAGTAATTTATAGAAAAGAGCAATTTACATTTTACTCAAAAATATACCTATAAAGAGAAAAATCAGAGAAACTGAACATTTTGCAGTGGTCTCTTACTTTTTGCCAGAGCTGTAATATTCATTATGTATCCTAGGGGCAGGTCACTGAGGGAAGCCATACAGATGAATACCTAATCAGAGCACCACATGAATCTGTCTGTGGTTGTTCTGCAATCTTTATTCTCAGCCAATGATATGCTCGACAGCAATTGCCATTTACCACTGAATGGCGAGCGTTTGAACTTATGTGTGATAGGCCAGTTTCACACGTCAGTGTCTCCGCTACGTGTGGTGACAGTTTTCTCACATATCGGAGACACTGACACACGTAGACCCATTCAAATGGATGTGTCAAATTTACTGTTGTAAAATATTAAACATCGTGCTTATTCAGTTTCTCACCATCATATAAGTAATCAGACCACTTAGAGCAAAAACTACATTTATTAGAATACAATTAGAATATAGCAAATAACTTTTCTAAACTGTAAGTAAATATGCAATAAACACTTTTATGCAGTTAATAAGAAGAAATCTATAAATTTGTCCTCAGAAAAAGTATTGCCTCTGTCAGATCCTCCTTCATGGATGCCCTCAAATCTGATCTAATTATTTTGAGAGCAGAGAACAACCTCTCTACACTAACTTGTGTTGGTGGCAAAGCAGTAACCACTCGGGCAACATCTCTGACAATGTCAGGATACAGAGGAATCGCTTGTTGCACTGTTATTTTTGATGAACGGTCAAATTTCTCAATTTCTTTTAGTGCACATGAAAAATTCTGCTGAAATGTACTGGCTGTGTTCCTTGATGGGGATGACTCTTCTTCTATGCGGGAACGCTTTGCACGGTCCTTGTGATCCAAATATTTTTCGAAATTAAATTCTTCATCAGTTGATGATGAGGGTGAAGATGTGGCAGGACGACCAAATTCTTCTTGTTCCTCCTGACTGTTCTGCAACCCTTTCATCCTTACTGCTATTTCAAACAGAGCTTCTTTTCCTTTACTTAGCTGTTGATCATCTAGAAGAATCCGATGCATTGGGTCTACATAAACAGCTGCCAAAAGAATGTTATTTTGTAATAGTAGCTCCTCTCTCCGTTTCATTGATGTAGCAATGCCACTTGCAATTAACCCTCCTCTTTGGGACAGGCGAAACATCAGGTTCTTCCACTCCTTTAAGAAAATACCTGGAGTTAAGTCCTCTGCTTGTAATTTTTTAGTCACTGTAAATGAGCTGGAAAAATTGCTAGAGCACCCAGTCACCTGATTCCACTGACTTTCATTTAGCGTCAGTTGAGGGTTAGCCATGTCTACAAGAAAGGTTTTCAGTTCAACCAAGCGCTGAATCATTAAGTACTGCCCCATCGTGTGGCTTGATCAATAGTTGCCCCTTTTCCAGCACGTCTCTTCAAAATTGAGTCAACTTTAGGGGTTCTGGCAACAGTAGCCAATTTTCTCACCTTGCCAATCAGTGCAGCAGCATGTCCTTCTTGCAGACTGTCTCTTATAGGCAGCTGTAGCGTATGCACAACACAGCACATGTGATGAATGAAAGAACATATTGACACAGTTTCAACAAGATCATCTAAACTATCATGTTGCTGTTCATCTGAAGCAACTTCAGTTTGCTCCTCAGTTACAATACTGTGTTCCTCTATTTCAAACATTTCTGTGTCTGTGGACCCAGAATGTTCTTCTAGCTGCTGGTCACCATCATTACTCTCATTCATTAGCTTAATAGTACTTATCATATTTGAAGCATTGTCAGTTACGACAGAAAGAACGTGCTCTTTTTTAAGTTCATAGTCTTGCAGAACCTTTTCCACCGAGACCTGGAGAAACTCACTGGTGTGATGAGCTTTGGTGTCTTTTACTGCCAATGTCTTGGTAACTATTTCATTTTTGTCACAAACAAATCGGACATTGATGGCAAAATAGTTCACTCTGTGACGTGTGCAGGCATCCATTTTAAGAAACAGAAAGCGTCCCTTGAGAGTTTTTTTAAGTTCTTCCTTTTGTTTAAAAGCTTCTTCGATTACTAATTTTCTAATACTCTCTCTCCAGAGAAACACCAAGCTTGCGGGCCATTTCCCCATTCAGACACATAAAAGCTGGTCGTGAAAATAATGAAATAGGCACACTATCCTTTACAACAAGCTCTATGATGTTTTTTAAATGTATCTACTGTCATTGTCACAGTAACATTGTCACTGACAAAATATCTTGCAACTGATGGCTGCAAAGTTCTCTGCTCCTTTGTTTGGCTGGAAGAGCTGGGCACTGGTTCATTGGTTTGGATGCAGTCTTTCTCATCCACTGCTTTCAGTACTTCTGGATGAAAGCACTGTAAATGTCTCTTTAGATTAGAAGCTCTGGTAGGAGCATTTTTATCTTTGCCTGAATATGCACTCATCTTGGCTTCACAGCATTTGTTTTCGTCTGGATCATTTGTCATACACTGACAGACATAATGTTTTCTATCTTGAGTGATGGTGAAATGTTCAAATACAGCTGATTTAATGTGATGCTTCTTTGACATTCTCAGGTTTTTAATTCTGCATTCACAGTCCAAATGACAATTGTTTTTCCTAAAAACAATTGTGCAAAATTATTGCCAGGTCGTACAACTGATATAGTGGTCAGTAATACTGTTATTATTCCTCATGTACTCACAGTTAACTGATGCAAAGTTTGTTGAAAGGATAATACTTCTTACAGTCTTCCTCTTCTGAGTAGCAGGCAGCTGTGAGATGCTTGGAAGACGCACACCTAGTATGATCTAGTCTAGAGGAGGAGCTTTACTACTAAGAATTTGCAACACATTTTCACTTTCAGTTTCATACATTGTAAGTAGGGGGGTTGGGGCAGCATGAGGTTAACCAAGTATAAGATTAGATAAGGGCAGTGGAGAACAGTGACACACAAGAAGTAAGAAATGTCTCTATCTCCAGCAGAACTGCTTATCACTGTTGTTCATAGTTTGATAGAACATATATATTTGAGTAACATTTATAAAATTCATATGAAAGTTCAATTATGAAATATTAATACATTTTTTTTAAAGCTGGAGTCGGAGTCGGTACATTTCTACCGACTCCAACCAAAACTAACTCCGACTCCACGACTCCGACTCCACAGCCCTGGTATGTACATGTCAGCGTGTTTTCACGGACCGTGTGTCAAACACTCTGACATGTCCGTTTTTGAGCGACAGCACGGATCACACGGACCCATACAAGTCACTGGGTCCGTGTAAACACGTACCGCACACGGATGGCGTCCGTGTGGCATTCAAGTGCGCTTTAAAAGTCATAGGGTTAACCTTGAAACAAACTGTTTCAATAGACGGACACACGGATAGCACACGGATGCCACACGAATGTGGCAAATTGACACACGGACATCTCCTGTACAGTTTTTTCCGGTATCAGTAATATCAGGACGTGTGAAACTGGCCTTAGGCTTTGTTTTGTGCTCAACTTTCCAAATGGTGCCCCAGGATAATGGTCATGTACACAGTTACTGAGGGAAATTTGCTTTTCAGACCACTGATCTAAGAAATGACAGAGCAAGGGTGCTGACTCCACAAATGGACTCAGTTATTTTGGCCTCATACAAAAAGAAAAAATATCAATATGGAAAATATAATTCTGAAATTGTCATGCGTAGTGGTTTCAATGCCATGAAACAGTTCATTAATACTAGGAACAAGCTCAAATTGCATATATGAAAGAAGATGTAAATTGGGGGACTCAGGTGGACACCCTAAGGTCCTAGGATTTCTGCTCTGCCCTTTTG
Source organism: Dendrobates tinctorius (assembly GCF_039654945.1). Taxonomy (NCBI): domain Eukaryota; kingdom Metazoa; phylum Chordata; class Amphibia; order Anura; family Dendrobatidae; genus Dendrobates; species Dendrobates tinctorius. The sequence continues at coordinate 14,988,744 of NW_027361827.1, forward strand.
CAATACATGTCACTAGGTCATGCAACTATCCCAGATTTCCCAGGGGCAGGGGCATTTCTGGGAGTGGGCAAAGATGTAGGTGTGGGATGTCCCCAACATCCCTTAAAATATTGACAACTATACTAATCTTTACAGGTATCCTGTTGAAATACGTTAAAAGTTTGTTAAAAAACAAACAATACTTTAACCCCTTATGGACTTCGGAATTTTTTTTCGATCTTTTATGTTTTTGGTTTTTCCTACCCTTATTCCAAGAGTCATAAGGTTTTTTTTAATGTTTTTGTCAACATAGCCATTTAAGGGTTTGCTTTTTTTATTACACCACTTATTTTATAGTATAACGTACTGGAAATGGGAAAAGCATTACAAGTGTATTAACATTGCAAACAAAACGACACTAGTCCGACGTTGTTTTTACACCGTTCACTCTACAGTAAAAGTGACATTGAGAGACCTGATTGTTGTTAAAGCGATAAAAAATAAACTGAACAGATTTTTATGATTGATTTAGTGGTTTAAAATGTTGAGTTTTGTAAAGACAAAGAAAAATAGTTAGGGTTTTCATTTTCTGAGACCAATAACTTTTTTCTTTTTCTCTCCTGAGCCGAAGGTTTCAATTATATAATTTTTAAGTACATTTTAAAATCGCTTTTTATTGTATTTTCCAGGGAAGAGGGCAGGATGAGAGAAAGGGGATGGTTGGGTTTCCATTGAAAAAAAGGCAATTCTGTAGTTCCAATCCCTTTCTTTTTGGCATTTAAACTTATAGTCTATATAATTTAACATTTTGAGAGATCAGACTTTTTTTGACACAATGATACTAAATATGTTTATTTTTTAGCATTTTTGAAGAGGGGAAAAGGGGGTAATTAATATTTTGGGGTCCCTTTATAGGACTTGAACCTATGATCATCCGATTGCCCATACTAGACTGCAATTCCACTGTAGAGGACTAACAGGGTAGTTATGGGGGGGGGGGGGTACCCGTCGCTTTCCCACAATTCCATTGAAAGGGTCCAAGATTGAAATGTTCTGAAGGACTAATGTAGGTAACCATTGCATCAGGAGTGAACATAGAGGCCGTACATGTACACTACTACTCCATTCACAAAGACAGCTTTGGGACTCTATTTCATGACCCTTGGGGGGGGGGGGGGTCGCAATGGTTGGACCCTTGGCACAGATAGGTGATAATTAGTGATGAGCAAACATGCTGAGATAAGGTGTTATCTGAGCATGCTTGTGTGCTAACCGAGTAACTTCGGCATGCTTGAATAATATGTTCGAGTCCCCATGGCTGCATGTCTCGAGGCTGTTTGACAGTCGCAACACATGCAGGGACTGCCTGACAAACAGGAAATCCCTGCACGTGTTGTGGCTGTCAAACAGCTGTGAGTCACGCAGCAACTAGAACATAGTTTTCGAGCACGCCGCACTCGGTTAGCACACAAGCATGCTCAGATAACACCTTATCAGAGCACATTCGCTCATCACAAGTGATAATGCACTTAGTGGGGAAACCCCTTTAGCATTTTGGACGTGGCATGCTTTGGAACACCATTTGTAAGGGTCAATACCGTAAACAAAAGGTGAAATTATTGGCATTTTTACTTATATAGAACTACCGGAAATGGAAAAAATATAATGACAACACTGAAGGAGGAGATGCCTGTGACAACCAATCAGGCTGATGCTTTCACTTTCTAACCTGCCTGACAAAAATGAAAGCTGTAATCTGATTGGTTGCAATGGTTATCCTGGGACTATGCAGCATTATAAAGTGTGCCTGGATTCAGACTGTGTGCACAGTGACACAGAGCCATTTATTCAGGTGTGCAACCAGCAAAACTAAAGAGCCCAGATAGCAGCACGTACCAGCCCAGACCCACGAGCAGCACACATATTACATGGTGTACACTCACCTCTGTCCTCTGCCCATTGCAGCCTCGCTCCCACCTCAGACGCGCAATCAGGTGGGAGTATCTTCAGTCGAAGTTTGTTAATAAAGTTTGTTGAGGGAGAAAAAAAGTGTATTTGCTTAGTGACGTCACACGTCGCTCTCCTAACGCGCTGTCCTGCTCAGGTGACGTGATGACGCCGGTGACGTCTCGTTTGGATCTTTTTTTTAAGTTGATCTCGGGCGCCATTTTGGTACACCCTGACCCTGCTCCGAGGCTCCCCAAAATGTAACCCCTTGTGGTACTCCAGGAGGAAAGCGGGTGTGAGAGGCCACTGTGGAGCAGGTGAGGTGGCTGGGTGCCGCAGCACGGCTCTGTGCCAGGGTACATGGGCATGTTCGGCCGTGTGTGCGGAGTGCAGCAGCTGGCAGGGGGGAGTGAGCAGTGCATCCATCAGGGGGTCTGCTCCCACAGATCCAGACCTCACCAGCTCTAGTAATGTGCATGTGATGTTCCATCATTGGCACACTAACTTACTGTGCCCCCAGTGCAGGCTAGCTCCGCAGGGGTCGTCATCATTACAGGGGTACAGCCCAGCCGCAGTGCGGGGGGCAGGGGAGCTCTGATCCCAGTCTGCGATGTCATCCTGCGTTCCCTATTTATTATTGTCCTTCTATAGCGCCATTATTCCACGGCTCTGCACCCATCAGGGGGTCTGCCCCCACAGATCCAGACCCCACTAGTGCTAGTAATGTGCATGTGATGTTCCATCATTGGCATACTAAGTTACTGTGCCCCCAGTGCAGGCCAGCTCCGCAGGGGTCGTCATCATTACAGAGGTACAGCCCAGCCACAGTGCGGGGGCAGGGGAGCTCTGATCCCAGTCTGGGATTTCATCCTGCGTTCCCTATTTATTATTGTCCTTCTATAGCGCCATTATTCCACGGCTCTGCACCCATCAGGGGGTCTACCCCCACAGATCCAGACCCCACTAGTGCTAGTAATGTGCATGTGATGTTCCATCATTGGCATACTAAGTTACTGTGCCCCCAGTGCAGGCCAGCTCCGCAGGGGTCGTCATCATTACAGAGGTACAGCCCAGCCGCAGTGCGGGGGCAGGGGAGCTCTGATCCCAGTCTTGGATTTCATCCTGCGTTCCCTATTATTGTCCTTCTATAGCGCCATTATTCCACGGCTCTGCACCCATCAGCATCGCTGTCCCCATTGGGGCTCACAGTCTAGATTCCCTACCTCTGCAATGTTAACTCCATGCTTTCTGTGGGGAAGCGCTTTACACAGGTAGCGGGGGCTGTGGGTGTCACTGCGGAGTGTGTGTGTGGGGGACTGGATGTGGCTCACAAGGTGAGAAAGGTTGGGGACCACTGTCCAAGACTATTCTAAACCTGCGTAGGGAGAAACCTGTCAGTGAAGGGGAACGAAGCAGGGCGAAGCCCCCAGTAACCAGCCTCTTGGCTTAGTCCACTCATACACATGATCACTGTGAAGCAATTTAAAAGAGAACCTGTGAGCACAATTTTGTAAAAGTGAAGCCCTTACTGTAATGGCACTGTTATACTGAATAAATTGATATATTTGATGAAGAAATCCCCTTTGTGAATCTGTTTTAATCACCATTTAAAGTTTTCTTTTAGATTTCGGTACACCGGGGCCGGACAGTACATGGGATCTTCTCCTCCTGTCTGTGATTCCCCAGCCCCTCCGCCTGCCTCTAGTGTGTAAATGACAGGTCTCTGCTGAGATGTCAAACAGAGGAGGCAGCAGAGGGTCCAAGAAATCACAGACAGGAGAAGACCCCATGTACAGTCCAGTCTCTGTGCACCGAAATCTTATTAGCAGAAAACTTCAAGTGGGGATTAAAGAAGAACCACAAAGTGGATTTCACCACCAAAGGGATCAGTGTAACAGCGCCATTTCATCTAGATGTGTACTTTACACAACATCGTGTTGACAGGTCCTCTTTAAGGCTATATGCACACGGTGCGGATTCTGCTGTGGAATTTTCCGCCCAGATTTTGGTAAATCTGCAGGTAAAATGACATGCATTTTACCTGCAGTTTTAGTGCAGTTTTTTATGCGGATTTCCCCTGCAGATTTCTATAATGGAGCAGATGGAAACTGCAGCAAAACCGCACAAAAGAAGCGACATGCTGCTTTTAGGCCCTGTGCTTACGGTGCAGATTCTGTGCAGTTCTGCAGCAGATTTGGCCAGGCAGAACTGCACGTGATGTACATTACCATTTAAGGCTATGTAAAACAAAAAACGCTGTGCACATGCTGCAGAGTTTTCCACGCATATTTGGTGCGGAATAAAAGAAGCAGCATGTCGCTTCTTTTGTGCGGTTTTGCTGCAGTTTTCCACCTGCTCCATTATAGTAATCTGCAGGTGAAATCCGCACTAAATCTGCACTAAAACTGCAGTTAAAGCGCAGGTCATTTTAACTGCAGATTTAGCAAAATCTGTGTGGAAAACTCCACAGCAGAATCCGCACCGTGTGCACATAGCCTTATTCTGCACCAAATCTGCGCGGAAAAATCTGCAGCATGTGCACAGCGTTCTTTGTTTTACATAGCCTTAAATGGTACTGTACATCACGTGCAGTTCTGCTTGGCCAAATCTGCTGCAGAACTGCACAGAATCTGCATCGTGTGCACAGGGCCTAAAGCGTATTTTCAATGAACCCCCCCTCTGCAATTCCGAGCGAAGGGAACCTGGTCTCAGCGATGAAGCCAGTGTGGGATTTGTGCTGCCTGTTGTTGAGCAGCGATAATTAGCTGTCGGGTTCCCAGTAATAGTCTTCACTCTGGGTGGCCGGATCGTGTTAGGAAAGCTTAATCTACAGGTATTCATAGTTGGTAATAGAAGAGAAGCAGAGTGCCACATGGAGTACTGCAGAGTGAGCCCAAGTCATCCATGCGGCCATTGTGCCTCTTTACCATCCCACCGGAGAGGAGAGACTCGTTCAGTCATTGGCTGATCATTGCGCCCCTAGGAGTTATCAGGTTTAGGGCTGCGACTGACAAAAAGCAAATCATTAGTTCTGCTTGGAATGTGGGAAGGGAAAGGCCAATCCCTCCCAGGCTGTGGTTGCATGAGGGGGTCTAAAAGTGGTCCCTCTGCTACATAAGTCATCAGTATTGCACCTGGTAGGTGGAGGCGCCTGTTACAGGTTTTCCATTGACTAAAATGATGTGACTTTTCTTCTGTACCAGTTCAGATCCGTTTCCTGTAATATGCTTCTCTTTCACTGTGGCAGGCGCCACCTTTCCCATGCTGTGGCTGTTAGATTTGTGCTGCCGGGGTTCGCCACAGGAATAGATAATGGAGTAATAGGTATGACTTATTTTGGGACAGAGCAGACGGAACTCTAAATTTTAGTATCTGAAATGCAGCACGTTTGTCATATGGCATTCATTCACACAGACTGTCGCACTTATCTTCATACATGGCCGACATGGAAACTTTCTGTGACCCTTTCATCTATATGAATGGGGTTTGCGGGAACCCATACACCTCCTGTGGATAGAGATTAGTGGAGTGCATTTTCAGTAACTCGAAATATCTTCAATTGTAAATTGTATATCTGCCCATTTTGGAGGGATCAGCTGAGCTTCTAATGTGTATGCCGGCCTACAGACAGCAGATGACCATGGCGATCAGTATCATGCAGTCAGAGAGAAGCCCACACACCCGATGAGCAAGCACAATGGGATGAGACATCAATTGTCAAAGACTGGAAAGCTCCTTTAAGATCTCAGACTTCATTATTTTTTTCTTTGCTGTTGACAAGTGCATGTACTGTTTGTATTGTTTTTTTTTAATGCAAAATGATTCATATAAACTTTTACAAAAATGATTACTTGAGTGTTCATTGCATTTTACATTTGCACTGCAGGTTGCTTTATATGGCATCTAACAATGCCCGCATGTGCTGCCATCAATTGCACAAGCCGACAGACTCGTGGATGTGGAAAGTCATTTCACCGGTATGTGTAATGTTAAACATAAAAGTATAACCGTTTTGCATTAAATTCCCATCTGTTGCAGTATAGATCACTTTACAGGGAATCTGTCGTCAGGTTTTTGCCACCTGATCTGAAAGCAGCATAACATAGGGACAGAGACCCTGATTCCAGTTATGTCATTTACTGGTCTGCTTACTGTTAGTTTGATAAAATCACTGTTTTAGTAACAGATGATTGTCATTAGAGGACTAGTAAACCTGCTGCCAGGTAGTCCTCCATATTCATGAGATCTGTGCAACCCCATCCCCACCACTGATTGGCCGCTTTCAGTCTATGCACTGTGAACATAAAAAGCTGTCACTTATTGGTGAGGGCGGGGGTGTACAGAGCTTAACATTCAGGGAAGTGGTAGAGCTGCAGCAGATAAAATAGTGATTTTATCAAAACTGCATCCAGTGGTTCAGTAAGGGACACATTGCTGGCATCAAGGTCTCTACCCTTATCATGGTGCTGTCCAATGATGTAATAAAGACTTGGTGACAGATTCCCTGTAGCTGAAACTTTCTGGGATTCAGATTTTAGGAATTAAAATAATTCACATTTTGAGTGATTTCCAGACTTCTCTGAAGTCCACAGAGCTCTATTTACCTTTACCTAAAAAGTACCCCAAAGGAATTTCATTGGCTTCATCCAATCGTAGAATTTTAATATATGCAATAAAACATTATCTTCACATCATATAGTACATTTTTGTTTTAAGACTCTCCCCATTTTGCATTTATTTGTCCATCATTTTTGTTCTGGAGAGTTCTGCATGGCTAAAATAGTAGACAATTGACTATTGAAAATGTGGCCTTCACACTGCGTTAAACAGACTCCCACAGTTCTCTTCCATATCTCTTATCATAAGACATTTTGCCCTAAAGAAGTATTCCCAGCTCCAATATACCATCCCAATATGTAGTCAGTCTAATAATATTAGCAAATACCTCCCATTAGAAATGTTGTATAGTTCTTCTGATTAGCTGTGTCGCTTACCCCTTGTGCAGGCATAGCAGGACCTTAGGTATCCATGGTTATGACCACTAGCAACCAGCTAACTGTCATTTTATCAGTGGTCGTATCCATGGATACCTAAGTTCCTGCAATGCCTTCATATGAGGAAAGAGACAGCAAATCAGAAGAACATTTCTAATTGGAGGCATTTGCTATTATTATTACACCTACTACGTATTGTGATAGGATCTTGGAGATGGGAATACCCCTTTTAAAACTCTTCAGGCACAGCTGCAGATTATGTGTTTTAAAAAAAAAAAAAAAGAAATGAACTTGTGTTTAAAGGGAATGTATTTTTGTATTAACCCCTTAACCCCCAAGGGTGGTTTGCACGTTCATGACCGGGCCAATTTTTACAGTTCTGACCACTGTCCTTTTATGAGGTAATAACTCTGAAACGCTTCCATGGATCCCGGTGATTCTGACACTGTTTTCTCGCGACATATTGTACTTCATGTTAGTGGTAAAATTTCATTCAAATAACTTGCGATTATTTGTGAAAAAAACGGAAATTTGGCAAAGAATTTTTAAATTTCACAATTTTCCAACTTTGAATTTTTATGCCCTTAAATCGCAGAGATACGGCACACAAAAAACTTAATAAGTAACATTTCCCACATGTTTACTTTACATCAGCACAATTTTGGAACCAAATTTTTTTTTTTTTGTTAGGAAGTTATAAGGGTTAAAAATTGACCAGCGATTTCTCATTTTTACAACACCATTTTATTTTTACGGACCACATCACATTTGAAGCCACTTTGCGGGGTCTATATGATAGAAAATACCCAAAAGTGACACCATTCTCAAAACTGCACCCCTTAAGGTGCTCAAAACCACATTCAAGAAGTTTATTAACCCTTCAGGTGCGTCACAGGAATTTTTTGAATATTTAAAAAAAATGAACATTTAACTTTTTTTCACAAAAAAAATTCTTCAGGTTCAATTTTTTTTATTTTACCGAGGGTAACAGGAGAAATTGGACTGCAAAAGTTATTGTGCAATTTGTCCTGAGTACGCTGATACCTGATATGTGGGGGGAACCACTGTTTCGGTGCATGGCAGAGCTCAGAAGGGAAGAAGCGCCGTTTGACTTTTTCAATGCAAAATTGGCTGGAATTCAGATCGGACGCCATGTCACGTTTGGAGAGCCCCTGATGTACCTAAACAGTGGAAACCCCCCACAAGTGACCCCATTTTGGAAACTAGACCCCCCCAAGGAACTTATCTAGATATGTGGTGAGAACTTTGAACCCACAAGGGCTTCACAGAAGTTTATAACGTACAGCGGTACAATTAAAAAATCATATTTTTTCCACAAAAATGATCTTTTCACCCCCAATTTTTATTTTTCCAAGGGTAACAGGACCCTAAAAGTTATTGTGCAACTTGTCCTGAGTACGTTGATACCCCATATGTGGGTGTAAACGACTATTTGGGCGCATGGCAGAGCTCGGAAGGGAAGCAGTGCCATTTGACTTTTTTGGCTGGAATTGAGATCGGACACCATGTCGCGATTGGAAAACCCCTGATGTACCTAAACAGTGGAAACCCCCACAAGTGACACCATTTTGGAAACTAGACCCCCCCCCCCCAAGGAACTTATCTAGATATGTGGCGAGCACTTTGAACCCCCAAGGGCTTCACAGAAGTTTATAACGCCCGGGTGTGAAAATAAAAAAATCGTATTTTTTCCACAAACATGATCTTTTAGTCCCCAATTTTTTTTATTTTCCCAAGGGTGCCAGGAGAAATTGGACCCCAAAAGTTGTTGTCCAATTTGTCCTGAGTACGCTGATACCCCATATGTGGGAGAAAACTGTATGGGCACACGTCAGGGCTCGGAAGGGAAGTAGTGACGTTTTGGAATGCAGACTTTGATGGAATGGTCTGCGGGTGTCATGTGCGTTTGGAGAGCCCCTAATGTACCTAAACTATTGAAACTCCCCACAAGTGACCCCATTTTGGAAACTAGACCCCCCACGGAACTTATCTAGATGTGTGGTGAGCACTTTGAACCCCCAAGGGCTTCACAGAAGATTACAATGCCCGGGCGTGAAAATAAAAAAATCATTTTTTTCCACAAAAATGATATTTTTGCCCCAAATTTTTTATTTTTCTAAGGTCCTGAGTAGGCTGATACCCCATATGTGGGGGTAAAGCACTGTTTGGGCGCATGGCAGAGCTTGGAAGGGAAGGACCACCATTTGACTTTTTCAACGCAGAATTGGCTGGAATTGAGATCAGACGCCATGTTGCATTTGGAGAGCACCTGATGTGCCCAAACAGTGGAAAGCCCCCAATTATAACTCCAACCCTAACCCTAATCTCAGCCCTAGCCCTAACCCTAATGGGAAAATGGAAATAAATACATTTTTTTTATTTTATTATTTTTCCCTAACTAAGGGGGTGATAACGGGGAGTTTGATTTACTATTTATGGCGGTTTTTATATTTGTCAGCTGTCACACGCTTAAAGACGCTTTTTATTGTAAAAATAGTTTTTGCATCACCACATATTGAGAGCTATAATTTTTCCATATTTTGACCCACCGAGTCATGTGAGGTCTTATTTTTTGCGGGACGAGTTGACGTTTTTATTGGTATCATTTTCGGGCACGTGACATCTTTTGATCGCTTTTTATTCCGATTTTTGGGACGCAGAATGAACAAAAACCAGCGTTTCATGCGGTAAAATTGATAAAGCCCTTTTATTCTTCGTGTCAGTACGGTTACAGCGATACCTCATTTAGGTTACTATGTTACTCACCTATATAGCGCCATTAATTCCACAGCGCTTTACATACATTATTGGCACTGTCCCCGATGGGGCTCACAATCTAGAATCCCCATCAGTATGTCTTATGGAGTACCCAGAGAAACACAGGGAGAACATACAAACTCCTTGCAGATGTTATTCTTGGTGGGATTTCATCCCAGGACTCCAGCGCTGCAAAGCTGCAGTAGTAACCACTGAGCCACCATGCCACCTGTTGGTAACTTTTTTTTTTTCATCAGCCTCTATGGCCAGTGTGGGGAATCTTTTTCTGCCAAAGGCAATTTGGTTATTTATACCTTCCTTAAGGGGCCGTACATATTGCGCACAAACGGTGCCCACAAAGTATGTCCTGACTTTGCGGTTAGCCAGCGCCATTCTATTGTAGCCTAAAGCTGCATCACACAGGATAGGAATAGATGCCCAGACTATCACACACAGGCCAAACACTCCTTTGTTGCCTATGAGAGAGATGATTCTGGCATTGGCTCCGCTTCATCCTGAAAAAAGGCTCAGGTGATTGATTTCCAACTGCCTGATCCTTATGTCCCCCAAACGTAACCTGGCAGTGATGAGACAGTAGTCACTATACACATTACATGGTTGGGTGACTTTTATCTGATGCGTATGTAGGCCTTCATCTGGTTTTTCACCTTTTCGTAGAAGGTGGAATGATTGGAGTAAAATGTCGCGTCTTGTCAGTTCATTCCTAGTGTCTTGGTCACTTAATAAGATGAACAGGGGCTTTATTTACATGTTCTCGCGTTCCCCAGGTCCCCTGGCGAGCCGCTGCTGCCCGTGCCTGGCACTGGCTGGTTGCTGTGCTGTACAATCAGTGCTTTTGGCATTTTGGGCTCTACTCGAAGCTTAATTTTTATGCCCTAAAATCTGAGAGATATGTCACACAAAATACTTAATAAATAACATTTCACACATGTCTACTTTACATCAGCACAATTTTGGAAACAAATTTTTTTTTGTTAGGAAGTTATAACGGTTAAAAGTTGACCAGCGATTTTTTTTTTTTTTTTTTTTTCATTTTTACAGCAAAATTTACAAAACCATATTTTTTTTTTTTTAGGGACCACCTCACATTTGAAGTCACTTTGAGAGGTGTATATACCAGAAAATACCCAAAAGTGACAACATTCTAAAAACTGCACCCCCTCAAGTGCTGAAAACCACATTCAAGAAGTTTATTAACCCTTTACGTGCTTTACAGGAACTGAAGCAATGTGAAAGGAAAAAATGAACATTTAACTTTTTTTTTTTTTTCACAAACTTCAGAACCAATTTTTTTATTTTCACAAGTGTAAAAAGAGAAAATGAACCACAAAACTTGTAGTGCAATTTCTCCTGAATACGCCGATACCCCATATGTGGGAGTAAACCACTATTTCGGCGCACGGCAGAGCTCAGAAGGGAAGGAGCGCCGTTTTGACTTTTTCAATGCAGAATTGGCTGGCATTTAAATCGGACACCATGTTGCATTTGGAGAGCCCCTGATGTGCCTAAACTGTGGAACCCCCCCCCCCCACAAGTTGCACCATTTTGGAAACTAGACCCCCCAAAGAACTTATCTAGCTGTGTGATGAGCACTTTGAACCCCTAAATGTTTCACGTGATTTTTTTTTTTTTTTTTAGCCCCCATTTTTTTAATTTTCGCAAGAGCAACAGGAGAAATTGGACCTCAAAGGTTGTTGTCCAATTTGTCCTGAGTATGCTGGTGCCCCATATGTGAGAGAACACTACTGTTTGAATGAATAGAAGAAATCCAGCTTCCTGTTCCTAGAGAAATTTCCTTTATTGGACTAAGTATATAAAATCCAACTTCATATCAGCATATTTTCACCACTGAAAGTGGGACAGAACAGACGCGTTTCAAGCTTAGAAGCTCTTAATCATTGCTCTCCTACTGTTTTGGTACACCTCAGGGCTTGGAAGGGAAGTAGTGACATTTTGGAATGCAGACTTTGATGGAATGGTCTGTGGGGCGTCATGTTTCATTTGCAGAGCTCCTGATGTGCCTGAACTGTGGAAACCCCCCCCCCCCCCCCCCCCCCAATTCTAACTCCAACCCTAGCCCCCAACACATCCCTAATCCCAACTAACTTTAGCCCCAAAACACCCCTAATCCCAACCATAACCCTAACTTAAGCCCAACTCTAATCCTAATGGGAAAATGGAATTTTTTAATTTTATGATTTTTCCCTAACGAAGGTGGTGATAAAAGGGGGGTTAATTTACTATTTTTTTTTATTTTGATCACTGTGATAGACCCTATCACAGTGATCAAAATGAACCAATAGGAAAAAATCTCCTATTGGTGCCGGCCGGCAGATCTCAGCGGGAGCGATGCTCATGCGCCCGCCATTTTCTTCCTGGAAGTAGACACCGGCACCCGTGGGGGGGAGCAGGAGGGTCCAGGGACACCGGGAGGTACTGTGGGGGGGGGCTATTTCTTTCTCCCCTAATGTGCGATCACATCGGAGGAGATAGAAATTAAATAGTAACATAGTTATTAAGGTTGAAGGAAGACTTTAAGTCCATCTAGTTCAACCCATATCCTATCCTAACTTGCCCTAACATGTTGATTCAGAGGAAGACATAAAAAAAAAACCCATGTGGCAAACAGTATGCTTCGCATTGGGGAAAAAAATTCCTTCCCGACTCCACATACGGCAATCAGACTAGCTCCCTGGATCAACGCAATATTAAGGAAACTAGTGTATATACCCTGTAATATTATACTTTTCAAGAAAGGCATCCAGTCCCTTCTTAAATTTTAGTAGGGAATCACTCATTACAACATCATATGGCAGAGAGTTCCATAGTCTCACTGTTCTTACAGTACTTACAGTAAAGAATCCGCGTGTGATTATGCTTAAACCTTCTTACCTCCAGACGTAGAGGATGCCCCCTTGTCCCCGTCACAGGTCTAAGAGTAAAAAGATCATTAGAAAGGTCTTTGTATTGTCCCCGCATATATTTATACATTGTAATAAGATCACCCCTAAGCCTTGAATTCTCCAAACTAAATAACCCCAAGTGTAATAACCTGTCTTGGTATTGCAGACCCCCTAGTTCCCTAATAACCTTGGTCGCTCTTCTCTGCGCCCGCTCCAGTTGAACTATGTCTTTCTTATACACCGGACACCAGAACTGTACACTGTATGCTAAGAGTGGTTTCACATTAGCGGTTTTGGTTGCGCCGAGCGCAACCAAATTGCAACAGGTTGCGCACGGCCTGCGTCCCCAGTGATAAAGATAGGGGACGCACGCAACGTCATGCGCCTGTAGGCGGAGCTACCGGAGTAGGCGCGGCAGGGGGCATGGCTTAGCGGCGGCCGTGCGCAGGCTGTTGCTGCGCCCTGAAATGCTAATGTGAAACCACCCTAAGTGTGGTCACACTAGTGACTTATATAGAGGTAAAATTCTGTTCTCCTCATGAGCATCTATGCCTCTTTTAATGCATCCCATTATTTTATTTTCCTTTCCAGCAGCTTTCCAGCAGCTGCCTGACACTGGCCACTAAGGCTGTGTGCCCACGTAGCGATTTTTTTTTTAAGCGTTTTTGCCGCGATTTTCGGCGCGAAAACGTTTAAAAATCGTGTACAGAACGCCCCCCATGCATTCCTATGACATTCCGCACATGCTGTGCTAATGCTGCGCTTTTTTCCGCAGCGGAATCGCATCGCGGAAAAAAAAAAAATCGCAGCATGCTCATTCTTTTGTGCGGAATCGCAAAGAATTGCCGCGATTCCGCACCCATAGGAATGCATGAGAATTGCTTACTTTCCGCATGTGGCTATGCCCACCATGCGGGAAGTTAAGCGTCTCATGTGCAGTTGGTACCCACGATGTGGAGGAGAGGAGACTGTCCTCCAGGCCCTGGGTACCATACCCCTGTAAAAAAAAAGAATAAAAAAATCGGGGTATATTTACCTTCCGGCGTCCCGCGCTGCATTCCTGCCCTAAGCGTTCCCAGTAATGCCTTGCGGCACAGTCCAGTGATGACGTGGTCTCGCGAGATCGCTATAGCAACGCGAGACTACGTCATCACAGGTCTCGCAAGGCATTACTGGGAACGCTGTGGCCCGGGAATGCAGCGCGAGACGCCGGAAGGTAAATATACACCGATTTTTTTTTTTTTTTTTTTTTTTTTTTTTTTTTTAGCATTTTAACATTCTATCTTTTACTATTGATGCCGCATAGGCAGCCTCAATAGTAAAAACCTGGTCACACTTGTCAAACACTATGTTTGACGAGTGTGACCAACCTGTCAATCACTTTCCAAGCGATGCTTCAAATCGCTTGGAAAGTGCTTGAATATCGCACGCGAAAATCGCGATCATAATCGCGGTGAAATCGCGCGGAAAAAAAACGCGCGATTTCTGGGAAGGAGTCCGGTTTTTGGTGTGCGTTTTAACATGCACCGTGGGCACATAGCCTAAATGTGAGTTTGTCGTCCAACCATACAACCAGGTCTTTTTCAGTGACAGTTTTGCCCAGTGTTTTACAATTAAGCACATAATTATACATCTTGTTCGTTCTACCCAAGTGCATGACCTTACATTTATCCCCATTAAAGCTCATTTGCCATTTATCAGCCCAAGCTTCTAGTTTACATAAATCCTCCTGTAATATTAGATTGTCCTCCTCTGTACTGATTACCCTGCAGAGTTTAGTGTCATCTGCAAATATTGAAATTTTACTCTCTATGCCCCCTACAAGGTCATTAATATGTTAAAAAGAAGCGGGCCCAAAACTGACCCCTGTGGTACCCCACTGCTAACCGTGACCCAGTGTCATGTGGTATACAGTCTAACGCATGGGTATAATAAGACACATGAGACATAAGCTTCTTAAGCATTTCTTGTATTACTCCATACAAGTAGTGCAGTAGCAGGATAGTTGCAGAGCTAGGCAAACAACCAACGATATTCAGAGTCTATTACTTTCCTGTCAGAAGTAGCTGGCAAGCAGAAGGGTTCTGTGTCCACAAATGGTTCCAAGCAGAGGAGATCCAGGCTTCACAGACCAAGTCACAAACTGGGAATAGAGCTGATTCAGGAGCACAGGTGAATCAGCTGGAGCTGATTAAAAGGACAATTGGCAGGAAACAGGGCAGGGACATCATAGCTGAGTACTCCATGTTCTTTGAGGGCAAAGTCACTGCACATGCCAGGAAACAAGATGGCCAACGACAAGCTGAGGACTCCATATTGGTTGAGGGCAAAAGTCAATGCACAGTCCAGGAAACAAGATGGCCGACACACTAAAAGCGAAGATAACGGATCTAGCATAAAAGTCCGAAAACATTACATTACTCCCCCCTTAAGGACAGCCTCCGGATGGCCCCAGTCCAGGCTTTCCCGGGTACCTCTGTTGGAACTGGCGGAGTAAACGAGGCGCATGGAGATTGGAGGCTGGTTCCCACGAGTTGTCCTCAGAAGAATAGCCTTGCCACTGTACCAGGTATTGCACCCCGTCTCTACGCAACCTGGAGTCCAGGATCCTTTCCACGACAAACTCCTCCTGGCCATCGATGAGGACCGGAGCAGGAGGGGAAGAAGAACGACCAGGGAAAGAATTGGGAGTTGCAGCCTTCAGTAGAGAAACATGAAACACAGGGTGAATCCTCATAGATCTCGGCAGTTGAAGGCGACGTTACTGACAAGCTTAGTAATCTTATAAGGCCCGATGTACTTATGACCCAATTTGGATGATGGTACTCTCATCTTAAGGTTCTTAGTTGACAGCCAAACCAAATCTCCTACCTTGAAGGTTGGTGCAGGTTTACGAAACCTATCTGCCGATTTTTTATACCTGTCCTGAGCAGATTCCAGATTCCTCTTAAGTAGATCAAGGTTCTGTTGTAGAGATGTGATTCTGTCGGCTACAGCTGGGAGAGGTGTGTCTATGGGAAATCGAGGAAGGATGTTAGGATGATAACCCAAATTGGCATAAAAGGGTGACAGCTTAGTGGAAGCGCTCTGCGAATTGTTGTAAGAGAATTCAGCCAGTGGGAGCAAATCCACCCAGTCATCTTGTAGGTGGCAGATAAAACAGCGGAGATACTGTTCTAAGGTCTGGTTAGTCCGCTCAGTCTGTCCATTTGTCTGCGGATGAAAGGCAGAAGATAGATTAACTTTGATGTTTAACGCAGCACAGAAGTGCTGCCAAAACTTTGAAGTGAATTGCACCCCTCGATCAGATACAACCTCATCCGGTACGCCATGCAGACGAAACACATTTTGGATGATCAAGTCCGATGTGTGTTTCGCAGTGGGTAAACCCACACACGGAATAAAATGGGCTGCCTTTGTTAACCGATCCACCACCACTAGAACTGTGTTCTTCCCTTGAGAGGTTGGCAGCTCCACAATGAAGTCCATTGATATGGATCCCCATGGACGGGTGGGAATGGGTAGGGGTTGTAAAAGACCTGTAGGCGACGAACGTGGAGTCTTGCATCTAGCACAGACTTCACAAGAAGTGACATAATCCAGAACGTCTCTTCTGTACGTGGGCCACCAAAAGAAGCGAGACAGGAATTCTTGAGTCTTCAGAACTCCTCTATGCCCCGCTATTTTAGAATCGTGGACGAGTTGCAGTACTTTCCCTCTGGCCGCTTCAGGAATATACAGGCGTTGCCCCTGAATCCACACACCATTCTTATATACAAGACTTACTTCACAAGATGGTTGTGCCAACCAGGGATCCGTATGGTATGCTTCCTTGATATCGTTAAGCAAGTCTTGATTATGGATCACCCCCAGGAACCTGGAATCAGAGATAACAGTCTTATGAAACGTGAGTGGGATAGTTTCATCTGAGTAGAGTCTAGACAACGCATCGGCCTTTCCATTACGCGATCCTGGTCTATAAGAGATAACAAAACTGAATTGGTTTAAGAAAAGACTCCAACGAGCCTGGCGAGGAGTCAAACACTTAGCCGATCTGATAAACTCGAGATTGCGGTGGTCAGTCAAGACGATTATCTGCTGTGCAGCTCCCTGAAGGTGGTGTCTCCATTCTTTGAAGGCTGCGATGATGGCCAACAATTCTCTATTACCCACGTCATAGTTTCGTTCTGCAGGAGACAACCGCCGAGAAAAGAAAGCACAGGGATGTAAGACTTCTTTCTCGCCTGTCCTCTGGGAGAGGATAGCTCCAATGGCACTGTCTGAGGCATCCACCTCTATTATGAAGGCACGTTCAGGGTTAGGATGCACCAGAATAGGTGCCGTGGTGAATTTCTGTTTCAGGCGGGAAAATGCTTCTTGAGCCTGGGGGGTCCAGGTAAAAGCAGAGTTCTTGCGGGTAAGCCGTGTGATGGGAGACACTACCTCAGAAAAGTTCCTGATAAAACGCCTATAAAAATTAGCAAACCCTATAAAGCGCTGGACCTCCTTTACATTCTTGGGGACCGGCCAGTCCTTAATGGCTTGGATCTTACTCTCATCCATACTAATTCCTCGTGACGTCATTACATACCCCAGAAATTGGATCTTCGTCCGATGGAATTCGCACTTTTCTAGTTTGATATACAGATGGTTTTGTCGAAGGCGTTCTAAGACCATCTTCACATGTCTGTGATGTTCCTCTGTGGAGTTAGAAAAAATCAAGATATCATCCAAATAAATTACAATGAATGTATCCAGGAGATCTCTAAAAATGTCATTCACCAAATGTTGGAAAGTTGCTGGGGCATTACATAAACCGAATGGCATTACCAGGTATTCAAAGTGTCCGTAGCGTGACCTGAAAGCAGTCTTCCATTCATCCCCAGGTCTAATGCGGACCAAGTTATAGGCCCCACGGAGATCCAACTTAGTAAAGAGCTTTGCATGCCGTACTCTCTCCAATAATTCCGGAATCAAAGGTAGTGGGTAACGGTTTCTGATCGTGATCTTATTGAGCTCCCGATAATCTATGCAGGGCCTAAGAGATCCGTCTTTCTTCTTCACAAAGAAGATTGGTGCACCAGCGGGAGATGAAGAATGGCGTATGAAGCCCTTGGCTAGCTGTTCATCTATATAGTCCTTTAGCGCCTTTAGCTCTGGCCCTGCCAAAGGGTAAATCTTGCCAAACGGTATCCCTGCACCTGGTAATAGGTCTATTGGACAGTCATATGGACGGTGAGGGGGTAGTAGGTCTGCGTTCTTCTTGTCGCACACATCAGCATACTCACGGTATATTGCTGGTAGCTCTGAGACTGATGGTGGTCCCTTAGGGATGGAGCAGACTGAAGCTTCTGGACTTATCTGTGTCTTCGGAAAGTGCAGTTCTTTAGTCTCCCAATTAATCGTAGGATTCTGAGCCTGCAGCCAAGGCAGTCCTAGAATAATAGGGAAATGAGGAGAAGAGATGAGCATAAAGGACAGACTCTCTTGATGGTCATTACCCATGAGGACCTTCAGGGGTTCCGTCTCCTGGTCCCGAGTTTAACAGTGAGCCATCCACGGTCTCCATCTGTACAGGAGTAGCCTTCTTTACTGAATGTACGTTATGTCTCTGGGCAAAGGAGATGTCCATAAAATTGCCGCTTGCCCCTGAATCAATCATAGCGGAGGTAGATACCCAAACGGAGTGAACCCTGAGTTTGAGGGGAATGAAGCAATGAGAATTGTTGTTCTTGCAGCTCAGCTGGGAAACCGCTGAGAGGACCGGAAAAACTGCTGCAGTAACACCTGCATCGGGCTCAGAGATAACGGAGTTCAAGTCCGAGTAATCAATGTCTGTATCTTCTACTCCCTCTGGGGTCTGTAGTGCGGACCTGACAGAACCCCTCTCACAGCACTCGCAGTGTATGATGGCTGCAGTTGTCTTACGAGAACGACTGGGGCAGTTGATGATGAAATGTCCTGACTTACCGCAATAGAAACACAGATTTTCCTTTAGTCGTTGTTCCTTACGTGCATCACTGACCCGTCTCTGTAAAGAGTCCACCTGCATAGGCTCGGGTTTTGGTTCTCGTATAATCCTGCTCAAGGACTCCTTGGCTGGAGAGGGAGAGAATAAATGATTAGAGTGCCTTAGCTCCGACCACCTCTCCTGTCTGCGTTCAGTAAGCCGAGCATCGATCCGAATACAGTAGTTGATAAAATCTCCTAATGCTGTAGGTGGGTCGACACGAGCAAGTTCGTCCTTAATTACAGAGGATAATCCTCTCCGAAAAACCGATCTTTTAGCGGAGCTATCCCAAGTGGTGTCGAGGGCCCATCTCCGGAAATCCAGAGCATATTCTGCTACTGAGCGCTTACCTTGGCTTAAAGTCAACATAGCTGATTCCGCTGTAGCACCGCGGTTCGGATCATCGAATGCCTTCCCCATAGCTGAAATGAAAGCATCAAGGTTATTTAGACAGTCGTCGTCAGTCTCAATTAGAGGGTTTGCCCATGCGAGAGCTTTGTTGGAGAGTAGCATAATTATTGTTAATACTTTAGATCGCTCAGTAAGGAACTGAGGCGCATGAGCCGCAAAGAACAGTTTGCATTGATTAATGAATCCTCTGAATCTTTCCCGTTCACCGCCAAAGCGGAATGGTGGTAGCTTGGGGATTCCCATTGCCGGGGTGGAAGTTTGGGTTTGGACTTGTCGCTCCAGAACCTCAATCCGGGTTCGTAAGTCCTGAGTGGTTTGTCCGAACACCTGTAGATTATGATCACTCCGATCCCGCAGACTTGCAAAGCTGTCCTTTACTGCCTGTAGATCGGCAAGGATTGAATTGGTTACTTCGCACAGATGTTTAACAGAGTCCTCCATATTCCCCAAAGATGTATGGCAGAGAGGCTGGAAAGAAAGAAAAGGAGCACAATAGTGTTTACCTGTGGTAACACTCCTGACTTAAAAGAAGGGAATGTGCTCACCTGGAAAGGTTGTGAGAAGCCACAACCACTATCACATATATCGATATCTTGGATCCACAGCCTGCAGCGGCTCCCCAACGGCAAAGATCCAAAAAAAATAAAAATAAAAAAAAAAAAAAAAAATCTCTATACAGGTTGCAGCGGTGTCTCAGACCCAGCAGACTCTATCATGGCTCCTGAATCTGTCATGTGGTATACAGTCTATCTAGAGTCTAACGCATGGGTATAATAAGACACATGAGACATAAGCTTCTTAAGCATTTCTTGTATTACTCCATACAAGTAGTGCAGTAGCAGGATAGTTGCAGAGCTAGGCAAACAACCAACGATATTCAGAGTCTATTACTTTCCTGTCAGAAGTAGCTGGCAAGCAGAAGGGTTCTGTGTCCACAAATGGTTCCAAGCAGAGGAGATCCAGGCTTCACAGACCAAGTCACAAACTGGGAATAGAGCTGATTCAGGAGCACAGGTGAATCAGCTGGAGCTGATTAAAAGGACAATTGGCAGGAAACAGGGCAGGGACATCATAGCTGAGTACTCCATGTTCTTTGAGGGCAAAGTCACTGCACATGCCAGGAAACAAGATGGCCAACGACAAGCTGAGGACTCCATATTGGTTGAGGGCAAAAGTCAATGCACAGTCCAGGAAACAAGATGGCCGACACACTAAAAGCGAAGATAACGGATCTAGCATAAAAGTCCGAAAACATTACACCCAGTCCGAGTGCGCTCCATTAATAACCACCCTTTGTTTCCTATCCCAGAGCCAGCTCTTAACCCACCTACACATATTTTCCCCTATCCCCATTGTTCTCATTTTATGTATCAACCTTTTGTGAGGCACCGTATCAAAAGCTTTTGAAAAGTCCATGTACACCACGTCCACTGCATTCCCTTGGTCCAGTCCGGAACTTACCTCTTCATAAACGCTTATCAGATTAGTCTGACAGGAACGGTCCCTTGTAAACCCATGTTGATATTGGGTCATGAGGTTATTCTTCTCCAGATACTCCAGTATAGTATCTCTTAGAAAACCCTCCAGGATTTTACCCACAGTTGAGGTTAAACTTACTGGCCTATAATTTCCAAGTTCAGTTTTTGTCCCCTTTTTGAATATTGGCACCACATTTGCTATACGCCAGTCCTGTGGTACATGCAAAACAGAAGCCGCGGAGACACCATCACGTGTTTCTCAACGCAAGCAATGACCAGCCAGGTCTTTGCCCGGGAAGGAACAACCACGGGAAGGGCAGTCTCCAATAAAGGAAACCACCTATGCCAAAACATGGTATCCATCCACATACAGCTGTTTCGGTGTATTGCCCCTCATCAGTGTGGAGTAGGAAACTGGCTGGTAGGAGCAATGCCTAGTAAAAAGACTATGAAGAGGAGGATGAATGAACTCATGGAGATCAACATCCGACACTGCGGAGACACCATCACGTGTTTCTCAACGCAGTGATTCTAGAGCACTGCCCCCATCCCTTATGGGAAATATGTAAAACATGCAAAACAGAAGCCGCGGAGACACCATCACGTGTTTCTCAACGCAAGCAATGACCAGCCAGGTCTTTGCCCGGGAAGGAGCAACCACGGGAAGGGCAGTCTCCAATGAAGGAAACCACCTATGCCAAAACATGGTATCCATCCACATACAGCTGTTTCGGTGTATTGCCCCTCATCAGTGTGGAGTAGGAAACTGGCTGGTAGGAGCAATGCCTAGTAAAAAGACTATGAAGAGGAGGATGAATGAACTCATGGAGATCAACATCCGACACTGCGGAGACACCATCACGTGTTTCTCAACGCAGTGATTCTAGAGCACTGCCCCCATCCCTTATGGGAAATATGTAAAACATGCAAAACAGAAGCCGCGGAGACACCATCACGTGTTTCACAACGCAAGCAATGACTAGCCAGGTCTTTCATCGGGCATTGCTCTAGCATCACTGCGTTGAGAAACACGTGATGGTGTCTCCGCCGTGTCAGATGTTGATCTCCATGAGTTCATTCATCCTCCTCTTCATAGTCCTGTGGTACAGACCCTGTTATTAATGGAATCTTTAAAGATTAAAAATAATGGTCTATCTATGACTGTGCTTAATTCCTGCAGTACTCGGGGGTGTATCCCATCCAGGCCCGGGGATTTGTCAATTTTAGTGATTTTTAGACAAATCAGACTTTTTTTTTTTTTTACGGTCGTCGTTAGATCTTTAATAACGGCGATCGCAACACCGGGGGTCGGTAAAAACCGGCTCTCTGGGGTCTCGGCTGCCCCCGGCAACCGAGACCCCAGAGAAATTCCAACTCTGGGGGGCACTATACACTTTTTCTTCAATGGCGCTCTGGTTTAAGTACCCTTAACTGCCTCTGTTTAAAAGCGTATCGACAGTCGTGAAGGGGTTAACAATGTAGCAGTAATTTCTCATTATTTCATGTAAACTTGCAAAATTTATTTTTTAGGGACCTATTAAGTTTTGTAGTGACTTTGGGGTCCTATATTTTGGAAAACCCCCAAACGTGAGACCATTTTAAAATCAAAACCCCTCAACGTATTCAAAATTGCTTTCAGGTAGTTTATTAACCCTTCAGATGCTTTTCAGGAATTAATGCAAAGTGGCATAACAGGAACAAAGAAATGTATTATCGCCTAAGGGTTGCTAACTTCTGAACAGGCCACTGTAGCTGGCAGATTCTAAGGCCGTTGCCATGAACTGCCTTGGCAAACATCCGGACCACAGAATCAAGATCTCAACATCTCAGGGTGCCGATGTGGTTAACCCCTTCCCGACCTTTGACGCCACATAAGCGTCATGAAAGTCTGTGCCAATCCGACCTGTGATGCGTATGTGGCGTCATGGGGAGATCGCGTTCCTGCGGGTCGAGTGACTGGGGTCACTGAAAGGTTATCCGACCCGCATGTACAGGAGGCTTTGTACTGACTGACGGATCGCCACTGTCAGTATTTGCTATCGCAGTGATCCCTATCACCGTGATCAAAATGAAAAAAAAAAGTAAATAAACCCCCCCTAAGTAGGGAGAAATAATAAAATAAAGAAAATATATTTATTATTTTTCCATTAGGGTTGGAATTAGGGTTAGGGGTGGGTTGGGATTAGGGTTAGGCTTGTGGTTATGGTTGGGTTTAGGGTTAGGGGTGGGTTGGGATTAGGGTTGAGTTAGAATTGAGGGGTTTCCACTGTTTAGGTACATCAGGGGGGTCTCCAAACGTGACATGGCGCCACCATTGATTCCAGCCAATTTTGCATTCAAACAGTGGCTTACCCCAACATATGGGGTATTGGCGTACTCAGGAAAAATTGCACAGCAACTTTGAGGGTCTAATTTCTCCTGTTACCCTTGGGAAAATAAAAAATTGGGGGCTAAAAAAAAAATATTTTTGTGGAGAAAAATGATTTTTTTTTTTATTTTCACGGCTCTGCGTTATAAACTTCTGTGAAGTACTTGGGGGTTCAAAGTGCGCACTATGCATCTAGATAAGTTCCTTGGGGGGGCTACTTTCCAAAATGGGGTCACTTGTGGGGGAGCTCCAATGTTTAGGCACATCAGGGGCGCTCCATACGCGACATGGTGTCCACTAACGATTGGAGCTAATTTTCCATTCAAAAAGTCAAATGGCACTCCTTCCCTTCTGAGCTCTGCCGTGTGCCCAAAGAGTGGTTCCCCCCAACATAAGGGGTATCAGCGTACTCAAGACAAATTGGTCAACAACTTTTGGGGTCCACTTTCTCCTTTTACCCTTGAGAAAATAAAAAAAATTGTTGCAAAAAGTTAAATGTTCGTTTTTTCCTTCCATGTTGCTCCTGCTGCTGTGAAACACCTGAAGGGTTGATAAACTTCTTGTGTGGTTTTGATCAGCTTGAGGGGTGCAGTTTTTAGAATGGTGTTGCTTTTGGGTATTTTTAGCCATATAGACCCCTCAAACTGAACTCAAATGTGAGGTGGTCCCTAAAAAAAAAAAATGATTTTGTAAATTTTGTTGTAAAAATGAGAAATTGCTGGTCAGCTTTTTTAACCCTTATAACTTCCTAACAAAAAAAATTTTGTTTCCAAAATCGTGCTGATGTAAAGTAGACATGTAGGAAATGTTATTTATTAACTATTTTGTGTCACATAACTCTCTGGTTTAACAGAATAAAAATTCAAAATTTGAAAATTGCGAAAATTTTCGCTAAATTTCCGTTTGGTTTTTTTTTGTTTGTTTGTCCCCCCCCCCACATAAACGCAAAAATTATTGACCTAAATTTACCACTAACATGAAGCCCAATATTTCACGAAAAAACAATCTCTGAATCGCTTGGATCCGTTGAAGCGTTCCAGAGTTATTACCTCAGAAAGGGACGCTGGTCAGAATTGCAAAAAATGGCCAGGTCATTAAGGTCAAAATATAGAAAGAACACCGTGAGCACAACTTAAGATGGTGCTAAGGTTAGGTTCCCAAACCGTTAAAGCAACAAATATGAACCTAGCACTCAACTTAAAGGTATTTGTAAGGCGGTTTATTGTAGCACACGAAAAAAGACGTTTCGGTCAATGTGACCTTCTTCAGTTACGTGTGGTATATAGATTGTGTAGAGCTTATAAGGCATCTATCAGAAAGGACGATGGTGCTTTAGGCATTGAGGAGAATGATCTCTTTAAGGTAATGAGCTTGTCAGTATATAGGAGAGGGGCAAACGTGCCTCCAGATGCGGTGGACACAATCTATATACCACACGTAACTGAAGAAGGTCACATTGACCGAAACGTCTTTTTTCGTGTACTACAATAAACCGCCTTACAAATACCTTTCAGTTGAGTGCTAGGTTCATATTTGTTGCATTAAGGTCAAAATAGGCTGGGTCATGAAGGGGTTAGAGAGGGAGACCCCACACTCATAACCATCTACATGCTGTAGTCTCTATTGACAGCAGCATTTAAGGGGTTAAACTACTAGTGTCGGTACTAACAATGGTCGTGGTTGATGCAGCAAGTTGTCGGCTATAGTGGACAGCCGACAGCTGCTGGATTGTCACCCATTGGGGGATGCAAGTCTCTTGTATGTCAGGTCAGTAAAAAGACATATTGGTGGTCACTATGAGGTTAAGCTCCCTGTTTTACTTAAACCTGCAGAATTTCTGTGTAGTACACCCATAATACAATTTTTATTTTTATTTTTTTTTAGGTTTCCACATGGGCGACCAGAAATTCTGAAAAAGTGGGTAACAAACATGCGACGGGACACATTTAAACCATCTTGTAAAGCAGTACTGTGCTCTGACCATTTTGAGGAATTTTGCTTTGACCGGACTGGTCAGACCATTCGCCTGAGGGTTGATGCTGTGCCAACGGTGTTTGCTTTCCCTGGGAAAACAAGAAAGGTATGTAAATATATATATATTAGTTTAAATCATCTTATCAAACTGTTAATCCAGAAGAGCCAAGAGTCTTAAAATGGTAATGGTGGGGAACAAAGAGGTTAAAAGGAGAGCAGTCTCTGGTGAGGAGCCTACAATCCTAATAAAATGGAAGGAGTAGCAGAAAAAAGGGAGCAGAGAAGAGATGTATGACATTGCACTGTAGCCAGTCTGCTAAAGGGAATCAGTCAGGGGGATCAACTCTCCTAAGCCGTCTATATGGTCATGCAGCTCATAGGAAGCTGAATAAAATAATACCTTAATATCTGCGATGCCATGTGAGCTGGTAAGTTCTGTGTGCCAGACATAACGCTCTCTGGGAATCTGCCTCCAGAACTTATTTTAAATCAATAGTCTCTTCTCATAAGTACACACAGGAGTGAGATTATAACTAATGCAGTACAACAGAAGTGAACTGTCTCATTACAAATTAATTTGCAGTTGTCCTCTCATACTGCTGCAGAGCTGTGCCTTATCATAACTAATATAGTACAGTAGAATTTAAGTTGGTCTCATTACAAACTTTTGCAGCAGCACATGTCCTCTCATAGTGCTGTCATCTCTGCTGCAGTACTGATTATAACTAAAACAGTACAGCAGAGATGAGTCTGACGTCATTACTAGCACAACAAACTTATTTGCAGTTGTTCTCGCAGTGCTGTCAGTTCTGATGTACAGTAGCTCCTCCCTCATGAGCAAGAATACTTCAGCTTCCATTTTACAGACAGCCAATCTGTGAAATGGAAGCTGAAGTATTCTGAGAGGACAACAGCAAATTTGTTATTGTACTTAATGAGACAAAGCTCAACTGTGCTGTACTGTGTTGGTTATAATCAGGCACAGCTTTGAGCTGACAGCACTATGAGTGGAAGTGTTGCAGCAAATGTGTTTGTAATGAGGCAAAGTTCACTTTTCAAACTGTTATGCTATTAAGACAGATATTTATTAACTATTTTGTGTTATAACTTACATGTACCACATGTCTACTTTACATCCGCATCATTTTTGTTTTTGCTTTTTCTTTAAAGGGTTGTTAAACAAAAATATATTTTTATATTTTTAAAGATCACTTCACCTTTAACCCCTTCACTACATCCGCCATACATGTACGGCGCAGGTCTGGAGTGGGATCAAGGGGTGAGTTCGTCTCCTACTCGGCAGTTTATGGCTGTTATGGTCACCTGTGATTGTTAACCTGTCAAACTCTGACAGCGGCAAATAACACATGCCGGCATGGGGGGTGTCATTCCAAGTACCCATCGGCATGCCAATGACATGATCGTAGGTCACCGATGGGTTACTATGACAGCAGGGGGTCTGTAATAAAACCCTCTGTTCTTGTGGAGCTCCCTTGAAAACCTGCCTGTGGCCAGGCTTCAAAGGAAATATGATTTTTGCTGTATGTAGCAATTCTGTGGCTTCGCTGTATATACCACAAGCAATCAGATGATCGTAACTTCAAGCCCTCCTAAGGGGACTAGCCAGATCGGTGAAAAGTGTAAAAAAAAAAAAACATTCAAATCGCCTCCAATAAAAATATAAAAAGATGATAAACAATTTTAAAAAATACACGTTTTCTCCGCGCTCAGTAAAGTCAGATCTATCAAAATATAAAAATTATTAATCCGATCAATAAACAGCATAAATAAAAAAAAAATCAAGAAAGCCAAAGTTACGTTTTTGTTCGCTGCAATAACACAAAAATGTAAAGCGCAAAAAAATGTCGTTCTACAAAGAACAAGCCCTCATTTATGTCCATATGGACTGGAAAATAAGAGTTATAGCTCTGGGAAGAAGGTGAGGAACAAAATAAAAATGAAAATTAGCCGCATCGTGAAGGAGTTACTTTTGAGGTGCTTGTATGTCAGGATACTTTTTATACAAGACTTTATTTTAATATCTGCACATCTCAAAGCATTCTAAATCCCTTTCTGGAAATTTGTTAACCCATCAGGTGTGTCACTGCAAATGACGCACAAAAACATTACATTAGACCCAATTTAAGTTTCACAAGGTCAGCAGGAGAAATTGGACCCCACAATTTATTGTGCAATTTCACCGAGTATGCCTGTACTTCTGCATATGTGTTCGGAAACTACTGTTTGGGCACATATTATGACTTAGAAAGGAAGGAGCTCCCTGTTCCAGCAATCTTGGCTGAAATAGATGGCGGTTTCCACGTTGCATTTGCAGAGCCCCTGGAGTGCCAAAAGAGCAGAAACTAGCTGCCTCAATTTATAAACTACACCCCTCGAGGAATTTATCTAGGAGTGTGGTTTCCATTTTGGGCCAACAGGTGCTTCCCAAATTTATTACATTCGGTCGGTCACTTAAACAACCAAGACAGACAAGGGGACACAATTACAATGGTGGGCCCTACAATAGGGAACGGGGAAGTGGACACCTCCTGCACTGTCCCAAGGAAGAGCCCTGAACTCTCCTAACATTCCCTATACAGGTTCTTTCAACCTGTCGCCGACCAGGATACCTAGGTCCCTCACTTGCCCTGCACCTATCCCTTACTAGGGAACTGGCAAGTGCAGGCACTGGTCCCACTGCTGTACTAATAAGACACCAGGGAAAATAACACACAGGGAAAAACAGCCACACTTTGTTTGCGCTGCACTGGACCGCAGAGTAAGGCACACGAACACAGCTTCCAGCAGGAAAACCACTGCTCAAGATAGCTTCTCTCTCCAGAACAGTTGGCTTCCAAATGACCAGTATTGCCAACAGTGAGCTACAGCACCTGATGAGCTTTTATAGGAAGGATGGGGGTGGTCACCACCTGCTGACTAATTAAACATGTAGTAACAACAGCGGCCACCGGGGGGAACCCAGCAACAGACTCACTAAACTTATAGTAACACCAACGGCCACCGGGGGGCAAAAACCCATATTAACCCCTGAGGACCTGAAAGGAAAAAGGTTTATAAAAGAGAATCCAGACTCTGACACAGATCCAAAAATGGATCGTGACAGCACCCCTCCTTCAATGAGGGGCCTCTGGACCCTCAACACCGCACCTCACCAGAAAACCACCTACAGTGAGGACGCCTAGATCCACCAGAGTTCACTTCAGCAAAGACCTGACTCTCTCAGGTTTATGGCAAACGTGAGCAGATGGAAGTGGCAATGTATGCTTCGGAGGCTCCAAAAATCTCCAGAGCGCCGACCTGGGTAACAAGTTGTATATGGGCCATAATTGGGGGTAACTCCAGCTGGTAAGTCCCCGGTCCGAGAATGGCTGATACCCGATACGGCCCGAGAACTCCAGACCCCAGAAGCACACTTTCACTGGATGTTTTTGGTGGACACCCATACGTACTTATTCACACACAGGTCTGGACCTGAACGTTTATTGCCAAACACACGTTTGCCATAAGACTGTGAACTGTTCACGGAACTGACAACAGAGGCGTCCCCCTGTGTCACAACACTGACACCCCCACAATTCAGACAGGGAACCACCACCCTCCTCCGACCCCCTCCTCCTATGAGGACTCCGCCTCTCAGGGTTGGCTAATGGCGAGGGTTGAGACTTGCCCCTACTCCCTTGCAGCACCTCTGCTGCCCCCACTGGAGAAGAAGGGGACGGTTGTAGAAAGACGGCATAGATAGTAGCCCCCAGGCAGCAGCCCTCACACGACTGATCCCAGCTGACTACTTCCCTAGACTGCTAATCTATGACTGGGTTGGGTTTTTCCAACCAAGGGAGGCCTAAAACGATAGGTGATGGCATTCCCCCCAAGACGTAGCATGACAGGGACTCTACATGATGAGTCCCTATACGCAGATGTATATTTTCCACGACTTGGGTCAACCTCCCCTGGCTCAGTGGGATAGAGTCAATGGCCTGGAAGCTTAGGGGTTTGGCCAGCGTCCTACACCTCAGGCCATGGGTCTGGACAAAATGAGCATCCACCAGATTGACTCCCGCTCCACAGTCCACAAACACTGGTATGTCCTCAAGTACCCCGCCACCCACCACTTCAGCTGACAAAGTACACTGAGAGAGCAAAATGAAGGAAATATACACTCCCTGGTTGCCTCCCTCCACACGACCAGGGGGACACGACTTCTTAGGTGGTACAGAAATTTTGTCTCGAGCCGGGCAGACCCTGATAAAATGACCAGTCTGCCCACAGCTAAAACATGCCCCCCAAACCACGACAAATCGCAGGCAACACCATTGGGGAACCAACTCCTCCCACCTCCCTGGGCTCGTCCGACTGCACCAGTGAGTCCTCCCCCCTAGCAAGGACTACAGGGGGCATTGTTGTGAATTCCCTGGCTCAGACTTCTGAGCCGAAGCTCCCCCCTGCTCCCTACGGTGGTTACTGGAGGTAGTATGAATTCTGTGTTTTTTGTACATCAGATGTGTTGGCTTTTTCAGGGTTTTTTGTGTGATTGCAGACAGTGTCTTTCCTATCCTGTCTAGTCAGATTGCGCCCCATCGTTCGCTCAGTCTATTTTCCTGCCTGAGTTTGTGTTTTCATCTTGTCTCACCGACAATATATGTTTGGGGGCTATCTATTCCTTTGGGGTCTGCTCCGGGACAGTTTAGATTTCACCTTTCTTGCTTTAGGCTGAGTTAGCTCTCCGGCTGTGCCAAGGCGTCTAGGGCATCGTAGGTACGCTCCACGGCTACTGCAAGTTGTGTGGATAGGATCAGTCTGTTCCTGCCATCCTCCTCGGTGACCCATTCATAAAAGGGCATATTCACCAAAGCCGCAAAAAACTCGTCCACCGACCGTAGAGATGGTGAATCGGCCGGCAGGGAGAAGGCCCAGGATTGGGGATCACCTTGAAGGAGGGATATGATGAATCCCACCTGCTGTTCCTCACTCCCTAATGAATGAGGGTGGAGCCTGAAGTGTAGCTTGCAGGCCTCCTGAAAAAACAAAAAAATATCTCTCCCTCCAGAAAACCTGTCTGAGAGAGAGAACTTGGGTTCTGGTTGAGCCTGCACCTGAGCTGAGGCCCTGATCCCCACCAACTGCTGCAGCTGCTGCTCCACCACACCACGCAGCAGCCCACGCTCCTCAGTGAGGGTCTGCAGCAATTGGACAAAGGTCTGCATTTGGGCCATGGCTCACCAGAAAAAAATTGTGGTTGGTAATAATGTCACGATGTGACTTGGCCCTGTGTGACACGACCCGATCGGTCGGTCACTAAAACAACCAAGACAGACAAGGGGACACCGGGGACACAATTACAACGGTGGGCCCCACAATAGGGAACGGGGAAGTGGACACCTCCTGCACTCTCCTAAGGAAGAGCCCTGAACTCTCCTCATGTTCCCTATACAGGTTCTTTCAACCTGTCACCGAACAGGATGCCTAGGTCCCTCACCTGCTCTGCACCTATCCCTTACTAGGGAACTGGCAAGTGCGAACACTGGTACCACCACTGTACTAATGAGACACCAGGAAAAATAACAGACAGGGTAAAACAACCACACTTAGCTGCAAACACCACTGCTCAAGATAGCTTCTCTCCAGAACGGTTGGCTTCCAAATGACCAGTATTACCAACAGTGAGCTACAGCACCTGATGAGCTTTTATAGGAAGGATGGTCACCACCTGTTGACTAATTAAATATGTAGTAACACCAGCGGCCACCGGGGGCAAAAACCCATATTAACCCCGAGGGCCTGAAAGGAAAAAGGTTTATAAAAGAGAATCCAGACTCTGACACCGATCCAAAAATGGATCGTGACAGGAGGGTTCACTATTTAAATTTTGGCATGCAATTTGAGCTGGAAAAGTTTTGGAAGCAGTGTTGCATTTGAACTGCCCCTGAGATGCCCCAAAAGCATAAAATGACAAGTGACCCTACTGTAGTTATTATGCACATCAAGGAAATCATATAAGTGTGTAGTATTCATCTTGAACCCACAGAATTTTATAAAACTTGGCAGTGAAAAATGAAATTTTGGGGGATTTTTTTTTTTGTCCATGAAGATGTTTTAGACCCAAATTTCTCAGTCACCAGTAACTGGACAAAATGGCCCCCACGACTTGTTGTAGAATACCTCCTAGGTATGCCAAAACCACATAAAGGGGCATGTAAAAGTTTAGGCATCCCTGGTCACAATTGCTGTTATTGTGCACAATTCAGCAAGTTGAAGATGAAATGATAACGTTTCCTTTGCATTTTAAGCAAAAATAAAATCTATATAATATACCGTATTTTTCGGACCGTAAGACGCACTTTTTGCTTTTTGGGGGGGAAATTGGGGGGGGGGGGGGTGCGTCTTATGGTCGCAATATACTAACCTCCGATCATGGCTGGTGCAGGTGCCGCGGGGCTCTGTAGTGCGGTGGTGGCAGCGGGCTGTGCTCCGGGGCAGGGGCGGTGGCTCCGCCGGCATTTCCTCCAAGCCCGGAGGCCCCCGCATATCCCTTGCTGACTGCCTCCATGTTGCGGTGGCCTTCGGGAACATGGACGCCGGGAAGATGGTCGCCGGTGCGGGGACGGCGCATGCACAGGTTCAAATCTCGTCCCGAGATCTCGGGAGACGAGATCTCGTTGCCGAGATTTGAACCTCGGCGGCCAGCAAGGGATGTGCGGGGGCCTCCGGGCTTGAAGGAAATGCCGGCGGAGCCGCCGCCCCTGCACCGGAGCACAGAGAGCCGCCACCCTCACCCCACAGAGCCCACCTTCCCCAGCCCCAGCACAGCTGCCCCAGCACAGCCCAGCTTCCCCAGCACAACCAACCTGCCCCAGCACAGAGCCGCCACCGCACGAGCCTGGACCACTGAATGACCCCTGTGACCACTCCTCCACCTGTGCCGGATCCCTTCCCAGGTAAGCTGAATTCGGACTGTAAGACGGACCCCCATTTGACACATTATTTTTTTCATATTTTCCTTCTGAAAATTGGGGTACGTCTTATGGTCCGGTGCGTCTTATAGTCCGAAAAATACGGTAATAAATTTCCATATAAAAAATTTTTTTTGCCTAAAATACAAAGGAAGTGTGTCATCTTTACTTTAGGCCTCTAAGGCTACTTTCACACTTCAGGTTTTCGGCGTCAGGCGCGATCCGGCGTCGTGCCGGAACGCCGGATCCGGCAAATGTTTCTGAAAACCGGATGTGACGGATCCGGTTTTCTGCCGGATCCGTCTTTTTCTGGACAGACAAAACCGGATCCGTCTCATCCGGTTCATCCGTTTTTCTATCCGTTTTTTCGACGGATTACGCCGGATCCGGTTTTTAAAATTGACCCTTGTGGCCTTCCGAACGGGATTGGCTACTGGAAAACTATATATAGCGTGTTCCTACAGCCCTTCTTTGACAGGTTGTAGAGGAGAAAGTGCAGGTTGGAGAGAAGAGCAAGTTACTGGCGAAGATGGATGTTGTGATTGGAAATATTTTGAAGAATTTGGCGGATTTTACAGTGGAGGCGAATCGTTTGAGGGTGATTGTTCTGGAGAAGGAGAGAGCGAGACAGCAGCGCATCAGGCATCGTAGACGACGTTTGTGGATCCACCCCATCACAGCCAAGAGAATGACGCGTGGGGTCTATTCTACACTATGCATGGACCTTCGACGAAACCCGGATAAATTTTTTGGATATGTTAGGATGAAAATGGAGAATTTTGATTACTTGGTGGAGCGCATTGCACACCTCATAAGAAAAGCGGACACCTATTGCCGCTTCTCTGTTTCACCCACTGAGCGTCTGATGGTGACTTTAAGGTAAGCCACATTTATTGGATGTGATCGCATCAGAGCACACTTTCACTGCAATCTTGTTGGTGGTAATTTGTATCTCCAAGTGTTATAGGTCAGTTTTGGTATGTAATGCTGTGATTTAAAACTAATTTATTGTTTTTTAATTCCCCACAGATTTCTTGCAACTGGAGAATCCCTTTCGTCACTGCATTTCCAGTACAGACTCGGGATTTCCACCATATCTGGAATTGTGAAGTACACATGCCGTGCACTGTGGGACTCCTTAGCTGAAGAGTTTTTACCAGAGCCCACAACAGAGAGGTGGATTGAAATTGCTGACAAGTTTCAACAGATATGTCAGTTTCCAAACTGCTTGGGCGCTGTGGACGGGAAACATATCCGCATTGTAAAGCCAGCTGGATCGGGATCGGAATATTTCAATTACAAGAAATATTTTTCAATTGTCCTCATGGCCATCGCTGACGCGGAATACAAATTTATTGCGGTTGATATTGGGGCCTATGGCCGCTCCAATGACTCTCAAGTTTTCAAACTGTCTGCCATGGGGCGTAAACTGTATGGAAACACCTTCCAGTTCCCACCACCTAGACCGCTGCCGCAAACATCTGGTCCACCTATGCCATTTGTCTGTGTAGGGGATGAAGCCTTCCAGCTGTCAGAACACCTTTTGAAACCGTACTCTAGCAGAGGATTGACAAGACCAAAACGCATTTTTAATTACCGCCTCACAAGAGCAAGAAGAATGGTTGAATGTACCTTTGGTATTCTGACAGCCAAATGGCGGGTCCTATTGACTGCGATCAACCTCAAGACAGAAACTGTGGACGAGGTGATCAAAGCGTGCGTGGTACTCCACAATTTTGTTATCTGCAAGGAACCCATTTCCATTGAGGACACCTCTGAAGAAACCACCTTGCAAGATTACCATGACATTACCACTAGAAGTTCTGTGACGGTTTCAGTAATGAGGGACAATTTTGCACTATACTTTGTCACCTCAAGGCAGAGTACACTGGCAGGATGACAGAGTGTGAAAGATTTGTGCCCTAACCAAACTTGTGTACCTTCTGGACCAACAGTATATACCTTTGCCAACCAAAGTTGGCTATCTTGTCATGGTCTCTATTTTTAGCTTTAGGCCACAGGTGTGTACCTGGTTGTGTTTTATGCAAAGTATTTCACCTTTTAACAAAAGTTGTGTACATTGTTAGGAAATCACAAACAATAAACACAACTTTTTAGGTGAAATACTTTGCTTCAAACACAACCAGGAACACAACTGTGGCAAAAAGCTAAAATTTACCCACAGTTATATACCTAGTTTTGAATACCATTTCACCTTTTAAATACCCTGTATTTAACCTTTTTCGCCGCAGAAAGAAATGACAGACAACCAGTGTAAAATAATTTAACTTTTATTGAAAAATGTTTTTTTTAGTAAACTTTTTAAAAATTTTAATAAACTTGTTTAATAAAGCTTTGAAACCATAAAACTGGTCATTTTTATTTAAATACACACATTATAAATCTGTGTAGTGTGTGGTGGAAATACTGCTGGAGGGGCTGCGGGACACTTCGACACTGGGAGTGTGGAGAGAGGACTGGGATCGTGGTGGGGAAGGAACAGTTAGAGGTGAAGGTGTGGAAAAAACTACAGAATGGGTGGACATGTGGGAAGCAGAAGAGGTGGTGGGTGGTGGAGTGGAGGGTTGGGCAGGGACTGTAGGAGCAGATGATGTTGATGGCAAGTTGTATGGGGAAGGAGTTTGGTACGGGGCAGGTTGCTGGAAGTGGGGAGATGTCTGGTACGGGGCAGGTTGCTGGAAGTGGGGAGATGTCTGGTACGGGGCAGGTTGCTGGTACTGTGGAGTTTGCAGGTACTGTGGATGGTGCTGGGGAGGTGGATGGTGCTGGGGAGGTGGATGGTATGTAATAGGAGGGGGAGGATGGAAAGTGGCTGGAGGTGGATGGTATGTAATAGGAGGGGGAGGATGGAAAGTGGCTGGAGGGGGTGTAGATGTAATAGGAGGGGGAGGATGGAAAGTGGCTGGAGGGGGTGTAGATGTAATAGGAGGGGGAGGATGGAAAGTGGCTGGAGGGGGTGCAGGTGGAGGAACTACTGTGGTGGGAGGAGGAGGAGGTTGGGAGGTAACTTGCTGGAGAGCAGCGTGGCATGAATGCATTACATGCATCTGCTGGGCAGGAGAGAGCGTTTCCATGCGCTCCACAACAGACCTGAAAAAGGTGTGGTTTGGCGAAGATCTTGCTTCTGAATGCATGGTTTGCAGAAGTGTCTTCACCTCCAGAATGCTGGAGTTGATCTGCTGATAGCCTGCGGATATTTGCTCTGACAAGACTTTGAGACAGTTCTGGAAAGATGCATTCAGATGCAAGAACTCTGGCGCATAAGTCTTTTCCTGACCCCTCTGCCGCTGCCGCCCAGTACCCGCAGGTGTACTAGAGGTGGCAGGGGCAGAAGGGTGGGGTAAAGGGAAAGCGATCTCCTCACCAGCAGCTTCATGTAATGTAGGCGGCCACGATGCTCCTGTGCTGGTGGATGGGACAGATGGGTCGAATGTGTGGGAAGGTGCAGATGTACCGGGGCGGTCGAAGTGTCCCTCGGTGCCGGTCTCCTCAGGGATCGCCTCAGAAGGGTCCAATCGTGCCGGCTCCCGAGTGCTGCTCACCGTGCTGTGGAATAAAGAGAAAAAAAAACAATTAAAATACTGACATGGTATGGCCCTGGCTGAAAAAATTTTTTACATATAACATTTTTTTTCACATGTGGTGTGTAATATTTACCTTCTGGTGAGCATTGTTTCCCGGAGGAACGACAGGGCTTCTGCGTACTTGTACTTGCTCCTGCGTCCTCCAGATCCACTCGGGGCCCGCATCTCTTTATTGAACTCCTTCTTGAAACGATCCCTCACAGACCGCCACCGATTCACAATTCTGTTCCCTGAAACAAGAAAGGAGTGGTTAGTATACAACATCAGTGTTTCCCAAACTCCAGTCCTCATGGTCCCCAGGGGTCATGTTTTCATGATTTCTATAGTAAATAGAAATCCTGAACACATGATCCGTGGGGACCACGAGGACTGGAGTTCGGGAAACACTGGTTTACATCAAGCAACCGGTACTGTATATACTTACGCTCTTTAATCTGGGCCCGAGCTTCGAGGTCCTCCCAGCGGCCCACAAGGAGAGAACAGATTTCCTCCCAGAGTCGTCGGGTAACAATCAGGTCAGCGTGGCGGCGGTCAGCCATATTCCAGAGCGGCTCCCTTTCTCTGACGAGATCGATGAGGCGGTCCACATCAATCCCTCCATCCTCACCGTCAGAGTCGGGAGCACGCTGTGAAGGCTGTTAAAGAAAAAGACAAAAATAACATAATTAGCCTCCACAAAAGAAATGAAATAAAAAGTGCAAAAAAACAAAGCAAAAATATTTATACTTACACGCTGGTGACCGCCGCGTTGCTGTTGCCGACGACCCTGGGAGGCACTGCGAGGACCTCTTGGCCAAGCACCAGATTGGGAAGACTAGAGAAGAAAACAAAAAATGTTATGTCTTTGGATGTAGGCATTTGTTTGCTGTGTGTGGTCTGCAGAACATTGTTTTCTATGTGTTGTGTGTAGTGTGATGTTGTGTTTCTGCGTTTGATGCAAAAAACTTACGAATTGTGAGCCCACTCCAAGTGTCTGTCCACCCCTTCCTTCTTCTTCTGGGAGCTCCTCTTCATCTTGTGATTCCTGTTTTGAAATAAAAGGCAATGAATAGACATATATTACAGAGAAGATGGATTTTGGAAATAAAAACTTACCGTCAAACGCTGACGATGCGAGGGAGGGCTCCCAGAAGATGTGCTGTCCTCTTGCTGGCCAGACTCCATGGCTGTGGGTGGTGTTACAGCTGCTGCCAGTGAAGCCAGTGCTGCTGCTGCTGCTGCTGCATCTCTTGGGCGGCTGTTGAATAAAGAGAAACAAAGGGCCAATGAATACCATGATATTCAATAGCCCTAGTTTGGAGGAATGGGGGATTTGATAATTACCGTCTCTCATCTGCTGCTGGCCTCCCCTCCTCAGCATGTTCTATTTGCTGCTCCATTTGGGGTGGTGGTGGTGCGGATGGTGCTGCAGTGGTCTCCTGCCTTCTCCTGCGCCTGGTTGCTGTCTTGGGTGGCATGTTGGGTGTGGCTGTGGGTCCCACTGTCTTGCTTTTATATATGTCTTGTGGGCAGAGCTACTGAGCATGCTCAGACCAAAAAACCGGATCCGGCCGACGGATCCGGCTTTCGCCGGATCCGGCGCATTGCGGCGCTCATAGGCTTTCATTGTGTGAAAAAGCCGGACGCGCCGGATCCGGCGTGTCCAGCTTTTTCGACGGAGACAAAAAACGTTACAGTCACCGTTTTTTCCAGACGCCGGATCGAGACACATTGACGGATCCGGCGAAAACCGGATGAAACGCATGGCCATCCGGCGCGATCCGGCGCAAATGCAAGTCAATGGGGGGGAAAACGGATCCGGCATTACATTTCGCCGGATCCGGTTTCTGTCAAAAGCGCCGGATCGCGCCTGACGGCGAAAACCTGATGTGTGAAAGAGGCCTTAGGGATCATTTAAGCTTCAGCTTGCATAACTGTTCTCAATAACAGGTTTTTTAAACATTTTACATGCCACTGTACTTGGCCTGAAGCTTCTTTTTGGGCACAATGCAGAAAAGGACCGCCAGCATTTTCCTGGAGTGTTTTCACTTTGGAAAATATGGCAGTTCTTCCAGTGTCTTAACGACGTGTGCATTTACCCTTGAAAAGTAAACCACTAATAACTCTGTACATGTCCATATTATGCCTAGTATGAAGTTCTTGTCTTGCATACCTGCAACTTTGTAATTCCAGTACTCCGATTTTGATTTTTTTTTTTTTTTTGTTTATGGCCTTTTATAGGATCGAAAATTCCACATTTCTGCTCCAGTGCTTGAAGATGTTGAGGAAAAGTATTCCATTCCACCTACTTCCCTTCCAGAGAAGTCCCCGACTCCAGAGTCAGCCGACAAACGTGTCATAGTGGAACATGACTATTGCATTACAGACAGTCCAAAGGCTCTAAAAAAGAGGCTTGATGAAGCTTTAAGCAGCCTCCACAGTGTGAAAAGGAGGCTGAAGATCACCCAGCAGAAATTCAGGAGGCTAAAATTTAAGGTTCAGTCACTTGACTTAACTGAAGATTCTGTGTAAAAACAATCGATCCCCTTATCTTTGTCCATACAAAGTGTACAAGTGCTTTGACACGCTGCTTCAACTGTACCTATATGCATCTATTGAAGAGCTTCTCAGTAAGGCTATGTATATACAGAGTTTTATACTTTTTATTCATTTAATTTTTGTGTTAAGAATCAGTTTGTCTAAAGTTGTTGGAAAATCGGGACGAATGGTATATAAATTTTAATGTCATGAGCCCTAATTAAGAATGACGCCTTTGGTTGGAAATGTCAACCACAATGTGCATCTTTGTAAAAAGAAAGCTATTGCATCATCAGTTCATACTGGATGAAATGTATCTCACAAGTAAAGGCTTTTTCCCCCTTTTTGGGTAACATTTGTACTTATTTTGACAATGTCTGAACACTGCATCCACCACATTTGACACATTGTGGTATGGTTTTGATAATGAGCTCTTCCTTTGCTTCGTAGTACTGTTGTCAGCCTTGTTTCATCTGTCTATAGAGCCTTTTTCCAGAACAGGGTGGCTTTTTTATATGCCATAGAGCAAAGTCTAATCTTGCCTTTCTGTTCTTGAAAGTTACCAGTGGGTTTATATCTTGAGAGAAAACCTGTACATTAGTTAAGGTGTCTCTAGATTTTGTCAAGCATACTACCCCCTTTTTAGAGTCTTCTTGACTAGATGTTATTTTTCTGATCCAAGGACCTCAGTGACTGTAGTTCTGTTTGCTATTCTTTCAGGATTTTTTTTCCAGTTCATTCCTTCTTTTTAGGAACTGTTTGCATTGACAACCTCTTTGTATAGCATATGGAGAGTTCCCACAAGCTACAATGCCACTTCATCACTTAGAGCTAACTGCAGACTCTTTATCTCCTTAATATTAGATAACATGCCACATCAGACCATAAAACATCTTATCGGTCAATTGTCCAGTTACTTTTCATGCTGATAGTATAGATTGACTATGTAA
This sequence comes from Dendrobates tinctorius, assembly GCF_039654945.1. Classification (NCBI taxonomy): domain Eukaryota; kingdom Metazoa; phylum Chordata; class Amphibia; order Anura; family Dendrobatidae; genus Dendrobates; species Dendrobates tinctorius. The sequence continues at coordinate 15,027,650 of NW_027361827.1, forward strand.
AAAATGTAATTCCTGAATGGTTGATGCAATATTTTTGTAAAACCCCTTGAATTTAAGGGAATCTGTCACCCTTTTTTTGTCACCCTTTTTTTTGCCCTATCAGCTGCCGGCATTGACATCAGGGGCTTATCTACAGCATTCTGTAATGCTGTAGATAAGCCCCCTATGTAACCTGAAAGATAAGAAAAACATGTTAGATTATACTCACTGGAGGGGGCGGTCTGGTCCGGCTCCTCCCACCTTCATACGATGCCGTCCTCTTCTTCCCTTTCTGTAGTAGCTCCGGCGCAGGCGCACTGCTCTGCCCTGTTGAGAAATCCAAAGGGAGTTCGTAGCTATACAGATTACATTGGGGGCTTATCTACAGCATTACAGAATGCTGTAGATAAGCCCCTGATGTCAATGCCGGCAGCTGATAGGGCAAAAAAAAGGGTGACAGATTCCCTTTAAAGCAGAAACTGAATACTTCAGTCACATCTTGATGGTTTTGTTACATATCTGTTATGTTGGTGTACATAGGCTAAGTTATAAAAGATACCCTCCTGGACTGTATATACTTTATAGCTATGTTTTAATTGCTTGTCTTCCCTGCTGCTTCAATAGTGACAATGTAATATTAGATGCATTGGAGCAATTCACAAAATGGTTGACTGCAAAGGTGGACATAGACTTTAAATCACTAATGGTAAACCACCTTTAATCTGTTGGTTTTAGGTTTCCTTTAAATGGAATCTGTCAGCAGGACTTCACCCTACCAACCATTTATATACACGTTTAACTCTTTCAAACACAAATCCAGCAATACCTTTACATGACCAGTCTATTCCTCCATTACGGAGAACTCCGTGTTTGAACTGATGCAAATAAAGGCTGTAGATCTAAAGCCTCTGTCATTACACCAATGCCGCCTCCTCCTGCTTTACTGACTTCAGGCAAAAGAGCCATCAGTCAAACAGGAGGATGCAACGCTGGGCTAGGAATAGAGCTGGAGTGACACAGGCTTCAGATCTACAATAGCTCTTCAGCCTCATTTGCATATCACTTCAAGCCCTTATTTCTGGGTAACAGAGGAAAGGATTGGCCATGTAAAAGTATTGCTGGTCTTTAAAAAAGCTACATGTACATATAAATAGTTTGCGGTGTGAAATCCTGCTGACAGATTCATTTTTAATTTGCATAATTGTAGTACAGTGCATTTGTTGCCAAATTAATTTGCATACATCAGTTTTTATAACCTACATGTGCATACCGCCACCGTTTGAATTAAATCTAAATTCACAATGCATAATAATGTTTAATGCACCTTTGATGAACAGTGTATATATTTTTGTGAGCCATGATTTCCTTTAGCAATAGTAGGAAAGTATATACTTATCATTCTTCTGCGCATCTGGGTCAAGAAGATAGCCAATGGAGATGATGATGTTGAACAAAGAGCAGTTTTAATAATATAAGAATTTCAGAGATGAAGAAACTCATCAGTAAAATAAAAAAAATCTGATGAATTGCGCATTTTTTTTTTTTCCCTGATGAGTGAATTTGTTAAACTTTGAAACACCCAGATTAATAAAAATCGTATGTATGTATATAGATATATGTATGTCTGTGACAAATACAATTAGTGCAGTGTGTGCAGCATACTGTACATGTATTTAATAAAAGATTATTTTTCTGAAAATAATGGTGTGGGCTCCCGCTTAATTTTGTTAACAAGCAGAGGGAAAGCCGACAGCTGGGGGCAGATTGTTATAGCCTGGGAATGGGGTAATACCCATGGGGCTTTCCAGGCTATTAATATCAGCTCACAACTGTATAATTAGACTTTTACTGGATATTAAAATTGGGGACCCCCCCCAAAAAAATGATGTGGGGTCCCACTATAATTAATAACCAGCAAAGGCTATGCAGACAGCTGTAAGGAGAGAGAAGTACGGCTGTTTAGGGCACTCAGGCCAAGACAGACACTTGTTTTGGATAGAAAAGAAACTTCTTTATTTGGTCATTATGTCCTCACAAAGCTTTTCGGCGGTGAATCTGCCTTCATCAGGTGATGACCAGTGTAACAAACAAGGGGTATTTAAAGGGAGCTAATCAATTATCTCATTTGGACATTTAACCCCTTCCCAGCTTGAAATCAAATGGGCTGATAACTGCATACAATAGCTGGCTGAGAAAAGAGAATGTTTCAATTCAGGATAATGGGGTATTAAATGGGTAGAGGTGTATTTATTACAGCTAAGACACAATAAAAAAAACAATTAAAATAAAGGGCAAATGAACGTTAAGAATTCTAAAAGACAAAAAATGTTAAGGGTTTTTTTTTTTCCTTTTATAAAAATATTTTTAAAAACATTTCTGCTGATGTAGCAACAAAAAGCTGAGAGATTAAAATTACATATTAAAAAGCTAAGAGTTATTTATTTTTCATATATTTTTTTTATTTTTTTTTTCCCTTTTCTCCTCAGAGATCTCAGGGAGCCTAAATGAAAAAAATTCTCTTTTCCCTTACAAATTGAATATAAAGCGTGGAGCAATGAAAAAATCAAATTTCAGAAAACCACATTTTCAAGATTAAGGTTGAGGCCCTCAGGATGTAAACACCCCATCTTGAAAATCCAATAATTCTCCCTATTAATCAGTTGTCTGTATCTGTCATTTAGAGTGTCAGATATGTGGTCAATGATTGTCACCTTTAGTTGTTTATGATCTTTTTGGTGTTCAGTTAAAAAGTGTTTTGAAACGCTGTGTTGTATAAACCCATTTTTGATATTTTGCCTGTGTTTATTGATGCGTGAATGCATGGCCTGTATCGTGCGGCCCACATATTGCAGGCCGCATGTGCATTCCAAAGCATAAACAACGTAAGAGGATTGACAATTCAGCCTAAATTTCATCTGGAATGTTTCTCCTGTTGTCCTAGAGGAAAAAGTTGTAGCCCCGTTGACTAGTGCACCGCAATATAGGCACTTGGGAGCTCCACATTTGATGCACCCAAGCAGACAGCTGTAGGCTGATATTAATAGCCTAGGAGGGGGCCATGAAACTGCCCCCCCATGCTAAAAGCCTCTTCTCTTAGCCACCCCAGAAAAGGCGTATCTCTAGGATGTGCCAATTCTGGCACTTAACTTCGCTCTTCCCACTTGCCCTGTAGTGGTGGCAAGTGGGGTAATAGTTGGGGGGGTTGATGTCACCTTTTGTATTGTCAGGTGTCATCAAGCCCCAAGGTTAGTAATGGAGAGGCATCAATAAGACACCCCCATTACTAACCCCATAGTCACATTGTATGAAAACAGACAGCCAGAATAAAGTCCTTTAATTGAAAGAAGACACAGACTCCTTTAATATTCTTAATTAACTCATACTTATGACCGCGCCCATTCCTCCGATGCCCTCGTCATCTTCTGTATTAATTGTATTTGTCACTGACATCTGTATATCTACCTACTCTGTGTATTTACTGTATGTAATCCATCTATTCTATACTGTCGGCCCCTGCTGTGATTTTACAGTACACGGCTGCTAAATTGGTGGCTTTTATTCTATTATCTATTTATTATCTATCTTTGTGTGTGTTTTGAAGAATATTTCCTTTGAAAATGATGTGTAAATGACTTGGAGAATTTCTCTATGTAAAAGCCTGTGCTAAAATCGCGTTGCAGATGGATGTAAATTGGATGCTAGGTGTGAAAAATCAGATTCTACTCGCATGAAAAACACATGACACGCATCCGACTTTGCAGGAACAAAATTGGACCTTTTTTTTGTTTGTTTTTTAAATTGCTATTGTGACTCCAGCCTTACCCACAGAATGATCCATATATTCCTTTCTACTATTGCATTTGCTGTTGGTTTATTTCAGTATACGGAGCAGGAGCAGCTGGTATCTGTATCTGCATAGGAGTTGTGCCAGGTGAGCCATACCATGCTACCTATGATGATTATTGCCCAGGTCATGCCCTATTGGGCGCTTTTGTCACTTTTTAGCTATAACACATGATTTAGTTTAGAGCACAATGATAAAGTCTGTATCCATTATTTAGTTTCCCCCTCATTCGTTTCGAAAAGTAACCACCACAAATGTCTATTAGATCTTCCATGGACTGGGATTCATTACAGTATTACATGTGCAACAAGTCTACTGTTTAACAGGGTTGTTCCATGAACAACATTTATCATCTAACCCAGGGATGTCAAACTCAAATACGCAGACGGTCAAAATTTAAAGTTTGGATAAAGTCACGGGCCAACTTATTGTGATCCCCATACAGCCCTTTACACAGTATAATGGGCCCCACATAGTCCTCCATACAGAATACTGGCCCCCCACTTAGTCCTGCATTTGGCATTGCTGGCCAAATATAATCACCCTGAGCACCAGATTTGGCCCACGGTTTGGCATGTATGGCCTAACCACTGTTCAGTTGACTGCTATTGGTTTATTGAAGTAGTAGATTGACCACCGCTTTCATAGAGAGCGAATAGAGTGGTGGTCAACATGTGCACCACCACTCCATTCACATCGGGGACTTAGAGAAAGCTCTTCACTGGTAGACTAGGGCTCCCAGTAATCAAATCCCCAGTGTGTGTGTGTGTGTGTGTGTGTGTGTATGTGTGTGTATATATATATATATATATATATATATATAATTATACACTGCTCAAAATAATAAAGGGAACATTGAACAACAGACACCCCCGTTACTAGCCCAGTAATAAAAAGGAGAAACGCAGAAATACTTTATTGAAATAAACACTCCCCCACACTTTCCCTCATTCACCAATTTATTTAAAGAAAAAAAAAAAAAACTAATGCAGTTCAGACGTAGTCCACATATTCTGACAAAAAGTCTATGGAGCCTCATTCTGACCCTTCATAGACTTAGCCAAAAGCCACTTTAGGGTCACGCTGCACTGCACGTAACTAGGCAACTCTAGACTAGATAAATAGATGGTAGGTAGATCATAGATAATTGTAACAATTATGTGGGTACTATGGAATCTGATTGCGTGGGAAAAAACGAATCTGAGACCAAAGCTGAGGCAAACAAGTGTATTTAATAAAGTAAGAAGTGGAACAAAACTTACAGATCTTTCTACAATTGTAATGAAGTGCACAGCACAATATAGAAATGTTTAGCAAATTGAATAGCGGGTGCGACCGCAAATACGAACTGTAGAAGTCCAGCAATAATATGATTGAGAATGCACACAGCATGTAAACGTGGAAGTCCAACAATAATATGAGTGAGAATGCACACAGCACATAAACGCAGAAATCCAGCAGTAATATGATCACAAGTGCGCACGTACACAGGTGGAACATTAACAGAAGAAGGTCTCCAAATGTACCTTTTTGGGTTGAAAAGTCCTGCTCAAGTCCAGCACCGCAGCCGGACAGACTCAGTCCAAGAAGAGATAATGATGTCAGAATTGATTACTGACCACAGCAGATCCAGAGGTGAGTAGCTACTCACTAGAAGTCCGGAACAATAGGTAACCCTGGTCAGGAACAAGGAGCTGCACCGAGGACTAAAGGCAGCTGTATGTGGAAAGGTAGAGCACTGAGAAATGAGCAGCAGCAGAGAGTCCAGAAGCAAACAGACAGAAGCTCAGGAGCCAACAAAATACTCAGGCAAGGAGGATCTCCTGACCCAGACTAAAATAGCATGACAGGCAGGAAATTCAAGGGCAGGGTGAAGCACCAGACTCCATCTTGGACAATGGCAAAATAGGCTCCAAGGAACATCCAGAACCCTTACATTACATTAATGGATGGATAATAGATAGATATGGGATAGATAATAGATAGTGGGTACAGAAAGTATTTAGACCCCTTGAAATTTTTCACTCTTTATTTTATTGCAGCCATTTGGTAAATTTAAAAAAGTTCATTTTTTTTCTCATTAATGTATATGATGCACCCCATCTTGACTCAAAAATTTGCAAATTTATTAAAAAAGAAAAACTGAAATATCACACGGTCATAAGTATTCAGACCCTTTGATACAGCAAATTTTTCACACCTGGATTTGGGGATCCTCTTCCAGTATTCAGTCAAGATGGGGTGCAGAGTGTACATAAGTGAGAAAAAATTGAACTTTTTTGAATATACCAAATGGCTGCAATGAAACCAAGAGCGAAAAATGTAAAGGGGTCTGAAGACTTTCAGTACCCACTGTAGCTATGAGAGATATACTGTCATATGTAAAAGTTTGGGCACCCCTATTAATGTTAACCTTTTTTCTTTATAACAATTTTGGTTTTTGCAACAGCTATTTCAGTTTCATATATCTAATAACTGATGGACTCAGTTATATTTCTGGATTCAAATGAGGTTTATTGTACTAACAGAAAATGTGCAATCTGCATTTTAACAAAATTTGACAGGTGCAAAAGTATGGGCACCTCAACATAAAAGTGACATTAATATTTCGTAGATCCTCCTTTTGCAAAAATAACAGCCTCTAGTCGCTTCCTGTAGCTATTAATGAGTTCCTGGATCCTGGATGAAGGTATTTGTGACCTTTCCTGTTTACAAAACAATTCCAGTTCAGTTAAGTTTGATGGTTCCCGAGCATGGACAGCCCGCTTCAAATTATCCCACAGATTTTCAATGATATTCAGGTCTGGAGACTGGGATGGCCATTCCAGAACATTGTAATTGTTCCTCTGCATGAATGCCTGAGTAGATTTGGAGCGGTGTTTTGGATCATTGTCTTGCTGAAATATCCATCCCCTGCGTAACTTCAACTTCGTCACATTATTTGTCAAGAATCTGCTGATACTGAGTTGAATCCATGCGACCCTCAACTTTAACAAGTTTCCCGGTGCCAGCATTGGCCACACAGCCCCAAAGCATGATGGAACCTCCACCAAATTTTACTGTGGGTAGCAAGTGTTTTTCTTGGAATACTGTGTTTTTTAGCCTCCATGCATAACGCCTTTTTGAATGACCAAACAACTCAATCTTTGTTTCATCAGTCCACAGGACCTTCTTCCAAAATGTAACTGGCTTGTCCAAATGTGCTTTTGCATACCTCAGGCGACTCTGTTTGTGGCGTGCTTGCAGAAACGGCTTCTTTCGCATCACTCTCCCATACAGCTTCTCCTTGTGCAAAGTGCGCTGTATTGTTGACCAATGCACAGTGACACCATCTACAGCAAGATGATGCTGCAGGTCTTTGGAGGTGGTCTGTGGATTGTCCTTGACTGTTCTCACCATTCTTCTTCTCTGCCTTTCTGATATTTTTCTTGGCCTGCCACTTCTGGGCTTAACAAGAACTGTACCTGTGTTCTTCCATTGCCTTACTATGTTCCTCACAGTGGAAACTGACAGGTTAAATCTCTGAGACAACTTTTTGTATCCTTCCCCTGAAAAGCTATGTTGAATAATCTTTGTTTTCAGATCATTTGAGAGTTGTTTTGAGGAGCCCATGATGCCACTCTTCACAGGAGAATCAAATAGGAGAACTACTTGCAAGTGGCCACCTTAAATACCTTTTCTCATGATTTGATACACCTGGCTATGAAGTTCAAAGCTCAATGAGGTTACAAAACCAATTTAGTGCTTCAGGAAGTCTGTAAAAAGTAGTTAGGAGTGTTCAAATCAAGAAAATGATAAGGGTGCCCATACTTTTGCACCGGTCAAATTTTGTTTAAATGCAGATTGCACATTTTCTGTTAGTACAATAAACCTCATTTGAATCCAGAAATATAACTGAGTCCATCAGTTATTAGATATATGAAACTGAAATAGCTGTTGCAAAAACCAAAATTGTTATAAAGAAAAAAGGTTAACATTAATAGGGGTGCCCAAACTTTTACATATGACTGTAGATATGGGATATATAGATCATAGATAGATATGGGATAGATATACTGTATAATACATAGAAATGGGATAGATGGATATGAGATGGATAGATATTTATGGAGCACTATGTGTGGCCCATTATACTGTATGTAGCAATATATGGGGCTCAGTATACTGTATGAAGCAATGTACAGTGAAGTAAATAATTATTTGATCCCTTGCTGATTTTGTAAGTTTGCCCACTGACAAAGACATGAACAGTCTATAATTTTAAGGGTATGCTAATTTTAACATTGAGAGAATATCAAAAATAAAATTCAGAAAATCTCATTGTATAAATTATATAAATTTATTTGCATTTTGCAGTGAGAAATAAGTATTTGATCCCTCTGGCAAACAAGACTGAATACTTTGTGGAAAAAACCTTGTTGGCAAGCACAGCAGTCAAAGGTTTTTTGTAGTTGATGTTTACGCACATGTCAGGAGGAATTTTGGTCCGCTCCTCTCTGCAGATCATCTCTAAATCATTAAGATTTTGAGGCTGTCGCTTCTCAACTCAGATCTTCAATTCCCTCTAAGTTTTCTATGGGTTTTTGGTCTGGAGACTGGCTAGGCCACTCCATAACCTTAATGTGCTTCTTTTTGAGCCCCTCCTTTGTTGCCTTGGCTGTATGTTTTACGCGTCATTGTCTTGCTAGAAGACCCAGCCACAACCAATTTTTAATGTACTGGCGGAGGGAAGGAGGTTGTCCCTCAGGATTATACAGTACATGGCTCCATCCATTCTCCAATTGATGCATTGAAGTAGTCCTGTGCCCTTAGCAGAGAAACACCCCAAAAACATAATGTTTCCACCTCCATGCTTGACAGTAGGGACGGTGGTCTTTGAGTCATAGGCTGCATTTCTCTTCCTCCAAACACGGTGAGTTGAGTTAATGCCAAAGAGTTAAATTTTTGTCCCTTCTGACCACAGCACCTTCTCCCAGTCACTCAGAATCATCCAGGTGTTCATTGGCAATCCTCAGACAGGCCTACACATGTGCCTTCTTGAGCAGGGGGACCTTGCGGGCACTGCAGGATTTTAAACCTTTACGGTTACCAATGGTTTTCTTGGTGAATGTGGTCCCAGCTGCCTTGATATCATAAACAAATTCCCTCTGTGTAGTTTTAGACTGATCTCTCACCTTCCTCATGATCAAGGATACCCCACAAGGTGAGATTTTGCACGGTGCCCCAGATAGATGTCGATTGACAATCATTTTGTATCTTCCATTTTCTTACTATTGCACCAACAGTTGTCCCCTTCTCACCCAGCTTTTTTACATATGGTTTTGTTACCCATTCCAGCTTTGTACAGGTCTATAATCTTGTCCCTGATATTCTTATGAAGCTCTTTGGTCTTCCCCATGTTGTAGAAATTAGAGTCTGACTGATTGAGTCTGTGGAGTCTTTTATAAAGGTGACTATGTAAGGCTGTGTGCACACGCTGCGGATTCTGCTGCGGGTCCGCAGCAGTTTTTGCTGCCGTGTACAGTACCATTATTCCCTATGGGAATAAAAAACCGCAGTGCAGACGGTGCAGATTTTTCCGTGGTTTTGAAACCGCAGAAAGAATTGACATGTCAATTCTTTCTGTGGATTCCGCTGCGGTTTGCCATCTCCTCCATTGTGGAGATGAAAAACTGCAGAGCAATCCGCAGGTAAAACCACAGGTCTTTTGACCTGCAGATTTACCTGCGGATTTTACAAAATCCGCGCGGCCAAATCCGCACCCCAATCCGCAGCATGTGCACATACCCTAAGACAGCTGTATTTAATGCAGGTAATGAGTTGATTAGGAGCGTCTAACTGGTCTGTTGGAGCCAGAACTCTAAAGGCCCCATCACACTAAGCGACATCGCTAGCAATATCGCTGTAACGTCACTGATTTTGTGATGTAGCAGCGATATTGCTAGCGATATCGCTTATGTGTGATACTTACCTCTGACCGACTCCCCGCTGATTATCGCTGATCGCGCGAGAACGGCCTGGGCCGGTTCTCGTTGTCAGCTTCCTGATGGGCTTCCTGTGGCGCCGACGAGCGACGCGTGGACGCGGGCAGGAGGACGTCAGGATCGCCGCGTCTGACAGGTAAGTAGCGATCCCCGACCGCTGCTATGTCGCTGGTGAGATCTGCCTGTGTGGCAGCTCACTAGCGACCACTTAGCGATGCACCAGCGATCCATATCGTTGTCGGGATGGCTGGTGCATCGATAAGTGTGACCATACCTTTAATGGTTGGTAGGAGATCAAATACTTATTTCTCACTGCAAAATGCAAATAAATTTATATAATTTATACAATGTGATTTTCTGGATTTTATTTTTGATATTACCGTATATCTCTGTGTTAAAATGAACCTGCCCATAAAATTATAGACTGTTCATGTCTTTGTCAGTGGGCAAACTTACAAAATCAGTAAGGGATCAAATACTTATTTCCTTCACTGTAGATACATAGATGGATAATAGATATGGGATAGATACTGTAGATAGATATGGGGTGAATAAATGATAGATATGAGATAGATAATAGATACAGTATTAGACAGATATGAGGTAGATACAGTGGGTACAGAAAATATTCAGACACCTCTACATTTTTCACTGTTTCATTGCATCCATTTGGTAAATTCCAAAAAGTTCATATTTTATTCTACTTAACCCCTTTACCCCCTTCTGAGCAGATAAAGCCTGCTTTGGCTCTTCCTATACACTGCACTTGGATGCAGTGTACAGGAAGGGCCACAGCAGGCTTAATCTGCTCAGAAGGCTGAGAGCCTTCGGAGTTAGAGGGGCACTCCTTGCATCCTTCTTCAACTCTGTTGTGGCATCAGTCATCTTCTTTGGCGTGGCGTGCTGGGGTAGTGGCATATCAACCAGGGATAGAAATAGGCTGGGCAAACTGATTAGAAGGGCCAACTCTGTCCTGGGATGCCCCCTTGATCCAGTTCAGGAAGTAGGCGACAGGAGGATACTGGCCAAGGTGAGCTACATGGTGCAGAATGATTCCCATCCCATGCATGAGACCGTGACAAAGATGTGCAGTACTGTCAGTGACCGGCTACTTCATCCTAAATGTGAGAGGGAGCGCTATCGAAAGTCCTTCCTTCCTGCTGCAGTTAGGCTGTATAACCAGCACTGTCCAAAACGGAGAACGACCCAAACAGTGAACTGATAGATCCAAAGTTGTGACAGTCCGGTTACATTTTTTTTTTTCCCCGTATATGTACCTACCTACTGTCAATGTAATGTCTTTATGCATCTGTATCTGTACTTGTTTCTGCCTTGCTACTGTAATGCTCTGAATTTCCCCATGGTGGGACGATTAAAGGATTATCTTATCTTAAGGGTGGTTTGCATGTTAATGACCAGGCCAATTTTTACATTTCTGATCACTGTCCCTTTATGAGGTAATAACCTGGAACGTTTCAATGGATCCTGATGATCCTGACATTGTTTTCAATTGACATACTGTACTTCATGATAGTGGTAAAATTTCTTTGATCTGACTTACGTTTATTTGTGAAAAAAAACGGAAATTTGGCAAAAATTTCGCAATTTTCCTATTTTGAATTTTCATGCCCTTAACCCCTTTACCCCCAAGGGTGGTTTGCACGTTCATGACCGGGCCAATTTTTACAATTCTGACCACTGTCCCTTTATGAGGTAATAACTCTGAAACTCTTCCATGGAACCCGGTGGTTAGTGGTAAAATTTCATTGATATAACTTGCGTTTTTGTGAAAAAAAAACGGAAATTTGGCGAAAAGTTTGAAAATTTTGCAATTTTCCAACTTTGAATTTTTATGCCCTTAAATCACAGAGATCTGGGACAAAAAACTTAATAACATTTCCCACATGTTTACTTTACATCAGCACAATTTGGGAACCAAAATTTTTTTTTGTTAGGAAGTTATAAGGGTTAAAAGTTGACCAGCGATTTCTCATTTTTGCAACACCATTTTATTTTTAGGGACCACATCACATTTGAAGTCACTTTGAGGGGTCTATATGATAGAAAATACCCAAAAGTGACACCATTCTAAAAACTGCACCCTTCAAGGTGCTCAAAACCACATTCAAGAAGTTTAATTAACCCTTGAGGTGCTTCACAGGAATTTTTTGAATGTTGCAAAAAAAAAAAAATGAACATTTTAACTTTTTTTCACAAATAAATTACTTCAGGTCCAATTTTTTTACTTTACCAAGGGTAATAGGAGAAATTGAAATGCAAAAGTTATTGTGCAATTTGTCCTGAGCATGCTGATATCTAATATGTGGGGGGAACCACTGTTTCGGCGCATGGCAGAGCTCAGAAGAGAAGGAGCGCCGTTTGACTTTTTCAGTGCAAAATTGGCTGGAATTCAGATCGGACACCATGTCACGTTTGGGCACCCCTGATGTGCCAAAACAGTGGAAACCCCCAACAAATGACACCATTTTGGAAACTAGACCCCCCCAAGAAACTTATCTAGATGTGTGGTGAGAACTTTGAACCCCCAAGGGCTTCACAGAAGTTTATAACGTACAGTCATACAATTAAAAAATCATATTTTTTCCACAAAAATGATCTTTTCACCCCAATTTTTATTTTCCCAAGGGTAACAGGACCGCAAAAGTTATTGTGAAATTTGTCTTGAGTACGCTGATACCCCATATGTGGGGGTAAACAAGTATTTGGGCGCATGGCAGAGCTCGAAAGGGAAGCAGCGCCATTTGACTTTTTTGGCTGGAATTGAGATCGGACACATTGTCGCGTTTGGAAAGCTCTTACTGTGCCAAAACAGTGGAAACCCCCCAATAAATGACACTATTTTGGAAACTACACCCCTAAAGGAATTTATCTAGATGTGTGGTGAGCACTTTGAACCCCCAAGTGCTTCACAGAAGTTTATAACGCCCGGGCGTGAAAATAAATTTTTTTTTTCCACAAACATAATATTTTTATCACCAATTATTTTATTTTCCCAAGGGTAAGAGGAGAAATTGGACCCTAAAAGTTGTCCAATTTGTCCTGAGTACGCTGATATCCCATATGTTGGAGAAAACTACTGTATGGGCACACGTCGGGGCTCGGAAGGGAAGTAGTGACGTTTTGGAATGCAGACTTTGATGGAATGGTCTGCGGGTGTCATGTTGCTTTTGGAGAGCCCCTGATGTGCCTAAACTGTGGAAACCCCCCACAAGTGACCCCATTTTGGAAACTAGACCCCTCCAAGGAACTTATCTAGATGTGTGGTGAGCACTTTGAACCCCCAAGTGCTTCACAGAAGTTTGTAACGTAGAGCCATAAAAATAAAAAATTCATATTTTTTTCCACAAAAATGATATTTTTGCCCCCAATTTTTTATTTTCCCAAGGTTAACCAGAGAAATTAGACCCCAAAAGTTGTTGTGCAATTTGTCCTGAGGAGGCTGATACCCCATATGTGGGGGTAAACCACTGTTTGGGCACATGGCAGAGCTTGGAAGGGAAGGAGCACCGTTTGACTTTTTCAACGCAGAATTGGCTGGAATTGAGATCAGACGCCATGTTGCATTTGGAGAGCACCTGATGTGCCCAAACAGTGGAAACCCCCCAATTCTAAATCTAACCCTAATGAGAAAATGGAAATAAATACATTTTTTTTTAATTTTATTATTATTCCCTAACTAAGGGGGTGATAAAGGGGGGTTTGATTTACTATTTATGGCGGGTTTTTATGTTTGGCAGCTGTCATACGCTAAAAGACTCTTTTTATTGTAAAAATAGTTTTTGCATCACCACATTTTGAGAGCTATAATTTTTCTATATTTTGACCCACCGAGTCGTGTGAGGTCTTATTTTTTGTGGGACGAGTTGACGTTTTTATTGGTACCATATTCAGGCACATCACATTTTTTGATCGCTTTTTAACCCCTTTCCTACATTGGACGTAATATTCCGTCCATGTGACCTGGGTCCTAAGTCCCATGGATGGAATATGACGTCATAGCGATCAGCGGCGCCCACATGGTGAGCGCCGCTGATCGCAGCCGGGTATCAGCTGATTATCACAGCTGACACCCGGCACAATGTGTCAGGGGCGGTCACGGACTGCCCCGACACGTTAACCCCTTGCACAACGCGATCAAACACGATTGCGGTGTACCAGGGGTTAAAGGGAAGCATCGGCAGGGAGGGGGCTCCCTCCGTGCTTCCCTGAGCCCCCCACAGCAGCGCAATGTGCAATGTGCCCCCTTCAGGGGCCTGTAGGGAGCTTACTTCCTCAGTGCCTGCAAAGCGCAGGCATGAGGAAGTCTGCGTCTATGCCTGTGACATCGCTGATCTGTCACAGTGATCTGTGATGTGACAGATCAGCGATCTGTCACAGGACAGTTTTGTCCCCCCTGGGACAATGTAATAAAGTAAAAAAAAAGTGTAAAAATAATTTTTAAAAAATCGCTAAGTAAATTAAAAAAAAAAAAAAAAATTCCCTAATTCATTTTTTGGAAATAAAAAAAAACAATAAAAGTGCACATATTTGGTATTGCCGCGTCCGTAACGACCCGCCCTATAAAACTGTCCCATTAGTTAACCCCTTTAGCGAACGCCTTAAAAAATAAAAATAAAAAACGAAGCAAAAAATAATGATTTATTATCATACCGCCGAACAAAAAGTGAAATAACGCGTGATCAAAAAGACGCATATAAATATCCATGGTACCGCTGAAAACATCATCTTGTCCCGCAAAAAACGAGCCACAATACAGCATCATCAGCAAAAAAATAAAGTTATAGCTCGCAGAATAAAGCAATGCAAAAATAATTATTTTTTATATAAAATTGGTTTCTTTGCATAAAAGTGCCAAAACATAAAAAAAACGACCTAAATGAGGTATCGCTGTAACTGTACTGACCCGAAGAATAAAACCGCTTTATCAATTTTACCGCACGCGGAGCGGTGTAAACGCACCCCCCAAAAGAAATCATGAAACGCTGGTTTTTGTTCATTCTACGTCCCAAAAATCGGAATAAAAAGCGATCAAAAGATGTCACGTGCCCGAAAATGATACCAATAAAAACGTCAACTCGTCCCGCAAAAAATTGGGGGTTTCCACTGTTTGGGCACATCAGGTGCTCTCCAAATGCAACATGGCGTCTGATCTCAATTCCAGCCAATTCTGCGTTGAAAAAGTCAAATGGTGCTCCTTCCCTTCCAAGCTCTGCCATGCGCCCAAACAGTGTTTTACCCCCACATATGGGGTATCAGCCTACTCAGGACAAATTGCAGAACAACTTTTGGGGTCCAATTTCTCCTGTTACCCTTAGGAAAAAATTGGGGGCAAAAATATCATTTTTGTGGAAAAAAATGATTTTTTTTTATTTTCACGCCCGGGCGTTATAAACTTCTGTGAAGCACTTGGGGTTTCAAAGTGCTCACCACACATCTAGATAAGTTCCATGGGGGGTCTAGTTTCCAAAATGGGGTCACTTGTGGGGAGTTTCAATAGTTTAGGTACATCAGGGGCTCTCCAAAAGCAACATGACACCCGCAGACCATTCCATCAAAGTCTGCATTCCAAAACGTCACTACTTCCCTTCCGAGCCCCGACGTGTACCCATACAGTAGTTTTCTCCCACATATGGGGTATCAGCGTACTGTTGGACAACAACTTTTGGGGTCCAATTTCTCCTGGTACCCTTGGGAAAATAAAAAAATTGGTGACTAAAAGATCATGTTTGTGGAAAAAATACGATTTTTTTATTTTCCCGCCCAGGCGTTATAAACTTCTGTGAAGTCCTTGGGGGTTCAAAGTGCTCACCACACATGTAAATAAGTTCCTTGGAGGGTCTAGTTTCCAAAATGGTGTCATTTGTGGGGGGTTTCCACTGTTTTGGTATATCAGGGGTTTTCCAATCGCGACATGGTGTCCGATCTCAATTCCAGCCAAAAAAGTCAAATGGCCATGCTTCCCTTCTGAGCTCTGCCATGCGCCCAAATAGTCGTTTACACCCACATATGGGTTATCAGCGTACTCAGGACAAATTGCACAGTAACTTTTGGGGTCCTGTTACCCTTGGGAAAATAAAAATTGGGGGTGAAGAGATCATTTTTGTAGAAAAAATGATTTTTTAATTGTACGGCTGTACGTTATAAACTTCTGTGAAGCCCTTGTGGGTTCAAAATTCTAACCACATATCTAGATAAGTTTCTTGGGGGGTCTAGTTTCTAAAATGGGGTCACTTGTGGGGGATTTCCACTGTTTAGGTACATCAGGGGCTCTCCAAACATGACATGGCGTCCGATCTGAATTCCAGCCAATTTTGCATTGAAAAAGTCAAACGGCGCTCCTTTCATTCTGAGCTCTGCCATGCGCCGAAACAGTGGTTCCCCCCACATATCAGGTATCAGCGTACTCAGGACAAATTGCACAATAACTTTTGCAGTCCAATTTCTCCTGTTACCCTTGGTAAAATAAAAAAAATTGAACCTGAAGGTATTTTGTTGGTGAAAAAAAGTTAAATGTTCATTTTTTTTTTAAATATTCAAAAAAATTCCTGTGATGCACTTGAAGGGTTAATAAACTTCTTGAATGTGGTTTTGAGCACCTTAAGGGGTGCAGTTTTTACAATGGTGTCACTTTTGGGTATTTTCTATCATATAGACCCCTCAAAGTGGCTTCAAATGTGATGTGGTCCGTAAAAATAAAATGGTGTTGCAAAAATGAGAAATCGCTGGTCAACTTTTAACCCTTATAACTTCCTAACAAAAAATTTTGGTTCCAAAATTGTGCTGATGTAAAGTAAACGTGGGAAATGTTATTTACTAAGTTTTTTGTGTGCTGTATCTCTGTGATTTAAGGGCATAAAAATTCAAAGTTGGAAAATTGCGAACTTTTAAAAATTTTCGCCAAATTTCCATTTTTTTCACAAATAAACGCACGTTATTTGAATTAAATTTTACCACTAACATGAAGTACAATATGTCACGAGAAAACAATGTCAGAATCACCAGGATCCATGGAAGCGTTTCAGAGTTATTACCTCATAAATGGACAGTGGTCAGAATTGTAAAAATTGGCCCGGGAGTTAACGTACAAACCACCCTTGGTAGTGAAGGGGTTAATCCGATTTTTGAGACGCAGAATTAGCAAAAACCAGCATTTCATGAATTTCTTTTAGGGGGCACTTTTACACCGTTCCACATGTGGTAAAATTGATAAAGCGATTTTATTCTTCGAGTCAGTACGATTACAGCGATACCGCATTTATGTCTTTTTTATGTTTTGGCGCTTTTATGCAATGAAAACAATTTTAAATAAAAAATAATTATTTTTGCATCGCTTTATTCTGCGAGCTATAACTTTATTTTTTCACTGATGACGCTGTGTGGCAGCTCATTTTTTGTGGGACAAGATAACGTTTTCAGAGGTACCATGGTTATTTATTTATTTCTTTTTGATCGCGCGTTATTGCACTTTTTGTTTGGTGGTAAGATGATAAAGCATTGTTTTTTGTTTTATTTTTATTTTTTAAGGGGTTCACTAAAGGGGTTAACTAGTGGGACAGTTTTATAGGGCAGGCCATTATGGACCCGGTGACACTAAATATGTTTGGACAGCACTCTGTCAGATCAGCGATCTGACAGGCACTGCACAGGCTTCCACCGTGCCTGCTCTCTGTAGGCACTGGGGAAGCCGCCTCCCTGCAGGCTCCCGAAGGCCCCCGCGGCCATCTTGGATCTGGGGGCCTGCAGGGAAGGAGGCCCTCAGAGCAGCGCAGCACATCACGCTGCTTTGGGGGTCTCAGGGAAGCGCGCAGGGAGCCCCCTCTCTGCCGATGCTTCCCTAAACCCCCGGTACACTGCAATCATGTTTGATCGCAGTGTGCCGGGGGTTAACATGCCGGGGCGGTCCGTGACCACCCCTGACACATATGCCAGGTGTCAGCTGTGGTAATCAGCTGACACTCAGCCGCGATCAGCGGTGCCCCCCGGGTGCGCCTCTGATCGCTTAGACATACTATCCCGTCCCCGGTCATACGGGCCCGGTTACCGTGGATGGGATATTACATCTCATGTCAGAAAGGGGTTAAATCACAGAGATATGTCACATAAAATACTTAATAAGTAACATTTCCCACATGTTTACTTTACATGAGAACAATTTTGGAACCAAAATTTTTTTGTTAGGAAGTTATAAGGGTTAAAAGTTAAACAGCAATTTCTCATTCATTTTTACAACACCATTTTTTTGGGGGAGCACACCACATTTGAAGTCACTCTGAGGGGTCTATATGATAGAAAATACCCAAAAGTGACACCATTCTAAAAACTGCACTCCTGTAGGTGCTCAAAACCATATTCAAGAAGTTTATTAACCCTTCAGGTTCTTCACAGGAATTTTTGGAATATTTTTTTTAAAAAATGAACTTTTTTTTCACAAATTTTTACTTCAGTTCCAATTTTTTTTTATTTTACTAAGGGTAAAAAGAGAAATTGGACCCCAAAAGTTGTTATACAATTTGTCCTGAGTACGCTGATACCCCATATATACAGGTAAACCACTGTTTGGGCGCATGGCAGAGCTCGGAGGGGAAGGAGCGCTGTTTGACTTTTTCAGCGCAAAATTGTCTGGAATTGAGATTGGACGCCATGTCGCATTTGGAGAACCCCTGATGTGCCTAAACAGTGGAAACCCCCCATAAGTGACACCATTTTGCAAACTAGACCCCCCAAGGAACTTATCTATATGCGTGGTGAGAACCTTGAACCCCCAAGTGTTTCACTAAAGTTTATAACGCCCGGGTGTGAAAATAAAATTTTTTTAAATTTTTTCCACAAACATGATCTTTTAGTCCCCAATTTTTTATTTTTCCAAGGGTAGCAGGAGAAATTGGACCCCATAAGTTGTTCTCCAATTTGTCCTGAGTACGTTGATATCCCATATTTGGGGGCAAATCACTGCTTGGGTGCACAGCAGAGATCGGAAGGGAAGGAGCCCGTTTGACATTTTCAACGCAGAATTGGCTGGTATAGAGATTGGACACCATGTCGCGTTTGGTGAGCCACTGATGCTCTTAAACAGCGGAAACCCCCCAATTCTAACTCCAACCCTAACCCTAATCCCAGCCCTAACCATAAACCTAACCACAAACCTAACCTTAACACACCCGTAACCCTAATCCCAACCCTAACCCTAATCCAAACCATAACCCCAACTCTAGCCTCAACACTAACCCAAACTTTAGCACAACTCTAACCCTAATGGGAAAATGGAAACAAATACATTTTTTTATTTTATTATTTTTCCTTAAGTAAAGGGGTGATAAAAGGGCGTTTGATTTACTATTTTTGTTATTTTGATCACTGTGACAGTCTATCACAGTGAAAAACTCTCCTATTGTTGCTGGGTGCCGGCCGGCACATCTCGGCTGGCGCACTGCGCATGCGCCCAATATTTTCTCACGGAAGAAGCTGGCGGCCCGAGGGACTGCAGGGACAACGAAGGGATTGGGGGGGAAATCGGGGGACCCTATTTCTCTCTCCTCTGATGTGCGATCACATCAGAGGAGAGAGAAATTAAATGGAAAATCTGACTTTTTTTTGCAGTCGCCGTTATACTGTTAATAATGGCAATCGCAACACCAAGACCAGTAAAAACCGACCCAAATCATGTTCTCTGGGGTCTCGGCTACCCTCGACAACTGAGACCCCAGAGGAATTCAGACGCTGGGGGGAGATATAACCTTAAACCTCAGCGCCATTAAAAGTCGGCGCAGTGGTTTAAGTACCCTTAACTGCCGCCGTTAAAAGGTCGATCGCCGGCAAAGCAGGGGAGAATGACGAGAGCCATGTAGAGCACCGGGCATCAGCGCTTATTGCAATGCTTCTTCCCTGGCGCCCGTCCGTGTAGTACTGATGCGGCACACTCATGCCACACGTGCCATAGGATTACACATACGGACAATGACATCTCCGGTACCAGAAATATCAGGATGTGTGAAAGAGGCCTTATAACGGGTTTTTCTGTTTAGCTGCTGTCACAAGCTAAAAGACGCTTTTTATTGCAAAAAATAGTTTTTGCATCACCACATTTTGAGACCTATAATTTTTCCATACTTTGGCCCACAAAGTCATGTGAAGTCTTGTTTTATTCTTTGGGTTGGTGTGATTACAGCGATACCTCATTTATATCATTTTTTTATGTTCTGGCACTTTTATACAATAAAAACTATTTTATATAAAAAAAAAAGTTATTTTTGCATCGCTTTATTCTGAGAGCTATAACTTTTTTATTTTTCCAGTGATGGAGCTATATCGTGTCCCATTTTTTGCGGGACATGATGACGTTTTCAGCGGTACCAAATTTATTTATATCCGTCTTTTTGATCGCGTGTTATTACACTTTTTGTTCGACGGTATGATGATAAAGCATTTTTTTTTGCCTTGTTTTTTGTTTATGGGGTTCACTAAAGGAGTTAACTAGTGGGACAGTTTTATAGGTAGGGTCGTTACGGACGCAGCGATACCAAATATGTTTACTTTGTTTAGATTTTTTTCAAATATTTATTGATATAATATTGATTTTTTTATTATCTTTTTAAATATTTTTACAATTATTTAAAAAATTTTTTTTATTTAATTCTATGTTTTACGCTTTGTCCCACTATGGGACAATCATTTTGTGCAGGCTGATCACTTCTATAGCATGCAGATCTGCATACTATAAAAGCTGTCAGCGCTGCATGTATTTTACACTGACCTGAGAGACTTCCTGATCATCACTGCGCATGACAGAAAGTCTCTCATCTCTTGAGACCCGGATGTCATAATGGCGACAGCGGGTCTCCATGGCAATGATCGTGACCCCGCGTCATGCCACGGGGTCTCCGATCCAAAGGCAGGGGCTGATAACTCCTGTGCCAGCTCCAGAATGCTTCAATCGTGTTTGATCGCAGCATTTCAGGGGTTAAAGTGCCGGCACTTTGTGCCAGGTGTCAGCTGTGAGAATCAGCTGACACCCGGCCGCGATTGGCCGCACACCAGCTGAAAAACAACCCCATAGCATGAAGCTGCCACCAATATTTTTCACTGTTGGGATTGTATTGGACAGGTGATGAGCAGTGTCTGGTTTTCTCCACAGATAACGCTTAGGCCAGGTTCACATTGCGTTATGCAGACCTTTCAATGCATAGCGTTGACAGTCTGCGTTAACGGTATAGCATTAACGCGATTGCATTAATGCTGTACCGCTAGCGCAGATGCTTTATCTGTGCTAGCGGTGACGAGCCTCAGACGCTGCAGCCCGCGTCCGAGGCTCAGTCACTGAATGACGGCACATCGCGAATGCGTGCCTCTTTATGTAATGCGTCACGATGCGCCCGACAATGGAGGGCAATGGCAGCATTAATGGACTGCGTTACACAGCGTTATGCCGCGGTGTAGCGCAGTCCGTCTAACGGACTGCCTAAACGTAATGTGAACCCAGCCTTAGAATTATCACCATAAAGACCCAACTGGTAGAGGGCTGCAGTGATAGTTGAGTTTGTGGAACTTTCTCCCATCTCCCTACTGCATCTGTGAAGCTCAGCCACAGTGATCTTGGGGTTCTTCTTTATACCTCTCTTAGCCAGGCTCTTCTCCCACGATTGCTCAGTTTGGCTGGACAGCCAGGTCTAGGAAGACTTCTGGTGTCCCAAACTTCTTCCATTTAAGGATTATGGAGGCCACTGTGCTCTTAGGATCCTTGACAACTGCAGAAATTCTTTTGTAACCTTGGCCAGATCTGTGCCTTGCCTCAATTCTGTCTCTGAGCTCCTTGGTCAGTTCCTTTGACCTCATGATTCTTATTTGGTCTGACATGTACTGTGAGGTCTTATATAGAAAGGTGTGTGCCTTTACAGATCAAGTCCTAGCAGTTTAATTAAACACAGCTGGATTCCAATGAAGGAGTAGAACCATCTCAAGGAGGATCACAAGGAAATGGACAGCATGGGACTTAAATATGAGTGTCTGAGCAAAAGGTCTGAATACTTATGACCATTTGATATTTCAGTTTTTCTTTTTTAATAAATTTGCAAAAATGTCTACATTTATGTTTTTTTTCAGTCAAGATGGGGTGCAGAGTGTACATTAATGAGAAAAAATGAACTCTTTTGAATTTACCAAATAGCTGCAATGAAACAAAGAGTGAAAAATTTAAAGGGGTCTGAATACTTTCCGTACCCACTATAGATAGATAGCTAGATAGATAGATATGAGATAAATAGACACACACTGCACATTGTACTCATCTACGAAGAAGCCTTTCCTTCTTGGAGTTTCAGGAGAGCACTGGGTGTTTGGCACCTAGTGACATGAGGCTTAAAAATTAGAAAAACACATCATAGAAAATAGCCTCACCAAACCTTGTCCAATGACTAATGCACTAGCAGGATGCAGCACGCTCCCAAAGATAGGCGTGAGCAGCACAGGTGCCCACCACTGATGAGAACAGCCACCCTATCACTATAGCAGTGATGATGATGTTAGTTGCCAAAGTTGGATTGCGAGGTTATCTGTTTTGGCCAAAATAGTAACCAATACCTCATTGAATGCATTTATTATATGCATCTTTTTGGATCTTTTTATTGCACTTTTTATCATTTTTTGCAGGATGCAGCTGGGCTCCTTTTTGATGGCTGTTTTTTCTGTGTGATGCATATATAGTGCTGAACAGCCCGCTTTCCATTATAGGCGTTTTTAAATAGGCTGTCATTCAGACACTGTGCATCGCACTTTTCTGTGTGACTTATGTCCTAAGCAAGCTCCATCTGTGTGCTTTTTTCCACTAGGCAGCTAACACCTTCATCATCACTGCTATAGTGATAGGGTGGCTGTTCTCATTAGTGGTGGGCACCTGTGCTGCTCCAGCCTTTATCTTTCGGAGCCTGCTGCATCCTGCTAGTGCATTAGTCATTGGACAAGGTTTGGTGAGGCTATTTTCTATGATGTGTTTTAGTGACATGAGGCTGTCATGTGACCCAAAGGTCCTGACAAACTCTAGACTTTCTTGAGATTGAACAGTGGAGAAAGCTTTCAGCATTTTTCTTTCTCCACCATTCAATTCAGACAGTCTGTCTCTTCTAACAGCTGATTTGACTGGTTGGTAGTGGGAGCAGGAGGAGGAGGGTCTGAAACAGACTGGGGGCTGGTGTCTGTTGTTACATCACCGACTAGTCTTTGCCAGACAGGAGAAATCTAGTCGGGGTGTGAGCAGCTCCTCCAGAATCAGCAGAGAACTGCTCACATGACTGTGTGATACCTAGGTCACCATGCCGAATGCAGTGCATTACACACTGTCAGCATTTTGCATCACGAGTACACACACAAATTATACAGAAAGCCCAGACAACCCCTTTAATTTTCTGGAACAATTTCAATGGTGCCAACACTTTAGGTCATGACTATATATTGGTTCATGGATTGGTACCCTATCCAGGCTCCTGATCTTCTCAAAGAGTGGTGTATACTCGACTTCGTTATTGGCATAAACTATAGTGCATAGACACACGAATATGTGCCAAATTTATTAGGAGTAGTGCACGTTTGAATTTAAAGAAAACACACATCCTACTCCAGCAGAACTGTGAGATAGACTTATGTATCAAACACCAGTCTTGGTAAATTTCTCTCGCTTTTTGTCTTTTGGGTACACTAGTCTTGGTAAATTTCTCTCGCTTTTTGTCATTTTGGTACACTAGTCTTGGTAAATTTCTCTCGCTTTTTATCTTTTGGGTACACTAGTCTTGGTAAATTTCTCTCGCTTTTTGTCATTTTGGTACACTAGTCTTGGTAAATTTCTCTCGCTTTTTGTCTTTTTGGTACACTAGTCTTGGTAAATTTCTCTCGCTTTTTGTCTTTTTGGTACACTAGTCTTGGTAAATTTCTCTCGCTTTTTGTCTTTTGGGTACACTAGTCTTGGTAAATTTCTCTCGCTTTTTGTCATTTTGGTACACTAGTCTTGGTAAATTTCTCTCGCTTTTTATCTTTTGGGTACACTAGTCTTGGTAAATTTCTCTCGCTTTTTGTCATTTTGGTACACTAGTCTTGGTAAATTTCTCTCGCTTTTTGTCTTTTTGGTACACTAGTCTTGGTAAATTTCTCTCGCTTTTTGTCTTTTTGGTACACTAGTCTTGGTAAATTTCTCTCGCTTTTTGTCATTTTGGTACACTAGTCTTGGTAAATTTCTCTCGCTTTTTATCTTTTGGGTACACTAGTCTTGGTAAATTTCTCTCGCTTTTTGTCATTTTGGTACACTAGTCTTGGTAAATTTCTCTCGCTTTTTGTCTTTTTGGTACACTAGTCTTGGTAAATTTCTCTCGCTTTTTGTCTTTTTGGTACACTAGTCTTGGTAAATTTCTCTCGCTTTTGTCTTTTTGGTACACTAGTCTTGGTAAATTTCTCTCGCTTTTTGTCTTTTTGGTACACTAGTCTTGGTAAATTTCTCTCGCTTTTTGTCTTTTTGCTACACTAGTCTTGGTAAATTTCTCTCGCTTTTTGTCTTTTTGCTACACTAGTCTTGGTAAATTTCTCTCGCTTTTTGTCTCTTTGGTACAAGGTGGGAATTTCGCCTACTGCTTTGGGTTTTTTTAAATTGGAAATTCCATTAAATAATTGATTCCAAGTGCTATTATAAAGCAGCAAATCAATGATGCCCATTATTAGTTACAGACATCATATCTGGAAGGAAACTCATTTAAAAACACTTATTTGTGTCAGATAACTGCAATGTATAAGGCAATGATTTGGCTCATTTTGTTCATATGTTGTTATTATGGGACCCAGTGGAGAAGATGAATAAATCACTTCAATATTTTTTTTGTATCATGAAAAGTGGAAAATTGTGACTAACAATGAGATACTCCATAGTTCTGTGCAGATCGCAAGGGAACGTGCAGTAGATTTATGTCTTACAAGTGTAAAATTGTAATTGTTCTTGTTTTGGTAAGTAAGAAAAGCCAACTGCAGCCTTCACATCCATTGTGATTATGTTGTTGCTACATGGATGCTTGCCATGGTATTCATCAGAAAAACTGCATTGTATAGAATGTAATCTTTGGAAGCATATGGCCGACCACTAATTACTGAGGAGGCTGTCACTGGAATACTAATATTGGGAATGTTTATGAAGATTCCTACAAATACACCTATGAGCCCAACAATGGTATATAGAATACTGCTGTCTTTATTTTTCAGGTATTAGGAAGTGTTTCTACCAATTATAGTTCATAGTAACATACCATAAATTTTTGAGTCAGTTTTATTTAGTAAATTCTTATTCCCCTTGGATTGGCTACAATTTGTAACCAGGCTACATGCTGCAGGCTACAGTTTAGGGTATTTTCAGCAACGTCATTCTATAATGTTCTCCAAGGCATTTTAGAATGATCACTAATCTAATACTAATTCATACTTTTAAGCCTCATCTAGACAACTGTAAAGTGGGCGCAATTTAACACTTGTACCAGGCAGAAAGCCCTGGCTCAACTGCTTGTTTTATGATCCCATTTAACAGATTAATATGGATCTATGATGCCGTTAGTTATGATCGGAAAGGCTCACATTCAGGCAAGTGTTTTCTCATACGGTGAGGTGGATTCTTGAAGCCCTTGGTCCCACACAGTAGTTTTACTACAACTCGGAAAGATGACGGTGCAGTGAGGTGTACAGGTTGGAGCTTGATAGATTGCAACTGGAGGACGTTAATAGACTACTAAGAAGATGGAGACTCACTACAGGGAGATTGATGAAGAAGAGTTGAATAAATGGCACGATGGAGAAGATTTGTTGATGTTGCAGGGCTGAGAAGATCGGGAGGCTCACTTTTGAAATGTGGCATAGCCCTGTAATGTAGCCTAGTTGAGTAGGTCAGGAAACTTATTATAGTAGGGTAGCAGCACCCAGAGATGTAGCAGAATTGAGTAGATCAGGAGATTCATTATAGTAGGGTAGCAGCACCCAGTGATGTAGCAGAATTGAGTAGGTCAGGAGATTCATTATAGTAGGGTAGCAGCACCCAGTGATGTAGCAGAATTGAGTAGATCAGGAGACTTATTATAGTAGGGTAGCAGCACCCAGTGATGTAGCAGAATTGAGTAGGTCAGGAGACTCATTATAGTAGGGTAGCAGCACCCAGTGATGTAGCAGAATTGAGTAGGTCAGGAGACTCATTATAGTAGGGTAGCAGCACCCACTGATGTAGCAGAATTGAGTAGGTCAGGAGACTCATTATAGTAGGGTAGCAGCACCCAGTGATGTAGCAGAATTGAGTAGGTCAGGAGACTCATTATAGTAGGGTAGCAGCACCCAGTGATGTAGCAGAATTGAGTAGGTCAGGAGACTCATTATAGTAGGGTAGCAGCACCTAGTGATGTAGCAGAGTTGAGCAGGTCTGGTGACTCACCCTAGTGATGTAGCACAGCCCTCCAATGTAGCTGACTAGAGTGTTGTTGCAGAACTAGCAGTATAGCAGAGCTGGGTATGGCAGGAGATTCGCAGTATCGAAAAGTAGCAATGACAAAATAATGGTTGCATGGCAACTACCTGAGTACCCATGCATCCTGTCAATGTCTGAGGTGGCCAATAAGGCTTAGACATAGATGCCAGGTTACTATGCAAAAAGGAACAGAGGGATCAAACGGGCGCAGGAGGTTAGCAGAGGAACCAGTTGTAATAGGAATGATAAAATGCACCCACATTTCAGTCATCTGAATGAAACCTAACATCTTGTCCTGGCAATCAGAAGTGCCCAGTATGCTACACTGAAAACTGTCTGAATTAAATTTATTTCTACTACATGCCTAATAGATGTATCTTTGGCAGATGCTAAAAATGCAATATAGTGTTGAAATGAAGGAAAACTCTAAGCAAAGGAGTTTTTACTGCTTGCTCCCAATATGGGTTACTAGCTCACTGAATGCCAGTGTCAGTGTTCCTGTCTCATTTTATATATTCTTTCCCCGGCTTGCGAGGCCAGTCAAGCTAAGAAATAAAAGCTAGACAGACAGATAGGAGAGGGAAAATGAGAATGTCGTTTATAGCCAGGTGAATAAAATACATCTTAAGGCCCTCATAAGTTATATGAAAGTGGCCTGAATATACTGATTAAGGCGGAAATGGCAGATCATCTCATGTGTTTGCGCATTTATCATCTCTCTATAGACAGATGGTGTTGAGAAAATAGGGCTGTAATGAAAACCTTTTGTTTTCATGACCAATAAGCCACTGCCAGATGTGTCTGGCAGCATCTTTCCCTACTCTGTCCATTGAAAACACATTAATACTTGATGGGACCCAGCATTCATGTGTGTGGGGGAGTCCGGGAATATAGCTGTTCAGCTGCCAAGTTTCTCATGTGTATGGTCAGCTTTACTTTAGATGGCTAATGATGAAGGTATCATTCTGTACTTAGCTAGAACAGCTGTAAGCCGCAACTTTAACTAATGGCATTGAAGATATAAGGAAAATGGCCACATGAAAACCTTGGGATCAAGGAATAGGGACCATTTTAATGTGGCCATTTTCCTTATATCTTCAAAGTTCTTGTGACCAGTCTAAAATTCCATGGAAGTTCCCTTACTTGGCTACAAGGCTGAAGCTCGAGATCCTAAAGATTGTGGTCTATAAAGACTATTCTGTCGCTGGGGCCTGTGAGATGCTGGATCTCTTCACCTTACTTACAATTGGCGACGGTCACAGATAGCTCAACTCAGCTGCCGGCACACATGTTATGAACAATCCAGAAGAGACTTTGATTTCTTTAAGAATTCTTGTTGAATGCATACAAACAGCAGCAGGTAAAAAAGACTTTCTTCAGACAGGCTGAAAGCAACATGTGCCTCTAATGAAACCAAGATGGAGACTGAGACACAAGGGGAAGAAGAAGGAAGTGACATCACACCCAGAAGAGGGAGACAGAAGGGACAAACTTCATGGAAGGGAGGATTTCAGCAATGCAAAACACAGGAACACATAGCAACAATAAACAGTATGAGAGTCTGCAATACAGCATGTTAAATGTACAAGACAGTCTGTGAAATGTCTCATTCATGGGACATAACAGAGACCCATTTGTGCTATCTGGAGTTTTGTATTCTGATCACACAACTGATTTTGGTAAGAATCAGCCTTTAGACTGTTGTTCTACTCTGATTGTTTTTCATAAATAAGATAATCCTAAGATAATCCTTTAATCGTCCCACCATGGGGAAATTCAGAAATATATCACTCCTAAATATATCCTAAAAATATCCTAAAAATATCACTCCTAGGATGTGCTCTTTTTCTCACCCCCACTTTTTCCCAGTTTATATATTTTTTTCCTTATGCTAACATATGAAATATTATTCAGACTAACAGAACAAGAATATTATTGAGAACTGGTAAGTTTTATTATTTAGAAGCAATTGTTGCCTTGTATTAAGGCAGAGGGTTATCATATTGGATTGTGAGGCAGCACGATGGCTCAGTGGTTAGCACTGCCTTGCGGCACTGGAATCCTGGGTTCAAATCCCACCAAGGACAACATCTACAAAGAGTTTGCATGTTCTCCCCGTGTTTGCGTGGGTTTCCTCCGGGTACTCAAGTTTCATCCCACATTCCAAAGACATACTGATAGGGAATTTATATTGTGAGCCTCATCGAGGCCGTGATGAAAATGTGAGCAAACTAAAGCGCTGCAGAATATGTTAGCGCTATATAAAAAATAAAGAAAGAACATGATGTTTTAAAAAGAAGCAGTTCTCACAGAAGAAGGAAGATGAAGAGTCGTAAACTTTTATAGCAATCCCACTGCAATAAATAATTTTTAATCAAAAGTACATGCATTTAAGTAAAATAAAAAATGGCCCCACCAGTGTTTACATTTTTTAAAGGGATTGTTTGTAGAAAACAAGTTATCACCCTATCCAAAAGAGAGGTTCTATCTTGTTAATCGGTGGGGTCTGATAGCTGAAACCTGGACCAATCAGCACATTTTTATCTCTGACAAGGTATTTTTTTCCCATCAGAATTGAGCGTTGATTTGCATACCTGACTGCCGCTCCATTCATTTTTTATGGTGCTACCTGCCGAAGAAAGCTGAGAGCAGAGAATGAATGGAGAGGTCATTGAGCATGTGCACTGCTCCATTCTAGAGGGGATAAAAGGACCTCTTTCTGCTGATCAGTGCAAATCCTAGTGGTCAGACTTGCACTGATCAATGGATTAATTAATGTCAATTGAGCAACCCCTTTAAAGTGATATTTTGAGGGTTACTTAATGCATTGAATATGAGGTGATTTCAGGATGTGAGATGTGAGACAATACTGTTTATAATACCATTTTCACATGACATGTTTTACTTCCAGGTTGAGCATCTAATGCAAGTAACCCTAATTGATAGGACATTTAGAGGACTTTCAATACACAATAGATTTTGCAATTTTCTAACATTGTGCCATGCCAATGGATCACATGGCTTGCAAGCGCTGTCCTACTCACCACGAGCACTGCTCTGCTCCTCCTAGTGTCCGACCATCACGCTGGGCTGCCTCTTACAGACATAGCACTACTGCTACTACTCCCTCCTGTTGCTGAGAGTCTCCACCCAGCTATAGGGAGGAGTGGCGATACTCTGCAGGAATTTATAATCACTGTGTCCTGAAGAGTTCTGCTTTCCTGACCTATCCCCTGCCTGCAGTGGATATATTAGGTGGCTCCTCCCTCCACACTTTGCAGGAAATAAGTACCTAGTTGCCATTTGCTCTAGTGCTCTGACAAGGTGTTGTATTGGTCTGACTTTCCTGTTACTGATCTGTCTTGTTCTCTCATTTTATTTGAACTCTCTGCTCCTGACTCCCATTACATCTTACATCTTCTGACCCTTTGCTGCCTGTCCCGATCTTGGACTTTCTGAGCTCGTCTCTGCCTATGCCCTCTGTGTCTCGTATTGCTGCCTTAACCCATTGGTCAGCTGTTGCAGGTCTGGGCACTACCCTGGAGTGGCACCTGGTGGCTACCTTATCGGTCCAAGCCTAACCTCACCATGATAGCCTCTAGTGAACACCAGGTAACCACTTTGTTACGGTCCTTCAGGGTAAACCCAGCCAGTGGCGCAGTGATTCCACACCCACCGTCATCACACATTGTGGGAAATATGGTATTTTAAATGCTTACCTGTGTATAGCATACAGCTGCTTTACCCATGCCATATGTAAAACTACACATTTTAAGCTAAGTGGAAAAAAATAGGACTGTAACAGACTTGTGCAGAATAGCTGATTAATCATCTACTAGTACAGAAAAAAGGTCAAGAGTGTAAATGGCACATGTGAAATATTCATTGGCTACAAAATTTGCTTTCCTCCTACCTTCACTGTTTACTCAAGTCCCCAAACCTGGTCATCTGGCACAAGTGAGATCCAAAGTCCTCCAGAAATTGTGTTAATATCGTCCTACTTGTTATGTGGATTTACAGTCATTTGAAAGTTCTGCTCAGGACATCAGCTGTAGGTCTCCACACCTGCTGCAGGTCACAAGCAATGAAGGCATCAGGAAAACACTTACCAAAGGTTTATGTAACCAGAAGGATTCCGCCAGATGGTATAAAGATTCTACGTCAATCAGGATGGTGAGCAGAAATCTAACAAGTATTATTTCATATTCATGACAGTGCTGAGAACATACTTTATTGTCTTCCATTACACAGGTTTAGTTTGAAATAGGAGTTTCGCTAAATAAAAGCTGGTGATGCTGAGCTTCATATCATTCCTATGACCTGGCTCACTCGCAACACCTTCTTCTTGTGTTAGCAGGTCAACACACACTTTATGACCATGCATTGGTAGAAGATAGAAGTAGTTGAAGTATCATTTTCTTGCCAATCTCCTAATGCCAATAATAACAACTGCCACCGCAGTTATATCTGCTTTCTATAGCTTTTATACAGAAGGACAAGGGAAACCATGTTTGAAAAATGCCTAAATAAAAGCATAAATGGTCCTTCACACACAATTTTCTAAGTATAAATATAGATCTTGATCCCCGCCAAAATGTTGGTCGGATGTAAGGACCCCTGTAATAAAGGTTTTTTGAAATTTGTTTGGTTATTCTCACTTTAACAAATGAAAAGAAACAACTGAGATGGGAAAATTTACATTTTTCATTTAGCAGCATAATAATTTTCCACACTAATAGTTGCCCAAAAATTATGCACACATGGATATTCTCCTAAAATAGACAAAACCTCACTTTTACCTTCTTAAATATTCAGGTTTTAGGTGTATTCACCATGTGGATTGACTAACAGCACCATTGTTGTTCAATAATAAAATTAATCATGAAAAATACAAGTTGCCTAATAAGTGTGCAGACAGGTATTAGGTCTTCTGCACTTTGATATGGGTAGCAGCCATGTATAAAGTCCGATGTTAGGCATATTTTGTTAATGTGTTGCTACATCAGGACACAGGGTTATCTTCAGGAGCGTATTACTAAAGTGAAAACACAGTTAATTATTGATTCTGAGTTTACTCTCTATCTGACTTACTTAGACTGTACGCGGGCAATTGTATGTGCATAATCTGTACACTTAGGGCGCAGTACATCAGTTGCAATTTTTTTTTTCAAGTAATTTTTTTTTTGTCTTGGGATATTAGTCGCTGCTGATAGTGCCAATTTTTTTTAAAATGGTGCACGCACACAGGTTTAAGGTTTTTTTGCACAAAGATAAAAACCACTGTTTATTTTTCTCTTTTCCTTTTTTTTGCGCTTTTTTTGGAGCAAAAAGTCAGATAAGCCAAAGAGGTGTCACATGCAACTCAAATATTTGTACAAACATTTCTGGCTTAGAAAAAAATCACTCCAGCCATGGGGACTGGAGTACATTTGTACAATAATTTTCCAAATTTTTAAAAAGTCTCAAATAACGAATCGGTCCCAAAAAAATCTGGATTACAAAAATCAAGTCCCCAATGGCAAACAGAGAACAAAAATGACAAACAAGTAGAAGATAGACTTCAAAATAGCAACATCTTCAAAGAAAAATTTAGCGCAAAGCAAAAAAACAGCCTTGAAACTGAAAAAATAGGCAAATCATAGAAGCAAATAACATAATGAATCAGACCCTTGGGGCAAATGATGGGATAGGATTCTATTCTATGAGATCAGAAAAGTTTAACATCATTGGTACTAAATATAATGCACCATAATAAATTCAGATTTCTAATGCAAATCTTATTTAAGTCATTTTTTTTAATCAGTTCTCATAATAGTCTCCCATAATTTGGAAATTTTGATAGCGTTAACATTTTTACTTAGTCTGCATAGTGAAATATGTCTTTGTCTTAGGTTCCGTCTTAGCCTTCATAATTCCTAGAAACTCTATGGTGGTTCTGAACCTAAATTTCATCACTAAGGAGACCTAGGCTTGTTAGGAAGAAACCCACGGACCTGGGAGTTGTGGCAGAATTGATTTTTATTGATACCGTATATTATTTGTAATTTTGACAGCTGTGATATTGAGCAGTGGGACTCTGATGATCCTGTCCCTCGCTCTGAACTTCTCAAGAAGGTTGTCGGAATTCAGGGATTGTACTGTCTTTTGACTGAAAAGATTGACAAGGAGTTGCTGGATGCTGCAGGTACGATTTCCTATGTAAGCATTTTTCTTTGAGACACAGAGAGGAGTTGTAGGCTATCATCATTTTTTGTCATCACAGAGGTTTCCGTTTTGAAAACACTTGGCTCCAAATACTTTTATACATATAAAATAACAAACAATTTCCTCTGCTCCAACAGCAGCTCTCCGTCACTGGTGACTTCACAACTACAACGTACATCACCACTACAACCAATCACTGAGCTCAGCATCTCTGCTGACGAAGACGGCACAAGCCGCTAAACTCAATGATTGGCTGCAGTGGCGATACGCGCTGTAGTCATGCGAGAGTTTGCGCTAAACATGGTGAATGTTGAGTACCTGCTTAGTTTACAATTTTATATGTAGAAGCATTTGGGGCCATGTTTTTTGACAGTAAAAAATACCCCTTTAAACATGATCAATATTTTAGCAAAAAGTAAAGGTCTATATCAGGGGTGGGGAACATTTTTTCTGCCCAGGGCCATTTGGATATTTATGCTATCCTTCGGGGGCCATACACATTGAGCGCCAACTTCTGCCGAAAAGTAGGTCCTGATGCTGAAACTAATTTCACGGCATAATCTTTCATTTGCACGCCTCAGATTTCCATAGTGAACACTGTGTGCATGTGTTCATAGAACAATAAGAAATCAATGTGCTGGCGGCCATCAAAATACAGCTGCTGACCCAAGTACCGCGGTCTCTGAGAATCTGCCCGGGGCCAGATAAAACAGATAAAATGTCATTGATAGTCATAAATGGCTCTTGGGCCTGAGGTTCCCCACCCTTGGTCTACATAGGTTAAAGATGGAGAAGATAGTATTGTAGGGAGTGATATTCGGTAGTGGTGGTGGTGGGGTAAAGGAAGTCTGTCACTCTCAAAGCACATATTACACCACTAATATATTCGATTTAGCCCCTTTGAAAATTATACCTGCAGTATACATTATAGGGTTCGCTCACACAAGCATATAACTTGGACGCGTTCAATCTGATGTCTCATCTCATATCACTTGGACCAATGTTATTACTATGGGGCAGAGCCGATATGCAATTTTTTTTCTACAAGTCTATGGTTGCTTGTAAAAATCAGACTGCACTCCAATGTGCTCTACATGCAGTCTGCTGTACATGCTCAGAGACAATGGAGAAGATGGAGAAATTAATTTCTCCATTTACTCCGCACTTGTGCTGCGATTTCCTCATGCAAAAGAATTGGATCACACTAACATGACATTGAGCTCGGAAGAGAGAATCATTACTCGTGGGAGTGAGCCCTTACTGTTTTAGTGGTTGAGAAAATTTCGTATTTTATATGCACCCTTGGCGCATTGTTACACCCCTTTAGCATGCATTCTGAGCACAGTCCTTGATCCTGATTGGCACTTCTCGCTTTCTCACAGCGAGCACTGCCTGAACTAAATCCGCAGTACACCGATACTGAAGGAGCCCACCGCCACCCATACAGTGCCAGTGCAGGTTTTTCCTTACTTTCAAACTACAGTAAATTCTAAAAATTACAGCGCCCTTTCATTTAATTCACGTCCTTTTCCCTTGCATGGTTGAACTTTATAGAACTCTGCGTTTTCAAGCACTTAGTAATGAAGGAAATTTGTGCGGCATATAATCTGTATTGGCATATGGCTGTAAGGAACAAAGTATTAGTAAATGTGCCCCATTGTACTATTGTTGTTTTCACAAGCGACCCAAAATCAGTACACATAAGGGGGCTCTGATGCCAGAATCATCATTTTAGACTATATGGGTAATTTATGAACATTTTGGATGCTTTTCAAGAGCTATAGAAAGCTTTCCATTAAAGACTGGCAACAGTGGATTACATTATGGTTATGTTTCTTATTAAATAAATATGACATTTTTTCAAGACATCTGCTATTTACTTTCACAGGTCCAAGCTTGAAAGTTGTCAGCACCATGTCTGTGGGGTATGACCATTTGTCATTAGAAGAAATCAAAAAGCGGTAAGATTTTAATACCTAAAAGTATTTAAACTACTGTAATTATGTCTTAGCACAGTGGGCCTCATTTACTAGTAGAAGGTGTGGACACTGTTTTAAGAGACGATTTTGAAGCTTTAAGGCCAAACATTTTCACAACTTCGGAAACTGTATACTATAATTGACTGAGAAAGCGAGCATGCAGTTAGGCGCAGGACGGCATTTGCGCATGCTCGACCATTGCCATTGGAACTACTGGAAGACAGTTCATTGGCAAAGGAGGATAAATAGAGGCCAAAGCTGGTCAAATTTTTTAAATATTTATTTCGGTAAGCCAGAATAAAATTGCATGAATATGAATAACAAATAAGATTATGATTTTCGAAAAACCCTTTGAGGATCATTTTTGACACCTGGATATTACAGCATTATAGAAGTCTCTTTGCAGATAATACCATCTAATAAAGCATATTTGTTAGTGGATTACTTCATGAATTATAGATCATAATCCCTAAAAATATTGAATAACACAATACTGTTAGTATGTCTTGTCTTTTCTTTGTCGGGTTTATTTAATCCCAATCACATCGAAGAGAAACGGCACTCTTAGTCTATAGTTAGTTAATATTTATCTCTACTTTTATCTAAATATGTAACATTACTGTTATATTTCCCCTTCCCTAACCTTCCTTTTGTTTTTACCCTTGTATGTCTTAATAAAGCAACTCAAAAACCTATTCCGAACCCCTTACCCTTTCCTTCCCCTTGTCTTATCTATAATTGTAACATCTACATTTAAAGACCAATGTACAATATTACTGTTATTTCTTAAAATTTTAATAAAGTTTTTTGGAAAATGAATTATAGGTCATAAAGTTTCAGTGCTTTGTCAGATTTGTTGTATGAGAATCCCATGGCTTCCATTGTGGTTTCTGTCATTTTGACAGCAGATCAGAGTACAGTGTAAGGCTGCGTTCACACGTTGCGTTTTTTCGTGGTGGTTTTTAACTCGCGATTTTGTCGCGAAGATGCAAAAAAAACAGCATCCCATGCAATCCTATGGGATTCCGCAATGCTGTGGTAATGCTGCGGATTTTCCAGCGGTGGAATCGCATCGCGGAAAAATGCGCAGCATGCTCATTAATTTTGCGGAATCACGGTGATTCCGCGCACATTGCATTGTTCTGCTTACTTCCCGCATGTGACTGTGTCCAACATGCGAAAAGTAAGCAGAATATTTGCGGATGGTACCCACGGTCTGGAGGAGAGGAGATTCTCCTCCGGGCTCTGGGTACCATATCCCTGTAAAAAATAGAATTAAAATAAAAAATCGGGTTATATTCACCTTCCGACGTCCCGTGCAGCCTTACTGATGCTCCCGCCAACTCCCATTCCCAGTAATGCCTTGCGGCAAGGACCTGTGATGACATAGCAGTCTCGCGAGACCGCTGCAGTATCGCGAGACTGCTACATCATCAAAGGTCTCGCAAGGCATTACTGGGAACGGGAGCATCGCGATGATCGGGAACGCTGCGAGGGACGTCGGAAGGTGAGAAAAACACGATTTTTAATTTTTTTATTATTTTTAACATTAGATCTTTTTACTACTGACGCTGCATAGGCAGCCTCAATAGTAAAAAGTTGGTCACACTCGTCAAACACTATGTTTGACGAGTGTGACCAACCTGTCAATCAGTTCTCCAAGCGATGCTACAGATCGCTTGGAAAACGCTAGCATT
Source organism: Dendrobates tinctorius (assembly GCF_039654945.1). NCBI lineage: Eukaryota > Metazoa > Chordata > Amphibia > Anura > Dendrobatidae > Dendrobates > Dendrobates tinctorius. Next base: position 15,063,823 of record NW_027361827.1, read on the forward strand.
CTGCAAGCTAATTACGCTTGCAAATCGCTAGTTTTTCCACGGGAAAATCATGGGAATTTAAAATGCTGTTTTCCCACGGAATGTATTCCGGAATTCCCGCGGCAACTTCCGCAGGAGTTCCGCAATGTGTGCACATAGCCTTAGGGTATAGGCCTTTAATAGACAACATTGTGTTTAAATAGTAAAATAAGATGGTACTCTCCTTCTGCGGGACTGATGCCAGCTCTCTGCTACTGTTCTGGGTTTTGTGTATTGTCTGCAGCCAATCATTGTGCTCACTCAATATAGACAGCACAAGCCACTGATCTCAGTGATTGGCTGCAGCAGCCATATGCGCTGTAGTAATAACATCAGCATTGTAGCCAAAACTTTTGAGACAGAAAATCAAAATTTGTGTCAATCTTTTAGTCAGATGTTTCTATGCTTACTGAAGTACAATTATAAGAATTCCATACATTTTTATACTTGTATTGACAAATACATCAAATTTATGCAAAAACGCAAAATTTACAGTGTGGACTCTTATTTTTCAAGACTTCTACAATTGAAATTGGCATTGGCATGTTGAATATCAGCTTCTGGGCCAAATCCTGACTTATGTCTAATCAGTGCTTGGAGTTTATCACAACTTCTTAGTTTTTGTTTGTCCACTCACTTTTTGAGGATTGACCACAGGTTCTCAATCGGATGGAGCCCATTTAATAATACAGTGCAGTGTGCTGAACATGACTTAGACTGATAGCGTTGCTGTTAGAGGTAACATCCTGCTGCTTGACTGAGATGATTGATGTGCCATATATTCCATAATGCTTTCCACTTACTCCCCATTAACACATTTGCAATATAGGGGGACAGTTATGACCTGCTTTTGTTAGTTGTGACTCTTGTCACAGACAAGCCGAGAGTCGAGATAGTCAAAGAGTGCAAAGTCAAAAGCCAGGAGGGTACGTCATAAACAGAAGGAAGAGACAAAGGTCTAGACATGTAATGGTACAAGGTCAAAATTCCAAGAAGATAGCAGATCAGAACAAATGAATTAAACAGACGGATCATCAGAAGGAGGTCCAAGGTTAGGCAACGAAACATCAACAAACAAAGCACAAGGCATAGACAGACAAACCACACAAAAGCTGAATGTACGTCTGGCAGAAGTTTGGAACTAACAGGCCAGTTAAGTAGCAGGACAATCACCTGGGACAATGAATACCTGGAGACAGCCAGCACCCTCCAATCTCAGATTGGATGGCCAAGCTGTCAATCAAAACACCAACAGCACAGCACACACCTGCACCAGACTGAACACTGAGCTGTCAAAGTACTTAATCTGTACCAGATTAGACTGCTGAGCCGTCAGTAATTGCATCCCAGTCACACTGGGGGTGGAATCGTGACAGTAGTATTACTGCTCAGATGGCTGGTGCCAGTGGTGGTGGTCATGCTTCTACTGCTGCTAGTGCCTCACACATTCTTAGCTCTATTGTGGGTTTTCATTTGTTTTGGGTTTTTTAAACTATCCTGTCCATTGCCATTGTCAATTCTTCTTTAACCATACATGGTTGTAAAATTGGTTGTAAAATTTGACTAGTAAAATGAGGTGAAAAAATAATTGTTTAAACATGCACACTTTGTGTGATATACAGCTGCAGTTAAATGTTTAGAGTTTGGAAAATTTTCCTTTATATTAAAAAAACAAACAAACAATTATTCCCTTGTTCAGAAAAAGGATTGCACAAGAAATGCAAAAGTTCATTACAGTTGTGTGTGACAAGCAAGCATATTTGTCTTTGACACTGATTTCAGTTTTTTTGTTTATAATATTGTACTGTTTTGCTACTGCTTTCTAGTGCATTAAGAATGAAGAAACACAGATGTGTAAAAAAATTGTAATTGTAATGCAGTGATACAGATGCCAGCGTCACCTCTCCTACCTCTCTTTCACCTTATCAGTTGAATCTCTATTCACACACTACTACTCTCTTCTTCAATGCTGCAATCATACATTACTGTCTGGCATATTTGTCCAATGTTTTAGGGCTTTTTCTTCCAATCACTTTTGCTGAGATATCCTAAATATCTGAAATCACCCTAAAATGGCTGCTACATCTCCTACCTCATCTTTTATACATACTATGATTTTCCCGCCTAATTGGCAGAGCTATACTATTTGATGTGATAGATTGAAGGCATTATGTGAAAGACCGAGTGGTCATGCCTGCGGTCATGTCAGCCTTCTTTGGATGATGCAATCTTCTGCAATGTGTGGAATGGAAGAGGGCATTTTTTTTGCTGATAAGTGCAAATTGTTCTAATTCGCTGGGATCTGCAAATTTAGTGGAATTCTACACAAATTCGATTTGCATCAAATAGATTTGCTCATCTCTATTTTTAACCATTTGTTAGAAATGATTACAAAATGTTACTTTTCTGTATTTTTTAATATTTAATGTATTGCTTCTCAGAGGTATCCGAGTTGGATTTACGCCTGATGTTTTAACAGAAGCAGTGGCTGAGCTTACAGTGGCGCTATTGCTGGCAACGTCTCGAAGATTAATTGAGGCTGTAGATGAAGCAAGGAGGTAATATAAAAAAAGCTTATATAGAGAATAGCAATAAGTGATCATTTTCCAATGTCAGTTCATGCCACTATGATTCCCCTAGGTTTTGTAGAATGTACATTTATCCCTGTTTTTAACCCAACCCACTGTGAAATGCACTTTATTTTATAATTGGTATGAAATCTATTTGTGCCATCCATGACGTTTTAGGTGCACTGAGTCTTTACTGTGGCCATCAATTGGCTGCCATGTTCATGTAGCATTAGAAACAGCATTGTAATGCAACAACAAATGTTGTTACTAGTGATGGGTGAACGTGCTCGACGTTGCTTGAAGCTCGATCGAGCATCCTGCCTGTAAACGGGTACTCGCTATGATCAATACCCCACCCCACATGTTTGGTGTCTCATGCGGAGAGTGCCTGCTAATCACAGTAATGCCGTAGCCATGATGGCTACTGGCATTACTGTGATTGGCAGGCCACATAGCATCATTGGATCTATGTAAGATGCGGTGCCGCCATTTTCCTCGCATTATACGAACTTGGAGATAGTGTTGGGAGAGCAGCAGGAGAAGTGATAGTCTGCTCGACTTGATTGTGCAATCTTAAACCAACAGCCCTTTTAGGGTTAATGCAAATAGATTATGTTCTATAATACTGCTGTTAACCGCAATTTAGGGAGGATTAGCTGCTGTAGCAGGGACAGTGTATTAGGGGAACTTAGCGCAGGAAGACTGCATAACAGACCTTGGTGTTGTTAAGTTAAACTAACAGCTATTTTCAGGGCTAATTCAAATAGATTCTATTCTCTAATTCTTTAATATTCTCATATCTGAGAATAATTTAGGGTTCAGTGGCAGAGTACAGATTAGCGTATTAGGCACACTATCACAGTAGCGAGGAATACGGATGAGTGCTATGCGATAAAACATCACATAACACTCGGACCACTGTTAATCTATGGGGCAGCTCCCATCACCGTTTTTTTTTCTCTGCCGTATTATACATGCGATTTGCTGCGGATATCGGCCGAGTCTCGCCAATGTAAGGCTATGGGTGCGAGAAAAAAAAAAAATCGCACACCACACGGACCATCTGTGTGACTTGCGAAAAATACGCACCAGTGTCCTTTGAAAAGCCAGCTTGAATCTGACAAAAGTAATAATAGATCAAAAATATATGAAAATGAACAAATGAAAGTCAGACATTGCTTTTCATGCTTTAAAACTCATGAAATAGACCTGGACAAAAATGATGGTACCCTAAACTTAAAATTTTGTTGCACAACCTTTGGAGGCAATCCCTGCAATCAAATGATTCCTGTAACTGTCAATGAGACTTCTGCACCTCTCAACAGGTATTTTGGCCCACTCCTCAAGAGCAAACTGCTCCAGTTGTCTTGTGTTTGAAGGTTGCCTTTTCCAGACGGCATGTTTCAGCTCTTTCCAAAGATGCTCAATAGGATTTAGGTCAGGGCTCATAGAAGGCCACTTCAGAATAGTCCAATGTTTTCTTCTTAGCCATTCTTGGGTGTTTTTAGCTGTGTGTTTTGTGTCATTATCCTGTTGCAAGACCCAAGACCTACAACTGAGACCAAGCTTTCTGACACTGGGCAGCACATTTCTCTCTAGAATCCCTTGATAGTCTTGAGATTTCATTGTACCCTGCTAGGCATTGTACCCTGCTAAAATCTAGACATCATGTGCCAGATGCAGCAAAGCAGCCCCAGAACATGACAGAGCCTCCTCCATGTTTCACAGTAGGGACAGTGTTCTTTTCTTGATTTGCTTCATTTTTCCATCTGTGAGCATAGAGCTGATGTGCCTTGGCAAAAAAGTTCCATTTTTGTCTCATATGTCTACAGGACATTCTCCCAGAAGCTTTGTGGCTTGTCAACATGTAGTTTGGCAAATTTCAGTCTAGCTTTTTTATGTTTTTTTTTTCAACAACGGTGTCCTCCTTGGTCATCTCCCTTGAAGTCCACATTGGCTCATACAGCGACGGATGGTGCGATCTGACGATGATGATCCTTGAGCTCGAAGTTCACTTTTAATCTGTTTAGAAGTTTTTCTGGGCTCTTTTGTTACCATTTGTATTATCCATCTCTTTGATTTGTCATCAATTTTCCTCCTGTGGCCACATCCAGGGAGGTTGGCTACAGTCTCATGGATCTTAAATTTCTGAATAATATGTGCAACTGTAGTCACAGGAACATTCAACTGCTTGGAGATGGTCTTATAACTTTTACCTTTAACATGTTTGTCTATAATTTTCTTTCTAATCTGAGACAACTCCTTCGCTTCCTCTGGTCCATGTTGTGTGAGATACTCACTGTGGTGCTTGGTGACATGGAGTGTATCTGTAGCCCTCCATACAGGCCCACTCACTGATTCCATGATTGTAGACACCTGTGATGCTGATTAGTGGACACACCTTGATTTAACATGTCCCTTTTGTCAAATTATTTTCAGGGGTACCATCATTTCTGTCCAGGCCTATTTAATGAGTTTTAGTTTTTAAAACATTCTGTGGAAGCATGGTTGAAAAGCAATGTCCGACTTTTATTTGTTCATTTTCATAGATTTTTGATTTATTATTACATATGTCAGATTCAAGTTATTTCTGTGACCATTGTGGGTTTTTCTGTCATTAAACGAGGGGTACCAACAATTTTGACCACGTGTGTGTGTGTGTATATATATCTATATATATATATATATATATATTTATATTGCAGAGAGAGATAGAAGAATTCATTTGTCGGCTTCTGTAAAATCACTGCACGAGCCGACAGGATAGGAGAGATGGATTACATAGAGTAAATCCATATAGAATAGGTAGATATATACATGTCAGTGACAAATACAATTAAGTATAGTGTGTGTGCAAAATTTTGAACATGTGTTTAATGAATAAAAGATTCTTTTATGGAAAAAAATGGCGTGGGTTCCCCCTATAAATAATAGCCAGCAACGACTATGCAGACAGCTGAGGGCTGATGTTAATAGCCTAGAAATGGGCCATGGATCCTGGCCCCTCCGGCTAAAAACATCATCTCTCAGCCACCCCAGAAAAGGCGCATCTCTAAAATGCACAAATTTTGGCACATAGCTTTGCTCTTCCCACTGCCCTTTAGCGATGGCATATGGGGTAATAGTTGGGTGGTTGATGTCACCTTTCAGGTGACATCGAGCCCCTTAGGTTAGTAATGGAGAGGTGTCAATAAGACGCTCCTAATACTAACCCCATAGTCAAATTCTAAAGAAAACAGACATCCATTAAAAAATCCTTTAATTGAAATAAAGACACAGACTCCTTTATTATTCTTAATTAAACCATACTTAGAGACACACATAATCCATGCAAAACCCACATTCTCCTGTAATAAATATAAAATAAAAAAGCCACAGTATACCATACTTGTCTGTTGTTGTGTCCCATGCCGTAATCCATATCAGGAGATATACATTTTTCAACCTGGATGGTGCTAAGATGCGACCGTCCCGGCTCAAAAAACACTGGTGAATGAGGAGATGTTGCCAGCGCATCCTCAGTAACTAGTGCTGACGTCACTGAGCCTGCGCTCCTTCACAGCCTGACCCGCGCTGAACTCAAGAGCATGGGAAAATGCCAGTTTATTTTCCCACGCTCCAGACTTCAGTGTTGGTCAGGCTGTGCAGGAGCGCAGCATCAGTGACATCACCGCTATTCACTGAAGCTGTTCTTGCAAATTCTCACAGTGATCTTCTATGAAGATACTGACCATGAACTGCTGTGACCTCATCACTGGCATTTTCCCATGGTCCTGAGGTCACAGCAGTTCAGTATTGATGCGTGAATAGCTTCAGTGAATAGCGGTGATGTCACCGACGCTGCGCTCCCTCACAGTCAACCTTGTGAAAACTTACAGAAAACGTTTGACCTCTGTCATTGCCAACAAAGGATATGTAATAAAATATTGAGATGAACTTTTGTTAATGACCAAATACTTATTTTCCACCATAATTTGAAAAATAAATCTTGTCAAATCAGACAAGGTGATTTTCTGGATTTGGTTTCTCATTTTGACTCTCATAGTTGTGGCCTACCTATGATGTCAATTACAGGCCTCTCTTATCTTTTTAAGTGAGAGAACTTGCACAATTGGTGGCTTACTAAATATTTTTTTTCCCCACTGTAAATATATTGAAGAGAATAGGTCCCAACACTGACCCCTGCGGTACCCCACTGATCACAGTGACCCAGTTAGAGAATATACCATTTATAACCACCTTCTGCTTTCTATCACCAAGCAAGTTACTTACCCATTTACACACATTTTCCCCCAGACCCAGCATTCTCATTTTGTATACCAACCTCTTGTGTGGCACGGTATCAAACACTTAGGAAAAATCAAGATATGCCTTGCCCAATGACTCACCTTGGTCCAGTCTATAGCTTAGTCTAGTTTCACACTAGTGATCAGCAGAGCTGCGTAGGGCTCCGTAGTTCCTCCATTAAGCCCCGCCCACTGCTGCACCTCTTCCTTCAGCTCCTCCTACGTCAGCATGCGTCCTGCGTACCCTATCTTTAACATTGGATACGCAGGCCATGCGAATGTATGTGGACACCTGCGCATGTGTCGTTTTGACGCTGCGCCGACCGCAACAAAATGCAACATGTTGCGCTCGGCGCAGCGTCAAAACGACGCATGTGCAGGCATCCGCATTCATTCGCATGACCTGCGTACCCAATGTTAAAGATAGGGTACTCAGGACGCATGCCGACATAGGCGGAGATGAAGGAAGAGGTGCGGCAATGCGCAGGGCTTAACGGAGGAAATACGCAGCCTTCCGCTGCTCTGCCGAACGCTAGAGTGAAACTAGCCTTACCTCTTCATAGAAACTGATTAAATTGGTTTGACAGGAGCGATTCCTCATAAACCCATGCTGATATGGAGTTAAAAAGTTATTCTCTTTGAGATAAACCAGAATAACATCCCTCAGATGGTAAACGGCCATTACAGTTCTCAAGAGGTGGATGATGATGAGACACAGTTGCTAACAAGTCATGTTAAGAAAACAAGTCAAGAGGAGGACCACAGTGGGGAAGTGGAAGACAAGGTGGTTGATGATGAAGTCACTGACTCAACCTAGCAAGGTGGCATGCAGAGCAATAACAGCAGAGCAGAGGGGTAGGGACCCACAGGGCCACAACAAGCAGAAAAAGGCAGTGGGGCTTACGGAGGGAAAAGGCATTCAACTCTACCCCAGTCCACCCCCACATGGCCAGATCCTAGGCCAAGGGTCAGGTGTTCCCCAGTCTGGCAATTTTCTACAGAAAGTGTGGAATATAATAAAACAGTCATATGCAGCCTGTGCCGTCCCAAAGATGAGCAGGAGCCTCCCCACTAGGGAAGGGAAGGTTAGGATAGGATATGGGTTGAACTAGGTGGACTTAAAGTCTTCCTTCAAACTTAATTACTATGTTACTACCAGCCTGACCATCACCAGCATGCTCAGGCATATTTCATTCAAGCACCCAGTTAGGTGAGCCGAACGCCTGGGTTTCCAATCAGTGTCTGCGGGTTACGCCACTGCCTCTTTCCCTATGCCACATGCTTGCCAATCCTCTGTCCAGGATTCAAGCACGGATATCCCCTGCCCTGCATCTGTCTTTGCACGTACACAACCACCATCAACAATCACATCCACTTCCTTGTTCCAGGGCACCGACCTTTTTTTAACGCTTAGGAACGCTTTGCAGGTGGTTTTTGTTAATTATTCTAATTTACTGAGATAATGACTTTTGGGTTTTCAATGGCTGTAAGCCAAAATCATCAACATTAACAGAAATAAACATTTGAAAATTGATCACTCGGTTTGTAATGACTCTATATAATATATGAGTTTCACTTTTTGTATTGAAAAACTGAAATAAATTAACTTTTTGATGTTATTCTAATTTAGTCAGAAGCGCTTGTATATATATCTCAGTGTTTCAGTCTGCACGTCTTCATGTCTCTATATTTGAGCATTTATACTATACCTGTACTCTACATCATGTATTTATGATTATTGTTTCTGCCCAGGCTTCACTCTGCTCTTGTTCAATTTTCCCCCTATTTTCACTATTTTATCGCCTGGCCTACATGCTCAACTCAGTGCTTTTTAAAAACTTACCCTTATTTACCTGAGCTACTTGTCAAGGTACACTGCACATGCACCAATTTCCGTAAGTCAGCTACAACTGCCACCCTTATGGTAGTGCTACAGCAGCGCTTACAAGTGCCACCTCACCGACTGGTTTGCGATCTGCCCATGCACTAAAGTGATAGGATATACTATAGGTACACACCTTACACAGGCTGGAGGTATGCCAGGGTCAGAAAGGAATAGTGAAAAGCTAGGAAGGAATGAAGGAAGGGCTCCTCAACAACACAAACAAGCCCTTTATTTATAGTTTCAGAATCCTTAGTATCATATAGCTCCATACATACACCCCCCAACACTTCACACTGTTACAGTTGCTGATTGGACAGGCTGCTTCCATCAGTATTTGTGTCATTAGAGACACAGTGCTCACACATACACTGCACCAAATCTGCTGCTGTGTGAAGACATTAGTGACACAGAGCTGTCTCATTCACACAGCAGAAGCTTTGTCACAGAACAGATTACATCAGTGACTGCCATCTCCTGTGCAGATTAGAAGCTGCAGACCCCCATCACTGGCCATCACACAGTCTGTTCTCACTGCTACCAGCAGCCGAGCCCCATCACTGCCAGCCCAAGCCCCATCACTGCCAGCAGCATGGGACAGTGAGGGAAGGAATCACTGATAATGAGTAAGTTATGTATTGTAGTCATGGAGTGGCCCAGAATACACGACGATATTCCCTCCTCACTAGAGTTTGACTTTCCATAGATCACTGTTCAGTGTGTGTCTGGGGGAGGAGCAGCTGGGTGGTTCTGCTCTCTGCACTGAGGCTGCTAGAGGGGGAGGATTTGTTACTGTGTGAAGAGGGCTTGTTCATGTGGACAGGGAGGGCCTGTTGCTATGGAGGGTGGGGTTGTCGCTATAGAGGGCAGGTTTTTAGTAGAGTAGGAGGAAACGACCAGTTCTCATTTCAGTGCCAGAACACCCCCCCCTTGGTCGTTCTGCTCAGAAGCAAGAGAGTGATATCTAGAAAACCCTGCAAACTGGTGACAGAAGGTAAATTACTTATTGTCACCATTCTGCAGCCCAGATATGCACTGAGATTATGTGAAAAGCCCGGACAACCCCTTTAAGCGGAGATTCACTTCTGCTCCGGTTCTACGGCAACCTGATGTCTCACTCCCATTTCAGGTGGAGATAGATGCTTCTGAGATTGGTGCAGGAGCCGTTTTGTCCCAAAAAGATCCGGTGACTTCTAAAATGAATCCCTGTGCTTTCTTTTCTAGAGAATTCTCCCCATCTGAACGTAACTATGACGTGGGGAATTGGGAATTGTTGGCCATGAAATGGGCATTTGAAGAGTGGAGACATTGGTTGGAGGGAGCTAGACCTCAAGTTGTGGTCCTCACCGACCACAAGAATTTGATTTTTCTTGAATCAGCCAAACGCTTGAATCCTAGACAGGCTAGGTGGGTCTTGTTTTTCACGCGTTTTAATTTTGTGGTCTCTTTTCTTCTGGGCACTAAGAATGTTAAGGCGGACGCCCTTTCTAGGAGTTTCTTTGCGGATTCTCTTATTGTGACCGAGCCTACTACCATTCTAAATGAGGGGGTAGTTCTTTCCGCCATCTCACCCGATTTGAGACGTGACCTGGAGGAATTTCAGGAGGACAAACCTGAACGTTGGCCTATGGGAAAGTTGTATGTCCCTGACCAGTGGAGGAAGAGAGTAATGTCTGAAATTCATTGCTCCGCGTTGGCTGGTCATCCAGGTATTTTTGGTACCAGAGATTTGGTGAGTCGGTCTTTTTGGTGGCCTGTCTTATCTCGTGATGGACCCATATCTCAATGGATTTTATTTCCGATCTTCCTGTTTCTCAGAGAATGACTGTTATGTGGGTGATTTGTGATAGATTTTCTAAGATGATCCATCTTGTACCACTCCCAAAGTTGCCATCTTCTTCTGAGTTGGTGCCCTTGTTTTTACAACAGGTGGTTCGGTTGCACGGGATTCCTAAGAACATTGTGTCGGACAGAGGAGTCCAGTTTGTTTCCAGATTTTGGAGAGCTTTTTGTTCCAAACTGGGAATTCAGTTATCTTTCTCCTCTGCATGTCATCCTCAGATCAATGGGCAGACTAAGAGAACAAACCAGACTTTGGAGTCCTATTTGAGATGTTTTATATCTGCTGATCAGGATGACTGGGTCTCGTTTTTGCCCTTGGCCGAATTTGCGCTAAACAATAGAGCTAGTTCTGCCACTATGATGTCGCCCTTTTACTGTAACTTTGGGTTTCATCCTTGATTTTCTTCAGGGCAAGTGGAATCTTCGACCTGCCCAAGTGTGGACACTGTGGTAGAGAGAATGCAGCACATTAGGGACCAAGTGGTGGATAAGTTGTCCCTCTCTCAGGAAAAAGCCCAACGGTTTTCCAACTGGCATAGGACCATTGGTCCCTGGTTTAAAGTGGGTGATATGGTTTGGTTGTCGTCCAAGAATATTCCTATGAAGGTTGCGTCTCCAAAGTTCAAGCCAAGATTCATTGGACCTTATAAGATTTTGGAGATTCTTAATCCTGTTTCTTTTCGATTGGTTCTTCCAGTTACGTTTAAGATCCATAACGTGTTTCATAAATCTCTGTTGAAGAGGTTTGTGGAGCCAGTAGTTCCTATGGCGGTGCCTCCTGACCCTGTATTGGTTAAAGGCAATGTGGAATATGAGGTAGAGAAAGTATTGGATTCTCGTTTGGCTAGACGGAGACTCCAGTACTTGGTCAAATGGAAGGGTTATGGCCAGGAGGATAATTCTTGGGTCTCTGCTTCTGACATTCATGCCGATAGATTGGTTCGTGCTTTTCACTGGGCCCATCCTGATTGGCCTGGTGGCGTGGATGAGGGTTCGGTGACCCTCCTCAAGGGGGGGTACTGTTGTGAATTCGCTTTCTGGCCTACCTCTGGTTGCTAGTGAAGGTAGTGGAGCTGGTTATATTGTCAGAGGGGTCGCGAGTTTTCTTTCTGGGCTCCCTCTGGTGGTTATTGGAGGTAATGGAGCTGATCTGATTAACAGAGGCTTGCCACCTGATAATGAGGAGGACAATTGGAGATCTGGAGTTTCTGACTGGATTTAAGACAGCCGACTCCCTCTATCCCTGCTGGTAATTTTTTTCCTGCCTCCTGAGGTCTTAGTTTCCAGCTCAGTCCCTGCATGCTCAGCTAAGTGTTCTTTTGCTATTGTTCACATTTGATCTGGTTTTGTCTATTTCAGTTTTGTGTGGTCAGCGAGCTCCAGCTGGGGCTGTGCTGAATCTCCATCCATATATTACTGCTTGTGCCAGTTTGTTTTTGTTCCTTATTAGATTGTCCTCTTTTTGCTCTGCTTTCAGAATATACCAGAGTGCTGATATAGTGGGCGAAGTCGTGCGACTTCAGTATTTTTCTATCAGACGTGTTGGCCATTTTTTGCAGGTTTTTTTGCATGATTGCAGACAGTGTCTTTCCTTTCCTGTCCTGTCTAGTTAGTGTGGGCCCCATCGTTTGCTCAGTATATTTTCCTACCTGCGTTTGTGTTTTCATCTTGTCTCACCGACGATATATGTTTGGGGGCTTTCTATTCCTTTGAGGTCTGCTCCGGGGCAGTTTAGATTTCCCCTTACTTGCTTTACGCTTATTTAGCTCTCCGGCTGTGTCGAGGCGTCTAGGATCATCGTAGGTGCGCTCCACGGCTACTGCTAGTTGTGTGGATAGGATCAGGGGTCTGCAATCCTCTTAGTTACCAACCTCTCTGGTTTTCTGTGGCTTAGCTTGGTCTTGCTCTCCTCCTCGGTGACACAATCATAACAGTTTCCTTACTCCATCATATCTACAGGGTCGTGATTCGACTCTTGCTCCAAATTTTTCAAGGGTGTGTCTGATGCCCTAATATATAATTTTTAAAGTCATACCTCTAAAATCCTCTTGCATACATATGTATACCCTAAAGGGGTAAATGTTTTTCAGCCCTTGCACATAGTGCATTGACTTTACCAGTGTTGGAGTCACACGCCTTCCAAATGGTAAAAATTATTTTTCAGAGTCACTCCTCTACGTCTCATCCAGGATATATCACAGTGCCTCCTAATTTTTGTCAGGCCTTGCACATACTGCATCGGCTTCACCGCTCTAGGAGTCCCACTGTTTTTAAAATTCTCACTCTTAATTTTGGGAGGTCAAGCCTAGCCGCTGGATCGCGAGTGTCGCCACCATTCTACTCTGACTAGTGAAGGGACAGGACGCAGCTAGAGTGAGGGGCAGTGTCAGGTTCTGTGGGTGTCATTGTAAAACAGCCTCTGTGTGTGTACTGCGCACCAGCCTGTGTGGGTGAAATTTTTAAAACGCGGTGTTGCTTCTTTCAAAAGCTGTAATGAAAGCAGGAATCATTTTCTTTCACATCAGTTTACAGTCTTGCAAGGATTTTAAGGAATCTGCTTCACTGGCTTTTTGCAAAATGTGTGATAATTTGGTCACAGTAAACCCGAAAGTGTTAGCAGCACTTTTACTTGCAACAGATACAAATTCTTTGCTTCTTTTTCCATTCGGTTAGTTGTTGTAATTAACTGCATGTAACTTTTTATTTGAACATTTACGTATGGATCTAGTAAGGGATGAGGTCAGTTTCCTAACTTGAGAAAATATTATTTTACAGGCAGGTCCTATCACCTTCTTTGCTTTGGACTCTTCCACAGTCCACAGCATGAGGCCCTCTTTCCATGCATTCATTGCCTGAGTCTGTCTCTTTAAGGTCATGTGTAGACAGAAATTCCCTAAAGAATGCAATCCAATTTACAATCTTTTTCAAATCGTCACAAAAATGCATTCTTCATCCAATCCAATTGACAATCAATCTTTGTAAAAATGAATGACAGCATCCAAACTTGGGTGAAGTAAATAAATCTTCATTTATTCTGCCAAATACAGTTACATGAAAAAGTGTTTGACCCCTTCTTAATTTCCTATTCTTTTGCACGTTTGTCACACTTAAATGTTTCAGATCACCAAACAAATGTAAATATTGGACACAGATAACACAAGTAAACATAAAATGCAGTTTTTAAATGAAGGTCTTTATTATTAAGGCAAAAAGAAATCCAAACCTACAGGGCTCAGTGCAAAAAAGTGATTTCCCCCCTTAAAACATAAATTAATTGTGGTTTATCACATCTTCGGGAAGCTGAGTTCAAATTCCCTAGCCATACCCAGACCTGATTACTGCCACACCTGGTGATCTGAAACATGTAAGTGTGACAAACATGGGAAAGAATAGGAAATCAAGAAGGGGGCAAACACTTTTTCACAAAACTTTACATTGTATTTGGCAGAATAAAAAAATATTTATTTACTTCACCCAAGTTTAGATACTGTCCTTCTATTGTATTTATGGCTATTTTGTCCAAGTGACCTCCTTGGAGTTTTCGGATGCTACATCTGTTTGTGGGTATGATGACTTGGTTTTCTTGATGTCCTTTATGAGTGCTGCGGGAACATTTCTACATTGAATCTTTAATTGACAAAAAAAGGATTCATCCAATCCAAGTGACAATCTTTTTAAAATTGTCAAAAAATGTATTCTTCATCCTATCTAATTGACAATCTTTTTAGAATTGTCAAAAAATGTCCACCCTCTACATGTCTTGGCTGTATTGCAATGCCTGTTGTAACTTTAGCTAGGTCTCACAGTGACTGGATAGTCTTTGCCAATTTTGGAGTCAATATCTTTTTAAAATTGTACTAGAATTGAATCAGAGTCCCTCCTCTACGTGTCTATGGGTCTGAGGTTCTCATCTGTATGACTTGCAGGGTGTATCGGAGAGCCACTTTATAAGCTTTGTTAGCCCTTGCACATAGTGCATTGATTTTATGAGTATAAGAGTCACAGTACCTAACAATTTTAACAGAATGTGTATGGGGCCCTCCTTTATGTCTATTACCGGGTGTATCATAGTTCCACCTCCTTCTAATTTTTGCCAGTTCTTGCATTGTCTGCATGGGTTTGGTAACATATGTCAGTCCCTCCATCATAAATTAAACAGGATGTATCTCACCATGTCACGCACACCACATGCCCAGATAAGGTAGTATAATTACATTTACCGTGAAGTGGGTTTTTCACCATTTAAAGCAGAAACGCTACAGAACCGCAGCAAGAGCACTGACTACTGGCCCTCCAAATTTTATGAGTGTATTTATGAGTTCTCCATGGAGCGTGGGTCGAGGGGGATGAACAACCAGGAATCAGTATTGTACAAACTGCATATAACACAAGGGTCATGGGAAACACAGCAGTACATAAAGTTAGCCATGTCTCCTGTCCCCACAATGAGGAAGACTCTCCATCTCCTCCTCCCTTTCTTCCTAACATTTCAGTGTTGTTGCTGGCATAAAACTTTTAAACATTTTTCAAAAAGTGTGTGAAGCAGATAAAAAATAATAAATGCAACACTGGGAACCACTGATTTGCCAGGAAATGATTCCAGCACTCATTGCATACTTTTTATAATTTTGTTTAAAAAAAGGCCCCCTCAAAATAGCCAGGGCCTCCTGAAGACCCTCCCTAATTAAGAATAGAGGGCTGCGTAAGGGCACTGCCATTCAGTGTGGGTGCCATTGTGTAATTTTAGGGTGCCAACCTCCGCGGTCAGGTAGGGACAAATCAGGGTCAGGCTTAGGTTACCCCTAGCCTTTTTAGGGTCCTTTGGTTATATCTCACCTGTTTTGTCCATCCTTGTGTGAATTAGGATGCCATCGTAAAAGAAATGTAGCATACCTGTCCTCAAGCACTTGTCCACATTTCTGTCTTTAAGTGGACATTGACAGTAACTGCTTTGGTCAGGACACGTGTGTTATTATGAGACACGTGCTGGACAGAAAACCACGAAAAATTGTGTCGGATGGGGACAGAGTACCAAGAGACGGGCGCCACCATGAGGTTATGGAAACCTAAAGTGTCCACAAGCCTAAACGGCAAGCTTTCAATGGCAAGCAGTCTGTAAATATGCCAGTTTAATGTTTGGGCCTATGACTGGCTGGTATTTTCTGTGCGTTTCAAGGCCTGGGGTAGGACAAGCAGTCTGGAAATTTGGCTGTTTAGTGTTTGAGCCTGTGGGTGGGTGGCTGTGTATTTCCGTTTGTGTTCCAAGGCCTGTGGGTGGGACAGCTGAAGGCTGCGCTGGAACACGGAAGTGGATGTGGTTGCCGGTTGTTGGAACCGGTATTCAACTACTGCCCACTGCTGCTCACAAAGCCTTGCCAAGTATATATTTAATGTTGAGTTCTAGCACGTGGGCAGGTCAGGTCTGTCATCTGTCAAGGGAAATATTGAGGGCATCCATGTTACTGGTAGCACAAAGGCTCTGGAAAAACGCTACGGCTCCTCTCCCCCTCAAAAGAAATTCAGCAATTTCTGCACTCCCAAATCCAAATGCCCCCCCCCCTCCTTTCTAAGCCCCAAAGTATGCCTAAACCACATTTAGAGTCAACATGTTTGGCATTTCTGTAACGATGAGAGCATGCCTAATTTATGGGTGTGTGTCTCCAAAAGCTTGGGCTGGTTACAACGTACTGATCACTAGAATGTATTGGTCACAGAATGTCAGTTTGCAATTTTTACTCAGCAACATCCAATGCTGCTTGTTTATGGAAAACACCCATGGAGTTATAATCCTCACTACACCTGTAGATAAATTCACAAAGGGGTTTTATTTCTAAAATGAGGTCACTTAAGGGGGGATTCTGCTCTTCTTGAACTTAGGGGGCCTGTATATGGAGGCCACAAACTGTTCTAGGAAAATATGCACTCCAGGAAGCAAGCAACGCTCCTTACCCCCGTGTCTTGCCGTATGGCTAAGCAGTACCGAACAGCCATATATAGGGTATTTCTACATTCAGCAGAAATTGTGGGACAAATTGCCATTTTTACCCATTTCGCAATGTTAAATTGTAAAATCTGGGGCTAAAACAAAATTTTTATGGTAGAAATTTTTTTTTTTTTCTTTACCTCCAACGGTATAAAATTCTGTAACTTACCTCTGGTGTCAACATGATCACTGTACCCCTTGATGAATCCATTGAGATATTTAGTTTGTAAAATGGGGTCACTTATGGGTTGGTTCTGCTGTTCTGGCACCTCAGGGGCTCTGCCAATGTGACATGGCACCCTCAAACCAGTCCAGCAAAATCTGAACTTCAATATGGCGCTTCTTTCCTTATGAGCTTTGCACTGTCTCAAAAGTAGTTTTCATCCACACATAGGGTATTGGCGTACTCAGGAGAAGTTGAAGACCAAATTTTGACAATTTTCTCCTGTTACCCTTGTGAAAATAAAAAAATTTGGGGCTAAAAGAAAATTGTAGTAGGAAAAATGTACTTTTTTAACAGCTCATCGTTATAAACTTCTGTGAAGCACCTTGGGGTTCAAGGTGCTCACCACACATCTAGATAAGTTCCCTGAGTGGCCTAATTTCCAAAATGGTGTCACATGTGAGGTGTTTCCACTGTTTAGGTACATCAGGGGTACTCCAAAAGGCAGCATGGCGTCCGCTAATTATTCCAGCACATTTTCATTCAAAAAGTCAAATGGCGCTCCTTCCTCTCCAAACAGTAGTTTTCCCCACCCACAAATAGGGTATGAGCATACACGGTAACCTCGTCACCGATGGATTGGCATGACAGCCAGAAGTCTCCAGCAGACCTCTATGGTTGTCATAGCCAGATTGTTATGAACACCACCCGATGGTCAGCGCTCATAGCAAGTTAGCATTTCTGCTACATACAGGAGAACTGATCATCGCCTGTATGTACCAGAGGGGATCAAAGTACTGCAGCTTCTAGTATCCTATGGAGACTATTGAAGCATGCAAAAAGTTAAAAAAAAAGTTTTTAAAAATATTAAAAAAAAACCCAAAAAATAAAAGTTTAAATCACCCTCCTTTCACCCCATTCAAAATAGAACAATAAAAAAAATCAAACATACACATATTTGGTATCGCCACGTTAAGGGTATCGGAAAATATCGCAATTTTTTTTCACAAACTTTGGAATTTTTTTTCTCCACTTAAATAAAAAAGAGCATAGACATGTTTGGTGTCTATGAACTCATAATGACCTGGAGAATCATAATGGCAGGTCAGTTTTAGCATTTAGTGAACATGGTAAAAAAAAAAAGCAAAAAACAACTACGGATTTGCACTTTTTTTGCAATTTCATTGCACTTTAAAATTTTTGCCTGTTTTTCAGCAAACAATATGTTAAAACCAATGATGTCATTCAAAAGTACAACTCGTCCCGCAAAAAACAAGCCCTCACATGGCAATTTTGACCAAAAAATAAAAACGTTACGGCTCTGGGAAGAAAGGGAGCAAAAGACAAAAACGGAAAATGGCCCCGGATGTTAAAGGGTTTGGGGCAAAACGTCCTTGTGACCTGGTGCTCATTGACCTGGGATGTATGGGTACGTCCCAGCGATTTTGTCCTCATAGAGGCTGGGCGCGCACAATCGTTGTTTGGTGACAGTTGATTCTGACAGCTGACACTCAGCACAGTGCCAGAAAGGGTCCTGCACTGCACCGGGAATTTTGATCCCCTAAATGCTGCAAATGAACTCAATTGCAGCATTTTGGGAGCAGGCAGAGGGAAGACACCCCCTCTGCTCTTGGATGGGAGACCCCGCAACGTCATTGCGAGGTCCCGATCGTTGCCATGGTGACCCAATGTCATGATGACGACATCCAGGTCACCAGAGGTAGCAAAGTTGCATGATCATGCTCAGAGCATGATGAAGCAAGTTTGTCTGTCAGTGCAGCGCTGACAGTATGCATAGCATAGGAATGCTTCTGCATCTCTGTGCTATACAAAAAATAAAAGTCCCATAGTGGGACAAAGTAATAAAAAAGTTTCAAAAAGTCAATTTTTTTAATTAATGATGAAAAAATCTAAATATATTGTAGCCATGACTAGATATTTTTATGAAAAAAAAACATAAACAATAAAAGTACACGTTTGGTATTGCCACATCCGGCACAACCCGACCTATAATACTGTCCCACTAGTTAACCCCTAGTGAACACCATTACAAAAAACAGACAAACAATGCTTTATCATCATACTACAGAACAAAAAGTGGAATAACACGCGATCAAAAAGACAAATATAAATAAACATGGGACCATTCAAAATGTCATCTTGTCCCGCAAAAAAACAAGCCATCATACAGCTCCATCAGCTGAAAAATAAAAAAAGTTATACCTCTAAGAATGCAAAAATAATTATTTTTTCTATAAAATAGTTTTTATTGTATAAAAGCACCAAAAAAATATAAAAAGATATAAATGGGGTATCACTGTAATTATACTAACCCGAAGAATAAAACTGCCTTATCAATTTTAGTACACGCAGAACGGCCATAAAAAAATCAAAAAAATTTCTGAATTGCTGTTTTTTGCTCATTCTGCCTCTCAAAAATCGGAATAGAAAGAGATCAAAAAATGTCATGTGTCTAAAAATGGTACGAATAAAAACATCAACTAGGCCCCCAAAAAACAAGCACTCACATGACTCTGTGGGCTGAAATATGGAAACATTATAGCTCTCAAAGTATTGTGATGCAAAAACTAGTTTTTGCAATAAAAAGCGTTTAGTGTGTGACAGTAGAAAAACATAAAAAGTATAAATCTAATATCACTGTAATCGCATTCGGGGTTGTCATTTAAATCACATCACTCAGAGATTTAGATGGAAACCCCAAAGTAAATGTTCAGTGTAGAGTGCCGAATAAATATGATGCCAAACGTTATTTAAAATGTTACTAACAAAAGATTCAACTTAATCCACAAAAAAAGCAAGTCCCCACTCAGGACCGTCATCTGTTAGGATGTGTGTCCACGATGCGATTTTTAAGCGTTTTTGCCGCGATTTTCGGCGCAAAAATGTTTAAAACTCGTGTACAGAACGCACCCCATGCATTCCTATGGCATTCCGCACATGCTGTGCTAATGCTGCGTTTTTTTCCGCGGCAGAATCGCATTGCAGAAAAAATCGCAGCATACTCATTCTTTTGTGCGGAATTTCAAAGAATTGCCGCGATTCCGCACCCATAGGAATGCATGAGAATCGCTTACTTCCCACATGTGGCTATGCCCACCATGCGAGAAGATAAGCGTCTCATGTGCGGTTGGTACCCACGGTGTGGAGGAGAGGAGACTGTCCTCCAGGCCCTGGGCACCATACCCCTGTAAAAAAAGAATAAAAAATATAAAAAATCGGGGTATATTTACCTTCCGATGTCACGCGCAGCCTTCCCGGCCTCAGCGTTCCCAGTAATGCCTTGCAGCAAGGTCCTGTGATGACGTAGTCTCGTGTGACTCTAGCGGTCTCGTGAGGTCGCTATAGTAACGCGAGACCAACGTCATCACAGGTCTCGCAAGGCATCGCTGGGAACAGGAGCGTCGCTGAGACAGCGCGGGACGTCGGAAGGTAAATATACCCCGAGTTTTTATTTTTTAATTATTTTTTACATTCTTTCTTTTACTATTGATACCGCATAGGCGGCCTCAATAGTAAAAACCTGGTCACACTTGTCAAACACTATGTTTGTCGAGTGTGACCAACCTGTCAATCACATTCCAAGCGATACTTCAAATCGCTTGGAAAGTGCTTGAATATCGCACACGAAAATAGCTGCAAAATCGCGAACATAATCGCGGTAAAATCGCACGGAAAAAACCACGCGATTTCTGGGAAGGGGTCCGGTTTTCAGTGTCCGGATTTAAACGCAATAGGAGTTTCCACGTTATTGGTAGCACAAAGGCTCTGGAAAATTGAAATGGCTCCTCAAGAAATTCAGCAAATTCTATGCACGCCCCACTTTTCAGTTTTTGAATTTCCACAAAAAATTAAAATAAGCAATAAATTTCGTTCAACTTCACAATTGTGCACCACTTGTTGTTGATTCTTCACCAAAAATTTACATTTGGTATCTTTATGTTTGAAGCAAGATATGTGGGAAAAGGGTGAAAAGTTCCAGGGAGCCGAATACTTTCGCAAGGTACTGTGTGTGTATATATATATACAGTCATATGTAAAAGTTTGGGCACCCCTATTAATGTTAACCTTTTTTCTTTATAACAATTTTGGTTTTTGCAACAGGTATTTCAGTTTCATATATCTAATAACTGATGGACTCAGTTATATTTCTGGATTCAAATGAGGTTTATTGTACTAACAGAAAATGTGCAATCTGCATTTAAACAAAATTTGACCGGTGCAAAAGTATAGGCACCCTTATCATTTTCTTGATTTGAACACTCCTAACTACTTTTTACCGACTTCCTGAAGCACTAAATTGGTTTTGTAACCTCATTGAGCTTTGAACTTCATAGCCAGGTGTATCAAATCATGAGAAAAGGTATTTAAAGTGGCCACTTGCAAGTAGTTCTCCTATTTGATTCTCCTATGAAGAGTGGCATCATGGGCTCCTCAAAACAACTCTCAAATGATCTGAAAACAAAGATTATTCAACATAGCTTTTCAGGGGAAGGATACAAAAAGTTGTCTCAGAGATTTAACCTATCAGTTTCCACTGTGAGGAACATAGTAAGGCAATGGAAGAACACAGGTACAGTTCTTGTTAAGCCCAGAAGTGGCAGGCCAAGAAAAATATCAGAAAGGCAGAGAAGAAGAATGCTGAGAACAGTCAAGGACAATCCACAGACCACCTCCAAAGACCTGCAGCATCATCTTGCTGCAGATGGTGTCACTGTGCATCGGTCAACAATACAGCGCACTTTGCACAAGGAGAAGCTGTATGGGAGAGTGATGCGAAAGAAGCCGTTTCTGCAAACACGCCACAAACAGTCGCCTGAGGTATGCAAAAGCACATTTGGACAAGCCAGTTACATTTTGGAAGAAGGTCCTGTGAACTGATGAAACAAAGATTGAGTTGTTTGGTCATACAAAAAGGCGTTATGCATGCGCTGTATTGTTGACCGATGCACAGTGACACCATCTGCAGCAAGATGATGCTGCAGGTCTTTGGAGGTGGTCTGTGGATTGTCCTTGACTGTTCTCACCATTCTTCTTCTCTGCCTTTCTGATATTTTTCTTGGCCTGCCACTTCTGGGCTTAACAAGAACTGTACCTGTGTTCTTCCATTGCCTTACTATGTTCCTCACAGTGGAAACTGACAGGTTAAATCTCTGAGACAACTTTTTGTATCCTTCCCCTGAAAAGCTATGTTGAATAATCTTTGTTTTCAGATCATTTGAGAGTTGTTTTGAGGAGCCCATGATGCCACTCTTCATAGGAGAATCAAATAGGAGAACTACTTGCAAGTGGCCACTTTAAATACCTTTTCTCATGATTTGATACACCTGGCTATGAAGTTCAAAGCTCAATGAGGTTACAAAACCAATTTAGTGCTTCAGGAAGTCAGTAAAAAGTAGTTAGGAGTGTTCAAATCAAGAAAATGATAAGGGTGCCCATACTTTTGCACCGGTCAAATTTTGTTTAAATGCAGATTGCACATTTTCTGTTAGTACAATAAACCTCATTTGAATCCAGAAATATAACTGAGTCCATCAGTTATTAGATATATGAAACTGAAATACCTGTTGCAAAAACCAAAATTGTTATAAAGAAAAAAGGTTAACATTAATAGGGGTGCCCAAACTTTTACATATGACTGTATATATATATATATATACAGTATATATATATATATATATATATATATACACTGCCGTTCACAAGTTTGTGGTCATCCAGACAATTTTGTGTTTTGCATGAAAACTCATACTTTTATTAATCAAATGAGTTGCCAAATGAAATTGAAATCTAGTCCAGACATTGACAAGGTTTCAGACATGGAGTTGCAAATTGGAGTGATAGCCTTCCTTATTCAAAATCCCTTTTACCTTGGACCAATCTCCCACTTTACCAGCACCAAAGCAACCCCAGACCATCACATTACCTCCACCATGCTTGACAGATGGCGTCAGGCACTCTTCCAGCATCTTTTCAGTTGTTCTGCATCTCACAAATGTTCTTCTGTAATCCAAACACCTCAAACTTGGATTCGTCTGTCCATAATACTTTTTTCCGGGCCATAATCTAGTAATATATAAAGCTCAAGTGTGTGTATGTATGTATGTATGTGTGTATGTGTGTATGTCCGGGATTGGCATCTGCACCATCGCAGCTACAGCCACAAAATTTGGCACAGTCACACGTCTGGACCCCGAGTGCGTCCTAGGCTATGTTGTGAGGCGAAATTTTAACCCCGCGTGTTCCAATTCACCAAACAATTTTGCCCCTATCTACATAATGGGGAAAAAGTGTGTGTGTATCAAGCCCCGCACCTCATTATGATGTCATAATGGTTGCCATGGCGACGCTGATGTCATCATAGGTTGCAAGCCCCGCCGCTCATTATGATGTCATAATAGTTGACTATGGGATGGAGGATGTGTAATGGGTATATGGGTACTGGACTATAGGATGGAGGATATATATGACGGGTATATGGGCACGGGACTATGGGATGGAGGATGTGTGATGGGTATATGGG
The DNA here is from genome assembly GCF_039654945.1 of Dendrobates tinctorius. Classification (NCBI taxonomy): domain Eukaryota; kingdom Metazoa; phylum Chordata; class Amphibia; order Anura; family Dendrobatidae; genus Dendrobates; species Dendrobates tinctorius. The sequence continues at coordinate 15,087,108 of NW_027361827.1, forward strand.
CACTGGACTATGAGATGGAGGATAAGTATGACGGTATATGGGCATGGGACTATGGGATGGCGGATATGTATGATGGGTATATGGGCATGGGACTATGGGATGGAGGATGTGTGATGGGTATATGGGCATGGGACTATGGGATGGAGGATGTGTGATGGGTATATGGGCACTTGACTATGGGATGGAGGATATGTATGATGGGCATATGGGCACGGGCCTATGGGATCGTGGATATGTACGATGGGTATATGGGCACGGGACTATGGGATGGAGGATAATTATAATTTGCTATAACTAACCACAGTTAGTTACCATGCCCGGGCAGCGCCGGGCTCTTCAGCTAGTATATATATATATATATATATATATACACACACATTATATACTGTATATATATATATATATATACACTGGGTGCAGAATTATTAGGTAAATGAGTATTTTGATCACATCATCCTTTTTATACATGTTGTCCTACTCCAAGCTGTATAGGCTTGAAAACCAACTGCCAATTATGTAAATCAGGTGATTTGCATCTCTGTAATGAGGAGGGGTGTGGTCTAATGACATCAAAACCCTGTATAAGGTGTGCTTAATTATTTGGCAACTTCCTTTACTTTGGCAAAATGGGTCAGAAGAGAGATTTGACGGATTCTGAAAAGTCAAAAATTGTGACATGTCTTGCAGAGGGATGCAGCAGTCTTGAAATTGCCAAACTTTTGAAGCGTGATCACCGAACAATCAAGCGTTTCATGGCAAATATCCAACAGGGTCGCAAGAAGTGTGTTGATAAAAAAAAGGCGCAAAATAACTGCCCATGAATTGAGGAAAATCAAGCGTGAAGCTGCCAAGATGCCATTTGCCACCAGTTTTGCCATATTTCAGAGCTGCAACGTTACTGGAGTATCAAAAAGCACAAGGTGTGCCATACTCAGGGACATCACCAAGGTGGGCGGCACGGTGGCTCAGTGGTTAGCGCTGCAGCCTTGCTAACTCCGGTTTCCTCCCACATTCTAAAGACTGAAGACTAAATACTGATAGGGAATTTAGATTGTGAGCCCCATCGGGGACAGTGATGATAATATGTGCAAACTGTAAAGCGCTGCGGAATATGTTAGCGCTATATAAAAATAAAGATTATTAATATTATTATTATTATTATTATTATTATTAAAGAAGGCTGAAAAACGACCACCTTTGAACAAGAAACATAAGATAAAACGTCAAGACTGGGCCAAGAAATATCTTAAGACTGATTTTTCTAAGGTTTTATGGACTGATGAAATGAGAGCGACTCTTGATTGGCCAGATGGATGGGCCCGAGGCTGGACCAGTAAAGGCCAGAGAGCTCCACTCCGACTCAGACACCAGCAAGGTGGAGGTGGGGTATTGATATGGGCTAGTATCATCAAAGATGAACTTGTGGGACCTTTTCGGGTTGAGGATGGAGTGAAGCTCAACTTCCAGACCTACTGGCAGCTTCTGAAAGACACCTTCTTCAAGCAGTGGTACAGGAAGAAGTCGGTATCGTTCAAGAAAAACATGATATTCATGCAGGACAATGCTACATCACATGCACCCAAATACTCCACAGCATGGCTGGCCAGTAAAGGTCTAAAAGAAGAAAAAATAATGACATGGCCCCCTTGTTCACCTGATCTGAACCCCATAGAGAACCTGTGGTCCCTCATTAAATGTGAGATCAACAGGGAGGGAAAACCGTACACCTCTCCGAACAGTGTTTGGGAGGCTGTGGTGGCTGCTGCACGCAATGTTGATCGTTAACAGATCAACTCAACTGACAGAATCTATGAATGGAAGGCTTTTGAGTGTCATCGTAAAGAAAGGTGGCTATATTGGTCACTGATTTTTTTTTGTTTTGTTTTTGAATGTCAGAAATGTTTGTTTCTAAATTTTGTGTTGCTCTATTGGTTTACCTGGTGAAAATAAACAAGTGAGATGGGTATATATTTGTTTTTTATTAAGTTGCCTAATAATTCTGCACTGTGATAGTCACCTGCACAAAGAGATATCCTCCTAAGATAGCCAAATCTAAAAAAAAAAAACCCACTCCAACTTCCAAAAATGTTAAGCTTTGATATCTATGAGTCTTTTGGGTTGATTGAGAACATAGTTGTTATTCAATAATAAAAAGAATCTTCTCAAATACAACTTGCCTAATAATTCTGCACCCAGTGTGTATATATATATATATATATATATATATATATATATATAGTGGTGTAGTTACCACTGTGTCCGCTAGGGGGCGCTGTGTGGCTGTCCCAGGAGAAGGATGAATGGCAGAATACTGAATGGCCACTATGTATCTCAAAGTGGGTGGCTTTGAGATGGAGACTTATGTGTTGATCAGCAGTGATACTGCTGAGGTGCTGCTTTAATGTGACAGGGAGAAGTCTCCAGGTAACTAGGGAGATGGGCGGGCCAGTTACCTACAAACCCACCCAGGGGGTGTGTTTAAAGAACACTGTTGTAAAGAGTGTGTAAATGCTTGAAGGACCTGTGATGAGGTCATAGTCATATGACCCGGTGGGTGTGGCTATGGGCCATATAATGTGGCCAGGGGAGGTCACATGTGGTGAATACAGGGACCCGATTGGTCCGTTTGGAAGGTCTCGTGTGGCTACCTTCCTGACAGCATGTGGACGCTGCGTTTAATGGCTGCAAGTGCCTGAGAGTTCCCTGGAGGGAATGAATGTCTGCGGTATGGAGAAGCAGCCATGAGAAAACCCTGATGGGGTGAGATATAACTGTGAGGCTGAAAAGCCTGCGTTTTGGGCACTGCTAACAGAGTGAAGCTCTGTCATGGACGCTATGCAATTTACATGATCTTTCTGTTGCTTCTATGGGTTTATGATGCCTAATAAACAGCATGGACTGTTATGATTTGATGGAAAACCTGAGCCGGATCTGATTTATTAGCTGCCAAGCGAGTGATCCCCTACTTAAATGACAGCGCTACCTCACAATATATATATATATATATATATATATATAAATAAATCAATCAATCAAGGGAAGACTAGACACTCTTACTGAGCAGACACATGGTAGTTAGTGACCTTCCTGTCATTTCTGTTTTTATTTCATTGGCACAACAGCAGGAGAAATTGAATCACAATCAGTGTTGATTTCACAGACGTGTGACCGACTTGGAGTTACATTTTCTTGTTTAAAGTGTTCCCTTTATTTTTTGGAGCAGTATATACACTATACACTGCTCAAAAAAATAAAGGGAACACTTAAACAACAGAATATAACTCCAAGTAAATCAAACTTCTGTGAAATCAAACCGTCCACTTAGGAAGCAACACTGATTGACAATCAATTTCACATGCTGTTGTGCAAATGGAATAGACAACAGATGTAAATTATTGGCAATTATCAAGACACCCTCAATAAAGGAGTGGTTCTGCAGGTGGGGACCACAGACCACATCTCAGTTCCAATGCTTTCTGGCTGATGTTTTGGTCACTTTTGAATGTTGTTTGTGCTTTCACACTCGTGATAGCATGAGATGGATTCTACAATCCACACAAGTAGCTCAGGTAGTGCAGCTCATCCAGGATGGAACATCAATGCAAGCTGTGGCAAGAAGGTTTGCTGTGTCTGTCAGCGTAATGTCCAGAGGCTAGAGGTGCTACCAGGAGACAGGTCAGTACACCAGGAGACATGAAGTGGGCTGTAGGAGGGCAACAACCCAGCAGCAGGACCGCTACCTCAGCCTTTGTGCAAGGAGGAACAGGAGGAGCACTGCCAGAGCCCTGCAAAATGACCTCCAGCAGGCCACAAATGTGCATGTGTCTGCACAAACTGTTAGAAACCAACTCCATGAGGATGGTATCATGATCCATGCTGGATCATGACAGATAAAAGCACATGTAACCTTTTTTTTCCTTAAGCTGTGTGCTTAAATTTGGTTTTGCCCCCGGTGGCCATTAGGATTATTACACAGTGGTGTTTTTAGTTCTAGTTTGCCCGCGGTGGTGGTTAGTGTTCATTTCAACCATCCTTGGTGGAGGAAGGATCTAGAGAGAGGTCCTGGCAGCTCAGTCAGAGCCCTGTTGTGGAAGGAGTCAGAGGGGATTTCCTTGCAGCTCTGACAGAGCTTGGTGCAGCTATTCAGGAGGAAAGCTGCATTCTGGTGGTAGACTCTGTTGCTGGGAGCAAGAGCAACAAAGCAAAGCTAAGTGGTGTTTCCCTGTCTGTATTTTTCCTGGTGTGTATTAGTACAGCGGTGGGGCCAGTGCCTGCATCACCCAGCTCCCTAGCAAGGGATAGGTGTAGGGTGTGCTAGGGTGACAGGTATCCTGATCAGCGCCCGGTGCAGAACCGGCCTAGGGAATGTTAGGAGTGTGAGGGACACTGACTCAAGGGAGTGCAGGAGGTTTCCACGTCCCCACTCCCTATCGCAGGGCCCACCGTTGTAACCGTTTTCCCCTTCCCCCGTGTCTTGTTGTTTTAGTTACCGGCCTGCAGGCCGTGTCACACAGGACAGTTTCATGTGCCGTGTCTTGTTGCTTCAGTTACTGGCCTGCTGGTCGCGTCACACAGGACGGGTCCATGTGACAGATGGTCTGAGTGCCCGACATCCACAGATGGGGGTTGTGCTCACAGCCCAACACCATGCAGGACGCTTGGCATTAGCCACAGAACACCAGGATTGGCAAATTCGCCACTGGCATCCTGTGCTCTTCACAGATGAAAGCAGGTTCACACTGAGCACATGTGACAGACAAGTCTGGAGACGCCGTGGAGAGCAATCTGCTGCCTGCAACATCCTTCAGCATGACCGGTTTGGCAGTGGGTCAGTAATGGTGTGGGGTGGCATTTCTTTGGAGGGCAGCACAGCCCTCCATGTGCTCGCCAGAGGTAGCCTGACTGCCATTAGGTACCTAGATGAGATCCTCAGACTCCTTGTGAGACCATAAGCTGGTGCGATTGGCCCTGGGTTTCTCCTAATGCAGGACAATTCCAGATCTCATGTGGATGGAGTGTGTCAGCAGTTCCTGCAAGGTGAAGGCATTGAGGCTATGGACTGGCCCGCCCATTCCCCACCCCGGAATCCAATTGAGCACATCTGGGACATCATGTATCGCTCCATCCACCCACGTCACATTGCACCACAGACTGTCCAGGAGTTGACGGATACTTTAATCTAGGTCTGGGAGGAGAGCCCTCAGGAGACCATCCGCCGCCTCATCAAGAGCATGCCCAGGTGTTGTAGGGAGGTCATACAGGCACGTGGAGGCCACACACTACTGAGCATCATTTCCTTATCTTGAGGCATTTCCACTGAAGTTGGATAGCCTGTAATTTGATTTTCCACTGTTTTTTAGTATCCTTCAAAATCCAGACCTCAATAGGATATCATTTTTGATTTACATCGATAATTTTATGTTTTCCTGTTCTCAACGCATGCCACTATGTAATGAATAAAGATTTGCAGCTGCGATAGTTCATTCAGTGATATCTACGATGTGGTATCTTAGCGTTCCTTTTATTTTTTTGAGCAGTGTATATATATATATATATATATATAGATATATATATATATATATATATATATATACAGTACAGACCAAAAGTTTGGACACATCTCATTCAAAGAGTTTTCTTTATTTTCATGACTATGAAAATTGTAGATTCACTCTGAAGGCATTAAAACTATGAATTAACACATGTGGAATTATATAATTAACAAAAAAGTGTGAAACAGCTGAAACAACTGAAAATATGTCTTATATTCTACGTTCTTCAAAGTAGCCACCTTTTGCTTTGATTACTGCTTTGCACACTCTTGGCATTCTCTTGATGAGCTTCAAGAGGTAGTCACCAGAAATGGTCTTCCAACAGTCTTGAAGGAGTTCCCAGAGATACTTAGCACTTGTTGGCCCTTTTGCCTTCACTCTGCGGTCCAGCTCACCCCAAACCATATCGATTGGGTTCAGGTCTGGTGACTGTGGAGGCCAGGTCATCTGGCGTAGCACTCCATCTCTCTCCCTCTTGGTCAAATAGCCCTTACACAGCCTGGAGGTGTGTTTGGGGTCATTGTCCTGTTGAAAAATAAATGATGGTCCAACTAAACGCAAACCGGATGGAATAGCATGCCGCTGCAAGATGCTGTGGTAGCCATGCTGTTAGAGCTGGCGGAACGCACCAAATAATAAAGATGGTAATACTTAAGGTGTGTTCGCAGCCCAGGGTCTACCGTGCAGGGGTGGTAAACTGCTGCTCAGTAATGGCGGACGCTATATGGCGGTAAAATAGAGGAACACATGCGGGTTAACGTCACCCGATGTGTACAGGGGCGGACTCTGTTGCTTCACAAAGCCGCACTACCGCTGAACATAAATGCCGGAGCCTGTTAAAGCTCACAGAGCTCGGCAAGGTAAACGCTTAGTATCAGGTCACAGAACTCAGCCCCAAGGACACAGGGTCAGAGTCCTTCTAGACCTACTAAGCGTGCGGCGTCGCAACTGTGGACGCCACTAAGTGACGCTGGTGACCGTGGAGTGTCAACCAAGTGAACCGTGGCATACAGACCAAGCCACCACTTGGCGTTGATGCCAGTCTCTGACTCTGCCTCCTACTTGCTCCTCAGCCTGGGCACTAACAGGCTAAGCTACACAACACATGCGTACCAAAGGGAGGGGAGTCTTAATGAGTCATTCACCAGAGGCATTCATACATGCATACAACTCTCACTCCACATGGTCTAAATCTTTCTCTATATTAGCGCATGGCTGAGCGGCCATGTGAACCTTTTATAGTCGCGTCCTTCCGGGACCTTCCTGACCTTCCTGATGGTCCAATCCGAGCTGGAGAAGGACCTGAGCATGTGACCTCCGATCTCCAATGAGAGATCGTCCCACGGGCATGCTCAGTGGACCGAACGGATGACTTAGTCCCTGGAACAGCTCGCTGCTGATCAGCATGCGTTGCTATAGCTGTACCAGAGGTGGCAGCAGCAATCAAACCTACAGAGCTGGTCTGAGCAGAGAGCCTGGATCGACGAATCTGCTGTGCAGCCTCCTCTGCGGCCGGAGAGGAATAGGAGACTGCCGAATGCAAGGCTCGGGATTCCTGCTGTGCAGCGACAGGAACCCGACGCCTAACATTACCCCCCTCCTAGTGCCCCCTCCCCTCAGAGCCACGCCACGCTCAAATGCCGCAAAGAGAAGCGGAGCTCGGATGTTCTCCACTGGCTCCCAGGTCCGAGCTTCTGGACCATGACCCTTCCAGTCCACCAAATAAAACTTTTTTTACACATACCACCCTGCATCCCATGATGGAATTAACCTCAAACTTGGACAGGTCTAATGTTCCGGCAGATGACTCGGAGAACAGAGACATGTGGACCGGCTTAAGAAGGGACACGTGGAAGGTGTCAGAGATAGCCAAGTGTGGTGGAAGGGCCAGCCGATAGACCACAGAACTGATCTGCTCGAGGACCTTAAAGGGGCCAATGTAGTGAGGAGCAAACTTAGTGGACTCGACTTGCAGCCTGATGTTACGGGCGGAGAGCCACACTAAGTCGCCAGGGGAGAAGGTTGGAGCAGGACACCGATGTGCGTCCGCAGAGACCCTCATTCTCTCCTTAGAGGCCCGAATAGCATCCTGGGTGCGGTCCCAAATATCACGTGCCTCCAACGCCCAGTCTGCCACCCTAGAGTCAGTATAAAAGAAGCTGAAGGAAAAAAAGGGCGCAATAGGGTCTTATCTGGGTGGTATTGAGAATAAATGATAGGAAGTTCACTCACCTTTTCCAGGGGAGATAAAAGCATATAATCGACTGTCAGCTGCTGCACGCCCGAAGGTCCACTCTGTGACCGCCAATGTAAATCCTCATGGATAAAATATTTTGTTCGGACTCACTGTGCGCTGCTTGACAAAGTTCAGTAGTACAGCATGAAGGGTTTTAACAGTTTAATTCCCAACGCGTTTTGAAGTTTCTAATACTTCTTCCTCAGGGGATGACATCCCCTTTTATAATCACCTGTGTCAGCTCCCAGCTCAGCAGACCAGAGAGACCTCTTTGTCAAGCAGCACACAGTGAGTCCGAAAAAAATATTTTATCCATGAGGATTTACCCTAGAGTCAGTGGAAGACACGGGCATGGGCACCGGGACGAGAGGATGTTGACCTTAGTTAAGGAAGAATGGGGTTTGGCCGGTGGAATCGGCCACAGTGTTGTTCAAGGCGAACTCTGCCTACAGCAACAAGGATGCCCAGTCATCCTGCCTGGCCGAGACAGAATGTCGGCGATATGTGACCAGGTCTGGTTGGCCCTCTCTACCAACCCGTTCATCTCGGGATGATAGGCCGAGGAGAGATTCAGCTCAATACTGAGCAAGCGTGAGCCCAAGAGAGCACCTCCGTACGCAAACGGGCAGGGACAAAAGTCTTGCCCCGGGGTTCAGAGTCAAGGGCGACCAGAGCCACCGTCCTCAGGCTCTCAGATGGTACAGTTAACCGAGGCTCCTCCTCCTCTGCTGACACCACGGAGCGAGAGAGCACATCCCCCCGGACATTCTTCTCACCGGAAAGAAAATGTAGGGTGAAGTGGAACCGGGAGAAAAAGAGAGACCATCGAGCTTGGCGAGAAGTTAGCCGCTAGGCGGTTTGTAAATACACTGAATTTTTGTGGTCAGTGTAGACTTGGAAGGGGTAACAGGCCCCCTCCAGGAGATGTCTCCATTCAGAAAAGGCCAATTTCATGGCCAACAACTCCCTGTCCCCAGTGGAATAGTTCCTCTCCGCCGGTGAGAAGGTCTTAGAAAAGAAGCAAGGGTGCTTCCGACCTTGAGCGTCCTTCTGGAACAGGACCGCTCCAGCACCGACGGACGAGGCATCCACCTCTAAAATAAACGGTTTAGGCTGGTTTCACGCTAGCATATTTTCCATGCAGCGCATGGCGCCGCTAAGCCCCGCCCCCTGCCAGCTCCCTGCCCGCCCCATCCGGTCATCGCCGCCTACAATTGCATGCGATCTGCGCACCCTATCTTTAGCATAGGGTGCGCAGACTTTGCACTGGCCGTGCGCTAGTAGGATTTTAGCATGCGCTGCGCACTTTTGAAGGTGTGCCGAGCGCACCAAAATGCAACATGGTGCGTTCGGCGCACACGGGTGCACCTTCAAAAGTGCGCAGCGCACGCTAAAATCCTACTAGCGCACAGCCAGGGCATGGTCTGCGCACCCTATGCTAAAGATAGGGTGCGCAGATCGCATGCGGCTGTGTGCGATAGTAGGCGGCGATGACCGGATGGGACAGGCAGGGAGCCTGCAGGGGGCGGTGTTTAGCGGCGCCGTGCGCTGCATGGAAAATACGCTAGTGTCAAACTAGCCTTATCTACATTGGGGTGATGTAAAATGGGAGCACTGGCAAAATGAAACTTAATAGAGAGGAAGGCTTTGGAGACCTCCTCTGACCACAATTTAGGATTTGCTCCCTTCTTGGTGAGGGCCACCAAGGGAGCTACCAAGGTTGAGAAGTGAGGAATGAATTGGCTGTAATAGTTAATAAATCCCATAAAGCGCTGCACCGCCTTGAGGGAATGGGGTTCCTGCCAATCCATAACCACCTGTAGCTTGGCAGGATCCACGGCCAATCCCTGGGCGGAGACGATATAACCCAAGAAAGGCAAGGACTCCTGCTCAAACACACACTTATCCAACTTGGCGTAGAGTGAGTTTGCCCATAGGAGGTCGAAGACTTTGCAAACATCTCTCCGGTGGGAGTCGATATCTGGAGAGTAGATGAGGATATCATCCAGATAGACTACAACCGAGGTGGTGAGCATATCCCGGAAGTTGTCATTCACAAAGTCTTGGAAGACAGCTGGAGCATTACAGAGCCCGAAAGGCATCACCAGATATTCATAGTGCCCATCACTGTTGTTAAATGCTGTCTTCCATTCGTCCCCCTCACGGATGCGAATCAGGTTGTAAGCACCCCGCAGGTCTAGCTTGGTAAAGACCCTAGCTCCCCGCAACCTATCAAAAAGCTCCGATATCAGGGGCAAAGGGTACTTGTTCTTAACGGTGATGGCGTTAAGACCCCTGTAATCTATGCATGGGGGTAGTTCTCCGTTCTTCTGCACAAAGAAAAACCCCGCCCCTGCAGGTGACACTGACTTCCTAATAAAGCCTCTTGCCAGATTCTCCCTGATATACTGAGACATTTTCTCCGTCTCTGGGAGAGAGAGTGGATAAACTCGACCCCGATGAGGCTCAGCACCGGGCAAGAGGTCGCTAGGACAGTCATATGGGCGATGAGGTGGAAGGGTCTCCGCCGCCTTCTTGGAGAACACGTCCACATAGGGCCAATAGTGTTTGTGGCGGGAGGAGAGATCTGCGGGTACCTCAGTAGTAGCAACCTGAACACACTCCCTTTGACATCTACCAACACAAGATTTACTCCATCCCAGAATTCTCCCTGAGGACCACTCTATATGAGGGGAATGATACCGTAGCCACGGCATCCCTAAGAGGACCTCGTCAATTCTCTCGGGAATGACTAGCAGGGAGATGATCTCCTGATGGGAAGGAGACATGGATAATGTAAAAGGGATGGTCTGATGGGTTATTTGTGATGGTAGTGTCGACCCATTTATCACTCGTATGGTCACTGGCTTGGTGAGCATAACTAGTGGAATTGCGTGCCGTTGGGCGAAGGCAGAGGACATAAAGTTGCCCTCTGCCCTGGAATCCACGCAAAGCTCTACCACATGGGTGGATGGGCCAAAAGAAACTGTCCCCTTAAAGGTCAACTTAGAAGAAGACACTGCTGCATTTAGTGAGCCAGCTCCCAAGGTCACCAAACGGGGACGCTCTCCCAGTTGCGAGAGCATCTGGAGGCGCGATGTACTGACTGCCGGCAGACATGACAGACCATGTGTGCCCAAGCGGTCCACGGAGGTTCCAGAGGTTTGGCGAAGGTGGGTGTCATGCCGGCGCTGCCTGTCAGGCCAGTTCCGGCGCTCCCTGTCATGCCAGCGCCGGCTGTCAGGTCGGTACTGGCATGCACTGTCATGCCGGGCCCCGCTCCCCCTGCTGCTGCTCCCAGGATCTCCTCCCGTCTCCCTGCTCACCACTCCTGCTGCCGCGCTGTGTCCTCAGGCTTCCGTCCAGCAGCCCGGGGAATCCAGCATGCTAATTCTCCTCCCTGTCTTGCTCCTGTTCTGGGCATGCACCTTAGGCCGCGGGCTCCTCTCTCCCCTTAACTCCTTCTGCACCATCCCGGTGGAGCGATCTCCAATCAAGCTCCAGCACAGGGTACATCAGGCGGCCCCTCCCTGATGGAGGCACCTGATTATCATGTGCATCCTGTGCGGTACTCTGGCCCCTTCCTGATGCTCCTGACTTCAGTCGCTCTGACTTCAGTCGTCCTGACTCCGGTCGCTCTGACGCTGGTCGCCTCTGACTCCGGTCACTCCTGACTCCGGTCGCCGCTGACTCCGGTCACCCCTGACTCCGGTCACTCCTGACTCTGGTCACTCCTGACTCTGGTCACTCCTGACTCCGGTCACTCCTGACTCCGGTCACTCCTGACTCCGGTTGCCCCTGATCCCTGCTCGGTGTGTCCTCCTGCTTAGTCCCCTGCACCTCCACCTCCATATTCCCTTCCGCCTGTCTTAGCCTCCGCCTTGCTAGCCTCATTTCCCCAGGCCCAGTTAGGCAATCTTGTTCACACGGAGCCGTCCCTCTTAGTATCAGCTGTCGCGGTATTCGGCTCCCTCTGGCCAGCTCCTAGTGGTCCCTGTATAGGGGTCGGCACCACCTGGTCAGCTCGACCCTGGGAGCTTTGGTGCCATGACCCAGAGGGTCCACTCTCGCCACACGTCACAGTGGGTGCCAGTTGAAACCTCTGTCTACACTGGGCTCGCTCCAACCTTCGCTCGTTAAAGCGGAGGTCGATGCGAGTAGATATTGCTATTAACTCCTCCAGTGTGGCGGGAATCTCCCTAGTGGCCAGGGGGTCCTTCACATGGTCAGCCAGCCCCCTCCAAAATACAGGAATGAGGGCTTTATCCGTCTACTCCAGCTCAGATGCTAGGGATGCTAGTGGATGGCAAAATGACTGACCATGGACGAGCCCTGTGTCGATGCCAGCAGTTGGAGTGCCGTATCATGGGTGACCCGAGGTCCTAAAAAGACCTGTTTCAGAGTGCTCAAGAACAGTGGAGCACTCTGTACCACATGATCGTCCCGCTCCCATAATGGCGTGGCCCACTCCAACGCCCTGTCCAACAGGAGGGATATGTTGAACCCCACCTTAGCCCGCTCTGAAGGAAAACGTGCAGCCAAGAGCTCAAGGTGTATTGCACACTGGCTCAGAAATCCCCTACTTGCCTTACTATCGCCAGAAAATTTATCTGGCAGCAGGAAGCGGCGGGATAATGTCCGAACAGGGGTGGCAGTGGACAAAGTAGCTGCAGCCGTGCTAGCAGCCTGAACAGCTATTGCGGTAACATCCACTGCTGAGGTTTTCTGCTCAAGAGCCGCCAACCTACCCTCCAGCTGCTGGATGTACCGCTGCAATCGCTGTTCGTCCGCCATTACTAACCAGACCCTGGCGCCTAATATAATGTTAGGGCTGGCTGAACGCAGCAAATAATAAAGATGGTAAAAAGGTGCGTTCGCAGCCCGGGTTCCACCGTGCAGGGGTGGTAAACTGCTGCTCAGTAATGGCGGACGCTATATGGCGGTATAATAGAGGAACACATGCGGGTTAACGTCATCCAGTGTGTACAGGGGCGGACTCTGTTGCTTCACAGAGCCGCACTACCACTGAACATAAATGCCGGAGCCTGTTAAAACTCACAGAGCTTGGCAAGGTAAATGCTCAGTATTAAGTCACAGATCTCAGCCCCAAGGACACAGGGTCAGAGTCCTTCTAGACCTACTAAGCATGCGGCGTCACAACTGCGAACGCCACTAAGTGACGCTGGTGACCGTGGAGTGTCGACCAAGTGAACCGTGGTGTACAGACCAAGCCACCACTTGGCGTTGATGCCAGTCTCTGACTCTGCCTCCTACTTGCTCCTCAGCCTGGGTGCTAACAGGCTAGGCAAAACAAAACATGCGTACCAAAGGGAGGGGAGTCTTAATGAGTCATTCACCAGAGACATTCATACAACTCTAACTCCACATGGTCTAAGTCTTTCTCTATATTAACGCATGGCCGAGTGGCCATGCAAACCTTTTATGGCCGCATCCTTCCGGGACCTTCCTGATGGTCCAATCCGAGCTGGAGAAGGACCTGACCATGTGACCTCTGATCTCCAATGAGAGATCGTCCCACGGGCATGTTCAGTGGACCGAACGGAGGACTTAGTCCCTGGAGCAGCTCGCTACTGACCAGCATGTGTTGCTATAGCTGGACCAGGGGCGGCAGCAGCAACCAAACCTACAGAGCTGGTCTGAGCAGAGCACCTGGATCGACGAGTCTGCTGAGCAGCCTCCTCTGCGGCCGGAGAGGGATGGGAGACTGCCGATTGCAAGACTCGGGATTTCTGCTGTGCAGCGACAGGAACCCGACGCCTAACACATGCTGGTTAAGTATGCCTTCAATTTTGAATAAATCCCCAACAGTGTCACCAGCAAAGCACCTCCACACCATCACACCTCCTCCTCCATGCTTCACGGTGGGAACCAGGCATGTAGAGTCCAACCGTTCACCTTTTCTGCGTCGCACAAAGACACGGTGGTTGAAACCAAAGATCTCAAATTTGGACTCATCAGACCAAAGCACAGATTTCCACTGGTCTAATATCCAATCCTTGTGTTCTTTAGCCCAAAGAAATCTCTTCTGCTTGTTGCCTGTCCTTAGCAGTGGTTTCCTAGCAGATATTTTACCATGAAGGCCTGCTGCACAAAGTCTCCTCTTAACAGTTGTGTAAGGTACACCTGGGGTGGACCCGCTAGACCGTGGCAACGAACCTCCCGGGGGCGAGCTGACCAGGTGGACCACCCCCTATACAGGGAGCGTTTGGGGCAAGCCCGCGGGTAACTATTACCACGGCAGCTGGTACCCAGGGGAAGTATCGACAGACAGACAGCTAGAACCGAGTTGGGGACACAGGACTGACGGTACCGGCTTGGAGCCACAGGACAGACGGGCACGGCTTGGAGACACGAGACAGGTGGGCACGGCCTGGAGATACTGGACAGGTAGGCACGGCTTGGAGACACAGGGCAGATAGACACGGCTTGGAGACACAGGACAGGTGGGCACGGCTAGGAGACACAGGACAGGTGGGCACGGCTTGGAGACACAGGACAGGTGGGCACGGCTTGGACCTCCCGAACCTAGGAGAGAGGATAAAGGAAGAGGAGAATGAGCAACGGATGGACAGGACGCGGAAGCGTGCATAGAGAGCGGCCAGGATCACTAGGGAAGAGCATTGATACTCAGGCACCGCCAGCAGGAAGAGGCGGCCAGATATAGGGGAAGTAGGAGGCCTTCCGGGTCGTGACCTCCCAGTGGAGGAGGGGCAGGCGCGCGTCCTCAGGAGGAGGAGGAGGAGGCGCGCGCGTGCTCAGGCACAGTGTGTGCGCGCGCCCGCCGAGCAGGAGGGGCGGGAGCGCGCACCCGGCGCGGTCCTGAAGACCGGACGGAGGCGGTCGCCGGACGGAGGAGAGGAGCCGGGAGAGACCGCGGAGAAGACCGCGGTAGCCGGCGCCGAGGCGAGGAGGACACCGGCGAGCGGGTAAGCTGCGGCCGGGAGGAGGCAAAGAGAGGTGCGCGCGGCAGCCGCCGCGTGAAAGTACTCCCCTCCTTACGCGCCTCCCTCCGCAGTCCGGAAAAAAATTTAGCCAAGATTCGAGGAGCCTGGATGTTCTCTTGGGGCTCCCAGGACCTCTCCTCGGGGCCAAAGCCCTTCCAATCAACCAAAAAAAAGGTTCTCCCCTTTTGCTTCCTCATGGCCAAAATATCTTTAACCTCAAATACATCGTCTGCGGAGACAGGCGGAGGCGAGTGAGGGGTCTTAGAAAGGAAATGATTGAAGATGACTGGTTTTAGCAAAGACACATGAAAAGCATTAGGGATGCGGAGAGAGGCGGGAAGCCGTAGTTTGTAGGAGACATCATTAATACGGGACAAGACCTCAAAAGGTCCAATATAGCGGGGACCCAGTTTATGGGAAGGGATCTTGAGGCGAATAAACTTGGAGGCCAGCCAAACTTTATCACCAGGGTGATATGGCGGGGCATCCAGGCGTCTTTTGTCGGCGTGTCTCTTAACTCTGTTACATACCAACTCGAGAGCGGCCTTGGTCTCCTGCCAGATCCTGGAGAATTCCCCGGTCAGAAGATCAGCCGCCGGTACACCCGAGGCAGGAGGAACCGGAAGAGGTACACCAGGATGTTGCCCGTAGACGACAAAGAAAGGGGACTTGCCCGAAGACTCACTGACGTGGTTATTATAGGCGAACTCAGCCCACGGGAGAAGTTCAGCCCAGTCATTCTGGTGGATATTAGAAAAATGCCGGAGGTAGTTCACCAAGCACTGATTCGTCCGTTCTGCCTGACCGTTGGACTGGGGGTGGTAAGATGAGGAGAAGTCGAGAGTGATATCCATCGATCTGCATAGGGCTCTCCAGAAGCGAGAGATGAATTGGACTCCTCTGTCAGAAACAATATGTTGGGGCAGTCCATGAAGACGGAAGATGTGCTGAACGAAAATCTTCGCCAAGGCTGGAGCCGATGGCAAGCCGGAAAGAGGGATGAAGTGTGCCATCTTAGAAAACCTATCTACCACCACTAGGATGACAGTACAGTTGGCAGAGTGGGGCAGGTCCGTAATAAAGTCCATGGCAATGTGTTGCCAAGGGGACGAGGGTACTGGAAGCGGGTGTAGAAGACCAGAAGGCAGCTGCCTAGGCACCTTGATCTTGGCACAGGAGAGACAGGAGGCGACGAAATCCCGGACATCCTGGGGAAGAGTCGGCCACCAGTAGTAGCGGGACACCAGGAGAAGTGACTTTTTAAGCCCGAGATGGCCAGCCAGCTTGGAAGCATGTCCCCAGTGGAGGATTCATCCTCGGTCCTTCTCCGGCACAAAAGTCTTGCCAGGTGGAGGTGAGAGAAGAGAAAGTGGTGCCACCGTGATGAGCCGGGATGGATCCAAGATATGCGTGGGTTCCTCTTCGACATCTGCGGGAAGGAAGGACCTGGACAAGGCGTCAGCTTTGAGGTTCTTGTTACCTGGACGAAAATGCAGATCAAAATCGAATCGAGCGAAGAACAGAGACCACCTGGCCTGGCGTGGGTTGAGTCTCTGTGCAGACCGAAGGTAAGCTAGATTCTTATGGTCTGTGAAGATTGTGAAGGGATGTGTGGCGCCCTCCAATAAGTATCTCCACTCCTCTAGAGCTAACTTGATGGCAAGCAGTTCTCGGTCTCCAATGGAATAATTCCACTCTGGGGTGGAGAAGGACTTGGAAAAGAAACCGCACGTAACGAGCCTACCGGAGGAAGACTTTTGAGACAAAACCGCTCCAGCTCCAGTTGCTGATGCATCCACTTCGAGGACGAACGGTTTGTTGACCTCAGGACGATGGAGTACGGGAGCCGTGGCAAATGCTCGTTTCAGAGATAGGAAGGCTTCCTCTGCTTCAGGGGTCCAGACGTGCGGGTTGGCTCCTTTACGGATCAAAGACGAGATAGAGCCAGCCAATGAGGAAAAATGAGTGATGAACTGCCGATAATAATTTGCGAAGCCGAGAAATCGCTGAATGGCTTTCACCCCTTGGGGACGTGGCCAGTTGAGCACGGCAGACACCTTCTCCGGATCCATACGCAGGCCAGAGTCGGAGATGATATAGCCCAGAAATGGAAGGGAAGACTGTTCAAAGGCGCACTTCTCCAATTTGGCGTACAGGCGATTCTCCCTCAATCGGAACAGTACTCGGCGGACATCTCTTCTGTGGGTGGACAGATCGGGAGAGAAGACCAGGATATCGTCAAGGTACACAACCACACTGGAGTACAGAAGGTCTCGGAAAATGTCGTTCACAAATTCTTGAAAGACTGCGGGGACGTTGCACAACCCGAAGGGCATGACGAAGTACTCGTAGTGTCCATCCCTGGTGTTGAAAGCGGTCTTCCATTCATCTCCGGAGCGAATACGGATGAGATTGTAGGCTCCACGGAGATCCAATTTAGAAAAGATTCGCGCCCCTCGTAGCCGGTCGAACAACTCGGGGATGAGAGGTAGAGGATATCTGTTCTTGATGGTAATCTGGTTAAGACCTCGATAGTCAATACAGGGGCGGAGAGACCCGTCCTTCTTCTTGACGAAAAAGAAGCCAGCCCCAGCGGGGGAAGCTGACTTTCGGATGAAGCCTCTGGCCAAATTCTCCTGTACATATTCAGTCATGGCCTGGGACTCGAGTGGACTCAACGGATAGATTCGCCCCCGGGGCGGAGTCGAGCCGGGAACAAGCTCGATGGGGCAATCATATTGCCACCTTGGCCCGGTCGGAAGGATACTGCAGGGATGCCAGCTCGAAGTGCAACTGGCACTGGTTAATGAACCCCCGACAGAGTTTGGGATCTCCACTATAGCGTGGGGGTTTGGCCAAGCGGGGGGAGGACTGAGAAGCAGCCGCAGGCGCAGGGACAGCGGCCGCCGTCTGTAGAGCTAGTAGGCGGTTATCTACAGAGGCTATGTAGTTCAAAATATGGGCCTGGGTGTCGCGCTGCTGAGCAAGCTCCTGCTGTAAGCCGGAGATTTGGGAGGCAATCCCCGGATCGGAGGTTTGCAAAGACGAAAGTCGGGACTCCATTGACTTGAGGAACGACATGATCCTCGCCTGATTCTCACAAAGGAACAAAAGTTCCTTTTGGGTCGGGGTCGGGGTACCAGCAGGATCCATGGCCTGAGTATTCTGTAAGGTACACCTGGGGTGGACCCGCTAGACCGTGGCAACGAACCTCCCGGGGGCGAGCTGACCAGGTGGACCACCCCCTATACAGGGAGCGTTTGGGGCAAGCCCGCGGGTAACTATTACCACGGCAGCTGGTACCCAGGGGAAGTATCGACAGACAGACAGCTAGAACCGAGTTGGGGACACAGGACTGACGGTACCGGCTTGGAGCCACAGGACAGACGGGCACGGCTTGGAGACACGAGACAGGTGGGCACGGCCTGGAGATACTGGACAGGTAGGCACGGCTTGGAGACACAGGGCAGATAGACACGGCTTGGAGACACAGGACAGGTGGGCACGGCTAGGAGACACAGGACAGGTGGGCACGGCTTGGAGACACAGGACAGGTGGGCACGGCTTGGACCTCCCGAACCTAGGAGAGAGGATAAAGGAAGAGGAGAATGAGCAACGGATGGACAGGACGCGGAAGCGTGCATAGAGAGCGGCCAGGATCACTAGGGAAGAGCAGTGATACTCAGGCACCGCCAGCAGGAAGAGGCGGCCAGATATAGGGGAAGTAGGAGGCCTTCCGGGTCGTGACCTCCCAGTGGAGGAGGGGCAGGCGCACGTCCTCAGGAGGAGGAGGAGGAGGCGCGCGCGTGCTCAGGCACAGTGTGTGCGCGCACCCGCCGAGCAGGAGGGGCGGGAGCGCGCACCCGGCGCGGTCCTGAAGACCGGACGGAGGCGGTCGCCGGACGGAGGAGAGGAGCCGGGAGAGACCACGGAGAAGACCGCGGCAGCCGGCGCCGAGGCGAGGAGGACACCGGCGAGCGGGTAAGCTGCGGCCGGGAGGAGGCAAAGAGAGGTGCGCGCGGCAGCCGCCGCGTGACAGTACTCCCCTCCTTACGCGCCTCCCTCCGCAGTCCGGAAAAAAATTTAGCCAAGATTCGAGGAGCCTGGATGTTCTCTTGGGGCTCCCAGGACCTCTCCTCGGGGCCAAAGCCCTTCCAATCAACCAAAAAAAAGGTTCTCCCCTTTTGCTTCCTCATGGCCAAAATATCTTTAACCTCAAATACATCGTCTGCGGAGACAGGCGGAGGCGAGTGAGGGGTCTTAGAAAGGAAATGATTGAAGATGACTGGTTTTAGCAAAGACACATGAAAAGCATTAGGGATGCGGAGAGAGGCGGGAAGCCGTAGTTTGTAGGAGACATCATTAATACGGGACAAGACCTCAAAAGGTCCAATATAGCGGGGACCCAGTTTATGGGAAGGGATCTTGAGGCGAATAAACTTGGAGGCCAGCCAAACTTTATCACCAGGGTGATATGGCGGGGCATCCAGGCGTCTTTTGTCGGCGTGTCTCTTAACTCTGTTACGTACCAACTCGAGAGCGGCCTTGGTCTCCTGCCAGATCCTGGAGAATTCCCCGGTCAGAAGATCAGCCGCCGGTACACCCGAGGCAGGAGGAACCGGAAGAGGTACACCAGGATGTTGCCCGTAGACGACAAAGAAAGGGGACTTGCCAGAAGACTCACTGACGTGGTTATTATAGGCGAACTCAGCCCACGGGAGAAGTTCAGCCCAGTCATTCTGGTGGATATTAGAAAAATGCCGGAGGTAGTTCACCAAGCACTGATTCGTCCGTTCTGCCTGACCGTTGGACTGGGGGTGGTAAGATGAGGAGAAGTCGAGAGTGATATCCATCGATCTGCATAGGGCTCTCCAGAAGCGAGAGATGAATTGGACTCCTCTGTCAGAAACAATATGTTGGGGCAGTCCATGAAGACGGAAGATGTGCTGAACGAAAATCTTCGCCAAGGCTGGAGCCGATGGCAAGCCGGAAAGAGGGATGAAGTGTGCCATCTTAGAAAACCTATCTACCACCACTAGGACGACAGTACAGTTGGCAGAGTGGGGCAGGTCCGTAATAAAGTCCATGGCAATGTGTTGCCAAGGGGACGAGGGTACTGGAAGCGGGTGTAGAAGACCAGAAGGCAGCTGCCTAGGCACCTTGATCTTGGCACAGGAGAGACAGGAGGCGACGAAATCCCAGACATCCTGGGGAAGAGTCGGCCACCAGTAGTAGCGGGACACCAGGAGAAGTGACTTTTTAAGCCCGAGATGGCCAGCCAGCTTGGAAGCATGTCCCCAGTGGAGGATTCGTCCTCGGTCCTTCTCCGGCACAAAAGTCTTGCCAGGTGGAGGTGAGAGAAGAGAAAGTGGTGCCACCGTGATGAGCCGGGATGGATCCAAGATATGCGTGGGTTCCTCTTCGACATCTGCGGGAAGGAAGGACCTGGACAAGGCGTCAGCTTTGAGGTTCTTGTTACCTGGACGAAAATGCAGATCAAAATCGAATCGAGCGAAGAACAGAGACCACCTGGCCTGGCGTGGGTTGAGTCTCTGTGCAGACCGAAGGTAAGCTAGATTCTTATGGTCTGTGAAGATTGTGAAGGGATGTGTGGCGCCCTCCAATAAGTATCTCCACTCCTCTAGAGCTAACTTGATGGCAAGCAGTTCTCGGTCTCCAATGGAATAATTCCACTCTGGGGTGGAGAAGGACTTGGAAAAGAAACCGCACGTAACGAGCCTACCGGAGGAAGACTTTTGGGCACGGCTTGGAGACACAGGACAGGTGGGCACGGCTTGGACCTCCCGAACTTAAGAGAGAGGATAAAAGAAGAGGAGAATGAGCAACGGATGGACAGGACGCGGAAGGGTGCATAGAGAGCGGCCAGGATCACTAGGGAAGAGCAGTGATACTCAGGCACCGCCAGCAGGAAGAGGCGGCCAGATATAGGGGAAGTAGGAGGCCTTCCGGGTCGTGACCTCCCAGTGGAGGAGGGGCAGGCGCGCGTCCTCAGGAGGAGGAGGAGGAGGCGCACGCGTGCTCAGGCACAGTGTGTGCGCGCACCCGCCGAGCAGGAGGGGCGGGAGCGCGCACCCGGCGCGGTCCTGAAGACCGGACGGAGGCGGTCGCCGGACGGAGGAGAGGAGCCGGGAGAGACCGCGGAGAAGACCGCGGCAGCCGGCGCCGAGGCAAGGAGGACACCGGCGAGCGGGTAAGCTGCGGCCGGGAGGAGGCAAAGAGAGGTGCGCGCGGCAGCCGCCGCGTGACAAGTTGTTGTAGAGATGTGTCTGCTGCTAGATCTCTGTGTGGAATTGACCTGGTCTTTAATCTGAGCTGCTGCTAACCTGCGATTTCTGAGGCTGGTGACTCGGATGAACTTATCCTCCACAGCAGAGGTGACTCTTGGTCTTTCTTTCCTGGGACGCTCCTCATGTAAGCCAGTTTCTTTGTAGCGCTTGATGGTTTTTGCCACTGCACTTGGGGACACTTTCAAACTTTTCCCAATTTTTCGGACTGACTGACCTGCATTTCTTAAAGTAATAATGGCCGCTCGGTTTTCTTAGCTGCTTTTTTCTTGCCATAATACAAATTCTAACAGTCTATTCAGTAGGACTATCAGCTGTGTATCCACCAGACTTCTGCACAACACAACTGATGGTCCCAACCCTATTTATAAGGCAATAAATCCCACTTATTAATCCTGACAGGGCACACCTGTGAAGTGAAAACCATTTCTGGTGACTACCTCTTGAAGCTTATCAAGAGAATGCCAAGAGTGTGCAAAGCAGTAATCAAAGCAAAAGGTGGCTACTTTGAAGAACCTAGAATATAAGACATATTTTCAGTTGTTTCACACTTTTTTGTTAATTATACAATTCCACATGTGTCAATTCATAGTTTTGATGCCTTCAGAGAGTATCTACAATTTTCATAGTCATGAAAATAAAGAAAACTCTTTGAATGAGAAGGTGTGTAGAAACTTTTGGTCTGTACTGTATATATATATATATATATATATATTGGCATGGCTAAGGGTTGTATAATCGATGAGAGATATGTCTCTCAGAGATGGCTTGTCTCCGTAATGTAAGGCATAACAGATATTGCTGTACTGTTATTGTTTTGCAAGGACCTGTGGTGAGGTCACAGTCACGTGACCAGTCAGCTGCTGGGTTCGTGGGTGTGGCTACACGCTTATAATGTGGCCTGCTCCTGAACCAGGCAGCTGTAGATGGGGAGGACTAAGCCTCCTGTGTGCACTGAAGCTCCAGGTCTGAGCCTGAGTGAACGGACATTTCTGTTTGCTTTTGCCTAAGCTACAGGCTATTTTCTTTGTTACTTGCTGCCTGATAGGTTTATGATGTAATAAGCCACATGAACTGTAAAGGAACCTGCCTCCTGACTGTCTCCTGCTGCACCTGAGTGAGTAGGATCCCTAATATATATATATATATATATATATATATATATATATATATACTCCTACTCCTCCACCATGTTTACATATGGCCTCACAGTGTTTGTGTTGTGAGTTTGTTCTCTGGTTCACCAGTTGTGAGTTCCCCTTCTGGACTCCCTCTGGAGGTAACAGGAGGTAGAGAGGCTGATTTGATCGGTGGAGATCTGCCACCTGAGAATGAGGATGACGATCTCAGGATTCTCAGATTGGATTTAAGACAGCCGACGCCCTATTCAGTTGCTGGTGATTCCTTCTGGCTTGTCAGCTCTTGGTTTTCAGCTCTGTTCCCGTCATCTAAAGCTAAGCTTTTCTGCTAATGTTCACACTTGATTTTGTTGGTCAATTCAGTTTTTTGTGTGGTCTGCCAGCCCCAGCTGGGGGCTGAGCTGAATTTCCACTCTTATTTATCAGTATTTTGCCAATTGGCTTTTTGTCCGTTACTAGTTCGGTCTCTTTTTGCTCTGTCTCAGAATATTTCAGAGTGCTGATATAGTGGGAGAAGTCTAGTGACTTCAGGGTTAATTTTGCTATCAGAAGTGTTGGACATTATTTTTGTAGGGTTTTTTGTAGGTTGCAGATAGTGTCTTCCCTTTCCTTTCCTGTCTAGTTAGTTTGGGCCCTATCGTTTGCTCAGCCTATTTTCCTGCCTGTGTTTGTGCCTTCATCTTGTTTCACCGTCATTACATGTGTGGGGGCTATCTATTCCATTGGGGTCTGCTCTGGGGCAGTTAGTTTTCCCTTTTCTTGCTTTAGGCTTATGTAGTCCTCCGGCCGTGATGAGGCGTCTAGGTGTGGTAAGATCAGGGATCTGCAATCTGCATAGTTACCAACCACTCTGGTTTTCTGTGGCTTAGCGTGTTTTGCTTTTTTCTCCTCGGTGACCCATTCATAACAGAATCACCAGCCATACCGCAGATTCTAGGGTACTCAAAAGCAGGAAAGAATTGTAAAAAAAAAAAAATGTCAGAATTATTTTATATATATATATATATATATATATATATATATATATGTATATTTTTTCCTCTTTTTCTCTGGGGCCGTAGGAGGATTTTTTTTTTAAATGGAGAGTAAGCAATTGTCTGATCGTGTGGAGCAGCTTACTGCTGAAGTGTGGGGAATTTCCGCCTATCTCGCTCATTCACATGCTGCTGAACCAAGGATCCCTACTCCTGATGTGTTTTTGGGGATCGGTCTAAATTTTTGAATTTTAAGAATAATTGTAAATTATTTCTTGCCTTGAAGCCTAATTCATCGGGGAGCTCTGCGCAGCAGGTTAAAATTGTCATCTCTTTGCTGCGCGGTGATCCCCAGGATTGGGCGTTTTCTTTGACACCTGAAGATCCTATTCTGACTAATGTGGATGCATTTTTTCAAGCCTTGGGGTTGTTGTATGATGAACCTAAGGCTATTGATCAAGCTGAGAAAGCCCTATTGGCATTGAACCAGGGTCAGGATTCTGCAGAGTTATACTGTCAAAAATTCCGAAAGTGGGCGGTCCTTACTACCTGGAATGATGGTGCCTTGGCAGCTCTCTTTCGGAAGGGTTTGTCAGAAACCATAAATGATACTATGGTGGGATTTCCTGTTCCCTCTGGTCTTGACGATTCTATGTCATTAGCCATTCAAATTGATCGGCGTTTACGTGAACGCAAAACTACACGAGAGGAGTTGCCACCTTTTGGACAAATGTCTGAACCTATGCAATGTGATAGAATTTTGTCTAGGGCGCAACATCAGGAGTTTAGAAGGCTTAATAAGCTGTGTTTTTTCTGTGGAGATGTCTCTCATATTTCTGTCTGCCCAAAATGAGAGAAACATTTTGCACACACATTTGCTGTGGGCAGTATACAACCTAAGTTTCTTTTGGCAATTACACTGATCTGCTCCTTATCCACATTTTCCATGAAGGCTTTTGTGGATTCAGGAGCAGCGTTGAATCTGATGGATTTGGATTTTGCTAAATGTTGTGGTTTCTCCATGACGCCTCTGCGGACGCCTATTCCTTTGAGGGGTATTGATGCTACTCCTTTGGCGGAGAATAAACCTCAGTTTTGGACCCAGGTGACGATGCGAGTTGCCCCAGACCACCAAGATAATTGTTAATTTTTGGTGCTGCATAATTTTCATGATACTATTGTTCTGGGTTTTCCTTGGTTGCAAACTCATAATCCAGTTTTGGATTGGAAATCTGGGTCTGTGGTGAGTTGGGGTTGTCAGTGTGTTCTTAGGGACACTCCTGTTTTCTCCACCTCTCCTCAGTCTCATGATATTCCAGATTATCTAGCCGATTTTTCTGATGTATTTAGTGAGAGCAAGTCTGCGTCTTTGCCTCCTCATAGGAGTTATGACTGTGCAATTGAATTGATGCCTGAGTGTAAATTTCCCAAGGGTCAGCTTTTCAACTTATCAGTACCCGAACATGATGCTATGCGATCCTATATTAACCCCTTAAGCCCCAAGGGTGGTTTGCACGTTAATGACCAGACCAATTTTTACAATTCTGACCACTGTCCATTTATGAGGTAATAACTCTGAAAAGCTTCCATGGATCCCAGTGATTCTGACATTGTTTTCTCGTGACATATTGTACTTCATTTTAGTGGTAAAATTTCATTCAAATAACTTGCGTTTATTGGTGAAAAAAATGGAAATTTGGCGAAAATTTTGAAAATTTTGCAATTTTCCAACTTTGAATTTTTATGCCCTTAAATCACAGAGATACGGCACACAAAAAACTTGATAAGTAACATTTCCCACATGTTTACTTTACATCAGCACAATTTTGGAACCAAAATTTTTTTTTGTTAGGAAGTTATAAGGGTTAAAAATTGACCAGCGATTTCTCATTTTTGCAACACCATTTTATTTTTACGGACCACATCACATTTGAAGCCACTTTGAGGGGTCTGTATGATAGAAAATACCCAAAAGTGACACCATTCTAAAAAATGCACCCCTTCAGGTGCTCAAAACCACATTCAAGAAGTTTATTAACCCTTTAGGTGCGTCACAGGAATTTTTTGAATATTTAAAAAAAAATGAACATTTAACTTTTTTTCACTAAAAAAATACTTCAGGTTCAATTTTTTTTATTTTACCAATGGTAACAGGAGAAATTGGACTGCAAAAGTTATTGTGCAATTTGTCCTGACTACGCTGATACCTGATATGTGGGTGGAAACCTCTGTTTCGGCGCATGGCAGACCTCAGCAGGGAAGGAGCGCCGTTTGACTTTTTCAATGCAAAATTGGCTGGAATTCAGATCGGACGCCATGTCGCGTTTGGAGAGCCCCTGATGTACCTAAACAGTGAAAACCCCCCCAAGTGACCCCATTTTTGAAACTAGACCCCCCAAGGAACTTATCTAGATATGTGGTGAGAACTTTG
The DNA here is from genome assembly GCF_039654945.1 of Dendrobates tinctorius. Taxonomy (NCBI): domain Eukaryota; kingdom Metazoa; phylum Chordata; class Amphibia; order Anura; family Dendrobatidae; genus Dendrobates; species Dendrobates tinctorius. The sequence continues at coordinate 15,112,710 of NW_027361827.1, forward strand.
AACCCACAAGGGCTTCACAGAAGTTTATAACGTACAGCGGTTCACCTAAAAAATCATATTTTTTCCAAAAAAATGATCTTTTCACCCCCAATTTTTATTTTTCCAAAGGTAACAGGACCCTAAAAGTTATTGTGCAATTTGTCCTGAGTACGCTGATACCACATATGTGGGTGTAAATGACTATTTGGGCGTATGGCAGACCTCGGAAGGGAAGCAGCGCCATTTGACGTTTTTGGCTGGAATTGAGATTGGACATCATGTCGCGATTGGAAAACCCCTGATGTACCAAACAGTGGAAACCCCCACAAATGACACCATTTTGGAAACTAGACCCCCCAAGGAACTTATCTAGATGTGTGTTGAGCACTTTGAACCCCCCGGTGCTTCACAGAAGTTTATAACGCCCGGGCGTGAAAATAAAAAAAATCGTATTTTTTCCACAAACATGATCTTTTAGTCACCAATTTTTTCATTTTCCCAAGGGTACAAGGAGAAATTGGACCACAAAAGTTGTTGTCCAATTTGTCCTGAGTATGCTGATACCCCATATGTGGGAGAAAACTACTGTATGGGCACACGTCGGGGCTAGGAAGGGAAGTAGTGACGTTTTGGAATGCAGACTTTGATGGAATGGTCTGCGGGTGTCATGTTGCTTTTGGAGAGCCCCTGATGTACCTAAACAGTGGAAACCCCCCACAAGTGACCCCATTTTGGAAACTAGACCCCCTAAGGAATTTATCTAGATGTGTGGTGAGCACTTTGAACCCCCAAGGGCTTCACAGAAGTTTATAATGCCCAGGCATGAAAATAAAAAAATTGTATTTTTTCCACAAACATGATCAATTAGTCTCCAATTTTTTTATTTTCCCAAGGGTAACAAGAGAAATTGGACCCCAAAAGTTGTTGTCCAATTTGTCCTGAGTACGCTGATACCTCATATGTGGGAGAAAACTACTGTATGGGCACAAGTCGGGGCTCGGAAGGGAAGTAGTGACGTTTTGGAATGCAGACTTTGATGGATTGGTCTGCGGGTGTCATGTGTGTTTGCAGAGCCCCTGATGTACCTAAACTATTGAAACTCCCCACAAGTGACCCCATTTTGGAAACTAGACCCCCCACGGAACTTATCTAGATGTGTGGTGAGCACTTTGAACCCCCAAGTGCTTCACAGAAGTTTATAACGCCTGGGCGTGAAAATAAAAAAATCATTTTTTTTCACAAAAATGATATTTTTGCCCCCAATTTTTTATTTTCCTAAGGTTAACAGGAGAAATTGGACCCCAAAAGTTGTTTTGCAATTTGTCCTGAGTATGCTGATACCCTATATGTGGGGGTAAAACACTGTTTGGGCACATGGCAGAGCTTGGAAGGGAAGGAGCACCATTTGACTTTTTCAACGCAGAATTGGCTGGAATTGAGATCAGACGCCATGTTGCATTTGGAGAGCACCTGATGTGCCCAAACAGTGGAAACCCCCCAATTATAACTCCAACCCTAACCCCAACACACCCCTAACCCTAATCTGAGCCCTAACCCTAGCCCTAACCCTAGCCCTAACCCTAACCCTAATGGGAAAATGGAAATAAATACATTTTTTTAATTTTATTATTTTTCCCTAACTAAGGGGGTGATAACGGGGGGTTTGATTTACTATTTATGGCGGTTTTTATGTTTGGCAGCTGTCGCACGCTAAAAGACGCTTTTTATTGTAAAAATAGTTTTTGCATCACCACATATTGAGAGCTATAATTTTTCCGTATTTTGACCCACCGAGTCATCTGAGGTCTTATTCTTTGCGGGATGAGTTGACGTTTTTATTGATACCATTTTCGGGCATGTGACATTTTTTGATCGCTTTTTATTCCGATTTTTGGGACGCAGAATGAACAAAAACCAGCGTTTCATGAATTTCTTTTGGGGGGTGCGTTTGCACTGTTCCGCGTGCGGTAAAATTGATAAAGCAGTTTTATTCTTCGGGTCGGTACGGTTACAGCGATACCTCATTTAGGTCGTTTTTTAATGTTTTGTCGGTTTTTTGCAATGAAAACAATTTTATATAAAAAATAATTATTTTTGCATCGCTTTATTCTGCGAGCTATAACTTTTTTATTTTTTTGCAGATGACGCTGTATGGCAGCTCGTTTTTTGCGGGACAAGATGACGTTTTCAGCAGTACCATGGATATTTATATGCGTCTTTTTGATCGCGCGTTATTGCACTTTTTGTTCGGTGGTATGATAATAAATCATTTTTTTTTTGCTTCGTTTTTTATTTTTATTTTTTAAGGGGTTCGCTAAAGGGGTTAACTGAAGGGACAGTTTTATAGGGCAGGTCGCTACGGACGTGGCTATACCAAATATTTGTACTTTTATTGTTTTTTTTTTATTTTAAAAAAATGAATTTATTATTGATTTTTTTTTTTTTACTAATTTATTTAGCGATTTTTTTTAAATTATTTTTACACCTTTTTTTTTTTTTTTTTACTTTATTACATAGTCCCAGGTGGGACATCACTGTCCTGTGACAGATCGCTGATCTGTCACATCACAGATCACTGTGACAGATCAGCAATCTGTCACAGGCAGTTCTGCAGACTTCCTCATGCCTGCGCTTTGCAGGCAGTGAGGAAGTCAGCTCCCTACAGGCCCCCGAAGGCCCCCGTCGCCATCTTGGATCCGGGGGCCTGTAGGGAAGGAGTCCCCCGCAGCAACGCTGCACATTGCGCTGTTGTGGGGGGCTCAGGGAAGCACAGAGGGAGCCCCCTCCCTGCCGATGCTTCCCTTTAACCCCTGGTACAAGGGGTTAACGTGTCGGGGGCGGTCCATGACTGCCCCTGACACATTGTGCCGGGTGTCAGCTGTGATAATCAGCTGACTCCCGGCCGCGATCAGCGGCGCTCACCACGTGGGCGCCGCTGATCACATTAGACGTACTATCCCGTCCTTGGGGATTAAATCCCAGGGCACATGGACGGGATAGTACGTCTAATGGCAGAAAGGGGTTAAGGAGTCATTGGAGAAGGGTAATATTAGACCATCCTCGTAACCTTTAAGTGCTGGGTTTTTTTTTGTGGCCAAGAAAGATGGTTCATTAAGACCGTGTATTGATTATCGTTCCCTTAACAAGATGACGTTTAAATATCAGTACCCGTTACCTCTGATATCTGAGTTATTCTCCAGACTTAAGAGTGCCTGCTGGTTTACTAAGCTTGACCTCAGGGAGGGCGTATAATCTTATTCGCATCAAGCACGGGGATGAATGGAAGACGGCGTTTAATACTCCGGAGGGACATTTTGAGTACCTGGTGATGCCTTTTGGGCTCACTAATGCCCCTTCTGTCTTCCAGTCCTTTATGAATGATATTTTCCGTGACTTTGTGGATAAGTTTTTGATCATCTATCTGGATGATATTTTGATCTTTTCTAGTGATTGGGATTCTCATGTGGAACACGTCCGGACTGTGTTCCGGATTTTGACAGAGAATTCCCTGTTTGTTAAGGGATCGAAATGCCTCTTTGGTGTACAGAGGATTTCATTTTTGGGATTTATCTTATCTCCATCGACTATTGAAATGGACCCGGCCAAGGTACAGGCCATTTATGATTGGGTTCAGCCTACTTCTTTGAAGGCCCTCCAGAAGTTTTTGGGTTTAGCTAATTTCTATCGTAAATTTATAGGTAATTTTTCTGGTATTGTCAAACCACTGACTGATCTGACCAAGAAGGACACTGATGTGCTGAATTGGTCTCCTGAGGCTATCTCAGCATTTCAGGAGCTTAAGCAGAGATTTACCTCCGCTCCAGTTTTACGGCAACCTGATGTCTCACTTCCATTTCAGGTGGAGGTAGATGCTTCTGAGATTGGTGCAGGAGCTGTTTTGTCCCAAAAAGACCCTGCGACTTCTAAGATGAATCCCTGTGCCTTCTTTTCTCGAAACTTCTCCCCATCAGAACGCAACTATGACGTGGGGAATTGTTGGCCATGAAGTGGGCATTTGAGGAGTGGAGACATTGGTTGGAGGGAGCTAGACATCAAGTTGTGGTCCTCACCGATCACAAGAATTTGATTTATTTGGAGTCGGCCAAACGCTTGAATCCTAGACAGGCTAGATGGGCCTTGTTTTTCACGCGTTTTAATTTTGTTGTCTCTTTTCTTCCGGGCACTAAGAATGTTAAGGCAGACGCCCTTTCTAGGAGTTTCTTTGCCGATTCTCTTAGTGTGACCGAGCCTACTACCATCCTAGGTGAGGGGGTACGCGCCCTGGAGGAATTTCAGGAGGATAAACCTGAGCGTTGCCCTATGGGAAAATTGTATGTTCCTGACCAGTGGAGAAAGAGAGTGATGTCTGAAATTCTTTGCTCCGCATTAGCTGGTCATCCAGGTATTTTTGGTACCAGAGATTTGGTGAGTCGGTCCTTTTGGTGGCCTGCCTTATCTCTTGATATCAGGAATTTTGTGCAGTCCTGTGGGACTTGTTCTCGGTATAAACCCTGTTCTCGTTCTAGTGGGTTGCTGATGCCCTTGCCGGTGCCCAAGAGGTCATGGACCCATATGTCAATGGATTTTATTTCTGATCTTCCTGTCTCTCAGAGAATGACTGTTATCTGGGTGATTTGTGATAGATTTTCGAAGATGGTCCATCTTGTACCACTCCCAAAGTTGCCATCTTCTGCTGAGTTGGTGGCCTTGTTTTTACAACAGGTGGTTTGGTTACATGGGATTCCTGAGAAAATTGTGTCCTACAGAGGAGTCCAGTTTGTTTCCAGATTCTGGAAAGCCTTTTGTTCCAGTCTGGGAATTCAGTTATCTTTCTCCTCCGCGTTTCATCCCCAGACTAATGGACAGACTGAGAGAACAAACCAGACCTTGGAGTCTTATTTGAGATGTTTTATATCTGCTGATCAGGATGATTGGGTCTCATTTTTGCCCTTGGCCGAATTCGCACTGAACAATAGAGCTAGTTCTGCCACTTTGATGTCACCTTTTTTCTGTAATTTTGGGTTTCATCCTCGATTCTCTTCACGGCAAGTGGAATCTTCGTCCTGCCCAGGTGTGGACACTGTGGTTAAGAGAATGCAGCAGATATGGGACCAAGTGGTGGATAAGTTGTCACTCTCTCAGGAAAAGGCCCAGCGATTTTCCAGCCGGCATAGGACCATTGGTCCCCGGTTTAAAGTGGGTGATATGGTTTGGTTGTCGTCTAAGAATATTCCTATGAAGGTTGCATCTCCTAAATTTAAGCCAAGATTTATTGGTCCTTATAAGATTTTGGAGATTCTTAATCCTGTTTCGTTTCGATTGGCTCTTCCAGTTACGTTCAAGATCCATAACGTATTTCACAAATCTCTGTTGAAGAGGTTTGTTGAGCCAGTGGTTCCTATGGCAGCACCTCCTGACCCTGTGTTGCTCGAAGGCAATGTGGAATATGAGGTAGAGAAAATATTGGATTCTCGTTTGGTTAGACGGAGACTCCAGTATTTGGTCAAATGGAAGGGTTATGGTCAGGAGGATAATTCTTGGGTCTCTGCCTCCGATATTCATGCCAATAGATTGGTTCGTGCTTTTCACCGGGCCCATCCTGATCGGCTTGGTGGCGTGGATGAGGGTTCGGTGACCCCTCTTCAAAGGGAGGGGTACTGTTGTGAGTTCATTCTCTGGTTCACCAGTTGTGAGTTCCCCTTCTGGACTCCCTCTGGTGGTGACGGGAGGTGGTGCGGCTGGTTTGATCAGTGGAGATCTGCCACCTGAGAATGAGGATGATGATTGGATCTCAGGATTCTCAGATTGGATTTAGGACAGCCAACGCCCTATTCAGTTGCTGGTTTGTCCTTCTGGCTTGTCAGCTCTTGGTTTTCAGCTCTGTTCCAGTCATCTAAAGCTAAGTTTTTCTGCTAATGTTCACACTTGATTTTGTTGGTCTATTCAGTTTTTTGTGTGGTCTGCCAGCCCCGACTGGGGGCTGAGCTGAATTTCCACTCTTATTTATCAGTATTTTGCCAATTGGCTTTTTGTCCCTTACTAGTTCGGTCTCTTTTTGCTCTGTCTCAGAATATTTCAGAATGCTGATATAGTGGGAGAAGTCTAGTGACTTCAGGGTTAATTTTGGTATCAGAAGTGTTGGACATTATTTTTGTAGGGTTTTTTGCAGGTTGCAGATAGTGTCTTCCCTTTCCTTTCCTGTCTAGTTAGTTTGGGCCCCATCGTTTTCTCAGCCTATTTTCCTGCCTGTGTTTGTGCCTTCATCTTGTTTCACCGTCAATACATGTGTGGGGGCTATCTATTCCTTTGGGGTCTGCTCTGGGTTAGTTAGTTTTCCTTTTTCTTGCTTTAGGCTTATGTAGTCCTCCGGCCGTGATGAGGCGTCTAGGTTCATCGTAGGCACGCTCCACGGCTACTGCTAGTTGTGTGGTAAGATCAGGGATCTGCAATCTGCATAGTTACCAACCACTCTGGTTTTCTGTGGCTTAGTGTGTTTTGCTTTTTTCTCCTTGGTGACCCATTCTTAACAGTTTGCTCCTTTAATCCTCTCCTTCGCTATCCCCAAACCCCAGCACCCTCTAACCAAATAATCATCTCCCCTTCCCTCTTTCCTCCCCACCTGACCTCCTCTGCTGAACTGCTTCTCAACCTCAAACATGTCCCAATGAAACGTAAAACAAGCTGCCCACGCTCCTTCTCCCATCTGCTCTCCCTTTCTCTGCTTCTCCTCACTGCTGGTGACATATCTCCCAATCCTGGACCCCCACAGCTCATACCCTCCATTACTACCCCTTCCTACCACTCCCTATCTAATAAGAACTACCGCAATCTTTCCAACTTAAAACCCGTGCCATTGACACCCAACCCCCTGCTCCCTCTCTCGGGAGCACTTTGGAATGCCCGCAACATCTGCAATAAGCTCCATGTGATTCATGACCTCTTTCTCTCTTGCAATCTTGCCTTCCTCGGCCTCACAGAAGCATGGCTGACACCCTCTGACAACGCCTCCCCTGCTGAGTTACGGCGGCCTCCACTTCAACTACACTCCACGCTCTGGCAATAGACATGGTGGAGGAGTGGGTCTTCTCCTTTTTTCCAACTGCACCTTTAAACCAATCCCACCTCTTCCCTCCCTTATCCTCCCCTCTTTTGAAGTCCACTCTGTCCGCATCTACTCTCCCTCCAACCTCCAAGTGGCCGTCACATACCGACCTCCAGGCCCGATCACTGCCTTCATTGACCAATTCTCTACCTGGCTTCTTCATTTTCTTTCAACTGACATCCCCACTGTCATCATGGGTGACTTCAACATCCCCACTGATACCCTTCAGTCAGCAGCCTCCAAACTCCTGTCCCTTACTTCATCCTTTGGACTTACTCAGTGGTCCTCCTCAGTCACCCACACAGACGGACACACATTAGACCTGGTCTTCACCCGCCTCTGCTCTCTTTCTAACTTCACCACCTCCCCTCTCCCTCTATCTGACCACCATCTACTCACTTTCTCATCCATGTCCTCCTCACCTTTCACCCATGTCCAGCAACACGTGCACCCCCGCAGAAACCTTGCACATCTAGACACCCACACGCTCTCTGACTCTATTATACCACTGGCATCCATATCCTCACTCCACAACACAGACACTGCCACTGCTTTCTACAGTGCAACTCTCGCATCAGCTCTTGACGCGGTTGCCCCTCTCGTTCATGGCAGAATGCGACGTATCAACAGACAACCCTGGCACAATAACACCACTAAAAAGCTCCGGCAAGTTTCCAGGATTGCAGAGCGGCACTGGAAGAAAACAAATTCGCAAGACGACTTCACCGCATTCAAACAGGCAACACTCGCTTTCAAATCTGCCCTCACCTCTGCTAAACAGGCCTACTTCACAACCCTCATATCTTCCCTATCTTACAACCCCAAACAGTTATTCAAAACTTTTAACTCCCTCCTCCGCCCACCATTGCCCCTCCAACCTCCCTCATCTCTGCCGAGGACTTTGCCACACACTTCAAAAATAAGATTGACCAAACAAGGCAAGTCTTCATCGTTCAACCACCACAACCCCTTTGTATACCAGACCAATGCCCAAACCCCATAACCTCACTCTCCAACATCACTGAAAGGGAGCTTAATTGTCTCTTCTCCAAATCACACCTCACAACCTGTGCACTTGACCCCATTCCATCCCACCTCCTCCCCAACCTCACCATCACACTTATCCCATCCCTAACCCACCTCTTCAACCTATCATTAACTTCCGGTACCTTCCCTTCTGCTTTCAAACATGCCACAATCACGCCTATCCTTAAAAAGCCAACCCACGACCCAACCGCAATGTCCAGCTATCGCCCAATATCGTTGCTCCTATTCGCTTCCAAACTCCTGGAGCAGCACGTCCACGCCGAACTTTCCTCCCACCTATCATCTAATTTGCTCTTTGACAATCTACAATCTGGTTTCAGCCCCATCACTCCACTGAGACAGCCCTGACCAAAATTACTAATGACCTACTTACAGCCAAATCAAATGGACAATACTCTATACTCCTGCTTCTAGACCTCTCCTCTGCATTCGACACAGTTGACCACTGCCTCCTACTACAGATCCTCTCCTCCTTTAGCATCAAAGACCTCGCCCTATCCTGGATCTCCTCATACCTTTCCAACCGCACATTCAGCGTCTCCCACTCCCACACCACCTCCTCATCCCACCCTCTCTCTGTTGGAGTCCCCCAAGGCTCTGTTTTAGGACCCCTACTCTTCTCAATCTATACACCTGGTCTGGGGCAGCTCATAAAGTCCCACGGATTCCAGTACCACCTTTATGCTGATGATACTCAGATCTACCTCTCTGGCCCAGATGTCACCTCTCTGCTGTCTAGAATCCCAGAGTGTCTATCAGCCATATCCTCTTTCTTCTCTTCTCACTTCCTCAAGCTCAATGTGGACAAATCTGAACTCATCCTCTATCCTCCATCTCACAGATCTTTCTTACCCGACCTAGCTATAACAATTAATGACATCACGCTTTCCCCAGTACCGGAAGTCCGCTGCCTCAGAGTAACCTTTGAATCTGCCCTGTCCTTCAAACCGCACATCCAAGCTCTTTTTACCTCCTGTCGCCTCCAGCTCAAAAATATTTCCAGAATCCATCCTTTCCTCACCCCTCAATCTACTAAAATGCTTGTGCATGCCCTCATCATCTCCCGCCTCGACTACTGCAACATCCTTTTCTGTGGTCTCCCTGCTAGCACCCTCGCACCTCTCCAGTCCATCCTTAACTGTGCTGCCCGACTAATTCATCTCTCTCCTCGCTACTCCTCCGCTTCTCCCCTCTGCAAATCTCTTCACTGGCTCCCATTCCCTCAGCGTATCCAGTTCAAATTACTAATACTGACCTACAAGGCCATCTATAACCTGTCTCACCCATATGTCTCTGAACTAATCTCCCGATACCTTCCCTCACGTAATCTCCAATCCTCCCTAGACCTCCTTCTCTCCTCCACACTTATTCGCTCCTCATCCAACCACATCCAAGACTTCTCCCGAATTGTCCCAGTCCTCTGGAATTCTTTGCCCCAACAAGTCTGACTATCAACCACATTTGGATCCTTCAGACGGAATCTGAAAACCCACCTCTTCAAGAAAGCCTACAGCCTGCAATGACCCCGCTACCTCCTTCTCTCTCACTACCGGAGATATCACCTCAACCAACACCACAACTGCTCCTTCCCCACCATCCTGTAGCATGTAAGCCCGAAAGGGCAGGGTCCTCTCCCCTCTATATCAGTCTGTCATTGTTAGTTTGTTTACTGTAAGTGATATCTGTAATTTGTATGTAACCCCTTCTCATGTACAGCACCATGGAATAAATGGTACTATATAAATAAATAATAATAATAATAGTAATAATATATAAATGTTTTGAAGAATATTTCATTTTAAAACGATGTGTAAGTGACAGAGAAGTGCTCTATGTAAAAGCTTATGTTAAAATCGTATTGCATTCTGATAGCAATTGCACTGCATTCGGATGTAAATCAGATGCAAGGTGTGAAAGATCAGATTGTACTTGCATAAAAAAACGCATGACACTCACATGACAATTGCATTACAATCGTCTGACTCTCCTGCATCAAAATTGGACCGATTTTTAAATCACTAGTGTGTCTCCAGCCTAAAACAAAATTTTGGTGGTAAAAATTTAATTATTTTTTCTTCACTGTCCAATGGTATAAAATTATATGGTGTCAATATAATCACCTCACCTCTAGATGAATTTGATGAGAGGTGTAGTTTACTTATGGGGTTACTTATGGGGTTTTTTTTTGCTGTTCTGGCAGCTCAGGGGCTCTCACAGTGGGTAATGGCACTCTCAAACCATAACAGTAAAATCTGCACTATATTATGGCGCTCCTTCCCTTCTGAGCTTTGCCTATTGCAAAATTTGAGGCTAAAAAACATTTTGTGGGGAAAATATGATTTTTTATTTTTTATTTTCGTGGCTCACCATTATAAACTTCTGTGAAGCACTTGGGGGTTCAGTGTGCTCACCATACATCTAGATAAGTTCCCTGAGGGGTTTAATTTCTAAAAGGGTGTCAATTGTGGGGGATTTTCACTTTTTTGCCACATCAGGGGATCTCCAAACGTGACATGGCATCCTCTAATTGTTCCAGCAAATTTTGCATTCAAAATGTCAAATGGTGCTTCTTTCCTTCTGAGCTTTGCAGTGCACCCAAACCGTGGCTTTCCCCCACATATGGGGTGTCAGCATGCTCAGGATAAATTGCACAACACATTTTATGATCCATTTTTTCCTGTTACCCTTGTGAAAATGAAAAAAATTAGGGTGTCAAGTAAAATATTTGTGAAAAAAAGTTAAATGTTCTTTTTTTTCCACATTCCAAAATTTCTTGTGAAGCACCTGAAGGGTTAATAACCTTCTTACGGCTATGCGCACACGTCCGGCATTCCCGCGGATTTTATGCCTTCTTGTTGCGCTTTTTCGCTGCGAAATCGTGGCAAAAATGCATAAAATAAGCAACCCATTGAATTCAATGGCATTCCACACATGCTGTGCTAATGCTGCGTATTTTTCCGCAGCAGAATCGCATCTTTGAAAAATACACAGCAGGCTCATTCATTTTGGGGAATCGCAGGAATTCTGCACACATAGGAATGCATTGTTCCGCTTACTTTCCACATGTGACTGTGCCTACCATGCGCAAAGTAAGCGGAAAATGTGCAGATGGTACCCACGGTCTGGAGGAGAGGAGATTCTCCTCCAGGCTCTGGGTACCATATCCAGGTAAAAAAGAATTAAAATAAAAAATCGTGATATTCTCTTGCTAGACCGCTACGTCATCAAAGGTCATTTCGCAAGGCATCGCTGGGAACAGGACTTGCCGGGAGCATCGCTGAGGCCTGGGGACGCTGCGTGGGATGCCGGAAGGTGAGAATATCATGAATTTTTTTTTTTAATTATTTTTAACATTATATCTTTTTACTACTATAGTAAAAAGTTGGTCACACTTGTCAAACAACTATGTTTGACAAGTGTGACCAACCTGTCAATCACTTTTCCAAGCGATGCTACAGATCGCTCAGAAAACGCTAGTATTCTGCAAATTAATTACGCTTGCAAAACGCTAGTTTTTCGTGGGAAATACGTGGGAATTAAAAAAGCGGATTTCTTGCGTATATAACAAAAACCAAGAATTAAAATGCACCTGCGCTGGCTGACTATATCCTGCAATGATCACCAGAGTGGGTCATGAATGAATAATGTATAATGTACTTACTTCCCATGAACTGAGGGGCTGCAGATAAATCCAGCATATGCCATGTGAAAAAATGGCTGTGCCCCAATGGAGACCGGAGACGCAGCACCTAGGAGGCATCCCTCCTGTAAACGATGGTGCAGGAGCGTCCCTTCAGCTGACGGCCGCTGGACACGCTGAAAAGATGGCGGCGCACTCCGGCCGAGAGGCTCCGCCGGCGTGCAGCGGCAAGGGGGAAGAGATCAGGTGACGTCACCGGGGATAGAAGGACGGGGGCGCGTACAGGCCAAACTAGAAGCCAACGCGTTTCTAAGGTCTACGGACCTTCTTCATCAGAGCCCTGATGAAGAAGGTCCGTAGACCTTAGAAACGCGTTGGCTTCTAGTTTGGCCTGTACGCGCCCCCGTCCTTCTATCCCCGGTGACGTCACCTGATCTCTTCCCCCTTGCCGCTGCACGCCGGCGGCGCCTCTCGGCCGGAGTGCGCCGCCATCTTTTCAGCGTGTCCAGCGGCCGTCAGCTGAAGGGACGCTCCTGCACCATCGTTTACAGGAGGGACGCCTCCTAGGTGCTGCGTCTCCGGTCTCCATTGGGGCACAGCCATTTTTTCACATGGCATATGCTGGATTTATCTGCAGCCCCTCAGTTCATGGGAAGTAAGTACATTATACATTATTCATTCATGACCCACTCTGGTGATCATTGCAGGATATAGTCAGCCAGCGCAGGTGCATTTTAATTCTTGGTTTTTGTTATTCACTTTTTCTTGGGTGTGCACAGACCCGGGGTATTCACCAGCAGCGGCTGTTTTGCACATATCCATCATTACTTGGTAGCGCCGGTGTATATTTGTTATTTATTTCTTGCGTATATAGCCTGAGGGGTGCAGTTTTTATAATGTCACTTTTTGGTATTTTTTGTCATACAGACCCTCAAAGTCACTTAAAGAAATGGTTTTGTAAATTTTGTTGGAAAAATGAGAAATCGCTGGTCAACTTTTAACCCTTATAACTTCCTAACAAAAAAAAATTATGTTTCCAAAATTGTGCTGATGTGAAGTAGACATGTGGAAAATATTATTTCTTAACTGTGTGACATATCTCTCTGATTTAAGGGCATAAGAATTCAAAGTTTGAAAATTGCAACATTTTCAACATTTTCTACAAATTTCTGTTTTTCCTCACAAATAAGCACAAGTCATGTCAAATAATTTTACCAGTATCATGAAGTACAATATGTCATGAAAAAAAACAGTCTCAGAATCCATGGTATCCGTTTAAGCGTTCCTGAGTTATTACCGCATAGTGACAATGGTCAGAATTGTAAAATTTAGCCTGGCTGTGAAGGTGGAAACAGGCTTGGGGGCTGAAGGGGTTAAATAGCCAACCCACTGCTAAAGATAAAAATCAGGTGATGCATTCCTCCCAGTCATGTCCAGGAAGCCACCACCTGCTCACCTGAGCAGCAGGGTGCGCACATTCCCACCATTGGCTTACCTCAGACAAGGCACCATTATGCGTTGCCTGGCAACAAGGAGACACAGCATCCCCAAAACAAGTGATAAGTGCAGCATCCCTTAGTATCCACATCACTCACTATTTCCACACATGAGAAACCAACATGTGTAGTTGCACCTTCCAAGTGCGTGATAGATCCGGTCCCGGCACAGACAGACCAGCGGGGAAGTCTGGAAATCGGAGGAGGATGATTGTGTCCACGGCAGATTTTCCTAACAGTTGCGAATGCTTAGCCTAAGGGGTGGAGGAGGCTTTTTATTTTTCTCTTTTTTTTATTTTGCCTGACATACAAGTCATTATACAGGAAAAAATATTTCTTAATAGTTTTTCCTGTAAAATCCATTTTATCTTTGTTTTGTATGTTAATCCAAAAAAGTGGTGTAATACTCTGACAACATTGTTTCCAGCAGCGACCCATGATGCATCCAGGCATCTTTCCCATGCTGTTCCCATTCCATTTGAGCACTTTTTCCATCCATTTTAGCAGTTTTAATGCCCCGCCAGACCTCCTGGGAAGGTCCGCCCGAAAAATGCTCACGTTTCCCATTGACTTTCGTTATAGTTGTTCCTCGAGATGGTGTTCCTCGACCATTATGGAAAGCTCATTATGAGTAACAAGCATTTTAGTGTTCGCCCATCACTAGTTATTACTTAAATGGATATATTTTTGCCTAACAATCATTTTTGGAATTGTGTTTCGTTAAACAGTTTACACCTTTTGCCTTTTATAACCACTGAGTTGCACTGGCTATTGTTGGCTGCATATTGAGTTTAAGGGCTCATACTCACTTGCGAGAGACTCGCACGATACTCGTGTGAGTCTCTTGCATGAAAACCTGGTACTGCCGCCGGCACTGGGATGGCTGCATAGAAATGCATGTAGCCGCACGCTCCAGTCCGAGTGCCGGCGGCAGTGCCAGGTTTTCATGCAAGAGACTCGCACAAGAATTGTGCGAGTCTCTCGCAAGTGAGTATGAGCCCTAATGAGATTCCTTCAGTGAGCACGTTCTGATGTTCAGTGGGAGAGGTTCTTTTTTTAACTGTGTCTTTCGTGAGCTCTTATCAGCTGATATCTGACCACAGACCACATCAAGCTTGAATGAGCAGGGAACAAAGAACCTGTAAAGGCCGAGTGGTGCAAAATTTGTAATGGAATCAAATTGCAATCCATATGATAAAAAAAACAAATTGCCCAGTGAGTTGGATAACACCTACACTGGAATTCATTTCCTAACTTCACATGGTCACAAAAGTCACTAACTCCTTTTTGATATTTTATATAGTGGAGGATGGGGCACATGGAAACCTCTCTGGATGTGCGGGAGTGGTCTCTCTGATAGAACTGTTGGAATCCTAGGCTTGGGACGAATTGGTAAGTAATATGGTAACAGAAACAAAATGGTGTATTAACATGGCAACAAAGTATGTTATTATAGTGTGATGGAAATATATATATATATATATATATATATTTCATATAGATCTCACTTGCCTGCACATTGCTATATACTGATGTATATATATATATATATATATATATATATATATATGAACAACGACAAAGCAAAGTCCAGCAATAACGTGAGCAATCCAGGATGCTGTTAAAAAATTTTTTCTTTTTATTCATAAATCCATTAAAATGCAATGGTCCAAGCAGTTCAAAACAGCAATAACGCAGGAAAGTCGTGCAGATAGGACTACGCGTTTCAGCGGTAGAACCCACCTTCTTCACGGTCCAATCAATTGCTCAGAATGGCCCAGTGATCTCGTGAGCCGTCTAGCTCAAACCAGCATTGTCTTGTGACATACCCCTGTTTCCCCGAAAATAGGGCGCCCCCCGAAAGTAAGGCATGCTAGGGGGAGCACTGTGCCTGCTAATATAAGGCACTTCAAACTGCCCTGGATGAATTTGCACCCCCTATAAATAGAACACCACAACGCAGACGGCGACAACCCTGGCACATGGTGCAAACACGTTTCCTGCAGCGGTGCTCCAGGTGCGCCGAACGTCTGTGGAGAAAATCCAATCTACACGAAGATTTCATCCATTTTAAGTTTATGCTTAGAACATACAACACTGCCCTTCACCTCTCCAAACAAACCTATTTCAACACCCTCATCATCTCACTGTCCAATAACCCGAAACGTCTCTTTGACACTTTTCATTCTCTACTCAATCCAAGAGTACAGGCCCCAACCACGGAGCTCCGAGCTGACGATCTGGCCAATTACTTCAAAGAAAAAATTGACCAGATCCGACAGGAAATTATCTCCAAATCCCCTCATACCATGCACTGTCCTCCCTCCCCCACTGCATCTAACTCACTCTCTGATTTTGAACCAGTCACAGAAGAAGAAGTAAGCAGGCTCCTTGCATCTTCTCGCCCAACTACTTGCACCAGTGACCCATTTCCGTCACATCTCCTCCAGTCCCTTTCCCCTGCTGTCACCCCTCACCTAACTAAAATATTTAACCTCTCTCTCTCTTCTGGTATTTTTCCCTCCTCATTTAAGCATGCCATCATACATCCACTACTTAAAAAACCATCCCTCGACCAAAATTGTGCCGCTAACTATAGACCTGTCTCTAATCTTCCCTTCATCTCTAAACTCCTGGAACGCCTGGTCCACTCCCGTCTTATCCGCTATCTCTCAGAAAACTCTGTTCTCGACCCTCTCCAATCCGGTTTCCGCTCTTTACACTCCACTGAAACTGCCCTCACTAAAGTCTCTAATGATCTGCTAACAGCTAAATCAAATGGTCATTACTCCATGCTAATTCTCTTGGATCTCTCTCTGCAGCATTCGACACTGTGGATCATCAGCTCCTCCTCACTATGCTCCGTGCCATTGGCCTCAAGGACACCGTTCTCTCCTGGTTCTCCTCCTATCTCTCCGACCGCTCCTTTACTGTTTCTTTTGCCGGTTCCTCCTCCTCTCACCTTCCTCTTACTGTTGGGGTTCCTCAAGGATCGGTTCTAGGCCCCCTCCTCTTCTCCTTGTACACTGCCCCTATTGGTCAAACAATCAGTAGATTTGGTTTCCAGTACCATCTCTATGCTGATGACACCCAATTATACGCTTCTTCTCCTGACATCACGCCAGCCTTTCTAGAAAACACTGGCGATTGTCTAAACGCTGTGTCTAATATCACGTCCTCACTATATCTGAAACTGAACCTATCAAAGACTGAACTCCTTGTGTTTCCTCCCGCTACTAATGTACCTACACCCGACATTGCCATTTCCGTCTGTGGTTCCACTATTACTCCCCAGCAACATGCCCGCTGTCTTGGGGTCATACTTGATTCCGAGCTTTCCTTTGCCCCCCACATTCGATCACTGGCTCGCTCTTGTCATCTGCACCTCAAAAACATTTCTAGAATTCGACCTTTTCTTACTTTTGACTCTGCAAAAACTCTTACTGTTTCTCTTATTCATTCTCGTCTCGACTATTGTAACTCTCTTCTAATCGGTCTCCCTCTTACAAAACTCTCCCCTCTCCAATCTGTCTTGAATGCTGCAGCCAGGATCATATTCCTCACCAATCGTTACACCGATGCCTCTACCTTGTGCCAGTCATTACACTGGCTACCCATCCACTCCAGAATTCAGTATAAACTTATTACCCTCACCCACAAAGCCCTCCATGGCTCAGCACCACCCTACATCTCCTCCCTTGTTTCAGTATACCACCCTACCCGCGCCCTCCGTTCTGCTGATGACCTGAGGTTAGTATCCTCAATAGTCAGAACCTCCCACTCCCGTCTCCAAGACTTTACACGTGCCGCGCCAATTCTTTGGAATGCACTTCCCAGGTCAATACGATTAGTCCCCAGTCCCCACAATTTTAAGCGTGTCCTGAAAACGCATTTATTCAGACTGGCCTATCGCCTCAACACATTAACCTAACCTATCCCTGTGTGGCAGAGCCAAAAATTTTACCATAACCAGGTTCCCAGCATCATGTTCCCACATGCTTTATGCATCCATTAGCCCTCTGTGTCTGTACTGTTACACACTTAACATTATGGCTGGTCCGTACAATCAGGGCAACTGTTACCACCCACCTTTCGTGTCTACCTCTTTCCTCATAGACTGTAAGCTTGCGAGCAGGGCCCTCACTCCTCTTGGTATTTGTTATAATCTACTGTATGTGATTATTGTTATGCTGTAATGTCTATTGTCTGTACAAATCCCCTCTGAAATGTAAAGTGCTGTGGAATATGTCGGCGCTATAAAAATAAAATTTATTATTATTATTATTATTAAGGCACCCCCACCCGAAAATAAGGCATACCTTGTTCTGTGCATGGGGCATGCAGTTGTGTCTCGCTCCCGCTGTCCGGTGCCCTCCGGTGCCCGCCACTGCAGCCGCGCTGTTCGCAAGAGTTAATCACAGCCTCGAAGCTGTGTGCCGATCTCCACCCATGAGCCCTGCGCCAATCACAGCGCAGGAACCATGGACCAGCTGACGTCATCCATAGCCTCTGATTGTTCCTGGGCTGTGATTGGCCTAGGGCTCCTGCTCTCTGACTGGCCCAGGGCTCCTGCGCTCTGATTGGCCCAGGGCTCCTGCACGCTGATTGGCCCAGGGCTCCTGCACCACCAAAGCACTGAAAGCAGCACCGTGGAGGAAACCAGTAAGAAAGTGAAAGTGTGTGTGTGTCTGTGTAAGTGTGTGTGTGTGTGTGTATGTGTGTGTGTGTACCGTACACACATGGGAGGCTGCAGTGGGATACCGGGATGATGGGAGGCTGCAGTGGGATGATGTGGGATGATGGGAGGCTGCAATACTGTACTGTAGAATGATGGGGGCTGTAATGGAATGATGGGGGTGCTGTATTGGGGACTGTAAAGGGATGATGAGGGCTGCAATGGGATGATGGGAATATTTGGGGCTGCAAAAAGATGATGGGGCTGCTACGGTAAAGGAACTGCTGTGGGTGATTGTTACAGTAGCGGTACAGTGTCCAGAAAGTGTATGGGAGCCATTTTAGAGCCCTTATGTTTTGTGGCCCTGTGTGGGAGTCAGGCAATTACAGTACCGTACCATAGTGTGTTACTTTGATTTGTTGTCTGCTTTTCTGCTGAACGGTCTATATGTCTGACTACTGGTTTTACGCTACAGAACGTTCCTTATGTAAGGGTAGAGCGTGCTGGAATGTTTCTCATGAAAATAAGACACCCCCCCCAAAATAAGACATGATGCAACTTTCGGAGCAAAAATTAATATAAGGCGGTGTCTTATTTTCGGGGAAACAGGGTATGTGCTAGACATCGAAAAGAGGAAGTTGGAACAGATGTACCAAACTGATGTCTGGTTTTTGCTGAGTTGCAGGTCAATGGATACAGTAAATCATATATTGCGAAATCAGCCTCTTGTCGGACACTGCCATATATGTTCATGTACTCTAATAGCCAATAGCATTGAAATACAAGCCTTATGTTAATTAACTAACCACTCCTTTCTGTACGTAATTATAAAACTATGTATGTGCTATAAACCTCCAGAGTTCTGGTGGAATGTTATGCTGCTAACAGGTGTACTGTTCCTACTTTGAGCGCTCAATGAAACTCTGTTTAATTGGGAGCAGCCGCAGCACACACAGGGATATATCTATCCATTCAAATTTCCATAACAATAGTAAAGACGTATGTGGTTTTTGACCAGTCCACATTTCTGGAGAAAGATGCGTATTATTGGTAATTCTGCTTCTGATGTGTTGAAAGCTTAGTGCTGGGGATTAAAATGGAGCATCATGGGTGAATACAAATATTCAATTTTTCTCGGAACAGATTTGACTTACTATATCAGCAATTTCCAACATTATTAGGCCAAATTCACATGTAGTGTACATGCTGCATTTTTTTTCTTTTTTTGCTTTTTATCCACATATATTCTACAGGTGTCCATACCATAATGCGCCATAACAATCTTCTCTGAATATTGAGTTTTCCTATTTTTATTGTAATGAGTTTCACCTTTATATGCTGCGTTGTTGGTGCAGATTTTAAGCAACATTTTAATGAGTTTTTAGTAGCAGAGAAAATCTTTGATTCTGCACGTAAAGACGCAAGTGTGTTTTTTTTTAGGATCCCCATAGAAGCCAATAGAGATAAAATGCACCAAAAACCTCATTGTTTCACTGTGTGCATGCATTTTCCTGAAATTGCATCCATGTTGCCTAGACCATTAGATGGAGCAGATTTTCTGCACAAAAAACACAGCAAAAAAAACCGCCGTATTTTTGTTACGTGACCTTGTTATGAGAAATCCCTTTCCATTCCTGGGAAAACACTACACACATTCCCACAAGTAAGAGATAATTCAATGGGTCTGATTTATCAAAGCTTTTACGCCAGAATTCTGGCATAAAAATCTTTGAAAAATTGAATAATTATGCGACTTTTGGTGTTCTCATGTCATTTTTGCCAAGCTCCAGAAAAGTGGGAGGAGTTCAGGTGGGACAAAGGCGTGACGCCACAGCTCGTCTAATTCATGAGGAGCTGAGGCGTTCCCTACTCCAGAAATCTCACTCCAGTGCCTGACTGGAGTAAGATTCCTGGTGTGGCGCAAGGAAGCATACGCCACTTGTTGGACACTCCATATTCATGAATGGTGTGCACTTTTTCATGAATCAGTAGCGTCTGACTCCAGCACACCCACTCATAAGACATTTTTAGACAGCCCCTTTTGAATCCCTAGTGTGCTAAATAAAATAAAAAAGCATACTTACTTTCTGGACCGGCGCCGCTTCTCTGCTCTGTGTTCCCTGGTGATCTCTTGGTTTGTTTTCACGTGAGCGCTGTAGCCCATCACCATCCCCTGATTGGCTGCAGCCTTCACAGTTCTGACAGAACTGAAGTCAATCCTGTAAAGTATGAAGAATGCAGCCAATTAGGGGCCGCTGATGGGCTGCGGGGCTAACATAACATAAACACAATGTCATGAGATCACCTAGGGACACAATGTTCAGAGCAGCGCCAGTCCCAGGGCCAACTCAGTTAACAAAGAAAACCACTAACATTGTTTTTCTTTACATTATATTCCTTGCAGGAGAAGCCATTGTGCATCGTTTGAAGCCTTTTGGGGTCAGTAAGTTCCTATACTATGACATCGCACCCAGACATGAATTGGCACAAAAGATCTCAGCTGAATATGGTGAGAATGGCTCCTAGAGGGCTAATGCTAGGATCGCCAATGTCTGGAGTATTTCTGAGAACAGTGTTTTTCGATTATTACTGCATTACTAATATTGCTTAATGCCCGATATACTATGCTAAGTTAACTACATGTATATACTGTGTTAATAAAATGTAGGAATAATCTCACTGACAGGTCGCTAAGGATGGTTGTCATGGTGTCTTCTGATTAAACAGATACTTGCCCTTGTAGCTCAAGAAAACTACTTAATATTTATATATCCTCCATCTCTTCTTTTATTAAAAAGTTAAGTTATTTTAAAAAAAAAATCTTTATTCAGTATGATTACAAATACGATTTCATGAAGAATATCAGATGCTACAGATATAAAGACTAACTTAAAAAAATAATATTAGTAATACATTTTTCATAACAAACATGAGTGTCTATTTTTAGCGTAGATATACAAAGATATATTACAAAAAAAAGGAGGAAAACAAATTATAAATAATAGTAAAGGAAATCCAATTTTAAAGGTGTGGTCAGGGACTTCTATATTCACAACTTAGGGCTTATGCTGACATCTGCGAAACCCCACGGACCCCAATGCACGGACTGTCTGAGGGTTTCCCACTTTAAAGCCTCATAGGCATGCATGAGGCCGCGGAGTTCAGTTTGGGAGAGCCGCGTGCAGTCCGTGTATTGTGGTCTGTGCTTGGATCAAGTTTCATGGATGTCTGCATCAGCCCTTATCCATAGGATAAGTCATCAATATGAGATTGGTGCATATCGGTAGATGGGAGGTAGTAAGCCTCAGTACATGGCAGTGGCCACTACGCAATGTATGGAGCTGCAGTGTTTCATTTTGTACATTGCTTACATACAGCCATTGCCAGAGCAGCTGATTGGTAGGGGTGCCAGGTGCTGGTGTAAGGAGATGGACATATTGCCCACTCTCCCCCTTGAAGAACAAGTATATTGTGATATTGTGTAATATGAATTGTGCGGTGCATATTCATGTGTGTAGTTTGACAATAGGGACAGTGAGCGTTAATATTTGGAAATAGCCCCAAATGGGAGGGACTAAGATGAAGGGAAAAACACAGTTTCCTGTTAGGACATTGGAAAAGGCCCAGCATGTATAGAATAAAGACCTAAGTCTTAAGGTAAGCAGTGCCATGTGATGTGGGGTCCCCTGAGGAGATAGGAGACAAAGACAGAGAATAGCGAGATCCTGAGCAGAAGAGAAGTGGCTGACAGAGCAGAGTAATCGGAGATGGGTCCTGGGTCAGGACGCCTAGCACTATGGCCTAGAGTTTTTAACTCCGAGAAGTAACAGGCCTAAGCGGGTCAGAGTATGTATGACAAAGAGAGTGCACCGGGCGGGCGTTCCGGAGTATCTGAGACAAAGAATATAAGTACCCGCCATACTGGCAAAGTAGTTCTCCTAAGAGGAAAAGAACGGTAGAGCATAATACTCTTACAAACTGAATAGTAGTACTGAGCTGGGTTGTGGTGAAGAAGAGAGGAAAGGTGCAGATAGAGGACAAAAGAGGAAAGAATCTGTGTGTAGAAAGTGCTCCGTATTGTAAAAGTAACATTCATAAAGATATATGCCCGTTATCTCTTGTATATAATCCCTACCAAGTTCCCTTTCGGTAAAAAGTTCATTTTTTAATGGTGGTCTCCTTCATCTAATTGTGAAACATCTAGTCCTGGCAAACCAACGTCATCGGATTCATATTGCCCGCACAGGCATAGCGCCCCCACAGAACAAGTCCACATACCCAGCCAAGACGCCCATCTTTATATAATGTGCCATGGCGCAAGAGACGAGTACCTCACCCACGGCTACCGCACCTGCCACATTACAATGAACCCCATCTATATAATATTGAAAGTCCTAAACAACCCTTTTAAATGCATTTTTGCCTACATCCGGTTACAATTCTAACAAGCAAAATGCAATATGTGATCATTTATTGAATACGAAGATCATATTTGTGCTTGGATTCGGCTCGGATTTGGCAAATGGACCGATGTTCGCCAAACAATTTGTCGAACGTATCCGAACCTCATTGCATTCAGTTGGAGGCAAAACCAAACACATAGACAAAACCTTCAAGGGGGACAAAAAGGTAAAATTAGGGAGACATCCGTAAAAGTGGCATAAATTGACACACAGTACAAATTTGATAATGGCATAGTAGCAGTCAGCCATGGGCCATGCATGTGGTATAAGGGTCTGTGCCAGCATTTACAGCTTTGAATTTGTTTAACCCCTTCACCCCCAAGGGTGGTTTGCACGTTCATGACCGGGCCAATTTTTACAATTCTGACCACTGTCCCTTTATGAGGTAATAACTCTGAAACGCTTCCATTGATCCCGGTGATTCTGACATTGTTTTCTCGTGACATATTGTACTTCATGTTAGTGGTAAAATTTCTTTCATATAACTTACGTTTATTTGTGAAAAAAATGGAAATTTGGCGAAAATTTTGAAAATTTCGCAATTTTCCAACTTTGAATTTTTATGCCCTTAAATCACAGAGATACGGCACACAAAAACTTAATAAGTAACATTTCCCACATGTTTACTTTACATCAGCACAATTTTGGAACCAAAATTTTTTTTTGTTAGGAAGTTATAAGGGTTAAAAGTTGACCAGCGATTTCTCATTTTTACAACACCATTTTATTTTTACGGACCACATCACATTTGAAGACACTTTGAGGGGTCTATATGATAGAAAATACCCAAAAGTGGCACCATTCTAAAAACTGCACCCCTTAAAGTGCTCAAAACCACATTCAAGAAGTTTATTAACCCTTTAGGTGCGTCACAGGAATTTTTTGAATATTTAAAAAAATGAACATTTAACTTTTTTTCACAAAAAAAATAATTCAGGTTCAATTTTTTTTTATTTTGCCAAGGGTAAAAGGAGAAATTGGACTGGAAAAGTTATTGTGCAATTTGTCCTGAGTACGCTGATACCTGATATGTGGGGGGAACCACTGTTTCGGCGCATGGCAGAGCTCAGAAGGGAAGGAGCGCCGTTTGACTTTTTCAATGCAAAATTGGCTGGAATTCTGATCGTACGCCATGTCACGTTTGGAGAGCCCCTGATGTACCTAAACAGTGGAAACCCCCCCCACAAGTGACCCCATTTTGGAAACTAGACCCCCCCAAGGAACTTATCTAGATATGTGGTGAGAACTTTGAACCCACAAGGGCTTCACAGAAGTTTATAACGTACAGCGGTACAATTCAAAAATCATATTTTTTCCACAAAAATGATCTTTTCACACCCAATTTTTATTTTCCCAAGGGTAGCAGGACCCTAAAAGTTATTGTGCAATTTGTCCTGAGTATGCTGATACCCCACATGTGGGTGTAAAAGACTATTTGGGCGCATGGCAGAGCTCGGAAGGGAAGCAGCGCCATTTGACTTTTTTGGCTGGAATTGAGATCGGACACCATGTCGTGTTTGGGAAGTCCCTGATGTACCAAAACAGTGGAAACTCCCCACAAATGACACCATTTTGGAAACTAGACCCCCAAAGGAACTTATCTAGATGTTTGGTGAGAACTTTGAACTCCCAAGGGCTTCACAGAAGTTTATAACGTACAGCCGTACAATTATAAAATCATATTTTTTCCACAAAAATGATCTTTTCACCCTCAATTCTTACTTTCCCAAGGGTAACAGGACCCTAAAAGTTATTGTGCAAATTGTCCTGAGTACGCTGATACCCCACATGTGGGGGTAAACCACTATTTGGGCGCATGGCAGAGCTCGGAAGGGAAACAGCGCCATTTGACTTTTTTGTCTGGAATTGAGATCGGACACCATGTCGCGTTTGGAAAGCCCCTGATGTACCTAAACAGTGGAATCCCCCCACAAGTGACCACATTTTGGAAACTAGACCCCCCAAGGAACTTATCTAGATATGTGGTGAGAACTTTGAACCCACAAGGGCTTCACAGAAGTTTATAACGTACAGCGATACAATTAAAAAATCAAATTTTTTCCACAAAAATGATCTTTTCACCCCCAATTTTTATTTTCCCAAGGGTAACAGGACCCTAAGAGTTATTTTTCAATTTGTCCTGAGTACGCTGATACCCCACATGTGGGGGTAAACCACTATTTGGGCGCATGGCAGAGCTCGAAAGGGAAACAGCGCTATTTGACTTTTTTGGCTGGAATTGAGATCGGACACCATGTCGCGTTTGGAAAGCCCCTGATGTACCTAAACAGTGGAATCCCCCCACAAGTGACCCCATTTTGGAAACTAGACCCCCTAAGGAACTTATCTAGATGTGTGGTGAGCACTTTGAACTCCCCCAGTGCTTCACAGAAGTTTATAACGCCCGGGCGTGAAAATAAAAAAATCGTATTTTTTCCACAAACATGATCATTTAGTCCCCATTTTTTTATTTTCCCAAGGGTACCAGGAGAAAATGGACCCCAAAAGTTGTTGTCCAATTTATCCTGAGTACCCTGATACCACATTTGTTGGAGAAAACTACTGTATGGGCCCACGTCGGGGCTCGGAAGGGAAGTAGTGACGTTTTGGAATGCAGACTTTGATAGAATGGTCTGCTGGTGTCATGTTGCCTTTTGAGAGCCCCTAATGTACCTAAACAATGGAAACCCCCCACAAATGACACCATTTTGGAAACTAGACCCCTAAGGAACTTATCTAGATGTGTGGTGAGCACTTTGAACCCCCAAGAAGTTTATAACGCCCAGGCGTGAAAATAAAAAAATCATTTTTTTCCCACAAAAATGATATTTGTGCCCCCAATTTTTTATTTTCCTAAGGGCAACAGGAGAAATAGGATGCCAAAAGTTGTTTTGCAATTTGTCCTGAGTAGGCTGATACCCCATATGTGGGGGTAAAACACTGTTTGGGCGCATGGCAGAGCTTGGAAGGGAAGGAGCACCATTTGACTTTTTCAACACAGAATTGGCTGGAATTGAGATCAGACGCCATGTTGCGTTTGGAGAGCACCTGATGTGCCCAAACAGTGGAAACCCCCCAATTCTATCTCCAACCCTAACCCCAACACACCCCTAACCCTAATGTCAGCCCTAACCCTAGCCCTAGCCCCAACCCTAACCCTAGCCCTAACCCTAGCCCTAACCCTAGCCCTAGCCCTAACCATAGCCCTAGCCCTAGCCCTAACCCTAATGGGAAAATGGAAATAAATACATTTTTTTAATTTTATTATTTTTCCCTAACTAAGGGGGTGATAACGGGGGGGTTTGATTTACTATTTATGGCGGTTTTTATTTTTGGCAGCTGTCACACGCTAAAAGACGCTTTTTATTGTAAAAATAGTGTTTGCATCACCACATATTGAGAGCTATAATTTTTCCGTATTTTGACCCACTGAGTCACGTGAGGTCTTATTTTTTGCGGGACGAGTTGACGTTTTTATTGGTATCATGTTCGGGCATGTGACATTTTTTGATCGCTTTTTATTCCGATTTTTGGGACGCAGAATGAACAAAAATCAGCGTTTCATGAATTTCTTTTGGGGGGGTTCGTTTACACCGTTCCGCGTGCGGTAAAATTGATAAAGCAGTTTTATTCTTCGGGTCAGTATGGTTACAGCGATACCTCATTTATGTCATTTTTTTATGTTTTGGCGCTTTTATGCAATAAAAACAATTTTATATAAAAAATAATCATTTTGTAGGGCAGGTCGTTACGGACATGGTGATACCAAATATGTGTACTTTTACTGTTTTTTTTCTTTTTTCTTTCCAAAAAATTAATTTTTTTTTTTTTTTTTTAATTTATTTAGCAATTTTGTAAAAAATTATTTTTACACCTTTTTTTTTTAACTTTATTAGGTTGTCCCAGGGGGGACATCACTGTCCTGTGACAGATCGCTGATCTGTCACATCACAGATCACTGACAGATCAGCAATCTGTCACAGGCAGTGCAGAAGGCTTCTTCATGCCTGCGCTTTGCAGGCACTGAGGAAGCCAGCTCCCTGCAGGCCCCCGAAGGTCCCCGTCGCCATCTTGGATCCGGGGACCTGCAGGGAAAGAGCCCCCCACAGCAGCGCTGCACATTGCGCTGCTGTGGGGGGCTCAGGGAAGCATGGAGGGAGCCCACTCCCTGCCGATGCTTCCCTTTAACCCCCGGTACACCGCGATCGTGTTTTATCACAGTGTGCAAGGGGTTAACGTGTCAGGGGCGGTCCGTGACCGCCCCTGACACATAGTGCCGGGTGTCAGCTGTGATAATCAGCTGACACCCGGCCACGATCAGCAGTGCTCACCAAGTGGGCGCCGCTGATCGCGCTAGACGTACTATCCCATCCATGGGCATAGGGGCCCGGGTCCCATGGACGGGATAGTACGTCTGATGTCAGAAAGGGGTTAAATTAAGACGAGGTGGACCAGTGTAAGCCTGCTGTGCTGAGAGCCCTTATACCTCATACAACAGCTTAAACGTGATGTTTGATCAGCCACACACAGGTAGCACAAATATCAGCTTGATATACCACAAATGTTATAAAAATATAAGGATAGTAACACAGGTTGATGACTTAAATAAATTGCAGGCCTGCCGGTCTGGGAATCCTGCTGCTACAACCAATACACATGAAGGAATAATAATATTTATTTATATAGCGCCAACATATTCTGCAGCGCTTTACAGTTTAACAGTTTCACACACAACAGTCATAAGTAACAACGTTAACAATACAGTAATTAAAGCAAAATAAGACTACCCTGCTCGTGAGAGCTTACAATCTACAAGTAGGTGGGGGAGATACAAAGTACAGGTGTGTATTTACAATGATGGTCCAGCCATCTTGAGAGAGTAGGGGATAGACAGAGATAGTGAATAGGCTACACACACACTTACACATAAAATGACTTTGATTAGGGAACGTGATAGGCAGCTCTGAACAAATGTGTTTTGAGGGAGCGCCTAAAACTCTGCAAGTTGTGGATGGTCCTAATTTCTTGGGGTAGAGCATTCTAGAGGATTGGCGTAGTGCGGGAGAAGTATTGGAATCGGGAGTGGGAGGTACGGATTAGTGCAGAGGTTAGTCAAAAGTCATGTCAGGAACCCCGCACTGCACTTGCTCACTGAGCCAGTGTGTGAGTCCTGAGTACAAAAACAGTGCTCAAAGATACATGTGGAGGAGGGCAGCAGCAGTGACAATGCATGCTTCAGAGTATCAGGACCTGAAGCACGTGACTGCTGGGGCGTGGCCTAAGCTCCACAGAGCTAGGAGCTGCAGGGAACTCCTAGAAAGGTAACTACAGGACAATGTTACCAAGGGGCATAGACAGAAACAGAAACCAGATGAAGCCGGGGTCAATGCGCAAGATAGCAATACAGTACCAAAGGGTTAGACAGAATGGATAGTCAGGACGTAGCAATAGATCAGAAAACCAGAACGGGCAATAGACGGTACAATAGGGACAATCTGTAACGGAGTAACGATAGCCAAGCCAGGAGGTCAGAACCAGAAAAGACAATAGTACCAAAACGAGAGACGGAGTACAGAGTGTGGGAACAGACCAGGTCATACACAGGAAGCAAACAAGCAACGCAGAATACACACACCAGGGGTCAGACACACCAGAACAACAGTATAGTTGACAGAGAACCCTGGTAAAGAGTGAGTATAAATACCCCTCCCAGATCCAGAAAGAGGCCACGAACACTTAACCCTGTGAGTGCAGGGCAAGAACCCTGTTCAAACCATGACAAGTCGTTTGCAGAGTGCAGCGATCGGTTAGGCCGATTGACATAAATGAGGGAGATGTAAGGGGGTGCCGCACTGTGGAGGGCTTTGTGGGTGAGAGCAAGTACTTTGAATTGGATCCTGTGGAGAATGGGCAGCCAGTGTAATGACTGGCGAAGAGCAGACACGTCTGAGTACCGATTAGCCAGATGGATGACCCTGGCTGCTGTATTAAGGATAGACTGGAGAGGGGAAAGTAGAGTGAGGGGGAGGCCAATTAATAGAGCATTACAGTAGTCCAGGCGGGAGTGGATCAAGGTGACAGTGAGGGTTTTGTTGCTTCCATGGTGAGAAAAAGGCGGATTCAAGAGATGTTCTTTAGGTGTAAGCAGTAAGAGTGGGCAAGAGATTGTATATGGTTGGTGAAGGAGAGATTGGTATCAAACGTAACACCCTGACAGCGCGCCTGCTGCCGGGGTGTTATTATGCTGCCACAAACGGAGAGGGAAATGTCAGATTCGGGGAGGTTAGTAGATGGCGGGAGCAGAAGAAGTTCAGTTTTGGAGAGGTTGAGTTTCAGATAGAGAGCGGACATGATGTTGGAGACTGCAGACTGACAGTCACTGGCGTTCTGTAGTACAGCGGGGGTAATGTCAGGGCATGACGTGTATAATTGTGTGTCATCAGCATAAAGATGGTACTGAAAGCCAAATCTGCTGATGGTCTGTCCAACTGGGGCTGTGTAGAGAGAGCAGAGAAGGGGGCCAAGGATTGAGCCCTGAGGTACCCCAACAGTGAGAGGAAGAGGAGATGATGAAGTGGAGCCAGTGAACAAAACATTGAAGGACCGGTCAGAAAGATAGGAAGAGAACCAGGAGAGGGCAGTGTCCATAATACCTAGTGACTGGAGCCTAAAGAGTAGGAGATGGTGGTCAACAGTGATGAAAGCTGCAGAAAGGTCGAGAAGAATGAGCAGAGAGTAGTCACCGTTACATTTTGCTGTCAGAAGGTCATCGGTCACTTTGATGAATGTAGTTTCTGTCAAATATAGGGGGCGGAAGCCGGACTATGAAGGGTCTAGGAGGGAATGAGTGGAGAGGTAACGGGTATTGCAGGAGTTTCAAGGCATTCCAAGAGTTTAGAGATGAAGGGGAGATTGGAGACTGATCTGTAGTTGTTTGTGCAGGATGTGTCGAGGGCGGGTTTCTTTAATAATGGAGTAATGATAGAGTGTTTGAAGAAAGATAGGAAAATACCAGAGGAGAGGGAGAGATTAAAGATTGTAGTTAAGTGAGTTGTGACGACTGGAGAGGGAGACTGGAGGGGATGTGAGGGCATGGGGTCAGTAGTACATGTAGTCAGATGAGAAGAAGAGAGGAGCCTGGAGACTTCTTCTTCTGTGATGGCATCAAATGTGGAGAGTGAGCCAGGGGAAATGCAGGGAGGGATGGGAGTCACTGCACTTGGTAGCTGGAAGCGGATTTCCTGACGGAAATCCTGACGGAAGGAAATTCAACTTGGAGTACAAACATTTCCCAAAATTATTGACACATACCACTAAAGTGTCATCAGTTTCCCAGAGTAGAAATATTATAATTGCGCACTTTTTTGAGAACTTCACTTACTGTGCGATCTACTCGACTCCCTTTCTTTGGCAGCCACACAGTGGTATCAATATTATTATTTATTTTTATAGAGCCATTTATGTAAAAAGGGTATACATAATAAAAACAAGTACAATAATCTTAAACAATACAAGTCACTGACTGCTACTAGAGGAGAGAGCACCCTGCCCGTGAGGAATCACAGACTATTTGCTATGGTGGGAAGAGGAGATAAAAGGGGAATAGAGAAGGAGATCTTGTGATGATCAGAGGTTTTGAGTTGCTTTGTAGGCCTAACTTAGGGTTTTGGACAGGAGTCTCTAGGCAATGGAGAGCCAGTGCAGGGATTGACAGAGGAGAGAAGTTGAGGAATAGCTGGGTAACAGGTTGATTAGTCAGGCAGCAGAGTTTAGGATAGATTGGATCGGTGCGATAGTGTTAGAAGGGAGGCCACAGAGCAGTAGATTGCAGTAGACAAGGTGGGAGATGATGAGGGCATGTACTAGTGCTTTTGCAGATTCATTGTGGAAGAATCTGCTGATTCTGAGATATTATTGAGTTGGAGTTTGCAGATAGGGGAATGGGCTTGGATCTCAGATTTGAAAGAAAGATCAGAAGTCAAGCCATTGATTTTGATGGATAAGTCAGTTGGTGGGGGGTTGAATGACATAGTAACATAGTAACATAGTTATTAAGGTTGAAGGAAGACTTTAAGTCCATCTAGTTCAACCCATATCCTATCCTAACATGCCCTAACATGTTGATCCAGAGGAAGGCAAAAAAACCCATGTGGAAACCAGTAAGCTTCACATTGGGGAAAAAAATTCCTTCCCGACTCCACATACGGCAATCAGGCTAGCTCCCTGGATCAACGCAATATTAAGGAAACTAGTGTATATACCCTGTAATACCCTGTAATTATACTTTTCAAGAAAGTCATCCAGACCCTTCTTAAATTTTAGAAGTGAATCACTCATTACAACATCATATGGCAGAGAGTTCCATAGTCTCACTGCTCTTACAGTAAAGAATCCGCATCTGTGATTATGCTTAAACCTTCTTTCCTCCAGACGTAGAGGATGCCCCCTTGTCCCTGTCACAGGTCTAAGAGTAAAAAGATAATTATAAAGGTCTTTGTACTGTCCCCGCATATATTTATACATTGTAATAAGATCACCCCTAAGCCTTCGATTTTCCAAACTAAATAACCCCAAGTGTAATAACCTGTCTTGGTATTGCAGACACCCCAGTTCCCTAATAACCTTGGTCGCTCTTCTCTGCACCCACTCCAGTTCAGCTATGTCTTTCTTATACACCGGAGACCAGAACTGTACGCAGTATTCTAAGTGTGGTCGCACTAGTGACTTATATAGAGGTAAAATTATGTTCTCCTCATGAGCATCTATGCCTCTTTTAATGCATCCCATTATTTTATTTGCCTTTGCAGCCGCTGCCTGACACTGGCCACGAAATGTGAGTTTGTCGTCCACCGATACACCCAGGTCTTTTTCAGTGACAATTTTGCCCAGTGTTTTACAATTAAGCACATAATTATACATCTTGTTTGTTCTACCAAGTGCATGACCTTACATTTATCCCCATTAAAGCTGATTTGCCATTTATCAGCCCAAGCTTCTAGTTTACATAAATCATCCTGTAATATAAAATTGTCCTCCTCTGTATTGATTACCCTGCAGAGTTTAGTGTCATCTGCAAATATTGAAATTCTACTCTCTATGCCCCCTACAAGGTCATTAATAAATATGTTAAAAAGAAGCGGGCCCAATACTAACCCATGTGGTACCCCACTGTTAATTGTGACCCAGTCTGAGTGTGCTCCATTAATAACCACCCTTTGTTTACTATCCCTGAGCCAGCTCTTAACCCACTTACACATATTTTCCCCTATACCCATTGTTCTCATTTTATGTATCAACCTTTTGTGTGGCACCGTATCAAAAGCTTTTGAAAAGTCCATATACACCATGTCCACTGCATTCCCTTGGTCCAGTCTGCAATTTACCTCTTCATGAAAGCTTATCAGATTAGTCTGACAGGAACGGTCCCTTGTAAACCCATGTTGATATTGGGTCATGAGGTTATTTTTCTTCAGATACTCCAGTATAGTATCTCTTAGAAAACCCTCCAGGATTTTACCCACAGTTGAGGTTAAGCTCACTGGCGTATAATTTCCATGTTCAGCTTTTGTCCGCTTTTTGAATATTGGCACCACATTTGCTATACGCCAGTCCTGTGGTACAGACCCTATTATTATGGAATCTTTAAAGATTATAAATAATGGTCTATCTATGACTGTACATAATTCCTGCAGTACTCAGGGGTGCATCCCATCCGGGCCCAGGCATTTGTCAATTTTAGTGATTTTTAGACGCCGCTGTACTTCCTGCTGGGTTAATGAGAATGAGATGATAGAAAGATTATGAATTTGGTTTTATCCATGTTAAGTTTTAGAAATCTAGCAGACAAGAAAGATGAAATAGCAGATAGACATTGCGGGATTCTGCTTAGTAAGGAGGTGATATCAGGTCCAGAGAGGTAGATCTTTCTGTCATCAGCGTAGAGGTGATACTGAAAGCTATTAGACTCCATGGGCTGTCCCAGGCCAAAGGTGTAGATGGAGAGGAGCAGGGGTCCTAAAACTGAACCTTGGGGGACACTGACAGACAGGGGGTGAGATGAGGAGGTGGTGTGTGAGTGGGAGACAAAAAATATCATGTCTGTTAGGTATGAGAAGATATAAGATAGGGCCAAGAGATGAGAGAGTCTGTAGTAAGAGGGAATCTGTGTCAAATGCAGATGACAGGTCCAGGAGGAGAAGGAAAAAGTAGTGTCACTTGGATTTGGTGGTTAGTAGCGCATTGTTGACTTTAGTCAGGGCAGTTAAGTGGAATGGTGAGGTCAGAAGACAGTTTGTAAGCGGTCAAAGAGGGAGCAGGAGGAGAGGTTTGAAGACAGTTCAAAATGGATGTGTTGTTCCACTAGTTTTGAGACATAGGGGAGAAGTGATATGGGGTGATAGCTATACACAAAGGATGGGTCAAGGGTGGACCTTTTGAGGAATAGTGTGACCGAGGTATGTTTGAAGCATGAGGGGAAGGCAAGAGTTGTTAGTGACAGGTTGAGGTGGTAGGTTAGTTTCGGGATGACTATTGTAAGATTGGGAATGAGGTGATATGGGATTGGGTCAAGTTCCCAGGTGGTGAGATGTGATTTGGAGAGTAAAGAGGAAAGTTGATCTTCCGTGATGGTGGAGAAGTTGGTTTTGGAGGAGGAAAGTTGAGTAGTTATGAGGAGGGGCTGTGGGAACATTAGGCAAAAGCTTTGCCTTAAAGTACTGTCACACTTAGCGATGTACCAGCGATCCCGACCAGCGATATGACGCGGTCAGGATCGCTGGTACATTGCTAAGTGGTCGCTAGTGAGCTGCCACACAGGCAGATCTCACCAGCGACATCGCAGGGGTCGG
Source organism: Dendrobates tinctorius (assembly GCF_039654945.1). NCBI lineage: Eukaryota > Metazoa > Chordata > Amphibia > Anura > Dendrobatidae > Dendrobates > Dendrobates tinctorius. The sequence goes on from NW_027361827.1 coordinate 15,145,959, forward strand.
GGGTCGCTACTTACTTGTCAGACGAGGCGATGAAGACGTCCTCCCGCCCGCATCCACGCGTCGCTCGTCGTCACAGCAGGAAGCCCCAGCAGGAAGGTGACGACGAGAAACAGTCCAGGACATTCTCGCGCGATCAGCGATAACCAGCGGGGGAGTGGTCGGAGGTAAGTATCAGACATAGCGATATCGCTAGCAATAGCGCTATAACGTCACAAAAACCAGTGACGTTATAGCGATATTGCTAGCGATATCGCTTAATGTGACAGGCCCTTTATGTTGTCAATCTTCTGCTTAAAGAATGAGGCAAAGTCTTCAGCTGAGGTGAGTGAATAGGGAGGGTGAGCTAGGGGACGAGGAGAGAATAGAAAGTACTGAATAGCTGCTTAGCGTTGTGAGACAGGGATTCTATGAGAGATGAGAAGTAGATTTGTTTTGCTGTAGTGAGTAATTGCACAGCATTTTGACAACTTCTGTTACTGGATGGGCTACTCAACTCCCTTTCTTTGGCAGCAGTAAAGGGGTATGTTTTGTAGATGAGGGACAAAATGTGCTTCAGTGGATGGCAAGCTCTGCATCAAGTGACCTCTTCACCTCTTCTTTGACTCTAACGTCACACTCAGTAGAGTCTTTATAAGTGGCACCCCAATTTCTCTTGTTTACCCCCATGTCAAAACTCCAACCGCCCAACTGACTGTGAAGAACAACAAATGGGCGAGTCTTCAGAGTTATTTGCACATTCTATTCCATGGGCATCAGAGGTCTTTTCCAAAGATTCACAGACTCAAGAGGAGGAAAGCATCTGCACCGATGGGCAAAAGGCTTTGCAGTTGGATCTGGGGATGGATGAAGTTGGGTCAGAGCAGAATCCAGACCCTTGTCTCCAGACGTTAACCTCCAGGCGTGGAGGTGATCCTGATGAGATTCAGATACCTGAGGCGCACGTGGATTGTATTGTGCTGTCAGGGCAGGAAGTGGATGAGGGTGATTCTCAGGGCGAGGAATGGGAGGACAGAGCTTGCAGCTGAGTAGCTCATCAGAGGGGGTGGAGGATGAAGAGGAGTAGGTTACATTGTTGCTTCCCAGATAGTGAGTGATGCAACCACAACAAGCACTGCACCCTCAGTAACAACTCTGGCTGTGGCAAACAGCAGTCGCGGGTCTGAAGTTCGCAGGTGTGGCAAGGGTTGGCTAGCCTGGCCGTTTTTTGAGACCATAAAGGATGACCCAACTCACATTATCTGCCAACTTTGTTAAAAACGACTGAGTAGAGGCAAAAAAATAAAACAATTTGCCTATTACATGCATGAACCGCAACATGATCAACATGCGTTAGTCTGGGAATTTCACTGCCTGCACCACATTCACAGTCCACCAGTTTGTCGCGTTCACCGTACTCAACCCTCTGTAATTAAAGGCCATATAAAAAAATATAAAGGGAGACTTACAGAATAGGTAATATACCGAAAGAAGGGAAGTGCACAACCCAAAATAAACCCCCTTGTTGCAATGGTCTTTATGCACCTTCAAGTACTTGCACTTTAGCACAGTGCGTATTAACTTTACTTGACATCTTTCCTCTCTGACCGCTATGACGTGACATCATCGCACACCTGCTGTGTCAGAGGCAGAGGTGAATGATGGGAGAATGAGCATCATCTGACACTCTCTCCTCCATTATATTGCTTTCAACTGTATGGGCATCTATGATGCACATACAGTTTAATGCGGCGCGCACCTGAGGGTGGCGCTGGCATAGGGCTCCCCTGACTTATGGCCCCTTAGCGGCCACATGGGCTGGGGTAGCAGGGGCCCTGGTGTGCTGGCCCTGATAGCGGGCAGTGTTAACCACACCATGCAGCTACACTGTCCGCTGTTACAGTGAAATGAATATTCACTCCTCTCCATGCCCATGAGGGTGTGGGGAAGCGTGAATATTCATTTCTCTTAGCAGCGGGGATAGGCTTTAGCTGCAACAGCTGGCTTCTGCCTCCTGTCACCCGCTGCTACTCCACAGGCAGCAGGGGCCCCCATTTCAGCTGCATGATGTGCCGCTATTAGCAACACACCACTGGCTGGGAGCCCCTAGAGCAGCGGGGGCCCTAGGCGGCTGCTGGCCCTGTATGCCTGCAGGTGTCAGTCCCTGGGCCCACCAGAGAATCTTCCGGTTCTCTGGTGGGCCAGCCTGACCCTGGATGTGCTGCTGCGGAAAGTACAGCCGCTGTGTGCTTATTTCTGGTATTTACACCACTCGTGTCATCGACATATCTCTACAGAGGTCTTTAGGGCTACCGGTTAACTGGTTGATATGTGCTGTTCTGCTATGGTGGAATTCCACTATGCACATGTTGCAGCGACTGTGGCAGCAGTAATGACCCCTGATAAAGTATGACATTTTGCATAGTCTGGCCCAACGCAGTATGAACGTGTATACACCTTTTGCACAATTTCGAAATAGCTACTAAGATGCTTAGCACTGACATTGCCATCATAAGCATCACTATTCTGGTCATCTACATGCTGGAGCATACTTTGAATACTCTGCAGGAGGAGGTGATGCTCGCAGAGGAAGAGGAATAAGCAGAGGAGGATCCGGAAGTGATAACAATATCTATAAATTTTGGACTGTCGTTGCACAGGCAGGTGACAAGGGAGGGTGGATTATAGCGATGGAGGAGGGCTCAAGATGCCAGACAAACTGTTAGTAAATGTGCAGAAGCTGAGGAACAAATGGAGGAGGATGAGGAGATGGGCACGCAACAATAAGGAAGTGAAGAGGATAAAGATCCCCTCTCTGTTGTCCGCGGTTGGCAGGAGGGCACGGAGGAAGCAAGCTTAAGCCTTTCCTCACCACCAACACACCATGTACTTAGAACTCATTGAAGCGGCTGACACATGACCGCCTTCATGCTGCACTATGTGCAACATTATTGTTGGCCATATTGTTAGGATTAGAAATAGTGTTGATTATTGGGTTGCCACTCTGTTAGATCCATAATACAAGAGTAAATTTTGCCAGATGCTTCACCCCCTTGAAAGGGATAAGTGCATGCTGGAGTATCGAAACACGCTTGTGTGGTGCCCCTGAGAGTTTAATATGCAAAGGAAGGATAAATATCTTTGCTGGATCAACAAGAGGATTATGTTTAAAATTATTTTGTCCAACAACCAGGTTTTCGCAGAGTGGCCAGTGTCCCACCACAAATAAAACAACAATACTTGGTATATCCAAGCTGCAGTCCAAGAAGAAGTGCAACAACTTTTAGATCACCACATATGTTCCAGTTATAATTTCTATAATTAATGTGGGCCAACTTTAACTCCATATTCTCATACGCTTCTTTCATGTGTACGGCACGTCCAATATTTATAGAAGAATAGATATTTCTGTTGTGTAGTAAAACAGCCTTCAGACTTAAAACTGACGAGTCAATGAACAGTCGCCATTCCTTCGGGTCATGTTCGCATCCAAGAGCACCAAACAACCCCAAGACGTCATTGCAAAAGGTTAAACTGTCGACATGGTTGAAAAATTGATTAAGGTCTTCTTGAAAACTGCAAAAAACAGAAACTCTTGTTCCTGGTAATAAGAGATTCTGTTCTTGTAGCCTTGATCCCAATAATTCTGCCTGCCTCTTTGACAATTTCAAATCTCTGACCAAGACACTCAGATCAACTTGACTGAACAGATGTGGATTAGATGTAGAAGGCTTAAAGTCTGGCTCTGCAGCAGTTTCATTTTCCACTGACACTGTTAGTTCATCTTCGTCGTCCTCCATTGTCCATACTTTGGGCGGCTTGGGAACATGAAGACTTTCATCGTGTGGCAAGGTCTTATGGCTGAAGGAAGATTAGGATATTCTATTGATTTCTTGTTCTTTGCTGAATATCCTGTTACATTAGTAAGGCAGAAGTAGCAATCTGTTACATGATCTCTCTGCTTTCTCCATTTCATTGGGACACCGAATGACATTGAAGGTCGTGATCCATTCAGCTATGCTCTAAGTATGTCAGTATTGCCTTTTGATTCCTCCCCTGCACAGGAGATGTGGTGTGCTCCGTACACGGTCAGCTGAATGATTCACTGCGCCTGCGTAGAATTCGCATACTAAGTGCTTGCATATGTCTAGATCAGCGATTTATGTTATTTCAGTGGAAAATTTAGAATATACTGTTTCAGAAAAAGTTTATATATGAGTTTTTAGAATTATAACAGAATATTATAATGTTTCATATCATTTCTCAAAAATCTTAGATGATAGGAAAAATCTGAAGTCATTTCTAAAATCAGCAAGAAAAAATCTATCAGGAACACTCAAAATTGTCCGAGGGACAAAACCTTGGAAACACAGTGTACCTGAAGAGAGCTGGGGCCACAGTCTCAAACATTATTGTTAGTAGTAAAACACTATGCTGTCACAGTTTAAAATCCTGCGGGACATGCAATGTCCCCTGCTCTCGCCAGCACAAGTCTAGGCCCGTTTGAAGTTCACCGATGACCATCTGGATGATCCAGAGGAGGCATAGGAGAAGGTCATGTGGTCAGATGAGAATAAAATAGAACTTCTTGATATCAACTCCACTCGCCGTGTTTGAAGGAAGGGTGAGTACAACCCCAAGAACACTGTCCCAACCATGAAGCATAGTGGGGGAAACCTCAGCATGGTGGAGGAAACCTCATATTTTGGAGGTACTTTCCTGTAAAGGTGATAGAACAACTGCACTGTATTGAAGGGAGGATGGATGGGGTCATGTATCTCAAGATAATAGCCAACGACTTCCTTCCCTCAGTAAGGACATTGAAGATGGGCCATGACTGGGTCTTCCATCTTGACAATAACCCAAACCACACAGCCAGGGTAACTAAGAAGTGGCTCCATAAGAAGCATTTCAAAGTCCTGGAGTGGTCTAGCCAGTCTCCAGAACTGAAAAAATTGAAAATCTTTGGAGGGAGCTGAAACTCAATGTTGCCCAGCAACAGCCCTGAAACATAAAAGATCTGGAGAACATATGTATGGAGGAGTGGGCCAAAATCCCTGCTGCAGTGTGTGCAAACTTGATCAAGAACTACAGGAAATGTCTGACCTCTGTAATTGCAAACAAAGGTTTCTGTACCTAATATTAAGTTCTGTTTTTCTGTTGTATCAAATACTTATTTCATGCAATAAAATGCAAATTAATTATGCAAAAATAATACAATGTGATTTTCTGGATTTTTTAAAGATTTTGTCTCTCACAGTTGAAATGTACTTAAGATAAAAATGACAGCTCTCTCCATTCTTTGTAGGTGGGAAAACTTGCAAAATCGTCAGCATATTAAATACCTATTTTCTCCACTGTATACACCCCCGATAGAGCCACTGCGAACTGCATGATAACCTAAGACTACTCGCTGCCACCACCAGCCGTGTTTTTTAAAGGCTGACTGGAGGCCTCTTTCTGGTTCTGGTAGCATATGGCATCAGGGTGCAGGTTATAGAACAAAAGGAACAGAACTATTAAATGTTCTATTTAATCCCAAATGATAGTCAATATTTATAAAAAAATATACCAAATATTTTACAAAGGGGACAAAACAATGCAGCATACAATTACATAAAGTAAAACAGGATTAACAAAAGAACTTACTACACTGATCACAGAGATGATTCAGTTTAGCAGGTTTAGTAAAGGAGAACACTTCAATTGTAGATGTTCAGTGAACAAGATTCATGCATTCACCAATGTGTATCTCTCTATAGCACACAGATCGTAATTTGTCTGGACCTTTTAATAGCACCAGTGTTACACCCACACACCCTCGTGATGACATCCCATGGGCCAGGTTATGGGATGTCCTCAGCCCTTCAGGATTTTATGAAATTCCCAACTTCTGTGATATCTTCACTTCTGATGATCGCAGAAGTTCGAGATCACCGCCATATTTTTTATCGCGTTTTCTTCCGTTACCCTGAGACGAAACATGGCATGGCTTTTGTCAGTTCTCTGTCCACTATTGATTTGTGGCTTTTAAGCAGGAGTTACAGTTTGTAAGGAGGCTAATGGCCATATAATCGATGGGAGGTATGTGTCGCAGAGATGGCTGCTTCCTGTGTTGCAACTCGGAGTATTTTGCTTTAGTGCACCAGGGTCTGGGTTGCGGGTAACTATGAGAGATGGGCGGGTCTGGTTACCCATATACCTCACTGTGGGTGTGGTTACAGTTTATGTAATGGAGGCTGTTGTTTGGCACAATGTCTGTGGGTGGAGGTGTGGAGACCTCCATTGTCTGTGTCTTGGGAGGTACAAGGCCTCCTGGGTGCGAGCTTGAGTGCTGGACATTACCACAGCCTTTGTGCCTACAGGCCTGAGGGAGCAGAATCCTGCGAGGACCTGTGTGAGGTCAGGGTCATGTGACCGAACCATGAAAGTTAGTGGTTGCTGGGGTCTTGGGAGAGCAGTAGCTCCCACATAGCTCTTTGAGGCGCGAGAGAACTGTGCTAAGGACACTGATGCTTTGTTTTGCCTGCTCTAAAGGCTGTTTTCCTTTTTTGTTGCTGCTTCTGGGTTTATGAAGCAAATAAACCCATATGGACTTTGAAAGGAATGTGCCTCCTGTCTTCCTGCTATCGCACCTTGAGTGAGTACAATCCCTACAAGTTATAAAAAAAATCCATCTTCTTCCTCGATTCATCTTGAACCTGAATAGTTATGTCCCATCACCATTGGATCTAAACAAGCCGCAATATTTATATTTTTCTTTCAGAAACCCTAAGTCTAGGGGAACAATAGCTTCGTCCATTTCTCTGTCTATGTGTAAACACATGTACCCTTGTTATCCAACCCTCTGAAAAGACCTTTCCTGCCTTAATTAAATACTTACTTACTTTAAAAAGTAGCTGCCTACATGTTAATGAAGATTGTCACTATCCAGTTATACCTAATTTCCTGCTTATTTTTGCCCATTATGGCAGTCTAATTCTAGGAGACTTCAGACTGTCAGCTATTTTTGCTACTGCAATTTGTTGTTTGTTGTGAGAATAGGAGGAGGGAGGGGGTGAATGCCCACTCACTAGGGGCTTCAGACATTTTAAGATTTTCTATGACAGGTTTCAAGAAATATATTACAATTTTTTTTTACATTTTTTGTTGCCTCCAAAATAAAAAAATATATAGTTTTGGTGTCCCCTCAACCATAGTGTTCTGGAGAATAATGTTGACCAGTTATAGTTACCACACAGCGGTTGCCAGAAAAAAAACAAAACCCAAAAAAACAATGGGGAAATTGCACTTTTTTCTTACGATTTTACTGCACTTGAATTTTTTTTTCCTGTCTTCCAGTACACTGTATGATAAAACGAATGGTGTCATTATCCACTTCACGACCTTGGGATTTTCCATGTTTGCGCTTTCTTTTCTTGCTCTCCTTCCCAGAGCCATAACTTTTTTATTTTTCTATCAATATGGCCATGTGAGGGCTTGTTTTTTGTCGAATGAGTTGTACTTTTGAACAACATCATTGATTTTACCATATAAATGTACTGGAAAGCAGAAAAAAATTCAAAGTGCGGTGAAATTGCAAAAAATTCTACAATTGTGTGTTTGCTTGTTTTTTTTTTTTACCATGTTCATTAAATGCTAAAACTAATGTGCCATCATGATTTTCCCGGTCATTATGCTTTCGAAAATGTCAAACAAGTATAGGTTCTGTTTCATTTAAGAGATGAAAAAAAAAGCTAAAGTTAGTAAAAAAAAAAAAAAAAAAAAAAAGCGCGTTTTTCCGAAACCTGTAGCGTCTCCATTTTTTCGGGATCTGGGGACAGTTCAAAGCTTATTTTTTGCACACCTAGCTGACGTTATTTACACCATTTGGGGATAGATATGATGTTTTGATCGCCTGTGTGAACAAACCAGATTATATCTTGATTACCCAGACGACTGTGCTTTTGCAAGCCAAGGGGAGTTGTTTTTTTTTATCTGATTATTGACTTGTGGATTTAAGTGTTTGTCTGGTGGGTCAAAAAAAAGACAGTCTTGCCAGCTGATATACTATTTAACATACTGTGTAAAGGCCCTTTTACATTTAGCGATGCACCAGCGATCCGACCAGCGATCCGACCCGGCCAGGATCGCTGGTGCATCGCTAAATGATCGCTAGTGAGCTTTCATACAGAAAGATCTCACAGCGATGCAGCAGCGACGCAGCGCACGATACTTACCATTCACACACAGCGATCCTGCGTCCTCCCGCCCGCCTCCACGCGTCACTCGTCGTCACAGCAGGAAGTCTCAGCAGGAAGCGCCCGACGAGAAATGGAGCCGGACATTCTCGCGCGATCAGCGATGGACAGCGGGGGAGCCGGTCGTTGGTAAGTATCACACATAGCGATATCGCTAGCAATATCGCTATAACGTCACAAAACCAGTGACGTTTTAGCGATATTGCTAGCGATATCGCTTAGTGTAAAACCCCCTTAAGTCTGTAATAGTGACTTGTACATAGTGTGTTTATCTTTGTCTATTGATGTGTATTGATATGCTAATTGTGTATTGTATTCTATAACCAGTTTGTTGACTGTAGATAGGGAAAGGCTGTAAGGGTGTACTGAAGGACACTGGGTAATTCTAAAAATAGCTTACCTGCCTAGAGTATATAAAGACCCTGAGACAGAGAGATGGGATCTCATCTCATCACAGAGAGCTACCAGTCTGCACAACACTCAACGAACGAGAGGACTGCAGCTAATTCATCATGGCACTATCACGAGGGACACGGATCTATGATTCTAAGGGCAACAACCTAGGAGTGATCGGCTCCAGTTGGAAGGACACAGATCTGGTCCAGTGACCATCTCTGAACCATGGATATGTTTGGAGAAAGCCAGGTTTTGGGACCCGCTGGTCGCCTGGTTCCATGGAGATGGTTGGATAAGACAGGTGGTGACTCTCGTGCCAACTGGCTTTGGACCTTGTATGGACTGTCATCTCCCTATGCTTGTCGTTACCTCATTGTGTGATCATCATAGGTGGAATAGCGACCCTGGGAGCTCTGACATCGTGTCAACTGGCTTTGGACCTTGTATGGACTTTATGGGCTATTCTCAGTCATCTCCGCACGCTTGTGGTTACCTCTTCTCTGTGTGTGTATCACAGGTGGAATAACGACCCTGGGAGCTCTGACGTATTTTACTCGCCCCCAGAGGCCGTGGGGTACTCAGTGCCAGGCCCGTTGATTTCAATGGGAGATGTCACAGTGGCAATGACCCGGTCCGTGGCCTCAGGCGGTCAATGTAAAAGGGGTAGAGTGATGGAGATAAAGTCATTGAGAGGATTCGTGACGCCACCTGTGGTTTCTGGTCAGTTTGACCAGCGCTGCAGGGTTGCCTCTCTGGGACAGATGGTGTGGTGCAGCAATGATGTTGTATGCCTGCACAGGTAGGGTTGTAGTCCCAGGGCAGAGTAGATGAGGTTGGCAAATGAGGAGATAGTGAGAAGTAGATAGTGCAGTATTAGGCACAGAGATGTAGCAGTGCTGAGTGGGTTGGCGCAGGAAGAAGGCAATGAGACAGATGAATGCAGTTCCAGTTCTTTTACTCGCGTTCTTGGCACAGACAGGTGCCTGCTTCAATGCTGCGGTCTCCAGATCAGGGGCTCAGCCAACTCCCAGGCAGACGGAATTAACCTTTCCAGCTCTCCCTTTCGTGTGCCTGTTCTGAACGTCTCCTTTCTAGCGCTTATACTGAAGAACTTGTAGTTGTGTAAACCCAAGTTCCTTCTCTCAGATGTTCCTTGGAACTCTACTCGCATGACAAGTGACTGTAGCCTGCTTCGGGGACTCCATCCATCATGTCTCAGCTCACCCATAGGTTGCCACTGTGTCTTCGAGTCTTTTGTGGGAATAGAGTGGTCACAGCTCCTATTCCTCCGGTGTCTGCTGCTGGAACATTAGTTTCACAAACAGCCTCGGGGACCGGACACCGGCCATGCGCTTCAAACTTCAGGAAGGGTTCAGCTCTGACCCTAGTCCTTAGTTCTCTTCTCCTTACGTTCCGTACTAAACTATCTTCCTTCTGAAGAATCAGGCTTTCTATGGCTCTTTCCTGTGCCAGCAGCTCCAGGTCCCAGGAGTCTGCTGCAGCACCTCCTTCACTCCTTCCCTCTCTGGGGATCTTCTCTCACAGACTGACCTTTTTCTAATATTCTCCCTCTCTCTTGTGCAGTCTAAGCTCCTTCCACCTCCCAGCACTCTTCATGTTCCAAGCAGGGAGCCATGAAGGTTGCTCTGCTACACTACTGTGTTTGTGTTGGATGTGAGTGGTGGAGTCTGGTCAGGTGTTCCATCATACCTGGAGAGTGGGATACTACACCTCAGGAGGAGGTGCAGTACCTCTGTGGCGACTGAACCCTCAGGGGCGCCACATGTTATCTACCATTATCCCGGCGTGTCAGCGGAAAGGTCAGACCGTGTAATGTGCACCATGTTGGGGGTAATTGCTGGGATTGTTCTGTTTGCTATTGGGTGTTGTGGTTCAATAAAGCTTGGCCACATTGTTTTACCCTGACCCTGTGTTGTCTGTGTAGTGTTCTGCCCACAGGGAGATAAAGTGGGCGTTCAGTGGTATGAGCCCTGGTCCATGCAGTCTTGCTAAAGACAGCCGGGCTAGTGGACGAGAGCACCAACTAACCCTGTTTCTCCACAGCATTTTATTGCAATGTTGCAGCGACTAAAAAAATGCCATTCTGGAGTTTTGATTTTTCTTTCTCATTACCCCATTGACCGATTGGATTAATTATTTTTATATTTTGATAGATTGGGTGTTTCTGAATGCAGAAATACAAAATATATGTATTTTTTATAATCGTTTGTGCAACACATAGCAGGGCTATGGCGATGCAGAAATAAAAGTTATGGCTATTGGAAAAAGGATAGCTAAAAACAAAAGCTCAAATATTAAAATTGGTCGTGGTGCAAATTGGTCAAAGTGAATCTGTCACCAGATTTTGCAATGCAAAATGAATGCATAGTGAAGCTGGTATATTTACACTGAAAAACCATATGAGAATGACAGTATAATCCTATAATGAAAATGACCATTTTATCCAGTGCTAGCTGCAGTCTAAAATACTTAAGAATTAAGAAGAAAAGTGATTAATTGGATTAAGAAGAAAACAAAAATATACGGCCAGTCTGACAGGAATTTCAAAGTAAATGCATTTGTGACATCATCCTCAGGTGTAAGAGATCTGTTTATTAATATATTCAATTTTGATTGAATGTTAAAGTGCCACGCACTTTTTCAGATGTGTTATAAGAGTTTGTCAACTAACTATACAGTTTCTACTTGCCTAAAATTGCATTGGTTTATTAACAATCAGAAAGCATTTAGGCACCGATTCATCAATACTGCCGCTTTGCATGCCAGGTACGATGAATGGTCTGCTAGAGGAAGTTGTGAAAAATGAATTAGAATTTTTTAAATATAATAGCCAAATGCTAAAAAATCTCATTATAACCAATCCAAAATAACACATAACTGTTCATTGTAAAATTAAAAATATGAATGACTGGTGCAAAATCATATGTTAAGTTCATATTAAAATTGCACTCTGTTCCTTATTGGTCCTATATTTTTTTAAATATAGTTGAGTCATTCGATAATCTGCATAATACATTTGCCTTGATACCTTGATGAAGCCCGTGAGGGTGAAACATGTTGAGGAAGCTCTTTCTTTATTTTAATAGCGCCTTGTTCCTATGAACATTAAACATTACAAAACAGGATACATTCCCTAATGGTTACATAATGGACCGCAGTTTGTTTGCTCTATGCTAGTTATCAACTTGAGGCTATTGGAGCAGTACACCCATGTAACTACAAATAGGAAGATTTATCCATATGTACAGTATATTACAATTGAATGACCTCACAGCAATCTGACCGCTTGAATACATTTAATCATAGGTAGGAGTAGGATCAATAGGGAGCAATTAAAGTTATGTATTTAGATTGGTTAAAATGGGATTTTTTGGCCTTTGGCTATTGGATTTAAAATATTACTTGATCCCTACTCGACACCACTGCAATTTTGGCGTGATCAAATTCTTTAGAAGGCATGGTCCTCTTGAATGGATTTGGCATATCCTTTAGGTACTGGGCACCACCACAAACCGTGTATCACAGTCCATGATTGGAGTACCTTTCTGTAGCAATTTATGCCATTATTGTGCCATAAATTAGTATGTATTTTTTGGTTTGGTTTTTGCTTCCGGGAAAAAATAAAAATAAATTTGGTGGAGCTGGCTGGGACTGGTGTAAAAATAAGACAAGTAGCAAATTGTTCATGCAACTACAAGTTTTGCAAAAATGTTGCTCCTTTTAGCAATTTGACAGCAGGAAAGTGTTGTGAACTACTTGAGGCATATGAGTCCAGTGGGCAGTTCTATGCAGGGATAGACAGTCTTAGGCCGGGATCACACATGCAAGAAACTCAGACGAGTCTCGCATCTTAATACCCTGCACTGCCGCCGGCACTCAGGAGCAGAGCGTGCGGCTGCATAGAAATACATGCAGCCGCACGCTCCGCTCCCAAGTGCCGGCGGTAGTGCCGGGTATTAAGATGAGAGACTCGTCCGAGTTTCTCGCATGTGTGATCCCGCCCTTACTTGTATGACTGGGCATAAAGAGATAGCTGTCAATCACTAGTAGGACCACCCACTTGTCTCATATGCATATAAACACTAAGGATTTCAGTTAATTAAACACTGCTCTACTTGTCCTCTATACCAGGCTGTCCTCATAACCACATATGCAATGTGACAGGTACCCTTTAATTTTCAACCATGAAATAATAGGGACTATACCCTTCACAGCCCAGCACATTAGTAACAGTCTACTCTGATTTTTTTATTACAGTTTCCTTGGTTGAACTGGCCAAGAAGTCCGATTTCCTTCTTGTTTGCTGTGCGTTAACACCTGAAACACAGGGGATCTGCAATAAACAGCTCTTCTCCAACATGAAAAGCAGTGCAATCTTCATAAACACCAGCAGGTGACACTAATGATAAGAGCATATAGTGGTCGTCGGTCACGTGCAGGAGATATGGCATACAATAGCGTGATGAGCCAACCAGAGTTGATTAGAGGTGTTGTGATGAATGAGCTCGGAGGATCAATACAGCACAAGCACACACACGTAGTGTTTAGCAAAAGATTCCATTGTAATGAAATACAGATGAGGTTTATATACACCTCCTCTGGCAGAAAGGGCTTCATGCCAAGAAGCAAGCAACTGTTTGGTGGGATTTAGAGTTAGATGTCTCCAGGTGTCTGGTCCGGTCCAGTTTTTTCAGGCACTTGGAATGAGCAGGTGGAAGTTTCTGTGTAAAAGTTCTGCGTGAAGAGTCAGAGCATAAAATCTTAGAATCATAGAATCATAGAATCATAGAATCGTAGAGTTGGAAGGGACCTCCTGGGCCATCTGGTCCAACCCCCTGCTCAAAGCAGGATTCGCTAAATCATCCCAGTCAGATGTCTGTCCAGCCTCTGTTTGAAGACTTCCATTGAAGGAGAACTCACCACTTCTCGTGGCAGCTTGTTCCACTCATTTATCACTCTAACTGTCAAAAAGTTTTTTCTAATATCTAACCTGTGTCTCCTCCCATTCAGTTTCATCCCATTGCTTCTAGTCTTTCCTTGTGCAAATGAGAATAAAGTTGATCCTTCTACAATGTGACAGCCCTTTAGATATTTGTAGACAGCTATTAAGTCTCCTCTCAGTCTTCTCTTTTGCAAACTAAACTGAGAAGAGAAGAGACTGAGAAGACAAAATGGATCCTGGTTTCTCACTCCCACCATATGACTAGAGCTGGCCACACACATTAGATATCTGTCGGACAAACGTTTGTTCCACTGACAGCTATACCTCCCGATGTCCTCATACACAGGAGTGTTCGTCTCCGCTGAGTGCTCCCCATGCTGTAAGAATCATCTCCTGCCGAACAAAGGATTTATGCTCTGGAATTCAAAGTGCCCAATTCATATGTCTCACAACAATCTGTTGGTGACAGACAGGAGCCTCCAATACACATTACACGACCGGCCAATCCTGAAACGGGTTCAGCTGACATTTAGTGCAATTGTACGGGGGCTTTATAGGCTATACCAAGACATTGTACTGCTCACTCCAAAAATTACTGTGGAATCACTGCCCACAGAAATGCATTTAGTAGCTTAAAAATCAAGTGAGTGGCTAACCTTTTTATAATCATCATACGCTTTATTTTTACTCAACCAAACCTCATTTCTTATCCATTTTTGTGTGTATTACTTAAAAAAACAGTAAAATGTCTTAACCACACAGGGGGGCAGTGGTAAACCAGGAGGACCTTTACCAGGCATTGGTGTCTAAAGAGATTGCAGCCGCTGGACTTGATGTAACAGTGCCTGAGCCGCTTCCTACAGATCATCCTCTCTTCAAACTGAAAAACTGCGGTATGTTTCCTCTGATTATATTTCAAGTCTAAAGGTACTGTCACACTTAGCGATGTACCAGCGATCCCGACCAACGATATGACGCGGTCAGGATCGCTGGTGCATCGCTAAGTGGTCGCTAGTGAGCTGCCACACAGGCAGATCTCACCAGCGACATCGCTGGGGACGGGGATCGCTACTTACCTGTCACACTAGGCGATCCTGCGTCCTCCCGCCCGGCTCCACGCTCGTCGCTCGTCTCTCCACAGGAAGCGCCGCAGGAAGCTGACGATGAGAAACAGTCCTGGACGTTCTCGCACAATCAGCTATAACCAGCGGGGGAGCCGGTCGTAGGTAAGTATCAGACACAGCGATATCGCTAGCAACATCGCTATAACGTCACTAGTTATAGCGATATTGCTAGCGATGTCGCTTAGTGTGACAGGCCCTTTAGGGAAGAATCACATATCTGTTTTTTTGAGTCTTGAGAGGAATAAAGTTAATTTTCTCCTTGGTGCCACACTGTTGGTGCAGCGGCATTAACCCTATAGCTGCGGGTTAATGACGTTATCGGACTTGACAGATTCCCTTTAAGAATTAATTCCACTTCATGCAGATTTATATTTGCTGTGTATTGTCAGATCTGTAGGATTATTCTTGATTTACAGTAATTTGTGTAGCTTTACATGATACAGATTTTTCACTAAAGAAAATTCATAAACACAATAATAAAAAATGGAATGATCTCACCACGTGTACCATATCCTGACCCCCATGACTCCCGCCCTAACAAGGGTGCCCTGAAGAGTCACTTACTGACGAAACGCGTCGGGATGCACAGGGACATAATAGGGCTTCTATCTTGAGGGTCAGATGTGGACTGCCCTTGTTAGGGTGGGAGTCATGGGGGTCAGGATATGGTAGCTCCTACAGGGCTGAATAGGGTGAATGCACTTCCCTTTTTCCTGACCACGCATGACTCTGATCAGACATCTGACGGGGGACGTCTTCCATCTACACGTGGTGAGATCATTCCATTTTTTATTATTGTGTTTATGGATTTTCTACATGACGTTTCTATAATATGCATGAACAGGCAATTTCCTTGATAACCTGAACAGGGCAGAGGTATTTTCTTTTCTTTATAGAAAATTGTTTCAATGTATTACCTTTTACAAGGAAGCTGTTCATTGGCAGATTTTGGTCCTAAAATTTCACTGTTTTGGCCCAATGTTATTTTTGTCCAGTCTTCTCAAACTTGGAGACTTGGAATAGTCACATGTATATACGTTTTGTAGTCTGTTTTGGAATTTATGCGGACACTCTTTGTTATAGTCTGTGACAACTAGATCTAGTGTGTTTTATCTTCACTACATCTTGTGGTAGCTTTTATCTCGTTATATTAAAAGTTATGTTTTATGATTTTCTCAATTGCTGATTTTCTATTATTCGTGAGATTTGTGGTCCAATTTTCCATGTGTTGCTGTTCCTTTGCATTAATATTGCAAAAAAGTGCAATTCCCAAATTGTATTTGGGATTTTTTTTTACCATGTTCACTATATGGTAAAATTAACCTGGCAATAAGATTCTCCAGGTCAGTACGATTA
Organism: Dendrobates tinctorius; assembly: GCF_039654945.1. Classification (NCBI taxonomy): domain Eukaryota; kingdom Metazoa; phylum Chordata; class Amphibia; order Anura; family Dendrobatidae; genus Dendrobates; species Dendrobates tinctorius. The sequence continues at coordinate 15,162,014 of NW_027361827.1, forward strand.
CTCAGATACCAAACATGTATAGTTCTTTCTTTAATTTATGATAAGTGGTGAAAAAAAAATTGGAAATTGGTTAAAAAAATTTCCAAGACCTAAAAGGTTTTCAATTTTTGGGATATGTGGCTGTGCAACAGCTTGTTTCTTTACCTTTAGCTGACATTTTTACTGATATCATTTTGGGGTAGATACGATGTTTTAATCTCATTATTGCATTTCATTGCTATATTGCAGCAGCAGCTAAGAAACCGTAATTCTGGCGTTTCAATATTTTTCTTGTTGTGCCCTTTACCGATCAGTTTAATTTCTTTTAGATTTTGATCGAACTTTTACAAACACAACTATACCAAATATGTAAATATCCAAATAACAACCAAAAAGAGTAAATAGGGAGACTTCCAATATCACATAGTGTTTCCAAAAAGACAGGCGCTACAAAGAGGCAAGTAAAATTATTACATTTTTATTACAACCAATCATTAAAAAAATCCATAAAATAGTGACAATAGGGGGAAAATTGAACACAAGCATAGTGAAGCCTGGTCAGAAACAATAATCATAAATAAATGATGTAGAGCACAGCATAAATGCTCAAATACAGGGGCATGAAGATGTGCAGACTGAAGCACCAAGATACACATACATCAATATATATAGAGCCATCTAGTGGGCAAATCTCCAAATGTTTCAAGATAGTGATCAGAAGCACCATCTAGATGAAAAAGTGCTGGTGCATGGAGATAAATATAAACACACAGCAGCGAAGCACAGTACAAATTAGAAAAATAGTATTATACAAGTGATTGCGCGCCCTTCGGGCGCACGCTGGGATTGTGAACCACGCAATGGGGTGTAACCACGCATCAGACTGACCTCGCAATGGGGTTAATTGCTTTCTTTTTCTCTCCAAGAGATGACAGCAGTGCTGGGAGGCACTTTTTATTTGCTTGACTTCTTGTACTTAATGCTTCTTCACAGTCCAAGATTTAAATCTGGGCATACTTGGGAGTACTACTCTCAGCGGGATGCAATGGGGTAGTTCTGTGGTAAATTTGTCCATGAATTCGAAAACAGTATGGACCTTGCCCAGGAGGTGGCACTATTTGTGCTCCCATTGATACCAAAGCAAGAGAGCTATTGTATTGCCTTATATTAGCCATAAAGTTATTGGAGTGCCCATGCTCTCCCTTCATCAACTTGACTAATTGATCATCCATACGAATGGGCCGTAATTGGATGCGCCCTCTCTTGCAGCAGGGAGGGAATGTTTTGTCCTGTGCCATTTCGTCTTTGAAATTTTTAGATTGGCAAAACTGACATCGAAATGTCAGTTCACCAGCATAGTGCTCTTCAATACGTGTCTCATCAATTTGATTAAGAAGCCCTCTAGCGGCAAATGTAACTTGCCATCGTCGAGTGGCTCTTGCATTTTGGACACGTCTTCTATCTTGTTCTCGTGTTTGTGAAATTTGTGTATCACATTGTGTATTGCGTGTTGCTCGTTGTCATGCAGCATTAGATGTTCTACGTGATTCAGTTACTTCATTCGCTTCTCTTGCTCTGGCCGCCCTCTGTCGGGCTGCATCAGCAGTTCATCGACAATTTCATTCGTCTTCTGTTTCATTAAGACACAGGTTACGCATCCGTCTGCGATTCACTTCTCTACGTGCAGCAGCACGATCAATTTGATCCATCTTTGCAATGTTGTCTCACACTGTTGCCTGAGTGTTGCCTCCCAATGTTGCCTCAGTGTTGCCTCACAGTGTTGCTTCACAGTGTTGCCTCACAGGCTAACGTTCAAAAAAGGCTTATGCCTTAACTCATCACCATGGAGAGCTCCTCTCCTTATTGGATATCTCACTTAACTCCTCCTATACAGGGCCTTACAGTACTTAGGTATCCATGGTTTCGCCCACGCATATAGTCAGTTAGCTGCTAGTGGTAGTAACTATGAATACCTAAGTTACCGTTGAGCTGTGGATGACTCATTGTGCACAGACACACAGACATGTCCAAATTAGGCATATGGATGGTATTGCATGAATATACAAAGAAAAAATATGCAGATAATCAAAGGGGGCTACTATGGAAGTTAGTATTTACTATGCTATGTGCATATACCAAGTAGATACATTGTTCAGCGAGTGCACAACAAATTGTAAGACAGCATAAAGGTGTCTAAATATAGTACTAATGCTGAGAAAACTCAATAAAGTGCAGATGCAGAAGAAGGGAGATGCAGGGAAAGATAGGATGTACTCAAATGGCAGGTAGTATACATATAGGTAAATGCATGGGGGCTTTGTAAGAAATAAAATACTAGGATGATAAGGCTGCTGTAACTAGTGGGAGGTGGAACCTCTGTGCCATGGATCAAGGAGAGCTAAGAGGGGCGTAACTAGGTGCCTCACCAAATCCGACTTCGGATACACGGCGGCTGACCATACCGAGATTCGAGGAGAAACTCAGGAGGTGGAACCAGGTGCTACTCCAAACCTAACCTCGGAAAAATGGCAGCTGGCCGACTAGAGATGGGTTGCCAGGACGGCCCAAAGGAAGGAATGGTAGATGCCTGCAGGCACTGTAGGAACACGGGAACCATGCACTCAGACTGGAACTGCTGATGTACAGATGAACTCGCATGGTTGATTGACTGGCAGGCACGGCTGGTTAGACAGGCAGGTGTGCACGGCTGATAGACAGGCAGGTATACTGGAATAGGAGCACTGGCATCTGAGAGCTACAAGTGTTTTAAGAACAAACTTAACACATTGCACAGGCACCTCCTTGTTGGATGAGGTGCCTTAAATAGTAAGTGTCCTCCAGCAATTGGCTGGGGACACTTTTTTAGGAGAACGAGTGCGGCTGCTTAAAGAAAGGGGAAATGCGCGCACACTGAGCACAGTGCCCTGGGACCTTCACGCGATGTGCGCACCCGGGCTGCTGCAGATCTGTAAGAAGGAGAGAGCAGGATGGGGGCCATGGTGGTGAGTTCGCCGGTGTCTCTGCTGGCGGAGAGGGGCAGAGGCATCGGCGCTATAGTACCCCCTTTATGCCCCTTCTTTTTCAAGCCCCCAAGAAATCTGTCCAGGAGGAGAGGGGCATGGAAGTTCTCCTCTTACCCTCTTTGGTAGCCAGAATGTTCTCTACCTCTATCTTCAGTGCTGATAGGAGCAGGAGTGGTACCAGGATCTTCGGAGAAAGAACTGAGTATGACAAGTTTGAAAAGAGACACATGGAAGGAATTGGGGATTCGTAAGGAGGCCAGAAGTTTAAGTTTGTAGGCTACCAGGTTAATTTGTTTCCACACTTCAAAGAGACTGAAGTGAGGACCCAATTTACAGGAGGATATCTTGAGATGGACATATTTAGACAACAGCCAGACCTTATTTCCCGTCCCTGATGAAAAAGAGATAAATCCAGACGTCTCTTGTCCGCGTGTTTTTTTCATCCGCTCAGAAGATTTTAATGAAGACAACTTAGTGTCCTCTCAGATCTTCAAAAACTCTTGCCCAGGGAATCGGCAGCAGGAATATGAGATGTGGTAGATACAGGAAACGGGATCTTGGGATGTTTGCTGTAAACAAAACAAAAAATGTAGATTTGGCAGATGATTCACCAACATGGTTATTGAACGAGAATTCGTCCGAAGGCAGGAATTCAGCCTAGTCACTGTGGTGAGCAGTAAGAAAGTGCCAGAGGAAATTAGTCATGATCTGCCCGCTCCACCTGGCAATTGGACTGAGGAAATAGTAGGACGATGAGAAATCCATGGTAAAATTCAGAGGCTTACAGATAGCCCTCCAGAAATGAGGTAAACCTGGCACCTCTATCAGAAAGCGGGAGACCATGAAGGAGAAAAATATGTAAATAAATTCTTTTGCCAGCACTGGGGCAGATGGAAGACCGGGTGGCAGAGTGAAGTGGGCCATCTTGGAGAAGTGATGCACAACTACACAGATGACTGTACTCCTGGCTGATACTGGCAGATCAGTGATGAAATCCATAGCATTATGCTGCCAGGGAGCAAATGGCATAGGCAAGGGAATCAACCGACCTGTTGGAAGCTACATGGGAGTCTTATTTTGGGCACACGAAGGACAGGCAGAGACGAAATCCAAAATGTCTTTGCGTAGGGTCAGCCACCAATAGTGTTGGGAAATGAGGAAAACCATCTTCTTCTGTCTGGCATGACCCGCCAGCTTAGATGAGTGACTCCAGAAAAGAACCCACTTCCTATCCATCTCTGTTACATAAGGCTTACCAGAGGGAAGACGAGACAAGTCCAACGGAGCAACTGTAATAAATTTGGAGGGCTCGATGATGTGTTTAAGCGCCTCCTCTTGGTCGAAGGCCTGGAGAGAGCATCTGCCTTGACGTTTTTTATCAGCCAGACAAAAATGAAGAGTGAGCGAAGAACAAAGACCACCTGGCTTGTTGAGGATTAAGTCGCTGTGCGGATTGCAGGTAGGCGAGGTTCTTGTGATCAGTGTATGTAACCACAGGCTGTGTCACTCCTTCAAACAAGTATTGCCACTCTTCTAGAGCCAGCTTGATCACCAACTATAGAGTAATTGCGTTCAGATGCAGAGAAGATCTTAGAAAAGAAGCCTCAGGTTACCATGCGAGCAGATGAAGGCTTCTGAATAAGAACCGAACCGACCCCTGAGGAAGAAGTATCCACCTTCATAAAGATTTGTTTGTTATGGTCTGGCTGATGCAGCACAGGACAAGGCCTGCTTGAGGGATACAAAGGCATTTTCTGCTTCTGGAGTCCGCTCCTTAGGATTGGCCCCCTTGCAGGTCAGGACAGAAATATAAGCAGTCTGAAAGGAGAAATGCGCAATAAATAGGGAATAGTAATTCGCAAACCCAAGAAACCGCTGGATAGCCTTAAGTCCATCTGAACAGGGTCACATCAGGACGGCAGATACCTTCTTGGGATCCATCTTCACACCAGTGTCGGAAACGATGTACCCAACAAACGGCACATCACACAAAGATGCGTTTTTCATATTTGGGGTACAGACGATTCGTTCTTAATCTCAACAGAGCCTGGTGAACGTCCCTCCTATGTTTAGACAAATCAGGAGAGAACACCAAGATGTCATTTAAGCACACTATCACACACGTGTAAAATAGTGTCATGCACAGTTTCGGAAGACTAAGTGCAACACTAAGGGATTAGGGGAAGGAAGCCCATACACTAGGGAAATGGTGAGTGGAGACCCCTAGGCATATCTAATAACACCCTACCTGCCCTACCACCCCTAAATTGGTTCCTCAACAATCGCTGAGCAGGAACCTATTCCCTGTGTCTACCTAGAGCTAGGCCCTGTATAGGGAGGGGGAGGGGATGGGCACTGGTCAATCCCTACTGTAAACTAAAGAGAAAAAAATAGACAAACACAGGGAATGAACATAGGTTGAGCAGACTCAGAGTGGTAACACCAAACATCTTCAAACAGATCTAGAGAGGAAGTTAGCCGACTGCTATAGCTCCAAGCCTTTACAAGGGAAAATGTGAATATCACTGGCAACTCTCTGCAGCAGACTGGGGATTTATAAGCACCCAGGTTCAGGTGTGTCAACTATAGCCGAAGGGAAGTTGCCGCTGTGTCCAAGAGACAGAAGGATTAAGGAGGCGTTTGTAATGCCAAACGCAGTGACCTTCTGCAGCCAGATGCAGAGCGACAGTCTGTTGCATCTGACACATTCATGACAAGCAGGTCCCAGAAGATGTCGTTAACCAGTTCTTGGAAGATGGCTAGGGTATTACAGAGCCCAAACGGCATTGCGCGATACTCGTAATGACCATCTTGAGTGTTAAAGGCAGTTTTCCATTCGTCTCCCTGGCAAATTCGGATCAGTTTATACGCCCATCGTAGGTCGAGTTTCATGAAAACTCTGGAACTTTTAAGGCATTCAAACATCTCAGAGATGAGAGGCAGAGGATACTTATTCTTAACCATGATTTGGTTGAGACCCCTATTGTCAATACAGGGTTGCAGAGAACCATCCTTCTTCTTCACAAAGAAAGAATCCTGCTCCGGCCGGGGAGGAAGATTTCCAGATAAATCCCCTGGCAAGGTTCGCTCCTATTTATTCAGAAATGGCATGAATCTCAGCCTGTGACAGAGGATAGATTCATGCTCATGAAGGGGATGTGCCAGGCTGAAGGTCAATAGGACAACCATATAGCCTATGAGATGGAAAAAGTCTCCGCTTCCTTCATGTCAAAGACGTCTGTATACGTCAGTATGCTGCAAGCAAATCAGGCAAATGAGTGGGAGAAGTCGGAGGTCGGGCAGGATAAATGGGAGCAAGTCAACTCTCCTGACAGACTTGACCCTAGTGGAGTACTTCTCCAGAACTCCAGTCCAAGACAGGCTTTTGTCTCTGCAGCAATGGCAGACCTAGAAGCAGAGGGTAAGATAGACTGGACAGCACATAAAGAAAGATCTTTTCTGAATGCTGGTTTCACACCCAAAGTTCCACTGGTTTGGTCACGGAAAGGATGGCTTCAGATAGGGGTCTTCCATCCACCGATGAAACCACCAACGGATCCTATAAACGTTGGACCTGGATCTTATATCGCTCCACAAGGGCCTGTTGGATGAATTTACCTGCAGAACCAGAATCCAGGTTGCCTGATTCAACAAAAAGGATGACGCCATAGGAAACAGCTGCTGTGGCCTCTCCAGCATACCCTAGGCTCTGGACTCGGTCTCTCAGGACAGGAGTTGATGATATACTGGGAACTGCTACAATACAAGCACCTACCCTCGGTATGGCAGACCTCTTGGCGATGCTTGGCAATCGTCTCCTGGTCCACTTGTATAGACTGTTGAGGAAGCCGAGACTAAGGCTTACTGTAAAACCGGACTTTGGAAGGTAGGAACCAGGCGTAAGAGTCTTCTCTCATGGGTCACCTCCCTGGAGCACGCCTGGAACCTGATGTCAATTCGTGTAGCCAGAGACACCAGGTTGTCCAGAGAGGAGGATGTATCATGAACGACCAGTTCGTCTTTGATTCGTCCAGAAAGGCCCTCCCAAAAGATGGCATTGGACACCAAAGCTTCATTGTTCCAGGCGAGTTCAGTCGAGAGTGTGTGAAAACATACAGCGTACTGGCCTACTGTGAGATTTTCCTGATGCAGACGGACGAGAGATTAGGCCTCTGAGGACCCATGTCCGTGTTCAGAGAAAACCTTCCTGAAGGCCTCTAGAAAGGACTGGAGATTCGATAAAAGGGGATCCCCTCTCTTCTATAGGGGATTGAGCCAGGCCAAAGCCTCACCAGAGAGATGGGACATGATAAAAGCCACTTTGGCCCGGTTGGAGATGAACTGAAGAACCAGGAGTTCGAAGTGCAGCGAGCACTGATTAATACACCCCCGAAATAGGGCAGGGTCCCCCCATAGCGTGGAATTGAAGACAGATGGGGTCCAGAACCAGGCACATGGCTGGCAGGCTGTTGGCTCACGGCCGAGATGATCGCAGCTTGAGTAGGAGCGGGTGCCGCTGAAGTTGTCAATGCATCCAGATAAGTAGTTATAGTCCATAAGTAGGAGAGCATTTTATTCTGCTGCTCCATCTGGCAGAAGACCTCCATGTACAGGTCTGAGAAAGGGGAGGCCTGGAAGCCAGTGGATTCCATGGCTTATGCAAACTGTAATGAGCTGGAAAATGGAACCACTGTGCTGTGGACCAAAGACAGCCTGGAGGGGTGTAACTAAGTACCTCACCAAATCCGACCTCTGATACATGGCAGCTGATGATACCAAGATCAAAGGAGAGACTCAGGATTTGGAACCAGCTGCTATTCCAAGACTGACCTCAGGAATATGGCAGCTGACCCCTTAGAGATGGGTAGCCAGGACAGCCCCATGGCAAGTATGGTAGATGTAGGCAGGCACTGTAGGAACACGGGAACCACGCATTCAGACTGGAACTGCTGACATACAGATGAACTGTCTTGACTGATTGCCAGACAGGCACAGCTGGTAGAAAGGCAGGCAGGCACAGCTGGTAGACAGGCAGGCGGACATTGCTTGTCGACAGGCAGGTGGATATGGCTGGAATACAAGCACTGGGAGCTGAGAACTAACATGAGTGTTTTAGGAACAAATGTAACACATTGCACAGGCAACTCCATGCTGGAGGAGATGCCTTAAAGAGTAAGTGTTCTCCAGCAATTGGCTGGGGACACATTTAGGAGGATGCACCTGGCCGCTTTAAGAGAGCAGCTGCTGGCTCGGAAGAAAGAGAGAGAGCAGGATGGGGGACACTGTGGTGAGTTTGCCTGTGTCTCTGCTGGAGGAGAGGGACAGAGGGCAGAGGCATCGGCGCTACAGCTGCGCAGGCAGGGACCCCAGTGAACATTTGCAAAACACGCGTCGGGGTCCCTGCTTGCGCAGCCTTATTTTCAGCCGCCATGTATCCGAAGTCGGATTTGGTGAGGCACCTAGTTACGCCCCTCTTGGCTCTCCTTGGTCCATGGCACAGAGGTTCCACCTCTCAGCCCGCTACAGCAGCCTTATCCAGGCATTTTATTTCTTACAGAGCCTCCATACATTTACTTATACAGTTAAGTCCATATATATTTGGACAGAGACAACATTTTTCTAATTTTGGTTCTAGACATTACCACAATAAATTTTAAACAAAACAATTCAGATGCAGTTGAAGTTCAGAATTTCAGCTTTCATTTGAGGGTAACCACAAAATTGGATGAAGGGTTTAGAAGTTTCAGCTCCTTAACATGTGCCACCCTGTTTTTAAAGGGACCAAAAGTAATTGAAAATCCTTTGTTGGCAATGACTGCCTGAAGTCTTGAACTCATGGACATCACCAGACGCTGTTTTCTCCTTTTTGATGCTCTGCCAGGCCTTCACTGCGGTGGTTTTCCGTTGCTGTTTGTTTGTGGGCCTTTCTGTCTGAGGTTTAGTCTTTAACAAGTGAAATGCATGCTCAATTGGGTTGAGATCAGGTGACTGACTTGGCCATTCAAGAATATTCCACTTCTTTGCTTTAATAAACTCCTGGGTTGCTTTGGCTTTATGTTTTGGGTTATTGTCCATCTGTAGTATGAAACGACGACCAATCAGTTTGGCTGCATTTGGCTGGATCTGAGCACACAGTATGGCTCTGAACACCTCAGAATTCATTCGGCTGCTTCTGTCCTGTGTCACATCATCAATAAACACTAGTGACCCAGTGCCACTGGCAGCCATGCATGCCCAAGCCATCACACTGCATCCGCCGTGTTTTGCAGATGATGTGGTATGTTTTTGGATCATGAGCTGTACCATGCCTTCGCCATACTTTTCTCTTTCCAGCATCCTGGTAGAGGTTGATCCTGGTTTCATCTGTCCAAAGAATGTTCTTCCAGAATTGTGCTGGCTTTTTTAGATGTTTTTTAGCAAAGTCCAGTCTAGCCTTTTGATTCTTGATGCTTATGAGTGGCTTGCACCGTGCAGTGAACCCTCTGTATTTACTTTCATGCAGTCTCCTCTTTATGGTAGATTTGGATATTGATACGCCTACCTCCTGGAGAGTGTTGTTCACTTGGTTGGCTGTTCTCTTCACCATGGAGATTATTCTGCGATCATCCACCACTGTTGTCTTCCGTGGGCGCCCAGGTCTTTTTGCATTGATGAGTTCACCAGTGCTTTCTTTCTCAGGATGTACCAAACTGTAGATTTTGCCCCTCCTAATGTTGTAGCAATTTCTTGGATGGGTTTTTTCTGTTTTTGCAGCTTAAGGATGGCTTGTTTCACCTGCATGGAGAGCTCCTTTGACCGCATGTTTCCTTCACAGCAAAACCTTCCAAATGCAAGCACCACACTTCAAATCAACTCCAGGCCTTTTATCTGCTTAATTGAGAATTACATAACGAAGGGATTGCCCACACCTGTCCATGAAATAGCCTTGGAGTCAATTGTCCAATTACTTTTGGTCCCTTTAAAAACAGGGTGGCACATGTTAAGGAGCTGAAACTCCTAAACCCTTCATCCAATTTTAATGTGGATACCCTCAAATGAAAGCTGAAAGTCTGAACTTCAACTGCATCTGAATTGTTTTGTTTAAAATTCATTGTGGTAATGTCTAGAACCAAAATTAGAAAAATGTTGTCTCTGTCCAAATATATATGGACCTCACTGTATGTATACTACCTGTATGTATACTACCTCTATACTACCTCCTATTTGAGTACATTCTCTTTTTCCCTGCATCTCCCTTCTTCTGCATCTGCACTTTATTGAGTTTTCTCAGCATTAGTACTATATTTAGACACCTTTATGCTGTCTTACAATTTGTTGTGCACTCGCTGAACATTGTATCTTATGAGCTGTTTGTATTATTTCTCAGTAAGATAAATTTCTACTTGGACACTTCAGTCTGGTACTACTTGGTATATGCACATAGCATATTAAATACTAACTTCCATAGCAGCGCCCTGTTGATTATCTGCATACTTTTTCTTTGCATATTCATGCAATAATATATTATACTATTTTTCTATTTTGTACACTGCCTTGCTGCTCTGTGTTTACATTTATCTCCATTCTCCATGCACTAGTACGTTTTCATCTACTGTAGATGATCACTATCTTGAAACCTTTTGAGATTTGCTCACTAGATGACTCTATATACAGCTCTGGTAAAAATTAAGAGACCTCGCCTATAAATATAGACTATATCACACTGTGATTTAGGCTAAGTGCACACGTACCGGAACTCTCGCGGAAATTACCGCGAGAATTCCGGAATTCCAGTCCGCGGGAAAATCGCATTTTAAATTCCCGCGATTTTCCCGCGGAAAAACTAGCATTTTGCAAGCGTAATTAGCTTGCAAAATGCTAGCGTTCTCCAAGCGATCTGGAGCATCGCTGGGAGAACTGATTGACAGATTGGTCACACTCGTCAAACATAGTGTTTGACGAGTGTGACCAACTTTTTACTACTGAGGCCGCCTATGAAGCATCAGTAGTAAAAGATAGAATGTAAAAAAAAATAAAAAATGGTGTTATTCTTACCCTCCGACGTCCCGCGCAGGCGTTCCCAGTAATCCTTTGCGAAAATGCCCGCGATGGCGTCCGTTCTCGCGGGATCGCGACGTCTCGCGGTAATTCGCGATGACGTCGCGCGAATGACCGCGAGACTTCGCGATCCCGTGAGAACGGACGTCATCGCGGGCATTTTCGCAAAGGACTACTGGGAACGGGAGCGTGGAGAGAAGCGGGAAGACTGCGCGGGACGTCGGAGGGTGAGAATAACAATATTTTTTATTTTTAAATTCTATTTTTTACAGGGATATGGTACCCAAAGCCCGGAGGACAGTCTCCTCTCCTCCGGACCGTGGGTACCATCCGCAATTGTTCTGCTTACTTTCCGCATGGTGTGCACAGCCACATGCGGGAAGTAAGCGGCACAATGCATTCCTATGGGTGCGGGATCGCCGCGATTCCGCAAATTAATGAGCATGCTGCGGTTTTTACCGCGAAGCGATTCCGCCGCGGTAAAAACCGCAGCATTAGCACAGCATTGCGGAATCCCATAGGAATGCATGGGATGCTTATTTTTCGCATTTTCGCGGCAAAATCGCGCGGTTAAAACAGTCGCGGAAACGCGAAAAAAACGCCACGTGTGAACTCAGCCTAACAGATATCTGACTGTGTCTCTCTTTTTCTCTCCAGTCATTCTTCCTCACATTGCCAGTGCCACTGTGGAAACTCGGAATGCCATGGCAGCCCTTGCGGCAAATAACTTGTTAGCGGGACTGAAAGGTGGATCCATGCCCAAAGAAGTACCACTGCCTTAATGAAGACTACAGGGCTCTCTAACCACAGCATGCCGCAGAGAATCTCTAGGCATGTGGCTATATTTCCAGTAAACATTTTATGACTTTATAATAACTATAATAAAGCGAAATATACTAATTAATCCAAAATATGCACTAAAATGAAATTTCTCAATTAAGCAACGTAAACTCGCAACCTGAAAAAAACTACATTTTATGGTAAAACTGCCCGCTGATAAAGCTGTTGGCTACTTCTGAACATACCCTTCACCAGATGCCCCCTCTTGGATCTTAATGAGGGTCCATGAATTGCCCCCTGCCACATTTTCCATGTACATCACTGAGATATGGCTGCACGCATTGAAATGTATGGAGAATGTTTTGGCTGGGAATTTGTAACTGATGGTAAGGTAATAATTGCATTTAGTTATGGAATGGACCCTCCAAATTAATTTCCCGGGCAGGTCCTTGGCCCCTCAGTCCGACACTTACTAATGCACAATAAAATTTCAGTTTTGTGATGAAAATTGCCAATGGACGTCAAGGGAGAAACAAAAGACAAATCAACTCAATAAATTACTAAAAAGCATCCATTTTTGATCCATTTAGCAAATTCTGGTTTAAAATAATCACACGTATGCAGAAAATTTCTGCATAAAAACCGGATAACTTCCCAGAAAACACGCATTTTTTTCTGCACCTTTTTACCACGATTTTTGCGCGTTTTTGCCGCGATTTTTTCTGGAGAGTCCCCAGACACATAGAAAATAGCCAGAAATGCGGAATTTACTGTGAAATTAATGAGCATGCTGCGTTTTTTTACCGCAAAGCGTTTTTTTCGCGGTAAAAAAAGCATCTATATGCACAAAAAGTGCAAAATGCATTAAAATGAATGGGAAGCTTATTTTAGGCGTTTTTTGAGTGGATTTTTTGTAAATCCGAGGGAAAAACGCGGGAAAAACCGCAATGTGTGAACACAGCTTAAGTTGGGACTATAGAGAAGAGTACCTTTTATGTAAAACATATAAAAATCATAACTGAATACACATCAACACACCGAAGGATGAAAAAAAAAGTGTACGAAACTGACGCCAATACATGATCACTTGGTTTTTAAAATGAATCGTGTGAATTAGACCATAGACTAAATCCTTGCAGCGCCGAAAAGAACATAAAACAAGAATTTGGCCCTTGGATTCTGTAATCTCTAGCTTTCGCCTTTGTTCGGAGTATTGTTTGTACAATAAAAGCACTGGAGATGAAAATATTTGTTTGATTGGATTTTTTTTTTATGTCCTAATGTAATTCACCTAAAGACATTTTGTCATAAACATTAGCTGCTGTTAATATAGAGACGACATATTCTGATGAGAAAAGAAAATGGAAGGAAAATGACAAGTTGTGAAAACAATGGAGAGGACACTTTCCGTCGTGTGTTGTTGGTGTACTGTATTACCATATACTATTGTGAATACATGTGTTATTATTCTACTATATACCTATATACAGTTATTATTCTACTATATACCTATATACAGTTATTATTCTACTATATACCTATATACAGTATATACATATAGAATATGCATATATATACACACATATAATTATGCAAGTATGTATACACACAGTATCTATTTATATATAGATATGTATATATGTGAGATATATATATATATATACAGTACATAGATATATATACACACTTCTATGGGGCTCCTTTCTCCAGCCTGCTTGGTGCTGTCACTGGCAATATACACCAGGTGGCGCTATCCTTCTCTGTCTCTCTGCAGCTGACCTACAAGTCTCCCTGTTTCTTGGGAGAGGAGCTCCTCCTTCTGGGCCACTTCTTCCTTGTCACTGCTGCTGGCAATGAGAGCAGCTCAGCAGCTAATGAAGGTGTTTGTAAGTAGAAGGCTGCCCCAAGAAGGGCAGGAACTCCTAGCCCAAGCAGGAAAGTAAGTGACCCTTGTGCCATCAGTAATGTAGGTGCTATTCTCCTCCATATCTGTTGCACTATTATGTACATGGCTGTATAGATGTTTGCAGTGGTGGCATAGGTTGGGCATAGGGACAGTGCCAGCCTCACAGCTCAGGCATATGCTTGCTGGGCTACACATGGCATGGGGGCACTGTGAGACTGCAGAAGCGTGGGTGGTACAGCACTGGTCACATTATGCTGCGTTGTGTGACTTTTTACATGACTCTGGCCATCATTTTCACTTAGCCTCCCCTTCTAAAAAACAACAATATTTATATTTTTTTTTGCAGGACAAGTTGTAGTTTTGTATAACATTTCACTTTTCTGTATAATGTACTGAAAATGGGATAAGTGTGATTGAAGTGAACAAAATCATCGCTGCTGTTTTTTCGTTTGTTTGTTTGGCTTTTATGATGTAAAGTTTGTTCTGCAGAGTCGAGCAGCTGTGAGGATTTATTGTGATTCACTCGCAGAACTTTGTAAAGTTTTTTTTTTTTCTCTATGAAAAAAAAATGTGATTGGTGCCACTATTTTCAGAGCTATAAATTTTTATTATTTATCAATCAACAGAGCTGTAGGTTTTATTCCTATAATTTTGGGGTCTGAATGACATTTGGTCTTTTTTTTTTTGGGGGGGGGTGGGAGAAGGGAGATGGAGGAAAAGTGACCAAAAAAGACAGCAGTCCTGACATTTCAATTTGTCTTTTCCTTTAACAATCATTATATCAAATCAATATTATATATTTTAATATTTTAGACAATTAAGTACACAGGAATACCAAGTGTGGTTTCCATTTACCGTAGATCGTGTATGTGTGAGTATATATTGTGAGGCAGTGACCGGTGTTACATGTAAGGGTCACTGTATGTTCCTCCCTGGAGGCATATTGAGGGCATTGCAGTCACAGGCATAGCTGTGATTGCAATGAATACTAAAGTGAGTATAGTTCTTGGACATGCTGGTTGTCCAAGGCAGATTTAGGGAAAACCTGCTCTGGGCTTTTGTGTATTGAAATAGACTGCAGATGGTAGTGGTGCAGTCTGTTTCATTCCTGGCCCGGGTTTTCCATGTGGCAAAAGGCCACAGGTTGCTAGTTTAAAACCCTGCAGTATAGGGTTTGGGTTGTGTCAGGGTCAGTCTGGTGTTGTCAGAGTACAAAGGAGGTTCTGCAGAGCTCCAACTGTGTGAGGCAACACAGGCCAGCGGAGCCAAACAGCCAAGGCAGCTGAAAAGCCTTGCACCCACAGCGTTGCAGTTGCTCACGGCAACTGATCAGAGGAGGACTGGTGTGTTTAGTGACTTTAAACTGGATGATATGGTTAATGGCTGCGATGTGCAAGTTATCGTGTACTGTGTAATGCTGTGAGTAGAACATTAACACTGTGGTGCAGTCGCCCACAGCAACTGGTCTCAGGAAGTGGACTGGCGTGTATAGTGACTGTAATCCAGAGGATATGTTTCCCAGTTGCAAACCCGAGGATATTGTGTGCTGTGTTTTGCGAGTTGAAGCATTAAAGAGTCGTTTTGTTTTTGAACTTTGCCAGGTCACTGCCTCATCACTATTTTAGATACAAAATCTAAAATAAGTAGCATATTTGTGTTAGCACCATGCTGGATCCCTTCTCTGAAAGGCAGGGTCTCCCCGCATGTCATTTCATTCAGCCCTGCTGTGGTCAGTTCAGTTCCTCTCTTCCTCATGCTATGCATTCTCCAAGCAGCACTTCCAGCCTTAGGGCACGTGCGTGTGCTCCTGCCCTCTTGAAAGGCTAGTGCTTGCACTTCCTCCCCAGCCAATGGTTGAGATTCATTATGTATATATTACTTCCTCTCCACTGGGGAGGTGCCAGAGCAACCTTCCTGTTTTGTAGTCTAAGATGTGTAAGTTTGCATACTAGTCTTTGCTACACTCTGGTGTAAGTCCTGCCTGCTGCACTCTGGTGCGAACTCTTGTCAGCTGCTCCCTCCAGTCTGTCCTCTGGGTCCAGCTGTTGCGCATCCATTGGTCTGTCCTGGAGTGGCACCTGGTGTTCATCGGGAGCCAAATCTAACCTCACCGTCAGAGGCTATAGTGAACAGGTGTTTGCTTAGGCTAGTTTCACATTAGTGTTTACTGCCACAGCGTCGGGCTGCGCACGGACGCCGCTAAGCCCCGCCCCCTGAAGCACCTCCGCCGGTAGCTCCGCCTACGGGCGCATGACGCTGCATGCGTCCTGCGTCCCCTATCTTTATCACTGGGGACGCAGGCCGTGCGCAGTATGTGTTTGGCGGCGCATGCGTCCTTTTGACGGTGCGCCGAGCGCAACCAAATTGCAACAGGTTGCGTTTGGCGCTCGTCGACGCACCGTCAAAAGGACGCATGCGCCACCAAACGCATACTGTGCACGTCCTGCGTCCCCAGTGATAAAGATAGGGGACGCATGCAGCGTCATGCACCCGTAGGCGGAGCTACCGGCGGAGGCGCGGCAGGGGGTGGGGCTTAGCGGCGGCCGTGCGCAGCCCGACGCTGCGGCCGTAAACGCTAATGTGAAACTAGCCTTAGTCACGCCCCTCCAGGCTCTCCATGGTCCGTGGCACAGTGGCTCCACAAACCACATCCATGACAATTTGGTGTTCCTGTGTACATAATTTTCTGAACTAATTAAATGTAGTATTGATTCATATAATGAACGTAGGTGTGAACAAAATGCGGCAAAGGAATAGAAATGTTAATGGTTTATTTTTGTCTATTAAAAGAATGCAAAGAGATTGAGCAAAAGAGAAATCTAAATCAAATCAATCTTAGGTGTAATTACCCTTGTTGTCCAAACAGCGTCAAAGCATCAATTTTTCTAGTTACCTTATAAACTCGTGTATAAGCCAACCTCCCCTAATTTTACCACAAAAAACTGGGAAAACTTATTGACTCGCGTATAAGCCTAGGGTTAATGGTGTTCCAAGAAGATGCTCCATAAATAACCCCCCATATGCCGCTGCACAAGGGTTAATGCTGCCCCATAAGATGCTCCATAAATACCCCTTATTTGCTGCTGCAATAAAAAAAATGACATACTCACCTCTCCGTTGCTGGGGGCCAGGTGCCGGTGTCCTGAGCCCCCGGCACCAGCGATATTTACCGGTCCCTGTTCCATCGCCATCCACCGCTGTGTCTCCCGGGTCTCTGCAGTGACTTTCAGCAGAGGGCGCGCACTGACTACGTCATCGCGCCCTCTGCCGTCACAGCAGGAGGACCCGGAGACACAGCCATGCAAGGCGATGGAATGGGGACAGGTGAATATCACTCTGCCCCCGTCATACTCGCCCCTCCTGGCGCAAGGTCTTCTCTGCAGCGGCAGCCCCTGCTTCTTCCTCTGCCGTCTGCTTCCTGCATTCAGCTGGTCACGTGGTACCGCTCATTAAACTCATAAATATGTGCATATTCATGAGTTTAATGAGTGGTACCACATGACCGCTGAACGCAGGAAGCAGACAGCAGAGGGAGAAGCAGGGGCTGCAGAGACGTGCCAGGAGTTGAGTATGGTCTCTGACCCACCACCCGGTATATGACTCATGTATAAGCCAAGAGGGGGACTTTCAGCCCCAAAAAATGATCTGAAAATCTTGGCTTATACACGAGTATATACGGTATACTTACATACAGTTTTTGAAGAAACTCAACCGAAAAGCTGTTCATCATCTTGGAGAACTAACCACAGATCTTCTGTGACTTTATGCTTGCACAAAGCCTTCTGTCTCTTAGGGTATGTGCACACGCTGCGGATTCCGCTGCGGATCCGCAGCGGTTTTGGTCCTGCGGATCCACAGCAGAATTAGCTGCGTTGTACAGTACCATTGTTTTCAATGGTAAACTGAAAAACGCTGTGCACATGCTGTGGATTTTTCCGTGCGGATTTGCTGTGGTTTACAATCCGCAGCATGTCAATTCTTTTGTGCAGAACCGTTGCGGTTTCACACCTCATCCATTACGAGGTGTAAGTCCTGCGGATTTTACTACACAATCCACATCACCAAAAAACTACGTGTGCACTTACCCTTAATGTAATCCCACATTCAGCGCAGGAATGAATGTGTCACATGGATATGTCTTTTTACATAAACTAATAAATGTGCTCCTGAGACCATTTGAGGGCATCACAATCATGGACCTGACCTCAGTCATAGGACAATAAAACTTACAGGCTGGAGTCACACTAGCGTTAAAAAAAAAAAAAATCGGTCCAATGTTGTTCCTGAAAAGTCGGATGAGTGTCGTGATTTTCATGCGAGTACAATGCGATTTTTACCACCTAGCATCTGAATGACATGTGAAAGCAATCCATATGCAATGTGATTTTGACATTAGCTTTCACACTTCTGTGGAATTATCCTGTCCAGTTATGAAGGAACACTGATTATGAATCAATTTCTTATACTGTTGTGCAAATGGAATAGACAACAGAAATGATAGGCAATTAGCAGGTCAACTTCTATAAAGGAGTGGTTCTGCAGAGGGTGTCCACAGATCATTTCTCTGTTCTCATTTTTTTGGCTGTTCTTTTGGTCACTTTTGCATTTTGTCATTGCTCTCACCCCTAGAGGTACAGTAGCATGAGACAGAAATTGCTCAGGTAGTGCAGCTCATCGAGGATGGCACATCAATGTGAGCTGTGGCAAGAAGGGTAGCTGTGTCTGTAGACACAGTGTCTAGAGCATATACCAAGAGACAGGCCAGTACACCATGAGACATGGAGGTGGGTCTAGGAGGACAACAATTCAGCAGCAGGACCTCTACCTCCTCCTTTGTGCAAGGAGGAACAGGAAGAGCCGTGCCAGAGCCGTGCAAAGTGTCCACCAGAAGGCTACTAACATCCTAGTGTCTGCTTAAACTGTCAAGCAGACTAAATGAGGGTGGTATAAGGGCCCAATGTCCACAAATGGGTGTTTTGCTTACAGACCAACACCGTGCATGGCGACTGGCATTTGCTAGAGAACACCAAGATTGGCAGATTTGAGATTGGTTCCCTGTGCTCTTCTTGGATGAGAGCAGATTCACATTGAGCACATTTGACAGACGTGACAGTTTGGAGACTCCATAGAGAACACTCTGCTGCCTGCAACATCCTCCAGCATGACCAGTTTCGCAGTGGGTTAGTAATGGTGTGGGGAGGCATTTCTTTGTAGAGCCGCACAGTCTTCAATGTGCCAGCCAGACGTATCCCAATTGCCGTTAGGTACTGGGAAGTTGACTGATGCTTTAATATAGGGCTGGGAGGAGATCTATTCTGACTCATGGATATGTAGAACGTATGGTGCCTGGATAGACCTCTCTTTCTGGGCCCCTTCCGTATCGACCTGTACTCGCGTTCATACCGATTAATCAGACAGCTTAACTCAGCCACGATCTCATGTAAGAAGACTCCAGGAAAAGAGGGATGCTTTAACTGAAATTCTTGTATTATGATGAAAGCAGCAGGTAAAAAGGAATATTCTTCAGAGAACATGTAACAGGATGCATACAGATGGAGGGACGATCACAAAATGGAGAATAAGGGAGGGAACAAACATACATCACAGGACTACAGGGAGAGAGTTGGGACAAAATACAGGGAAAGGCAAACTTCTGCCTAGCAACAAGGATACAACACAAGCAATGCAAATATTAAATGATTTCCCAAGTCGTGGAACATGACACTCCCCGTCTGAAATCCTTGGATTTCACGATGTCCGTAATTCTTCGAAGTCGTTCGAACCTGTAAAACAAGAGAAAAGAAAAACATGCATGCAATAATAAACATTTTTAAAGTCCAACTAGTTGTTGTTGACCCGTAGATCACACCGGAAGATAAGTCCAAGTCTATTAAACCCATCTTCGGATTGGGGAAGCCGCAAACATGCCAACTCTTCCACCAACCCAGCAATCCAATGGCAATGTTCAAAGTTCAATCCAATGGAAAATGTCAATGTTCAATAAAACTGGGGAATGAGTAGGTATGCTCCCCGCCGTGAGCAACGTCCAGGAGCAATGTTCAGTTCATGTGACGGAGGAAGGTTCGGGTAGAGCCCCCTTTTGTCACCTTAACTTCTTTCTTACGAGTCTTTCCGTCCTCGCTGGGCATGACCTTGGTGATAAGACCCATTGGCCAGTCGTTACAATGTGCCTCTTTGTCTTTTAAGAGGACAAGGTCTCCTTCTTGGAGATTGGGACTGGGTGTCTGCCATTTTTGACGGTTTTGAAGCAGGTGCAAGTATTCGGTCTTCCAACGGTGCCAAAACACGTTAGCTATGTGTTGTACTTGCTTCCACTGACGTTTGTAAATGTCCTTGTTATCGAAATTCCCGGGAGGAACTGTAGCAGCTCCAATCTTCTGTGTAAGAAGTGTAGCTGGGGTAAGAATCATTGGAGAATAACAACGTGGGACTTGGAGTTGCTCTAAGAACTTCAAGGACTTCTTCCATGTCTCCCACCTTTGCTGTTTCTGAGTCGGAAGCGGGGTGTCCCAATCAGTGTTCTCGGCAGTGAGCTGTCTTAACAGTATCTTGCCTTGAATAGTGATGGATGCTACAAACCCGAGAGGATCGTAGATGCTGTTTATGACAGATAGGACTCCTCGTTTGGTAAAGGGTTTGTCACAGGGCGACACTTGGAAGGTGAAGGTGTCCTGTTTGATATCCCACAGTAGACCAAGGCTGCACTGTGTGGGAGGAACATCAGAACCTAGGTTGAGGTCCTTTAGGTTCGTGGCATGGTCCTCAGATGGAAACGCGCTCATTACTTCTTGACTGTTAGAGATGATCTTGTGGAGTCTGAGGTTTGATGTGGATAGCATTTCCTGTGTCCTGGAGAGTAGGTCAATTGCCTCTTCACTTGTGGGCAAGGACTTGAGCCCGTCGTCTACGTAGAAGTTCTTCTCTACGAATTGACGAGCATCGGATCCGTACTCTCTCTCGCCTTCCTGGGCTGTCCGTCTCAGTCCGTAGATCGCCACAGCAGGTGAAGGACTGTTGCAGAAGACATGGACCTTCATCCGGTAGTCTATGACTTGATTGTTGACATTGTTGTCTTTGTGCCATAGGAACCTAAGATAGTTTCTGCTGTCTTCCTTCATGATGAAGCAATGAAACATCTGCTGGATGTCGGCCATTATAGCAACAGGTTCTTGTCTGAAGCGGATCAATACTCCAAGGAGGCTGTTGTTCAGGTTGGGTCCAGTTAGTAGCAGGTTGTTGAGAGAGAGGCCTTCATACTGAGCACTGGAGTCAAACACCACTCTGATCTGGTTAGGCTTGCGAGGGTGATAGACACCAAAGGATGGAAGGTACCAACATTCTTCTCCTTCCTTCAGTGGTGGCGCAGGTTCAGCATGATCTTTGTCAAAGATGTTCTGCATAAAGTCAATGAAATGCTTCTCCATTTCTGGTTTCCTCTTTAGGGTACGTTTTAAGGATGAGAACCTTGCAGTTGCTTGCTGCATGTTCTTTGGCAACCTCGCTCTTGGGAAACGAAAGGGTAAAGGAGCTACCCAACTGTTGGAGTCATCTTGAACAAATTATTTGTCCATAACCTTTATGAATTCTTTATCTTCCCTTGTGGGTGCTAACTTGTCTTCACTTGTGGAATCGAACACTGTTGACCCGAGGTTTTCGTCCCAGGGCTGGAGCATTTTCATGTTGTTGAAGGATTCCTGTTGCCTCTTGGTGTTGCTCACTTTCTCTTTCTCCCAGTAATGATGTGGGCATGGCTGAAAATGAGGGCTGAGACCATTTGGCAAGATGTGTGTTTTGTAAGAGGAGATGTTATTAGGTCTCTTCATCTTGAGTATGCAAACATTGCCTATAATTACCCAGCCTAGATCAAAGCGTTGGGCAAATGGTGCGTCGTGTGGTCCGTTAATTTGCTGACGTACCTTGTGCAGCCGGAGAATGTCTCTGCCAAGCAGAATCAGGATATCTGCGCTGTTGTTGAGGGCTGGTATCTTGTTTGCTATCCCCTTGAGATGTGGGTGATGAAGAGCAGCCTCTGGTGTTGGGATCTCTTCTCGATTGGATGGAATCTGGTTGCACTCGACAAGTGTAGGTAAGGGTATCTCTACGGTGTTTTCGAGGGATGTCGCTATAAGACCACTGGCCCTTCTCCCAGAGACCTCTGTAACACCGCTGCAGGTACTTAAGGTGTAAGGGTAAGCATTTCCCTTTAAGTTAAACATATCAAAGAGTTCTGACCTTGCAAGTGATCGGTTGCTCTGATCATCCAAGAGGACGTACACCTTCACGGCTTTCTCTGGGTGACCGTTGGGATATACGTTCACCAGACAAATCTTCGCACAGGACTTGTCCCAGAGACCATCTCCGCAGACTTCTGTGCATGAAGAAGATATTGTGGTATGACTTGCAGTTTGAGCTGCGTCCTCCCCGCCATGGCTCGTGGTGGGGGAAGGAGTACGTGTAGAGTCTGGACGGTATGGGTGGAGTGCTTGTACGTGATCCTCACTGTCACACTCCATACACTTAATTGTAGTTTTACAGTCTTTAGCAAGGTGTTCAGTAGAAGCACAACATCTGTAGCATACCCCAAACTTCTTTAGAAGTTCCTTGCGTCCTTGGAGCGGTTTCTTCCTGAAGCTGATGCACTTTTTTAAGGGATGTGGCTTCTTGTGGATGGGACACTCACGATTTGGGTTCTCTATCTTTTCACCCTTGTTGCTCTTGCCTGGGGCTGATGTTGGTAAGGGAAGAATATCCGTCTTCACTGAAACTGGACTCCTGCGGTTTCTGTCATTTGAGCGTGTGCTCACATATTTAGAGGGAGGTGAAGCTGGGCCACTGGATTCTCCGTAGGAAAAGCTTGGGTCGTTCTTACGCTCTGCAATGTCTTTTATAAACTCACAGAAGTAGGAGAACGGAGGAAATGACACTTGATGGTCTTTCTTGTATTTTGACCCTATTGCAGTCCACTTCTCTTGTACATTGTATGGTAGCTTGGAGATAATGGGGTTTACTCCACGAGCAGTGTCCAGGTAGCTGAGGCCAGGTAGGTGGGTGTCTGCCTTGGCCAGCTGGAGCTCTAACAGCAGGTCACTGAGCTCTAGGAACTTTGAACTGTCCTTGCTTGATATCTTTGGAAAACTCTGTAGTCGCTTGAACAGTGCATCCTCTATGGCTTCTGGACTGCCAAAGTTTCTCTCTAGTCTTTCCCATGCAGCCATGAGACCAGCCGTTGGATTACTGATATGTACAGATCTGAGTCTCTTGACACGCTCTGTGGATTGTGGTCCTAACCATCTGATCAGCAGGTCCAGCTCTTCCGCAGCAGTGATGCCGAGGTCACTAGTTACGGTTCTAAAGGCACTTTTCCAACCTCTGTAATTTTCAGGTTGGTCGTCGAACCTTGTGAGACCGGTTTTAGTAAGTTCACGGCGAATCATGTACCTTGCGAAGTCGGACATGTCTGTTCTTTCTGACTTAGGATGCACAATTGTAGGCTGAGCGGTGTTGTACATAGAGGTGGAAACGTCTTGGCCTTGAAACATGGGGAAGTATGGGTTTGGTGGGTATAGTTTCTGCTACATGTGGAGGTGGCACTGTGTGGTTGTCGAGGGTATAATGACCTGCCGGCATATTGGGTTGCATGTAGGTATTAGCCTGTGGAGTTTGGTGAGATGCAGGGTTTTGGCGCATACTGGAATATGAAGGAAGTTCAAGTTTGGGAGCATTGTACTGACCTTGAATGCAGGATTCTGTAAGTGGATCGGCATCCTGGTGCTCTGGAGAAGCGTCAACACCATCAGGAGTGTTAGTGATGATCTGCGGGTCGCCATCTTGGCTTAGCACGTAGTCTCTTGTGCGTTCAATAGGGTCTTCTGCCTCCATTTCACACAAACTGACGCTGTCTCTTTGACTCCCACTGACAGCCTGCTCGAGTACCTTTAATTCTGCCATGGCTGTTGCATGCTCACATTCCTTCTCTAGAGCTTCCATGCGTGCCGCTTCAGCATCCATTTCTGCTCTCTTTTGTGCAGCAGCTGCATCCATTTCTGCTCTCTTTTGTGCAACAGCTGCGTCCATTTCTGCTCTCTTTTGTGCAAAGGCAGCTTGTACCTTAGTAGTTTCAGCCTTAGCACGTGCTCTTATAAGCTGCTCAGTAAGAGTAGAATATTTTGATGAACTTGACCTAGATGAACGTTTTGAGTGCTTACACGATTTGGATGTGCGAGTTGATGCATCTGGTGTTCGTGCGATTCTAGCCTCTATCTTGGCTTTAATGTCACGTACAGTGCAGTCTCTTTCAGAATTAAGCTGCTGGAAACCTTGCAATTCGTTTAAAGTCTCTGGGAGATTCAGTTTCTTCAGGAGAATAATATATTGGTCACTCTTCTCCATATACATTTGGTATGCTGTGCATAATTGTTCTAGGACTCCCTCTGGTGGTAACTCATGAGAAGCAGGCCTTGATGCAGTGTCTATATGACTCAGCACTTTCTTCCATACTGAAGACACATCACTATATAATTCACATTTTGCAGTCTCTAAATTCTCCATGACTTTCCATGTGGGTTTGACTGTACGTTTTCCCCTTTCGCTAGATGGTGGATGGGGGTCTGAGTCTCTTTCCTGTGCTTGTAAGTCTGGTAGGGACATTGTATTCCTTGCTTCAGACATGATTAGATTGCAGGCAGGAAGAGTTGATGATGGGGGTTATACTTCCCACTGTTCAGCAACAGGAAATACACAGAGACTCTGCACAGAGTTGATACTTTGTATCTAATGCTGGAGCAGCTGCAGGGTCCTGTGTAATGATGGGAGTTATATTCCTCTCTGTTCAGCTGCAGTGTGTGGCTTCTATGCACGCTGGGGTCTGGCTGGAACTGGGTTACAGTCTATCTGGAAAATGTCCTTTTCCACTGAGATTTAGCACAGACCTTGAGTTACTGTCTCTGAAGGCAGGTTATTCCTTTTTACTATTCTGACTCATGGATTTGTAGAACGTATGGTGCCTGGATAGACCTCTCTTTCTGGGCCCCTTCCGTATCGACCTGTACTCACGTTCATACCGATTAATCAGACAGCTTAACTCAGCCACGATCTCATGTAAGAAGACTCCAGGAAAAGAGGGATGCTTTAACTGAAATTCTTGTATTATGATGAAAGCAGCAGGTAAAAAGGAATATTCTTCAGAGAACATGTAACAGGATGCATACAGATGGAGGGACGATCACAAAATGGAGATTGAAGGAGGGAACAAACATACATCACAGGACTACAGGGAGAGAGTTGGAACAAAATACAGGGAAAGGCAAACTTCTGCCTAGCAACAGAGATGCAACACAAACAATGCAAATATTAAATGATTTCCCAAGTCGTGGAACATGACAAGATCCCTTAGGAGAACATCCACCGGCTCATTAGGATCATGCCCAGGCATTGTAGGGAGGTCATACAGGCACAAAGAGGCTACACACACTACTGAGCATCATTTCCTTGTCATGAGGCATTTCCACTGAAGTCGGATCAACCTGTAATTTGATTTTCCACTTTGATTTTGAGTATCATTCCAAATCCAGACCTCCATGGGATATTAATTTTGATTTATATTGACCACTTTTATGTTTTAATCTAAACGCATTCCACTATGAAATAAAGATTTGCATCTAGAATATTTAATTCAGTAATCTCGGATGTGGTATTTTAGTGTTCCCTTTATTTTTTTGCGCATTGATTAAATAGATTAGATAGATATAAATATGTGAGTGAGATACATAATCATTTCTGAAAAAAATGTGGAATCCCCCAAAATTTTATTAACCAGCAGACGGAAAGCAGACAACTTGGGAGCTGATGTTTATAGCCTGGGGTGGGGGTAATGCATATGGAGCTTCCCAGGCTATTAATATCAGCTCACAGCTGTATACTTAGCCTTTTACTGGTTATTAAAATGGGGGACACTCCCCAAAAAATGACATTGGGCCCCCCTATTTATAGTATAACGCTGGGAGCGTCACTCTGTCCGAAGCCTTTATAGGCTGTGCAAGCGCGACGCGCCTGCGCAGTTTGGACAGAGTAACGCACCCGGGGATGAGGAGGGTGGCCCAGGAGATCGCGGTATGCGTAAGCACTGAACGCATACCGCGATCTCTGGCACATCATCTTACCGATCCGGTGTTGTAGTGGGGTCTTGCTGGGATGTCAGGAGAGGGCGGGTTGTGACGCCGGAATCGGCGAATGCCCAGTCCGCGCTTTTTGGCGCCTTTTTGTGGAAGACACACTGCAGTGTGTCTTCAAGAAAATGGCGCCGGAAAGCGATGACTGCGCAGGTGCCGATTTCGCCGGCATCAGCGCATGCCCAGTCCGCGCTTTCCGGCGCCATTTTGTGCAATACACATTGCAGTGTCCTCAAGAAAATGGCGCCGGAAAGCGATTACTGCGCAGGCGCCAATCCCGCCCTCTCCTGACATCATGGCACAACAACTTACCAATCCAGTATTGCCGTGTGGTCTCCCCGTGATGGCAGGAGAGGGTGGGTTGTAGCACAATCCCGCCATCTCCTAACCTCACGGTGAGACCCCGCGGCAATACCAGTGTCTTCAAGAAAATGGCATGCATACCAGGATTGGGGGGTTGAGGGGACCATGCATACCAGGATAGGGGGGTGAGGGGGACCATGCATACCAGGATTGGGGGGTGAGAGGAACATACATACCAGGATAGGGGGATGAGGGGTACCATATATACCAGGATTGGGGATGAGGGGACCATGCATACCAGGATTGGGGGGGTGAGGGGACCATGCATACCAGGATTGGGGGGTGAGGGGACCATGCATACCAGGATTGGGGGGAGAGGGGACCATGCATACCAGGATTGGGGGGAGAGGGGACCATGCATACCAGGATTGGGGGGTGAGGGGACCATGCATACCAGGATAGGGGGGTGAGAGGACCATGCATACCAGGATAGGGGGGTGAGAGGAACATGCATACCAGGATAGGGGGGCAATACATATCAGGATAGGGGAATGAGGGGTGCGAGTGAGGGAGTACCATGCATCCTACGATAGGGATGAGGGGGGACCTTGCATTCCATGATTGGGGGGGTGAGAGGACCATGCATTCCAGGATTGGGGGTTAGGGGACATGCATACCAGGACTGGGGGGTAAGGGGACCATGAATACCTGGATATGGATGAGGGGTACCATGCATACCAGGATTGGGGGGTGAGGGGACCATACATATCAGGATAGGGTGGGGGGGACACTGCATACCAGGATTGGGGATGAGGGGGACCATGCATACCAGGATGAGGAATGGGGTGCCATGCATACTAGGATGGGGGGGAACCATACATTCCTGAATAGGGATGTGGGGGCCATGCATACCATTATAGGGATGAGGGGGCAGCACATACCAGGATGGGAGACCATATACCAATAAAAATGCTCACCACCCGGGTGTAGAGCGGGTTCAATAGCTAGTAATTAATAACCAGCAAAGGCTAGGCAAACAGTTGTGGGATGATATTAAAAGCCAAGGAAGGGGCCATGGATATTGGCCTCCTTCCAGAATAGAAACGTCAGCTGTCAAACACCCCAGAAAAAGGCTCATCCATAAGATGTTCCAATTCTCTTTTCCCACTTGCCTTGGTGAATTTGCAGGTGGAGTAATAGTATTGGGGTTGATGTCAGCTTTGTATTCGCAGCTGACATCAAGCCCAGAAGTTAGTAATGGAGCGATGTTTCTAATATGCCCCCATTACTAAACCCATAGTCATATCGTAAATACAAAGTACCCTGAATAAAGTCTTTTAAGTGAACTAAAGACACTGACACTTTTATTTTAATGAAAAAAAGCAAATTTATACTCACATTAATGCCTAATCCACTGAAGCCTATGTCCCCTGTAAACTAAAATAATAAACTACCGCATCCTTCACCTATCTGTCGTGAAGACAATCCTACGATGCCCATGTCCCCTGCAAAAGTTAAAAAAAAGCAACCATATTCCTCACCTGTCCAACAAGAAGATGGTCCATTTGTCCCTTGATGAGTCTAGCTCTCCTATATCTAGTTGACAGACTGAGATGAGGAATATAGTTGTTTATTTTTTTTACTCTTTTATAGGGGCCGTGAGCATCGGAGGATTGTCTTCATGTTGGATAAGTCAGAAATATGGTGGTTTATTATTATAATTCTTTTACAGGGGACATGGGCTGCAACCACCGTTTTGTGGTTGTTTAATCTTTATTTTTAGTTTTGAGTTAATGATATGCTCGTGCTCCGGGGCGGCCTGTGGGGGGTCTTCATGTGGTGCTCTGCTTAGCTAGTCATAATGAAGATTGCTGACAGGTCACTGATCCCTCAGTGACCTGCCCCCTAGTTTACATGATGAATATTATATATACATACTAAAAAAACAAACCTTCTGCAGGCAGGCGCCAGCCGTGTAATCTGCTCTGCAGCATAATCACATGCGTACTGTGTTAATGTGGTTGAGGTTATCCTATCATAAAAAAAATCCATTTGAAAATGGCGCAGGCGCCGATGGCGCCATCTTGGAGTGGAAATTTTTTTTCTTCTCTCGCAAGATGACGCTGATGGCGCCTCAAGCAATAGAAGCTATTGCCAATCGCCGATAGCTGCTATTGCGCTGGCGCCATGTTGGAGCAGGATTTTTTTCTCTAGCAAAATGGCACTGCCTGCGCTGTGGCAGCTATCGGGTCACCTCTGTATACACCGATAGCTGCTACTGCGCAGGTGTGGTGGATGCCATTTTAAAATTGATTTTTTTAATATTTGGATAACCTCAGTCATATTAATTATATACACAGAAAAACGCAACTATGCTGCAGGGAAAGTGCCATGGCCTTCCTGCAGAAGGGTTTTTTTTTCAGTATTTATATATTATATTCATTATGTAAACTGGGGACAGTTCACTGATGGATCAGTGACCTATCAGCAGTCTGCATTATGAATACCTGATCAGAGCACCACATGAAGACCGCTCCCCTCCCCCACAGGCCGCTCCGGAGCACGAGAATATCATTATCTACAAACTGAAAATAAAGATTAAAACAACAACCACAAGATGGATTTCATCAACCCAGGTTTCATTGTAATCAGTATAATGGCACCGACCTGGCATTGTCTGTAAGTTACTGTGCACAATCCTGCTTACAGGATCCCTTTAACACTAGATGAGTGTAGCTGTGTCCTAATAGTTGCTGCCAGTTCAGAATTGATGTAAACAGACAGAAGCAAAGCACATGCAACAACAGTATCACTGTGCTTGATTGGCCTGCAAACTTGCCTGATCTTGACCCCATAAAGAATCTATGGGGTATTGTAAAGAGGAAGATAAGAGACACCAGACCCAACAATACAGATGAGCTGAAGGCTGCTAATCAAAGCAACCTGGGCTTCCATAACTCCTCAGCAGTGTCACAGGCTGATTTCCTCCATGACACGCCGCATGGATGCAGTAATTGATGCCAAAGGACCCGACCAAGTATTGAGTGCATTTACTGAATATACATTTCAGTAGGCCAACATTTTGGATTTTAAAATCATTTTTTCAAGCTGATGTTATAAAGTATTCTAATTTATTGAGATAATGACTTTTGGGTTTTCATTGGCTGTAAGCCATAATCATCAACATTAACAGAAATAAACACTTGAAATAGATCACTCTGTTAGTAATGACTCTATATATTACAGTATATGAGTTTCACTTTTTGTATTGAAGAACTAAAATTAACTTTTTGATATTCTAATTTTTTGAGATGCGCCTATATGTACCCAGGGATCGCCAAAAAATAATAATAATTGCTTAAATAATAAAGCTCAAGCTTTTATTAACACAAACTGACATGCAAGTAAAAACACTTTTTAAAAGTCACAAATGGCATAAGAATAAACACCAAAGAATCATAGAATGTTAGAGATGGAAGGGACCTCCAGGGTAATCATGTCCAACCCCCTGCTCAATGCAGGATTCACTAATCCCAGCTCAGACAGATGTCTGTCCAGTCCAGCTTCTGTTTGAAGACTTCCATTGGAGGAGAACTCACTACCTCTCGTAGCAGTCTGTTCCACTCTTTGATCACCCTCACTGTCAAAAAGTTTTTTCTAATATCTAATCTGTGTCACCTCCCTTTCAGTTTCATTCCATTGCTTCTTGTGTTTCCACGTGCAAATTTGAATAATGATGAACCCTCTACACTGTGACATCTCTTCAGAAATTTGACAGCTATTATGTCTCCTCTTAGCCTTCTTTTTTGCAAGCTAAACATTTCCAGATCCTTTAACTGTTCCTTGTAGATCACCATCCTGGTAGCTCTTCTCAGAACTTACTACAGTTTTTCAATGTCTTTTTTTAAACTGTGGTGCCCAGAGCTGGACACAGTATTCCATTTGAGGTCTAACCAAGAGGAAGTAAAGGGGATAATTACTTCACATGATTTAGACTCTAGGCTTCTCTTAATACATCCTAAATCTGTGTGCCTTTTTTGTTATTGCTTCACACTATTGACTCGTGCAGTCTGTGATCTATTAGTATACTCAAGTCTTTTCCACACATGCTGTTGCTTAGTTCTAGTCCTCCAATTCTGTAGATGTCATTTTCAGTTTTCTTGCCCAGATGTAGAATCTTGCATTTCTCCCTGTTAAATACCATTTTATTAGTCGCTACCCATTGTTCTAACTTATCTAGATCCTTCTGAATCCTTTCTCTGTCTTTAGTGTTAACTATCCTTCCTAGCTTTGCATCGTCTGCAAATTTTATTAGTTTACCTTCAGTTCCCTTGTCTAGATTATTTATAAAAATGTTGAACAACACTGGGACCAGAATAGAGCCTTGTGATGCTCCATTTAAAACACTTCCAATTGGATGTGTGACCATTTATTACCACTCTTTGAGTACGATCAGTGAGCCAGTTATGAATCCACCTAACTGTAGGCTTGTCAATCCCATACGGTCATCTTTTTTCAATAAGGATAGTTTGAGGTACTTTATCACATGCTTTGATGAAGTCGAGAAATACTGTATCTACCGCATTTCCCTGATCCACCCAGTCAATGATTCCATCACAGAAGAAAATTACATTAGTCTGGCATAACTCGTTTGCTACGATCCCATGGTGGCTCTGGTTAATTATTGGCTCCATCTTTCCTTTTTTGAAGATAGGGACAACATTTATCCTTCTCCAATCTTCTGGGACTTCTCCTGTTCTCCAGGATTTTTCAAAGATTCTGGCTAGTGGTTTGCAATTTCCTCTGCTAACTCTTTCAGTACCCTAGGATGTAATTCATCTGGACCAGGAGATTTAAAGTAATTTAAATTAGCTAAGTGTTCCCTCACCATCTCTCTGTTTATGGATAGAGTGGATTCTTTTATTCCTTCATTGGCACCATTAAGATCAGTTGACGTTGCATTTGCTTTCTTAGAGAACACAGATGCAAAATAGAAATTTAAAAGTTTGGCCTTCTCAATATCATTTTTGACCACATCACCCTTTTCATCCTGCAAAAATGCTACATTTTTAACTTTTCTTTTGCTTTTGATATACCCCAAAATCTTTTTTTTACTGCTTTTGGTCTGTCTTGAAAGCCTTATTTCATTGCTGGCCCTGCATTCTCTGTAAACAGCATTATATTCTTCTTTAGCTATGCCCCATATTTCCATTTAATATGCATTTTTTTTCCTTTTTAACAAGTGTTTAAGTTTTGTGTTCATCCACCCTGGTCTATTTTAAATGCTTCCGATTCTTTCTTCTTTTCGGGATTGTTTCATTCAGCAAAATCTCCCATCCTTCTTGAATATTCCTGTCCCTTTAGAACATCCAGCCAATGGGCCTTTCCTACCCTCTTTCTGAGTCCAATAGCCTACAATAGAGCTAAAAAAAAACTCGCCTCTTTGACAACATTGTTCTATATTGTTCTTTAATCATCATGAAAAATATATAATCAGACAATAATAATATCTCCAAAACTCACTGGTTAGATATTTGCATGTGTGATCAGTAGAGAAAAGGCTATTATATAGCAAGCAATAGCAGAAATCTATAGCCGTATCACCTAAGCAGAATATCTTAATACACTTCTGTGAAATCTGTGAAATGAAAACTGTCCACTTAGGAAGCAACACTGTTTGGCAATCAATATTGACAATTATCAAGACACCCTCAATAAAGGAGTGTTTCTGCAGGTGGGGACCACAGACCACATCTCAGTACCAATGCTTTCTGGCTGATGTTTTGATCACTTTTGAATGTTGGTTGTGCTTTCACACTCGTGGTAGCATAAGACTGACTCTACAACCCACACAAGTGGCTCAGGTAGTGCAGTTCATCCAGGATGGCACATCAATGCGAGCTGTGGTAAGGTTTGCTGTGTCTGTCAGCGTAGAGTCCAGAGACTGGAGGCGCTACCAGGAGACAGGCCAGTACACCAGGAGAGGTGGAGGGGGCCGTAGGAGGGCAACAACCCAGCAGCAGGACCACTATCTCCGCCTTTGTGCAAGGAGGAGCACTGCCAGAGCCCTGCAAAGTGACTTCCAGCAGGTCACAAATGAGTATGTGTCTGCACAAATGGTTAGAAACCGACTTCATGAGGTTCGTCTGAGTTCAGGTTGATCCCTTACATGTGGTGGTGGTGCCCGCGACTTTAAATTTTTGCCTGCCAGTTATGAATTCTGCCAGTGTGCGATGGGGATGAGATTCGCCCCCAGTTATGCAAATCTCTTCATGGGGTCATTTGAATCTCTCTTCATCGCGCTGTCCGGCCTGGCGTCGGGCAAAATAGCCTTTTATAGATGCTTTATAGATGATCTGTTCATTATCTGGACCCGCACAGAGGACGAAGCTCTTGAATTCATCCGCAATCTAAATTTGAATACCTGGGGCCTCCACTTCACAGCTAATACCTTCACTATGTCCATCCAATTTCTGGACCTGTTGGTACATGTTGACAAATTGGGACCATTTTTCACCACCACACATTTTAAAGAAGTAGATGTGAACAGCTACCTCAGTTTCAGCAGTGGTCATCTACGCAAGTGGATTCAGAACATTCCATACAGGCAATATTGGCATATACAAAAAAATTGCACAGAGGATACTGATTTCATTGATGAGGCAAAAGTTTTGAAAGAGCGGTTTCAGCATAAAGGGTACCCTAAAAAATTGGTCCAAGATGCATTCCAGAGAGCCAAAACTTTCACACAGACTGTATAAGTAGAATTATGAGTAATAAAACTGCTTGTAGATGGAGTTTCGTTACTACTTTCAACCAATCCTATGGGTTGATTAAGAAGCTTCTTACCAAGTACTGGTTTATCCTTAAAGGGGACCCAGTTTTGTCCAAGCATATTCCCCCCCCCCGACCTAGAACGGTATTCCGCAGAAACTGCAAGTTACTGAACCTAGTTGCACCTAGCAACACCACCTTGAGTTCAGGTTCCCTATCCTATCTCCCAATTTATCTAAACCCTGGTTGCTATGCATGTAGAGCCCCCATATGTCTTTGCTGCACTTCCATTTTAAATGGGGCACTTGAATTTAAATCCAATACTACAGGTACCTCATACAAAATCAATTTTCATGTCAACTGTCAATCCATTTTTGTGGTGTACCTGATTGAATGTGGTTGCGGCCTACAGTATGTAGGTCGAACCATACAAACGATGCATGCTAGATTGAACAAGCATCGACAGAATATCCAAAATGGCTTTCTCTTGCACAGCCTTACTAAACATTTTTTAACTGTGCATCAAAAAAAAAATCTAAAAACTAACGATTATTGACCACATACCTGATACCGTGGCTGATCGCTTCAACAGCTTAATCAGTAGAGAAAGCTTTTGGATATTCAAGCTTGGCACACTTGCCCCTGAAGGTTTGAATGTAACTATTGATAAGATGACCAGATAACTTTATTTGCCTTTTTTTTTTATCATCAGTGCGTTTTATTTATGTTTACATGCTTTTATTAATCTGCTTTTTTTTATTAATATGGGTTCTTGCTTTTTATTGGTCTTTTTATTGGTCTACTAACCTGTTATTAATTTTTATCTATATTTATTTTTGCTTCTTTTCGCATATTTTATACACTTAAAACATGGTTAGCTCATGCTGTTTTATCTTATGTTTTTTATGGGTTGTTTTTATCTTTTGGATTGTAATATATGATGTCATTTTGCTGCAACATGTGACTATCATAATATGTGACTGTTGTGACTATTGTGATTGGCTGCTTCCCATTTAAATACCCCATCCCCTATGTCTTTAATAAAAATCCACCTGATGAAGACGGGTCCTCCGTCAAAACGCGTTATGGTTTAACCCCATCTCTCGTCTGAGTCTCTTTCCTGCGCTCCTAAGACCGTTTTCCACATTCTCATTGCTCCTATCCTTCATCTGAGGTTTTCGGCTGGAGCTGCGGTGGAGACCTGACATCCTAGTCTGCCCCTGGGTTGCTTCCTAAGCGCTCCTCTATGACCACTCATTACTGACTCTAGTTCTGAATTGATGACACTGCTGAACATCTTCTAAATTTCAAAGAGAAGAAAGCATGATACGTGTTTAATCTGTTCCACTAAATTTCATTGGCTAAACACTGCATATGTGGACCTCAATATAGCCCACTTCTTTGTGCCTTTTCAAAAGAGCTTGAGCAGCACATCTTGAAACTCCAATCTACTTAGAAATTTTTGCCTGGGAGAAACTTCGCTGATGCAGTATGACTACTTTGTGTCTTCTTGCTGTGCTCAATCTTGCCATGGTGTATGACTTGTCACATAAAACTTTCTTCCACACTTTTGTAGCATTTTTTAGTCTCCAATGCATCTGTTTCAGTTAAAGGGAACTTGTCAGCTGCCTTAGCCCACTAAAACTCCCACCAATCATGACTATATTTCATCCATTCTGTCAAGCTTCTTTTTGCTTGATACAATTAAGGACAAGGATGTAAATATAACCCTAAACCCTAAACCTTGTACTTGCGCTATGTAAATTAGTGGGAGACTAGTTGTTGGAGCGTTGATTCCCTTGAACTAATTCTCTATCTCATCATTTAACCCCTTAACGACCGCTGATACGTCTTTTAACGGTGGCAGTTAAGGGTACTTGTTAGGAGTCAGAGATCTAGACCCTTACATCCTGCAGTCTCCTGCTCTCCGTACACTGCAGCAGAGATTGCAGAGGAGATTGCTTTTCAGCAACTCTCTCCGGAGGTTAAGTCCTTCATCCCATCCTCTGAGCATGCTCGTGGGACAATCTCTCATTGGAGCTCAGGAGTCAGGTGCTCAGGTCCTGCTCCTGATTCCATTGGTCCAGCTCAGGGTTATGGAGACTTCCGGAAGGTCCCGTCCGCTATAAAAAGTGCGCATGGCTATTCCGCCATGTGCTAGTATTTTAATACTTGCTGCTGTGTGTATGGTGATGGATGCTTGGACTGGTGACTGACTTATTAAGAAACCCCTTCCCTCTGATAATACGTCTGTGTGAGTGTTTGGGTATCAGCCACTAAATAGAAAACCTAGAGGGCACCACACACGAGGATACACACAGAGTCTGTAAAACAGCAATAGTAAATTAGAAGAAAAAGCTACAGACTAGAACCAGGATCACCCGAATAAATTTAATATAAGTTTATTAGATACAAAAAGACAAAACCAAAATTAAAAACATTTAAAAGTCACTAAGAATGACAATAATTAAACCCTATCTAGCACACAATAGAGCTAAATAACTCCCCCAAGACTCAATATTGCATAACGGCTATATATAGTATCAGATATCAATATAGCCTTAAACGTAACAGATATACATACATGCAATAGGCACTCAGCATAATTCAACCTCGAAATTATTCATAAGGTAATTCATCTGTCCCCTATATGTAGATATGGATCATTATAATAGCTTTGATAAATGGTTCCAATGTTTCAAATCGCCATAAATAAAGCAGATTGCTCCGTCAAAAGGGAACAGAAACAAACTACCGAAAAGGTCAATAAGGTATCACGAGGGTTGTAGATACAAAAAGCCAATAAGGCTAAAAAACACCCATCATGCCAAAAGGAAGGCTGAATGCCATAACATGGGGATATCAGTTACTGGGGGAGCTTGTGGAGATGCCCGACGCGCGTTCGCCACAACTAGGTGACTTCGTCAGGGTTTTTCTACTAATTTACTATGTTTGGGTATCAGTCACTAGCAGCGCTAGCGCCAGCGCGCTTAAGCACCATCTACTTGAGCAGCTAGCGTCCTGCATCGCGCTTGCAACATAGCGGTGCTTTCTCTGCGGCTCAGCTCTCGCCGCGCTGCGGTAGCAGTCCTGTCGGGCGTTCGCAGTTGCGATGCCACGCACCTTATTTCACGGTAGGTCTAGACGGAGTAGTCCTGTTGTTTAAGGCTACTCCTGTGACCCAGAATACCGTG
Organism: Dendrobates tinctorius; assembly: GCF_039654945.1. Lineage (NCBI taxonomy): Eukaryota > Metazoa > Chordata > Amphibia > Anura > Dendrobatidae > Dendrobates > Dendrobates tinctorius. Next base: position 15,198,198 of record NW_027361827.1, read on the forward strand.
TCAGTATCGCTGGCTGTCTGTGACCTTGAACAGACTCAGCGTTTTGTATGCTTTATGCCCGCAGCTCTGTGAAATATAACAGAGCTTGCTACAGTGCACTAGGTGCAGTTAACCCTGTGCACACTACTGACATAGTGGTCTGCCTCTTCTAGCAGCGGTTTTTCCATCCACCGCACGGTGGACCCCGAGTGGCGAAGGCACTTTATTTATATTTTTATTTGGTGCCTTCCGCCACTCCTAACAGTACTTAAACCACAGCACTGCTTTTTAATGATGGCGCTGAGGAATAAGGGTATAGCGCCCCCCAGAGTTGGAATTTCTCTGGGGTCTCTGCTTTTTTTTTTTTTTTTTTCAGATGAGAGAGAAATAGGGTCCCCCGATATACCCCTCCCGTACCTCTGCCGTCCTTGCAACCCCCTGTGAAGCCCCCTGAGTTGTCTGCGTCTTCTTTTGGGAGAAAATGGCGGGCGCATGCGCAGTGCGCCCTCTGAGATCTGACAGCCGGTACCTGGCAGCAATTGGAAATTTTTCCTATTGGTTCATTTTGATCACTGTGGTAGACCCTATCACAGTGATCAAAATAAAAAAAAAATAGAAAATCAAACCTCCCTTTATCACCCCCTTAGTTAGGTAAAAATAACACTTAAAAAAAATTATTTATTTCCATTTTCCCATTAGGGTTAGAGTTGGGCTAAAGTGAGTTGGGTTATGGTTGGGATTAGGGTTAGGGTTGAGTTGGGGTTAGGGGTGGAATTAGGGTTAGGGGTATGTTGGGGTTAGGGTTGGAGTTAGAATTGGGGGTTTTCCACTGTTTAGGTACATTAGGGGGTCTCCAAACACGACATGGCGCCATTGATTCCAGCAAATTTTGCATTCAAAAAGTCAAATGGTTCTCCCACCCTTCTGAGCCCTGCCATGCACCCACTTAGTGGCTTATCCCCACATATGGGATATAGGCGTACTCAGGAGAAATTGCACAAAAAGCTTTGTGGTCCATTTTCTCCTGATACCCTTGTGAAAAAAAAAAAAAAAATGGTTCCAAGGTAAATTTTTTGTAAAAAAGTAAAATGTTCATGTTTTTCTTCCACATTGCTTTAGTTCTCGTGAAGCAATGGGTTAATAAACTTCTTGAATGTGGCTTTGCGCATCTTGAGGGGTGCAGTTTTTAGAATGGTGTCACTTTTGGCTATTTTCTGTTATATTGACCCCCCCCCCCCCCAAACTCACTTCAAATGTGAGGTGGTCCCTAAAAAAATGGTTTTGTAAATTTTGTTGGAAAAATAAGAAATCGCTGGTCCACTTTTAATCCTTATAACTTCCTAACAGATTTTTTTTACAAAATTGTGCTGATGTAAAGTAGACATGTGGGAAATATTATTTATTAACTATTTTGTGTGACACCACTCTCTAGTTTAAAGGTACAAAAATTAAAATTTTGAAAATTGCTAAACTTTCCAAATTTTTGCCAAATTCCTATTTTTTCATAAACGCAAGTTATATCGAAGAAATTTTACCACTAACATGAAGTACAATATGTCACAAAAAACAGTCTCAGAATTGGTGGGATCCGTTGAAGCGTTCTAGAGTTATAACCTTATAAAGTGATATTGGTGGGAATTGTAAAAATTGGCCTGGTTATTAAGTACCAAATTGGCTCTGTAACTAAGGGGTTAAACATGCACCTGGGGGCGTGAGTGACATGGATTGTTAGAGCCATATCACCAATGGCTCTTTTTGCAAATCTCATAACCGTCTGAAATCTGCGTCACTGCTGCCTCCCTGGGAGCATGCACCTAATACCAGTGATGTCGCTTTTACAAATCATGTCTTGTGACACCAGCTGTAGAGTTAGATTTCGTGCCAAACTTGGACAACACCTTTTAATTTCAACCTACTCATGAAAAAGATGATCATTATCACCTGTTTGGAAAATATCCTTTGTGGCGATCAAGGGTAAAGTCTTTCTTCAATCAATATAAATGTTCCTATTACTGAGATAGGAGATTACAGTTGGTACTCATAAGGTTCTATGGAGAGGGGAGAAGCAGGGAGGCGTTCAAGGCAGGGACAGACATTCTGCTGCAAGTTCTCCTGAAACCACAGTTACACTTTACCCCTTTGACAGCATCTTTTAAGCGGATGAAAATGGATGAGAGGTGTCCTTCCATGATATATTTCCTTCCTCCCTTCCAAAGCGAAGCAATCGTGGGGTGCAGAAATGTGTCAGCATTATGGCAGCCGGGGACTTAATAATGGTTTCTGAGTCTGCAATGTTTATATAACTACAGTGCATTGTATAAGTGATTGCAGGCTGAAGTCCCAGAAGGAGAATAATCGAGATAGTAAAAAAAACTTTTTCTAGGAGCCTTCTATGAAACGTTACATACTTCTCTGCAGCAGCACACTGGCGCAGATTTACTAATCCTGTCTCATTTTTTTTTCAGTGTTTCTTGCTAGGCGGTATACTTTGTAGAAAATTTAAGCCATGTCCCCTTTCTAGATAAGCCATACCCAACTCAGCATAACTGTGCCTCTTTTCACGTGAGATGCAAACAGTACTTTAGACACATAATATAAAACTAGATGTGCCAAAATGTGTCAGTTTGGTGCATTGTCTAACAAAATTGAGGTGCATTGAGAATGCTAAATTTTGCATCAGTGATTTTTGACATATTGCTTCTCCAGTGTTTTTTTTTTAATCTGCTAGTACTCATATATATTGAATTATTATTTATTATGCTTTGCTTATGTAGCGCTATCATATTCTGCAGCATTTACATACATTATCATCGCTGTCCCCAATCAGGCTCACAATTTAGTGAATGACTTGTGTTCTGAACTATGCCCCTACAAGAATGTATGAGCACAACCTAACAAGGAGAAACGTTACCGCTTGGATCCCGGCCAGACGCCTCTCGCAAAGCCAAACCAGATCTCACACTTTGCACTGACGAGGGGCAGTACCCCAAAACACCGTCAGCAAATTAATATTATGGTTTGGCTTTTATCCTAAAAGTGTGGATATTGACTTTTAGGATTGCTACTTCCAATAGGTGGTGCTAGAGTTCCAGTCCTCTTCCTTTCTGAAGTGGCAATCGGCACAACCTGAAGCACAGCATGTAGATGACCACTATGCACCACAACCATGTTGTGTGAACCCAGCTTTACTTGTTAATTAAATACATTTTTGCTGTTTTCTCCAATTGCATAGACCAGCTGTGGCCAAGAAATATATTTCAAGCAAATTATGGTTCAGCTATTGACCCTTGTCTTAAGGCCCCATTACATTTAGCGATGCACCAGCGATCCCGACCACGATATGACCCGGTCAGGATCGCTGGTGCATCGCTAAATGGTCGCTAGTGAGCTGCCACACAGGAAGATCTCACCAGCGACGCAGCGATGCTCGGCGGTCGTTACTCACCTGTCAGACACGGCGATGATGACGTCTTCCGCCCGCGTCCATGGCTCGCTCGTCGTCACCAGCAGGAAGCCGACAACGAGAAATGGATCAGGCCGATCTGGCGCGATCAGCGATATCCAGCGGGGATCTGGGTCGGAGGTAAGTATCACATGTAGTGAGATCGCTACCGATTTCGCTGCTGCGTCACAAAATCGGTGACGCTTTTGTGTAAAGCCCCCTTTAGTAATTGGGATTTGTCAACGATTTCAGTAGATTGGAGGGAAGATAAGTGTCTGTCATCTACATAAGACTACTTACCTGTAAACAGTAGATTTGAGGAAACACATTGGATACTATGTGACAAAGATTTTCCCCAGCGTGACTAGATGTTTACGCATTTAAACTTTTAATTTTGTTTCTTGCAATTTTTTAAACTACCCTTTGTAGGGAACACTGCGGCAAAAAATTGCACTGCGTGCACATCATGTGTTCCCAGACTAAAGCTTGAAACGTATTTATCTTCTAGCTGTACCATCCAGCAGTGGGATTCAGATGATCCTGTACCAAGGGCAGAACTGTTGAAAGGAGTTTCTGGGGCACAAGGCTTGCTGTGTCTCTTATCAGACAAGATTGATAAGGAGGTCTTAGATGCTGCTGGTAAGTCTTATGTATATTGTATATACGTAATATATATTTTTCTGGTTCAAATGTAGAAAATGAAAGTGTGGTTCATGGGCTCAGCCATACGTGATGTGCAACGTCGTCAGTGCCCTCTCTGGCCTACAATATGGCAGCGGTTCATATTGGCAGTCTACACAATGCAGTCCTATAGAAGAACTTCACATGTGCACCAACAGCCATACCACTAAAACCACCTGTCTAGTATAGGCTTATTTCATGCCAACTAAACAGCTCTGACCCATTGAGGCATAGACTCCTTAGGAACTTAGTACCAGATACCCAGCTCTCCTCCTAAGGGCCCAATTCATTATTGTGTTTGCATGTATTTTATCTTGTTTTTGGAGATTTTTGCCTGTTTATCACTTGTGCCTTATTCTTTTAATTTGTGCCTTTTTATTTCCTGTTTTTTTTATGGTCACCGTGATGGATGAAGTTTCTGGTTTCCAGATGTTTTTGGCTGATTAATCAATTGCCACTTTTTAGAAAGTTACCAATTTTTGGCGCAAATGTACCCCAGTCCTCCCCTTTGGAATTTTTCTTTCCTACATTTTTGTATATTTTAATGGAACTTTTTTTAAAAAAAAAAAAGGTTAAAAAAAGAGCATTTTTTTTAATTTGCTCAAAATTCACGAACCACGTATGCAAGAATCTGGCTAAAAACTATCAATGAATGACCCAAAACAAAAAAGAAAGTTACTAAAAAAAAACAACAAATATAGAATCGGTCCCTATGTTCTTAGCATCAGATCCTTAAATCTTGCATGTTACCAGGTGGATTGGGTGTGTTTTTCCAGCACGTGTCACAGATGTTCAAGTAGACTAAGGGTGTGCGCACATGTTGCGGATCAGTCTGCTGCTTTTTCTGCAGAGAATCCATATCTCTTGGCAGAAACCGCAGGGTAAAACTCATGCATTTTTCCTGCGGATTCCTAGCATGTGTACAGCGGATTTGATGCAGGTTCTAGTGCGGTTTGGCAGTGCGGATGAGAGAGAGATTGATTGATTTGTATGTCCCGGAACGTACACTGCAGCTGCGGTTCCGCATAAAAGAAGTAACATGCTGCGGAAAATAAACCGCAGCAAATCTGCGCGGAATTTTCCGCAGCATGTGCACGGCGGATTTGGTTTTCCATAGGTTTACATGGTACTGTAAACCGCATGGAAACTGCTGCGGATCCGCAGCAAAAACCGCAATGTGTGCACATACCCTTAGATCTGGATAATTTGGATGCCAAGTAAACACTATGAACTCTTTGTTCATCAAATAGCTTAAGGAACATTACAATTTTTGCACTGTAGTAAGATGGTTTACTAACCTCAAGAACTCTTCACTTGCTGCCAAATACATTCCACCCCACTTGACAGATGCTATTGTGATGAGATATTCAATTTGGGCATTTCATTTGTGGCCGATTGGTGCATCTTAATACAAAGGATATGGCTACTGTCCGTGGCTGTGCTGTGAAACTTAGCATTTTTTCAGAACAAAATACCTTTAAGGAATTTGGGAAATTCATTGAAACTAGGATATTTAGGTGGCAATGGAGTGTCCGGAGACATAATACTGCCCCTTAGTCTAGTGTTACATGTAACACATGGGATGGATATATATATATACTGCTCAAAAAAATAAAGGGAACACATTACAGGTTGATCCAACTTTTAGTGTTCCCTTTATTTTTTTGAGCAGTATACTGTATATGTTCAGTGTTTATTCGATATTTCACATATCTGGACTATTTCCGATCTATAAAAAAATGTTTTCCCTTTCATTTGAAGGTCCAAGCCTGAAGGTTATCAGTACATTATCTGTTGGATTTGACCACCTAGCGTTGGATGAAATTAAAAAGCGGTATGTTCCTTAACAGGCAATTTGTTAGCACCTCTTGTTGATGGACCGTTACATATTTCTGGCTTATGGAAACCTTAAGATAACTAGGACTTGTGTGTATTACAGAGGAATCACAGTGGGTTATACTCCAGATGTTCTTACAGAGGCCACAGCAGAACTGAGCGTAGCGTTACTGCTAGCCACCTGCCGTCGTCTACCAGAAGCTATAGAAGAAGTCAAGAAGTAAGCAGTTTATATCAGTATGCCACTTGTGCAACATGGCTATGTGACGTTGTGACAAGATTGCTAGTTATGGTGTTTAACAGTCTATAACGTTGGACTACATAATGTGTGCGTGGGCATCATTCAGTGTATATGCCAAACGTGTCCTTGGATCTCCATGGGGTGGTAAGAACCTCTGGCATCATCACATGGAAACAAAAGGATTTAATACAGAAAGTATAGTAGAAAATTGTGTAACTTTCATTATTCAATGAATGTACTGTTTTGTTTTTTTTTGCTCAAATTATCATTTTTAATTAAGGTCTCCTCTTTTCTTTAAAGTGGAGGATGGAAATCATGGGCACCAGTGTGGATGTGTGGCTATGGACTATCTAACAGCACAGTGGGAATCATTGGTTTAGGCCGAATAGGTAACTCTTCTAAACTGCATGATAAAGGGGTTCTACCATGACAATAAATTCATTCTGTGTAAAAGATTTTGGAAAGTCAATAAAACTATTCAAATGTAATTGTTAACAATTTATATTTTTCTAGTAAAATAAAATCAGGTTCGCACACATTAACTTCTCCAAACTAAAAAACAAGGATAGATTGTGAGGATTTTAATATTAGACCATATAAATACACCGAGAACATTATTAATTGCACAATGCCCAATAAAGTATTTGCACTAGACCCAAAGTGAGAATAAGGAAAAAAGGGTTAATTGTCCAGGCAATACCTGCAAGAGAAGACCTTAAAAGAAAATGGGGAAAAACCTAAGGAAAAAATATGGTTACTGGCAAGAAGCGGTCAGAAAAATGTGTTGTAGATCGCCTATGAGAAGAAATGATTAAAAAATGGCAGACAATAGGCACACAATATATACAAGACTCCACTAGGGTAGGTTAACCTTTAAGCAGACAAAAAGTAATTTTAGCACTTGACTTAATAATATTCCTGAGTAGTCCCAAAACATAAAGACCGATGGTGCAGAGGTCTCAAATTGAAGGTTAGGTCACTTTCCCAAGTCTAAGGCCGAGGTCACATTGCGTTATGGCAGTCCATTAAACCGATTGCATTATAAAAGCGGGGTAACGCAGTCCTTTAACGCTGCCATTGACCCCATTTTCGGGCGCATCTCGACGCATGCCGTAAAGAGGCATGCGCTTGCGATGTGCCGTCATTCAGTGACGGAGCCTCGGACGTGAGCTGCAGCGTCTGAGGCTCCATCACCGCTAGCACAGATGAATCATCTGCGCTAGCGGGTATAGCATAACGCTATCGCATTATGCTATACAGTTAGCGCAGCCCGTCAACGCTATGCGTTGAACGGGCTGGGTTAACGCAATATGAACCTGGCCTAAGGAAAAAATGCCCCGGCTATTGGCAGTTTCCGTCTGGTACTTGGAGATGGCCCGTTCACGGGCTCAAATAGAGCAATAAGTTACCTTCCCAGGCTGAAGGGGGAAAAAGCTCCCTAATGGTCTCAATGTGCACAGCTGTCAATAGAAGATCCCAGCAGCCGCGGTCTGTAGCCACGTCCTCGCTGTGCGCAGTGGCTGAACCAGGACCTGGCGTGACGCGAGTAGTCACGTGGTTAAGGTATACCAATGAATTACCTTCACAAGATGTAGAGGGAGAAGGCTCCCCGTTGGCTTCAGTGCAGCAGACACTCAGACGGAGTCCCAGCAGCCGCGTCCTCGCTGTATGCGGTGGCTGGAACAGGACCGGGCCAGGGCATTTTTTTCTGGAGGATATTGGGTTCTTCTCAAATCTTTTGCAGTTAATGAGTTTTGTTTGGTTTCAACACGTATTTTACAACCCTGCTAACTATTTACAACAAAACTTTTGATCGTTCTGGGATCTCACGACAATATCTTAGCAATTTCAAGACTGCTGCATCTTTCTGTAAGACTTGTAACAATTTTTAACTTTTGAGAGTCAGTTAGCTCTTTTTGTTTGGCCAGTTTTGCCTGCAGAAAACATGCTGCCTAATTATTCTGCACACCTTGATCAAGTGGGTTGATATTCTTAGGAACCACCGTCCTTTAGTAAACAAATACACATCACCTGATCTGCTTCATCGAATAACCATTCAAGATTATACAGCTTGGAGTTGGAAAATCTGCATAAAAATGATTATAAGGGCAAAATATTCAGTTGCCTAATAATTGTGCAAACATGAGGCAATTCTTTACGACTGGCATAACACCAGTCTTAATGGAGCACTTGCTTGAGTACACAGTCCGGATTTATTAAGTGGCATGTGCATCATAATAAAACATACATCTCTGATACCTAACCTACGCTGTTGCCAGAAATGTACACCAGCCAGTGGCTGGCGTACATTTCTGGAGTAGGTTGTGACACTTTAGTGATGTAACTTACAGCTGTGTGAAAAAGTGTTTGCCCCCTCTCTGGTTTCCTATTCCTTAGCATGTTTGCCACACTTAAATGTTTCAGATCACCAAACCTATTTAAATATTACACAAAGATAACACAGGTAAACACAAAATGCAGTTTTTAAATGAAGGTCTTTATTACTGAGGGAAAAAGAAATCCAAACCTACATGGCTCTGTGTGAAAAAGTGATTGCCCTTAAAACATAAATTAACTGGTTTATCACATCTTTGGGAAGCTGAGTTCACATTCACTAGCCACACCACTGCGCGATGACTGCCACACCTGTTCTAAACAGAATGTTTGTTTTTTTTTTCAAGGTATAAAATTTTAATGTACAGACATGCTAGTTTATGCATAGGTTACCAGACTTGCAGTAATGATGTTTAGAAGACATTTAGAGACAGTATCTCATTTACTCCTGCAGAAACATGTAAAAATCAATTTCAAATGAGAATATGTATGAATTTATCTAGGTTTTCCACCTTCCCTCCATCAGGAATGGCTATTGCCCAACGCCTTAAGCCTTTTGGAGTGAAGAAGTTCTTGTACACAGGACGTCAACCTCGCCCTGAACGTGCTGCAGGGGTTGATGCCGAATATGGTAATTTTATGGACAGACATCTTTCTCCTCTTTCTAGTTTTCAAGCATAATTACATCCATGTTATAACATATATCATTAGTGTCTTGTGAGAAGCTGACGGAGAATTCAGATTTTGTCGTCGTGTCTTGCTCTTTAACTCCCGAGACCGAGGGATTGTGCAACAAGGATTTCTTTAGCCGAATGAAGAAAACATCAGTTTTCATTAACATAAGTCGGTAAGTTAGTACAGGTAACTATTCAGACTATATTAAAACATGGGAAATAAGTTGCTCCAGTTGAACCATGTGACATAAAGCCTGATTAGCAGAAGTTTGGCTATATGTTGACATTTAAACATACCCAAATTAGGTTACCATAGTAGATCATGGTAGACAGTGGTTTATTTTCCTTCCTTTAATCATCTATACTTAAATATAGATGATTATATTCTATATAAATATAGAATAATGGAGGAACTGCATTAGTTATAGGATTGTTCCCAAAACAGCAATTTATTCCTTACCAATAGAATGGAGGATAGCGCAATTATAGTTGGGGGTTCCGATTTCTGGGACCACCAGCAATTCCGAATGGACAACAGGTGTTCATACAATGCTCCATTCACTGTCTATAGGTTTATTGGTAAGCCCCTATTCCATTATCCCCTATGGATAAGGAATAAATTAGTATTTTGGGCCCAACCCTTTAAAGATTCCATTAAAAGAGTTTTCCAACTGAACAATGTTTTTTTTTTTTTTTTTTTTAAAGGGAAAACTCTTGTCAAAGACATAGTAGGTTTACCTGTTAAACCTTAAGCAGTAACCTAAGATCCAGAAGCCACACATTTCTCCTGCCGTGGGAGACGTAGATTTGCACATGAGCCAGTCTTAATAGTCTGCGCACCATGGTTGACAGCGCTATGACAGCCATATTACTTTAATTAGAGATTTAACAATTGCTTTAGTGTCTTAACTTTACATAATTCTGGAAATGTACATGCCTTTTATAACTTTCGCCACACAGCATTAACATACTAACAGGTGTGAATAACCCTTTACAGAGGCTCTGCTGTAAACCAAGAAGACTTGTACCAAGCTCTGGTCACTGGGCAGATTGCAGCTGCTGGTTTAGATGTAACGACTCCCGAACCACTGCCAACAAACCACCCGCTTCTCAGCCTCAAGAACTGTGGTAATGTGTATATAGTTTATTATTTATGGCAAATATCTTGTAGTAAATAATATTTTAGAAATTGCTTTTATTAAACACCTTAGTGACCAAGACCAATTTTTCAAATCGGTGTGCAACTTTACATGGTAATAACTCTACATATTTCTGATTGACTGTTTTTTGTAACACATTGCAGCAGTTCGTTAGTAGTACATTTAGGTCGATATGTTCTGCGCTTATCAAAATAACAAAAATTTGATAAAAATTTGGAAAAATTTACGATTTTAAAACTGATTGTATATACCCTTAAGTCAAATAGTCAAACCACACAAAGTTAATGTAAAACATTTCCCATACATTTTTCAAACATGCTTTCATTTTGTTAAAATCTTAGATGTGTTATACATTCTGCAGCAATTTTTCAAATGAAATTTTCAAAAATGTAATTTCTTTTCAGGACATATTCAGCTTTTAAGTGACTTGAGAGGCAATAATATTGAAATACCTCCAAAGTGATACCATTCTAAAAACTGCACCACTTAAAAGTGTTCAGAACTGTTGGCAGCAAATATACTAACCCTTTAGGTTTGTCACAGGAAATACCGCAAAATGGAAAGAAAAATTACATTTTTATCTTTTCACTACAATGTGGTTAACCACAAACCATCATAGCTGGCAAAACCTGAGGCACTGCTTGGCATGCAACCATCTGACCATCAAAATAACTTAGAGTGGGCTCCCTTTTTATCTTTTAACCATCTAGGTCAGAGTGTTCCCTCAACTCCAGTCCTTAAGACCCACCAACAGGTCATGTTTCCAGGATTTCCTTAGCATTCAGGGGTGATATTTTTATCACCTGATTAAGCATTGATTCCATCACCTATGCAATACTAAGGAAATCCTGAAAACATGACCTCTTGGTGGGTCTTGAGGACTGGAGCATCTAGGGGGTTAGGCGGCTGTGATCGCAGCTGATGGTAGGTGTTAGGATGTATTAGTATACAGCTGAAAAAACTGCATTTTCACTCATTAGGAGATGCTATTTTCTTATTCCTTCGGTTAATAAAAATGTGTATTGGTTGTCCTTAAGGGATCAACGGTTTATTGACGTTGTAAATGTTAACAGGTGACAAATGTTTAGCGTTGGGGGCTCAACCGATCACTACAACAAAATGGAGGGGATGAAGTAGGAAGCACAGTGACATAGACCGTGAATGGAGCAACAGAGCACATACCTCCACTAATCACTACAATAGTATCGGCTATTAGCCATAGCTATTATCTGGTTGGTAATAAATTTCAGTTGTGAGGCAAGGCTCAATGTAGGAGAGTAATGCAATCAGCCCCAGCGATCAGGATCACCGACGCTGGACGCTGGTTTCTAATGTAAACATCGGGTATCCAGGAGCAGCGCGGCTCTTAGATACCCGATGTTTACCTTGGAAACCGGCGTACACGGTGGTTTCCAAGGTAAACATCGGGTATCTAAGAGCCGCTCGGCTCCTGGATACCCGCTGTTTACATTGGAAACCGATGTACATGCTGGTTTCCAAGGTAAACATCGGGTATCTAAGAGCCGCGCGGCTCCTGGATACCCGATGTTTACATTAGAAACCAGCATCCAGCGTCGCTGATCCCTGGTCTCTCGCTGCTGCTCGCTGGCCAGCAGGAGACCAGCGATCGAAAAACGGCCCAGGCGAATGCTGCACGATCAGCGATAACCAGCAGGGGGGCTGGTCGCTGATCCCCGTCACACACAGCGATCTCGCTGTGGCGTCACAAAATCAGCGATCTCGCTAGCGAAATCTCTGTGTGTGACGGTGCCTATAAACAGCCCCAGCGATCAGGATCACTGACGCTGGTTTCTAATGTAAACATTGGGTATCCAGGAGCCGCGCAGCTCCTGGACACCCGCTGTTTACCTTGGAAACCGGCGTACACACTGGTTTCCAAGGTAAACATCGGGTATCTAAGAGCCGCGCGGCTCCTGGATACCCGATGTTTACATTAGAAACCAGCGTCGCTGATCGCTGGTCTCTCGCTGCCACACGCAGCGATGCGCTCTGGCCAGCAGGAGACCAGCAATCAAAAAACGGCCCAGGCCAATGCTGCACGGTCAGCGATAACCGGTAGGGGGGGCCGGTCGCTGATCCCCGTCGCACACAGATCTCACTGGCGAGATCGCTGTGACGTCACAAAATCTGCGATCTCACTAGCGAGATCGCTGTGTGTGACGGGGCCTTAAGACTAGAATGTCTCTTCATAAATGCATATTTAAGGGGAATCTGTTAATCTATTCATGCTGTCTAAACCACAGGCACCATGAATTGTGAGTCTGGTAACATGATTGCAGCAGCTAGGTATGAAAAGGGATAGGCATAGTCCCCAGATGTGACTAGTCTGGCGTGCCCCCTAGCCAGCTTCTCAACACACTGCTCTAGTTGATTGACAGGTCTCCCGATGCACACACATGGGAGAGACCGGTCAAATGATTATAACAATGTGGAGAGAGGTCAACCACTGATGGAGCCAGACTAGTTTCATCTCTGGCTATAGTCCCTGGCCAACTCTTCATACTATGCTTCCATGGAAACGCTATAGCGTTTCAGAGAAAATATACCTGGGCTAGGCGTCATGCTGTCCATTGACTGGTTCCATTTGAAACACTAAAATCCTTCAAGATAAATAAGCTACTTTTTCTTTTTACACCTACAGTTATTCTACCCCACATTGGAAGTGCCACCTACAGTACGCGAAACACCATGGCTATCCTTGCAGTAAATAATCTACTGAAAGGCCTGGCAGAGGAGGACATGCCTAGTGAACTTAAGATCGGAGCTCCATGAAATACAGACAAGTACCTTGCAAAGACACAGTGACCAACTGGATACTTCATATTTGTAGAATGACTATTAGACATCGTGTTGTTTTATTAAACATATTAAATGCTTAAACTGTTTGTAGCCGGTAAATTGTGTTTATAAGGAATAATGTTTGACGTCACGATCCTATAGCCAACATGAACACACAGGAAAGTGATCTCCAGCTATCTGATTTATCTTGTGAATTACAACTTACAACTTCTCTTTATTTATCTTAAGATTAGTATAATTGCCAACAGAATCCACTTTTTTTTTTTTATTAAAAGCAAGGCAGGTATATATCTATATTATACTTACAACACACAAATCACTTGCATAAATAAGTCATTTGTAACATCCTGACTATAAATCTAAATTACAAACCCCCCAGAGAAAGTGTGTTAGTCCCCCCTCCATGCTGTTAATTTAACAAGTTCCATATATTGTTATTACAGTACATCCATGTGAGCCAGTTCCTCCAAAAGCCCGAAGGCGTGTGTAACCAACCCCATGTGTCACAATGGCCTCTCATATTTCAGTTGATTGCCACAAAATACATTTCTCCTACGAACCATTGGGGGGGTCACAGGACCATGGGTGTTATGCTGCTGCCACTAGGAGGTCACGAAGTGAAAAACAGAAAAGTTAACTCCTCATCTGCAGTATACACTCACCCACTGGCTTGGATTGAACCAGTTCTTGCTTAGTGTCTGTAGGAGGCACTTGGGTCTGGCTTCAGACCCCAACGTTTTTATTTTCATTTTTAATTTATTAATTTATTCTATAAATTAGATTTTAATTAATGGAGTGAAGGGGGCGACGGATCCTTTCTAGGGCCCGATCTCCCCCGAACCATCAACAGGCGAGAACGTGGAGTTTACCTCCCCGTACCCTCTCCTGCAACGAAGGGGTCATGCCTGGGCTCACTTAGGGGCAACGGTTCCTGCACAGTCCCGATTTCCCCACATCAGCAAGAGTCCCTGGGGAGGAGAGGGAGCGATGATCTGGTGCCTAGCGGCGCTTATTCCGGTGCCTGGCCGCGCCCCCCCCTCAGCCGGCGCACATTGCTGGCGGCCGTCAGAAATTTAGCTCCCGGCTTCTAGCCGGACTTGGCCGCAGTTACGTAGCTCCGCCCACATTCCTGGCGTGTCTCGCCATGTTTTTTGCACTCAGCCTGTTTCCTGACGGCTGAGGGGGGCATTAATTGGCAGCGCTGACGGTAGCGCTGGAAGGAGCAAGCAAGTTTGGGCAAGGATCGCGAAGAGCGTTCTTCTACCCTGGGGACACAAGAACAGGCCCTAGGTAAGCTGTACTGTGCCTCAGCAGGTGACATTAACCCCTTCTCTGCAGGTGCTATACCCTTTCTCTGCAATCTACGGCACATATCCTGCCTATAGCCTCTATGGGTACACTATAATAATAATAATCTTTATTTTTATATAGTGCTAACATATTCCTCAGCGCTTTACAGTTTGCACATATTTTCAACACTGTCCCTGATGGGGCTCACAATCTAAATTCCCTATTAGTATGTCTTTGGAGTGTGGGAGGAAACCGGAGTGCCCGGAGGAAACCCACGCAAACACGGGGAGAACATACAAACTCCTTGCAGATGTTGTCCTTGGTGGGATTCGAACCCAGGACCTAACCACTGAGCCACCGTGCTGCCCTGCCCTACACTATCTCTCTAGACCAACAAGACACTGTTTTTATTACAGCCTTGCTCCGGGCTCACAATACTCCATTATACATGGATTGTGATACAGAATTTGCCCAAAGGCCACCCGCCGCCGCCTTCGACTCCGCTGAGTCTAGCCCTTCTGAGTGGGCTGCGTCCCTGTCACGGTCTATGGATTCCATGGCCGAAGCAATACACTCCCTCCGGGGCTTCTCTTTAAGTCAGGACGTCTTGTTTGTCGACTATGCAGGGCTCTGGTGAGAAACAGTCTGTCAGCAGGTTTGCTAGAAAAAGGACTCATGACGCGTCCCCCGATCATACTCGTGCTTCGGCGTCTGCAAGCTCCATCTCTCGTCTCCCTCTCCTGACGTTAGCAGTGAGTATGACTGAATAAGAGTCTGACACGTCAATAGCACATGATCCCCCGATTTGTCAAGAGACGCTTGATTCTCTTATAGGGTCGGTCAACAAGACACTGAGGGTGGACGAGGAAAATATTTTCGCTCTGGAACACGTAGTGTCCCTTAGAAGACTACACGTGTTCACAAGTATTTGCCAATCATACTGAGTTTAAGGACATTGTCTGGAGGCCAGATTCGCAGGTCAACAGCCTATTGAGTCTAAATAGCCTTTTGCTCAGATCTAATGTAGGATTGGCTACAGTCCCCTTCGGTGACCCCCTGTATCGCATCTTGCATCCCAAACGCTCCTATCCTTATCTGATGGTTCCTCAATCAGAAACCCCACTGACCGTCAAATTCACTACCTTGCTTGCTCAGTCTTGAGACTTTCGGAGCGGCGCTTTTTCCATCTTTTGCCGCAACGTGGGTTAAGGATATGGTCGCTTGGGCAGAGGTGTTGACCAGGCTTGGGACGCCAACATTCAGGATAGCAATATTTCCCCGGAAGCAGCAACCTCGCTAGTCAGATAACTACAAAAGATCCGGCCTGAGCTAACGCTTCTTCAGAGGTGGCCAATTGCGCTGCACAGGCAGCTGCAGATGCAATCTCTATCAGAAGGGCCCTAGGGCTCCGAGACTGGCGATCAGATTCCGCTTCCAAGAGATCGTTACTCTCTGCCCTACCAGACTAGTTGCTTATTTGGAGAGAAACTGGACCAGCTCATATCTTACGCTACCGGAGGGAACAGTAAATCCCTTCCTTAACAAAGGCTGCATGGCCGTTTCGGATTCAATAATTCCAGTCGGTCCTCTACAACCTTCTCTTTTGAATCCGGACTGTCCCCGCGTGGAAACAGAGTTTCCCAGGTCTCATACAGCCCTATCCGCTCCTGGAAATCCAGGCCAAGGACGCCTGAGACTAAGGGAGCTAGATCCCTTAAATCCTCTACACAATGACTCGTTGCAGCATCCGGCGGGCACTGACAAATTAGGCGGACGTTTACTTTCGTCCGTCATGCCTACTCTCGGTCGTCCACGACGAGTGTGTCAGACAGCTGGGGTCCTCCAGATGCAAACTAGGGCCTTCTTCCTCTTCCCCAACAGCAGTCCATACTGGACCGAATGCTGTTAAACACGTTTTTGTCTAGGTACGGCACCAATGCTGTTAGACATGCTTTGTCTAGATATGGCCCTTCAGAATGGAATCTCTCCGCCGCCTCTATGGAAAAAGGGTAGTTTTTCTGGCGTTCATCAGCATCAAGGATGTTTATCAACAGTTTCCTATGCTTCACAGTTCATGGGGGAACGTTTCCAGTTCGTTGCTTTGCCCTTCGGCCTCGCCACCGGAGCCTTCACCTTCATGGCTGCTGTAATAGCCGTTCTTCACGCTCGGGGAGTGGTGGTACTTTCGCATCTGGACCACCCATTGATCAAGGGCCCGTCCCTTCCAGCCTACGAGGGGTCCGTAAGTATCACGGTGGATACACCTTCTCGCCTGGGCTGGGAAAAATAAACTTTAACAGTTTTCTCCAGTACCGGCTCAGCAGTTTTCCTTCTTGGAAATGGTCCGGCACGCCTCCCGCGGATTGGTCATTCTCCCTCCAGAAAAGGCCTTTGCCTTACAACAGGGAGCACAGATTATTTCCCGTTCAATTCTTCACTCCATTTGGTTCTTCATGGGGATTCACGGAAAAATGGTAGCGGCGATGGAAGCGGTTCCGTTGGCACACTTCCATCCCCATCCTTTGCAACACGCGCTGTTGTTGGCTTGAGACAGGAACCCGTTCTCGCCGGTCGGTTACGTCTGTCTCTGCGGGTCAGACAGACCCTCAGGTGGTGGATGCTGAAGACCTCTTTGAACCAAGGAAAGTCCTTTCTCCCAGTGCGTTGGTTAGTGGACCATCGACGCCAGTCTTCTTGGCCGGGGTGCAGTTTTTTTCGCCACCACACAGCACAGAGGCGTTGGTCCATTCGAGTGTCGCGTCTCTCCATCAACAGTTTGCAGATAAGGGCGACCTGGCTGGCCTCAGTTTTTCATCATCTTGCAGGTCACCCCATCAGGATCCAATCCAATAATGCCATGACTGGCGTATATCAACCATCAGGGGTGTTCCCACAGCTAGTCGGCCAGGCAAGAAGTGAGTCACATCCTCCGTTGGGCCGAGAGTAACCATTCGGCTATCTTGGCGACTTACATCCCTTGCGTAGTGAATTGGGCGGCAGACTTTTCTCAGTCACCAGAGCCTTGCCTCGGGAGAATGGTCTCTTCATCCAGGAGTCTTTCAGCAGATTTGTCGTCGCTGGGGGACTAAACAACAAGGTTCCCCTGTGCATTGCCCGATCACAAGATCCATGCGCCATCGGAGCAGCCACTCTGGTTCTGCCGTGGCATCGGTTTCGGCTCCCGTACATATTTCCCCCGCCTCTTTTACTCTCAAAGGACAATTTTCTGCCTTGTCAGTTCTATTCCAATGCAAGATTACCACCAGGTTACAGGTTCATTCAGGTAGTTTCCCGCATGGCACCTCCCTATAAAGTACTGTTGGAATTATGGGATCTTAACATTGTCCTCGGAGTTCTACGGGAACTCCCTTTCAAACCACTACAGGATATGCCACTAACTTTTCTTCCTTGGAAAGTGGTTTTCTCCTAGTGGAAATTACGTCAATCAGACGAGTCTGAGTTGGCGGCTCTATCCTGCCATCCTCCGTTTCTGATTTTTCAGCAAGACAAGACAATTTTGAGGATGTCGCCATCTTTTCTGTCAAAAGCTGTTTGTTCTTTTCATCTTCATGAGGACATCGTTTTGCTTTCATTTTGTCCGGCACCAGTCCATCGTATCGAGAGAGCTCTACACACTCTGGATGTGGTTAGGGCTCTTAGACGGTACATCTCGCGGACATCTTACTTGCGCAAGTCAGATGTCCTGTTCATGCTTCCAGAGGGGCATAGGAAGGCTTTAGCCGCTCCAAACGCCACACTAGCAGAGTGGATTCGCTCGGCTATTCAGGACTCCTACTGTGTCAGAGGCACACCTGTCCCAGTAGGGGTTAAGGTGTTTTCTACTCGGTCAGTGGACACCTCTTGGGCCGTTCGACACCGGCGTTAGCAGAATAGGCCAGCAAAGCTGCAACTGGGTCCAGCTTGCATACATTTACAAAACTCTATCACATACATTTTCAGGTCTCAGCAGATGCAGCTCTTGGCAGGCGCATCCTGCGTACATGGGGTATTAGCAATTGTGTTGCTCCCCACCCAGGGACTGCTTTAGGACATCCCATGGTCCTGTGTCCCCCAATGAGGCGTAGGAGAAATAGGGATTTTTGTGTACTCACCGTAAAATCCTTTTCTCCGAGCCAATCATTGGGGGACATAGCACCTACCCTGATAGCCTATTGGCATATTGTTTCGGTCTTAGTTTTGACATAATTTATGGTTATTTGTTTAAAGCCCCTACTGCTTTGTTACCGAACTGGTTCAATCTCAGCCAGTGGGCGGGTGCATACTTCAGAGGAGGAGTTAACTTTTCCGTTTTTCACTCAGTGTCCTCCTAGTGGCAGCAGCATTACACCCCATGGTCCTGTGTCCCCCAATGATTGGCTCGGAGAAAAGGATTTTATGGTAAGTAGACAAAAATCCCTATTTCTCATGTTGAAAGCAGAGCTGCACCATTAGGATAAAGCTGATACTAATCCAAAAAGTAACTTCCATCTCCCTGCTAGATTTCATTCATGTAGTATTTTTTCCCCTCCAGTGTGGTAGATTACCTTCAGAGGAAAACTAAGTGCCACAAGTGATTCCATAGATTTCTAGGGCTTTGTTGAAGGTCATCAACCACAGTCTGGTCCCAGAGTAGGAGTAAAAGTATATTGCAAGCATTGTTTTTAGATTCAGCTATGCAAATTGCCTCTTCAGAGAGGAATGCGATCCTAAAAGTCAGTATTGACCCTTTATCAAGTCTTGCCACATGACAAAATAAAAGGCAAACCAGAATCGTGTTTCAGGGTAATGCCCCACCTCAGTGCAAAGCATGGGATCTGATTTGGCTATGTGAGAGGACTCTCACTGGGGTTTAAGGGTTAACTTTTCACCATATGGAGAGTAATATTTAAGACATGCCAAGGTAAGGACACTTAAAGGCCATGCAAAGAGGAGCATTGCACAGCCTATAAGTCTCCTTATGCTGGCATGTCACTCTTCACAAGCGTTACCCCTTGACCCTAGATTTAGTTCTGAACAACTGACCAGTGTATATCAGGCATAAACACAACTGATTTATGGAACTCCAGCCTAAAAAAGTTGTTGCCCACCAAGATGAAGTTTTAATGAGCATCTTTTTGAGATATTTAAATAAACATCAGACTCTCTGTATTTATTCAGGTAGCACCAGTGTCTGCACCATTGTGTAACAGTAATAAGGGAAGATTAGAGACATATGCTGAAAGTGAGGTCATCACTTCCATCAGTTGCATGCTGTACACAGCTGAGGTCACTTGTTGACATTTTAGGGGCACTACAGTCATCACTTCTAGTACTACCTACTAAGTTTCTTTTAAACCCCTTTACTACCTCACCTGCTAAGAGCCTTCATTTTTCTGTGGCATCAACATGATCACGTGATATTTTTTTTTTTAGGGGATCAAGTTGTAATTATCAAAGACACTATTCACTTTACCATGTAATGAACTGAGGATCAAGAAAAAAGTCAGAGTTAGGGGAAAAAAGAAAATCATGCCACAACTGTTTGTTTTTTGTTTTTTTTATGACGTTCAATGTGCGGTAAAGCTGCAATAAAACTTTCCTGAAAACAAGATTTTCCCGGTTAGGCCGGGGTCACACTAGTTAATCACATCCAATGCAAGAGCATCGGATGCGATATGCTGATGACTCTCAGCTCCTGCTCTTCTGCGAGTGTGATCCGAGTATCAGTGCTCTGTGCTCCGAGCCTCTTGCACAGTTGCAGAGGAGATGGAGAACGTAACTTCTCCATCTCCTCTGCTGCCGGTGTCGGCTGGAATCACACTGCACTATGGTGATATCCGAGTGCAGTGCGATGTTTTACAAAAAAAACTGAAATTTGTAGAAAAAAATAAATTTGGTTTGTCTGGCCGTTTTCTGTGATGACGCATCGATGATGCTGTCAGTCTTAATTGATTAAAGGGGCTGTCCATTTTAAGAGCAGTCTGCAGTCACTCTGTGTGCATGAAGTCTGACAAATAGTGACCATGTGCAATGCACCCTGTCACGATTCCCTTGTATCCCCAAGGTGAGTCAGCGGTCACGTGACTGCAAGTAACGGTATATGATTTGCATACCTACGGTCACATACCGACTAAACTTCCAATGTAAGCATGTAGTTATAACATTATAGCAAAAGCATCTGTCAGATTCACCTTCTATTCTCAGAATACAAAAGCAGCAAAGAGTAGGAGTAAAACAACCTTTATTAGATCATTTAAAAAGGTAAGGCCTGGTCACTCACCAAACTAGTATGACTACAAACATGACAAAAACAAAGTGTACTAAACCACCAACATCTCGTCAATACAAGTGTGTAATAAAACAACCCCGCCATCACACCTTCCAACATTATCATCTCCGTTGGTATGTTCTATGTAAATATAAGCATTGATGGTACTGTGTATGGTATGGAGGGCTCTATAAAGAACATATGAAAGGTGTCCGCTTCCGTTGTCAAAAAATTCCTTATGGATGATAACAAAGGGGGTCCAGATCATGCAGTATCTGTGGGTGTAGATAAACTTGTTCTTGTCATGTTTGAAGTGGTACTAGTTTGGTGACTTACCAGGCCTTACCTTTTTTTTAACGACCTAATCAAGGTTACATCAGTATTTAATTCGCAGTCACATGACCACCGGGTACTCACGCACCATCACGATTCGGCAGTCACATAGCGAGACTTCAGAATTTGCTTCTTAGACTAGACAACCTGATTAACCAGTAGAGTTTGATTTTTTGTTATTTTTAACTTCCATTCTCTTAATTTAAAAAAAAATGTCACTGACAGTACTATTAAAGGTCCAGTATGGATCAAGAATAGTTTATATAACTAGTGTCACAATAAATAGCATACCCAAACCTACAGCACTAGAACTTTCTATTGGATTCAAAGTTGGGTTTGAACAAAAAAAACATGGTGGTCTGGGACTTGGGGGAGATAAAATGGAGGATTATTATTAAATATATTATAGTAGATAGCTTTCGGCTCGCTCAATAGGGTAACTACTTAGCATGTGTCACTTCATTAGCAGCGGACAGGCATGTAAAGGTACCATCGCCTGTTATGATTGAGTCACCGTAGGAGGCAAAAACAGAAATGCTAGCTAAGTCCAGAAAACCAGAGAAGTTGGCAGCTATCGGATTGCAGACCCCTGAACCTAACAACACAACTAGCAGTAGCCGTGGGGGGTTCCTACGATGCCCTAGACCCCTCGATCACAGCCGGAGAATTAAATAGGCCTAAAGAAAGAAAGGGGAAATCTAAACTTCCCCAGAGCAGACCCCAAAGCAATAGGCAGCCCCCAACATATAATGACGGTGAAGCAAGAGGAAAACACTAACACAGGCAGAAAGATAGACTGAGCAAAGACGGGGCCCAAGCTAACTAGATAGAAAAGGACAGGAAGGCTGCTGTCTGCAATCCGTGAAAAACCCTATGAAAATAAGAGCCAACAGACTGACAGTGAAAAAGGCCCTGAAGACGCTAGGCTTCAAAAAAGCTATGTCAGTACTCAGGAATATTCTGAAAACAGAGCTACAGGCAAAAGGAGATTCAGCTCACCCCAGCAGGGAATGGCAGAATCCAGAAAAGCAAGGAAAACACAAACAAAACAAATGCTAACAGGCAAAGCAGAAAACTTAGCTTTAGAGGAGCAGGAATCAGACTGGTGTCCTAGAAGTCCACAGAGAAATCACCCGCAGGGCAGAAGGGCGTCGGCAGCCTTATATCCAGTCCGTGACTCCACTCAGCCAGTCATCCTCATTAGGCTCAGGTGCCTGATAATCAGGCTCATTAACTTCCTTTACCAGAATAGGGAGTTCAGCAGACCTCAGTGACGAAGGGGAAAATGAACTCACAACAGTAACTCCCCCTTGAGGAGGGGTCACCGAACCCTCAACCACGCCACCAGGGCGATCAGGGTGAGCCCGATGAAAGGCACGCACCAATCTTTTGGCATGAATATCAGAGGCAGAGACCCAGGAATTATCCTCCTGACCATAACCCTTCCACTTAACCAAATACTGGAGTCTCCGTCTAGCCAGACGGGAATCCAGTATTTTCTCTACCTCATATTCCATGTTACCTTCAACCAATACAGGGTCTGGAGGTGCCACCCCAGGAACAACTGGTTCAACAAACCTCTTCAACAAGGACTTATGGAACACATAATGGATTTTAAATGTGACAGGAAGAGCCAAACGAAAAGAGACCGGATTAATAATCTCCAAAATCTTGTAAGGTCCAATAAATCTAGGCTTAAACTTAGGAGAAGCCACCTTCATAGCAATATTTTTTGATGATAACCACACCATATCACCAATCTTAAACTGGGGACCAATGGTCCTATGTCGATTGGAAAACCGCCGGGCCTTTTCCTGGGAGAGAGATAACTTATCCACCACTTGGTCCCAGATCTGGTGCATTCTCTCCACCACAGTGTCAACACCTGGGCAGGCAGAAGGCTCCACCTGCCCTGAAGAAAATCGAGGATGAAACCCAAAGTTACAAAAAAAAGGTGACATCAAAGTGGCAGAACTAGCTCTATTATTTAAAGCAAATTCGGCCAAGGGCAAAAATGAAACCCAATCATCCTGATCAGCGGAAATAAAACATCTCAAATATGACTCCAAGGTCTGGTTTGTTCTCTCTGTCTGCCCATTGGTCTGAGGGTGAAAAGCAGAGGAGAAGGACAACTGAATTCCCAGCTTGGAACAGAAAGTCCTCCACAATCTAGACACAAACTGAACTCCTCTGTCAGATACAATGTTCTCAGGAATCCCGTGTAAGCGAACCACCTGTTGCAAAAACAGGGGCACCAACTCAGAGGAAGATGGCAACTTAGGGAGTGGTACAAGATGAACCATCTTAGAGAACCTATCACAAATCACCCAAATAACAGTCATTCTTTGAGAGACCGGCATATCAGAGATGAAATCCATTGAAATATGGGTCCATGGCCTCCTGGGGACCGGCAAAGGCATCAACAACCCACTAGAGCGAGAACAAGATTTAGACCGGGAGCAAGTCCCACAGGACTGCACAAAATTCCTGACATCATGAGACAAGGTGGGCCACCAAAAAGAGCGACTCACCAGATCTCTAGTACCAAAAATACCTGGATGACCAGCCAATGCAGAGCAATGAACTTCAGACATCACTCTCTTCTTCCACTGGTCAGGAACATACAACTTTCCACTGGGACAACGCTCAGGTTTGTCCTCCTGGAACTCTTGCAGAGCAAGTCTCAAATCGGGCGAGATGGCAGAAAGAACTACCCCTTCGCCTAAGATAGTAGCAGGCTTGGTCACCACAGGAGAATCAGCAAAGAAACTCCTAGAGAGGGCGTCTGCCTTGACATTCTTAGTTCCAGGAAGAAAAGAGATCACAAAATCAAAACGTGTAAAAAACAAGGCCCACCTAGCCTGTCTAGGGTTCAAGCGTTTAGCCGACTCTAGATAAATCAAATTCTTGTGGTCAGTGAGGACCACAACTTGATGTTTAGCTCCCTCCAACCAATGTCTCCACTCCTCAAATGCCCATTTCATGGCCAACAGTTCCCGATTCCCCACATCATAGTTACGTTCAGATGGAGAGAACTTTCGGGAAAAGAAAGCACAGGGATTCATTTTAGATGTTACAGGATCCTTTTGGGGCAAAACAGCTCCTGCACCAATCTCAGAAGCATCCACCTCTACCTGGAACGGGAGTGAGACATCAGGTTGCCGCAAAACCGGGGCGGAGGTAAATCTTCGCTTCAGCTCCTGAAAGGAAGCAACAGCCTCCGGAGACCAATTCAACACATCAGCACCCTTCTTAGTCAGATCAGTCAATGGCTTGGCAATACTAGAAAATTTTGCTATAAATTTCCCATAAAAATTAGCAAAACCCAAAAACTTCTGGAGGGCCTTCAAAGAAGTGGGCTGAACCCAATCATAAATGGTCTGTACCTTGGCCGGGTCCATTTCAATAGTTGACGGAGACAAAATAAATCCCAAAAATGAAATCCTCTGTACTCCAAAAAGGCATTTCGATCCTTTGACATACAGGGAATTCTCCCTCAAGATCCGGAACACTGTCCGAATATGTTCCACATGAGAATCCCAATCCTTGGAGAAGATCAAAATATCATCCAGATAGATAATCAAAAATTTATCGACAAAGTCTCAGAAAATATCGTTCATGAAGCACTGGAAGACAGAAGGGGCATTAGTGAGCCCAAAAGGCATCACCAGGTACTCAATGTCCCTCCGGAGTATTAAACGCCGTCTTCCATTCATCCCCCTGCTTAATGCGGATAAGAATATACGCCCACCTGAGGTCAAGCTTGGTAAACCAGCAAGCACCTCTAACTCTAGAGAATAGATCCGAAATCAGGGGTAACAGATACTGATATTTAATAGTAATTTTATTGAGGGCACGATAATCAATACAAGGCCTTAAAGAACCATCCTTTTTGGCCACAAAAAAAAAACCCGGCACCTAAGGGTGAAGAGGATGGTCTAATATGACCCTTCTCCAACACCTCCTTAATATAGGACCGCATAGCCTCGTGCTCGGGTACAGATAAATTGAAGAGCCGACCCTTGGGAAATTTACACCCCGGGCTTAGTTCAATTGCACAGTCATAACTCCTATGAGGAGGCAAGGACGCAGACTCATTCTCACTAAATACATCATAAAAGTCCGCCAAATAGTCAGGAACATCATGCGACTGAGGAGAGGTGGAAAAAACCGGAGCCTCACTAAAGGCACACCGACAACCCCAACTCACCACAGACACAGATTTCCAATCCAAAACTGGATTATGAATTTGCAACCAGGGAAACCCCAGAACAACGGCATCATGCAGACCATGCAACACCAACAATCTGCAATTTTCTTGATGGTCTGGGGCGACCCGCATGACCACCTGGGTCCAAAACTGAGGTTTATTTTTAGCCAAAGGAGTAGCATCAATCCCCCTCAAAGGGATAGGCGTCTGCAGAGGTGTCATCGGAAATCCACAACGTTTAGCAAAATCCAAGTCCATTAGGTTTAGCGCTGCTCCCGAATCCACAAAAGCCTTGGCGGAAAATGTGGACAGGGAGCAGATCAGAGTAATTGCCAGAAGAAACTTAGGTTGAACACCACCAACAGAAAACGTGTGTGCAAAGCGTTTCTCTCGTTTAGGACAAACAGAAATAATATGCGAGGCATCTCCACAGAAAAAACACAGCTTATTGCGCCTTCTGAACTCCTGACGTTGCGCCTTAGACAAAATTCTATCACATTGCATAGGTTGAGACGTCTGTTCAACCGGTGGCAACACCTCTCGTGCAATCCTGCGTTCACGTAAACGCCGATCAACCTGAATGGCTAATGACATAGAATCGTCCAGACCAGAGGGAACAGGAAATCCCACCATAGTATCTTTTATGGCTTCTGACAAACCCTTCCAAAAGAGAGCAGCCAAGGCATTATCATTCCAGGTAGTAAGGACCGCCCACTTTCGGAACTTTTGACAGTACAACTCTGCAGAATCTCGACCCTGGTTCAATGCCAACAGGGTCTTTTCAGCCTGATCAATAGCATTAGGTTCGTCATACAACAACGCCAAAGCTTGAAAGAATGCGTTCACATTAGTCAGAAAAGAATCATCTGGTTTCAAAGAAAACGCCCAATCCTGGGGATCGCCACACAGCAAAGAGATGACAATTTTAACCTGCTGCGCGGAGCTCCCTGACGAGTTAGGCTTCAAGGCAAAAAATAATTTACAATTATTTTTGAAACTCAAAAATTTAGATCGATCCCCAAAAAATACATCAGGTGTTCAACAGCATGCGAACGAGCAAGGTAGGCGGAAATTTCCCGCACTTCCGCAGCGAGCTGCTCCACACGATCAGACAATTGCTTTATCTCCATTGAGAGAAAAAAAAATTCCCCCTATGGCCTCAGAGATAAAGAGGAAAGAATATACACACTTTTTTTTTTTTTTTTTTAAACACAATTCTTTCCTGCTATTGAGTACCCTAGGATCTGCGGTATGGCGGGTGATTCTGTTATGATTGAGTCACCGTAGGAGGCAAAAACAGAAATGCTAGCTAAGTCCAGAAAACCAGAGAAGTTGGCAGCTATCGGATTGCAGACCCCTGAACCTATCAACACAACTAGCAGTAGCCGTGGGGGGTTCCTACGATGCCCTAGACCCCTCAATCACAGCCGGAGAATTAAATAGGCCTAAAGAAAGAAAGGGGAAATCTAAACTGCCCCAGAGCAGACCCCAAAGCAATAGGAAGCCCCCAACATATAATGACGGTGAAGCAAGAGGAAAACACTAACACAGGCAGAAAGATAGACTGAGCAAAGACGGGGCCCAAGCTAACTAGATAGAAAAGGACAGGAAGGCTGCTGTCTGCAATCCGTGAAAAACCCTATGAAAATAAGAGCCAACAGACTGACAGTGAAAAAGGCCCTGAAGACGCTAGGCTTCAAAAAAGCTATGTCAGTACTCAGGAATATTCTGAAAACAGCTACAGGCAAAAGGAGATTCAGCTCACCCCAGCAGGGAATGGCAGAATCCAGAAAAGCAAGGAAAACACAAACAAAACACAAATGCTAACAGGCAAAGCAGAAAACTTAGCTTTAGAGGAGCAGGAATCAGACTGGTGTCCTAGAAGTCCACAGAGAAATCACCCGCAGGGAAGAAGGGCGTCAGCAGCCTTATATCCAGTCCGTGACTCCACTCAGCCAGTCATCCTCATTAGGCTCAGGTGCCTGATAATCAGGCTCATTACCTTCCTTTACCAGAATAGGGAGTTCACCAGACCTCAGTGACGAAGGGGAAAATGAACTCACAACAATCGCCCCTGTAACATTGAGGAATCCTAAAGATGGCAACATTTGGAATCTTCACTGGTTCAATATCTAGTTTGTTTCAGAGGAGAGAGAAATTAAATGGAAAGAGACTTTTTTGTGGTCGCCGTTATACTGTTAATAACGACGATCGCAACATCGGGGTCCGTAAAAATCAACCCGAATTATGTTCTCTGGGGGGTAGCTGAGATCCTGAAGAAATTCCGACGCTGGGGGGGTGCTCTATAACCTTAAACCTCAGCGCCCTTAAGTGGCGCTGTGGTTTAACTACCCTTAACTGCCGCCGGTTAAAAGGCATATCGGCGGTCGTTAAGGGGTTAAATGCAACTCATCATTCTCCTCTGCTCGCGCCAATCTCCGGCAGAGCAGGAGAGAATGATCAGAGCCGTGTTCAAGACCCCGTGCCGAGGAACAGCGCTTACTGCAACACTTCTTCCCGGGCGCCCGTCTGTGTGGTATTGATGCAGCACACACATGCCACACATGTGCCACAAGTATTACACACATGGACATCTCCGGTACCGGAAACATCAGGACGCGTGAAAGAGGCCTTATAGCGGGTTTTTATGTTTGGCAGCTGTCACACGCTAAAAAACGCTTTTTATTGCAAAAAATAGTTTTTGCATCACCACATATTGAGAGCTATAATTTTTCCATATTTTGACCCACAGAGTCATGTTAGGTCTTGTTTTTTGCGGGACAAGTTGACGTTTTTATCAGTACCATTTTCGGGCATGTGACCTTTTTAGGTCACTTTTTGTGATTTTTTTCGCTTCTATAGCATGCAGATGAATCAGCATCTGCATGCTATAGAAGCTGTCAGCGCTGCACTCAGTGCACACTGACCTGAGAGACTTCCTGATCATGTACTGCACAGGACAGGAAGTTTCTCAGCTCTGGTAACCCGGATGTCGTCATGACTACATCGGGTTAACATAGCAGCGATCGGGACCCCGTGGCGTGACACCATGGGGTCTCCAATCCAAAGGCAGTAGGGCTGTCGGTCCTCTGCCTGCTCCCGGAATGCTGCGATCGTGTTCAGTCGCAGTATTCCAGGCGTTAAAGTGCCAGAAGCGGTCTGCCGAGTGTCAGCTGTGAGAATCAGCCGACACCCAGCCGCACACCACCCGTGTGCGCGGCCGATCGCTATGACGTACATGGTCATATTGTGCCAGGTCACATGGACTGTATAGTAAGTCAGCTGGTAGAAAGGGGTTTTCCCATGAACAAAGTTAATTTTAAAGTTATTTTTTTATTAATTAGATCCTGGAATAATAATTTCCACAATTGGATGTATTAAGAAGAAAAAAAAAAAAGTCCCAGCACTTTAACACTAAATGCTGTGATTGCAGTATTTACCAAGCAATCAGAAGGTAAAAAAGCACCTCTGACTTTGGATCGGATTGGATCCCATTCAACGTTGTCCTCGGGGCCAGATCGTTACCATTGTGACCCGATTTCATCATGACAACATCTGGGTCACAAGGCACTAGCAAGATAGTTAGATTATCTTATCTTTGTAGATTGTGAGCCCTCGCGGGCAGGGTCCTCTCTCCTCCTGTACCAGTTATGACTTGTATTGTTTAAGATTATTGTACTTGCTTTTATGTATACCCCTCCTTACATGTAAAGCGCCATGGAATAAATGACGCTATAACAATAAATAATAATAATAATTATGGGCATTGAATGATCTAAATAACTTGCCTCTGGCAGGGCTGACAGGCTATAAGGTATAGCAATGCTTCATAACAGCAATCAGACTGCAGAAAGTGAAAGTCCCATAGTGGCACTGAGTAAAAAGAAAAAAAAAAAAAGTTAAATTTTTTTAAATCACAAAAAAAGTCTCCGCGTCTGCAATGACAAGACCTATAAGGCTGGTTTCACACTAGCGTTTTGAGGCGCAGCATACACTCGCCGTGAAGCTCCGCCCCCTGCCACGCCTCCTCAGGTGAGCTCCGCCTATGGGCGCATGACGCTGCATGCGTACTCTATCTTTAGCATTGGATATGCAGGCCGTGCAAAGGTATGCTTTTGTCGGTGCATGCGTCGCCGACCTGCGCCAAACGCATAGTGTTGCATTTTGGTGCGGCTGGCGCACCGTCAAAAGGACGCATGTGCTGGCAAAAGCATACCTGCGCAGGGCCTGCGTACCCAATGCTAAAGATATGGTACGCAGGTCGCATGCAGCATCATGCGCCCATGACCTGAGGCGCGACAGGGGGCGAAGCTTCACGGCGAGCGTGCGCTGCGCCTCAAAACGCAAGTGTGAAAGCAGCCTAAGACAGTCCCACCAGTTAAGCCCTTCACTGAACACCGTAAGGGAAAAAAGCTTTATCGTCATAGCGCCAAGCAAAAAGTGGAATAAAACACGATCAAAGAGCTGAATGTAAATAAAAATGGTACAGCTGAAAACATCTTGTCCTGCAACAAGCCCCCATTCAGCTCAATCAATGGAAAAATATAAAAAGTTATAGCTCTCAGAATAAAGCGATGCAAAAATAGCTATTTTTTATCTATAAGTTTTCATTGTGTAAAAGCTCCAAAACATAAAAAATATATAAATGTGATATCGCTGTAATCATACTGACCCGAAGAATAAAGCTGCCTTACCAATTTTACCAGACGTGGAACGCCAAAATAAAAATTTGAATTGCTGATATTTGTTCATTCTGCCACCCAAAAATTGGAATGGAAAGCGATCAAAAAATGTCATGTGCCCGAAAATGGTACCAATAAAAACATCAACTCGTCCAGCAGAAAACAAGCTGTGACATGACTGTTGGGCAAAATATGGAAAAATTATAGCTCTCAAAATATGGCGATGCAAAAAACTTATTTTTGAAAAATAAGCCTTTTAGTGTGATAGCAGCCAAACATAAAAAAAATATAATTCTGGCATCACTGTAACCGCACAGACCCGAAGAAATAGAGTTGAGCGACTTTTGCTTTTTTAGGGTCGCGTTTCGTTTCGTGAAACCCGACTTTTCCAAAAGTCGGGTCGAGCAAGATCGTCCGATTATAGGGAAAAGTCGGGGTCGTCCCGAAACACGAAACCCAATGTAAGTCAATGGGGAATAAAAGTCGGCAGTGAGAGGAGGACAGGAAACACACCTACAGTGCCCATTTGAATGCCAAAAGCATCAATTCTTCTTACTTAAGCTTGTCAACCTTAATTAACTTCATAATACAAGTTACGCACTGAAAAATGGGGGTTATTTGGCTAAATTTGTGGGGGGGGAGGGCTGGCTGCAGGTTTTCATGTGCCCTGGGCGAAAGAGCGCCCCTTTAACACATACCACAACTCATCATGCTCCGATACGGCAGAGAAATAGCGGTATAGTACAATGAAAAATACCTCACTTTTTACATCTCATGACGAGGCCCATCTATTTCTCCATACAAAATCATTGGTCCCATATAATGTTTGAAACAGTATATGATGAGCTCCACATAATGCTACAGTATATGTTGGTCCCCATGGATGAAGCCCCACTGTCTTATGGGCCCAAATAATGCTCCAAACATAATGGGCCCCATTTCTAATGCTCTAGTGTATAATGGGCCCTGTAAATGCTGCTCCAGTGTCTGATGTCCACCTTTGGAATGTTCCAGTGTATGGTGGGCCCCATCTATCATTCTCCAGAGTATAGTGCTCCCCAAAAATTGCTGTCCCAACATAGAAAACAATCAAATAAGTCTCCTCGCTAGGGAATCCCTGTACTTGTCTGGACAGGTGCTGTAGCTTGCTTAACAGCTCGCCAGTCGTTCTCACGCCCAGTATGGATTGCACGTCATTGCACAAAGGTTAGAAAGGGTACCGTATCCCTGGATAACATGTATGGATAGCGTACACATTCAAAATATATGTCTATACAGCATGAGGCAGGCTCAGACGGTGTTAGGCCCAGTATGGATTGCACGTCATTGCACAAAGGTTAGAAGGGGTACCGTATCCCCGGATAACATGTATGGATAGCGTACACATTCAAAATATATGTCTATACAGCATGAGGCAGGCTCAGACGGTGTTAGGCCCAGTATGGATTGCACGTCATTGCACAAAGGTTAGAAGGGGTACCGTATCCCCGGATAACATGTATGGATAGCGTACACATTCAAAATATATGTCTATACAGCATGAGGCAGGCTCAGACGGTGTTAGGCCCAGTATGGATTGCACGTCATTGCACAAAGGTTAGAAGGGGTACCGTATCCCCGGATAACATGTATGGATAGCGTACACATTCAAAATATATGTCTATACAGCATGAGGCAGGCTCAGACGGTGTTAGGCCCAGTATGGATTGCACGTCATTGCACAAAGGTTAGAAAGGGTACCGTATCCCTGGATAACATGTATGGATAGCGTACACATTCAAAATATATGTCTATACAGCATGAGGCAGGCTCAGACGGTGTTAGGCCCAGTATGGATTGCACGTCATTGCACAAAGGTTAGAAAGGGTACCGTATCCCCGGATAACATGTATGGATAGCGTACACATTCAAAATATATGTCTATACAGCATGAGGCAGGCTCAGACGGTGTTAGGCCCAATATGGATTGCACGTCATTGCACAAAGGTTAGAAAGGGTACCGTATCCCTGGATAACATGTATGGATAGCGTACACATTCAAAATATATGTCTATACAGCATGAGGCAGGCTCAGACGGTGTTAGGCCCAGTATGGATTGCACGTCATTGCACAAAGGTTAGAAAGGGTACCGTATCCCTGGATAACATGTATGGATAGCGTACACATTCAAAATATATGTCTATACAGCATGAGGCAGGCTCAGACGGTGTTAGGCCCAGTATGGATTGCACGTCATTGCACAAAGGTTAGAAAGGGTACCGTATCCCTGGATAACATGTATGGATAGCGTACACATTCAAAATATATGTCTATACAGCATGAGGCAGGCTCAGACGGTGTTAGGCCCAGTATGGATTGCACGTCATTGCACAAAGGTTAGAAAGGGTACCGTATCCCCGGATAACATGTATGGATAGCGTACACATTCAAAATATATGTCTATACAGCATGAGGCAGGCTCAGACGGTGCTAGGCCCAGTATGGATTGCACGTCATTGCACAAAGGTTAGAAAGGGTACCGTATCCCCGGATAACATGTATGGATAGCGTACACATTCAAAATATATGTCTATACAGCATGAGGCAGGCTCAGACGGTGTTAGGCCCAGTATGGATTGCACGTCATTGCACAAAGGTTAGAAGGGGTACCGTATCCCCGGATAACATGTATGGATAGCGTACACATTCAAAATATATGTCTATACAGCATGAGGCAGGCTCAGACGGTGTTAGGCCCAGTATGGATTGCACGTCATTGCACAAAGGTTAGAAGGGGTACCGTATCCCCGGATAACATGTATGGATAGCGTACACATTCAAAATATATGTCTATACAGCATGAGGCAGGCTCAGACGGTGTTAGGCCCAGTATGGATTGCACGTCATTGCACAAAGGTTAGAAAGGGTACCGTATCCCTGGATAACATGTATGGATAGCGTACACAATCAAAATATATGTCTATACAGCATGAGGCAAGCTCAGACGGTGTTAGGCCCAGTATGGATTGCACGTCATTGCACAAAGGTTAGAAAGGGTACCGTATCCGCAGATAACATGTATGGATAGCGTACACATTCAAAATATATGTCTATACAGCATGAGGCAGGCTCAGACGGTGTTAGGCCCAGTATGGATTGCACGTCATTGCACAAAGGTTAGAAAGGGTACCGTATCCCTGGATAACATGTATGGATAGCGTACACATTCAAAATATATGTCTATACAGCATGAGGCAGGCTCAGACGGTGTTAGGCCCAGTATGGATTGCACGTCATTGCACAAAGGTTAGAAAGGGTACCGTATCCCTGGATAACATGTATGGATAGCGTACACATTCAAAATATATGTCTATACAGCATGAGGCAGGCTCAGACGGTGTTAGGCCCAGTATGGATTTGACGGCCCAGATTACACAGCGGAGGAGCAGGGAGAGGTAAAGATTGCAAATGCTGGGGCCCTGGCCAAGCAAGGGGGGCCCACTCATGGGCGTCGGTACTGGCACTGGGCCCCTCATAGTACAGCGGTGTGTCTGACGGCGGGTGTGCACCACCACCGTCAGAGACACTTGATTGCACTATGAGGGACCCTGTGCCAGTGCCCGCGCCCAAGAGTCGGCCTACCCACCTGTCCAGGGCAATGGCACTCGCACGGTGTCGTGCGCTAGGTGGTGACCCCGGCCATGGGGGGGAGGCAGCACAGTTAGGGAGTTTTAGAAAGTGGCATATGTTGATGTTGGACATTCAACTGATGCAAAAGGCGAAATAGGTGAAGTACCAGGAAGAGGTGGACCAAAGCAAGCCATTTTTCTGTCACCCTATGTGTCATCAGGGGAAGGTGGGACAAAATCCTTGGAAACCCATGCGTGGTTCATTTTAATGAAGGTTAGATCATCCACATTTTGGGTTGACAGACGGGTCCTTTTTTCTGTCAGGATTGATCCAGCTGCACTGAAGACTCTTTCCGATAGCACACTTGCAGCTGGGCAAGCGAGCTCCTGTAAGGCATATTGGGCCAATTCAGGCCAGGTGTCCAGTTTAGCGGCCCGATAGTCAAAGGGGAATGACCTGTGTGGGAGAACATCGATATGGGAGGAAAAGTAGTTTGTAACCATAGTTGACAACTGCTGTCTCCTGTCACTTTCCATCGATGCAGTATTACCAGTTGTGTGAGCGGTATTTGAAAAATCAGTCCACAACATTGTCATGAAACCCCTGTCTCCAACGCCACTTCTGCTGTGTGCACCACGAACACCTCTGCCAAGCTGCCCCCGGCCCGTACGGCTCGTGTGAGAACCATCACCGCTGCTGTGTGCTGGGAATGCCTCAAGCAACCGATTTACCAGAGTTGCTTGTTTATTAGCCAATATTAGGTCAAGGTTCTCCTGTGGCATGATGTTTTGTAATTTGCCTTTATAGCGTGGATCCAGGATGCTGGCCAACCAGTAGTCGTCATCGTTCATCATTTTGGCAATGCGGGGGTCCCTTTTTAGGATCTGCAAGGCATAATCTGACATGTGGGCCAATGTTCCCGGTGTCAATGATGCACTGCGAGTGCTGGGTGGAGGAGCACTTTATGGCAAATCCACATCCCTCCAGTCACGCACAAACCCTGTACCAGACCTTGCCACGCCAACATTTTCACTTGCCCCACGAGATGCATCCTCCTCCCCTAAGTAATCATCCCCATCATCCTCCTCCTCCTCCTCCTCTTCTTCCTCCACCTCGTCCAGGAGAGGTCCCTGAGCAGACAATGGCTGAATGTCATCAAGGATTCCCTCCTCCTCTTCCTCCTCATCAACATTGGCTGCAGACGCCTGCTCCTTAAGGTGCGTCAAAGTTTGCATGAGCAGACGCATAAGTGGGATGCTCATGCTTAGGATGGCGTCGTCTGCGCTTACCAGCCGTGTGCATTCCTCAAAACACTGAAGGACTTTACAAAGGTCTTTCAGCTTCGACCACTGCATGCCTGTCAACTCCATGTCTGCTCTCAAAGTGCCTGGCCGTGTATCCTCCCACAAATGCATTATGGCCTGCCTCTGCTCGCACAGCCGCTCCACCATGTGCAGGGTGGAGTTCCACCTTGTTGCAATGTCGATAATGAGGCGGTGGTTGGGAAGGTGGAGCAATCGCTGCAGCTTCTGCATACGAACGGAGTGTACAGGCGACCGGCGGATGTGCGCGCACAGTCTTCGCACCTTCTGGAGCAGGGCTGTTAACTCCGGATAATTTTTGAGGAAGCACTGCACCACCAGGTTCAAGGTGTGAGCCAAGCAAGGTATGTGGCTGAGTTTTGAAAGGGCTATGGCTGCCACAAAATTACGGCCGTTATCACTAACTACCTTGCCTGCCTCAAGATGTACACTGCCCAGCCATGACTCAGTTTGTCGCTTCAAGTACTCGGCCAGCACCTCGGCGGTGTGTCTGTCGCCCAAACACATCATCTGCAACACAGCCTGCTGACGCTTTCCACTAGCTGCTCGATAGGGGGACACATTGTGTGCAACAGTGGCAGCTGCAGATGGAGTGCTCGTACGACTGCGCTCTGTGGACGAGCTTTCGCTTCTGGAGGAGGAGGGTCGAACGCCTACAGCCAACTGTTTCCTAGACCGTGGGCTAGGCAGCACTGTCCCACCACCGCTGTCCCCTGTGGACCCTGCATCCACCACATTAACCCAGTGCGCAGTGATGGACACGTAACGGCCCTGGCCATGCCGACTGGACCATGCATCAGTTGTGAGGTGTACCTTTCCGCTCACTGACTGCTTGAGTGCATGGACAATGCGGTCTTTCACATGATGGTGGAGGGCTGGGATGGCTTTGCGAGAGAAGAAGTGGCGACTGGGTAGGTCATAGCGTGGTACTGCATAGGCCATGAGTTCGCGGAAAGCTGTGCTTTCCACCAACCGAAAGGGCATCATCTCAAACGAGATTAGTTTGGCAATGTGGGCGCTCAAACCCAGTGTACGCGGATGAGAGACTGAGTACTTTCTTGACCTACTCATAGTGTCTGGGAGGGTGAGCTGGACTTGAGAGCTGCATATGGTGGAAGTAGCGGTGGACAGGGCGGACTGAGAGAGGGTTGATGATGGTGATGGAGTTGGTGTTCTTTCTGATGGCCTAGAATCAGTCTTTCGTTGATATAACAGTGGGATTCCCTGACTGCTGTGGCCTTGCAACGACACCTCAACATTTGCTGCTGTGCTAACCGGTGTGCTTACAGTGGGGGAAACAATGTAGCGTTGCTGACTACCTTCGTTGTGATCAGTTGCACATGTGGCACTTGAGGTTTGGTGTTGTGTCCACGCTTGCAAGTGCATGCTGGTTAAATGTCTAAGCATGCAACTGGTATTCAAATTTTTCAGATTTTTCCCTCGGCTAAAGGTCTTTGCGCACTTCTTACAGATAACCTTGGCCTGATCATGGGGATTTTGTTCAAAAAACTGCCACACTGCACTCTTCCTACTTTGGCAGACATTTTGCGGCCTAGCACGCTGTGATCTTTTGACCCTCTGGACAAGCTGTCCAGCAACTCTTTTGATGTTTGGAACCTGTCTTTGGAGTGCTCCGGGCCTGCCAGATAACAGCTGTTGCGATGTCGATGTCTGCTGTGGATGCTCCTCATCTGAGCTATTGGAAGCAGCACCCTCTTCCCCCAATGGATGCCAATCTGGGTCAACAACTGGGTCATCCATCACCTCTTCTATGTCATGTGCACCTTTCTCTGTGTCACCGTGTATGGTGGTATAGTGTGCGGGAAGGGGCACCTGAGTCTCATCAGGGTCAAAATCTGGCTCTGTACACTGCGAGGACAATGTAGTGGTCTGAGTGAATGTACCAGCAGAATCATCCATCAGCGGCTGTGCATCAGTGCACTCCATGTCAGATTCATCTTGGCCTGGGTAATTCACCATTTGACTTGATAATCCAGGCATGGTATGTGAAAACAGCTCCATGGAGTAATCAGTAGTATGGCCTGCGTCATCCTTCAATCTTGGTTGGGGTGAAGGACACAAGGAAAGGTGTGGTTCATGAACATGAGCCTCCAATGACGACTCAGTGCTTTTACTTTTTACAACTGAAGAAGAGGAGGCGATAGAGCTGGAGGCTGAGTCAGCAATGTAAGACAAAACTTTTTCCTGATGCTCTGCCTTTAAAAGCGGTTTGCCAACTCCTAGAAAACTAAGCGTTTGAGGCCTTATGTAGACAGACGATGACGCAGGGTCAGCACCTCCTGCATTTGGTCCTATTTTGCTCTTGCCACTACCATCAGATCCACCACCAACACCATCATTACCAGCTGCCAACCCCCGCCCAATTCCACGGCCTCTTCCACCAGCCTTCCTCATTTTTGGTAGAAATGTAGACAAAATCCAACAAACTATATAGTAATGTAAAACAAGGTACAAGGTGTCTATAGGACAGGGGAGTTTTAGAATTTCTGCACACACTTGTGGACAGTGGACACTTGTGGATTGTGTGCGGCCCACTGATATCTGAGCGCTATGTGACACGCTCGATGGCACAGCTGCCTGTTACCAAAGCGACGAGAGGATAATGGAGATTTTGAATCTCTGCGTACACTATTGGACACTGGACACTTGTGGATTGTGTGCGGCCCACTGATATCTGAGCGCTATGTGACACGCTCGATGGCACAGCTGCCTGTGACCAAAGTGACGAGAGGATAATGGAGATTTTGAATCTCTGCGTACACTTTTGGACACTGGACACTTGTGGATTGTGTGCGGCCCACTGATATCTGAGCGCTATGTGACACGCTCGATGGCACAGCTGCCTGTGACCAAAGTGACGAGAGGATAATGGAGATTTTGAATCTCTGCGTACACTTTTGGACACTGGACACTTGTGGATTGTGTGCAGCCCACTGATATCTGAGCGCTATGTGACACGCTCGATGGCACAGCTGCCTGTGACCAAAGTGACGAGAGGATAATGGAGATTTTGAATCTCTGCGTACACTTGTGGACAGTGGACACTTGTGGATTGTGTGCGGCCCACTGATATCTGAGCGCTATGTGACACGCTCGATGGCACAGCTGCCTGTGACCAAAGTGACGAGAGGATAATGGAGATTTTGAATCTCTGCGTACACTTGTGGACAGTGGACACTTGTGGATTGTGTGCGGCCCACTGATATCTGAGCGCTATGTGACACGCTCGATGGCACAGCTGCCTGTGACCAAAGTGACGAGAGGATAATGGAGATTTTGAATCTCTGCGTACACTTTTGGACACTGGACACTTGTGGATTGTGTGCGGCCCACTGATATCTGAGCGCTATGTTGAACGCTCGATGGCACAGCTGCCTGTGACCAAAGTGACGAGAGGATAATGGAGATTTTGAATCTCTGCGTACACTTGTGGACAGTGGACACTTGTGGATTGTGTGCGGCCCACTGATATCTGAGCGCTATGTGACACGCTCGATGGCACAGCTGCCTGTGACCAAAGTGACGAAAGGATAATGGAGATTTTGAATCTCTGCGTACACTTTTGGACACTGGACACTTGTGGATTGTGTGCGGCCCACTGATATCTGAGCGCTATGTGACACGCTCGATGGCACAGCTGCCTGTGACCAAAGTGACGAGAGGCTAATGGAGATTTTGAATCTCTGCGTACACTTTTGGACACTGGACACTTGTGGATTGTGTGCGGCCCACTGATATCTGAGCGCTATGTGACACGCTCGATGGCACAGCTGCCTGTGACCAAAGTGACGAGAGGATAAGGGATATTGGATTGCTTTTAAAAAAGCAGTTTGCGGAGCAGTGGGTAAACAGCAACGCCAGCGTGTCAGGAAGCCTTAGAAGGCAGCCCAACAACCAACACCACTATATAGCCTCCCCTTGCACTGCACACACAGTGACTTGTGTGTTGTGCAGGCCAAATCGCTAGCAGCAGAAGCAGTTTTTTTGTCTTCTTCCCTGCCTAACGCTCTCCCTACAGAATCAGCAGCAACCTCTCCCTATACTAAGATCGGCAGAAGTAAGATGGCGGTCGGCGTGCACGCCCTTTTATACCCCCTGTGACGCCCACCAAAGCAAGCCAATCACTTGCATGCCCTTCTGAAAGATGGTGGTGACCCGTTTCTATGTCATCACGTTGCCCACAGTGTCCGTGGATCCTGATTGGCTGAAAAAGAGCGCAAAACAAACTTTTGAAACGCGACTTTGGCGCGTAAGTCGCCGACCTCGTGGCTGACCTCATCCTAGGGTCGGGTTTCGTTTCATGAAACCCGACTTTGCCAAAAGTCGGCGACTTTTGAATTTTTTCGACCCGTTTCGCTCAACTCTACCGAAGAATAAAGTTGCCTAGTCACTTATACCGCAATAGGAACGGCGCAAAAAAATAAATAAAACCAATTCTTCACAAGCTGTTTATTTTTTCATTCTGCTGCCCAAAGATCACAGTAAGGCTCGGCGCGCACTTATCCTGCGCTCTACGCTGAGCTCTTACACCGGGTGTGGGGAGGAGGACCCCCATATAGTGTTTGGGCCGGAACCAAGGGGACCGCCATCAGAGTTATTGAAGGAATCACATCAGGGGGATTACAAAGGGAGACATGCGACAGGTTGTCAGGGCAACAGGGGGCGGGGCTAGGGTAGAAGGAGCAGGGGACGCGCTGAAGTGGCAGTTGGGGAAGAGAGCGAGTGAAGGCAGGACGCAGGGTGACTTGCAGGGGCACCGAGAGGAGCCTGCGAGGAAAAAGCTGGACATTTACCGACAAGAGAGACGTGAGACTGTTCCCAGAGACTGCTCCCCGCTCCCGTTCTGAGAGAAGCATCCCCGCTACCCCCCGCCTTGGCGAGAGAGGAACTTTACCTCAGGTTGTAGCCGTGAGTACCCGAAACCAGGTCACAGAGGCCTGGGCACTTCCCCCTAGTCTTCCCCCATCACGCCGACCCGGCCGTCACCGGCCTGAAGATACGCCACCTCGTCACAGGCGAGATAAAAGGCTCGCTACCCTGGCTTTGGGAGAGACTCCTTGATAAAGGACGGCTACAGGTCATCTGGG
The DNA here is from genome assembly GCF_039654945.1 of Dendrobates tinctorius. NCBI lineage: Eukaryota > Metazoa > Chordata > Amphibia > Anura > Dendrobatidae > Dendrobates > Dendrobates tinctorius. Next base: position 15,238,167 of record NW_027361827.1, read on the forward strand.
GAACTGCTTCATCACTGCGCGCCACCTCCATCATTTTCTTCAGGGCCTGTTGCGCCCCAACGGCATCGATTTCTTCAGGGCCTGTTGCGCCCCAGTGGCAGCGCTTTCTTCAGGGCCTGTTGCGCCTCAGCGGCAGCGTTTCCTTCAGGGCCTGTTGCGCACCAGCGGCAGCGCTTTCTTCAGGGCCTGTTGCGCCCCAGCGGCCTCGCTTTCTTCAGGGCCTGTTGCGCCCCAACGGAATTGCTTTCTTCAGGGCCTGTTGCGCCCCATTCCTTCCTGGGGAAGCAAGACTTCAGGACATCTGCCTCAGCGACCTCAACGCAGCCACGCTCACGAAACCAGCAGTCCCTGGAAGGCTAAGTGGCTTTAGATTTTGAATAAGATTGTTGAGTCCCTGCGTGGACTGTTTGTTTGGTTCACAATTGTATGTTTCTTCAAACAAGCCCAGTGGCTAAAACTAGATAAAAGTTATTTTGCAAACCATCAGTCGTCTAGTGTCTCGTCACTGCATCCTGCGAACCTGCTTACCCTACACTTGGCGTAGTCGGCAGGATGCAGTCTCCGAGCATAGACGGTGGTGGCGCAGGTCAGGGGGAAGCTGTAGACTCTGTAAATAATGAGGGCCCCCGTACTAGCATTTCATTGGGGGCCATGCTGAACAACCTGCCTAGATTCTCCGGCTCCAATACTATGCTATGGAGCTGGACAGAGCGAATGCGGGGGCTCTTTCGGATGCACCCAATGACCCCTGACCTGGAAGCTGAAGTGGCACTCATGGCCCTAGACGGGGAGGTGCGGAGGTCAGTGATGTTGAAACCTCCGGGGCACCGCAACACTTTTGAAAAGGTGTTGCAGATAGTGGAACAGACCCACGGGGATCCCACTAATGTGGGAGAGTTAAGGACCCGTCTGTTTAGCCGGATGCAGGCAGAGGGGGAGACGATTACTCAGTATATGAATGTGCTCCAAGAATTGCATACGGCTATTGAAAGAAAAGACGGGGTAGGGGTAGGACCTGTTGACATTACCCTACGTGACCTACTGGTGACTGGACTGCGAGATCCACTGATAAAACAGGCATTACGGGAACAGATCAGAATGAATCCCCAAATAGACTTTTCAGAAGTGGGAAGTCAGGCACAGGTTCGGGAGCAAGAGCAGGGGATGGCAGTCCCCGTGGGGAAGGTCCGAGGTGTGGAGGCCTCCTCGAACACAGTTGAGGAACCTCAGTGGGTGGAGGAGATAAAGCGAGAATTGAAAAATATTAAGAGCGAGTTGGATGAAGTAAAGAGAAGAACCGAACCGGAGACTGGACGACCCAGTGTTAATCCCGGTCCCTGGGGGTCACGTTCTCCGCGGGGTGGTCAATCTATACCGGCCCGGTGTTATGAGTGTGGAGAACCAGGCCACTTCGCCCGAGAGTGTCCGCGGCGTGGGAGATACCCACCCCGGCCATTAAACTAAAGGGCTTCGGGCTGGGGGGACACCGCTCGGAGCCGAAAACCACAACTAGGGGTGGTGGAAGTCCCGTAGATTTGGTAGCAAAGTGTCCGGTAGTTTGGGCAGAAGTAGAGGGCCAGGCCGTCTGGTGTCTGGTGGACACGGGGTCACAAGTAACCACTATGCCCGCAGCGTACTTTCAACGAAACTTTCCGGAGGCAGCAAGGCCTCAGTGGGGGCCCATGATTAGACTAGTAGCCGCTAACCAACTGCCGGTCCCGGTTGCCAGGGTAGTGTGGGTGCAGATGACGTTGTGCGGTAAACCCCTCGGCCGCAGAGGGGTGGTGCTGACTCAAGGAGAAGCTGATCAACGACACCCCGTCACCCTAGGCATGAATATTTTAAAAGAGTTTGGTAACCTGTTGCTTAATGATCCCACACAAAGGACACTGAAGCAGTGGGGTTCTCGCACAGCTCAGGGACAGGTATTCCAGCAGCTGGTGCGAGGGTGCATCGGGACTGCCAGGAGGGTGAGGCTCTGGGCAAGGTCATCGCGTCAGCGGCACCCCTGCTTGTGCTGCCTCCTGGACAGACAGTGGTGGCCCTGCCAATTCGGGCCCCGATACCTTTGGAGGGCGTAGAGGTGCAGGTGGAACCGTGTCACTCAGAGCACTTACCTCCTGGCATACTGGTAGCCCGTTCCCTCGCTACGGTGCGAAAAGGAACTGTCCTGGTCCGCTGCGTTAACCTTGAAGACCGAGATACCATTCTGAAAGCACGGACTGTACTGGCCAAACTAGTAAAGCCTTTAGAAGAAGTGCTGCCCGCTCCTGCGGCTCAATTACGAGTACACCCCGAGGATCCTTGGGAGGTAACAATACGAACTTTACAGGCCCACGAACTCTCGACACAAGAGAAGGGATGAAATATTTTTGGAGCAGATGCGGGCCGAGCTTTCTGGACTAACTGCGGCCCAACTTTCACAAGTAAAAGCATTGCTGGGACAGTACCATGAAGTATTTGCTAGCCATGAGGACGACTTTGGGTGTACCACCGCCATCACTCATGAGATCCCCACAGCAGAAGTGGCCCCTATCCGAGAATGATATCGACAGATCCCGCCACAACTCTATCAAGAGGTGAAAACTTTGCTGGCTCAGATGCTGCAAAAAGGGGTGATACGGGAAAGTCAAAGCCCTTGGGCGGCCCCCATCGTGTTGGTCCGGAAGAAAGATGGTACACTACGATTCTGTGTGGATTATCGTAAATTGAATGCTTGCACTATTAAAGACTCATACCCACTGCCCCGCATAGAAGAATCTGTCAGCATTGGGCAAAGCAACATATTTTTCGACCCTGGACTTGGCCAGTGGGTACTGGCAGGTGCCCATGTCAGAAGAGGACAGAGCTAAGACGGCGTTCATAATGCCCATGGGACTGTTTGAGTTTAATCGTATGCCATTCGGGCTGGCCAACGCCCCCGGGACCTTTCAGCGATTGATGGAGCGATGTTTAGGGGATCTCAAATTTGAGGCCACGTTGATCTACCTGGACGACATCATTGTCTATGCCACCTCCTTCGAGGACCACCTGAAGCGGTTGGGACAGGTACTCAGACAGCTGCAAAAGTACGGGTTGAAGGTGAAGCCTCAGAAATGCCACCTATTTCGCTCTCAGATTGAGTATCTGGGTCATGTCGTTTCGGCAGAGGGTGTGAGGCCATCCCGGGAGAAGGTTGCTGCTATCCAGGAATGGCCTACCCCCGAGACGGTGAAAGACGTGCGGGCTTTTCTGGGGTTAGCTGGATATTACCGTCGTTTCGTAAAGAATTTTGCATGTCGAGCTCGAGCCCTGCATGACCTGCTGAAGGGGGCTCCCGCTGGGGCCAATGGGCGAAAAATCCAGTGGCAACACCCTCAGGAAGAGGCCTTCCGAGATCTCAAGGCTGCACTCTCGGATGCCCCAGTGTTGGCTTATGCGGATTTCTCTCAGCCGTTCATCCTGCACACTGACGGGAGTCTTCACGGGCTAGGGGCTGTGTTGTCACAGGTTCAGGATGGCCGGGAGAGGGTGATCGCTTATGGAAGCCGTTCACTCCATGACTCCGAGCGTAACCCTGACAATTACAGCTCTTTTAAGCTCGAGCTCCTTGCAGTGGTGTGGGCTATGACGGAGAGATTCGCAGAGTACCTAGTGGGCTCCGAGGTGGTAGTGCGAACTGACAACAACCCACTGGCTCATTTGGAAAACGCCAAGTTGGGGGCTTTGGAGCAGCAATGGGTGGCCCGAATGGCGAAGTACAATTACAAGATTATTTACAAAAGAGGGGCCGAGAATGTTCATGCAGATGCTCTCTCCAGGATTTGACATACAACTCCCGGACAGAATCGAGATGAAGAATTAGAAGGAGAGGAAATACCATTCGCTCTTACCGCTGCCGTGCTCACCAATGTTGATGCAAAAGTATCTTCCCCAGAGGCCCACAGGGGCATCCCGGAACAATCTCGGGATAAGTGGATACAACAGCAACAAGAAGATGAAGTTGGACTTCTCCGGACATGGGTCGCCGCTGGTCAATTACCCACTGATACTCAACAACAAACATTGACCCAAGACCTGTCGCTGATGCTGCGACAATGGGAGAGACTGATTATCCGAAAGGGACTACTGTACCGTAAAATCACTTCGCAAACAACCTCAACGACTGTTTGGCAGGTGGTTACGCCCGGAGCTCAACTACACGAACTGGCTCAAGAGGCTCACGAAAAAGGGGCCCACTTTGGAGTCAAAAAGACTTTGCAATGGTTACAACAGAAAGTTTATCACCCACGCTTGTCGGCTGTTGTGGGCGAAGTTTGCCGTACCTGCCGCTTATGTGAATTGGCCAAACCGCCTGCTCAGAGGGCCGCAACACAGACGATTGTGACTTCAGCACCCTTTGAGCTCCTGATGGTGGATTATCTGCACATTGGTCCCGCATTCCAGGGATACGAACACTGCCTCGTCAGGGTGGATCATTTCACCAAGTTCACTGTGGTCACCCCTACTCGAGACCAGACCGCGGAGTCAGCCGCCTCCGCAATTTGCAGAAACTTTATACAAGTGTACGGCTGTCCTCAATGTATACATTCCGACCAGGGAGCATGTTTTTTGGGGAAAGTTATGGAGGAACTACCGTACATCATCATTATGGGATTGATAAATCCCGGACCACACCATATCACCCGCAAGGGAATGGGGCTTGTGAGCGATTTAATCGGACATTGATTCAAATGCTACGCACTCTGGAGAGTGACAAGAAAGCTCGTTGGCCTGAATATGTTTCTGAATTAGTATGGGTTTATAATAATCGGGTACATCGAGTTACGGGTTATACTCCTTATTTCCTGCTGTTCGGACGAGAGGGTAAAGGGATCACGGAGGTAGAGTTGGACCCCGAAGAGCCTCGGCCCTGGACCGGAGTGTCGTCTTGGGTCCGAAATCATCGCCACAGGCTGCAAACTCTTCACCGAATTGTACATACCAAACTTCAAGACTGGGAACACCCAGGGAAGAATACAACCTCCCCTCCCCATCTCCAAAGCGGGGACCGTGTGCTTGTACTAGATCAACGCCCCCAGAATAAACTGGAGTCACGTTGGGAAGAGAGTCCTTATCGGGTACTGCGCCGTATCCATCCAGAAGGACCTGTGTACGAAATACGGCCCGAGCAGGATGAAACACTGCCCACCCGCATTGTGCATCGTAATATGTTACGCCCGTGTATTTCCACCGACCCGAAGCAACTGGAACCTGTCCCGAAGACATCCGAACCGGCGTCCATATGCTGGGACTCGGACGACGAGGATTTCCCTCCAGTTCCCAAGGGCCCTTCACCCAATAATGAGCCAGTTAACACAATTAACCCACCGGCATCATGCAGCCCACCGACGTCCACCACCCCAGAAGATTCCACCCCAGTCGAACTTAGACGCTCCGAGCGGTCAACAGCCGGCAAACCCCCCGAACGGTATGAACAAGACCAGTTCGTATGGCAACGAATATTGACACCTTTACAGGCCAATCTTAATAGACTAACTCCCTCGCCCGAGGACTGGCGAGCTTACAGGGTGGAGGAATGTGGGGAGGAGGACCCCCATATAGTGTTTGGGCCGGAACCAAGGGGACCGCCATCAGAGTTATTGAAGGAATCACATCAGGGGGATTACAAAGGGAGACATGCGACTGAGGTTGTCAGGGCAACAGGGGGCGGGGCTAGGGTAGAAGGAGCAGGGGACGCGCTGAAGTGGCAGTTGGGGGAAGAGAGCACGTGAAGGCAGGACGCAGGGTGACTTGCAGGGGCACCGAGAGGAGCCTGCGAGGAAAAAGCTGGACATTTACCGACAAGAGAGACGTGAGAGACTGTTCCCAGAGACTGCTCCCCGCTCCCGTTCTGAGAGAAGCATCCCCGCTACCCCCCGCCTTGGCGAGAGAGGAACTTTACCTCAGGTTGTAGCCGTGAGTACCCGAAACCAGGTCACAGAGGCCTGGGCACTTCCCCCCAGCCTTCCCCCATCACGCCGACCCGGCCGTCACCGGCCTGAAGATACGCCACCTCGTCACAGGCGAGAAAAAAGGCTCGCTACCCTGGCTTTGGGAGAGACTCCTTGATAAAGGACGGCTACAGGTCATCTGGGGAACTGCGTCATCACCGCGCGCCACCTCCATCATTTTCTTCAGGGCCTGTTGCGCCCCAACGGCATCGCTTTCTTCAGGGCCTGTTGCGCCCCAGCGGTAGCGTTTCCTTCAGGACCTGTTGCGCCCCAGCGGCAGTGTTTCCTTCAGGGCCTGTTGCGCCCCAGCGGCAGCGCTTTCTTCAGGGCCTGTTGCGCCCCAGCGGCAGCGCTTTCTTCAGGGCCTGTTGCGCCCCAACGGCAGCGCTTTCTTCAGGGCCTGTTGCGCCCCAACGGCAGCGCTTTCTTCAGGGCCTGTTGCGCCCCAACGGCCTCGCTTTCTTCAGGGCCTGTTGCGCCCCAACGGAATTGCTTTCTTCAGGGCCTGTTGCGCCCCACCGTCATCACTTTTTTCAGGGCCTGTTGAGCCCCATTCCTTTCTGGGGAAGCGAGACTTCAGGACAGCTGCCTCAGCGACCTCAACGCAGCCACGCTCACGAAACCAGCAGTCCCTGTAAGGCTAAGTGGCTTTAGAATTTGAATAAGATTGTTGAGTTCCTGCGTGGACTGTTTGTTTGGTTCACAATTGTATGTTTCTTCAAACAAGCCCAGTGGCTACAACTAGATAAAAGTTATTTTGCAAACCATCAGTCGTCTAGTGTCTCGTCACTGCATCCTGCGAACCTGCTCAACCCTACACGGGGATTCCTTGTAAATCTCTGAAATACGGCAGATTATTCCCTATAATGAGGCAGATGGAGGCACTGGGGACTTTGTCTAACCTGTGATCTAGCGGTGTCCGTCTTTTTAGAATTGCATAAAAGTGCCGTCAGCCAGTTTTGGGCACTTCTGAAAAGAAAGACAACGCTGAACAGAGGCCAGACGGAGTCCAGAGTAACTCTGCTGCTTCATTATAGTGAATGGCTCCCTCAGGGGTTTCATCTGAATCACATCACTCAGAGATTAAGATGGAAACCCCAATATAAGTGCTTCGTGTAGAGTGCAGGAAAAATGTGATCCCAAATATCATGTAAAATGTTCCCAACAAAAGCTTCAAATCAATCCACAAAAACAAGCAAGTCTCCACTCAGGTCCGTCACCTGTCAATGGAAATACAGGGGACTGGTACTGGTAGTACAAAGGCTCTGGAAAAGCAAAACGGCTCTTTGCCTACCAAAAGAAATGAAGCAAATTCTACGCTCCCAAATCAAATTGCCCCCCCTCCCTTCTGAGCCCAATTGGTGTACCTAAACCACATTTAGCATTCACATGTTTGGCATGCCTCCAGAAGCAGGAGCTGGGCATAATGTACTGGTTACTACAACGGCAGTTTGCAATTTTCTCTCAAATATCCACTACTGCTTGTTTCTGGAAAACATCCGAGTGATAATCGCCACGACACCTGTAGATAAGTTCCCAAAGGGGTATAATATCTAAAATGGGGTCACTTGAACGGGAATTCTGCTATTCTAAGGCTGGTTTCACACTACCGTTTTTTGGCGCAGCACATCGTGCGTGTACATGCGCATGCATCCTGATCCCCTATCTTTAACATGGGGGCGTATGCGTTTTCGTGCACATGCGTTTTTTTGTGGTGTGCATTTTTGGTCCGTCCGACCTGTCTCAAAAAAACGCGTGCGCACGGAATGCGACAAAAAATCACATTACAGTCTATGAGAACGCAGACGTGCGCATGGACATGCGCACGTCAGCGTTTAAAATCGCATGTGTTTTAAGAGTCAATATGGCTACAAACTGGTTAAAATTTAGCGCATAAAATAAGCAAACGCATGCAAAACGCTTGGTGTTTTTTGTATGTGTTTGGACTGTGCACGCAGCGCAAAAAAACGCTAGTGTGAAAGTAGCCTAAGACTTAGGGGCTCTGTATATGTAGTCTACACATTATTCTAGGAGAATCTTCGCTCCAGGAGGCAAATAGCTCTCTGTCCCTCCCAAGTCTAGCCGTGTGGCTAAGGCCTCTTTCACACATCAGGTTTTCGCCGTCAGGCGCGATCCGGCGCTTTTGACAGAAACCGGATCCGGCGAAATGCAATGCCGGATCCAGTTTCCCCCCATTGACTTGCATTTGCGCCGGATCGGGCCGGATGGCCATGCGTTTCATCCGGTTTTCGCCGGATCCGGCAATGTGTCTCAATCCGGCGTCTGGAAAAAACGGCTACTGTAACGTTTTTTGTCTCCGGCGAAAAAGCCGGACACGCCGGATCCGGCACGTCCGGCTTTTTCACACAATGAAAGCCTAAGAGCGCCGCAATGCGCCTGATCCGGCGAAAGCCGGATCCGGTGGCCGGATCCGGTTTTTTGGTCTGAGCATGCTCAGTAGCTCTGCCCACAAGACATATATAAAAGCAAGACAGTGGGACCCACAGCCACACCCAACATGCCACCCAAGAAAGCAACCAAGCGCAGCAGGAGAAGGCAGGAGACCACTGCAGCACCATCAGCACCCCAAATGGAGCAGCAAATGGAACATGCTGAGGAGGGGAGGCCAGCAGCAGATGAGAGACGGTAATTATCAAATCCCCCATTCCTCCAAACTAGGGCTATTGAATATCAAGATATTCATTGGCCCTTTGTTTCTCTTTATTCAACAGCCGCCCAATAGATGCAGCAGCAGCAGCAGCAATGGCAGCAGCTGGAACACCACCCACAGCCATGGAGTCTGGCCATCAGGAAGACAGCACATCTTCTTCTGGGAGCCCTCCCTCGCATCGTCAGCGTTTGACGGTAAGTTTTTATTTCCAAAATCCATCATCTCTGTAATATATGTCTATTCATTGCCTTTTATTTCAAAACAGGAGTCACAAGATGAAGAGGAGCTCCCAGAAGAAGAAGGAAGGGGTGGACAGACACTTGGAGTGGGCTCACAATTGGTAAGTTTTTTGCATCAAACGCAGAAACACAACATCACACTACACACAACACATAGAAAACAATGTTCTGCAGACCACACACAGCAAACAAATGCCTACATCCAAAGACATAACATTTTTTGTTTTCTTCTCTAGTCTTCCCAATCTGGTGCTCGGTCAAGAGGTCCTCGCAGTGCCTCCCAGGGTCGTCGGCGACAGCAACGCGGCGGTCACCAGCGTGTAAGTATAAATATTTTTGCTTTGTTTTTTTGCACTTTTTATTTCATTTCTTTTGTGGAGGCTAATTATGTTATTTTTGTCTTTTTCTTTAACAGCCTTCACAGCGTGCTCCCGACTCTGACGGTGAGGATGGAGGACTCGATGTGGACCACCTCATCGATCTCGTCAGAGAAAGGGAGCCGCTCTGGAATATGGCTGACCGCCGCCATGCTGACCTTATCGTTACCCGACGACTCTGGGAGGAAATCTGTTCGCTCCTTGTGGGCCGCTGGGAGGACCTCGATGTTCGGGCCCAGATTAAAGAGCGTAAGTATATACAGTACCGGTTGCTTGATGTAAACCAGTGTTTCCCGAACTCCAGTCCTCGTGGTCCCCACGGATCATGTGTTCAGGATTTCTATTTACTATGGAAATCCTGAAAACATGACCCCTGGGGACCATGAGGACTGGAGTTTGTGAAACACTGATGTTGTATACTAACCACTCCTTTCTCGTTTCAGGGAACAGAATTGTGAATCGGTGGCGGTCTGTGAGGGATCGTTTCAAGAAGGAGTTCAATAAAGAGATGCGGGCCCCGAGTGGATCTGGAGGACGCAGGAGCAAGTACAAGTACGCACAAGCCCTGTCGTTCCTCCGGGAAACAATGGTCACTAGAAGGTAAATATTACACACCACATGTGAAAAAAATGTAACTTTTTTTTTTCAGCCAGGGCCATACCATGTCAGTATTTTAATTGTTTTTTTTTCTCTTTATTCCACAGCACGGTGAGCAGCACTCAGGAGCCTGCACGATTGGACCCTTCTGAGGCGATCCCTGAGGAGACCGGCACCGAGGGACACTTCGACCGCCCCGGTACATCTGCACCTTCCCAGCCTTCCCACACATTCGACCCATCTGTCCCATCCACCAGCACAGGAGCATCGTGGCCGCCTACATTACATGAAGCTGCTGGTGAGGAGATCGCTTTCCCTTTACCCCACCCTTCTGCCCCTGCCACCTCTAGTACACCTGCGGGTACTGGGCGGCAGCGGCAGAGGGGTCAGGAAAAGAGTTATGCGCCAGAGTTCTTGCATCTGAATGCATCTTTCCAGAACTGTCTAAAAGTCTTGTTAGAGCAAATCTCCGTAGGCTTTCAGCAGATCAACTCCAGCATTCTGGAGGTGAAGACACTTCTGCAAACCATGCATTCAGAAGATCTTCGCCAAACCACACCTTTTTCAGGTCTGTTGTGGAGCGCATGGCAACACTATCTCCTACCCAGCAGATGCATGTAATGCATTCGTGCCACGGTGCTCTACAGCAGGTTACCTCCCAACCTCCACCTCCCACCACTGTAGTTCCTCCACCTGCACCCCCTCCAGCCACTTTCCATCCTCCCCCTCCTATTACATCTGCACCCCCTCCAGCCACTTTCCATCCTCCCCCTCCTATTACATCTGCACCCCCTCCAGCCACTTTCCATCCTCCCCCTCCTATTACATACCAGCAACCTCACCAGTACCAGCAACCTTCCCAGTACCAGCAACCTCCCCAGTACCAGACATCTCCCCACTTCCAGCAACCTGCCCCGTACCAAACTCCTTCCCCGTACCAAACTCCTTCCCCATACAACTTTCCATCAACATCATCTGCTCCTACAGTCCCTGCCCAACCCTCCACTCCACCGCCCACCACCTCTTCTGCCTCCCACATGTCCACCCATTCTGTAGCTTTTTCCACACCATCACATCTAACTGTTCCTTCCCCACCACGATCCCAGTCCTCTCTCCACACTCCCATTGTCGAAGTGTCCCGCAGCCCCTCCAGCAGTATTTCCACCCCACACTACACAGATTTATGATGTGTTTTGTAATAAAAATGCCCTGTTGGTTTCAAACCTTTATTAAAAAAGTTTTTTTAACTTTAAAAACAGTTTACAAAAAAAAAATATTTTAAATAAAAGTTAAATTGTTTAAACTGGTTGTCTGTCATTTCTTTCTGCGGCGAAATATGTTTAAAAAAAAGGTTAAATACAGGGTATTTAAAAGGTAAAAAGGTATTCAAAACCAGGTATATAACTGTGGGTAAATTTTAGCTTTTTGCCACCGTTGTGTTCCTGGTTGTGTTTGAAGCAAAGTATTTCACCTAAAAAGTTGTGTTTATTGTTGGTGATTTCCTAACAATGTACACAACTTTTGTTAAAAGGTGAAATACTTTGCATAAAACACAACCAGGTACACACCTGTGGCCTAATGCTAAAAATAGTAAGACCATGACAAGATAGCCAACTTTGGTTGGCAAAGGTATATACTGTTGGTCCAGAAGGTACACAAGTTTGGTTAGGGCACAAATCTTTCACACTCTGTCATCCTGCCAGTGTACTCTGCCTTGAGGTGACAAAGTATAGTGCAAAATTGTCCCTCATTACTGAAACCGTCACAGAACTTCTAGTGGTAATATTTCCAATGACAACATCCATCTTCGCCAGTAACTTGCTCTTCTCTCCAACCTGCACTTTCTCCTCTACAACCTGTCAAAGAAGGGCTGTAGGAACATGCTATATATAGTTTTCCAGTAGCCAATCCCGTTCGGAAGGCCACAAGGGTCAATTTTAAAAACCAGATCCGGCGTAATCCGTCGAAAAACGGATAGAAAAACGGATGAGACGGATCCGGTTTTGTCTGTCAAGAACAAGACGGATCCGGCAGAAAACCGGATCCGGCACATCAGGTTTTACTAAACATTTGCCGGATCCGGCATTCCGGCACAACGCCGGATCGCGCCTGACGACGAAAACCTGATGTGTGAAAGTAGCCTTAGCAGTACTCTACATCCACATGTGGGATATTTCTACTTTCAGCAGAAATTGTAGGACAAATTTTGGTGCCATTTTTACACATTTCCTAGTGTAAAAATGTAAAATCTGAGGCCGAAACAAAATTTGTGTGCTAAAAATGTAATAATTTTCTTCTTCACAGTCCAATGGTATAAAATTCTGTGACCAATCTATGGTGTCAATATGATCATTGCACCGCTAGATAAATTGATTGAGGGGTGTAGTTTGTAAAATGGGGTGTTCTACTGTTCTGGCACCTTAGGGGCTCTGCCAATGTGACATGGAACCCTCAAACCAGTCATAGAATCATAGAATTGTAGAGTTGGAAGGGACCTCCTGGGCCATCTGGTCCAACCCCCTGCTCAAAGCAGGATTCGCTAAATCATCCCAGTCAGATGTCTGTCCAGCCTCAAGTTGGCTTTGACAAAGACCGTCTGGTCGAAACGCGTAGCCTGTCATCTCCGTTGTGGTGTGGTTACATGGAGAGTCTTCACCATTGTATCTTTTAATGGTTTTTCATTAAAGAAGATTTTAATAGCAGCTGGAGCAGAACTTTCCTTCTATGCTCTCCAAACCTTACATGACACCAGCAGACCATGCAAAGTTAGCATTTTAAAACGTCACTTATTTTCTGAGTCCGGCCGTGCGCCCAAACAGTTTTTCACATGTGGGGTATCTACATACTCAGGAGAAATTACACAACACATTTTGTAGTTGATTTTCTCCCGTTACCTTGTGAAAATAAAACGTTTGGGACTGAAGAACATTTTTGTGTGAAACTTTTTTTTTTTAAATTTTCACAGCTCAACGTTATAAACTTGAAGCACTTGGGAGTTCAACGAGCTCACCACACATCTAGATTAGTTCCCCGAGGGGTCTAGTTTACAAAATAGCGTCACTTTTGGGGAATTTCTACATTATAGACTCTCCAAACGCGACATGGCATCCGCTAAATATTCCAGCAAATTTTGCAGTCAAAAAGTCAAATGGTGCTCCGCCCCGTTATGCACACAGACAGTAGTTTTCCCCCCACATATGGGGTATCTGTATACTCAAGAGACAATGCACATCAAATTTTGGGGTCCATTTATTTCTGTTAACCCTGGGAAAAATAAAATTTTATATTTTCCTTCCACATACCAAAAATTCGTATGAAGCACCTGAAGGGTTAATAAACGTCTGGGTATCTTCTATCATATAGCCCCTCAAAGTGACTTCAAATGTGATGTGGTCCCTAAAAAAAAAAAAAAAAAAAAAAAAGAAAGATAAAAAAAGGTTTTGTACAAAAAGAAAGGGCTGGTTAACTTATTAAAAAAATAGGTTTCAAAAATTGTGCTGATGTAAAGTTGGCATGTGGTAAATGTTATTTATAAACCATATTGTGAGAGTACAGTCATGGCCAAAAGTTTTAGAGAATGACACAAATATTAATTTTTACAAAGTCTACTGCTTCATTTTTTCTAATGGCAATTTGCATATACTCCAGAATGTTATAAAGAGTGATCAGTTTAACAGCAATTACTTGCAAAGTCAATATTTGCCTAGAAAATTAACTTTATCCCCCAAAACACATTTCGACATCATTGCAGCCCTGCCTTAAAAGGACCAGCTAACATCGTTTCAGTGATTGCTCCATTAACACAGGTGTGGGTGTTGATGAGGACAGGGCTGGAGATCAATCTGTCATGATTAAGTAAGAATGACACCACTGGACACTTTAAAAGGAGGCTGGTGGCTTGGCATCATTGTTTCTCTTCTGTTAACCATGGTTATCTCTAAAGAAACACGTGCAGTCATCATTACACTGCACAAAAATGGCCTAACAGGGAAGAGTATCGCAGCTAGAAAGATTGCACCTCAGTCAACAATCTATCGCATCATCAAGAACTTCAAGGAGAGAGGGTCCCTTGTTGCCAAAAAGGCTCCAGGGCGCCCAAGAAAGACCAGCAAGCGCCAGGACCGTCTCTTAAAAGTGTTTCAGCTGCGGGATCGGGCTACCAGCAGTGCAGAGCTTGCTCAGGAATGGCAGCAGGCAGGTGTGAGTGCATCTGCACGCACTGTGAGGCGGAGACTCTTGGAGCAAGGCCTGGTCTCAAGGAGGGCAGCAAAGAAGCCACTTCTCTCCAGAAAAAACATCATGGACAGACTGATATTCTGCAAGAGGTACAGGGAGTGGACTGCTGAGGACTGGGGTAAAGTCATTTTCTCTGATGAATCCCCTTTTCGATTGTTTGGGACATCTGGAAAATGGTTTATTCGGAGAAGACCAGGTGAGCACTACCACCAGTCTTGTCTCATGCCAACTGTCAAGCATCCTGAAACCATTCATGTGTGGGGTGGCTTCTCAGCCAAGGGAATGGGCTCTCTCTCTCAGTCTTGCCTAAAAACACAGCCATGAATAAAGAATGGTACCAGAATGTCCTCCAAGAGCAACTTCTCCCAACCGTCCAAGAGCAGTTTGGCGATCAACAATGCCTTTTTCAACATGATGGAGCACCTTGCCATAAAGCAAAGGTGATAACTAAATGGCTCAGGGAACAAAACATAGAGATTTTGGGACCATGGCCTGGAAACTCCCCAGATCTTAATCCCATTGAGAACTTGTGGTCAATCATCAAGAGACGGGTGGACAAACAAAAACCTTCAAATTCAGACAAAATAAAAGCATTGATTTTGCAAGAATGGACTGCTATCAGTCAGGATTTGATCCAGAAGTTGATTGAGAGCATGCCAGGGAGAATTGCGGAGGTCCTGAAGAAGAAGGGTCAACACTGCAAATATTGACTTGCTGCATTAACTCATTCTAACTGTCAATATAACCTTTTGTTACTCATAATATGATTGCAATTATATTTCTGTATGTGATAAAAACATCTGACACACATAAAAACCAGAGGGCAGCAGATCATGTGAAAATATAATATTTGTGTCATTCTCTAAACTTTTGGCCATGACTGTAGGTTATCACGTGACCACAAGTATCCAATCAAGTGTTGATTAGATGAGCTCGGTCTTACTCAATTCAGGTGAACAGGCCAAGCATGTCTACTTGGAATATAGCCAGTATTATGTAAAATCGCATACGTGATTACATGCTCTCACCAGCAACACTGGAGAATCCGGACAGCATGCGGTGTGTGCGCTGTAAGGATTTAGAGTTACCGTCTGCAGACTTTCATCAGGAGACTGGACAGTCCATTTACAGATGCAAAGCTGATTGCTTTAAGTCCCCATTGTCACTAATTTATTCTAAACAGTGATTGGTATCAAGTCAGTAGATGAAAAAAACAAAAATGTTAGGGAAGTCTAACTAGAAGAATACACAGAAGCCACATAGGCACAACAGTATACAACAAGACTGGCGATGGAGATCCTTTATTGGCAAGATTTAACTATTGTTTTCCATTGAAAAACTTTTCTTTTCAATAATTTAATTGAAGGTAGGAAACAATACTTACCAAATAGGAATAAAAATGCAAGTTACTGCATTGTGTTTACACAGTTGTACAGAAACGCCTGGTAAAACAGTATGTTAGTATTCAGTTATCATTGGACATAAAACATACATAAACAAATGAAGTACTTGTACCTCAGAACATTGAGGTTAAATATCTATCTGAAAGCATTTCCCCCTTCCAAGACCATATACTTCATCCAAAAGTCATTAGCTTGTTCATTCACAACACACGCTGAGTCTTTCTACTTAAGTACAAGGAAATGCTGCTACATTACAACATGATATTGATTGGTCTTGGAAATTTTTGGAGAAGTAGTGCTAAAGTTAAAGCAACGTCGTGTTTTGCCATCTTAGGCAAGTAGTTTTGGAATGCTTATATAAATGGCTGGATTGACTAAAGCGTTTCCCACATTTCAGGCAGGCATACGGTTTCTCGCCAGTATGTACACGGATGTGCTTTTTACAGTCTGTTAAAGTCAGGAAGGTTTTACAACATATTTTACAGGCATATTTGCGAGCACCCTCTACCACCAGCACATTATGCTCAGAGAGCGCTTTCTTGCACTTGGAGAGAACATCGGCAGAAGCCCGTGTCAACTGTGGTGGACCCTGTTGAGAAGTGTTCCCATTTTCATAAGACGAATTTGACCCATTCAACATAAGTTGCGAATTGGAAGGATTATCCTGTAGTTGAGTGCTCCGAACTGATGTAACAATAGGCATTTTGGGGGCAATTCGCCGATAATTTGGAAAGTTAAAAGCGCGGCCCCTAACATTTCCCATTATAGACCTTGACATAGAGTGAAGTCCTAATCCAGATCTTGGGAATTCCATTCCAAATGGATCATTTCCACGGTAGTTAGAGGACTGAACACATGGCATAGTCATGACATCCTGCATAGGGCGAGCAAAATGAGAATCTGGGCCATCACCAAAAGGATTATCCATGTGAGACATAACGTTAGAAGAATGACCACTGGGTCCAGACTCGGGGCTGACAAGGTAGGACACCTCTCCATCCATTCGACAATCACTGGTTGTATTGGGAATGTTATCATCGCTGTTCTGACTTAAGCTGAGGTTTCCGTTTCTGTTCTTGTTCAGAAAATTTGAAATACTAAAAGAGGATTTGTGCTCCAAGGTGGCAGTGACATCTAAAATATGGATATCTCCCACCCTATCGGTACTAGACTGAGGGTCAGAGAAACTACGATCACTGCTTTCTGGGCTAAGTTCAATCTTTTCACCACTTGCAACACCCTCTACTTCAACAGGTTCGCTTCCTTCTGCTTGGGATGTGACATCACTGACCTCATCTTGAGGTTCTGGGGAGCTCAAAGGCTCAGATTTGACAATAACTCTCATGTGGTCTTTTTCATCTATTGTGATGTCATGAGTCTCAGAAGTATATATCGTTTTTTCACAAGACGACTCCTGCCCATAGCCGGTTTCTATTGACGTTGACTGGGATGCCATTGAAATAATATTTTCCCCACCATTGTCAGACTGACTGGGCACTTGTGTGTCTTCTTGGTTACTGTATGACTGATCAAATATGATAGCGCCATCCTGGTTGTCAGCTGTGGAATCAGATTTCATGTGGTCTGTCATTTTCATTGAATCAGGAGAAAAGTATTCTTCACGAGAATTAACCATCGATTGTATACCTTCATTGGTAACATCTGTTATGAGGCATTCTTCAATGGAGGTCCTCATGCGCTGCCGAGCCCTCTCTTCAGAGGTCTGCTTTCTTTTATGAAGCCTTCTGATTGGAAACGTAGCCCTCTGCTCAACCATACCGTTTCTCCCTGATGAACTTGCTGAACTCTGTTGCTGCTGTGACTGATCTTCATTACCTTGACTGGAATTTAAGGCAGAGCTAACAATGCTCAAGCCCAGTTGCTGAAGCATGAAAGACCTCTGCATCCTTGCACTTTGCTCCTGAGATCTCTCATTGGGAGAAGATATAGGCAGTGTCCTTGTAGTCAGATAGTGCTTGCATGCTTTCACTACGGAATTCAGGTGGAGGTGAGATGCTGCCAGAAGGATATCCATCACGTTACTCTCTCCAAGCATAAGAGTGGATGTATACATCATATCAATCAGGGCAGCAAAGGCTTCAGATGTCACCACCTCGCTGTCCAGCTGGATCATGTTCATACTCTGGTCACCCTCTGCCACAGTAAACAGAGCGCGGAAATGAGTACTGCAGGCAGCCAGCACCGATCGATGAGCTTTAAAGTGTCTTGTGCCCACTACTATCACACAGTCACAGAGCTGACCCTGGAGACGCTGGAAATTGAGCTGCTGAAATGTCTGTTCAAAGTGTCCAGGAAAATCCATGGCGCTAAAAGAAAGAAATACAAAGTCAGTACATGACTGTATTCCATGTGCATGCATCATGTAAGCATTCATCCAGAGAGAGCACACAAGACACAATTACAATCACCACCACTATTCTTATTAGCTCTCCGGTTAGGCGATCAAACGTCTCATTTGTTCATAAGCTAATGGCTGATCAGCGCGTTTAATATCCCGACGATGATACTGTATAGTGACAACATATCATATTGCGCAGTACAAACAATTAAATCACTCAACGTAGTCCTAATCAATACTGGGGCTCATGAATCCATTTTCCTTTGGCACACACACATTAAACATGGACATCTTCTGACTACATTTTCCATCTTACCCTACAATATTTGCTTTATAGTAAGATTATTATTTCAAATAGAACTGTAATATATTCATGTAGCCATCAAATGCATACACTGAATAGTTCATATCCTGTGCCCTAATTTTATTACAGGGTTATCAAAGATTTTTTTTTCCAGTCCTATGATACTGATCGTTGGGTTCCGACATTCACCCAGATGTTAATAGTGTGTGTTAATAGTGTACAAACCAGCTCCATCATCATGTACTGCAGATCTTCTCCTCTTCTCCTAAAAGAGAGGATCCTCCGATCCGGCAGTGGACAACGAACAGTGTGGTGGTGTTCCACTACATACACTCTTTACATCGGCCCGAGCTGGAAGCAGCCAATTGTGGGACTTCTGGACCACCATCGATCAGATATTGAGGACCTACCATAGTGCTGGAAAGCCTATAATTTAGAGCAACAGTTGTGTTGGTCACCACTTCCTGGGAAGTAGACGGTGGCTTTCTTACTTCCTGTTGTGTAGAACAAGCAGTTTGCACAATGCAGAACCCAAATAATGGCACCATCACACATAAAAAAGGAGAAAAAAGTGTATGGATGCATTTTCACATGTATAACTCCAACCAAAGCGCTGTCCCTTTTTATGACCTTCTGACTTATGTGATAAGTTTTCCGTTATCACAAAATAACGGTACCATGCCCTACCGAGTCCGGGAACAAGGCAATATATTGATTATACTAGATTGGCTTGTAGACTTGTGACTTAGTAAGTCTATCAGCCCAAATAATTAAACCGCAGACATATGGGGATCACCTTGCTTCTCAATACTGTATCAAAGCCAAAGCGATCAAACAAAAATAAAACTGGCTCATTTAGCACAGTTGACAGTTGGTCTGCACCTCGGGTCATCCTTCCATCAAAGGACAGCTTTTAGACAGATACGCATCAAAGCCTTTTCAGCACAATCCAGCAGACCATACGAGATGGATGCGGCAGACAGCTTCCTCTACGACTCCCCCATACATGAATGCTCGACTTGGTCAATCGTTCATGAGTTTTCACCATGGAGGGAAAGGAGAACTTGGCAGGTTCAACCCACTTTCATCTAATGTGTATAGGAGCCTTTAGTCTAATAACTATATAATTAGAAAAACCACCTAGTTAAAAGGGGTTGTCTAGGATTAAATTAAAAAAGGGGGTCACAGGAAAAACGACAAAGGAAATTAGAAAGAAGCACCACTTGCTCCAGTTTACGAGTATGAGCATGTTAAAAAAGACCACATCATGGAACAGTGGCTGCAGAGCCGAAATATTTTCTTTTTCCATCTCTCTGCAGTCAGAATGGTAGGAGGAATATAGCAGAGCTGATTATAATTACAAATACTTTCAGCTTTTATACCATAGTAGTCAGTGTGGAGGGGGGGCGGGGTAGAACTGAGCTATGCCATTACAAACATCTCTAACAGACTCAGCTCCCCTCTCACAGTAATGTCAGTCCTGCTGTAATCCCCCTCCCCCAGACAGTGTGACAGGAGGTGAAAGTGTTGTACTCACATTACCCTTTGCTGTCCTCTATATAGATCAAAGCTGTCTATCATTAAAGGGCTAACACAAAACACACCCCAAGAAAATCTTAGAGCATTGTTTCTCTTTTTTTCCCCCTGTATTTTGCTACCGGCTTATGATTGGTCAATGTCATGCAGAGGAAGAAGTTTAGCAAATCTCCAGTACAGCCCCCTTGCCTAATCTAATCATAAATTATAACCTAAACTTTACTAGCTAATAGCTTAAAAAATAAACCCCCTATTTTTTTTTTTTACTCAGCTCTGCAGCAATTGTCCAAGATGTGGCCAGTTGCTAAAACTGGTGAAAGATCCTCATTGAGAAAACAATAGCTCTGTGCAATTTATGCAAAACGCACTTTTTACTGATGGCTTCAGTTTGTCTACTGTCTCATTTCCATCTAATAGAATCCCAAGTAAAGGATTGAAGATCATAGTCCTATTGATCAGCTTATCCAGCCCAAATATAACCATTAAGAAAAAGAGAGCATTTGTTCAAGCCCATAGAAATTATATGTAAACTTAAGAATTCGCCATTTTGGAAATTTCCAGGCACCGCAATGACAAAAGGGAAGAATTGACAGCTGTCATTACCTAAGAAACCAAGCGTACATCATGTATTTGACAAATGCACGCAATAACAAAGATTCACATAGCAGGAATCCATCAGCTATACTGTAAGAATTACGAGGATTGCACCCCATTTTGCTTGACGAAGCTAATGTTATCAAAATTTAAAGATCTGCTTCACAGCAGTGATATGTGCCACTCGCAGCAATAGTCCGACTTCTAGAGGAGAGTTTTCTAGGCATGCTCTATGACCTGTGCAGAGGTCATTGTGCAGGGGAAGGATGTGAGCGGTGAGATCACCCATTGTGAACAGCGATATCCTGTCTGATCTATATATAGAGGATACACTTCATCGCAATCCTGCCTGCTAGGATAAGGAGTTGGCAACTGAAAGGTGATCTTTACAGAATAGGAAGGGTCAGCTAAATATAAAGACATGAATGAAAATTACTAGATTTCTGGATTAGTTTTTTTATTTAGATCTAGCTATATCGATTGGGTTAAAATCTATCATCAAAAATTCTTAAATATAAGTTTAACATAAAAACCAGAGTTATAGGACATTTCTGGTGACTATGTGTCACTGCGATATCCCATCGCCTTATGACCAATGTAAATGACAGAGGTGCGGTGACCTCAGGAGTTTTGGTATATACACTTGCATATTCCATGGTGGTGCAGGCCAGGCGAAGCTTTTTCCGTTAACACTGATGACCTGGCTCCAGTATCTGTCCCAGAGACCTGACCTCCACTGGTCATAAGGCAATGAGATTATCGCAGTGACACAGTCACCAGAAAGTGTCCTATAACTCTGGTTTTTATGTTAAACTTATTTTTACTAATTTTTGATGATAAATTTTAACCTAATTGATATATATATAAAGCTCAAAGTGTGTATGTATGTATGTATGTATGTGTGTGTGTGTATGTCTGGGATAGGCATCCGCACCGTCGCAGCTACAGCCACAAAATTTGGCACAGTCACAGGTCTGGACCCCGAGAGCGTCCTAAGCTATGTTGTGAGGCGAAATTTTAACCCTGCGCGTTCCAATTCACCAAACAATTTTGCCCCTATCTACATACTGGGGAAAAAGTGTGTGCTCGCCAAGCCCCGCCCCTCATTATGATGTCATAATGCCCCTATCTACATAATGGGGAAACAGTGTGTGCGTATCAAGCCCCGCCCCTCATTATGATGTCACAATGGTTGCCATGGCGACGCTGATGTCATCATAGGTTGCAAGCCCCGCCGCTCATTATGATGTCATAATGGTTGACTATGGGATGGAGGATGTGTGATGGGTGTATGGGCACTGGACTATGGGATGGAGGATATGTATGATGGGTATATGGGCACGGGACTATGGGATAGAGGATATGTATGATGGTTTATGGGCACGGGATTATGGGATGGAGGATATCTATGATGGGTATATGGGCATTGGACTATGAGATGAAGGATGTGTGATGGGTATATGGGCACTCGACTATGGGATGGAGAAAATGTATGATGGGTATATGGGCACGGGACTATGGGATGGAGGATGTATGATGGGTATATGGGCATGGGACTATGAGATGGAGGATATGTATGATGGTTTATGGGCACGGGATTATGGGATGGAGGATATGTATGATGGGTATATGGGCATGGGACTATGAGATGAAGGATGTGTGATGGGTATATGGGCACTCGACTATGGGATGGAGGATATGTATGATGGGTATATGGGCATGGGACTATGAGATGAAGGATGTGTGATGGGTATATGGGCATGGACTATGGGATGGAGGATATGTATGATGGGTATATGGGCATGGGACTATGAGATGAAGGATGTGTGATGGGTATATGGGCACTCGACTATGGGATGGAGGATATATATGATGGGTATATGGGCACGGGACTATGAGATGAAGGATGTGTGATGGGTATATGGGCATGGACTATGGGATGGAGGATATGTATGATGGGTATATGGGCACTCGACTATGGGATGGCGAAAATGTATGATGGGTATATGGGCATGGGACTATGGGATGGAGAATATGTATGATGGGTATATGGGCACGGGACTATGGGATGGAGGATGTGTAATGGGTATATGGGCACTGGACTATGGGATGGAGGATGTGTGATGGGTATATGGGCATGGGACTATGGGATGGAGGATATGTATGATGGGTATATGGGCACTGGACTATGGGATGGAGGATATGTATGATGGGTATATGGGCATGGGACTATGGGATGGAGAATATGTATGATGGGTATATGGGCACGGGCCTATGGGATCGTGGATATGTATGATGGGTATATGGGCACGGGACTATGGGATGGAGGATAATTATAATTTGTTATAACTAACCACAGTTAGTTACTATGCCCAGGCTCTTCAGCTAGTATATATATATTACATCACGTCAAACTACTTTTTTTTGTTCAAAATGATTTGTGCTTAAAGGGGGTTTCCACCTTTAGTAGAATTAAGCTCAGACACACCATTAATACATTTCGCATAGCTTTGCTAAACTGGCCGCACTGAAACTGCTCTGATAATAAAAGGTTACGGTGGCCATGGGCAGGATTGTATCTGCAGCAATAGCTGACACCTGCACTACATGCAAGGGACGCACACTTCATATCGCTAATGTAGAAACTTAAGGATAAAAGCATTAGACCGTTTTTTTTCTAGAAATGTATAACTGGGTTCTTCAGCCTCTGTGTATCACAGTACATAGCCAACTGAGTTATCTGAGAATCAGTCCGTGATGTCTGGAAATCCTATGCTATGTTACCATGTAGCATCTCCACTGTGAACCTCCATCATCAGAGGAGATAAGACAGCGATATGTACAACAGGATTTACGACAACGGATATCATTGCAAAAGAGCTAGAGAAGCGCACGTCACCACCCTCTGTGTTGCAAAGGGTCAAATTCACACTGGCATCCACAGCATAAACTGACATGCCGTGGATCTCAAAGCTGCAGCTTGTCAGTTTAGGCTGTGAACATTTTTTTGCATCGTGTGCATGAGAATTCTAAAAATCATGTACTATGTCCTATCCGCTACCTTTTCTGCTAAGTGGGAACATAATCTTTTCTTATTTTCTTCTGAACTCTTAACTTGATTTATAACCAAATCACAGTTCATTTTTAATTTGGTCCTAAATCATCCAAAAAGATGGTTCAGTACAGCTAAGTACTATGATTCACACAGGCTGTAGAAAACAAACCGATTAACATATTAAATTAAACCTCTTAAGCCTCATTCACACTTCAGTCTTTTGACATCAGTAGAAATCTGCCATTTTTAGACAAAAACGGATCCTGCGGTTTCTTTTGCGGAATCCATTTTTTTTCTCATAGCGTTTCATTAGCGACAGATTGTGACGGATGGCCGTCCGTTTCATCCGTCATTTGATGGATCCGTCGGAATTTTAGTGTCAGTCGTCTTGAGAAGACGGACTTTGCAACGTTTTTTGTCCGTGTCGAAAAGACAGACGGCGACGGATCCTGCGCCGTCCGTCGTTGGCTAGAATGGAAGCCTATGGGCGCAGGATCCGTCACTGTCCGTCAAAAGACGGAATTCGTCACTGGATTCCATTTTTTCAAACTGTGCATGCCCGGAACAAATTCTTTTCATTTTACTTAACCCCCACAGCCATTCTGGCACATAAAAAAAATTCTCTCTCTCTCTTGAATTCTGTTCCTTTAAAATTCCTACAACTCCTGCTTCGACGGATCCGTCAAAAAAACGGATCCGGTGCATCAGTTTTTAACAATCTGCACAAGTTCCGTTTTTTTTCAACACTTTGACGGATTGTGACTGAAACAAAAAGACAGAAGTGTGAAAGAGGCCGAATTACAAAAAAACATTTTTAGCTTAAATTAAAAAAATACGGTACATGCATCTCCCTTAGGCTACAACAATATTAGTGTTTGATTTACACAGATCATTTACAATGATCCTGACTACATCTACATAACTTGTATGTTCTTGTGGGGTGCAGAGAATAGTGCGGGAAATGAAGAGGGAACCATCCTAAGGTGTAAACAAATCATACAGGAGTACAAGGTTGGGACGGCTGGATTGACACTCAAATAAATATATATATCTATAATATAACGGGCTAAGCGTCACTCTGTCTGAAGCCTCTATAGACTGCGCAAGCGCGACACGCCTGCGCAGTCTTGCTCCACACAGAGTGACGCATCCCCCCCAAAAGATCGTGGTATGCGTAAGCACTGTACGCATACCGCGATCTCTGCAACACCTTACCGAGCCAGTGTTGCTGTTGCCACGGGGGTCTTGCGCCATGTGACGTCAGGAGAGGGCGGGTTGTGGCTGGACTGTGCGCCTACGCAGTCCGAGCTTACCGCCGCCATTTCCTTGAAGACACACTGCAGTGTGTCTTCAAGAACATGGCGGCAGAAAGCGAAGACTGCGTAGGCGCACAGTCCAGCACCACAACACGCCCAGAACAGGACAGCGCTGGACACAGGGAAGAAAGGTTAGTATAAATGTTTGTTTTTTTTAATGTGTGCAGTTTAATAGGGGTGAAGGGGACCATTCATATCAGGATTGGGTGGTGAGGGGACCATGCATACCAGGATAGGGGGGCGAGGGGACCATGCATTCCAGGATAGGGGGGTGAGGGGACCATGAATACCAGGATAGGGGGGTGAGGGGACCATGCATACCAGGATAGGGGGGTGAGGGGACCATGAATACCAGGATAGGGGGGTGAGAGGACCATGCATACCAGGATAGGGGGGCGAGGGGACCATGAATACCAGGATAGGGTGGTGAGGGGACCATGCATACCAGGATAGGGGGGCGAGGGGACCATGCATTCCAGGATAGGGGGGTGAGGGGACCATGAATACCAGGATAGGGGGGCGAGGGGACCATGCATTCCAGGATAGGGGGGTGAGGGGACCATGAATACCAGGATAGGGGGGTGAGAGGACCATGCATACCAGGATAGGGGGGGTGAGAGGACCATGCATACCAGGATTGGGGGGGTGAGAGGACCATGCATACCAGGATAGGGGGGCGAGGGGACCATGCATTCCAGGATAGGGGGGTGAGGGGACCATGAATACCAGGATAGGGGGGTGAGAGGACCATGCATACCAGGATAGGGGGGTGAGAGGACCATGCATACCAGGATTGGGGGGGCGAGAGGACCATGCATTCCAGGATAGGGGGGTGAGGGGACCATGAATACCAGGATAGGGGGGTGAGAGGACCATGCATACCAGGATAGGGGGGTGAGAGGACCATGCATACCAGGATTGGGGGGGTGAGAGGACCATGCATACCAGGATTGGGGGGGTGAGAGGACCATGCATACCAGGATTGGGGGGGTGAGAGGACCATGCATACCAGGATTGGGGGGGGGGGGTGAGAGGACCATGCATACCAGGATTGGGGGGGGGGGTGAGAGGACCATGCATACCAGGATTGGGGGGTGAGAGGACCATGCATACCAGGATTGGGGGGGGGGGGGTGAGAGGACCATGCATACCAGGATTGGGGGGGGGGGGGGTGAGAGGACCATGCATACCAGGATTGGGGGGGGGGAGGTGAGAGGACCATGCATACCAGGATTGGGGGGGGGGAGGTGAGAGGACCATGCACACCAGGATAGGGGGAGTGAGGGGACCATGCATACCAGGATAGGGGGGGGGGGGACCATGCATACCAGGATAGGGGGGGGGGGGGAGGGGACCATGCATACCAGGATTGGGGGGTGAGGGGACCATGCATATTAGGATAGGGGGGTGAGGGGACCATGCATACCAGGATTGGGGGGGGGGGGGTGAGGGGACCATGCATACCAGGATTGGGTGGTGAGGGGACCATGCATACCAAGATAGGGGGGTGAGAGGACCATGCATACCAGGATAGGGGGGCAATGCATACCAGGATAGGGGGATGAAGGGTACTATATATACCAGGATTGGGGATGAGGGGACCATGCATACCAGGATTGGCGAGTGAGGGAGTACCATACATCCTACAATAGGGATGAGGGGGGACCTTGCATACCAGGATTGGGGGGTGAGGGGACCATGCATACCAGGATAGGGGGGTGAGGGGACCATGCATACCAGGATAGGTGGGTGAGGGGACCATGCATGCCACGATAGGGATGAGGGGGGTGCCATGTATACCACGATAGGGATGAGGGGGGTGCCATGTATACCACGATAGGGATAAGGGGGGTGCCATGCATACCAAGATTGGGGGGTGAGGGTACCATACATACCAGGATAGGGATTAGGGGTGCAGCACATAGCAGGATGGGAGACCATATACCAATAAAAATATATTTTAGCTGAAGAGCCCGGCATTGCCCGGGAATAGTAACTAACTGTGGTTAGTTATAACAAATTATGATTATCCTCCATCCCATAGTCCAGCGCCCATATACCCAACATACATATCCTCCATCCCATTGTCACGTGGACCCATCCTGTGTGACGCGACCAGCAGGCCGGTAACTAAATCAACAGGACGCGGCACGCGATACTGTCCTGTGCGATACGGCTCGCGGGCCGGTAACTAAAGCAACAAGACAAGGGGTAGGGAAACAGTTACAACGGTGGGCCCTGCGATAGGGACAGGGGTCGTGGAGACCTCCTGCACTCCCCTGAGTCAGTGTCCCTAACGCTCCTAGCGTTCCCTATGCCGGTTCCGCACCGGGCGCCGATCACAAACCTGTCGCCCTAGCACACCCTACACCTATCCCTTGCTAGGTAGCTGGGTGGCGCAGGCACTGGCCCCACCGCTGCACTAATACACAATAAGGAATAACACAAACAGGGAAACACCACTTAGCTTTACTCCTGACAACAGAGTCCACCACAAGCATGCAGCTCTCCTCCAGAATCGCTGCCACCAAGCTCTGTCAGAGCTAAGGAAATCCCCTAAGACTCATTTCACACCAGGCTCTGTCAGAGCTGCTCTCCAGCTCCTTCCTCCACCAAGGATGGTTGAAATGAACACTATCACCAACACTGATTGCAACACCTGTGACTCTTTTACAGCAGAGCCAGAGCAATCACAACTGCATTATAATCATGTGCACTTAACTAAGAAACCAGAGTGCAATGACGCTCACCACCACCGGGGAGAAACTTAGAACAGACGACACCACAGTGCAATAATCCTAATGACCACCGGGGGCAAAAATCCACCTAAGCACAGCTTGGGAAAAAAAAAAGGTTACCTGTGCTTTATATCTGTCATGATCCCGCATGGATCATGACACCCATAGTCCCATGCCCATATTCCTATCATACTTATCCTCCATCCCACATTCCAGTGCCCCTATATCCATCATAAATCCTCTTTCGCATAGTCCAGTGCCTATATGCCCATCATACAATAATGTATGTAAAGCGCTGTGGAATTAAGCCTGATGCATATAAGCCCCAAAGGGCCTCCATCCCATAGTCCCATGCCCATATACCCAACATACATATCCTCCATCCCATAGTCCAGTGCCCGCATACCCATCACACATCCTCCATCCCATAGTTACATGCCCATATACCCATCACACATCCTCCATCCCATAGTTCCATGCCCATATACCCATCACACATCCTCCATCCCATAGTTCCGTGGCCATATACCCATCATACATATCCTCCACCCCACATTCCAGTGCCCATATACCCATCATAAATCCTCTATCGCATAGTCCAGTGCCCATATGCCCATCATACAATAATGAAGCGCTGTGGAATTAAGCCCGAAGCATGTAAGCCCCAAAGGGCAGGGTCCTCCCTCCCCTCTATATCAGTCTGTGATTGTTAGTTTTTTTTACTGTAAGTGATATCTGTATTCGTATGTAACCCCTTCTTATGTACAGCACCATGGAATCAATGGTGCTATATAAATTAATAATAATAATAATAATAATAATAATGAATAGCGCTATACAAGTAAAATACATATCCTCCATCCCATAGTACCATATACCCACACATCCTTGCTCCCATAGTCCAGTGCCCATATACCCATCATACATATCCTCCATCCAATAGGCCCATATACCCATCACACATCCTCTATCCCATAGTCCAGTGCCCATATACCGATCACACATTTTCTGTCCCATAGTCCAGTGCCAATATACCCATCATACAAATCCTCCATCCCATAGTCCAGTGCCAATATACCTATTATACAAATCCTCCATCCCATTGTCCTGTGCCCATATAACCATGACACATCCTCCATCCCATAGTCCAGTGCCCATATCACCCCATAGTCCAGTGCCCATATACCCATCATACGTCCTCTATCCCATAGTCCAGTGCCCATATACCCATCATACATCCTCCATCGTATAGTCCCATGCCCATCATACATCCTCTATCCCATAGTCTAGTGCCCATATACCCATCATACATCCTCTATCCCATAGTCTAGTGCCAATATACCCATCATACAAATCCTCCATCCCATAGTCCAGTGCCAATATACCTATTATACAAATCCTCCATCCCATTGTCCCGTGCCCATATAACCATGACACATCCTCCATCCCATAGTCCAGTGCCCATATCACCCCATAGTCCAGTGCCCATATACCCATCATACGTCCTCTATCCCATAGTCCAGTGCCCATATACCCATCATACATCCTCCATCGTATAGTCCCATGCCCATCATACATCCTCTATCCCATAGTCTAGTGCCCATATACCCATCATACATCCTCAATCCCATAGTCCAGTGCCCATATACCCATGATACATCCTCCATCGTATAGTCCCATGCCCATCATACATCCTCTATCCCATAGTCTAGTGCCCATATACCCATCATACATATTATAATAATACATTTGATTTCTATAGCGCCGACATATTCCGCAGCACTTTACATTTCAAAGGGGATTTGTACAGACAATAGACATTACAGCATAACAATAATCACATAGATTATAACAAATACCAAGAGGAATGAGGGCCCTGCTCGCAAGCTTACAGTCTATGAGGAAAGAGGTAGACACGAAAGGTGGGTGGTAACAATTGCCCAATATTTTCCATCGTATAGTCCCATGCCCATATACCAATCACACATCCTCCATCCCATAGTCCTGTGCCCATATACCAATCACACATCCTCCATCCCATAGTCCCGTGCCCATATACCAATCACACATCCTCCATCCCATAGTCCCAAGCCACTGAGCAGGAAGTCCCTGGAGATGTGCTGTTATATAACCTGGCAGTGTGGCTCTGTGTGCGGCCGCTGATGGTGCGATTTTCTACGCCAGTAACAATAGAGCCTGGCAGTAATAGAGGAGATGATTCATTTCTGTCATGAGCGCTCTGCTCCTTTCTGGGGGAGCAGAGAATGGCTGGGAGCCTATGTTCCTGGGAATGCTAGATTTCTCCCACCCAGTCAGTGTCTGCTGAGGTGTTGTGGAGTGGGAAAACTATTGCTCATAGCAACCAATCACAGCTCAGCTTCTTTTCAATAGATCTGGTGAAATGAAAGATGCTTAGTGATTGGTTGATATGGGCAACACAGGCAGTGTAACCTGTTGTGGTCAAGAAAATGTGCCTATGAAAAATATTGTATATAGATATATTAAACACACATATACAGCTCTGGCAAAAATTAAGAGACCACCACATCAAATCCCTGTCATGGGCAGCTCATTCTCCAGACCTGAACCCCACTGAAAACCTCTGGAATGTAATAAAGAGGATGATGGATAGTCACAAGCCAACAAACAAAGAACTGCTTACATTTTTGTGCCAGGAGCAGTGTGAGAGACTGGTGGAAAGCATGCCAGGACACATGAAAGCTGTTTTTATAAATCATGGATATTTCACAAAATATTGATTTCTGAACTCTTCCTGAGTTAAACCATTAGTATTGATGTTTCTAAATGATTATGAACTTGTTTTCTTTGAATTATTGGAGGTTGGAAAGCACTGGGTTTTTTTTTTATTATTATTTTGACCATTTTTCTTTGTCAGAAAAAAATAGAAAATTGCTTGGAAATTCGGAGACATGTCAGAAGTTTATAGACTAGAAGAGCAATTTACATTTTACTCAAAAATATAGCTATAAAGAGAAAAATCAGACAAACTGAACATTTGAAAGTGGTCTTTTGCCAGAGCTGTGTGTGTATGTATGTATGTATGTATATATATATATATATATATATATATATATATATATATACACACACACACAGTTGTGGCCAAAAGTATTGACACCCCTGCAATTCTGTCAGATAATACTCAGTTTCTTCCTGAAAATGATTGCAAACACAAATTCTTTGGTATTATTATCTTCATTTAATTTGTCTTAAATGAATAAAACACAAAAGAGAATGAAGCAAAAAGCAAAACATTGATCATTTCACACAAAACTCCAAAAATGGGCCAGACAAAAGTATTGGCACCCTCAGCCTAATACTTGGTTGCACAACCTTTAGCCAAAATAACTGCGACCAACCGCTTCCGGTAACCATCAATGAGTTTCTTACAATGCTCTGCTGGAATTTTAGACCATTCTTCTTTGGCAAACTGCTCCAGGTCCCTGATATTTGAAGGGTGCCTTCTCCAAGCTTCCATTTTTAGATCTCTCCACAGGTGTTCTATGGGATTCAGGTCTGGACTCATTGCTGGCCACCTTAGAAGTCTCCAGTGCTTTCTCTCAAACCATTTAC
Organism: Dendrobates tinctorius; assembly: GCF_039654945.1. Classification (NCBI taxonomy): domain Eukaryota; kingdom Metazoa; phylum Chordata; class Amphibia; order Anura; family Dendrobatidae; genus Dendrobates; species Dendrobates tinctorius. The sequence goes on from NW_027361827.1 coordinate 15,269,158, forward strand.
TAGTGCTTTTTGAAGTGTGTTTTGGGTCATTGTCCTGCTGGAAGACCCATGACCTCTGAGGGAGACCCAGCTTTCTCACACTGGGCCCTACATTATGCTGCAAAATTTGTTGGTAGTCTTCAGACTTCATAATGCCATGCACACGGTCAAGCAGTCCAGTGCCAGAGGCAGCAAAGCAACCCCAAAATATCAGGGAACCTCCGCCATGTTTGACTGTAGGGACCGTGTTCTTTTCTTTGACTGCCTCTTTTTTTCTCCTGTAAACTCTATGTTGATGCCTTTGCCCAAAAAGCTCTACTTTTGTCTCATCTGACCAGAGAACATTCTTCCAAAACGTTTTAGGCTTTTTCAGGTAAGTTTTGGCAAACTCCAGCCTGGCTTTTTTATGTCTCGGGGTAAGAAGTGGGGTCTTCCTGGGTCTCCTACCATACAGTCCCTTTTCATTCAGACGCCGACGGATAGTACGGGTTGACACTGTTGTACCCTCGGACTGCAGGGCAGCTTGAACTTGTTTGGATGCTTTGGAAGTGGAGGTTCTTTATCCAACATCCGCACAATCTTGCGTTGAAATCTCTTGTCAATTTTTCTTTTCCGTCCACATCTAGGGAGGTTAGCCACAGTGCCATGGGCTTTAAACTTCTTGATGACACTGCGCACGGCAGACACAGGAACATTCAGGTCTTTGGAGATGGACTTGTAACCTTGAGATTGCTCATGCTTCCTCACAATTTGGTTTCTCAAGTCCTCAGACAGTTCTTTGGTCTTCTTTCTTTTCTCCATGCTCAATGTGGTACACACAAGGACACAGGACAGGGGTTGAGTCAACTTTAATCCATATCAACTGGCTGCAAGTGTGATTTAGTCATTACCAACACCTGTTAGGTGCCACAGGTAAGTTACAGGTGCTGTTAATTACACAAATTAGAGAAGCATCACATGATTTTTCGAACAGTGCCAATACTTTTGTCCACCCTCTTTTTTATGTTTGGTGTGGAATTAAATCCAATTTGGCTTTAGGACAATTCTTTTTGTGTTTTTTCATTTAAGACAAATTAAATGAAGATAATAATACCAAATAATTTGTGTTTGCAATCATTTTCAGGAAGAAACTGAGTATTATCTGACAAAATTGCAGGGGTGGCAATACTTTTGGCCACAACTGTGTGTGTATATATATATATATATATATATATATATATATATAATGTTTATTATACGGGGCTTTGCGTGTGGAGTGGGCATGGCTATGCGGAGTGGGCGTGGCTTTATACACTCCTTTTTATATATACAGATTTTGTTTTCTGATGTTATCAGATGTTATCTGCATGCCGTCCGTACTTAACTATTTAATTAGAAACTAAGAATTGTTTTCACAATCAGACCAGCACACTGAAAAACAAAACGACAAAAACCACCTGATCTCAGCACCACGCACACATTATATACAGCACACCCGATCTCACACACACACACACACACACACACATTATACACAGCACACCCGATCTCACACACACACACACACATTATACACGGCACACCCGATCTCACACACACACACACATTATACACGGCACACCCGATCTCACACACACACACATTATACACGGCACACCCGATCTCACACACACACACATTATACACAGCACACCCGATCTCACACACTATACCCAAGCACACCCGATCTCACACACACACTATACCCAGCACACCCGATCTCACACACACACACTATACACAGCACACCCGATCTCACACACACACACTATACACAGCACACCCGATCTCACACACACACACTATACACAGCACACCCGATCTCACACACACATACTATACACAGCACACCCGATCTCACACACACATATTATACACAGCACACCCGATCTCACACACACACATATTATACACAGCACACCTGATCTCACACACACACATATTATACACAGCACACCTGATCTCACACACACATACTATACACAGCACACCCGATCTCACACACACATATTATACACAGCACACCCGATCTCACACACACACACTATACACAGCACACCCGATCTCACACACACATACTATACACAGCACACCCGATCTCACACACACATATTATACACAGCACACCCGATCTCACACACACACATATTATACACAGCACACCTGATCTCACACACACATTATACACAGCACACCCGATTTCACACACACACACACACACTATACACAGCACACCTGATCTCACACACACATATTATACACAGCACACCCGATCTCACACACACATATTATACACAGCACACCCGATCTCACACACACACATTATACACAGCACAGCCGCTCTCAGCACCACACACATTATACACAGCACACCCGCATTATACACAGCACACCCGATCTCACACACACATTATACACAGCACACCCGATCTCATACACACACACAAACTATACACAGCACACCCGATCTCATACAAACACAAACACACACTATACACAGCACACCCGATCTCATACACACACACACATTATACACAGCACACCCGCTCTCATACACACACACACACATTATACACAGCACACCCGCTCTCATACACACACATTATACACAGCACACCCGATCTCTCACACACACACACACACATTATACACAGCACACCCGATCTCATACACACACAAACTATACACAGGACACCCGATCTCATACACACACAAACACACACTATACACAACACACCCGATCTCATACACACACATTATACACAGCACACCCGATCTCATACACACACATTATACACAGCAAACCCAATCTCATACACACACTATACACAGCACACCCGCTCTCAGCACCACACACATTATACACAGCACACCCGCTCTCAGCACCACACACATTATACACAGCACACCCGATCTCATACACACACATTATACACAACACAGCTGATCTCACACACTATACACACATTATACACAGCACACCCGATCTCATACACACACACACACATTATACACAGCACACCCGATCTCATACACACACTATACACAGCACACCCGATCTCATACACACACATTATACACAGCAAACCCGATCTCATACACACACCCGATCTCATACACACAAACACTATACACAGCACACCCGATCTCATACACACACACACATTATACACAGCACACCCGATCTCCGCACCACACACAATATACACAGCACACCCGATCTCATACACACACATTATACAAAGCACACCCGATCTCATACACACATTATACACAGCACACCCGATCTCATACACACATTATACACAGCACACCCGATCTCATACACACATTATACACAACACAGCTGATCTCACACACACACATTACACACAGCACACCCGATCTCACACACACACACTATACACAGCACACCCGATCTCTCACACACACTATACACAGCACACCCGATCTCCGCACCACACACAGCAGAACCGATCTCACACACACACACACATTATACAAAACACACTCGATCTCAGCACCACACTATACACAGAACACCCGATCTCATACACACATTATACACATCACATCCGATCTCATACACACACACACATTATACACAGCACACCCGATCTCATACACACAGCACACCCGATCTCATACTCACACACATTATACGCAGCACACCCGATCTCATACTCACACACATTATACGTAGCACACCCGATCTCACACACACACACATTATACACAGCACCCTCGATCTCAGCACCACACACACTATACACAGCACACCCGATCTCACGCACACACTATACACAGCACACCCGATCTCCGCACCACACACATACACAGCAGACCCGATCTTACACACATTATACAAAACACACTCGATCTCAGCACCACACTATACACAGCACACCCGATCTCATACACATTATACACAGCACACCCGATCTCATACACACATTATACACATCACACCCGATCTCATACACACACACATTATACACAGCACACCCAATCTCACACACACATTATACACAGCTGATATCATACACACACACAGCACACCCGATCTCATACTCACACACATTATACACAGCACACCCGATCTCATACTCACACATTATACACAGCACACCCGATCTCATACTCACACACATTATACACAGCACACCCGATCTCATACACACACATTATACACAGCACACCCAATCTCATACACACACACACACATTATACGCAGCACACCCGATCTCATACACACACATTATACGCAGCACACCCGATCTCATACACACACATTATACGCAGCACACCCGATCTCATACACACACACACTATACGCAGCACACCCGATCTCATACACACACACACTTTATACGCAGCACACCCGATCTCATACACACACACATTATACACAGCACACCCGATCTCATACACACATATTATACACAGCACACCCAATCTCATACACACACACACATTATACGCAGCACACCCGATCTCATACACACACACACACACACATTATACACAGCACACCCGATCTCATACACACACATTATACACAGCACACCCGATCTCATACACACACACACACATTATACACAGCACACCCGATCTCATACACACACACATTATACACAGCACACCCGATCTCATACACACACATTATACACAGCACACCCGATCTCATATACACACACACACATTATACACAGCACACCCAATCTCACACACACATTATACACAGCTGATATCATACACACACAGCACACCCGATCTCATACACACACATTATACACAGCACACCCAATCTCACACACACACATTATACACAGCTGATATCATACACACACAGCACACCCGATCTCATACTCACACATTATACACAGCACACCCGATCTCATACACACACACATTATACACAGCACACCCAATCTCACACACACATTATACACAGCTGATATCATACACACACAGCACACCCGATCTCATACACACATTATACACAGCACACCCAATCTCACACACACACATTATACACAGCTGATATCATACACACACAGCACACCCGATCTCATACTCACACATTATACACAGCACACCCGATCTCATACACACACACATTATACACAGCACACCCAATCTCACACACACATTATACACAGCTGATATCATACACACACACACACAGCACACCCGATCTCATACTCACACATTATACACAGCACACCCGATCTCATACACACACATTATACACAGCACACCCGATCTCATACACAACACAGCTGATCTCATACACACACACATATACGCAGCACACCCGATCTCATACACACACATTATACACAGCACACCCGATCTCATACACACACACACTATACACAGCACACCCGATCTCATACACACACACACACTATACACAGCACACCCGATCTCATACACACATTATACACAACACAGCTGATCTCATACACACACACTATACACAGCACACCCGATCTCATACACACACACATATTATACACAGCACACCCAATCTCATACACACATTATACGCAGCACACCCAATCTCATACAAAAAATTATACGCAGCACACCCGATCTCATACACACACACACATTATACGCAGCACACCAGATCTCATACACACACATTATACACAGCACACCCGATCTCATACACACACAGCACACCCGATCTCATACACACACATTAAACACAGCACACCCGATTTCATACACACATTATACAAAGCACACCCGATCTCACACACACATTATACACAGCGCACCCGATCTCACACACACATTATACACAGCGCACCCGATCTCACACACACATTATACACAGCGCACCCGATCTCACACACACATTATACACAGCGCACCCGATCTCACACACACATTATACACAGCGCACCCGATCTCACACACACATTATACACAGCGCACCCGATCTCATACACACACACACACATTATACGCAGCACACCCGATCTCATACACACACACATTATACGCAGCACACCCGATCTCACACACACACTATATGCAGCACACCCGATCTCATACACACACACACTATACGCAGCACACCCGATCTCACACACACACACATTATACGCAGCACACCCGATCTCACACACACACACATTATACGCAGCACACCCGATCTCACACACACATTATACGCAGCACACCCGATCTCACACACACACACACTATACACAGCACACCCGATCTCACACACACATTATACACAGCACACCCGATCTCACACACACACACACTATACACAGCACACCCGATCTCACACACACACATTATACACAGCACACCCGATCTCACACACACACACACTATACACAGCCCACCCGATCTCATACACACACATTATACGCAGCACACCCGATCTCACACACACATTATACACAGCACACCCGATCTCATACACACACACTATACACAGCACACCCGATCTCATACACACACACTATACACAGCACACCCGATCTCATACACACACATTATACACAGCACACCCGATCTCATACACACACATTATACACAGCACACCCGATCTCATACACACACACTATACACAGCACACCCGATCTCATACACACACACTATACACAGCACACCCGATCTCATACACACACACACACTATACACAGCACACCCGATCTCACACACACACTATACACAGCACACCCGATCTCACACACACACACACTATACACAGCACACCCGATCTCATACACACACACTATACACAGCACACCCGATCTCATACACACACACTATACACAGCACACCCGATCTCATACACACACATTATACACAGCACACCCGATCTCACACACACATTATACGCAGCACACCCGATCTCACACACTCATTATACGCAGCGCACCCGATCTCACACACACATTATACGCAGCGCACCCGATCTCACACACATATTATACTCAGCGCACCCGATCTCACACACACATTATACACAGCGCACCCGATCTCACACACACATTATACACAGCGCACCCGATCTCACACACACATTATACACAGCGCACCCGATCTCACACACACATTATACACAGCGCACCCGATCTCACACACACACACACATTATACGCAGCACACCCGATCTCATACACACACACACATTATACGCAGCACACCCGATCTCATACACACACTATACGCAGCACACCCGATCTCATACACACACACACTATACGCAGCACACCCGATCTCACACACACACACATTATACGCAGCACACCCGATCTCACACACACATTATACGCAGCACACCCGATCTCACACACACACACTATACGCAGCACACCCGATCTCACACACACATTATACACAGCACACCCGATCTCTCACACACACACTATACACAGCACACCCGATCTCACACACACACATTATACACAGCACACCCGATCTCACACACACACATTATACGCAGCACACCCGATCTCACACACACATTATACGCAGCACACCCGATCTCACACACACATTATACGCAGCACACCCGATCTCATACACACACACTATACGCAGCACACCCGATCTCATACACACACTATACACAGCACACCCGATCTCATACACACACTATACACAGCACACCCGATCTCATACACACACACTATACACAGCACACCCGATCTCATACACACACACTATACACAGCACACCCGATCTCATACACACACACTATACACAGCACACCCGATCTCATACACACACACTATACACAGCACACCCGATCTCATACACACACACTATACACAGCACACCCGATCTCATACACACACACACACTATACACAGCACACCCGATCTCACACACACACACTATACGCAGCACACCCGATCTCATACACACACATTATACGCAGCACACCCGATCTCATACACACACATTATACGCAGCACACCCGATCTCACACACACATTATACACAGCACACCCGATCTCATACACACACACTATACACAGCACACCCGATCTCATACACACACATTATACACAGCACACCCGATCTCATACACACACACACACACACACTATACACAGCACACCCGATCTCATACACACACATTATACGCAGCACACCCGATCTCATACACACACATTATACGCAGCACACCCGATCTCACACACACATTATACACAGCACACCCGATCTCATACACACACATTATACACAGCACACCCGATCTCACACACACATTATACGCAGCACACCCGATCTCACACACACATTATACGCAGCACACCCGATCTCATACACACACACTATACGCAGCACACCCGATCTCATACACACACACTATACACAGCACACCCGATCTCATACACACACTATACACAGCACACCCGATCTCATACACACACACTATACACAGCACACCCGATCTCATACACACACACTATACACAGCACACCCGATCTCATACACACACACTATACACAGCACACCCGATCTCATACACACACACTATACACAGCACACCCGATCTCATACACACACACTATACACAGCACACCCGATCTCATACACACACACACACTATACACAGCACACCCGATCTCACACACACACACTATACGCAGCACACCCGATCTCATACACACACATTATACGCAGCACACCCGATCTCATACACACACATTATACGCAGCACACCCGATCTCACACACACATTATACACAGCACACCCGATCTCATACACACACACTATACACAGCACACCCGATCTCATACACACACATTATACACAGCACACCCGATCTCATACACACACACACACACACACACTATACACAGCACACCCGATCTCATACACACACATTATACGCAGCACACCCGATCTCATACACACACATTATACGCAGCACACCCGATCTCACACACACATTATACGCAGCACACCCGATCTCATACACACACATTATACACAGCACACCCGATCTCATACACACACATTATACACAGCACACCCGATCTCATACACACACATTATACGCAGCACACCCGATCTCATACACACACATTATACGCAGCACACCCGATCTCATACACACACATTATACGCAGCACACCCGATCTCATACACACACATTATACGCAGCACACCCGATCTCATACACACACATTATACGCAGCACACCCGATCTCATACACACACATTATACGCAGCACACCCGATCTCATACACACACATTATACGCAGCACACCTGATCTCATACACACATTATACACAACACAGCTGATCTCATACACACACACTATACACAGCACACCCGATCTCATACACACACACTATACACAGCACACCCGATCTCATACACACACACACTATACACAGCACACCCGATCTCATACACACACACACTATACACAGCACACCCGATCTCATACACACACACACTATACACAGCACACCCGATCTCATACACACACACACTATACACAGCACACCCGATCTCATACACACACACACACTATACACAGCACACCCGATCTCATACACACACACACTATACACAGCACACCCGATCTCATAAACACATATTATACACAGCACACCCGATCTCACACACACTATACACAGCGCACCCGATCTCATACACACACATTATACACAGCACACCCGATCTCATACACACACACTATACACAGCACACCCGATCTCATAAACACATATTATACACAGCACACCCGATCTCACACACACACTATACACAGCGCACCCGATCTCATACACACACACTATACGCAGCACACCCGATCTCATACACACACACTATACGCAGCACACCCGATCTCATACACACACACTATACACAGCACACCCGATCTCATAAACACATTTTATACACAGCACACCCGATCTCACACACACTATACACAGCGCACCCGATCTCATACACACACATTATACACAGCACACCCGATCTCACACACACATTATACACAGCACACCCGATCTCATACACACACACTATACACAGCACACCCGATCTCATAAACACATATTATACACAGCACACCCGATCTCACACACACTATACACAGCACACCCGATCTCATACACACACACTATACGCAGCACACCCGATCTCATACACACACACTATACACAGCACACCCGATCTCATACACACACATTATACACAGCACACCCGATCTCATACACACACACTATACACAGCACACCCGATCTCATACACACACACTATACACAGCACACCCGATCTCATACACACACACTATACACAGCACACCCGATCTCATACACTATACACAGCACACCCGATCTCATACACACACACACTATACACAGCACACCCGATCTCATACACACACACTATACACAGCACACCCGATCTCATACACACACACTATACACAGCACACCCGATCTCATAAACACATATTATACACAGCACACCCGATCTCACACACACATTATACACAGCACACCCGATCTCACACACACATTATACACAGCACACCCGATCTCACACACACATTATACACAGCACACCCGATCTCACACACACATTATACACAGCACACCCGATCTCACACACACATTATACACAGCACACCCGATCTCAGCATCACTCGCTCCCATACACACAATGTACACACAGGAAGGATGTAAACACACAGGAGGAGGGGCAAAGTTCGGCTGAGGACCAATACGAGCTGTCACCTGGGTCACGTCTCACCTGTGTCTCAGGCCCGAGGCCTCGGTCACACAGCGGCTTCTTTGTGTCTCTCGGCTCCCCGGTGCCCCGATTTTGGCCGCGGCCTCCTCCACAACCTCCAGCTACCGGACGTGACGAGCGCCCCGGGGCGGGAGGGAGACAGAGCGCAGCAGACAGGGGGGCGGAGAGCGGCGGGGGGCGGGAAGATAACACAGACACAGGCGCTCCAGACAGCAATGACAAGCGCCGGGCACAACGCCGCGCTGACACCTGATTGGCCTCGTCCTTGCGGAGCTATCGCGAGATTTGTGTTGTTTTCTGCTCGGTGCTTGAGCGCTTATACAGTACGCGGTACAGGCGCCGGCACCGAACGCGTCTAGTGATAAACCAATACCGACTCGGCAATGTTTACTGCACAGCCGTCTGGTACGGCGGCCACATCCTACCACGCGTGCGCGCTCCTTCTAATCAATGGGCTCATTGTCACAGGCCACGCCTACTCACTATTAACCACGCCCCTTCTGTAACCGGCGCTGAGCGCTCATTCTTTATTCTGCAGAGCAGGTGGGTGCGGAGTGTCCGGGGATTACTGCTGGGGTATTGATCCTCACTGCAGACACCACACAGTATCCTGCAGGCGAGGAGTGTAACATGGCTGCTCTCTTCCAGCACTGCTCCTCTGGGTGTGTGTGATATAGGCTATGTGCCCACGTAAGCGTTTTATAACTGACAGAAAACCGCGCGTTTTTGATGCGTTTTTTTCCGCACGTCTGCTAGAAACGCAGACTGAAGCGGAAAATAATGAGCATGCTGCGTTTTTAGCCGCTAAGCGTTTCCTATGCGGAAAAAACGCATCAATTGGCACAAAAAGGCCAAAATGCATCAAAATTAATGGGAAGCTTATTTTAAGCGTTTCTGAAGCGTCTGATCCAGCACAAACGTTTCAAAAACGCTTAAAAAAACGCAATGTGGGCACATAGCCATAAGCCCCATTCACTTCCACAGAGCTGAGCTGCAATGCCAGACACAACCTGCGGTGTAAGGGGGCGCTGATTTTGTCAGTTCTAATTCGACCCTAAGTAAAGATGTAGTTAGCGAGTCTAGCACTGCGGCCCATTCACTGTGATGCGGCAGTGACCAGGCCTGCCACTAGGAATTTCAGGGCCCCATACTGTTAAAATTTTCGAGGCCCCCTTGAGATTCCGCCCAGGCTCCACCCCAGCGTCTCCACCCCTCAAACTGTCCACAGTTCCACCGCTCTCTCTTGGAAAAACTCCACTTCTCATCTATCACACATTAACAGTTCCCATCACAAGATCACACATATAGCCGGCAGCTTTTGTTTTGGCCAAAAGATTTTTTTAAGCCGCCACCATAACACGGTAGACTCTTTTGGCCGTGCCCTAATCTTCTGTAACCTGTTAAATATTTGTTAAAATATGTGATACAATTTAGGTATATTTTTAGATTTTCAATTTTTAAAATGACAAATATCACATACAAGGGACAAATACCGCTACACCATGTCCAGACCACATATCATCACATACTGACCTATAATACCACATACAAGGAACAAATACTTCCACACCATGACCGGACTCCATATTACCACCACATAGTGACCGAATAATATCACATACAAGGGACACGTGCCACCGCACCATGACCAGACCACATATTACCACCACATAGTGACCAAATAATATCACATACAAGGAACAAATACCACCGCACCATGACCAGACCACATATTACCACCACAAAGTGACCAAATAATATCACATACAAGGGACAAATACCACCGCACCATGCCCAGTCCACATATTACCAGCACATGGTGACTGAATACTACAATACTGATCAGTAATAAAAAAAAAACACGATACTATCACCATAAGTGTTAGGGCTGGCGGAACGCACCAAATTATAAAATAACAGTAGATGCGTTCGCAGCCCGGGGTCCACTGTGCAGAGGTGGTATACTGCTGCTAAGTAATGGCGGAAGAATTAAGAGGTGTGAAACCAGTCACACGTGGGTTGCGTCACCCAATGTGAACAGGGCGAACTCTGTTACTGCACAGAGCCGCACCACCGCTGAAAGTACCGTAGATGCCGGAGCTTGTTAACTCACAGAGCTCGGCCAAAAAAGCGCACAGTGTACGGCCACAGTACTCTACCCCAAGGACACGGGGTTAGAGTCCTTCTAGGCCCACTGAATGCGCGGCGTCGCTGCCGCGAGCGCCGCTATAGACGCTGGCTATGGAGCACGTGCACTGAGGCGTGCCGAGTCCCTGGTGAGGCCAGATGCCTGACTCAACCTCAGACCTACCTACGCCTAAGCCTGGGCACTAGCAGGCTAGGCTGCGCAACACATGCGTACCAAGGGTAGGGGTTTCTTAATGAGTCATTCACCAGATACATTCATAGGTGCATACATCACTCACTCCACATAGTCTGTAAATACAGTCTATACTAGCGCATGGGCGAGGGGCCATGCAAACCTTTTATAGCTACGGGCGTCCGGGACCTTCCTGGCTTCTCGGATGGGCCAATCCAAACACGAGCAGGACCTGAGCAAGTGACCCTCGATCTCCAGTTTTTGATCACTCCATGGGCATGCTCAGTGGCCCGACATGAGGACTTAGTTCCTGGAGAATCTCGCTGCTGAGCAGCATGCATTGTCATAGCTGTGCCAGAGGTGGCAGCAGCAAGCAAACCCATGGAGTTGGCCTGGGCAGAGCGCCGGGACCGACAAATCTGCTGAGCAGGCTCCACTGCGGCCGAAGAAGAATGGGAGACCGCTGGGTGCAAGGCTCTGGATTCCTGCTGTGCATTGGCAGGAACCCGACGCCTAACATTACCCCCCCCCCTCTGAGCCTCGGTACGCTGAAACGCCGCAATGAGGAGCGGAGCGTGGATGTTCTCCACTGGCTCCCAGGTCCGAGCCTCTGGACCATGACCCTTCCAATCCACCAAATAAAACTTTTTGCCCCGCATCACCTTGCATCCCACGATGGCATTGACCTCAAACTCGTCCGAAGACAAGTCTGATGTCCCGGCAGATGATTCAGAGAACTGGGACAAGTGAACAGGCTTAAGGACGGACACGTGGAATGTATCAGAGATAGCCAAGTGTGGTGGAAGGGCCAGACGGTAGACCACAGCGCTGATCTGCTCGAGGACCTTGAAGGGGCCAATGTAGCGCGGTGCGAACTTAGCGGACTCTACCCGGGCGGAGAGCCACACCAAGTCGCCAGGGGCAAAAGTCGGAGCAGGGCGCCGGTGTGCATCAGCGGAGGTCCTCATTCTCTCCTTGGAAGCCCAGATAGCATCCTGGGTGCGATCCCAAATGTCCACCGCCCAGTCTGCCACCCTGGAGTCGGTGGATGACACGGGCATGGGCACAGGGACGCGCGGATGCTGGCCATAATTTAGGAGGAATGGGGTCTGACCGGTGGAGACGGCCACAGCATTGTTCAAAGCAAACTCTGCCCACGGCAGCAAGGATGCCCAGTCGTCCTGCCTGGCCGAGACAAAATGTCGAAGGTATGTGATCAGGGTCTGGTTGGCTCTTTCTACCAACCCGTGCGTCTCGGGATGATAGGCCGAGGAGAGATTCAGCTCAATGCTGAGCAGGGAACAAAGCTCTCTCCAAAATCGGGATGCAAACTAAGGACCCCGGTCACTGCCAATCTTGTCCGGCATGCCATGCAGGCGAAAACGTGCTTAATGAACAACACTGCCAGGCCCCGCGCAGAAGGTAACCGGGAGAGAGGTACCAAGTGCACCATCTTAGAGAAATGGTCTGTGACAACCCAAATGACCGTGCTGCCACTGGACTTGGGTAGCCCCACCACAAAATCCATACCGACCATCTCCCAGGGCCTGTCCACTACTGGCAGGGGAAAAAGAAGCCCAGCGGGCCGTTGCCGAAAGGACCTATTCTGGGCGCAAGAGACGCATGCCTGAATATAGTCCGTGATGTCTCGGGCCATATGCGGCCACCAGTACGTCCTCGCCAGAAGCTCAGAGGTCCGTTTTATCCCGAAATGTCCACCCACCCTGGACGAATGAGCCCAAGAGAGGACCTCCGGTCGCAGATGGGCAGGGACAAATGTCTTCCCCGGAGGTACTGACTCAAGGGCAACTGGAGCCACAGTCCTCAGGCTCTCGGATGGGACGATTAGCCGAGACTCCTCCTCCTCTTCCTCCGATGACACCACGGAGCGGGAGAGAGCATCGGCCCGGACGTTCTCCCCGGAGAGAAAATGGAGGGTGAAGTGGAACCGGGAAAAGATCAAAGACCATCTGGCCTGGCGAGAATTTAGCCGCTGGGCTGTTTGTAAATACACCAAGTTTTTGTGGTCGGTGAACACCTGGAAAGGATGGCGAGCCCCCTCCAGGAGGTGTCTCCACTCCGAGAAGGCCAACTTCATCGCTAGCAACTCCTTGTCCCCGATGGCATAATTCCTCTCCGCCGGTGTGAAGGTCTTGGAGAAAAAGAAGCATGGGTGCTTCCGACCTTGCGTGTCCTTCTGAAACAGGACCGCTCCAGCACCGACGGAAGAGGCATCCACTTCCAGAATGAAGGGCTTATCTACATCGGGGCGATGTAGAATGGGAGCGCTAGCGAAATGGGGCTTAATGGAGGAGAAGAACTTGGAGACCGGTTCCGACCACAACTTGGGGTTTGCACCCTTCTTGGTGAGGGCTACCAAGGGTGCTACCAAAGTCGAGAAGTGGGGGATGAATTGGCGATAGTAATTTATGAACCCCATAAAGCGCTGCACCGCTTTGAGAGAATGAGGTTCCTGCCAATCCATCACCGCCTGTAGCTTGGCAGGATCCATGGCCAACCCCCAGGCGGAGATGATATAGCCCAGGAAAGGCAAGGACTCCTGCTCAAACACACACTTCTCCAACTTGGCATAGAGGGAGTTTGCCCACAGGCGATCGAAAACTTTGCAAACATCTCTCCGGTGGGAGTCAATATCTGGTGAGTAGATGAGAATATCATCCAGATAGACTACAACCGAGTTGTTAAGCATATCCCGGAAGATATCGCTCTCAAAGTCTTGGAAGACGGCCGGGGCATTACAGAGGCCGAAGGGCATCACCAGTTATTCA
Source organism: Dendrobates tinctorius (assembly GCF_039654945.1). NCBI lineage: Eukaryota > Metazoa > Chordata > Amphibia > Anura > Dendrobatidae > Dendrobates > Dendrobates tinctorius. The sequence goes on from NW_027361827.1 coordinate 15,285,024, forward strand.
TAGTGCCCATCCCTGGTGTTAAATGCTGTCTTCCATTTGTCCCCATTACGGATGCGAATCAGGTTGTAAGCCCCCCGCAGATCAAGTTTGGTAAACACTCTCGCTCCCCGTAGCCTATCAAACAGCTCTGATATCAGGGGCAGAGGATACTTATTCTTAACGGTGATGGCGTTAAGACCCCTGTAATCAATGCAAGGACGTAGTTCCCCACTCTTCTTCTGGATGAAGAAGAATCCCGCCCCCGCTGGTGACACTGACTTCCTAATGAATCCTCTTGCCAGATTCTCCCTGATGTATTGTGACATGGCCTCTGTCTCCGGGAGAGATAGGGGATAGACTCGACCCCGGGGAGGCTCAGCACGAGGCAAAAGGTCAATAGGACAGTCATAGGGGCGATGCGGTGGAAGAGTCTCCGCCGCCTTTTTGGAGAACACGTCCGCATACTGTCGATAGTGTTTGGGGAGCGAGGAGAGATCTGCGGGAACCTCGGTGGAGGCAACCTGAACGCACTCCCTCAGACATCTACCCTCACATGATTTACTCCACCCAATAATCCTCCCTGAGGACCACTCTATATGGGGGGAGTGGTACCGCAACCAGGGGACCCCTAGAAGTACCTGGTCAATACCCTCGGGCATGACGAGGAGGGATATCGTCTCCTGATAAGATGGAGCCACTGAGAGTAACAAGGGGGCGGTCTGGTGGGTTATCTGTGAGGGTAGAGTGGCGCCGTTCACCACTCTGACGTCACCAGCATTCTGCCCCATCGTCACCAGCATTCTGCCCCCATCGTGTCCAGCATTCTGACCCATCATGTCCAGCATTCTGCCCCATCGTGTCCAGCATTCTGCCCCATCGTGTCCAGTATTCTGCCCCATCGTCAGCAGCATTCTGCTCCATCGTCACCAGCATTCTGCCCCATCTTCACCAGCATTCTGCCCCCATCGTGTCCAGCATTCTGCTCCATCGTCACCAGCATTCTGCCCCCCATCTGTTATGAATGGGTCACCGAGGAGAAAAAAGCAAAGCAAGCTAAGTCACAGAAAACCAGAGAGGTTGGTAACTATGCAGATTGCAGATCCCTGATCCTACCACACAACTAGCAGCAGCCGTGGAGCGTACCTACGATGTTCCTAGACGCTTCGTCACAGCCAGAGGACTAAATAAGCCTGAAGCATGAAAAGGGGAAAACTAACTGCCCCAGAGCAGACCCCAAAGGAATAGATAGCCCCCACACATGTATTGACGGTGAAACAAGATGAAGGCACAAACACAGTCAGGAAAATAGGCTGAGCAAACGATGGGGCCCAAACTAACTAGAAAGGAAAGGAAAGACACTGTCTGCAACCTGCAAAAAACCCTACAAAATAATGTCCAACACTTCTGATAGCAAAATTAACCCTGAAGTCAATAGACTTCTCCCACTATATCAGCACTCTGAAATATTCTGAGACAGAGTAAAAAGAGACCAAACTAGTAAGGGACAAAAAGCAAATTGGCAAGATACTGATAAATAAGAGTGGAAATTCAGCACAGCCCCCAGCCGGGGCTGGCTGACCACACAAAAAACTGAATAGACCAACAAAATCAAGTGTGAACATTAGCAGAAAAACTTAGCTTTAGATGACTAGAACAGAGCTGAAAACCAAGAGCTGACAAGCCAGAAGGAATCACCAGCAACTGAATAGGGTGTCGGCTGTCTTAAATCCAATCTGAGACTCCTGAGGTCCAATCATCATCCTCATTCTCAGGTGGCAGATCTCCACCGATCAAATCAGCCTCACTATCTCCTGTTACCACCAGAGGGAGTCTGGAAGAAGAATTGGTGAACCAGAGAATGAACTCACAACAGTATCCCCCCTTGAGGAGGGGTCACCGAACCCTCATCCACGCCACCAGGCCGATCAGGATGGGCCCGGTGAAAAGCACGAACCAATCTATTGGCATGAATATTGGAGGCAGAGACCCAAGAATTATCCTCCTGACCATAACCCTTCCATTTGACCAAATACTGGAGTCTCCGTCTAACCAAACGAGAATCCAGTATTTTCTCTACCTCATATCCACATTGCCATCAACCAACACAGGGTCAGGAGGTGCTGCCATAGGAACCTCTGGCTCAACAAACCTCTTCAACAGTGATTTGTGAAATACGTTATGGATCTTGAACGTAACTGGAAGAGCCAATCGAAACGAAACAGGATTAAGAATTTCCAAAATCTTATAAGGACCAATAAATCTTGGCTTAAATTTAGGAGATGCAACCTTCATAGGAATATTCTTAGACGACAACCAAACCATATCACCCACTTTAAACCGGGGACCAATGGTCCTATGCCGGTTGGAAAATCGCTGGGCCTTTTCCTGAGAGAGTGACAACTTATCCACCACTTGGTCCTATATCTGCTGCATTCTCTTAACCACAGTGTCCACACCTGGGCAGGACGAAGATTCCACTTGCCCTGAAGAGAATCGAGGATGAAACCCAAAATTACAGAAAAAGGGTGACATCAAAGTGGCAGAACTAGCTCTATTGTTCAGTGCGAATTCGGCCAAGGGCAAAAATGAGACCCAATCATCCAGATCAGCAGATATAAAACATCTCAAATAAGACTCCAAGGTCTGGTTTGTTCTCTCAGTCTGTCCATTAGTCTGGGGATGAAACGCAGAGGAGAAGGATAACTGAATTCCCAGATTGGAACAAAAAGTTTTCCAGAATCTGGAAACAAACTGGACTCCTCTGTCGGACACAATGTTCTCAGGAATCCCATGTAACCGAACCACCTGTTGTAAAAACAAGGGCACCAACTCAGCGGAAGCTGGCAACTTTGGGAGTGGTACAAGATGGACCATCTTCGAAAATCTATCACAAATCACCCAGATAACAGTCATTCTCTGAGAGACAGGAAGATCAGAAATAAAATCCATTGAGATAAGGGTCGATGGCCTCTTGGGCACCGGCCTGGGCATCAGCAACCCACTAGAACGAGAACAGGGTTTAGACCGAGAACAAGTCCCACTGTTAATTTCTATGGATTTTGCCACACTAGGGTGGGCCCGTCTTAATTGTCTGTGGCCGAATTGGATCTCTGGCAGAGATTATACGTGCACGGAGAAAAGAATACACAAGACAAGGTGTATCATGTCAATATGATTCTTCTCTATCTTTAATCCAAGGTATACCGTTTTTATAACAGAAATCGCGCTGTCTCATTGTGTTACATCATGGGTGCATTTCCAAATTACTGTTTACCCCAAATAGCAAATTAGTATTGATCTCGTGGGATCTCATATGTTCCCATATCGCTACATAATCATTATGTACATCATTATCGTCTTCTAGCCCGATCCACCCTAGTCCACCCAGTCCACCCAGTATTGCATGAAGCCTAGGTGGGTTATACAATACAGAAACAAATCTCAGAAAATCAGAAGTATCTTAAAGTTACATGATCCCAATATTCAGCAAAGCGTCTATATAGTGGTACAGTTTTGATTCTTGTATATATTCATATGCCATATATTTTTCCCTTAACAGTCCCTCCTTTGGAAATATGCAAAATCAAAATCCTAATCTCGTCAAACCTATCGATCTGTCCTCCCGGCCTACCTATCTCAACAATGCTGGAACCTAACTAATCTTCACCGTATATACGAGACGACCCATCTCTAGTAGATGGACCCCCTCCTAATGGACTTTGCACAGGAGGAAGTCAGATCCTGGACTTTCCCTCGTTGGTTTGCTTCAGGCAGGCATATTCCGGAGGTGATGCTTGCAAGGCTTCATTGGGATATCTTTCATACAGGGGATCTTCAAAATCGGCATGCATGGTCATCACTGTGGTTTCCATAGTTTTCATCATCGTTTTCTTAAGGCATGGAGCTATGCAGCATAGAATTAAGGAAAATATGATCAAAGGACATAAAATAACTTTTGTAAACTTAATGGGTCAATAATTGCCTTTATGGCATCCCCAGTGTATTTTATAAACCGTTGTTGATTAGTGTATAAATAGTTTATCCACTTTGCATTCTTATTTACGGGGATGGTGGGTTTAAACACAACTATTGTCTCGCTCTCGACTTTGAATTTGTCAAGTGCTCCCTGTGTGCCCCCATTGGTATCTATGCTTCTTAGCCAAAATTTACCTTTTGTGTCACCATTTTCCCTCCCAAGTTTAGTACTTGAGACTAGTACATATAACCCTTGCTCATTCTCTGAAGGGTTGTCAATAGTAAGGTACAGAACTATGCATCCCTCCTTGGGGCAGTGATCGGCAGTGACGGGGAGTATTGAATCTGGAAGGCCACTCTGACCCTTAAAATGGGCTTTGGACAGGGTCATGCGACTTAATAGGCTTATTCCCCATTTGTCCCTTCGCTGTAGGGCCTGGGCTGGTTGATGTCTCAAGTCACTTTCACCAGTGTGCCACCCAACAAGTGACCAGTCCTCACAGTTTGAACCTTCCTGTTTCAGCAGTAGTGACACAGATGAATTGTGTACTTAACCAGATGTCAAGCTGTACCATGGGGCCTGGATATTCTTATTGTGAGACAGTAGTCAAATTGATATGTTACTCTTGGGGTGGAGACATTATACCAGAAAGTCAGTATGCCCTTCTCATGAGTGACTACCCCTTGGTGACTGACTACCCCTTGAGCTAGGAAAAAGATAAGTGCAGACGGATGAAGAGTGGCAGCTGCCACTGGACTCTGGATCCAGCATCTCCTTGCAGTGAGAAGCATGGACCCATGGACTGCTGCGATAGTTGACAGGACTTGGAACAGGCTGTCATCTCTAGGTTCAAGGGTATGTCTTTTGAACCTCTTGGTGATGAGGACTCAGTCACCGGGCAGGATCTGGTGGGCTCCTATGTCCTCAGGATCTGGGATGGATGAAAAGACTCGAAAATGCATTTTAGTCACATGTTTTTAAACTTAGTCTACCTATAGGCAATTATAAAGAACAAAATATAATCCTTAACTGTGAATATTTCCAAGTAGGATCTTATAGGGCTGAGTTTTGTTGGACCTGCTATTATGTGCGTGTATTTGTGCGTGTGTGTGACCCAAGGGAAAGACTAAACTCTTATGCTATGACTCCCCTGTTTCCTGTATAGCATCAAGTATGTAGAGTTTTGTTTGAGGCCTTAAATTTTCCTTGTTCATCCTTAGGCGTATTTCATCCTGTATAACTTCATCTTAGGTCCATTTCTTCTTTTCTTCCTTGGATACTTGTTTCTGGAGTGTCAGAACATCTTTTTCCAGGGTTATCCCTTTTCCTCTGTTTCCGTGTCAACCGGTATTACTGCTGCTTCTTTTGCTGTTACTTCAACTAGTCTGTTGCCCACTGCTTCCCTTGAAGTGTCTCCAGTGTGTGTGCTTTTACTTTTACCACCGCAACTCTTCCTGGCATCAACAAGGACTCCATTAATTCTTGTATGGCTTTGTGGTGTCTGACTGGCCTTCCGTTAGCCGTGATGAAGTCTTTTTCCCTCCAGATTGATCTTGATAGCTTCATGTTGAGTGGACGTCTCGTATGCTTCTGTCAAGGCCCGCAGTCCTGCCTTTTGGATATAGGCAGTGGTTTTGCTGGCAGCATGTATCTTCTGTAGCTACTGCTATACCAGTGTGCAAACTGCCTTCTTGGTCTGCATACCTTGGTCTATCCAGAAAGAGCCACAGGTCAGGATCTTCCAGGTGTTCTCTTGCCTCATGACAGCAAGACAATCACGTTCAGCCATTTCAGAGTCGACTACCTCTTCCACTAATGTGTCAGAGATGTGGTTTTCATCCTCCATCTTCCTCCCCCCTTTGGCAGAGGTAGAAGAGTAGCTGGATTATGGACAGCACATCTGGAGATGGTGACGTTGTCCGGGAGCAGAGTAGGGCATTGCAGACAGGTGCTTTGGGCCAGGATCTTCAACTGGTGACCCATAAAAATATCAGAAGCTTTGTTCAGCACAGGTGGGTTGCAAACACGGTTCTCATGCAGGTTTGGACTTCACAAGCCACTTGGTCAAGTCTTGGAGAGGAGAAGCCAGGAGGGCATTGTCTTCCTCCGTGAAGCTGTGTTAGGACTCCATTTACATGGTCAGGCTTCTTCATGACATACAGACAAAATAGTTCAGTATAGCCTGGCAGTCCTAGAGCTGTGAAAATGTGATTGCAATTTAGCATATAAAACCTATTGATGCCTTCTTTGGTTAACCTTAAAATAGTTATAAAAAGGTTGCATGTGTAGAAGAGCAGTATTGTCTTGGCTGTCTTCAGTCAGGGGAAGAGGTCATCCAAATATATATATATATTGTAAAAAATAACAATGGAATGTGTCTTCTTCCTGGGCTCCAGGACCATGGTCATGGCTCAGGTGAACATAGAGAGGCTATACTGTGCCCCTTGAGGCATCATATGTAAAAACAAACAGGTACTGGCTTGCAGCATGTAGAAATAAACTGAAGAAAGCATTGGCCAGGTCAATCACCATAAACCATAGAAAAATAAATAGAATTGATAAAAAAAAAGCATAGTGTGTGAGTTTGGCACCATAGATGTGTTCAGTACTATAACTTCATTGACAGCACACAAATCATGTATCATCCATAACTTGATAAAAAATAATTACAAATTATGAAATGGAGGGTGAATATTGCAATTTCCTTGGCAGCAAAGCTACTGGCTTTGGCCCCACCTTTACAAACTGGATTTTCAGCCTGCCAATATTGAGTCTGGGATCAGTGCCATTAGTTCAATGCCCACATGATCTACAGAGGTGTCCTGTAAAAAAGAAAAGACTACATACTTCTTCAGCAAGTAGATCAATATCCCTGATTACTCTTCTGATTGCATCGGGACCCACCAGGAATTTGAGAGGAGTATCCTCAACCTCTGTCTGGGTGAGAGATGTTGTTTCTCTATTATATTTTTGTGGGGGGGCTGTAAGAGTATACGTACTTTCATGGGTTGTGGAATCAGTATGCCAATACCCTATTCAAATCTGGAGCTCGATGTTGGTGGGTGTCAAGCTTCTTCCAACTGGGAACTAATTTGCATTTCAAATCTGAGATCCAGAAACTTTTTGTTACATTGGTGGAAGAAATTATTCACAGGTTCTCCTTTTCCCTGCATGACATCCTGGAGAATGGGGGTCTGGCAAACTGCTTACTAGAGTATCTGTCTCCTGGTATTTCCCTGAGTCCTTGCGTGGAGTAGATTGTGTACAAAAGTATGAGCTTTAAGGCTTAAAAGATGATGATGATAATAATTACGCCACCCCACCATATAACGTTAAATACTGTAGATTATCTGTCTGAGCTACTTATTTCCTGTCTTCTCCTGTTCTGTTTCATTATATACCTCCATGTCATATTCATCTTTTTCTTCATTATTCTTTTCATAAACTACATTAATTAATAAAACTATAATGGATGCAGGACAGGATGTAGCATAAGGCGTGCCGTCTATATAAATAGTTGGACAGAGGTTAAGACTACTTGGATTGGTCATCTGACAGTCAGAACAAGTTTCACGATACTTTGCATTCTGTGTTTGACAGCTGGCACACGTCCAGTCATCGGGAATGCATATAGAAGTATAAATGAATGTAATGCAGATATTGCAACTGACACATCTTCCTGTGTAAATATTTGTTTTGCATAAAATTCAGCAATCTTGTTATATTCCTCTCCTCTCCTCTCCTGGCCATAAGCCAGTCCAGTGGTACAGACCCTGTTATTATGGAATCTTTAAAGATTAAAAATAATGGTCTATCTATGACTGTACTTAATTCCTGCAATATTCAGGGTGTATCCCATCCGGGCCCAGGGATTTGTCAATTTTAGTGATTTTTAGACGCCGCCTTACTTACTGCTGGATTAAGCAGGTGACTTTTAATGGAGAATTTTTGTTATCATTGATCATGTTATCCGTCATGGGATTTTCTTGTGTAAATACTGTTGAAAAAAAGTCATTTAGCATATTGGCTTTTTCCTCATCCTCATCCACCATTTCACCCAGGCTATTTTTAAGGGGGCCAACACTATCATTTTTGGATTGTTTATTGGCCTGGTGTCTCTTCCTGCTCTGTCGCATCCCCCGTCACACCGTTTCCGGTCCCTGGGCCACCGCTGCGCTTGTACGGCAGCGCCGGCTAGATGAGCTTGGAGAAGCGTTGGAAGTTGCGTCACTGCCAGTCGCCCTGGAAAGACTGCTGGCTTCGGGGTGGCGATGGCATTCTGGCTGGATGGCGGCGGTCGTATGGGTTGCAGCCCATTTTCACAGATTTGAATAAGTAACTGTTTTTATAAGGGGTTAAATGACTGGGCCACTGATCTCACACTAAGACTACATACATAGTGATGCCCCACATCAAACCCAGGACCCTCCAGCCTGGCCCAAATGGGTTCTGGGCATCAGAACTGGCATCAAAGTGGGCAGACAGTCGATTTTGGCAATTTGACTAAGTAACTAGTGTTTTTAAGGGGTTAAATGACTTTCTTCCACTGATTTCACACTAAGAATACACAGACAATGATGCCTCGCATCAAACCCAGGACCCTCCAGCCTGATCCAAATGGGTTCTGGGCATCAGAACTGGCATCAAAGTGGGCAAACAGCACATTTTCACAGATTTGAATAAGTAACTGCTTTTATAAGGGGTTAAATGACTTTGGGCCACTGATCTCACACTAAGACTACATACATAGTGATGCCCCGCATCAAACCCAGGACCCTCCAGCCTGATCTAAATGGGTTCTGGGCATCAGAATTGGCATCAAAGTAGGCAAACAACCAATTTTCACAGGTTTGAATAAGTAACTGATGTTTTTAAGGGGTTAAATGACTTTGGGCCACTGATGTCACACTAAGAATATTATTATTATTTATTTATATAGTACCATTAATTCCATGGTGCTGTACATGAGAAGGGGTTACATACAAAGTTATAGATATCGTTTACAGTAAACAAATTTGCAATGACGGACTGGTACAGAGGGGAGAGGACCCTGTCCTTGCGGACTTGCATTCTACAGGATGGTGGGGAAGAGACAGAAGGTCGGGGGTGCAGCAGCTCAGGCGGTGGTGAGGCGGCGGAATGGTTATTTCAGGCTGTAAACTTTCCAGAAAAGATGGGTTTTCAGGTTCCGTTTGAAGTATCCGAGGGTGGTGGATAATCAGATGTGTTGAGGCGTGGAATTCCAGAGGATGGGGATATTTGGTAGAAATCTTGGAGGCAGTTGTGTGAGGAATGAATAAGAATGAATAAGTGTGGAGGAGAGTAGGAGGTCTTGGGAGGATCAAAGAGGGAAGATATTGGGAGATTAGTTCAGAGATATAGGGAGGGGAAAGGTTGTGGATGGCTTTGTAGGTCAGTATTAGGCCTGTTTCACACATCCGTTTGTGTCCATCAGTCAAAATCCGCCGTTTTGCAAAAAAAATCGGATCCGCCATTTTTCTTGGTGGATCCGTTTTTTTTTCCCATTGAGTTGCATTACCGGCGGATCTTGACGAATGGCCATCCGTTGGATCCGTTTTTTTGCGGATCCGCCAAAATTTTGACGTCCGCCGACATGCCCGAACGGACCATGCAACGTTTTTTCGGCCGGCAGGATCCGCACTTCTAACAGCGCATGCCCGAAAGGCTTCACTCAGCCGCAAATTTAACCCTAAACTCTGTTCTGGCGGCTGAAAAATTCTCTCTCTCCCTCCCTCTCTCTCCCCCTCCCTCTCTCTCCCCCTCCCTCTCTCTCTCCTTCCCCAGGCAGCGGTTCCTTTAAAATTCTTCCTTTCACGGATCTGTTAAAATAACGGTCCGGTGCCAAACGTTGTGGTCAGTACAGGAACGGATCCGTTATCCGCCATTTTAGCGGATTTTGACTGAACAAAAAAACTGATGTGTGAAACAGGCCTAAGCTGTTTGAACTGGATTCGTTGGAGAATTGGGAGCCAGTGGAGGGATTTGCAGAGGAGTAGTGAGGAGAGAGGTGGATTAGTCGGGCAGCAGAATTGAGGACAGACTGGAGTGGTGCAAGAGAGTAAGCAGGAAGGCCACAGAGGAGAGTGTTGCAGTAGTCAACGCGGGAGATGATGAGGGCACGTACAAGAGTTTTAGCAGATTGAGGGCTGAGGAAGGAACGGATTCTGGAAATATTTTTGAGTTGGAGGCAACAGGAGGTGGCAAGAGTTTGGACGTGCGGTTTGAAGGACAGGGCAGAGTCGAGAGTTACTCCGAGGCAGAGGATTTCTGGTGTGGGAGAGAGCATGTTGCCGTTTACCATAATAGATAGATCGGGTAGGGAAGATACGTGAGATGGAGGAAAGATGATGAGTTCAGTTTTGTCTAAAATGAGTTTTAGGAAGTAAGAGGTGAAGAAGAGAAGGCTATGGCTGATAGACACTGGGATTCTGGACAGCAAAGAGGTGACATCTGGGCCAGAGAGGTAGATCTGAGTGTCGTCTGCCTACAGGTGGTACTGTAAGCCATGGAACTTTATGAGTTGTCCTAGGCCAAGGGTATAGATGGAAAAAAGTAGGGGCCCCAGAATAGAGCCTTGGGGGACTCCAATAGAGAGAGAGCGGGAGGAGGAGGTAGATTGGGTATGGGAAATGCTAAATGTCCGGTCGGAAAGATGTGAGGCGATCCAGGACAAGGCAAGGTTTTTGATGCCAAGGGAAGAAAGAATCTGTAGCAGTAGGCAGTGGTGGCAGATAGTGATGCCCAGCATCAAACCCACACCCCTCCGGCCTGGCCCAAATGGGTTCTGGGCATCAGAATTGGCATCAAAGTGGGAAAACATCCTATTTTTTACAGAATTGAATAAGTAACTGATGCTTTTAAGGGGTTGACTTTGGGCCTCTGATCACACACAAATTTACACATACATTGATGCCCTGCATCAAACCCAGGTCCCTCCAGCCTGACCCAAATGGGTTTTGGGCATCAGAATTGGCATCAAAATGGACAAACAACCAATTTTCACAGCTTTGAATAAGTAACTGATGTTTTTAAGGCGTTAAATGACTTTGGGCCACTAATCTCTGAGTACACATCTCTGTATTCTTAAGGCCCCGTCAAAAGGTCATAGATTTTGTGACGCTCCAGCGATCTCGCTACGTGTGACACATAGCGGCGACCAGGCCTCCGCTGCGATCTCGCTGATCGTGCTTGAAGGTCCTGGGCCATTTTTTGATTGCTGGTGCCCCGCTGGCCAGCATGTATCGCAGTGTTTGACGCCGATGAGCGACCTCGTTAGCGACTCAGAACTCATGGACGCAGGCGTGAGTCGTCAGAATAGCCGCTGTGTGACAAGGTCGCCATGACCGCCGAGGTCGTTATACGGGTCGCTGGATCGTTGCTGTGTCGTTGAGTGGATCTGCCTGTTTGACAGCTTACTAGCGACCATTTAGCGACGCCCCAGCGATCCTTACCAGGTCGTATCGTTGTCGGGATCGCTGGAGCGTCGCTATGTGAAACGGGACCCTAAGTGTGAGATCGGTGGAACAAAGTCATTTAACCCCTTAAAAACATCAGTTATTTATTCAAATGGCCAAAATCAACTGCCCACTTTGATGACCAGAACCCATTTGGGCCAGGCTGGAGGGTCCTGGGTTTGATGTGGGGCGCCCTGTTCTATATGTCTGCAGCGTGAGATCAGTGGCCCAAAGTAACTTAACCCTTTCATTAACGTCCTTCAGTGCCCACTTTGATGCCCATTTTTGTGCCAGTTTTATAATTTTTGTAGCTGTTTTTAAGTGTATTCACATCAGGGCGCCTCGCTGCATTGTATGTTATTATTATGAAGATTATTTCTTGTTGTTAAACCTATAAAAAAAAATCAGAAAAGAAAAAACACAACTGGTCCGTGAGTTGTGAGTGCACGGCAGTGACCAGCAGAGGGCGCTGGCTGCCACACACACGGATGGCGGCGGGACAGTGGGCGCTCTCTATCGTATGACAGTAGTAGCTTGTTGACTTCCCCTGCAGGAGGAAGTACCCGGAGCTCACGCGTGTGAGACATGGCCGGGAAGGCGAGCTGGGAGTACCGAGGAGACCCGGAGCGGCCGGCATTGCTGGGTGAGACCTGATTTACCTCAGCGCTAAGAACACGGTGGAATGGGAAAAACAAGACCTTGGCTCCGACCTTCCAGCTGAGCCCGCGGCATAGTCCGTACTCTGTGTCTTTTACTAGGAAAGCTGAGACCGCTCTGCCTGGCGCAGAGGTTGTCGGGACAGTGCCTGAGAAAGCTGGGTGACCACCTCAGTGAGTTAACCCCTTTCCCACCTCCATACATGGGTGTTGTTGGCTCGTGCTTGTAAATAGCCGCAATTTATTGTCATTTTTTAGCCACTCTTGTGATATTATCCCTGTTGTTTACAGCTTGTTGCCTTGGCGACCGGCCACCACTGCTAAACAGCAGATCACACATAGTGCTTTTTTTTGCGTCTTCATCCCTGACTAATAATAATGACTTTGTATCTTCAGTTTTGTTTCCATGGTATTCTGACCACTTAGGTACCCTAGACTCTGGTGATCACAGCATCTAAGGGCAGTGGCGGACCACCGAATAACATGCTGTCTGTCTTTTGATGGGCAGCACTAGTGTTAGTCTATGGGGCTGTGCACAAGTCCATTTTTTTTTTTTTTGGCCCAAGTCAGTTGAAGGAAAAATCACAGTATGCACGATTTACCTCCAAGAATCGGGTGGCACGTCCCCATTCAGCTGTATGGGCCCGTGGAAAAAATTTGCACTCAGATGACATCCAAGGGCGGTTACAATTTTCTACAGTTGTCGCTCATAGGAGAGAGATTAGATCACTTGGTGCAAGCGGAGGTGTTTTTTTTTCTTTTGTTCATCCTGTCTCATAAAAGAATGCCATTAAAAAAATGTTTAAAAAAAAAAAAAAAATATGGCCTGTACCAATGAAAACTACAGATTGTTCCACAAAACAACGCGCCCTTGTGCAGGCCTGTAAATGAAAAATGGATGACTTTTGGAATGACGGCCTTAAGAAAAAAACAAACATTTGTGTCGAAATGGAGTTTTCTTGTGCGAAAGTATCATTGTAATCCTATGGACCCAAAGAATAAAGTCATCATGTCAGCTTCTTCTGCACGGTACCGTCCAGAATTGTTGGGTTTGTTCTTGGTGTGTTATCCAGCAACAAAAATCTGTAGCAGTAAAAACTCTGTTTTTTAAAAATAAATACAACTGTCTCCAGAAATATAAAAAAAAAATAGTTCTGGAGCTCAATTTTCTTAAGTTTTAAAGTGTTACTTTTTTATTATTATTTTTAATCAAAAGTAAAACATAGCTACATAAAATTGATGTAGATTAATTGTTGTTTCAGCCACTCGCTCAGGTGTAAATGTGGATATATCAGCACTGATCAATTACCTCTCATTTTGGTTGGTTATGCTATGATCACATCCTGCATAGGTGTTTTATGACTGAAAGCTGTCTTGCATATAAAGTAACCTTCTGGTAATTTTCCATTCTTTTTTTTTCAGTTCAGTTTTCAAATGGAACAGTTCAGACTCCAGAAAATGTTGTGTTTAATTTATATAAAAATAAAGCCTCTTCTAAGGCTAAAAGGCAAAGAATACTGGTAAGACCGCTCAATGCTAACCAACATTATCACCACTTATGACTTCAAGCAAAATCTGTCAGCAGGTTTGCTACGCCATCTGAGAGCAGCATGATGTAGGGACAGAGACCCTGATTACTGCGATGTGTCACTGAACTGCTTGCTGTATTTTTTTTTTTTTTTATTTTTTTTTTTAATATAAAATCATTTTTATGTGCTACAGGTCTACACACACACATTTTTATTAAAGAGAACCTGTGAGCACAATTTTGTAATGTAAAAAAAAAATCACATGGCTGTAAAGGCACTTACACGGATTACCTTGAGATCTTTGAAGTAATCCACTATGGTGGTGTTCTGTGATCCCACAGCGTGACTGCAGACTTAACAGTTTTGACCGGACAAGCCCTTTAAAGACACCTTGTCAGCATGATTTTGTAATGTAAAGAAAAACCGGGACGCAGCCTCGACTCAATACAAGTGTAGGAGTAAGGCTGCGCCCTCTGGCTAGGGGTATGTATAACTCATACATACCCTCCGGTCCCGGGTCTGAAACCTGCGGGGCATTCATAAGTCTGCAGTCACGCAGAGTGACTGCAGACTTAACAGTTTTGACCGGGCAAGCCCTTTAAGTGAAAGAAGCTATATTACAATTAAACTGATCACCCGTTTGTAGCAGGGGGTCGCCACCATTTATGCAAATGGAGCCCTATATCTTTTGCTTTAAAGGGAATCTGTCACCTAATTTTGGTGCTCTATGTAAATGACTTGTGTCCGGTCCGATGGGTGGTGTTTGGGCTCCTTTCCTCCACCCCTCCTTGGCCGCTGTCCGCAATATTTCAGGTAATTTCCATAGTTGTCCTCCATATTACGCGTGTGCGCATTGCAATCTTGACCCGCGCACGCGCAGTATGCTTTGCCCAGCTGCGGGCAAAGCCGAAAAGCATTATTGAGCATGCGCTGGTGAACTAAGTCCCGGAAGTTTTGTGGTGTTCCAACTAATTTACATAGAGCACCAAAATGAGGTGACAGATTCCCTTTAATGGAGAGACCGTCATTCATTTGCAGGTCTATTTAAAGTCTATGGGGCTGATGGCTGACTACAGCACTCGCCTCTTTCTATCTTTGCCAGCCCCATGACTAAGAAGGAGCTACAGCTGATCTATTCAACCAGGAGACACAGTACCCCATTGCCAGTGGTGGGACCCCTAAAAATAAAACATTTATTACTTATTGTGGGACCCCTTTAATATTTGCTGTCACTTTATCATAAATCTTTATTGGAGAAATTCTGGAAATACTGATGCGCTGTGCCAAAGTTTCCCCTTTTGTCGTGTATCAGATTTGCTTACACCACGATGCATCCCCCTCCTGATGAATCATTCTTTGGCTAAAACTACTCTTTATGTAGACTGCAGTTATCGCCATGCACACCGATTAACATGTTTTTGTAGTTATGCTAAAAAATGTAATAAGAAAAGTTGTAGGAAGAAACACTTAAGGCCCTTTTACATTTAGCGATGCACCAGCAATCCAACCAGCGATCCGACCTGGTCAGGATCGCTGGTGCATCGCTAAATGATCGCTAGTGAGCTTTCATACAGAAAGATCTCACAGCGATGCAGCAGCGACGCAGCGCACGATACTCACCTTTCACACACAGCGATCCTGCGTCCTCCCGCCCGCCTCCACGCGTCGCTGGACGTCACAGCAGGAAGTCTCAGCAGGAAGCGCCCGACGAGAAATGGAGCCGGACATTCTCGAGCGATCAGCGATGGACAGCGGGGGAGCCGGTCGCTGGTAAGTATCACACATAGCGATATCGCTAGCAATATCGCTATAACGTCACAAAACCAGTGACGTTTTAGCGATATTGCTAGCGATATTGCTTAGTGTAAAACCCCCTTTAGGCTGTGTTCACTTGCAGCGTTTTTGCAGCTTAAAAGCTGCTCTTTCCCGTACCAGTAAAAGCTGAGATTTCCGGAATCTCATGCACACGTTTGTTGTTGGTTTTTTTTTCCTGACTGAATTTGAGAACTGAAGCATTTTTAACATTTGTAGCAGGACAATTCTGTCACCCATAAAAAGCAATCTGAAAGTGATTCTCTCATGACTTATTTTGTGATGCTTTTTGTAACGGATTTGTTATGCACCTCTTGACACAAGACTTGTTATAAAAGATAACGGCGTTCTGAGTGCTTGGCTTTTGGTGTAATCCGACAGACGTCAATGGAGAGAGTCCCGCATGTGTTACCGGCTGTGTATGGACATCAGCTGTAAACGGGAGAGTGAGGCCATGTGCACACGGTGCGGATTCTGCTGCGGATCCGCAGCGTTTCAGGCTCTGCGGGTCCGCGGCAGATTTAGGTGCGTTGTACAGTACCATTGTTTTCAATGGTAAACTGAAAAATGCTGTGCACATGCTGCAGATTTTTCTGCGGGTTCATATCCGCAGCATGTCAATTCTTTGTGCGGAATCAGCAGCGGTTTCACACCTTCATTGTAGAGGTGTGAAACTGCAGGGCTAAACCGCAGGTCTTTTGACCTGAGAATTTGCCTGCAGAGTTTTCCAGATCCTTGCGGAAAAATCCGCAGCACCTAAAACGACTTGTGCACATAGCCTTAGTGACATTTGTTTTATAGCAAGGTGCGGCTCCCACCTCTGGAATTCAACTCATTCCTTTTTTTTCCCTTTGATCAAGCTTTATGAGGACTTTTTTTTTTGCAGGATGTGTTGTAGTTTTAAATGACACCATTTATTTTACCTTCATAATTTGTTAAAAAACAGGAAAAAAAAATTAGTGGGATAAAGCTGTGAAACAATTGCAATTCAGCATTGTGTTGTCTTTTTTTTTTTTTTTTTTTTTTTATTATTATTATACTCATTTTGTGGTAAAAAAATCACTTCACAGAATGATTCTCCTGGTCAGTACCACTAAGGCAATGTCAAACTTGGATAGATTTATTTTTATTTATTTTTGGATTGCAAAAAAATATAAATTTAAAAATAAAAGAGTTTTAATTTGTAACACCTCTTCACGAGATCCGCTTGAAAAAAAAAAAATCACAATTCTACCGTTTTGACTATTTTCTCTTTATAGAAGTTACTGATCCAATAATTTATTTTATATTTTGAGAAGACTTTTTTTGTGAATTATTTTTATGGGGGAAAGAGGGAAAATTTTGTTTTGCATGTTTTAAAACTTTCTATTTTTTACTTTGTTTGTTAATCCCATTATGGGCCTTGAATGTGCAATCATCCGATTGTATTATACACTGCATTACTACAGTATACCTAGTATGCTCCACACACCTTGACCGTCTAATTGAGATATGTCTGTAGTGGGGCATTAAGGGGTTATTAGCCTAATACACTGCACTAAAGTCTGGTTATAATATTTCAAGCTACTAGTCTTTCATAACCTAATAAATGCTACTTCTTGAACTGATGTTTTCCATTTTCTCTTATTTTTCAGACTGCACAAACAGAAAGACTAAGTTATGTCGGTAAAAATTTCACACCTGAAGCCTTGAAGTCCAGCTCATTATGCAGGTATGCTGCAGATCATATGATTCTAAGGCCACGTTCAAATGTGCGACAACTCCGCAAATCTGCAGTTTCCTTTGTTTAAGGCGAAATCTGCCCCATATTCCAGTCAAAACAGATCTTTATGCAGTGCGTGAACAGTGTTTTGTAAAATTTTGTTACATTGTATTTAATTTTTAAAATTATTCGGGAAACTTTACAGACATGATCGTGACCTTTTAGAAAGAATCTGTCTGTTGGACCAACCCTTCTAAGCCGACTATATACCTTGATATCTGCAATCCCATGTTTCCCATAGAAATACACAGTTTTTATATGCAAATGAGCTCTTAAAGGGAAGCTGTTAGGCCTGTTTTGGCCGCAATAAGATGCGGCCGCTGCATTTCAGGGCTTATCTACAGTGTTATATAATGCTGTAGACAAGCCTCCGATCTGAAAGATAAGAAAAATAACTTTTATTATACTTACCTGCAGGGCGGTCCGGTCCGATAGGTGTCGCAGGTCCGGATCCAGCGCCTCCCATCTTCTTGCGATGCCGCCCTCCTGCTTGCTTCACAGGCTCACCGGCATCACACTCCTACACAGTCGTACTTATCTACCCTTTTAAAGGCAGAGCAAATTCCTGCAGTGCGCAGGTGCTGGGCCTCTCTGACCTTTCCCAGCGCCTCTGCTCTGCTGGAATTTGCTCTGTCCTCAACAGGGCAGATAAGTACGTCTGCGCAGAAGTGCAATGCCAGGAGTGATGAAGCAAGAAGATGGGAGGCGCCGGACTCGGACCTAAGAAACACCGGACCGCTCCCCGGGTGAGTATAATAAAACTTATTTTTCTTATCTTTCAGGTCAGATCGAGGGCTTATCTACAGCATTATAGAATGCTGTAGATGAGCCGTGAAAGTCAATGGCCGCATCTTATATAGGCCAAAACTGCTGACAGGTTCGCTTTAAGATCTACGGGTAGGACACAGATTTACCTCCAGAGCTTATTTTAAATGGGGGCTTTACCAGAGTGAGACATGTATTAACTGGCAATCTGCCCTCATAATCACACAGAGCTCTCCAGTGAGATCAGAATTAAAGCAGTACAGCAGAAGTGAAGTTTGCACAAATGCAGCAGTGCTTGTCCACTCATAGTGCTATCAGCTCTGCTGCAGAGTTGTGCCGGTTTATAGCCGTACAGCAGAGCAGCAGAAATATTTGTAATGAGACAAACTTCACTTCTGCTGTACAGTCTTGGCCGTGAGTTCACTGCAGAGCTGTGTGTGACCATAAGAGCAGAGAGCGGCCACTACATATCTCACACCGGTAATGCCACTTTCATTTAAATAAGCTTTGGAGGCAGATTCTCAGGGAGCTCAGTGTCCGTCCCACAGTCCTGAACAGTTCCAGAGCGTTCGGCGCATAGTGTCCTTGATACTTAGTCGTTTTTCAGCACGTTTTTGGACTATGTCAGAATCTGTGAAAAATCTCCATTTTTTAAAAAAAAATTTTTTAACTTCCACGTCAGAAAGGGAAATATGTTTTTGAGGGTGTCTCAAAAGTGTTGGAGAAATGTGTACTTGGCAGATGGAAAAAAAAATTTTCTTGGCTGAAAATTTTTTGGGGGGGACTTATAATATTGTCAGCATGTGTCTGAATTCCATTAAAGGTGAAATGTCTATGAATGTCCGAAACAAAAGTTCTGTGGCTCTCTTAGAGTACACAGGCACACTCAAACACGCATTTCTGTGTATGGAGGCCTATTATGAATAATTGGAATAGTGGCTATCCAATGTGTATTGGGGGCCTTGAAAGGGTTTTCCCACGAGCAAATGTTAATTTTAATCAATAGATCTTGGAATAATAATAACACAGTTGGATATGTTTAAATAAAATGTTCCTGTGCTGAGATAATAAGGCTATGTGCACACGTTGCGGATTTGTTTCATTTCCACGTGGAAGTGCTATAAATCCGCTATAGATTATTAAAGCAATGTTAATCAATGGAATTCCTGAATTGTTGTGCACATGCTGCTGAAAATTCCGTCCTTATTTTCATCGTTTTATTTTCCGCTGCATGTCAATTCTTTTTGCGGATCTGCAGCGTTTCTGCACCCATTGACATCCATTGAGTCAGTCAAATCTGCAGGTGTAAAAAGGTTTGCGGATTTGCTTTAGATATGCTGCCAAAAACGCTGCAGAAAAGGAAATTGTCAGAAGGAGGAAGATTGTGTGGATGGAGAATATGTGTGAGTGGAGAATATGTGCGTGTCTGTGTGGGGGTCTGCAGGTGTGTGCGGTTGCACTACTGTCGGTCACAGCGCTGCGGGATCATGCTGGCAGATGTCAGCGTGATCCCGCAGCTGACTTTGACCTGCAGCAGTGACCTGCAGTAAAAAGCAGGCATGGGCTGATGAGACTACTGCTCCCATCTGGCTATGTCTACTGTCACTGATAACAGTGACAGTAGGTGCCGTTGATCGGAGAGTAGTATCTGTCGGCGCCTGTGCTCACAGTTTAAAAAAAAAAAAAGTAAAATTACATACATATTCACATAAAAATCCATTATGCTCACCTCACACCATATCCCCGACGCCCTTGTCTCCTAGAAAAAATGTAGAATAATATAAACCACCATATACTCCCTGTCTGCCGTAGTCCAGGTAATCCAGATTGTCCCACGGCGATCTCATGTGTAGAACAGTCACATCGGGAGATGTGACCTCTCTACCCGGCCGCCGGCGATACACTGACAGGAGCTAATCGCTCCTGCAGTGTATCAGCTGATCAGTTTCGGTGCTTTCACTTACGGCACTGCTGAGTGGGAAAGTTCTCACACAGCGGTAGTGCCGTAAGTGAGAGCATCGGAGCTGATGAACTCTGATGAACGGCAGCGCAATGATACACTGACAGGAGGTAATCGCTCCTGCAGTGTTTCACCAGAGGCCGGGTAGAGCGGTCACATTGCACGATGTGACTGTTCTACACATGAGATCGTCGTAGGACTGTCGGTAAATGGACTACGTCGGACAGGGAGTATTTTATGTTGGTTTATTATTTTATTTTTGTTGCAGGAGACGAGGGAGTTAGGGATTAGGCGATGCAGTAAGTATGGTAAATTTAAGATTCAATAAAGGAGTCTGCATGATTATTTTAATTAAAGGACTTTACTCTGGCTCTGTGTTTATTTACCATATAACTATAAGATTAGTAATGGATAGGTGTCGTATAGAGCAGGGTTCCCCAACTCCAGTCCTCAAGGCCCACCAACAGATCATGTTTTCAGGATTTCCTTAGTATTGCTCTGGTGATAATTGCTTCACCTGTGCAATACAAAGGAAATCCTGAAAACATGATCTGCTGGTGGGCCTTGAGGACTGAAGTTGGGGAACCCTGGTATAGACACCTCTCCATTACTAATCTGTGGGCTTGATGTCACCACACAATACAAAGGTGATATCAACCCCACAAATATTACCCCACTTGCCATCGCTACAAGGCAAGTGGAAAGAGCAAGGCTAAGTGCCAGAATTGACGCATCTATAAGATGCGCCATTTCTAGGGCGGCTGAGGGGTTTTAGCCTGGGGGGGCCAATATACATGGCTGCTTCCCAGGCTATTAATATCAGCCTGCAGCTGTCTGTCTAGCCTTTTGCTGGTTATATTTTATAGGGGACCCCTTGTCAATTTTTTTTTTTTTCTGGGGTTCCCCTGTAAACTAGCCAGTAAAGGCTAAGCAAACATCTGTGAGCTCATATTAATAGCCTGGGAACCTTTATGGTTGTTGGCTCCTTCCCAGAATATTAACATCAGCCATCGGCTTTCCCTCTGCTGGTTATGAAAATTATGCGCGAGCCCAAGCAATTTTTTAATGTTTTTTGAAAAATGGATATTGCGCTTCACGCAGAATTCGTGTGTGTCTTTCAATTTAACACTTTATGTACCATTTTGTTAATGAGGGTATCTGACACCTGTTCTTTACTAAACCTTGGGCTTGGTGTATGTGTGTGTATATATACACTGTGTTCCAAATTATTATGCAAAATTATTTCCTCATATTTTCTCTAAATTACCTATATGAATTGCAGTCATTGTTATTTTCCAGTCATCTAATATTCTAGTATAATTGCAATGTTTTTGAATAAACTGCCTATGAAAACAGTATATTTTTAAAAATAAGAAACACTCAAAATGCATGTTCCAAATTAATATGCACAGCAGAGTTTTCAACCTTTTTATTTTGAACAAAAAAATGGTCAATTGTGAAATTATAAGCATTATCAGCTTATTACAAAATGAAATCAAACAGTTTTCAAGTCAAAACTTTATTCTAGGTGATGTTACATTTGCACATAGGACCCCTTGTTAGAAAGAAGCTTCTGAACTCTCTCGTCCATTGAATTTGTCAGTTTTTGGATGGTTTGTGCTTCAATTGTTTTGCATGTGGACAGAATACCCTCCCAGAGCTGTTGCTTAGATGTGAACTGCCTCCCACCATCATAGACACTCCTTTTGATGATGCTCCAGAGGTTCTCAGTGGGGTTGAGGTCAGGGGAAGATGGTGGCCACACCATAAGTTTGTCCTCTTTTATGCCCATAGCAGCCAGAGATGCAGATGTGTTATTTGCAGCATGAGACGGTGCATTATCATGCATGAAAATGATCTTGCTGCAGAGAGCACGGTTCTTCCTCTTGAACCATGGCAGGAAGTGCTGTTTTAGAAACTCCACATAGATTATGGAGTTCATCTTTACCCCTTCAGGGATCCTAAAGGGGCCGACAATCTCTCTCCCCATGATTCCAGCCCAAAACATTACTCCACCTCCTCCTTGTTGGCGCCTTAGCCGTGTTTTCATGGGGTGTGCATCCACCTAGCCATCCTCCACTCCATCCATCTGGACCATCGAGCGTTGCACGGCACTCATCGGTGAACAAAACCGTTTAGAAGTCAGTCTTCATGTATCCTTTGGCCCACTGGAGCCATTTCTGCTTGTGTGCAGTGGATAGAGGTGGTCGACAGGATGGCTTACGCACACCTCTGAAGGACCCCGCATCTTGTTGTTCGGGGGACGTTGGAGGCACCAGCAGCTTCAAAAACTTGTCTGCTGCTATGACAAGGCATTTTTGCAGCTGCTCTTTTACCTGACGTAATTGCCTGTTGGAAAGAGTCCTCAATTTTTCCTTATCAGCACGCACACGTGTGTGCTGGGAATCAGCTACATACTTCTTGATTGTGCGATGAAGTGTCTTGGCAATGTTGATTGTAGTCATGCCTTGACCTAAATACTCCACAATTTGTTGCTTCTCAGCAGCCGACACATCCTTTTTTTTTCCCATTTTGGCAAAAAATGTAGGCTGCTTAATAATGTGGAACAGCCTTCTTAAGTAGTCTTGCCTTTATTTGTACACACCTGCCAAACTAAATTGCACAGGTATCTGCAATTGCTTTCAGTGATATAAAGAGCCCCGACACACATCACCATCAGAGTTTAAATGACAAAAAAATTCTAACCTTATCACCCCTAGACTCTTTTTTTACATAATAATTTGGAACACAGTGTATGTATGTATGTGTGTGTGAGATATATATATATATATATATATATATATATATATATATATATATATATATATATATATATATATATATAAATTTTTTTTTTTTTTTTTTCAAAGAAGCTTTATTGTCAGGACTAAATTCACATTAGTTTTGCCAAAGCAAGTGTACAAAAGGGGATAGGGACTGTGGGGATGTTGGGTAGGGGCTGTAGGAAAGGTGGATGGGGGCAGATCCAGGATGGAGCTATAGATGTCCATAGCATAGGGAAGGTGGATGAGGGGATGGGGGCAGATCCAGGATGGGGCTATAGAAGTCCATGGCATAGGGAAGGTGGATGGGGCAGATCCAGGGTGGGGCTATAGAAGTCCATTGCATAGGGAAGGTGGATGGGGGGGGGCATGGGGCAGATCCAGGGTGGGGGCCATAGAAGTCCATGGCATATCATAGTTCTCTTTCTCGCAGCCTATGGCATGCGCTCACATACCGCGCTGCTATCTCCACTGCTCCCTCTTCTTCCCCCAGCAGGATATGTTTTCTCTTCCTCCTTCATGGTGATGAAATCCAGGAAGAGATGAGTCTGCTGAAGTGCGTATCCCTCACTGCTGAGTATTTGGAGCAGTGTACCAGGAAGTGGGTGGGTCTCATCCTCCTGGGCCTCCTGGTCACAGTGTTGGCACAGTCTTTCCTCCCTGGGATTGTAGCTCTGCCTGTGTCGGCCGGATTCGATGGCCAGACTGTGGTCACTGAGTCTATATCGGCTCAGGATCTTTCGGTCTCTGGGGTCTGGGAGTTTCTGCAGATATGGGGCCAGTCTGAAGTCTCTCTGTAGACTCCAGTACATGGTCAGTTTCTGTGAGCTGATGGTGTCGTTCTTCCAGTCACTTACGTACCTCTCCTGACCTTGGTCTACCACCTTCCTGATTCTGGCTTTTGTCTGGTTGTTGTGATTGGTGTTCTGGTCAGGTTGGGTTTAGGTGGGCTGTTTCAAGGGTCCTGGTTTTTCTGTTTCACCTACATGTGTCAGGGCTTTATGGTGATGGGAGCTTGGATTGCTCCTACGTAGGTGAGCCTGGAATGACAGTGCCCTCTTTAGAACCGTTAGGTGTAGAGGGAATCTGCCCAGCTCGGCCCGGCAAGCACTGTTGGAGGTGCTCCAATGGACTTGGAGAAGGTGCTTGCAGAATTCCAGGTGGAATATTTCTGTTGGGCTTGAATCCCACCTTGACCAGTCTGGGTTGGTGTGAGGACCCCAGACTTCGCTGCCATACAGGAGGATTGGGGCGATGATAGAGTCGAAGATTTTTAACCAGACCCTCACAGGTGGCTTCAGATGGTAGAGTTTCCTTCGGATGGCATATAAGGTTTTGCATGCCTTGTCTTTCAGGGTCTCTATGGCTTGTTTGAAGCTCCCTGACCTGTGAATCTCTAGGCTCAGGTAGGTATATTTGTCCGTTCCTGTAAGGGCGCAGTTGTTGAGGACAAATAAAGGATGCTGGTCTGATTTTCTCTTTCTCTTCTGGAACACCATGATGTTGGTTTTCTTTAGGTTGACCGGTAGTGCCCAAGTGGAGCTGAATTTCTCTAAGATTTTCAGGTTGTCTTGGAGGCCTTTCTCAGTTGGTGACAGAAGCAGCAGGTCATCTGCATACAGCAGGAATTTCACCTGCGCATCGTGGAGGGTGAGACCTGGTGCTGTGGAAGATTCCAGAGCGGTAGCCAGCTCGTTGATGTAAATGTTGAAGAGCGTTGGGTTTAGGCTGCAGCCTTGTCTGACTCCCCGACTCTGCTGGAAATAAGCCGTTCTTCTGCCGTTCACACTCACACTGCAGAGGTTCTCTGTGTAGGAGCTTTTGATAACATCGTAGGTCTTTCCTCCTTTTCCGCTCTCCAGCAGTTTCAGGAATAAGCCTGGGTGCCACATCGAATCAAAGGCCTTTTTAAAGTCCACGAAACAGGCGTATATCTTCCCGTTCTTTGTATTGTGGATGTGTCTCTGAATGAGGCTATGCAGTGTATAGATGTGGTCAGTAGTGCGGTGGTTTGGCATGAACCCTGCTTGGCTCTTGCTGAGGACGTTGTGCTCGGTGAGGAAACTGAGGATCCTCTTGTTCAGGATGCTGTTGAACAGTTTTCCCAGGTTGCTGCTGACACATATTCCTCTGTAGTTGGCAAGGTCATACCTGTCCCCATTCTTGTGGATGGGTGTGATGAGGCCTTGGTTCCAGGTATGAGGGAAGTAGCCGGCACTTAGCAAAATATTGAAGAGTTTAACCTTTGCGGCCTGTATTTCTGGTGGGGCTGTACTTCAGCATTTCTGGTAGGATTCCATCCAGGCCACCGGCTTTTCCACATCTTATGGAAGAGATTCCCTCTGCTACTTCCTGTATTGTAATAGGTGTATCCACGGGGTTTTGGAAATTTTTTACTTTTTCCTCCATTGCTTTTAGATTTGCCATTATGCTCTCCTGTTCTTGGCTTAGTTCTTCCTTTGGAATGTCTTTATAGAGGTCCCTGAAGTACTGGAGCCAGATGTTGCCATTTTGGATATGAATGTTGTTTTTCTTGTCTTTTGTGTCCATGTGGTTCTATATTTCCCAGAAGGAGTTGTCTTGGAGGGCATCTTGGAGTTGGTTAAGTTTGGTGGAGATGTAACTCTGCTTCTTCCTCCTGAGGATGGTTTTGTACTGCCTTTGTATGGTTTCATAGGCTTCCCTCAGACCCGGGTGGTTGGGGTCTCTGTGTTTCTTGTTTGAGGCTGTTCTCAGTCTCTTCCGTACGGCTTTACATTCTCTGTCAAACCATCCGTTGATCTGTTTTTCTTTTGGTCTCTTGTAGTTGACTTTTTTAAGGTCGGACAGTCTGGCCATTGGATAGAATGTATTGTTGATGTCTTTTGCAGCTTGACTCACTCCTGTTGGGTTAGGCTGGTACTCGTAGTTGTAGAAATGGTGGAGCATCCGCTGTATTTCAGGTCTGCAGGGAGCCTCTTTATACTTTAATGCCGATGTTTCGTGCCATTTATAGGATGGAGGCCGGGTGAAGAGGCCGCTCTGCTGTGGCTTTTGAGTGGAGGGTTTCTCAGTAGATTTCAAGTACAGAAGTTGGCTGTGGTCTGACAGGTGCGTTTGTGGGGAGACTATGAAGGCGCTGTTATTTGCCAGGTTCATATCTGTAATGGCATAATCTACTACACTTCTCCCTACATGGGAGTTTAGTGTACACCTCGTCCATTAAGAATATGAAGTCCTAAACTTCTACATATGTTCAGGAGCTTTTTACCACTTTTGTTGACTGTACTGTCATAGCTGTTTCTCTCTGTGAGTACTGAGTCTTGGCTGTCATTCTCTGCTCCAAATATGTATATGTTCCCATCCGTGATCAGGAAGTTGTTTTCTCTCCCTATTCTTGCATTGAGGTCTCCAAAGGTGAGAACTTTGCCCAGGCCCTGATAGTGGGCGGCTTCTCTTTATAAGATCTCGAAGCAGTCTGGATTAAAGTAGGGTGACTCTGGTGGTGGGATATAGGTGGCGCAGAGGTGGACATCAGACTGAGAGGTGAGGATGGAGCTGCTGATCCTGATCTATATGTGGCTGCCTCCTCTCTTCATCGGTTTGATGTACTGGTGGAACTCCTCTTTATACCAGATCAGTATTCCTCCTGAGCTCCGGCCCTGTTTGATGTTTTTATTTTTCAGGGCAGGGACAGAGATTTCCCTGTATTCGATGGGCACCAGAGATTCGTTTTCGGCTCTGGTCCATGTTTCCAGGAGGATCTGAATGTCTATATTTCTCAGTCTTTGTATAAAATCAGGGTCATTTGTTTTACATACAAAGGCCAAGGTGTTGAGACCCTGAATATTCCAGCTGCTAATTGAAGTCATTTTTCTATATATCTTGGGTGTATATACCTTGTAATGATTATGGCTGTGTAGGACACTCCGGAGTATGGCTGTGTAGGACACACCGGATCTCTGACTGATTTATTAATGATGTTGGTTCCGTCCAGTCACATTAGTTTCCGGCACACTGTGTTGAGCAGAGTCTTGATCTCCTCCATATCTCTGCTCTGGATGCCTCTGTTTTGCATGTCTGTGTGAGGTCGGTAAACTCCTCCATGGTGGTCTCCTCCTCTGATGGTCCAATTTTGGGTGAGGGTGTATGTCTTCAGCTTCCTTTGATCTAATTGTTTCTTTCCTTCTTATTGTCGGGGGTCTTTTCACGGGATTCTGGTTGGTGTTGGATCCAGGCCTAGGGTGGTCCCTGTTTAGTACAATGTCCTTCAGCTCTTTGGCCAGAAGGCTGACACCTGATTTTTTTCAGGTGCTTACTGTCATATAGGTTATGGTGATTTATGTAGGGGTGTTGTGCTAGAATCACTCCTGGTACAGATTTCATTCTTACTGTTAGGTCCATATTGATGTTCTGGATGGCGTGGTTGGATATATCCTTTCTTTGGAGCAGAGATGACAGAAAGATTTTGCTGTCAGGGAATTTTAGTAGTGCTGTCTTTGCTAGTTGGGCCAGTTGTTCTGAGATCTGCTGGTGCTGGTCTGGCAGATTGTTTGTGCCGGTGTGTGTATAATGATATGGTTTGGGTTGGAAAACCGTGGATTATTGTTGATCACTGTCACCTGCTCAATAGTTGCACAGCAGATTTTATTGACCCTTTTTTCTGGGAATAGCCGCCTTGTATTCAGGTATTTCCCATTTGAGTCCATTATGAGGACGGTGTCAGCACTTTGTGATGTTGTTGGCAGGGGGTTGAGGCTGCTGATGGGGGTCTGTGCTGGAGATTATGCTGGTAGCAGGTTCTCTTCTCTCTTCTATGGGTCTTATTTCTGGCTCACTTTGATTAGACTTGGGTTCCTTTATATTGGGGTTATTTGGCCTCTCAGCCTCCTGGCCAGTGGAGGTCATGTCCTCTGCACTCCTCATTTCCATGGCCCCCTCCTGGCTCAGATGTCCAGGTGGTGGTTTCAGCTTTTCTATCTCCTGTCTCAGCCTGGCATTTTCTTTCTGCAGTTCACACAGTGCGGCTCTTATTTCCTAAAGGGATGACCTGTATTCACATTTCAGTTTGTTTATCTCATTAACTATGTGGTCATTAGCATTTCTGTCACCAGTGTTTCTCAGATGGTCTTCCTTAACCCCTTCACCCCCAAGGGTGGTTTGCACGTTCATGACCGGGCCAATTTTTACAATTCTGACCACTGTCCCTTTATGAGGTCATAACTCTGGAACGCTTCCGTGGATCCTGGTGATTCTGACATTTTCTCCTGACATATTGTACTTCATGATAGTGGTAAAAGTTCATTCAAATAACTTGCGTTTATTTAAAAAAAAAAATGGAAATTTGGCGAAAAATCTTGATAATTTCGCAATTTTCCAACTTTGAATTTTATACCCTTAAATCACAGAGATCTGGGACAAAAAACATAAGTAACATTTCTCACATGTTTACTTTACATCAGCACAATTTTGGAACCAAAATTTTTTTTTGTTAGGAAGTTATAAGGGTTAAAAATTGACCAGCGATTTTCTCATTTTTGCAACACCATTTTATTTTTACGGACCACATCACATTTGAAGCCACTTTGAGGGGTCTATATGATAGAAAATACCAAAAAGTGAGATCGGACACCATGTCGCGATTGGAAAACCCCTGATGTACCAAAACAGTGGAAAAAAATGACATCATTTTGGAAACTAGACCCCCCCCCCCAAGGAACTTATCTAGGTGTGTGGTGAGCACTTTGAACCCCCAGTGCTTCACAGAAGTTTATAACGCCCGGCCGTGAAAATAAAAAATTCGTATTTTTTCCACAAACATGATCTTTTAGTCACCAATTTTTTTATTTTCCCAAGGGTACCAGGAGAAATTGGACCCCAAAAGTTGTCCAATTTGTCTTGAGTACGCTGATACCCCAAATGTGGGAGAAAACTACTGTATGGGCACACGTCACGGCTCGGAAGGGAAGTAGTGACGTTTTGGAATGCAGACTTTGATGTAATGGTCTGCGGGTGTCATGTTGCCTTTGGAGAGCCACTAATGTACCTAAACAGTGGAAACCCCCCACAAATGACCCCGTTTTGGAAATTAGACCCCCTAAGGAACTTATCTAGATGTGTGGTGAGCACTTTGAACCCCCAAGGGCTTCACAGAAGTTTATAATGCCCGGGCATGAAAATAAAAAAATCGTATTTTTTCCACAAACATGATCAATTAGTCCCCAATTTTTTTTATTTTCGCAAGGGTGACAGGAGAAATTGGACCCTAAAAGTTGTTTGTCCAATTTGTCCTGAGTACACTGATACCCCATATGTGGGAGAAAGCTATTGTATGGGCACACGTCGGGGCTCAGAAGGGAAGTAGCGACGTTTTTGAATGCAGACTTTGATGGAATGGTCTGCGGGTGTCATGTGCGTTTGGAGAGCCCCTGATGTACCTAAACTATTGAAACTCCCCACAAGTGACCCCATTTTGGACACTAGACCCCCCACGGAACTTATCTAGATGTGCGGTGAGCACTTTGAACCCCCAAGTGCTTCACAGAAGTTTATAACGCTCGGGCGTGAAAATAAAAAAATATTTTTTTTCCACAAAAATGATATTTTTGCCCCCAATTTTTTGTTTTCATAAGGATAACGGGAGAAATTGGACCCCAAAAGTTGTCTTGCAATTTGTACTGAGTAGGCTGATACCCTACATGTGGGGGTAAAACACTGTTTGGGCGCATGGCAGAGCTTGGAAGGGAAGGAGCACCATTTTACTTTTTCAACTCAGAATTGGCTGGAATTGAGATCAGACGCCATGTTGCATTTGGAGAGCCCCTGATGTGCCCAAACAGTGGAAACCCCCAATTCTAACTCCAACCCGAAACCCAACACACCCCTAACCCTAATCTCAGCCCTAACCCTAGCCCTAACTCTAATGGGAAAATGGAAATAAAATTTTCTTTTAATTTTATTATTTTTCCCTAACTAAGGGGGTGATAACGGGGGGGGTTTGATTTACTATTTATGGCGGTTTTTATTTTTGGCAGCTGTCATACGTCTAAAAGACGCTTTTTATTGTAAAAATAGTTTTTTGCATCACCACATATTGAGAGCTATAATTTTTCCGTATTTTGACCCACCGAGTCATGTGAGGTCTTATTTTTTGCGGGACGAGTTGACGTTTTTATTGGTACCATTTTCGGGCACGTGACATTTTTTGATCGCTTTTTATTCCGATTTTTGGGACGCAGAATGAACAAAAAACAGCGTTTCATGAATTTCTTTTGGGGGGGTGCGTTTACACCGTTCCGCGTGCGGTAAAATTGATAAAGCGGTTTTATTCTTCGGGTCAGTACAGTTACAGCGATACCTCATTTAGGTTATTTTTTTATGTTTTGGCGGTTTTATGCAATGAAAACTATTTTATATAAAAAATAATTATTTTTGCATCGCTTTATTCTGCGAGCTATAACTTTATTTTTTCGCTGATGATGCTGTATGGCGGCTCGTTTTTTGCGGGACAAGATGACGTATTCAGCGGTACCATGGATATTTATATGCGCCTTTTCGATCGCGCGTTATTGCACTTTTTGTTTTGCGGTATGATAATAAATCAATATTTTTTGCTTTTTTTTTATTTTTTTAAGGGGTTCGCTAAAGGGGTTAACTAATGGGACAGTTTTTTAGGGCGGGTCTTTACGGACGCGGCGATACCTAATATGTGTACTTTTATTGTTTTTTTATTTAAAAAAAGGATTTATTGGGGGAATATTTTTTTTTTTTTTTTTTCCTAATTTATTTGGCGATTTTTAAAAAAAATAATTTTAACACTTTTTTTTTTTTAAATTTATTACATAGTCCCAGGTGGGACATCACTGTCCTGTGACAGATCGCTGACCTGTCACATCACAGATCACTGTGACAGATCAGCGATCTTTCACAGGCACTGCTGCAGACTTCCTCATGCCTGCGCTTTGCAGGCACTGAGGAAGTCAGCTCCCTGCAGGCCCCCGAAGGCCCCGTCGCCATCTTGGATTCGGGGGCCTGCAGGGAAAGAGCCCCCCGCAGCAGCGCTGCACATTGCGCTGCTGTGGGGGGCTCAGGGAAGCACGGAGGGAGCCCCCTCCCTGCCGATGCTTCCCTTTAACCCCCGGTACACCGCGATCATGTTTGATCGCGGTGTGCAAGGGGTTAACGTGTCGGGGGCAGTCCGTGACCGCCCCTGACACATTGTGCCGGGTGTCAGCTGTGATAATCAGCTGACACCCGGCCGCGATCATCGGCGCTCACCACGTGGGCGCCGCTGATCGCGCTAGACGTACTATCCCGTCCATGGGCATAGGGGCCCGGGTCCCATGGACGGGATAGTACGTCTGATGTGAGAAAGGGGTTAAATTGTACAAATTCTCTTTCTAGTTCAGAAAAACAGTCTGAGGGTCTGGGGTGAGGGGTATGAAGCTTTGGGGGCAGTGGTGTCTCTGGAGGTCTCTGTAGGCTTGCGGATATCAGAGGTGGCTGTAATGGTGCGGATATCAGAGGTGGCTGGGGTTTGTTGTTCTTTGTGAGATTGGGCCTGCAGTTTAATATGAGGGAATCTGTCTTCAACTTGCTCCAGATTGTCCTCAGTCCCTTGTACCAGGACGATGCCACTGTTGTACTGTACATAGTGATGGTAAGTGAGCTGCACTGGTTGTCTTTATGGTTTCTGACTCTAATCTGCTGGCCATTATTGGTATCAGACTTGGTTGTGTGTTGATATTGCGACTTGATTGTGTGTTGATATTGCTTGCACAGGGCGGTGTGCCAGGCCAGGAGATGCACTGTGAAGAATAACACATTGGTTTTCCTTTTATCTTCCTCACTAGATGTGAAGTCAGCATAGAGCGTCTCTGGGTTTTCTCTAATTGTGGCAGTTTTTATGGGTTTCTTTGCATGACTGTTCCTCTGCCTTTCAGGGTATGTCATCTCCAGGATCTTTGACCCCCTGCTGCCTTGTGTCTTCGGCTCCCTATCAGCATTTAAGGTACCGTCACATTTAGCGATGCACCAGCGATCCCGACAACAATACGACCCCGTCAGGATCGCTGGTGCATCGCTAAATGGTCGCTAGTGAGCTGCCAAACAAGCAGATCTCACCAGTGACATAGCAGCGGTCAGCAGTCGTTACTTACCTGTCAGATGAGGCGATCCTGACGTCCTCCCGCCCGCGTCCACGCGTCGCTCGTCGGCGCCAGCAGGAAGCGGCCGACAAGAAACGGCCCAGGACGTTCTAGCGGGATCAGCGATAACCAGAGGGGGAGCCGGTCGGAGGTAAGTATCACACATAGTGATATCGCTAGAAATATCACTGCTGCGTCACAAAATCGGTGACGCTTTATCGACATCGCTAGCGATTTCGCTTAGTGTGACGGGCCCTTTACTTTGTTCTGTTTCTCTTGTTCCAAATTAACATTTTCCATTTTTATAATTCAAATTCTTATTTCTAATAGTTTTAAGTTGTAGCAAGATTATGAGTGTGGTGAAGCTGAGGATGGTCCTACCTGAGGGTGCTTGCTATCCTCTGAATGTCAGGCCTGGTGGTTGCTGTCTGTCCTCCAGGAGATTCTTGTTTTGTCCTTTAGAACTTATTTTTCCTCCTTTTTCATAAAAATCTTTAGTCCAGCTCCGTCCTGCTCACTTCTGTAATCCATGAGGATGAATTTTTCCGGGTCGTGCCCTAAAGTTTCTTCATTACAAGGTATAAAGTGATGAAAATTCAGGCGCTCATGTTCAGTGCTGCTCACTCCTGGAATGGTGGGCGGGGAGTGTGTATGTTTATGTATATGTGTATATCAAAAAAAGGGCAGCACTACCAAAATTAAATAGTTGGTGCAAAACCTATTCAGCAGTGTCCCAACAGCCAAATTAACAAAAGTAAAAAAAAATAGGCAGCACTCAAATTAAATGTGAAAAAAAAGTGGATACTTTACTGATCCTCAAGTGGCAACGTTTCAACGGTGACCCGTCTTTATCAAGCCTTGGCTTGATAAAGACTGGTCACCGTTGAAACGTTGCCACTTGAGGATCAATAAAGTATCCACTTTTTTTTCACATTTAATTTGAGTGCTGCCTATTTTTTTTTTTTACATTATCTATCTATCTATCTATCTATCTATCTATATATATATAATTTTTTTTTCACTTATATTTGTTTTGTGTGTAAACATTATAATTGAACATGGTATGTGATGACATTATGGTCTTCAATGGAGCATGTAAAAGAAGAAGTTGAACACTAAAATGACATCACGATCCTTTTTTTTTTTTTAATATATCTTTATTTAGCTTACAAAAACCCATACAAATCCGCATGAAAATCCACAGCAAAACAGCGCGGAATTTCTACTGCGGTTTCTGCCAAGAGAGGCAGAAACTGCGCAGAAATTTCCACAAGCAAATCCGCAACGTGCGCACATAGCCTAAATGTGCCCCTGCTGTGTACTGTGTAATGGCCGTGTCTGACCGTGCAGGAATATGGTCTGATCATACCACAGCTCCTGGGCAGAGGAGGATGCAAAAGAGTATACAGACAGGACAGCATCGGATCACTGCTGATTCTTTCTGTGAGGTACAACATTTCCCTGCCTTATTTAAAACGATGTTTTACTTCAGAATCAGCTGTGATCCTGTGCTGTCCTGTCTGTATCCTTTTTGCTTCCTCCCCTGCCCAGGAGCTGTAGTATGATGAGACCATGTTCCTGCACGGTCAGACACATCCATTTACAGCACACAACAGGGGCAAATTTATAATATCTCAGCACAGGAACATTTTATTTTAACAAAGCCAGTTGTGGAAATTATTATTATTACAAGATCAATTGATTAAAATGTATTTTTGTTAGTTGGAAAATCCCTTTAAGTATTTTTCTTGATGTGGTTTACAAACACTGCTGATGGCTAGGACTCTGCTCATAATCTCACACTGTACGTGAATGTCAGATTATTACCACACACTTGTTGGCTGCACTCGTATGTACAGTGGCGACCAAGAGTTTTGCAATTTTTTTTAAAAGTGTGATTACTTCTGTCTGGTTGGTGTGATGAGATTCTCCGGGTGGTTTTAGTAAATTGGAAGGAAATGGTTGTCGACTATATAAGGATGAAAATTGTTTGATATGATTTTATCCCTTTATGTGCTAGTTTTCTACATTTGCTGGGCCAAATGTTTGCATATTTGGTTATGGGTAGTAGAATTTTGCATAATTTTTTTGTCACTTTTTATCCGAAATACACAAAGACAGACCATATTTACCATATCACCCAATTTCAGGAAGCTGCTTATGCTGAAAGTGAAGTCAGGCAAAAGCCAAAAAGAGTTAGCTATGGAATTCTACTGCTCTGAGGCAAGAGTCACACATAATAAAGAAAATTAAAAGAAAGTTATTAAACAGCTGACAAACTTAGAAGTGGACGACCACGGAAAACTTCCTCCAAAGTCGTTGACATTATTGAGACAAAGTCAGTATATGTTGTCCTTAAAACTGCTGTACAGATTTCGCACGAAATTATCGAAGAATATGGGGTCAAAGTGAGTCGCTAAAGTGTGGTGCGACAGCTCGGAGCAGTAGGGTTGACTGCACGAGTTCCAGCCAAGAAGCCTTTCATATCTGCAAAGAACCGAACGGTCTGACTTGAGCTTGCCAATGAACACAGCCAGATTGGTCTATGGTGTTGTGATCGGATGAATCCGAGTTCAATCTGTTTGATAGTGATGGCAAGCACTATATGTACCACCCAATTGGATAATGTAATGATGTAAGGTACTAAACACCTACAGTGGTGGTGATGTCAGTGTCATGGTTTTGGGGCTACTGCTCTGCATCTGCCATTGGCCCGCTGCATAAAATTGATGGAACTATAAATACTACCATGTACAAGGATATACTGGAGAATGTAATGCTGCCGCATGGTAAAACCAAAGTAGGTAGGGGCTGGAAATTCCAGCAAGACAATTATCCTAAGAACAAAGAACACATCCAATTTATATAGAAAAGAAGTTGCACTCTATCGTGCTAAAACATGTAGACATGGAATATATGAAATATGAACACCAATACTTCTCTGGATAATAAGAAAAAATTGAGACGCTTGGCACATAATTTGGCCAATTCATTTAATTACAGCAGGATCCTATCTACCCATAAATACAGGCTTTCACCCAGGAATTCAGACTTCAGCCTAAGAGAGGTATTCACATTAGACGCGTAGGGTCCCAGCAGTGTGAGTCCACCTTGTCGTTGGCTGCTGGGCATGCATGAATTGGCCACATTAGTGCTAAGCATCTCAATTTTTTTCTTATTATCCAATGCAGTACTACTGTTCATATTTCATATATTACATGTCTACATGCTTTTGCCCGATATCGTGCACTTTTTTTGTATACTGAGGGTACAGTGACCTGTCAGAAGCTATACAGATGAATATGAAAGCAGAGCACCACATGAAGCCCTCCACAGGTCGCCCAGGAGCACGAGAATCTCATTAACTAAAAATAAAGATTAAACAACAATCACAAGATGGATTTCATCAACCAGGTATCATTGTAATCAGTATAACGGCGTCGACCTGACACTGTCTGTAGGTTACTGTGCAGAATCCTGCTGACAGGTTCACGTTAAGGTCTTGCATGATGATAACTTCATGCACCTTGAATTAATCACCAGGAAAATGATATCACAACATCCAGACAGAAGTAATCAGTTTTTTCTTTAAAAAAAAAGGCAAAACTTTTGGTCTGCACTGTATACTGTAGATTCACAAAGAGGTTGCCTTCCTTTAAGCTACATTTGTTTAAATGGCATCTGACAGGTTCCCCATGCCCTTCAAACCACCAGTATTTGTATATTCCTGTATAAGTTCCCTGCCTAACAGTCACTTTATTATGTTTCACACACAGACCTTTTAGAAAAAGTATTTCCAAAGGCCATTTATCATATGCAAGTTATCTTTTGTTTTTCATGAGACTAGTCTCTGCAAAACTTGCTCAAGCGTTCAACTTTTTCATAGACGTTATTGCGCCTCTGAAGCCAGGTGTAGGTGTCATGGCTTCAGAGGCGCATTGCGCATGACCGGAAACTGAGTAGAAGCCTGACGTCAATGGAGGAGCTGAATAAGAAGCTTGTCCCTTACTTCAGGACATGCCCAGTGTGCCTCTGAAGTCAGAAAGCCTACACCCAGCTTCAGTGGCACAATCACTTGTATGAAAGAAAGCCGTGTGCATGCGTGAGTTTTACAGAGAGCTGGCTATGTCATCGGCTCTTGCAAATCATGTTATCGCGGCCACATGGGTGTGCTAACATGCAAAGGGGGCTGACTAGTCTGGGGAAACTAACGCCCCACCAACTAGTCAAAAGGATAACTTGCTCATGATAAACGGACTTTAGAAATACATTTTCTAAATATCTGTAATAAAGGGACTGTAAGTCATGGAATTTATACAGGTAGATACAGATGATGGTTTGGGAGGCATGGGGGGGACCTGTCAGGTTTTTTTTTTTTAATACTTTTTTTTCCACGGTCCTATTCTGAGCTTTTAGCACTGTTTGTTCTGTAGAGAGCTATAGTTTCACAGCTGATTTAGTGTCGAAATGTCTGGACTAAAAATCATTTTCATTCATCTGAACGGAGGTTGTAGTGGTGGCTATCTTAATGATTTCTGCAAGCCCTATTCACAAGAATGGGACAGTTGCCGAAAAAATCAACTGTGTGAGATTGTTTTTAATGTAGGTCCAAATCTGCCAGCTGCATTCCTTGTGATTATGCCGTATAGGATCTGGCTGCTGGTACAATACAGGGAGTCAGTTCATTACTGAAAATAAGTACAACAATAAGACCACATAATGCTGACTCTTCTCTTTCCAGAGAATGATTTTTCTAAATCCTCTCATATATTTTCCGTCAGCGCTATCGTTAGGGAGAGATCTTGTTTCCTTCATGCCCAAAGTACATAGATGTTACAAAGACAGATCTTGAGTAAATGATGACTTATTTTAGTGCCGGAATGTTTTTACGGGTTGGATCATATTTGTGCTAACTACTGCATAAGGAGCTGGTTAAGGATGATGTGCATGGAAAACTGTGAAGGGCTGTAAATGATATTGGCGCCATAGAAATAAATAAAAACACTTTGCAGCGGACTAATTTTCACTGTAACAAGGTGTAGCCTAACTGCATGGATAGGTTTTTTATCTTGCTGCAGACTGTGTTTTCTCTGTATTTACACTGTGGGTCTTGATGAATAGGATATGATTATTTTTCAGATATTTTGTTGGAGCACTAAATAAACAAACTGGGAAGATGGAAGTGTATGATGCCGAGCGGTTTAGTATGCAGCCAATACTGGAGAAAAACGCTACTAGTAAGTAAAATACTGGTGAATTAAACTCTCATCTTTGCAGAAGGTGGTATAGTTCTGGGTTACTTGACATGTTCAACTAGACACAAATCAAACATTCATCTTGCTCCCAATAAAACAGTGATTAGAGACTGCCAAAAGCTTGGTGACTTTGCAGGCAGATACAAGCTTTGAGTCGATCCACCTAGAAGGTCTTATTTTCAATGCAGTTTTGGGTCACTATATTAAAGAGGGCACACTGTATGAAGCTCGTTTGTACAGGTACAATGGAGTTGCTCCTGAATAACATTTTTTCTGTAGATATAGTATATCTTGACTTCAGCAAAGCATTTGACAAAGTATCTCACACAATCCTTATTGAAAAAATGACTAAGTATGGAATGGACAAGGCAACTGTTAGGTGGATTCATAACTGGCTTAGTGATCGGACCCAAAGAGTGGTCGTAAATGGCTGCACATCCAGTTGGAGGAATGTCTCAAGTGGGGTACCACAGGGCTCTGTCCTGGGCCCTGTATTGTTCAACATCTTTATCAATGAGTTAGATGAAGGAATTGAGGGTAAACTGATTAAATTTGCTGATGACACAAAGCTAGGAGGGATAGCTAATGCTAGAGAAGAGAGAGAGAGGATTCAAAAAGATTTAAATAAACTGGAGAAGTGGGCAGCAACTAACAGAATGGTTTTTAACAGGGAGAAATGCAAAGTACTACATCTGGGCAATAAAAATGCAAAAAGCATATATAGAATGGGAGGAATAGGGCTAAGTGACAGCACATGTGAAAAAGACTTGGGTATACTAATAGATCACAGACTGAATATGAGTCAACAGTGTGATACAGCAGCAAAAAAGGCAAATGCAATTCTAGGATGTATTAACAGAAGCATACAGTCTAGATCACGTGAAGTCATTATTTCCCTCTACTCCTCTTTGGTCAGACCTCATCTGGAATATTGTGTCCAGTTTTGGGCACCACATTTTAAAAAAGACATCAACAAACTGGAGCAAGTTCAGAAAAGAGCGACCAGAATGGTGACCGGTCTGCAAACCCTGTCTTATGAGGAAAGGTTGCAGGATTTGGGAATGTTTCGTTTGCAAAAGAGAAGACTGAGAGGAGACTTAATAGCTGTCTACAAATATCTAAAGGGCTGTCACATTGTAGAAGGATCAACTTT
Source organism: Dendrobates tinctorius (assembly GCF_039654945.1). NCBI lineage: Eukaryota > Metazoa > Chordata > Amphibia > Anura > Dendrobatidae > Dendrobates > Dendrobates tinctorius. Next base: position 15,323,254 of record NW_027361827.1, read on the forward strand.
ATTCTCATTTGCCCAAGGAAAGACTAGAAGCAATGGGATGAAACTGAATGGGAGGAGACACAGATTAGATATTAGAAAAAACTTTTTGACAGTTAGAGTGATCAATGAGTGGAACAAGCTGCCACGAGAAGTGGTGAGTTCTCCTTCAATGGAAGTCTTCAAACAGAGGCTGGACAGACTTCTGTCTGGGATGATTTAGCGAATCCTGCTTTGAGCAGGGGGTTGGACCAGATGGCCCAGGAGGTCCCTTCCAACTCTACGATTCTATGATTCTATGATTTTATGGGGCTATACTGTGTGAAGGTGTAGATTATCATGTGGTACTGCACACAAAAACGCCCATGGCTAAGTTAACGCTAAGAACCTTGTTGAGCACAAATTTTGGCTTATGGATAACAGTTTGATTAAAAAAAAAACATAGTGGGTGCATAGTTTTTCACCTAATATATTTTTGTTGTTTTTATGATTAATTTTAATTTCTTTTTGTAGGGTTGTCAGATGAACAAGTTCAAGATACTCCAGACCAGCCAAGCAGAACGTACCGAGAAAAGGTGAATTCAATGGTTGCACTCAGCACTGAGAGAGTTTTTATATTCTATATCTTGTAATGTCAGAAAATGTGTTTTGTTGTACTTGCTATGCTGCTGTATATTTCTTGGACTTGCCATAAGTTGCTGATCAAGAAGGTCCAAATTCAAAGCAGAGAAAGTGCTGAAAAGGCAATGTGTCCTTATTTCTACAGCCAGAGCAGGGGCCCACTGTTTCAGTAGTAGTGTGTCTCTGTGTGCAAAGATTAAATCCTGACTGGCACCTGTGGTTTACTAGTATCTCAGATGTTGCTGTACACCTGTTCTGAGACACCTCAATGCCTTCGCTTATCTCTGTGCATCTTGCCAAATCCTGCTCTTTTATCTACTCCCTGCATGTGTGTACTTTTAGCTGCATTTCTAAAGGCTCTTGTGGCATGCCATTGCCACCGTAGGACCCTGCTGCACCCTATTCACATTGGACTGTTGACCGTCTTCATTTGTACCACCAGGAATTTTACTTCTGCCACCTATACCATGGTAATGATGATAATCTTTACATAGCGCCCACACATTCTGCAGCGCTTCACAATTCAGAGTACAAATAAAATTAGACATTACAGAGTAGTAAATGAATCAACAGTTTAAACAGTCGACTTGTGGGCTCTGTTCTTGAAAGTTTACAGTCTGGAGATGGGTCACTCAGGAGGTTAAAGTGCTTGATATCTACAATGGACCAGCCATCTTTTATCATTATAGTGTAGTGCACATAAAGCACTGTACTTATGTATCAGGTGCATAGATTTAACCCCTTCATGACCCAGCCTATTTTGACCTTAATGACCTGGCCATTTTTTGCAATTCTGACCAATGTCCCTTTATGAGGTAATAACTCAGGAACGCTTCAACGCATCCTAGCGATTCCGAGATTGTTTTTTCGTGACATATTGGGCTTCATGATAGTGGTATATTTAGGTCAATAATTTTTGCGTTTATTTGTGAAAAAAATGGAAATTTGGCAAAAATGTTGAAAATTTTGCAATTTTCAAATTTTGAATTTTTATTCTGTTAAACCAGAGAGTTATGTGACACAAAATAGTTAATAAATAACATAACATTTCCCACATGTCTACTTTACATCAGCACAATTTTGGAAACAACATATTTTTTCGTTAGGAAGTTATAAGGGTTAAAAGTTGACCAGCAATTTCTCATTTTTACAACAAAATTTACAAAACCATTTTTTTTAGGGACCACCTCACATTTGAAGTCACTTTGAGTGGTCTATATGGCAGAAAATGCCCAAAAGTGTCACCATTCTAAAAACTTCACCCCTCAAGCTACTCAAAACTATATTCAAGAAGATTATTAACCCTTCAGGTGCTTCACAGGAACTAAAGCAACATGGAATGAAAAAATGGACATTTTAATTTTTCCAACCAAAATTTTATTTTAGCATCAGTTTTTTCATTTTCACATGGGTAACAGGATAAAATGTATCCTAAAATTTGTTGGGCAATTTCTCCTGAGTACACTGATACCTCATATGTGGTCATAAACCACAGTTTGGGCGCACGGCAGGGCTCAGAAGGCAAGGAGCGCCATTTTACTTTTTGAATGTAAAATATGCTTGAATGTTTAGCGGTTGCCATGTCTTGTTTTAAGAGTACCTGTGTGCCTAAACATTGGAGCTCCCCAACAAGTGAGCCCATTTTGGAAACTAGACCCTCCAAAGAACTTATCTAGATGCATAGTATGCACTTTGAACCCCCAGGTGCTTCACAAATTGATCTGTAAAAAAAAAAAGTACTTTTTTTTTTCACACAAATTTTATTTGGCCTCAGTTTTTTCATTTTCACATGGGCAACAGGATAAAATGGATCCTAAAATTTGTTGGGCAATTTCTCCTGAGTACATCAATATCTCATATGTGGTCATAAACCACTGTTTGGGCGCACCTCAAGGCCCGGAAGGGAAGGAGCATCCATGTAACTTTTTGATTGGAAAATTAGCTCCAATCGTTAGCGGACACCATGTCGCATTTGGAGAGCCCCTGTGTGCCTAAACATTGGAGCTCCCCCACAAGTGACCCCATTTTGGAAACTAGACCCCCGAAGGAACTTATCTAGATGTGTGGTGAGCACTTTGAACCCCCAAGTGCTTCACAGAAGTTTATAACGCAGAGCAGTGAAAATAAAAAAATAACTTTTTTTCCTCAAAAATGATTTTTTAGCCCGCTATTTTTTATTTTCCCAAGGGTAACAGGATAAATTGGACCCCAAAAGTTGTTGTCCAGTTTGTCCTGAGTACACTGGTACCCCATATGTGGGGGAAAACCACTGTTTGAGCGCACGGCATGACTCAGAAGGGAAGGAGCGTCATTTGACTTTTTGAATGGAAAATTAGCTCCAATCGTTAGCGGACACCATGTTGTGTTTGCAGAGCCCCTGTGTGCGTAAACTTTGGAGCTCCCCCACAAATGACCCCATTTTGGAAACTAGACCCCCTAAGGAACTTATCTAGATGCATAGTGAGCACTTTGAACCCCCAGGTGCTACACAGAAGTTTATAACGCAGAGCCGTTAAAGTAAAAATATTTTTTTTCCCTCAAAAAATAAATTTTTAACCTGCTATTTTTTATTTTCACAAAGGTAACAGGATAAATTGGACCCCAAAAGTTGTTGTCCAGCTTGTCCTGAGTACGCTGGTACCACATATGTGGGGGGGACCACTGTTTGGGCACACGTTGGGGCTCAGAAGGGAAGTAGTGACGTTTTGAAATGCCGACTTGATGGAATGGTCTGTGGGCGTCATGTTATGTTTGCAGAGCCCCTGATGTACCTAAACAGTGGAAACCCCCCACAAATGACCCCATTTTGGAAACTAGATCACCCAAGAAACTAATATAGATGTGTGGTGAGCACGTTGAACCCCCAAGTGCTTCACAGAAGTTTATAACGCAGAGCCGTGAAAATAAAAAAATATTTTTTTTTCCTCAAATTATTTTTAGTCCACTATTTTTTATTTTCACAAGGGTAACAGGATAAATTGGACCCCAAAAGTTGTTGTCCAGTTTGTCCTGAGTACGCTGGTACCCCATATATGGGGGGGGAAAACTGTTCGGGGACACGTTGGGGCTCGGAATGGAAGTAGTGACGTTTTGAAATGCCGACTTGATGGAATGGTCTGTGGGCATCATGTTACGTTTGCAGAGCCCCTGATGTACCTAAACAGTGGAAACCCCCCACAAGTGACCCCATTTTGGAAACTAGACCCCCCAAGGAACTTATCTAGATGTGTGGTGAGCACGTTGAACCCCCAAGTGCTTCACAGAAGTTTATAACGCAGAACCGTGAAAATAAAAAATCTTTTTTTTCCACAAAAATAATTATTTTAGCCCCCATTTTTTATTTTCCCAAGGGTAACAGGAGAAATTAGACCCCTAAAGTTGTTGTGCAATTTTTCCTGAGTACCCTGATACCCCATAAGTGGGGGTACACCACTGTTTGGGCACACGTCGGGGCTCGAAATGGAGGGAGCACCGTTTGACTTTTTGAACGCAAAATTGGCTGGAATAAATGGTGGCTCCATGTCGCGTTTGGAGAGCCCCTGATGTGCCTAAACAGTGGAAACCCCTCAATTCTATCTCCAACCCTAACGCCAACACACCCCTAACCCTAATCCCAACCCTAATCATAACCCTAACCACAACCCTAATCCCAACACACCCCTAACGAAATCCCAACTCTAACCCTAACCACAAGCCTAACCGTAATCCCAACCCCAACCCTAATCCCAATTCCAACCCTAACCCTTAGTCCAACCCTAACCCTTAGTCCAACCCTAACCCTTAGTCCAACCCTAACCCTTAGTCCAACCCTAACCCTTAGTCCAACCCTAACCCTTAGTCCAACCCTAACCCTTAGTCCAACCCTAACCCTTAGTCCAACCCTAACCCTTAGTCCAACCCTAACCCTTAGTCCAACCCTAACCCTTAGTCCAACCCTAACCCTTAGTCCAACCCTAACCCTTAGTCCAACCCTAACCCTTAGTCCAACCCTAACCCTTAGTCCAACCCTAACCCTTAGTCCAACCCTAACCCTTAGTCCAACCCTAACCCTTAGTCCAACCCTAACCCTTAGTCCAACCCTAACCCTTAGTCCAACCCTAACCCTTAGTCCAACCCTAACCCTTAGTCCAACCCTAACCCTTAGTCCAACCCTAACCCTTAGTCCAACCCTAACCCTTAGTCCAACCCTAACCCTTAGTCCAACCCTAACCCTTAGTCCAACCCTAACCCTTAGTCCAACCCTAACCCTTAGTCCAACCCTAACCCTTAGTCCAACCCTAACCCTTAGTCCAACCCTAACCCCTAGTCCAACCCTAACCCCTAGTCCAACCCTAACCCCTAGTCCAACCCTAACCCCTAGTCCAACCCTAACCCCTAGTCCAACCCTAACCCCTAGTCCAACCCTAACCCCTAGTCCAACCCTAACCCCTAGTCCAACCCTAACCCCTAGTCCAACCCTAACCCCTAGTCCAACCCTAACCCCTAGTCCAACCCTAACCCCTAGTCCAACCCTAACCCCTAGTCCAACCCTAACCCCTAGTCCAACCCTAACCCCTAGTCCAACCCTAACCCCTAGTCCAACCCTAACCCCTAGTCCAACCCTAACCCCTAGTCCAACCCTAACCCCTAGTCCAACCCTAACCCCTAGTCCAACCCTAACCCCTAGTCCAACCCTAACCCCTAGTCCAACCCTAACCCCTAGTCCAACCCTAACCCCTAGTCCAACCCTAACCCCTAGTCCAACCCTAACCCCTAGTCCAACCCTAACCCCTAGTCCAACCCTAACCCCTAGTCCAACCCTAACCCCTAGTCCAACCCTAACCCCTAGTCCAACCCTAACCCCTAGTCCAACCCTAACCCCTAGTCCAACCCTAACCCCTAGTCCAACCCTAACCCCTAGTCCAACCCTAACCCCTAGTCCAACCCTAACCCCTAGTCCAACCCTAACCCCTAGTCCAACCCTAACCCCTAGTCCAACCCTAACCCCTAGTCCAACCCTAACCCCTAGTCCAACCCTAACCCCTAGTCCAACCCTAACCCCTAGTCCAACCCTAACCCCTAGTCCAACCCTAACCCCTAGTCCAACCCTAACCCCTAGTCCAACCCTAACCCCTAGTCCAACCCTAACCCTAGCCCTAGCCCTAACCCTAGCCCTAATGGAAAAAAAAAAAAAAAAAAATTTTATTATTTGTCCCTACCTATGGGGGTGATAAAGGGGGCGGTGATTTACTTTTTATTTATTTTGATCACTATGAAAGTTTATCATAGTGATCAAAATAAATGAATGAATCTGCAGCGTTGCAGATTCGATTCGGCGCACTGCGCATGCGCCCGCCATCTTGCAAGATGGCGGCGCCCATGACGCTGGACGGCAGGACACAGGGACGGATAGCGGGAGATCGGAGGCACAAAGGAGGGTGAGGGGGTGATCGGAGGGTGAGAGGGGATGATCGGAGGGCTGGGGGGGCGGAGAGAAGGCGGGGGGGCAGATTATGACGGCGGCTGCCGATCGGTGCCGTCAGAAGGTGGCGGCAGCCGATCGGTGCCGTCAGTCGGTGTGGGGGGGGTCGGGTCTCGGTGTCCAGCCATGTCCGATGCTATTTCAGCATCGGCCATGGCTGGATTGTAATATTTCACCAATTTTCATTGGTGAAATATTACAATCGCTCTGATTGGCAGTTTCACTTTTAACAGCCAATCAGAGCGATCGTAGGCACGTGGGGGCTAAGCCACACCACCAGGTGTTAACTCTGAAGGGTCCTTTGTGTGCGGGTCGGGTGACCTTTCAGTGACCCCGGTCACCCGACCCGCAGGGGGGCTATTTATAGCATGACGCCTACGTAGGCGTCATAGGTCGTTTGGGCACTGCTTTTCATGACGCCTACGTAGGCGTCATAGGTCGTGAAGGGGTTAAGGGGATAATGTTGACAGGAGGGATTGAGTTCTGAGGGTCTATGGAGTAGGTGATTAAAATTTTCGGATTGTTAAAGATTTGCCTGAAAATAGTGTTTTTAGTTTGCACATAAACCCTTATTGACAGCTAACAGACCTTTTTATGTCTATGAGGAATATGTAAATGAGACCCTCTCACCCCCCATAAGCAACAGTGCATCTACCGGGGGCTCAGTGGTGTCGTCGCCACTTTAGCGTGGGACTGTCTGAAATGTTGTTCCAGTTCAAAATTAAATTATAAAGTCCAAATATGTGTACAGAGAGCCACGCTAATGTACTCTTAGGTGTGTCAGCAGATCTGTTAATTACATCATTATCACTGCTATATAGGCATCTACTGGAAATACTGTACATGGTAGATGCTCAGTTTATCATTTTGTTTATGGCTCAGGTTATCCCTACATATGTACTGGCATTACGTAGCATACATACATCTGATTGGCTAAAGTTAATATCTACTCCCTTCTGAAGACTTCAGGTGTGGTTCCACCTTTTTCACTTGCCCATGTGTTATTTTTAAGTCCCGCTAGACAAAGCAATTCCTGTAACTCTTATCTCAAAACACAGACTCAATTTTGCAAAGCAAGTAGATGCATGGAATAACCAAAATGGAGTCAGGATAGATAAATAAATCCTGCTCTCACAGTGGTTTGCAGCACAGAGGTCCTGGGTTCTAATCCCACCAAGGAATCATCTGTGAGGAGTTTGTTCTCCCCGTGTTTGCGTGGCTTTATATTTGGGTACTCCATACTCCCCAAGAAACTAAAAAAAGGTAATATAAACCTTGTATCTGCCCAAAACTGGCATTAATACGCCCCTGTTGGTGTACCATGCAAAAAACAAGTCCACACACATCTCCAGAGATGGATAAAAAAAGATTACATGTCTCGAAAAGTGGCAAAACAAACCAAATGTTTGTATTTTGTTATACAAGTTTTTACCCCCCCCAACACTTTAAATTAAAAATCGTTGAACCTGAAGAATCATGTTTCCTTGTCATTTTACCATACATTGAGTAGCATAAAAACCGAAACCGATGGCGGACTTGCATTTCATTCACAATTTCATTCCGCTTAAATTTTTTTTCACTACATTGTATGTTAAATAAATGGTGTCATACAAAACAAAGGACGAAGCCCTCCTATAGCTATATTGGCCGAAAAATAAGTTCTGGTTCTTGGAGAATTAGGAGGAAAGAATTGCAGAACAGATGGACATATACCATTGGTGAAATCTGTGCTACTGCACAAGGGGTCATCGTCTCTTGCAGCCAAAAACTGGTGTTTATTGAACTTTTGGACTCCATAGGGCCCATATGCGATTCTTGCACAAAGCCCATCTTCTGTCTGTCCTCCCTTGATGCAATCGTTGAAATGACTGTGGATCGAAGGTGTTAAAAGCGTTTGTCTCAACACAGACACTTAAAAGCAGTATATATTCTCATGAGGTTGAAAAGAAAATATGTATCCCCCATATCAATACAACATTCATATTTCTTTATTGAATAGGTTGATGCTCTGATTGAGGCCTTTGGAACTAACAAGCAGAAACGTGCTTTAACGTCACGAAAGCTGAACCAAGTCGGAAGTGAAATTCTAAGTAAAGAAATGACAAAGGCGGCTGAAGAGATTATTGAATCCAAGGGAACGGGCAAGTACTTGATCTATACCATAACCAGTCATTATGTCACTTTCCAATTAGACATTCATAGAATACTCAGTTTTCTCAACTGTTTCTGTAACAATGGTGAAAGTGAAGAGAGATGCACACTTGTCTGGTCACATCTTTAGATTTACTTACCTAATACTTTTTATAACTGAGAAGCAGCTTTCTCTAAACGTTGAGATGATGTATTAGTGTGACTACGTATAGGTACGTCAAAGGTCTTGTCCTTGCCTTTGACTCGGACTCCGAGCCAGAATCTTTCCCCACATGTGACAACTAATCTGATCTAATATTATTACATCTGCTACATATTGGTATAGGATCTTGGAGATGGGACTAACCCTTTAGGCTATGTGCCCACGTAGCGTTTTTTAAACGCTCAGGAAATGGATTCTCCTTCCCAGAAAACGCGGGATTTTGCCGCAATTTTTGCGTGTTTTTTGCGCAAAAAACGCGCGTTTTTGATGCGTTTTTTTCCACGCGTCTTTTGGACTATTGGAAATGATCAAAAACGCGGACCTAAGCGAAAATTAATGAACATGCTGCGTTTTTTACCGCTTAGCGGTAGTAAACGCATCCATTGGCACAAAAAGGCCAAAATGCATTTATAAATGAATGGGATGCTTCTTTTAAGCGTTTTTGATGCGGTTTGACCCCGAAAACGCATCAAAAACGCTTAAAAAAAAAAAATGCTACGTGGGCACACAGCCTTAATCTTTAATATAATTGTCAATAATATGTTCGGTGTCTTTCTTACAGAACTGGTACAGGAAGTTGTAGAGAGGAAAGAGGAAGAGTCCTATTCACTATTTTTACCTCCATGCAATGCTCATGCTGACAAAAAAGAGAGTGTATACGAATTTGATCAACGTATCCTTCAACTTAGTAATGTGAGGCTGGTGATAAGTTATGCCATATGTCATGTTTGTCATACATGTATTTAAAAATAACAAAATATCTTTTTTTCTCCTTTGCCTCATTGGGGGACACAGGTACTGTGGGTGTATGCTACTGCCGCCTGGAGGCTGACACACAGTGGGGAAAAAAAGAGGTTGGCTTCTCCTCCGCCATGTACACCCTCGCCCCGATTGCACGCGGAAACCAGTTCATGCTTAGTGTCCGTTGGAGGCACACACGTCTGTTTTTTCTCCAGAATTCTTTTTTTTTTTTTTTCTTTCCCTTTTCCTATGAAGATGAGACAGGGGCGACGGACCCTATTGAAAGGGTCCGATCTCCCCAAACCAACAACGGGCGAGCACGTGTGAGTGTCGCCTCTACGTATCCTCTCCCGCAACGTGGGACATGTCTGGTCTTTATTCCCAGACTTTTTTTAAATTTTTTTTTTCCTTCCATGAAGATAAGACCGGGGCAACGGACCCTATTGAAAGGGTCCGATTTCCCCAAATCATCAACGGGCGAGCACGGGCGAGTGTCTCCTCCATGTACCCTCTCCTGCAACGTGGGACACGATGCCAGACTTAGCCCTGACCACCCTTAGGTATTGAAACCATGGGCTGTACAGAGGCACAAGCTTAGTCTGTGCGGCCCCCACTGCTCCACCAATGCTAGACTGCGGTGCTCCAAGGCGGCGGATGGTCCCTCTCCTCATCCCAGGTAAGGAACGATGGAGCCAGGGTGCCTGCACCGTCCTGGATGTGGCCCCCCTCCCCTCTACTTGTTCTGGAAGGGGCTGGAGCCCTCAGCCTCGTGCGGTCGGGCGAGGGTAGTTCCCTCCGGCGCGCATGGCGGCATGTCCTGAGTCTGGCCACGCTTGCTTAGGGTTGTCGGCATACCCCCCGTTGCAGGCAGGCGCTAAAATTCCAGCTCGCGGCTTTGGCAGGTCGCGGGCGGAAGTACGCGACCCCCCCCCGTTGAGCCCCCGGCTCCAGAGCAGGGCCAGGCCGCAACCGGAAGTACCGGCAGGACGCTTCGTCCAATGGGCCGCCTGCAGCTGAGGCGCGCGCATCTTTCAGAGGAGCAGCACTCGGAGCGTCCAGGACTTGGGGCAAGTGCTGCACCCCAACCCCTGAGCCACGCTACGTGTAATCGAGGGGTGCCCCCCAGCAGGGCAGTATTGAGGCCGGGCAGATACAATATAGCCGGAAAAGTGAAGCCGCACACATTCCTGCATGCACCTCCTGTCGGGCCACTTTTTCGCGGGCGCAGAGCAAACAATTATGCGAAGCCTTCAATTCCGAACGCGCCCAGGAGCCCTCCCCTGCGACCGAGCCCAGTGTTCCAAGTCCCCCCGGAATGGGCCCTATCACTGTCGCAGTCTATGGCATCGCTTACAAAGGCGATCGAGTCCCTTCGTGCCCCAGATTAGGGGCAGGGGTAGCGGCTCGCTTGCCTTGGAGGGGTCCTCCACCTCACAAGAGCCTCCGGCCTGCAGGGGCCGCTCTCACTCCAGGCAGATGAGGGGGAAACGAACCCACACTGCGTCTCCCAGCCCATCCGGTGCCTCGGCATCCGTGAGTTCTGCGTCTCGCTCTCCTTCACCTGTAGTCGAGAGCGGGCAAAGCTGAGATTATGACTCGGACGAACCCCTGGACCTAGATACCCCGGGGTGTCGAGAAACGGTGGACAGCCTTATCGAAGCTGTCAATTAGACGCTGGGGATTGAGGATGATTCCACCCTGGCTTCAGGCCATAAGGTGTCTTTTAAGCGGGCTAAGCGGCCGCATAGAGTATTTTGCACTCACCCAGAGTTCGAGAACATAGTGCAACGACACAGGGAACGGCCAGACAGGCGTTTTTCGGGCCAGAAGGCACTCGAGGCGAGATATCAGTTTGCCCCGGATCTTTGTAAGAAATGGATGGAATCCCCAACGGTGGATCCGCGCGTGTCACGCTTGGCCTCTAAAACCCTGTTATCTGTACCTAGTGGTTCTTCTATTAAGGATCCCACTGATCGTCTCAGAGAGCTTGGCTCGCTCAGTGTTTGAAGCATCAGGATCAGCACTCCCTCGTTCGCGGCAACGTGGGTAGCCAAGGCCATGATTTCTTGGTCAGAATCATTGAACAGAGCCTTGCAGGATAGGGGCCTACCTGCGGAGGTGTCAGAGATCGCGAGTCAGATCGCTATGGCTGGGGACTAGTTATTCAATGCTTCTTTTGATGCAGCCAATTGCGAGGCGCTTGCGGCAGCAAACACAATTTCTATTAGAAGAGCGCTATGGTTAAGGACATGGCGGTCCGATTCAACCTCCAAGAAGTCCCTGACTTCCCTGCCTTATCAGTGCGGCCGCCTATTCGGAGAAAGATTAGACCAGCTCATCTCTGATGCCACAGGGGGAAAGAGTAGTTTTCTCCCTCAACAAAGGGTCAAACCGCCGTTTCGCCACCAGTTTCAGGCACAGTTTCGGGCCTTTTGCAACCCCTGGTGGACTACAGCGGCCAGATCCGTCGCTCCAACCAGGATAGGGAGTGACAGGTCTCATATAGAGCCAACCCGTTGGGGAGGATGCGTGCTCGCCAGCCCAAATCGAGGGGAACCAGGTCCCAAAGATCCTCAGCCAAATGACTCGAAGCATTTTTTAGGCGAGATCAGCAAAGTACTTTGGTTTTGCCACGTCTGGGTCGCCATAGCACACGACTCATGGGTGACAGAGCTGGTGTCCTCAGGGTACAAGATAGCGTTTTGTCAGGTACCCCCCAAAACGATTCTTTCTTTCCCGTCTTCCCAGAGGGGAGACCCGGCCAAGGGCGTTGCTAGGAGCCATCGAGTCACTCCAGCACAGCGGAGTCATTATCCCCATGCCGGAGCACAAGAGGGTTCAGGGCTTCTACTCCAACCTATTCGCGGTCCCCAAAAAGGACAGGACCGTCAGGCCTGTTTTGGACCTGAAGCTCCTGAACAAATTCATCAGGATCAGACATTTTCGAATGGAGTGTCTCACTTCAGTTATATCGGCCATGGGGCAGGGAGAATACTTGGCCTCTATCGACATCCAGGACGCCTACCTGCACATCCCCATTTTTCCTCCGCATCAGAGGTTTCTACGCTTCACCATCAATGGCCTACATTTCCAATTTGCAGCGCTGCCCTTCAGGCTAGCCACCGCCCCCAGGGTGTTCACAAAAGTCATGGCAGTCGTCATGGCCATCTTGCACTCTTGGGGCATAGTCATCTTGCCGTACTTAGACGACCTCTTGGTCAAGGCCCCTTCGTTTCGGGCACCGCTTAGGGTGTTTAATCAGCATGAAGAAATCATCCCTTGTCCCAGCCCAGAAAATTTCTTTTTTAGGGATGATCTTCGACACCTGCCGAGGGTTGGTATTTCTCCCTCGAGATAAAGCCCTAGCGCTCCGGCAGGGAGTCTGGACACTTCTCCAACCAGTCCCTCACACCATTCGTTTCGGGATGAGGATACTAGGAAAAATGGTGGCAACAATGGAAACGGTTCCGTTCGCCCAATTTCATCTTCGCCCCCTGCAGCACGCCCTCTTGTCATCTTGGGACAAGAACCCATTCACGCTCGATCGCCGGTGCCGGTTATCCTCTCAGGTCAAGCAGTCGCTCGAGTGGTGGATAGCCAGTTCCTCCCTGATTCAGGGGAAGCTTTTTCTCCCAGACCAGTGATTAATAGTCACAACCGACACCAGGCTCGGCTGGGGAGCGGTTTTTCACCACCACACGACCCAGGGACAGTGGTCGCACAGGAGGCACGCCTCCCGATCAACTTGTTGGAAATACGAGCGGTCTGGCTGGCTCTTCGACAGTTTCAGCGCCTTCTAGCAGGCCGCCCCGTCCGGATTCAATCGGACAATGCCACGGCAGTGGCTTACATAAATCATCAAGGGGGCACCCGCAGCAGAGCAACCATGTGCAAGATAGGGCACGTTCTTCACTGGGCCGAGAGGAACCATTCGGTGATACAGGCGGTCCACATCCCGGGCATGGGAAAACTGGGCGGCGGACTTCCTCAGCCGGCACGGAATTGCGTCCGGGGAATGGTCTCTGCACCCCGAGGTCTTCCAGCAGATTTGCCAACGGTGGGGAACACTGGATTTGGACCTGATCGCCTCCAGGGTGAACGCCAAGCTACCCAGGATTTTCGCTTGGTCCCAGGACCCACAGGCGGTCGCTGTGGATGCGTTGGTTCTGCCATTGAACCAGTTTTGCCTTCCATACTTGTTCCTCCTCGCTGCCACTACTTCCGAGGGTCATCAAGAAGGTCAAAACAGAAGGGGTTCCAGCAATTCTGCTGGCCTCAGACTGGCCCCGTCCAGCATGGTACGCAGACCTAGTGCAGCTGCTCGCCGACGTTCCTTGGCGACTCCCAGAGCGCCCAGATCTACTGTCCTAGGGCCCGATTTTCCACCCGAGCTCAGGGGCCCTGTGTTTGACGGCATGGCCGTTGAATCTTGGATTCTGACCCAGGCGGGGTTTGGGCGCGAGGTGGTCGCTACAATGGTTAGCGCCCGGAAGCCTACCTCGGCGAGAATTTACCATCACACCTGGAAGGTTTTCTTTGCTTGGTGTCAAGACCGCGGTTATTCTCCACTGAGATTCTCTATTCCCAACATCTTGGCCTTTCTCCAGTCTGGCCTAGACTCAGGGTTGGCCCCGAGTTCCCTTAGAAGATAGATATCGGCTTTATCCGTCCTTTTTCAGCGCAGAATTGCTACCAATATGCAGGTGAAAACTTTCATCCAGGGAGTCTCCCACTTGGTACCTCCCTATACGGCGCTTCTGGACGCCTGGGACCTTAACCTGGTCCTAAGTGTTCTGCAGGAAGCTCAACTTGAACCGCTACAAGATGTTTCTTTGTCGTACCTTTTCTGGAAAGTGGTATTCCTTGTAGCCATAACTTCCATCAGGCGAGTCTCGGAGCTGGCGGCCTTGTCCTGCCGAGCACCGTTTCTCACCTTCTACAAGGATAAGGTGGTCCTCAGACCAGCTCCCCCCTTTCTGCCGAAGGTCGTATGAGAATATTGTCTTGCCTTCATTTTGTCCAGCATCGGTACACTGCATAGAAAAGGCTTTTCACACATTGGACCTGGTAAGAGCCCTCAGGAGGTACGTGTCACGGACGGCGCCCTTTCGGCAGACAGACGCTGTTCATGCTCCTCGAGGGACGCAGGAAGGGACTCGCAGCCTCCAAATCGACCATAGCCAGGTGGATCCGTCTGACTATTCAGGAGGCCTACCGCATCAGGGGTGCGCTGGTTCCAGCAGGGATCAGAGCACACACTACTCAGGCAGTGGGCGCCTCTTGGGCGCTTCGGCACCAGGCTTCGACGGAACAGGTTTGCAAGGCAGCAACCTGGTCCAGCCTGCACACGTTTGCCAAACACTACAATATCCATACTCAGGCTTCAGCGGATGCGAGCCTGGGTAGAAGGATTCTCTAAGCAGCGGTTGCGCACCTTTAGACACGAGGTGCATGTAGCTTGGATCAGTGAGTCAACTTCCCACCCAGGGACTGCTTTAGGACGTCCCACAGTACCTGTGTCCCCCAATGAGGTGAAGGAGAAACATGGATTTTTGTGATAACTCACCGTAAAATCCTTTTCTCAGAGACGCTCATTGATATTAGGGTGGTTCTTTTGTAGACATATTGTTATCTGCATTAAGGGTGATTATTTTTGTTCTACTACTTTTGCACTAAACTGGTTTCCGCCTGCAATTGGGGCGAGGGTGTTTACGGCGAAGGAGGAGCTAACCTCTTTTTTTCACTTAGTGTCAGCCTCCAGGCGGCGGTAGCATACACCCACAGTACCTGTGTCCCCCAATGAGCGTCTCGGAGAAAAGGATTTTACCGTGAGTTATCACAAAAATCCATGTTTTTTTTTTTTTTACTTGTTTGTTTTTTAAATGCACATGGATTAACATAAAAATAAAACCAAAGTAACTTTGGCCAAATTGCATTTGCGTTTCAGTACATTATGCGGCCAGTTACATGGTGACATAAAAAACAATTCACCTTGTACCTCAAGAAAAAACAAGCCCTTATGTTAACAGAAACATAAAAAAAAACCCACAAACTCTTGGAAAGTGGGAATTAAAAAAAAATACCATGAAAAATGGACTAATCTTTAAAGGGATTTTCTCAACAGGTTTTGATGTAGAGGTTGAGACACGGAGTCTAGCGATATGTCACTTGCTGGTTTTGCATACTGTTTTTATACAATCACTGTTTTCTGTGCTGCACATTTAGCATGAGCTATGTACAATCTAAATTGACAAAAAGCTGCTAATCAGTTATGAGAGCAAGGTTGCACAGATCAGGTTGACTAAGAGTAAGGAGACACAGTCCGGTAATCTTTCAGATGAAACACTGATTTTATTAAAACAGCTATACACAGCCAAGCCAGTGACACATCGCTGGATTCATTGCCTCAGCTGCTAATCTTGCAATAGGATGCACAGTATCTTACTGAATGAAATATCTCCTAAATACAGTATATTGATAATCATTTTATGCATAGATGTATATAACTGGATGAGTAGTTTAAATGTGATATCCTAGAACTACCAGTAGATACTTGTTCTTAACTTTCGATAAGTCATTTCTCCAGTGGAGTATGAATCCCTGAAAAACGTTTCTGCTGTCTTTAAGAATATGACACCCGAGGAGCTCCAGGAGAGGATAAAGAAGAAACAGTAAGCCAACTTGTCAATGTATTTTTGGTGATAAAGTAGGACACTAGTACCACATTAGTACATGTATCATATGCATACAAAGAAGGAATAGATTTCATTTATTTACAATACATGTAAAGTTTGTAGGTAGTGATGGGCGAACCCGAACACTGACTTCTCCTAGAAGTCCATGTTACTATTCGGATTTGGCATCCCAAACAAAGTTTGTTGAAAGGCTGCAGCACAACCAGTCAACCAGCTTTTCATGTATGGGCACTTCTGGCCATGTCAAGTATTGGCATGCCTGTGAGTGGCCGGCGCACTGTTTTAAAAATAAAAAGACGGGGGTTCCCCTCTATATTTGATAATAGCTTTAACTTTGCTGGTTATCAAAAATTGCAGATCCCCCTATGCCATTTCTTTTAAATTATTTAGATAAAAAAACGACATGGGGGCCCCCTCATTTTTGATAACCAGCCAATCTAAAGCAGACAGCTGGGAGCTGATATTCTCAGGCTGGTAAAGCCCAAGGATATTTGGCCCTCCCCAGCCTAAAAATAGCAACCCGCAGCTGCCCCAGAAAAGGCGCATCCATTAGATGCGCCAATTCTGGCGTTTTGCCCAGCTCTTCCTGCTTGCCTTGGTGCGATGGCAAGCAGGGTAATATTTTGGGGTTTGTCAGCTTTGTAATGTCAGCTGACATCAAGCCCAAGGATTATGGAGAGGTGTTTATCAGACACCCCATTACTAAGCCAGTAAGTAAAAACACACAGAAAGTTTTTTAATTGAATAATACACTCCTCCCACAAATCTCCTCTTTTTCCAATTTATTAATATAAAAATCAAAAATCAAAGTACCTGTCCGCCTTTAATTCATAATGCTGAAGTCCCACGATGAACCCCAACTCTGCTTCATCTGGTTGCATAGCTGAGCAATGACATCAGTAATGTGACAGCTTAGCCAATTAGCCAGAACACACAGCTTAGGCCTGTTTCACACTTCAGTTTTTTGTGTCAGTTAAAATCCGCCAAAAAGGTGGAAAGCGGTTCCGTTCCTAACTGATGTGAACGGATGCCACCAGATCCGTTTTTTTGACGGATCCGCCAAATGAAGAATTTTAAAGGAACCGCTGCCCGAGAGAGAGAGAGAATTTTTTTTTTCTCTGTCCGCCAGAAATGATTTCAGGGTTAAATTTCCTCCTGACTTCATTCCTCCGGGCATGCGCTCTATAAAAATGCGGATCCTGCAGTACAAAAAAAGTTACATGATCCGTCCAGGCATCTCGGCGGACGCAAAAGAATTGACGGATCCGCAAAAAAACGGATCCAACGGATGGCCATCCGTCAAGATCCGCCGGTAATGCAAGTCAATGGGGAAAAAAACGGATCCGCCAAAAAAAAGCGGATCCGTTTTTTTGCAAAAACGGCGGATTTTGACTGATGGTCAAAAACGGAAGTGTGAAACAGGCCTTGGCATAAGAACCTGAATGATGTCACCGTCATTCACACTCAGTCGCGTTCTCATGCTAAGCTCAGTGTGTTCTGGCTGCTTGGCTGAGCTGTCACATTACTGATGTCAACGCTCAGAAATGCTACCAGATGTTGGGGTTCATTGTAGAACTTGATCATTATGGATTAATGGTGGACCGGTGATGATTACTTTGATGATTTTTTTTTATTTTCATGTTAATAAATGGGGAAAAAGGGGATTTGTCTGTGAGTATTTTGTTCAGTTAAAGGACTTTTTTTTTCTGTATGTCTTTCTCACTTTTGACTATGGGGTTAGTAATTGGGGTGTCTTATAGACACCTCTCCATTACTAACCTCTGGGCTTGATGTCAGTGGACATAAAACAACTGACATAAGCCCAAAACCATTACCCCACTTGCCAACGCGCCAAGGCCAGGCTCCTTGGCTAATGTTAGTCTAGGAAGGGGCAAATATCCTTGGCCCCGTCTCAGTCTATTAAGATAAGCTTGCAGTTGTCTAACCTTTTCTGGTTATTAAAAATAGGGGGACCCTACATCATTTTTTTGGAGGGTGGGGTCTCCGTTTTTAATAACCAGTAAAGGCTAAACAGACTGTGTGAGTTGATAATAACACGGGAAGCTCCATGTTTATTACCCCCTTCCAAGAATAACACCAGCCCTCAGCTGTGTGCTTTCTTTCAGCTAGGTATTAAAAATAAAGGGGACTCTTCACCATTTTTATTTATTAGCTAAATACATATACAGTAAGCTCCGCTTCACTATTTATATATCAGACTGATATATTTACTACTATACACAGGCGCTGGCTGAATATTCTCATCAGAATCGTCTGTTCTCTCTATCAGCGACACCAGGTGTACATTGATGAGAAAAATACTCAATTTAACATAATCCAACATAGCAATGAACATAATACTTTTTCCTATCTAGAAAAAAGAACGTTCATAATGGCTTAAGTAAAAGGACAACTCCCTTAGAAATATATGAACCTATATAGAAATCGGAGTATAACGCCAAAGATTCAATGAAAAAATAGATATGTTGTAATATCAAAATTATTCGTTCTTTATTAGTACAGGTGCAAAAAAGTGCATTTAAAAGTACAATCAAATGGTCAGATAACAGAGACGACACAAAGGAATGGAATCGCCGCACATGCATAATGAATGCAATGGTACAAAAATAATAATAAATGACCCCAAATCTGCATAGAAACCTATGCCCATGCAACAAAGTCTCACACTTGGCCGTCTATTGTTTATACAGAAGTAAAATTCATGCCAAAGGGCATAGGGAATTCATACAGAGCCTTCCATTAAAGTGCTATGTGCAGAAAGGTATGGGGAAAAAAATGAAACAGTAACCATGCTTACCCATAAAAAAAGTGCATATGCGGAGTGTCCAGTCCCCAGAGCCCCTACGCATATGCCCCCCGATGAAGCCCAGCGCGAAAGGTGCTGTGACCGTTAGTAAAATCAGTAAGGTTACCGCCGATCAAAGATGGTGTTTCCCGCACTGTCACAAAAACTACAGCGTGGTAACCGCCGGATGTTAGGGCCCCCATTCATTTGAATGCATTCCAGGATCATGTTTGGGTACCATTCTTGTACCTGAACCAAACTTTTTCTTTTTAAGCCCGACAGACACGAACATCCACAGATGCGCCCATCCCTAGTAGTGATTGCAACTGATATATCATTACATGTACAGAAATCCATTCAGACTGTAAAGTGTATCCCACACATGTATCGATGACCCACTAAAAAGAATGAAATTTTATTGATCAAATTGGTATGGCCCATCTTTTAGAGAAAAAACATTTTAACATAAGTTCAAATAGAATGGGTTAATGTGCATGTTTTTGGCAAGTTTCCCCAAATCTTTAAACCTATGTTTTGCTCCATTGTCAGTAGTGCTTCTTGATTAGGTGGTTCAGCACAACAGAATTACTCACTCCTGGTGAGAGTTGTGATGTGACCTGTGATTTCAGCACAACCCGTTGACTAACCAATGTTTTGAGGTGTGACGATAACTTGTACCTGTCTTTTCCTTGTAGACATGGTGCATATGTACTTCAAGAACTTGGGGAGCTTAAATATGCTCAAGACATTGATCGTAAAGCCCGTGTTTTGTGGTATTTGGACACTCTAACAAAACTCATTAATAATAAAATTATCAAACGGAAGGGTAAGCATTGTTATAAATGTATTTGCCCGATGTATGTCGTTTTTCTCAGTGTTCCATATTTTCCCATCAAAGCTGAGAGGTTATAATGTTTGTCTGCCTTGTCAGTGCTTTTCACACTGTAAGGTGCCCCCTAATTATTAGGGATGCACAGTGTTTATGGAAAGCTGCTCTGATCTTTGTATGGCTGCAGCAGTCTCAGATTTAGAAATATTACACACACATTTTGTGCTTATTTTAATGTTAGCATATTTTGGCATGTATAACAGCAAGTAAGATAAAATATAACTTTTAATGCATAGCTTAAAAAATACCAAACCTAAAGTGTCACCAAATAGTGATTAAAATGAGATGCCCATACATTGGGTAATCCCCAAGGGATAATTGAATACACCCAAAAGCATCAAATAGGAATATAGAATGCAGCTAGTATAACATCCAAATAGCAATCTATATATATTGGATACAGCATAAAAAATAGCAGCAAAATGCCATAGCCAATTGCACTCATATGTTTATATACTGGCTAGACCAAAAAAAGGGGGAGGAGGTTCATAGCCACCAATAGATGAGAATAATAAAAGGAACAATCTCACCAATACTTTGCAGACGGTCAGGAGTCTCCAGGGATACTCATCGTACATGTGGGAAGGCAGCAGTGGGAGTACAATACCCTGTCACATCCCTCATAAGCTGACCATTACCTGATCCCCAGACTCCTGCCCTGACAAGGGCAGTCCACAACTAGCCCTAGATTGCACAAGCCCTACACTTTCCCTTCAAGGAGCGTCCCAACGCGTTTCATCCAAGTAATTCTTCAGGGGACTAACTTGTTCAAAAGTGCCACAGTGCTAAAGCTAAGAGACATACATCCTCCTGCTCTCAATACTATCTGCTGTCTGCAGAGAGCGGAGGAAAAAGGGCTTATTTATATCATCAGGGTGATCCACACAGCCCCATCATAATTAATTCAGTGAGTCACACATGTATACTCACTCTCACTTTACATATCAATCGTCCTCCATTAGATGATTCTTCCCTGAGGTGCGTGCCACAATTCGCGTTAACTCCGCCCACATGACATCACAGAACAAAGCATCCTGGATACAGAGCGCTGACTGGTCAAAGACGCCACACTTCCGGTGAAACCAAAATGGCGGATGCCCCACTTCCGGTGACGTATAAAAACACAATAGCCGCCCTTGGGAATGCCCCACTTCCGGTAAAACCAAGATGGCGGGTGCCCCACTTCCGGTGACATCTATAAGCCCAATAGCCGCCTTAGGGAGCGCCCCGTTTCTCATAAGTGGGTCCGCATCATGCCCCACTTTCGCAGAAGCACATACCGCGGTCCCGCCACACTACTGGTGAGCGGAACCGCATCAAGCCCCACTTCCGGGGAAGCACATATAGTGGTGCTGCCCCACTTCCAATAAGTGGAACCGCATCAAGCCACACCTCCTGGAAAGAAGTGCCACCCACAGCAACATCACAAAAACAACGTTGGCAAAGGGGAAATAGCTCGCAATTAGCACAATTCACCTCCGGTCCACCGGAGCAGAGATAAATTTAAATAACATCCAGATATAGTGGTAATTCAGTGATAAATCAAAAACAACGATAGATCACATATAAGAAACATACAGCAACACCACCTAAATGGATATCACTTCAAGGGGTCTTTAGGGGACCAAAATACACCTCACCAATATGGTGAAATATATGAAGGGAAGGGGGAGAAAGACAAAAGCCCTCCTCACAGATATCAAAAAGGGGAATAATGATGGACAATGTAAAGTACCAATAGGAAAAGGATATATACAAACGTACAATGCAAATCCTAGTAATTGGTGACAAGAATAGTGATTTAGGCTTATAAAACAATCCTATCAGTGGATTAAAAATTGGAAGGCGAGAGAAAGAAGGAATTCAAATGAAACAATTGAAATTAATTTGCTCATTAAGGCCTTTAGGTGTTACCGTATCCAAATAGAAGATCCACTTAGCCTCACATTGTAACAACAGCTGATCCCAGTTGCCGCCTCTCTGTGGTTTAAAGATCCTATCAATCGCAGTGAAAGTAAGGCACGTAATCTGTCCATCATGCATACCATGAATATGCCATGAGATAGAAGTGTCTCTTTTATGTGTTATGTCTCCCACATGTTCACCGATCCTTCTCCTGAATTCACGAATTGTCTTTCCAACATATTCTGACCCACACTTACAAGTGACTTTATAAATGACGCCCTTGGTGCTACAATTCATAAAGTGTTTGGTATATTTCTTACCAGTCACGTTGCTAGCAAAGGTCTTACACCATTGTGTGAACAAGCCACACAGTGGCCACATTTAAAGCAGCCCGTGACATCATTACATATTTTGGCATGGACTAGAATCACTGGTAAGATACCTGCATCATTATATCAGGATATCCTATATCCAAAAAAGTGAGTCAAAAATAGAACTGCGTTATGAGCTGGCAATATTTTATTGAAATAATAAGTCATATAAAATCCATTTAAAGCTTGTGTGGCATAAGCTATTTCCTGAGCTTACCGCCTCATGGGCATATATGAGGTTTTAAGTTGGGGTCCGGAGACTCTTGGTGAGTCCAGGCAATGAAATAATCAGGTCACAAAATAAATAGAAGTAATACCAAATGTTTCAAAAACTGCAAGTCACACAATACTTACTGAGTACCTAACAAAACACAATCTGTTTAAGTAGAACGCCAGTGATTTTCAAATTCTATTGGAATCTAATAGGTTTATATGGTGTACCATTGACATAAAGTGTGCATGCGATTACATCATTGCTATAAGTACGCGCCAAGACCACCACACTGTAAATACAGCAATGATCCAGAAAGTTTCTATCAACACCCTCCATTATATATTAGAGATTGCAGTGCAGTCACCATAAGCTTAGTGGTTTCAGTCCACAATATGATTTTGTTTTCTCACTGATTAGTTTGTTTAGCTAGTATAAATTGTTTTATGTTTAATAAGGATAAAATGGGCATGTAATTTGTCTTAGCCCTTTCACACTCCATGTACCATGTATACAGCCAGCACCTGTGTTAGCACGATGGCTGGTTGCTCATGGGTTGTCATGCTCTTGGATGACCTAGGCAACCGTGGGCCTGCTGAAGGCCCCCGTCCCTGACATGCCTGTACTCCTGTGTTACCCAGCCTGTGTAGCCCAGCATGTGGCCGGGCCTAATAGAATGGCTGTCAGTAAAACGCTGACAAGCGGTAGTAATAGAGTACAATACAGGGACCTTACATTGTATTAAAGCAATGGGATTATCCCAGTCTAATCAAAGGGCGAGATCTCAACTTTATTTAAAAAAATAAATAAAATTCATTGCATAATAATATATTTGGCGACCTGTGTTTAAATAATAAAAAATAAATATATTGAGTCTTCATTAAAAATGGCAATATTACATCTTTTTTTTTTTATCCCATCCAAAAAAAAGTTGTACCCCAAATTAGTACAATTGTCCTACAAAACAAGTGCTAATGAAGTTATTTCCACATAAAAATAGTTATTGCTCTTACTCTGATCATGCACGAATGACGCAAAAACATTAAAAATAAACCAAACGTCTATTAAATTGTGATAACTCCTCCACTAAAAAGGTAAGTAAAACTTGGTGTATACAAATTTAAACTTTTATTTGCTGCTTCCCAAAAGCAAAAATAAGCCTCAGGGACTTTTAGTAACAGATTGCTTTATACAGTCTTTAACCCCTTCCTGACATCCGACGTACTATCCCGTCCATGGGACCCGGGCCCCTATGCCCATGGACGGGATAGTACGTCTACCGCGATCAGCGGCGCCCACGTGGTGAGCTCCACTGATCGCGGCCGGGTGTCAGCTGATTATCACAGCTGACACCCGGCACAATGTGTCAGGGGCGGTCACGGACCGCCCCCGACACGTTAACCCCTTGCACACCGCGATCAAACATGATCGCGGTGTACCGGGAGTTGAAGGGAAGCATCGGCAGGGAGGGGGCTCCCTCCGTGCTTCCCTGAGCCCCCCACGGCAGCGCAATGTGCAGCGCTGCTGCGGGGGGCTCCTTTCCTCCAGGCCCCCGAATCCAAGATGGCGATGGGGGCCTGGAGGAAGCTGGCTTCCTCAGTGCCTGCAAAGCGCAGGCAAGAGGAAGTCTTCTAAAATGCCTGTGACAGATTGCTGATCTGTCACAGTGATGTGACAGATCAGCGATCTGTCACAGGACAGTGATGTCCCACCTGGGACTATGTAATAAAGTAAAAAAAAATTTAAAAAAAGTGTAAAAATAATTTTAAAAAAATCGCCAAATAAATTAGTAAAAAAAAAAAAAATATTCCCCAATAAATTAAATTTTTGAAAATAAAACAAAACAATAAAAGTACACATTAGGTATCGCCGCGTCCGTAACGACCCGCCCTATAAAACTGTCCCATTAGTTAACCCCTTTAGCGAACCCCTTAAAAAATAAAAATAAAAAACGAAGAAAAAAATAATGATTTATTATCATAATGCCAAACAAAAAGTGTAATAACGCGCGATCAAAAAGACGCATATAAATATCCATGGTACCGCTGAAAACGTTATCTTGCCCCGCAAAAAACGAGCCGCCACACAGCATCATCAGCGAAAAAATAAAAAAGTTATTGCTCGCAGAATAAAGCGATGCAAAAATAATTATTTTTTATATAAAATAGTTTTCATTGCATAAAACCGACAAAACATAAAAAAAGACCTAAATGAGGTATCGCTTTAACCGTACTGACCCGAAGAATAAAACCGCTTTATCAATTTTACCGCACGCGGAACGTTGTAAACGCACTCCCCCAAAAGAAATTCATGAAACGCTGGTTTTTGTTCATTCTGCGTCCCAAAAATCGGAATAAAAAGCGATCAAAAAATTTCACGTGCCCGAAAATGGTACCAATAAAAACGTCAACTCGTCCCGCAAAAAATAAGACCTCACATGACTCGGTGGGTCAAAATACGGAAAAATTATAGCTCTCAATATGTGGTGATGCAAAAACTATTTTTACAATAAAAAGCGTCTTTTAGCGTGCGACAGCTGCCAAAAATAAAAACCGCCATAAATAGTAAATCAAAAAATCACCCCCTTAGTTAGGGAAAAATAATAAAATTAAAAAAATGTATTTATTTCCATTTTTCCATTAGGATTAGGGCTTGGGTTAGGGCTAGGGTTAGGGCTGAGATTAGGGTTAGGGGTGTGTTGGGGTTCGGGTTGGAGTTAGAATTGGGGGTTTCCACTGTTTGGGCACATCAGGGGCTCTCCAAATGCAACATTGCGTCTGATCTCAATTCCAGCCAATTCTGAGTTGAAAAAGTCATATGGTGCTCCTTCCCTTCCAAGCTCTGCCATGCGCCCAAACAGTGTTTTTACCCCCATGTAGGGTATCAGCCTACTCAGGACAAATTGCAAAACAATTTTTGGGGTCCAATTTCTCCTGTTACCCTTAGGAAAATAAAAAATTGGGGGCAAAAATATCATTTTTGTGGAAAAAAATGATTTTTTTATTTTCACGTCCGAGCGTTCTAAACTTCTGTGAAGCACTTGGGGGTTCAAAGTGCTCTCCACACATCTAGATAAGTTCCGTGGGGGGTCTAGTGTCCAAAATGGGGTCACTTGGTGGGAGTTTCAATAGTTTAGGTACATTAGGGGCTCTCCAAAGGCAACATGACACCCGCAGACCATTCCATCAAAGTCTGCATTCCAAAACGTCACTACTTCCCTTCCGAGCCCTGACGTGTGTCCATACAGTAGTTTTCTCCCACATATGGGGTGTCAGCATACTCAGAACAAATTGGACAACAACTTTTGGGGTTCAATTTCTCCTGTTACCCTTGGGAAAATAAAAAAATTGGGGAATAATTGATCATGTTTGTGGAAAAAATACGATTTTTTTTATTTTCATGCCCTGGCATTATAAACTTCTGTGAAGCCCTTGGGGGTTCAAAGTGCTCACCTCACATCTAGATAAGTTCTTTAGGGGGTCTAGTTTTCAAAATGGGGTTATTTGTGGGGGGTTTCCACTGTTTAGGTACATTAGGGGCTCTCCAAAGGCAACATGACACCCGCAGACCATTCCATCAATGTCTGCATTCCAAAACGTCACTACTTCCCTTCCGAGCCCCGACGTGTGCCCATACAGTAGTTTTCTCCCACATATGGGGTATCAGCATACTCAGGACAAATTGGACAACAACTTTTGGGGTCCAATTTCTCCTGTTACCCTTGGGAAAATAAAAAAAATGGTGACTAAAAGATCATGTTTGTGGAAAAAATACGAATTTTTTATTTTCATGCCCGGGCGTTATAAACTTCTGTGAAGCACTGGGGGGTTCAAAGTGCTCACCACACATCTAGATAAGTTCCTTAGGGGGTCTAGTTTACAAAATGGTGTCATTTGTGGGTGGTTTCCACTGTTTAGGTACATCAGGGGTTTTCCAATCGCGACATGGTGTCCGATCTCAATTCCAGCCAAAAACATCAAATGGAGCTGCTTCCCTTCCGAGCTCTGCCATGCGCCCAAATAGTGGTTTACCCCCACATGTGGGGTATCAGCGTACTCAGGACAAATTGCACAATAACTTTTAGGGTGCTGTTACCCTTGGAAAAATAAGAATTGAGGGTGAAAAGATCATTTTTGTGGAAAAAATATGATTTTTTAATTGTACGGCTTTATGTTATAAACTTCTGTGAAGCCCTTGGGGGTTCAAAGTTCTCACCACATATCTAGATAAGTTCCTTGGGGGGGTCTAGTTTCCAAAATGGGGTCACTTGTAGGGGGTTTCCACTGTTTAGGTACATCAGGGACTCTCCAAACGTGACATGGCGTCCGATCTGAATTCCAGCCAATTTTGCATTGAAAAAGTCAAACGGCGCTCCTTCCATTCTGAGCTCTGCCATGCGCCGAAACAGTCGTTCCCCCCCCCCCCACAAATCAGGGATCAGCGTACTCAGGACAAATTGCACAATAACTTTTGCAGTCCAATTTCTCCTGTTACCCTTGGTAAAATAAAAAAAAATTGAACCTGAAGTATTTTTTCTGTGAAAAAAAGTTAGATATTCATTTTTTTTTAAATATTCAAAAAAATTCCTGTGACGCACCTAAAGGGTTAATAAACTTCTTGAATGTGGTTTTGAGCACCTTAAGGGGTGCAGTTTTTAGAATAGTGTCACTTTTGGGTATTTTCTATCATATAGACCCCTCAAAGTGGCTTCAAATGTGATGTGGTCCTAAAAATAAAATGGCGTTGTAAAAATGAGAAATCGCTGGTCAACTTTTAACTCTTATAACTTCCTAACAAAAAAAAATTTTGGTTCCGAAATTGTGCTGATGTAAAGTAAACATGTGGGAAATGTTAGTTATCAAGTTTTTTGTGTGCCGTATCTCTGAGATTTAAGGGCATAAAAATTCAAAGTTGGAAAATTGCGAAATTTTCAAAATTTTTGCCAAATTTCCGTTTTTTTCACAAATAAACGCAAGTTATTTGAATGAAGTTTTACCACTAACATGAAGTACAATATGTCACGAGAAAACAATGTCAGAATCACCGGGATCCATGGAAGCGTTCCAGAGTTATGACCTCATAAAGGTACAGTGGTCAGAATTGTAAAAATTGGCCCGGTCATGAACTTGCAAACCACCCTTGGGGGTGAAGGGGTTAAGGAGGTTTTCTTGGGCAAATGCAGCCTCAGAAGAAGTAATTGTATAGAAAGATGTCTTGTGCTATTCATTTGTGACATAAATGATGGCCTATAACCTCATTATTTTGTTATGTTTAGATCTTGTTGCTCTGGAATGTCCAAATGTTATGATTGGCAACTTCCTGAAGAATTTTACTGTCACAATATTTAAGAATGAAAGGTCAGTCATTATTCCTATTATACAGAAAATATCACGTCGCCAATGCCTTTTAATGAACAATTTTGTTTCTGTTCTAAAGATTTAAATGGAATTTATAATAACGGTTTTAATGAAGTTTATGAATTTTTTTCTTTTACTTTTTTTTAACCCTTTCTCAACAAATGATGTATATTTGTCATATGTCATGTCCCCTGCCTTTAATGCAGCTCACACGCTGAGCCTCTATCTTTCCCTACACATGATTTCATCAGCTATTATGTGTCCCTCACAGCCGTGGATGCATCTGAGCTCTGCAGCTATTAACCTGTGATATCTGCCCATCTGATAGCGGCATTTGATACGTGCCCGTGAATCAGGCATGCCCGTAATGTGATCACGATGACCCCTGTGCCTGTCATTAACGAGCCTCTTGTGAATGCCGCCCTGTGGCCAACTTTCGTGATTTCTGCTATATATAGCAATGCTGATGCACTACCAAGCGATCAGACTATCACAGGTTCAAGTCACCTAAGGGAACTATTAACCCCTTTCCCACCTTGGACATATGCAAATGTCCCTGTGACCTCGTTCTTATTGACCTGGAACGTATCGATGCGTCCCGGTGATTTTGCGCGCACACAGGCTGTGCGTGCGTAATCGCCGCCAGGTGTCAGCTGATTCTGCACATTAACTCCCTAAATGATGCCATTGAACTTGATCGTAGCATTTCGGGAACAGGCAGAGGGATGACAGCCCCTCTTCCCTTTGATCGGAGACTCCAAAATGTCATGCAGGGTCACTATCGTTGCCATGGTGACTCGATGTCATCATGATGACATCCGGGTCACGAGCTAGGAAAGTTGCTTGATCATGTTCAGAGCACGATCAGCAAGTCTCTCTGCCAGTGCAGAGCTGGCAGTTTGCATAGCACAGGGATGCTGCTGCATCCCCATACTATACAAGCGATCAGCCTGCAAAAAATGAAAGTCTCATAGTGAGACAAAGTAAAAAGAAGTTAAAAATTTGTAAAAATATCTAAAAAAAAAATAAATATAATTAATAAAAATCTAAATATAATGTACCCATGAATTAATATTTTTATGAACAAACAAAAGTACAAATATTTGGTATCACCGCGTCTGGAGCGACGGGGCTCACATTATCATTGACATTATCATTGTGAGCCCCATCACAATCTAAATTCCCTATCAGTATGTCTGTGGAATGAGGGAGGAAACCTACGCAAACACAGGGAGAACATACAGACTCCTTGCGGATGTTGTCCTTGCAGCGCTAACCACTGAGTCACCGTGCTGCCCATAGAAAGTGATCAAAAAGTGTCATGTGCCTGAAAATGGTACCAATAAAAATGTCAGCTTGTCCCGCAAAAAACAAACCCTCACATGACTCATGACCATAATATGGAAAAATTATAACTCCCAAAATATGTTTCAGAAAATATTTTTTCCAAAAATATGCGTCTTTTAGTGTGTGAAAGCAGTCAAACATAAAAACCCAAAATAAATCTGGTATCGCTGTAATCGCACTGACCCGAAGAATAAAGTCGCCTAATCACTTATACTGCACGAGGAATGGCGTATAAAATAAAGAAAACCAATTCTTCACCTCCTGTTGATTTTTTCATTCGGTCTCCCAAAGATCGCAGTAAGGCTCTGCGCTTACACCAAAGTTTCCATGTAAATCTCTGAAATAGGTGATTCAGATGGAACCTCTGGCGGAAGATTACCTATATTTAGGCAGATGGAGGCACAGTGGACTGCATAGTACCCGTGATCCAGTGGTGTCCGCCTTTTTAGGATTGCATAAAAGTGCAGTTGGCCACAGTTTTGTGTATCTCTGAAAAAAGGACACCACTGAACAGAGGCCAGACGGAGTCCAGAGTAACTCTGCTGCCTCATTAAAGTTAATGGATCCATCCGCTAGTTGTTACAGCAAATTTTCCAGCAAATTTTGCATTCAAAAAGTAAATAGTGCTCCTTCCCTTTCGAGCCCTGCTGTGTGCCCAAACAGTGGTTTTCCCCACCACATATGGGTAATCGGCATGCTTAGGAAAAATTGCACAACAAATTTTGGGGCCTATATTTCCTGTTACTCTTGTGAGAATAAAAGAAATTGGGTCTAAAGTAAATTTTGTGTGAAAAGACAAGCGCATGTTATGTCAAAGAAATTTTACCACTATCATGAGGTACAATATGTCACGAAAAAATACTCTCCAAATCAGTGGGATCTTTTGAAGCGTTCCAGAGTTATTACCTCATAAAGTGACAGTGGTCAGAATTGTAAAAATTGGACTGGTCATTAACGTATAAACCACCTTCGGTGATAAAGGGGTTAAATACAGTACAAAGTTGAGAAAAAACAAACCACAAGTTCAAATCACCCCATATATTGCCCCACTGAAAATAAGACAATTAAAAAAATACACGGTTGATATCCCTGAGTTCCGAAATATCTGATCTATCAAAATATAAATAAATCCAATTGGTAAACGAGTTAGCAAGAAAATAATTGAAATGCCAGAATTACGTTTGTTTGACCACCGAAACATTGTAAGAACAGGTGATCAAAACATTGTATCTATCCCCAAATGGTATCTATAAAATTGCCAGTTGAGGGCTTAAAAAATCCCGAGATCCCGAAAAATGAAAACGTTATGAGTCTCAGAAAATGGCGACAAAAACAAATTTATTTTTTTCTTTTTTCTTACCACGTAACTAAAAGAAAACTGTACATATTTGGTATCTGCATACTAGAATTGATCTGGAGAGTCATATTGCCATATAATGAACATGGTTAAAAAAACAAACTCTGGAATTGCACTTTTTTTTTGCAATTTCAACGCACTTGGAATTTATTTTTTCCGTTTTCCAGTACACGATATGGTAAAATCAATGATGTCGTTCAAAAGTACGTGTCTCGCAGAAAACAATCCCTTTTATGGCTATATGGCAAGAAAGATAAAAATGTTATGGCTCTTGGAAGAATGGAAGGAAAACATGAAAAACGTGTAAAACCGCTGGGTATTGGATACTGCCGCTTGTGATGTAAACAGGTTAACTCTAGTCACAGTGGCTGCACCTCATCCAGGCACAGTCGGGCAGGGTCTCTTTAATAAATGACTATGGGCCTGACTGAGATACTTTGCAGATTATAGCTTTTAAGTGGAATGTAAAGTGTGCTGGAAAATTCTTTTTTTAATGTGATATCATGAAAACAAATCTCTCAATTTTATTTACACTTTTGCATTAGTTCCTGAAACAATTTGTGGGCTTACAATACATGCAACACCTAGGTAATTGGCCTCTCAACTTCCATATGTCATAAGCCAATATAGACAACCAGTTTTAATGCTTAAATGCACTTAAATGGCACTCATTTCTGCTGTAGGGTCCTATTAATAATTTCCGACTGACTTCAAAAGTTGCATTGCTGGGGTCCTGGGTTCAAATCCCACTAATGACACCATTTGCCAGGAGTTTGTATGTTCTCCGTGTTTGAGTAGGTTTCCTCCGGGGTCTCAGATTTCCTCCCACACCCCATATTGCACTGTTGCCTTACAGCCCTGAGATGCTGGGCATAAATCCCACCAAGGACAAGTTTTGCATGAAGTTTGTATATTACATGGGTTTCCTTACACACACCTATCTATCTATTACTCTGAAAACATCAAAATGTATTGTCCTTTTTTTTTCTTTTTAAAACTGCTTTTTTAGAAAGACATTTCCATTATGGCTAATCTTTATTTCAATTGGGGTACCTAAAAGTATTTGCATTAAAGTAGTATTCAGGCTCCATTCGCTTTCACATCTCCTGATACTTTACTGGGCGTGTGCGCGTCAGGTGTTGTGCATTTGTCATATCCATTAGTATAGGACACGTGCATTCTATCCGCTGGTCATGCATGTGTCCTGATGGGTGTCTGTAGACTTCACATCCTCACCTACTGATGAAGTGAGCTGTGATGGAATTCCTCTTTAATCAGAAGAAGATTTTGCAAAATATTATGTCCTGGGCTGTCGAATTGTATGACGTGATATTATCTTTCTTTTCTAGTGTAAAGAATTCCATATCTGCCACAATGAAATGTAAAATTGCATCCTATGTCCTAGCCCTGGCATTGCACATTTCTGACTTTCAAGTAGATCTGACGTTGTTACAGAGGGATCTAAAATTTACAGAGAACAGGTATGAAGGTGTGTGTGTGTGTGTATACACACTCTGAACCTATAACCAGTCACATAGCTAATGCCTCCTATTTAAGCATCTTTGATTGTAGTACTTCCCCCACAAAGGAACTTCTGGAGAAAAACTTTCAGTATTTCCCCTTGTACATCCTCTTAGTCATTTGTGGTCACTGGATTACATAGAAATACAAACAGCCCCCTTGATTTGTGTTTTACCCACTCATTCAGATTTGATATTAATTTATGCTTCTGACATGATGAACTGATACTAAACCTATCTTGAGTATATACAATGCCCTAGAAACTGGTAGAATGAGGATTTACCTTTTTATTTAAACCCATCATGACCCCTCATATGACATTCCTTAAATTGGTAGTCATTAGAGATGAGCGACTTTGCCTTTTTTAGGGTTGAGTCGGGTTTCATGACACCCGACTTTCTCAAAAGTCGGGTCGAACGAAATCGGCCGACTATAGGGAAAAGTCGTGAAGCATGAAACCCAATGCAAGTCAATGGGGAGAAAAGTCGGCAGTGAGTGGAGGACTGTAAACACACCTGGCATGAATTTTAACCCTAGAGGCGGCGAAATCTCTCTCTCTTCTCTCTCTCTCTCTTCTCTCTCTCCCTCTCTCTGTCCCACTCCAGCTCCGCTACTCTCCGCTTCTCTTATTGGCTGTAAAAAGTCACGTGCAAGCTTTCGGCAAAACCCAACTTTGGCGCTTGGGTCGCCGACCGCATGGCCGACTTCACACTGTGGTTGGGTTTCGTTTCATGAAACCCGACTTTGGCGAAAGTCGGCGACTTTTGAATCTGACCGACCTGTTTCGCTCAACTCTAGTAGTCATGTATGTCTGATTAAAGCAGATGTTTAGTAGTGGTTTATTCTGTATACCTGTGCTTCCATAGTACATTTGCATTACTGCATTCTGCACTCGTTCCTTTGTGAGACCTACATGTAGGACTTTGCCTTGCTAAATACTTCATGGAATACAAATGGGTTATCTGATTTTCTCCAGCATGCAGAATATCACCATGCCTTGTGTTTTATTAGGATGCTTGAAATCTCTAAAGCCATGGGGCTGAGGATAAACAAGAGAATGATGTTCTCCAGCTTGTCTGTGGACGAGGGGCACAAAATAGGCTCATTGGAACTACCTCTGCCAGTGTACAAGCCGGGAGCAGGGAGAAAACGCAAGGCACTGTAAGAAAACATCTATTGGACTTGTTACAAACCTTGGAAGTAATTTAAAGTTGCCGAAATGTTCGTTTAAGCTGGAAAAGACGACTGTTCTGTGTCATCTTCACTTTGGGTTACTCTGATCAGTAAAAACTGTATGCTCCAGAACTAGCTTTATTTTTTGAATGTTAATATAATAAAAAGACTTAATAACAATGCAGGGGAAAAAAGTTTTTTTTTTTTTCCATTTACATCAACCACTTTCTGGCTTTACCCATTTTATGGATGTTTAGTGCTAGTCGCGTCCAATGACCTTACTCAGTGAACATCTCATGAAGTACGCCAGACTTGTAAGTATTCCATTCTAAAGATACTTCAGCTCTACTAGAGTGTGGGCAACGCTTTTGCTTTTGATATTTTAGCCTCTTTTTTTACTCATGAGTAAAAAAAAAATAAACAGCGGCGAGATATTTTATGTATTTGCCAGCAAAGATGTGCGTAATATAACTTTTGAATAAGCTAAATGTGTTCAGAGAAACCACAGTCATAGATCAACAATTTTGCGATTTAAGTTCTAAAAGGCTTAAAAATGTTATATCAGCAGATAAGAACACTATTTAAGTACCATAACTAGTGGACCATCAATAATTATGTCACTCAGGAGCAATGACCACTGTAGTAGGACTGATAATCAAACACAAAATAATACAGGAATGGTCTTACCAATGTTATGATTGGCTAACATTTAGTGATGAGCAAAACGTTCTCGGGTGCTGAGTGTTTTTGGCGTGCTCGATTAATATGTTCGAGTCCCCGCAGCTTTATATCTTGCAGCTGTTTGACAGCCACAACACATGCAGGGATTGCCTAACAGCCGCTAGACATGCAGCTGCGGGGACTCAAACATATTTTTCAAGCACGCAGAAGACACTAGGTTTGCACCCGAGCATGCTCAGATAACGCCTTATCTGAACTCATTCACCTCATAACTAGAACATAGGGGAATTGTAAGTCCTTGTTGTCAGACACATTCAGGGTGGACTAGTCTGCTGTCCTCGTTAGGCCCGTAGGACGTTGTCACTGCCCCGAAGGTCTAGATGTACAGCTTCGTTTTGGCACCTGGTTCTCAGGATTTACACATAGATGACTACAAATTTCTATGTTTTTTCTTTTCTCTTTCATGTTTTTTTTTTCCTCAAGCCACTAGCTCACTTTTTTGCCCATTGACATGCATCTGCTCTGATACATTTTATGTAATATTTCATACTAAATATAACCCCTATTGATCTTTGACATTAAATAGCTGCTCATAATATTGGAATTGTAAATAAAGAATAAAAAAATCCATCTTTCATTTGTCACAAAGTGCTATTCTTTATAGGTTATGTAACTACAGCAGTAATCTCACCATGCTAAATGCTAATGTGTAGTAGAAAATGAAGAAAACATGTTCTTTAGGGTGTTTCATTTTTCCGAAGTTATGATTTTCATATGACTTTGTTTGAATCCTTGGTCTAAGTCTTCTAAAAGATCCGTGTAACAAATTTTAGCAAAATAGATTAATATTTAGGGGTTAAATACTTTGATCACTTATCTGAAAGTACTGAAATTCATGAAAATGTATCATCGACGTCACACTAATGTGTATGTTGTGTTTCTATTATGTTTTGCAGGTAGTTAAACTGAAAATGAGTACTAGAAAGGGAATATAGATTGTTATGGCAAGGATGCAGGAAAGGTTTTCTTGTGATGATTCTTCCAAGAAGGCCATATTTGTGCAGGTGTCTCTGAACAGCAGAACAATGTACTACAACTCCAGTAGGTCTTGAAGGTCTTTTACAGTCAAGTGGGGTTTCTGATTTGCCTCTCTAAAAATCCTACAAGTAGCTCTCACTGAAATTTTGCTTGGTCTTCAAGACCTTATGTTGACCTCCACTTTTCTTGGTAACTAACATTTCTTAGTTACATTTCGATCTGAGGAAAGGGCAACTTGAAAATGCTTTGCTATCTTCTTACAGCTTTCTTCCGCTTTGTTGGCCTCCACCATTTTCATTATCAGAGTGCTAGGCAGCTACTTAGAAGAACCCATGGCTGCTGTTTTTTGGCACAAGGTTTGAGGAGGCTAGGATTTTATAAAGCTGGGAAATTTTCATCACCTGGCCTTTCCTAACAATGATAGTGAACAATCCATAACCCTAACAGGCTAATTTAAGGTCTTAAACCTTGGGCAAACTTTTCTGAGCACACAGATCTCCAAGGGTGCCCAAACTTTTGCACTGCAATTTAACCCCTTCCTGCCATCCGATGTACTATCCCGTCCACGGTACCCGGGCCCGTATGACCGGGGACGGGATAGTACGTCGGCGCGATCAGCGGCGCCCACATGGTGAGCGCCGCTGATCGCGGCCGGGTGTCAGCTGATTATCACAGCTGACACCCGGCACAATGTGTCAGGGGTGGTCACGGACCGCCCCCGACACGTTAACCCCTTGCACACCGCGATCAAACACGATCGCGGTGTACCGGGGGTTAAAGGGAAGCATCGGCAGGGAGGGGGCTCCCTCCGTGCTTCCCTGAGCCCCCCACGGCAGCGCAATGTGCAGCGCTGCTGCGGGGGACTCCCTTCCTCCAGGCCCCCGAATCCACGATGGCGACGGGGGCCTTCGGGGGCCTGCGGAAGCTGGCTTCCTCAGTGCCTGCAAAGCGCAGGCATGAGGAAGCCTTCTGCAGTGCCTGTGTCAGATCGCTGATCTGTCACAGTGATCTGTGATGTGACAGATCAGCGATCTGTCACAGGACAGTGATGTCCCACCTGGGACTATTTAATAAAGTTAAAAAAAAAATAAAAAAAGTGTAAAAATAATTTTAAAAAAAATTGCCAAATAAATTAGAAAAAAAAAAAAAAATATTCCCCCAATAAATCCATTTTTTGGAAATAATAAAAAAAAACAATAAAAGTACACATATTAGGTATCGCCGCGTCCGTAACGACCCGCCCTATAAAACTGTCCCATTAGTTAACCCCTTTAGCGAACCCCTTAAAAAATAAAAATAAAAAACGAAGCAAAAAATGATTTATTATCATACCGCCAAACAAAAAGTGTAATAACGCGCGATCAAAAAGACGCATATAAATAGCCATGGTACCGCTGAAAATGTCATCTTGTCCCGCAAAAAACGAGCCGCCACACAGCATCATCAGCGAAAAACTAAAAAAGTTATAGCTCGCTGAATAAAGCGATGCAAAAATAATTATTTTTTTTATAAAATAGTTTTCATTGCATAAAACCGACAAAAACATAAAAAACGACCTAAATGAGGTATCGCTGTAACCGTACTGACCCGAAGAATAAAACCGCTTTATCAATTTTACCGCACGCGGAACGGTGTAAACGCACCCCCCCCAAAAGAAATTCATGAAACGCTGGTTTTTGTTCATTCTGCGTCCCAAAAATCGGAATAAAAAGCGATCAAAAAATTTCACGTGCCCGAAAATGGTACCAATAAAAACGTCAACTTGTCCCGCAAAAAATAAGACCTCACATGACTCGGTGGGTCAAAATACGGAAAAATTATAGCTCTCAATATGTGGTGATGCAAAAACTATTTTTACAATAAAAAGCGTCTTTTAGCGTGCGACAGCCGCCGAACATAAAAACCGCCATAAATAGTAAATCAAACCCCCCGTTATCACCCCCTTAGTTAGGGAAAAATAATAAAATTAAAAAAATGTATTTATTTCCATTTTTTCATTAGGGTTA
The DNA here is from genome assembly GCF_039654945.1 of Dendrobates tinctorius. NCBI lineage: Eukaryota > Metazoa > Chordata > Amphibia > Anura > Dendrobatidae > Dendrobates > Dendrobates tinctorius. The sequence goes on from NW_027361827.1 coordinate 15,359,763, forward strand.
AGGCTAGGGTTAGGGCTAGGGGTGTCTTGGGGTAGGGTTAGGGCTAGGGTTAGGGCTAGGGTTAGGGCTAGGGTTAGGGGCGTGTTGGGGTTCGGGTTGGAGTTAGAATTGGGGGTTTCCACTGTTTGGGCACATCAGGGGCTCTCCAAATGCAACATGGCGTCTGATCTCAATTCCAGCCAATTCTGAGTTGAAAAAGTCAAATGGTGCTCCTTCCCTTCCAAGCTCTGCTATGCGCCCAAACAGTGTTTTACCCCCACATGTAGGGTATCAGCCTACTCAGGACAAATTGCAAAACAATTTTTGGGGTCCAATTTCTCCTGTTACCCTTAGGAAAATAAAAAATTGGGGGCAAAAATATCATTTTTGTGGAAAAAAATGATTTTTTTATTTTCACGTCCGAGTGTTATAAACTTCTGTGAAGCACTTGGGGGTTCAAAGTGCTCACCACACATCTAGATAAGTTCCGTGGGGGGTCTAGTGTCCAAAATGGGGTCACTTGTGGGGAGTTTCAATAGTTTAGGTACATCAGGGGCTCTCCAAACGCACATGACACCCGCAGACCATTCCATCAAAGTCTGCATTCCAAAACGTCACTGCTTCCCTTCCGAGCCCTGACGTGTGTCCATACAGTAGTTTTCTCCCACATATGGGGTGTCAGCGTACTCAGGACAAATTGGACAACAACTTTTGGGGTCCAATTTCTCCTGTTACCCTTGGGAAAATGAAAAAATTGGGGACTAATTGATCATGTTTGTGGAAAAAATACGATTTTTTTATTTTCATGCCCTGGCATTATAAACTTCTGTGAAGCCCTTGGGGGTTCAAAGTGCTCACCTCACATCTAGATACGTTCCTTAGTGGGTCTAGTTTTCAAAATGGTGTCATTTGTGGGGGGTTTCCACTGTTTAGGTACATTAGGGGCTCTCCAAAGGCAACATGACACCCGCAGACCATTCCATCAAAGTCTGCATTCCAAAACGTCACTACTTCCCTTCCGAGCCCCGACGTGTGCCCATACAGTAGTTTTCTCCCACATATGGGGTATCAGCATACTCAGGACAAATTGGACAACAACTTTTGGGGTCCAATTTCTCCTGGTACCCTTGGGAAAATAAAAAAATGGTGACTAAAAGATCATGTTTGTGGAAAAAATACGAATTTTTTTATTTTCACGCCCGGGCGTTGTAAACTTCTGTGAAGCACTGGGGGGTTCAAAGTGCTCACCACACATCTAGATAAGTTCCTTGGGGGGTCTAGTATACAAAATGGTGTCATTTGTGGGGGGTTTCCACTGTTTAGGTACATTAGGGGCTCTCCAAAGGCAACATGACACCCGCAGACCATTCCATCAAAGTCTGCATTCCAAAACGTCACTACTTCCCTTCCGAGCCCCGACGTGTGCCCATACAGTAGTTTTCTCCCACATATGGGGTATCAGCATACTCAGGACAAATTGGACAACAACTTTTGGGGTCCAATTTCTCCTGGTACCCTTGGGAAAATAAAAAAATGGTGACTAAAAGATCATGTTTGTGGAAAAAATACGAATTTTTTTATTTTCACGCCCGGGCGTTGTAAACTTCTGTGAAGCACTGGGGGGTTCAAAGTGCTCACCACACATCTAGATAAGTTCCTTGGGGGGTCTAGTATACAAAATGGTGTCATTTGTGGGGGGTTTCCACTGTTTAGGTACATTAGGGGCTCTCCAAAGGCAACATGACACCCGCAGACCATTCCATCAAAGTCTGCATTCCAAAACGTCACTACTTCCCTTCCGAGCCCCGACGTGTGCCCATACAGTAGTTTTCTCCCACATATGGGGTATCAGCATACTCAGGACAAATTGGACAACAACTTTTGGGGTCCAATTTCTCCTGGTACCCTTGGGAAAATAAAAAAATGGTGATTAAAAGATCATGTTTGTGGAAAAGATACAAATTTTTTATTTTCACGCCCGGGTGTTATAAACTTCTGTGAAGCACTGGGGGGGTCAAAGTGCTCACCACACATCTAGACAAGTTCCTTAGGGGGTCTAGTTTCCAAAATGGTGTCATTTGTGGGGGGGTTCCACTGTTTTGGTACATCAGGAGTTTTCCAAACGCGACATGGTGTCCGATCTCAATTCCAGCCCAAAACGTCAAATGGCGCTGCTTCCCTTCCGAGCTCTGCCATGCGCCCAAATAGTGGTTTACCCCCACATGTGGGGTATCAGCGTACTCAGGACAAATTGCACAATAACTTTTAGGGTCCTGTTACCCTTGGAAAAATAAGAATTAAGGGTGAAAAGATCATTTTTGTGGAAAAAATATGATTTTTTAATTGTATGGCTTTATGTTATAAACTTCTGTGAAGCCCATGGGGGTTCAAAGTTCTCACCACACATCTATATAAGTTCCTTAGGGGGTCTAGTTTCCAAAATGGTGTCATTTGTGGGGGGTTTCCACTGTTTTGGTACATCAGGGGTTTTCCAAACGCGACATCGTGTCCGATCTCAATTCCAGCCAAAAACGTCAAATGGCGCTGCTTCCCTTCCGAGCTCTGCCATGCGCCCAAATAGTGGTTTACCCCCACATGTGGGGTATCAGCGTACTCAGGACAAATTGCACAATAACTTTTAGGGTCCTGTTACCCTTGGGAAAATAAAAATTGGGGTGAAAAGATCATTTTTGTGGAAAAAATATGATTTTTTTAATTGTACCGCTGTACGTTATAAACTTCTGTAAAGCCCTTGTGGGTTCAAAGTTCTCACCACATATCTAGATAAGTTCCTTGGGGGGTCTAGTTTCCAAAATGGGGTCACTTGTAGGGGGTTTCCACTGTTTAGGTACATCAGGGACTCTCCAAACGTGACATGGCGTCCAATCTGAATTCCAGCCAATTTTGCATTGAAAAAGTCAAACGGCGCTCCTTCCATTCTGAGCTCTGCCATGCGCCGAAACAGTCGTTCCCCCCCACATATCAGGTATCTGCGTACTCAGGACAAATTGCACAATAACTTTTGCAGTTCAATTTCTCCTGTTACCCTTGGTAAAATAAAAAAAATTGAACCTGAAGTATTTTTTTTATGAAAAAAAGTTAGATGTTCATTTTTTTTTAAATATTCAAAAAAATTCCTGTGACGCACCTAAAGGGTTAATAAACTTCTTGAATGTGGTTTTGAGCACCTTAAGGGGTGCAGTTTTTAGAATGGTGTCACTTTTGGGTATTTTCTATCATATAGACCCCTCAAAGTGGCTTCAAATGTGATGTGGTCCTAAAAATAAAATGGTGTTGTAAAAATGAGAAATCGCTTGTCAACTTTTAACCCTTATAACTTCCTAACAAAAAAAAATTTGGTTCCAAAATTGTGCTGATGTAAAGTAAACATGTGGGAAATGTTAGTTATCAAGTTTTTTGTGTGCCGTATCTCTGTGATTTAAGGGCATAAAAATTCAAAGTTGGAAAATCGCGAAATTTTCAAAATTTTCGCCAAATTTCCGTTTTTCTCACAAATAAACGCAAGTTATTTGAATGAAATTTTACCACTAACATGAAGTACAATATGTCACGAGAAAACAATGTCAGAATCACCGGGATCCATGGAAGCGTTCCAGAGTTATGACCTCATAAAGGTACAGTGGTCAGAATTGTAAAAATTAGCCCGGTCATGAACGTGCAAACCACCCTTGGGGGTGAAGGGGTTAAAATGGGGAAAAAAAAGACAGTATTTTTTTGCCGGACTAAAATACAAAGAAAGTGTCATCTTTAACTTTAGGCCTTCTAGAGATAATTTCATTTTCAACTTGCTTAACTGTTCACAATAACAGTAACTTTGACCAGGGGTGCCCAAACTTTTGCATGCCACTGTATGTATTTTTTTTTTTTTTTTCATGCAAATCTTAAACTTTACATAGGCTAGAAAAATGACAATATATCACACTATCCCCTTATTGACACTTTTTATGCCACATTTGGACATGGCATCAATTTTGCAGCACGTTTTTACCTCTTATAAAATGTGACTTTTTGGACAAAATTTTGTAACAACTCAGCATGACAAAGATCATACTGCATATAGAAAATCCACAGCCTTCCCCACAGTCTGCTCAAATGTCTCCTGCCACCTAGAAAAGGGGTTTCCTAATACGTGGGTTACTAGCCTTATGATGTACTTGGGGTGACCAGTGCAGAGCAGACAATCTGAATATGGCCTTGGTGTCGAATAATCAATATTTCCCCTTTCTCTTCTTTCCTAAAACTGATAAGATTCATACACTTGCTCCCATTTTAGCAGCTTTTATTATCCTCTCCATATCTTTTCAATTTTCTTTTTTTTTTTTAACAAGGATGTAGGAAATAAAAAAAAAAAAAAAACAAATCTGGATTTTTAAAGGTGCTATAAAAAGCAGAAGTTAAACAGAAGTCCTTGTACACAAAGGGGGATTGCATTAGAGTCAGTGTGCCTCCGGCAGAATTACGGTTGAAAATGAAGAACAACGTGTGAAAATGGTGGACTACCTCAACAATGTCTTGAAAGATGGCAGTCATCCAAGAGAAGATTACAAAGAGCTATTACAACTATCACTTCTATATCTTGGAGGTTGGGATGAAAAAGATTTCGAATTTAGGGTTCCAGGGGCTCTGACTGAAGCAAGGTGGATGGCAAAGGCCACATATGTGCTCAAAATTGTGCTATTCACTACACAATTGCATATGTCTAATACCGAATGGAAAGGAATAAGAAAAGTAGCACGTTTTGTCTGTCTGATATATGTCCACTTTTGGCACGAGGCAGTTGTAAGACGATGGGCCCCAAAGAATGATTTGGAGATGCTACAGCTTTTGCAATATTATCCAGATAAAGATGTCAGAGAATGTGCCCTCACAGTGGATAAGAGACACATTTGGTATCTGTCAGAAACTAACAGGATTGGCATTTTTGGATGAATGTATCGGTCAGGCTGAGATGGATAAGATGTTTGAAAATTTAAGAATGAAACCTGAAAAGAAAAAGGAACTGAAACGGTTGGAAGGTAAAAACCTAGTTTTTGACAGAAAAGACCTCAGCAATTTTGTTACAAGTAAAACAAAGACATTCTTTGAATTGTTTGGGATCCACGACGTAGAAGAATATTGCAGTGATACACTAAGAAGCTCCATCAATGCTCTTAAAGTGGTGAATGACACCGCGGAAAGGGGCATTGCTCTGATAATGAAGTTTAATAACTCAATCAGAGATGAACAACAGAAACAGTTCGTGTTAAGAGTTGTCGAGTATCATAGAAAAGCCATCACCAAGCGAACAAAAGGAGTTGCATCTTTCACAGCACATTAGTGTAAATCATTTAATACGTATGATACTGCCTATCAGTGTTAGTTTATTGTCACTATTATTCTAAGTTTTTAATTGTTTGAATTTCTAATAAAAAATACTTAAAGGGAAGGTGCCATGTTTTTTCATAATTTAATGTAAAAAAGAAAATAGTATAAAAAGATATTGTCCCCTAAGCTTGACTCAGTGGTGAGTATGGTTTGTTTTTTTTACTGTATTAATGCAGCCACTGGGGCTGCCATCTTGCCTTTCTGGCTGCTGAACGACACTTTCCATGCTCATTTACGGCAGTCCCTGGGCATAAGAGACAATAGTCGGCTCCCGACCCCTATCTGTATCATTGCAGCAGCATCAGCTGTTTACTGGGCACGCCTCTGTGGGCAGCTCAATTCACAGCTGTAGGTGTGGCCAGGCGCCATCTTATTAGAGCCCAGTGCTTTCCAGTTACACTCTGATGCAAGCCCTGGATGCTGTACTGTTCCAGCATAACGGCTTGGATGTTCACTCTGCACATACAACCTGCAGGAGAGGAACCAGGACAAGCTCCTGGGGACCGAACTGCTCTTTCCAAAACACCCGACCAGCTGCAGCCCCTGAGAGGAGCTGCTCCCTGCTCTTTCAAAACACTTGGCAATCTGCTGGACATCTAATCCTCTCCTGTGATACTGACTGCTGAGCTGTGTATCTAATCCTCTCCTGTGATACTGACTGCTGAGCTGTGTATCTAATCCTCTCCTGTGTGATACTGACTGCTGAGCGTGTATCTAATCCTATCCTGTGTGATACTGACTGCTGGGCCGTGTTTCTAATCCTATCCTGTGTGATACTGCATGCTGAGCTGTGTATCTAATCCTATCCTGTGATACTGTCTGCTGAGCCGTGTATCTAATCCTATCCCGTGTGATACTGACTGCTGAGCCGTGTATCTAATCCTATCCTGTGTGATACTGTCTGCTGAGCCGTGTATCTAATCCTATCACGTGTGATAATGTTTGCTGAGCCGTGTATCTAATCCTATCCCGTGTGATAATGTTTGCTGAGCCGTGTATCTAATCCTATCCCGTGTGATACTGTCTGCTGAGCTGTGTATCTAATCCTATCCCGTGAGATACTGACAGCTGAGCCGTGTATCTAATACTCTCCTGTGTGATACTGTCTGCTGAGCCATGTATCTAATCCTCTCCTGTGATACTGTCTGCTGAGCCGTGTATCTAATCCTATCCTGTGTGATACTGTCTGCTGAGCCGTGTATCTAATCCTATCTTGTGTGATACTGTCTGCTGAGCCGTGTATCTAATCCTATCCTGTGAAAGTCTGCTAATCCAGGGTTCCCCAACTCCAGTCCTCAAGGCCCACCAACAGGTCATGTTTTCAGGATTTCCTTTATATTGCACAGGTGAAGCAATTATCACCTGAGCAATACAAAGGAAATCCTGAAAACATGATCTGTTGGTGGGCCTTGAGGACTGGAGTTGGGGAACCCTGTGCTAATCCATGTATTTAATCCTATCCTGTGTGATACTGTCTGCTGAGCCGTGTATCTAATCCTATCCCGTGTGATACTGTCTGCTGAGCTGTGTATCTAATCCTATCCCGTGTGATACTGACTGCTGAGCCGTGTATTTAATCCTATCCCGTGTGATACTGCTCTCCTGAAATACTCTGCTGCTGTCACTCTGCTGGTTTTATGTGTGATCTACGTGGTGGTATTGTGTATGATCTATATGGCGGCATTATGTGTGAAGTATATGGCGCTATTATGTGAGAACACTATGGCAGTATTATCTGCTAAAAGGGGACCCATTCTAGGGTGGTTCTGGCTGAGCACCTGCACACTGGTCAGGGGTAATAGGTGCAGTCAGGGGAGGGCTGGTGAGGCAGCTGAAGAGAGGGGCCTCATTTTTAATGTTACTGTATGGCTACATTTCCCCCCATCCTGCTTCCCATCATCACCCTGGACTGCGCCTGTCGCCTCGCTTTCACACATCGCCAGGACAGGATCTGAGGAGGGGAATGGGGTCTTTGCATGCAAAGTCTGGATCAGAACAGGCCATCAATCAGCGGAAATGTTTCCTGGATTTCTGTGGTGCTGTCACCCTGCTCTTCCCCCATATATCTCCCTCTGTGGTCTGTGCCCCCCATAGACCAGCGCACTGCTCTCCTGAAATACTCTGTGCTGCCTGCCATCCTCGGTGACCGAAGACCCCATTCCTCTCCTCAGATCCTGTCCTGGCGATGTGTGAAAGCGAGGTGACGGGCCTGATATATGGTGGAAGGAGCAGGGTGACAGCAGCACAGAGTATTTCAGGAGAGCAGTGTGCTGGTCTATGGGGGGCACCCTGTTCGGTGCCAGGGATTGTACATAGAGCGCTGTGTTTTATACACATGGATGGACCGTCTGCTTGTCTGCTCCACAGAAATCCAGGAAACATTTCTGCTGATTGATGGCCTGTTCTGATCCAGACTTTGCATGCAAAGACAGTCAGTAACTTTGCAGGCCCCATCAAAATGGCTGCTCACTGTGTTCCTAAATGTCATCCTCTCTTTTCCCTTAGCAAACACCCAGAAGGGGAGGAGAGGAGTGACACCACACCCATGTCAGCAGATTCCGCCCATAATTACTGCAGGGCAGTAATGTGAGCTAGTTGTACACTTGGTTTTTGTGTCAAATTTCAGTAGCTGCTCCCACTTTTTAAAATTATTTTTCATATTTTGCAAAATTAAAAACAAATGATAATATTTTAAGAAAATGTAAACATTAACTCTACATTTTTTTCAATTGCTGAAAAGAAATTTTTTGGATGGCACCTTCCCTTTAACATTGAAAATCTGTATTTTTTGTGTACTTTTACTAAACTGATAAAAGTGTGCAACCTCTAAATATTGTTCAATTGTCTTGAAATTTGGCATATATACTTTTTACATTAGTGAGACTTGGGGTGTAAGCAAAGTTTGCTAAAATTTGACATTTTAATTTTTACCATACAAAATAAAACACCCTAATGTTCTTGTTTGATCTGTTCAATTAGGTAATCCCATACACATGAGAAAGTGGTCCAAACCCACTAATTTCAGCAATCCAGGCCTGCCTTGTAATGTATATTGGATTTCCCTGTAATTACCAACTAACACATTCTCAGTAGAGCTGGGACTAGCCCATCCCCTGAAAGGGTTGTCACTGATTTTTTCAGGGTGGGGGCATAGGCTGCTGCAGTGACCGCAGCCTCTGCCCCCTGAGGACTTGTCATTTGTATGTTCAAACATGCATCTCATCAAACTGGAAGTAGGTAAAAAAGAAATACAACAATTAGAAAGAGAGTACAGTAAATTTTATTCAAAAAGCTATTAATTACATTAAATAAACATTTAGAAATACAATGAATATTTTCGGACCACCCATTTTAAGCACCTGGAAATCGTTCCCTGTTCCTCTGTCATCCCTGGTGTAGTTTGCTACTAAAAATTGTTTTGAAAATTGTCCATGTGACAGGCACTATTTATGGCACTAGTGGTGAGGATGTTGGCTGCAACAGAGAAATAATACACATGGGTCATTTAATGAACAAAGTTTTTCTGTTGCTTAAGAAAAAAAATAATAAAGCTGATGACCTTAAATTAAGGTTGGAGGGTTTTTGGTTTTTAATTTCCCCACAGATTTTCCAAACCAGTTTCTTAATAAAGTTTATAAAATATTTATTGAATTCATAGATGAGTGTTAAAAGATAGACAGAACTGCCAAACAGGTAAGTAAAATAATATGTAATAATGGTTATTATTATTATAAGGCAGTGCAAGTCAGAAATGAAGGGTGCTGACCCAAATGAACTCGTAATATCATATGAAATTATGCAAGAGGAATTTATAGAAATTGCCCTGAAAATAAGTAAGAAGTTAAGAATATGTAGAAGTATAAAAAAAACAGCATATAATAGATACAAGTTGTGTCCAGAGACAATAAAAATGCAAAAACAAAACTGAAAGATGCACAGTATAATGAAGACTGATGTAAAAACAATGGCCGGTCACTTCAGCTTACCAGATTTTAGTGTGATCTTATATCCAGTTATCAATCAACTTAATACTTTGTTGTTTTTCATAGATCCTAACATAGGGATTTCCACAATAAGGAGGAGAGACAAATTGTCTCTTAAGCATCACACATATTTTGAAATGTCAGCAATACTAGGCAAGATCAACCTTATTCCGACCTGCATGTATTGAAGAATATACTTAGTTTGCGTTGAATGAGATATGCATCAAGTGGGGAACTGAGATTCAACAATCAAAAACCAAGAAATTCCAATGTGATTTACAAGATCTGTGCCTCAGTAGGATGGTCACCTGGAAACATACACCTTCAAGACTGTATGATAATCTATCAGTTGGCCCGAGACAGGCAATTAAGAACTTATCCGTATCAAAGTAGTAGTATTTAAACCAGCCAATAAAGGTGGAAACATTGTTCTTTGACAAACTCAAAAATCTGAACAAGAAGCTCACAAATGACAACATAAATACCGTATTTTTCGGACTATGAGACGCACCCCAAATTTTCAGAAGGAAAATAGGGAAAAAAATGTGTCAAATGGGGGTCCATCTTACAGTCCAAATTCAGCTTACCAGGGAAGGGATCCGGCACAGGTGGAGTGGTCCCAGGGATCATTCAGTGGTCTATGCTGGTGTGGTGGCTCTGTGCTGGAGCATTGTGCTAGGCCGCTGTGCTGGGGCAGGTGGGCTGTGCTGGGGCAGCTGGGCTCTGTGGTGGCGGCGGGCTGTGACCCGATGCAGGAGCAAGCGGCTCCGCCGCCATTTCATCAAAGCCCCTGCACATCCGTTGCTGACTGCTGCCATGTTGCGGTGGCCTCTGGGAACATGGACACCGGGAAGATGGCCGCTGGTCCGGGGACGGCGCATGCTCTGGTTCAGATCTCGTCCCGAGATCTCGGGAGACGAGATTCAAATCTCGGCAACGAGATCTGAACCGGAGCATGCGCCGTCCCCGGACCGGCGGCCATCTGCCCGGCATCCATGTTCCCGGAGGCCACCGCAACATGGCAGCAGCCAGCAACGGATGTGCGGGGGCTTTGAGGAAATGCTGGCGGAGCCGCTTGCTCCTGCATCGGAGCCGCTTGCTCCTGCATCGGAGCCGCTTGCTCCTGCATCGGAGCCGCTTGCTCCTGCAGCGGAGCCGCTTGCTCCTGCAGCGGAGCCGCCGCTCCTGCAGCGGGGCACAGCCCGCCGCCACCACCACACCACAGAGCCCTGCGGCACCAGCCATGGTCGCTAGTGAGTATATTGCGACCATAAAAGACGCATCCCCCACTTTCCTCCAAAATTTTTTTGGGAAAAAAGTGCGTCTTATGGTCCAAAAAATACGGTAGTCCAAATAGTGATCAGCACTCCATGAATTGTGGTGCACGTGGGAAAGAACAGCATAAGAACTCACTCGTTCAGGTTCTGAATGAAGCAATCAAGTTCCATGACGAGTGCTAAAAGTACTTTAATACACAAATAATTTCAAGACATCAAAAGATATGAAATACTTGTGTGACCCCCAGCTATATTTTCTGAACTTTATCAAACAGCGGGTAAAAAGATCATTACAAGGAATATTTGGGAGGGGCTTCTGGTGGAATGTCCCACCATTCCAACCATTTCTGTCCTGCTGCCTATTCATAGAGGCAGTATTAGTGCATCGGGGCACCCCATCATCTCTGGATGAGACAGTTTGTGAGCTAGTCTTTGTATGGACTGTTATCTTCAACCGTGCATTTTGGATTTTGCCATCATACATACATAATTCTGGAGATGTACTGTAAGAACTGGACAGCAATAACTGGACAATCTGACTCGTCACACTAAACCATTTGGAATTCTTAGATTTGAAACAAAGTGGTCAACATGGGCACTTACAGTTGTGGCCAAAAGTATTGACACCCCTGCAATTCTGTCAATACTCAGTTTCTTCCTGAAAATGATTGCAAACAAATTCTTTGGTATTATCTTCATTTAATTTGTCTTAAATGAAAAAACACAAAAATAATTGTCCTAAAGCCAAATTGGATATAATTCCACACCAAACATAAAAAAGAGGGTGGACAAAAGTATTGGCACTGTTCAAAAAATCATGTGATGCTTCTCTAATTTGTGTAATTAACAGCACCTGTAACTTACCTGTGGCACCTAACCGGTGTTGGCAATAACTAAATCACACTTGACATGGATTAAAGTTGACTCAACCTCTGTCCTGTGTCCTTGTGTGTACCACATTGAACATGGAGAAAAGAAGACCAAAGAACTGTCTGAGGACTTGAGAAACCAAATTGTGAGGAAGCATGAGCAATCTCAAGGCTACAAGTCCATCTCCAAAGACCTGAATGTTCCTGTGTCTACCGTGCGCAGTGTCATCAAGAAGTTTAAAGCCCATGGCACTGTAGCTAACCTCCCTAGATGTGGACGGAAAAGAAAAATTGACAAGAGATTTCAACGCAAGATTGTGCAGATGTTGGATAAAGAACCTTGACTATCATCCAAACAAGTTCAAGCTGCCCTGCAGTCCGAGGGTACAACAGTGTCAATCCGTACTATCCATCGGCGTCTGAATGAAAAGGGACTGTATGGTAGGAGACCCAGGAAGACCCCACTTCTTACCCCGAGACATAAAAAAGCCAGGCTGGAGTTTGCCAAAACTTACCTGAAAAAGCCTAAAACGTTTTGGAAGAATGTTCTCTGGTCAGATGAGACAAAAGTAGAGCTTTTTGGGTAAAGGCATCAACATAGAGTTTACAGGAGAAAAAAAGAGGCATTCAAAGAAAAGAGCACGGTCACTACAGTCAAACATGGCTGAGGTTCCCTGATGTTTTGGGGTTGCTTTGCTGCCTCTGGCACTGGACTGCTTGACCGTGTGCATGGCATTATGAAGTCAGAAGACTACCAACAAATTTTGCAGCATAATGTAGGGCCCAGTGTGAGAAAACTGGGTCTCCCTCAGAGGTCATGGGTCTTCCAGCAGGACAATGACCCAAAACACACTTCAAAAAGCACTAGAAAATGGTTTGAGAGAAAGCACTGGAGACTTCGAAGGTGGCCAGCAATGAGTCCAGACCTGAATCCCATAGAACACCTGTGGAGAGATCTAAAAATGGCAGTTTGGAGAAGGCACCCTTCAAATATCAGGGACCTGGAGCAGTTTGCCAAAGAAGAATGGTCTAAAATTCCATCAGAGCATTGTAAGAAACTCATTGATGGTTACCGGAAGCGGTTGGTCGCAGTTATTTTGGCTAAAGGTTGTGCAACCAAGTATTAGGCTGAGGGTGCCAATACTTTTGTCTGGCCCATTTTTGGAGTTTTGTGTGAAATGACCAATGTTTTGCTTTTTGCTTCATTCTCTTTTGTGTTTTTTCATTTAAGACAAATTAAATGAAGATAATAATACCAAAGAATTTGTGTTTGCAATCATTTTCAGGCAGGAACTGAGTATTATCTGACAGAATTGCAGGGGTGTCAATACTTTTGGCCACAACTGTAATATACGATTATTCAAATGCAATCCTACCTGTGTGAATAACTTTCTACATGCTAATTCAACATATTCTCTATATGGCCATCCCAAAGGAACAAATGTATGATCCCAGCACATCAACGATTTTACCTGATGAATTTGACAGACTAGCACAAGATCTTTGCTCTACATTTCGACAAACTTGCTAATGAACTACACAGAATATTATCGTCACCATCAAGAGGTCAAATCCATGGATCGGCAACAACCCATAGTTTCTGCAAATAAATCCAAGACTAACAGATAAGATAGTCAAAATGATCACAAATTCTCATGGTCGCTAGAACCAGATGTATATTTTCAAACAATATTGGTCCATTCTTAACGTCCAATGACGTGAATAGCCCGTCATGGCAGGATGTAACTTCCCGCATCATGATGGGCTATACACATCATGCATTTGAATTGTCATGACAGTTCAGTGCCGACAGCTGAGAGGCATGGCAAGAGGTGCGGGGACCCTTGTAGTTGGTTCCTGCCCCCCAGAGCACTGTGATTGGTCAGTCAATCTGACAAACAGTATGAGCGGGCAGGAGATGCTGAAATTTCAGCATCTCCTGCCTGATCAGAGCAGGAGCTCAGCGCTGCGGTGGCTGAGCTTCCTGCATTGACAGCCAAGAGCGGCGTCCGTTCCCGCCCCTGGCTGTTAACCCCCTGACTGCTGTGATCGAGCGCAGCGTTCAGGGGGGAGGCAGAGGGATGGGGGCTCCCTCTGCGCCAGAGTACATCACGGGGCCCGATCTGTGCCATGATGACCCGGGGGTTGTCATGACAACCTCCGGGTCATCCAGCTACGGAAAGCCGCTGAGACCATGCTCACAGCATGGTCTCAGAAGCTTTCTCCATAGTGTATAATACATTTCAATGCTGGCGCATTGCAATATATTATACCTGCAAATCAAAGTAAAAAAGTGAAAGTCTCATAAAGGGACTAGGTAAAAAAAAAAAAAAATTTTTAAATATCGAAAAATAAAATTCCTCTAATTCACATTTTTATGTAAAAATAAAAAAATTACACGTTTGGTATCGCCGCGTCTGTAAAAATCCCATCTATAAAAGTGTGGCCCTAGCTAACCCCTTCAGTGCGCGTCGTAAAAAAAATATTAAAATGTAACAAATTATACTTTTTCCAAGCGGCATCATCATACAGCTTGGAAAAAGTGCAATAACATGCGATCAAAAAGACGGATATAAATAAACATACCGCTGAAAACGTCATCTTGTCCCGCAAAAAAAAGCTGCCATACAGCTCCATCAGCGGAAAGCTAAAAAAGTTATAGCTCGCAGAATGAAGTGATGCAAAAATAATTTTCCTATAAAAGTTTTTGTGTAAAAAAAAAAGCCAAAACATAAAATAAAGATATAAATGATGTATCGCTGTAATCATAGTGACCCGAAGAATAAAGCTGCCTTACCAATTTTACCACACACGGAACAGAGAAAAGAGAGGAAAAAATTCCTGAATTGCTGGTCTTTTCATTCTGCCTCACAAAAATCAGAATAGAAAGTGATCAAAAAACGTTGTGCCTGAAAAAGGTACCAATAAAAACGTCAGCTCATCCCGCAAAAAACAAGCCCGCACATGACTTGGCTGAAATATAGAAAAATCATAACTCTCAAAATAGTGATGCAAAAATTTCTTATAAAAAAATTCTTACAAAAAAAGCATCTTTTAGTGTGTGACAGAAGTTAAACAGGAAAAAAGGGTATAAATCTGATATCGCTGCAATCGCACCGACCCGAAGAATAAAGTCGCCTAATCAATAATACCGCAAGAGGAACGGCGTAAAAAATAAAACCAATTCTTCACCTTTTGTGGATTTGTTCATTCTGCCTCCAAAAGATTGCAGTAAGGCGATCACAGTGGTTCCACCCCATATATGGGGTATCAGCGTACTCAGGACAAATTGCACAACAACTTTGGGTGTCTAATTTCTCCTGTTACCTTTGTGAAAATAAAAATTTTGGAGCAAAAAGATTATTTTTGTGGAAAAAAAATGAATTTTTTATTTTCATGGTTTTACGTTATAAGCTTCTGTGAAGCACTTGGAGGTTCAAAGTGCTCACAACACATCTAGATAAGTTTCTTACGGGGTCTAGTTTCCAAAATGGGGTCACTTGTGGGGGGTTTCTACTCTGCAAATGCAACATGACACCCGCAGACATTCCATCAAAGTCTGCATTCCAAAACGGCGCTCCTTCCCTTCCGAGCTCTGCCATGTGCCCATACAGTGGTTCCACCCCACTCATGGGGTATCAGCCGACGCAGGACAATTTGCACAACAACTTTTGGGGTCCTATTTCTCCTGTTACCCTTGTGAAAGTAAAAATTTTGGGGCAAAAAGAGAATTTTTGTGGGAAAAAATGATTTTTTTATTTTCACAACTCTACGTTATAAACTTCTATGAAGCACTTGGGGGTTCAAATTGCTCACCACACATCTAGGTAAGTTCCTTGGGGGGTCTAGTTTCCAAAATAGTGTCACTTGTGGGGAGTTTCTACTGTTTAGGCACATCAGGGGCTTTCCAAACGCGACATGGCATCTGATCTCAATTCCAGCCAATTTTGCGTTGAAAAAGTCAAACTGCGCTCCTTCCCTTCTGTGCTCTGCCATGCG
This sequence comes from Dendrobates tinctorius, assembly GCF_039654945.1. NCBI lineage: Eukaryota > Metazoa > Chordata > Amphibia > Anura > Dendrobatidae > Dendrobates > Dendrobates tinctorius. The sequence continues at coordinate 15,375,255 of NW_027361827.1, forward strand.
CCGAAACAACATATCAGGTATCAGTGTACTCAGGACAAATTGCACAATAACTTTTGCATCCAATTTCTCCTGTTACCCTTGGTAAAATAAAAAAAATTGGATCTGAAGTAATTTTTTGTGAAAAAAGTTAAATGTTAATTTTTTTTTTTTTTTTTTTAAACATTCAAAAAATTCCTGCGACGCACCTGAAGGGTTAATAAACTTCTTGAATGTGGTTTTGAGCACCTTGAGGGGTGCAGTTTTTAGAATGGTATCACTTTTGGGTATTTTCTATCATACAGACCCCTCAAAGTGACTTCAAATATGATGTGGTTTACCCCCATTTATGGGGTATTGGTGTACTCAGGACAAATTGCACAATAACTTTTGGGGTCCTGTTACCCGTGGGAAAATAAAAATTGGGGGTGAAAAGATCATTTTTGTGGAATAAATTATTTTTTAATTTTACAGCTCTGTTATAAACTTCTGTGAAGCTCTTGAGGGTTCAGAGCTCTCACCACACAACTAGACAAGTTCCTTGGGGGGTCTAGTTTCCAAAATGGGGTCACTTGGGGGGGTTTCCACTGTTTAGGCACATCAGGGGCTCTCCAAACGTGACATGGCGTTCGATCTCAATTCCAGCCAAAAAGTCAATTGGCGCTCCTTCCTTTCTGAGGTCTGCCATGCGCCCAGATAGTGGTTTACCCCCACATATGGGGTATCAGCGTACTCATGACAAATTTCACGATAACTTTTGGGGTCCTGTTACCCTTGGGGAAAATAAAAATTGGGGATAAAAAGATCATTTTTGTGGAATAAATTATTTTTTAATTTTATGGCTCTACGTTATAGCCTTCGTTACGTTATAACCACACATTTAGAGAAGTTCCTTGGGGGGTTACTTATGGGGTGCTTCCACTGTTTAGGTACATCAGGGGCCATCCAAACGTGACATGGCGTCCGCTCTCGATTCCAGCGAATTTGACATTCAAAATCTCAAATGATGCTCTTTCCCTTCTGAGCACTGCCGTGCGCCTAAAGATTGGTCTTCCTCCACACATGGGGTATCGGTGTACTCAGGAGAAATTGCACAACAAATATTGTGGTTCATTTTCTCCTGATACCCTTGACAAAATAAAAATTGTGTCCGGAGAAAAATGTTGGGGAAAAAGTTAAATGTTCATTTTTTCCTTCCACATTGCTTCAATTTTTGTGAAGTACCTAAAGGGTTAATACACTTCTTGAATGTGGTTTTGAACACCTTGAGGGGTGCAGTTTTTAGAATGGTGTCACTATTGGGTATTTTCTGTTATATTGACCCCCCATTAGCTTTTTCCTCATCTACAACCATTCTTTCCTCACAATTTTTTTAAGGGGCCTACACTTTCGCTTTTGATTCTTTTACTATTGATAAAGTTGAACAGTTTGGGATTAGTTTTACTCTTAGCAATGTGCTTCTCTGTTTCATTTTTGGCAGCTTTAATTAGTTTGTTGGATAAAGTATTTTTCTCTCTATATGTTTTTAGAGCTTCAACGGTTCAATGTGAGCAGTGTGTTTGCTGTGTCTGGTATGTGAGCAGTGTGTGTGCTGTGTTATGACTCGGTCACTGAGGAGGATTACCGGGGAATTAGCTAAGCAACCAGGAAACCAGAAAGGTTGGTAACAGAGCGGATTGCAGACCCCTAAACCTAACACAACTAGCATTAGCCATGGGACGTGCCAACGATGCCCTAGACGCCTCGGCACAGCCAAAGAGTTAACAGCCTAAAGCAAGAAAGGGGAAAGCTAAACTGCCCTGGAGTAGAACCACAAAGGAATAGATAGCCCCCAAACATATATTGTTGCTAAGACAAGATGAGGCACAAACGCAGGCTGAAAATAGAGTGAGCAAATGAGGGGGCGCAAACTTGATAGGACAGGACAGAAAAGATACTGTCTGCAATCACGCACAAAACCCTAAAAAATCCAACACGTCTGATATACAAAAACACTGAGGCCACACGACCTCTCCCCCACTTGATCAGCATTCTGATGTGAACTGGAAGCAAGCAAAAGATACTAATATAACGGGGAATTAGCAATACTGAACAGAATGACATAAGCTGTGACATATGAGAGGGGTACAGCACAAAACCCAGCAGGGAATAATGCTGAACCCACACAGCAAAGCAGAAAGCAGAGAAAGGCAAAAACTTTATCAAATGCAAAAGATTTCAGCAAACAAATAACTTATCTGAATGATGCAAGACCAAGGAGGGGAAAAAGCAGACTTCACAATGCACAGGAAGAGAAACTAAATCAGCAGCAACTGAAGGAAGCTTGCTCACTTAAATCCTTCCAGTCAGTAACCCCTGACTTCCAATCATCGTCTTCAGCTCCACTACCCGCAGAGAGCACCAGAGGGAGCCCCGACTCAGAAGTCAGATCAAGAGAGTTCACAACAGTGCTGTATTTTTTTGTTATGTGAGAAGTGTGCGCGCTGTATGTGTTTGGTAGCTGTGTCTGGTATGTGAGCAGTGTGTGCACTGTATGTGTCTGATATATGAGCAGTGTTTGCGCTATATGTGCCTAGTATGTGAGTAGTGTGTGCTCGGTATGTGTCTGGTATGTGAGCAGTGTGAGATGTGCCATGTGTGCACTGTATGTGTCCGTTATGTGAACAATGTGCGCTGTATGTGCCTAGTATGTGAACAGTGTGCGCGCTGTATGTGTCTATGTGAGCAGTGTGTGTGCTGTATGTGTTTGGTGTGTGCAGCGCCGGTACTCGGTGGGGGGTAATGGAGCTCGCCACTCAACTCACTGCGTGCTGCCCCGGGTTGGCGCCAAACTCCCCTCTGCTTTGCGCGCTTTTCCTTTATATCCTCCCGCCCCCTTAGTCAGTAGGTCCATTTGGTTTACTATTACTTTCCTCAGGTACCCACTTACACTCTCCCTCTCCTTTAGCTCGCCATTCCTCGGGTGAGACCTATTCGTGCTCCTTTATGTTTTATTTATTCGGTCATCCATGACAGCACCACCTGAGAGAGGGGATCCGCCCTTCAGGAACAGGAAACCTACAGATACAAAAGGGCGGCACCTCTCCCACGCATCAGTTGGTTTCCTGTTCCTATAGGACGGGACTTCCTACAGATGGTCCATCATGGAGTCGTCGAGGGATTCCCAGGCCGGCTGACCGACCCAGGTAGCGGGGGGATCTCCTACCTCGGTCAAGCTCGGGTCCCTGGATGCGCCACGGTGGGGCCGGGTAGGTCACCACGGCAGTGGTTGGAGCAGGCGGAGCAGAGGGTCCGGTGGACAGCCATCTCCATAGGGCCGGCACAAGGAGGTATGTATGACCCCCGGGACCCCTCCTGTTGCATTCACCCGGTCTCCGCTTACTCTTCTCTCTCTCGCCGGGGGCTGGCGGTCGCGCCCGTTCGGCGGGCGCAGGTCGGCGCATGTGGGAGCGGCGGGCATTCCGGAGCCGGGGGCGCCGTGCCGGCTCCTTCCCGCGCGCTCCCGCGGTCTCGGACGCGCGGCGGAAGTGACGCAGCGGAAGGGGTGGGGCCGGGAACGCCGAAACCAGAAGTCGGATGCCGGCCGGCTTTTTGGGATGCGCCGCCGGTGCACGGCGGTCTGGGGCGGCGCGCGGTACCCGGGGGGGGAGGAGGAGGACGGAGCATGTGGGGGGGAGTCGCGGGGGGGAGGACCCGGGTGGGAGGTGCCGCGCCAGAGCCCTGCTGACCCGGACACTGTGGGAGGCATTAAAAGCACAGGAGGTGGCGCTGCTGGGGTGCTTCTGAAGGCCCAGCAATGGATTCGACAGAAGCCCCCACAGAGCAGCAGGACGAGGCGCAGGAGCGCCCAGAGAAACAGGCCACGATAAAACCTCATGCGAGTAGCCAGCAGAAGAAACAGAAACGGACGAGCGAACAAAGCCACCCTAAAAAGTTGTGTCAGCCATGTGTGCGACAAACTGTAGGGGTTGGATGGGGACGGTGCCCTAGGGGTAGATTGACAGGCCCTTACACTCTCCCCCGTCCATACAGGTGGCGGAAGAAACACCGGACTTCACCACAAGCCTGAGGGAGATAATCAGGACAGAAATGAAGGCCCTATCTAAAAAAGACTCCTCTAGGGGAAGAGAAGTTAGTCTCTCTGGTTCAGAGTCCTCGGCCGCACCTGGAAACGATGACTCCTCAGATTCCCCGGCCTCCACTTCATCTTCTTCAGAGGAAGACTCGAGCCTTTTCTGCTTTCCCTTAGACCAAATGGATAAGTTAGTTAAAGACGCGGCAGTGGTCAAAGCCTCCAAAAAGTCCTCCATACCTTTCGATGACATGGCCTCCTTAAAAGACCCGCTAGATAAAAAAGCGGATTCTTTTCTGAAAGGAACATGGGAGATGTCAGCGGGTGCCTTGAGACCAGCGGTAGCGGCCACATGTACGGCCAGATCCATGATGGTCTGGCTGGATCAGCTGGATTCCCAATTGAAGGATGGAACCTCAAGAGCATCCATTCGAAAAGCTTTACCAGTTATCCAAAGTGCTGCTGCTTTTCTGGCTGATGCGTCAGCAGACTCTGCGAGGATGGCGGCTAGGACCGCAGGTTTATCCAACGCAGCTCGAAGGGCTCTCTGGTTAAAATGCTGGCCAGGAGACATCCAGGCCAGATCTCGACTCTGTTCCATTCCTTGTGAGGGCGAATACCTGTTTGGCCCTGTCCTGGATGAACTTTTAGAGAAGGCCGGGGACGATAAAAAGAAGTTCCTCAGTCTGCCGAACCCCTCTTATAGACACCCCTTTACCAGGAAAGGATATTTCCGTAGGAGGCCGTCCAGGGATCAGGGCAGATGGGACGACAAAAGAAGGAGAGGTACAGGATTCATGCTCGGAGGAGGGGGGCGCCAGGAAGGTCCAGCACGGGACACTAAAAAGCCGCCCCAATGACTAGTTGCTCCGGTAGGGGGGAGACTAGCTGCCTTCTACCCGGCCTGGGCATTAATCTCTAATAGAAACTGGATACTGGGGGTGGTAGCTGCGGGTCTACGACTAGAATTCTCCCGGGTTCCCCAAGATCGATTTAAGGTCACCCCTCTTAGGTCATCCACATCAGAGCAGTCTGCCCTGGAAGCTGAAGTTCGGGATCTTTGCCATAAGAAGGTCCTAACTAAAGTTCCAGAGGGAGAAAGGGGGAAAGGTTTCTACTCCCCTTTGTTCCTGGTCCGCAAGCCAGACAGCTCCTTTAGGACCATAATAAATCTTAAATCCCTCAATGAATTCCTGGTCATACGCCCATTTAAGATGGAAACAATTAATTCAACAATAAAATTACTGTTTCAAAACTGCTTTATGGTGGTGTTAGATTTGAAAGATGCCTACTACCATATACCCATTCATGCAGATCATCAGAGTTTTCTCAGAGTAGCGGTGCAGTTAGATGGGTCAGTTCAACATTTCCAGTATGCGGCCCTCCCCTTTGGGGTGGCAATCGCTCCCCGTGTGTTTACTAAAGTAGTAGCGGAAGTTATGGCCCATCTACGTGAATCAGACATTTTAGTAGTCCCCTACTTAGATGACTTCTTGATTGTAGGGAAAACGGCTAACCATTGTTTGGAACAGCTGCAAAGGGCAATGTCTGCCCTAGAACGGTTAGGATGGCTGCTTAACATTAAAAAATCTCGGTTACAGCCGATGAGAATCCAACAATTCTTGGGCCTGATCCTGGATTCTGAGAAACAGGAATGCCGTCTGCCCCCGGAGAAGCTGGTTCGCCTACACTATCAGGTCCTGAACGCTTCCAATAACCCGACCATGTCCCTCAGGAAAGCCATGTCCCTTCTAGGTTCACTTTCCTCCTGTATCCCGGCGGTCCAGTGGGCCCAGTTTCATTCAAGAACTCTGCAGGGCGAGGTCTTAAGGCATCAAAAAATGCTTGGGGGTTACTTAGAGGGCCAGCTAACCTTGTCCCGAAACACAAGGGAGTCCCTAGAATGGTGGCTAGACGAGAATAATTTATCCAGAGGGGTTCCCTGGGAATATGACATATCCCGCATAATCACCACGGATGCTAGCCCTTCCGGTTGGGGGGCTCATATGGGGGAGATTCTGGTCCAGGGCCTATGGGAGCATCATCAGATAGAGATGTCATCTAACTTGAAAGAATTGACAGCAGTAGAGCTGGCAGCTAAGGAACTGCTTGTGTATCTACAGGGCCATCATGTGCGAGTGTTCTCCGACAATCTTGTCACCGTGGCGTATATCAACCACCAAGGCGGGACCCATTCCAAATCCCTGATGAATGTAGCAGAACGGCTGTTCCAGCTAGCAGAGCAGCATTTTCTATCATTAACAGCTCTACATATAAAGGGGAAAGAAAACACCACGGCAGATTTCCTGAGCCGCAATCTCTTAAGGCAAGGAGAATGGTCCCTAAAAAACTCTATCTTCGACCTGATTGTACAAAAGTGGGGACAGCCAGAGATAGATCTCTTCGCCACCAAGGAAAACAGGAAAGTAAGGCAATTTTGCTCACTAAATCCCAGAGAAGACCCCCTGGCGGTAGACTCCTTGCTGATAAAGTGGGATTTCGGGCTAGCCTACGCCTTCCCTCCCCTATCGCTATTACCTCTGGTGGTGAGGAAAATCAGGAGAGACAGAGCAAAAGTTATAGTGATCGCTCCGTTTTGGCCCAGGAGGGCTTGGTTCTCATGCCTCAGGACCATGTCAGTGTCCGATCCTTGGGTCCTGCCGGAGATCCCGGATCTCCTATCCCAGGGCCCAGTCTTTCATCCTCAGGTGGCTGGCCTACATCTGACGGCGTGGAGTTTGAACGGACACTGCTGAAAGATAAAGGCTTCTCCCCAGACCTGATTGACACTCTACTTAAAAGTAGAAAGATCACTACTACCAAGATCTATGTCAGAATTTGGAAGAGATTCCTTCAGAACTCTAGAGTAGTCGCTGGGGGTTCGGCTCCTATAAATCAAATCTTAGAATTTCTTCAGAAAGGTCTAGAAATGGGGCTCTCCACTAGTACCCTCAAAGTACAAGTTTCAGCCTTGGGGGCCCTCTTTAGCTGCAACATCGCGGGTAATTACTGGGTCAGTAGATTCATCAAGTCAGCAGGTAGATCCAGGCCAGTGGTGAAGGATAGATTCATGCCATGGGACTTGAACCTAGTCCTCACAGCTATGACAGAAGCTCCATTCGAACCCATCTCATCAGCCTCTATATAAAACCTGTCCCTCAAGGTAGCCTTCCTGGTAGCTCTAACCTCAGCCCGTAGAGTAAGCGACATCCAGGCATTATCTAGGCGTCCTCCTTATTTACAGTTTAAGGACGATAGGGTAATACTCAGACCTGACCCGGCGTACTTACCGAAGGTAGTTTCTAGCTTTCATAGAACACAGGAAATAGTCCTTCCATCCTTCCTCCCTAATCCAGCTAATGAGAAGGAAGATAAATTACACACCTTAGATGTTAGAGAATGCCTTAGAGAATATCTGGCGGTTACTGATCCCTGGAAGAAGGAGAATGCCCTATTTATATCCCATCAAGGTCCCAGGAAAGGCTGTAGAGTGTCAAAAAGTACACTAGCTAGGTGGATTAGAGAGGCTATTTCAATTGCATACACCTCAAAGGGCAGACCGGCACCTGCAAAACTGAGGGCGCATTCCACCAGAGCCATGGCGTCCTCGTGGGCCGAGAGATCAGAAGTCTCCATTGACCAGATATGTAAGGCGGCTACTTGGTCCTCTCCGAGCACCTTTTATAGTCATTATAGGCTAGACTTGGGTGCTTCCAAAGACCTCTCTTTTGGTATAAGGGTACTGCAGGCTGTAGTCCCTCCCTAAATAGTTATTACTCTCTGTAAATCTCTCAGGTGGTGCTGTCATGGACGACCGAATAAAGTCTTAGTTACTCACCGGTTAACGGTATTTTTCGGAGTCCATGACAGCACCCGTATATTCCCCCCCTTTTTTTAGTTTAAATTTGGATATGCACTCCTTTCTCTTATATGTACACTAGTAAGGGATAGTTGTATTAAAAACACTGTGTATAAATTTTGCTATTAACCATTGTGGTCCTCTTGTGCTCTGTAATCCAACTGATGCGTGGGAGAGGTGCCGCCCTTTTGTATCTGTAGGTTTCCTGTTCCTGAAGGGCGGATCCCCTCTCTCAGGTGGTGCTTTCATGGACTCCGAAAAATACCGTTAACCGGTGAGTAACTAAGACTTTTCACATCCATTTCTGCCTCTCTTGCACTACATTCTGCAAAGGGAATTGTTCTGTGCATACCGCAGGGGCGAAACACCAGCGTGGTCACACTGAGCGCTTTGAAGCTCCTTTTGAATTTGTTCGTTAGGAGTACTCAGAAGTTCAGGTTGAGTGGTAGAGTCTGATTGGGTCGTAGAGGATGGGAGTACGTCCGAGTCCAATGGAGCAGATATCTCTGGAGATTCAGGCCTATGTACTTCCCTTGGACTGGCGAACTATCCATTTCAGAGAACGAGGCACGTGGTTCTTCCTCATCACAATTGGGAACCAAGGGAGTGAGCGTTTCAGGGGCGCTTGGCACTTTCTCCCCTCCTTCGGGATCTTGTGACAAGCAAGGGCGCGATATATTTCGGTGGACTACTCGGGTAGGCGTCCATTCTTCGGGTTGAATCTCACAGATGGGACCATTGGGTCCAATTCTGCATTTCACCCGATTTGCCTCCACGCGCCTGAACACCGCAGATATCTCACTGTAGACAGACGACGCCTTCTAACTCATTTCTCAGAGTCCGACTTCGTGGCTCTGGGTGCGGCTCCCCTGTGCTCATCATACCATTTCTTCCAGGTGCAGCGCTCTCTCCAGGGAGTATGACCTTATGAGGAGTGAGCGAATCTTCGCCGTTGGCTGTCTTGTGTAGGGGCACCTGGACAGGTGTTCCATTTTTCCACACGTCCAACATTCACTTCTGCGCCTGTCTGGTGGGTGCTTCGGTCGGGATCGCCGTCCTCCACGAGAGGCATACCCACTGTGTAATCGTCCTTCACACCAGGATATGAAATTAGATTCTGGGGCTGCTGCTGGTGTCTGTCTTATGCTCCGCATCTCTCCTCTAACTTCTTTCATCTCTTGGCCTAAGTTACCCCAGGGTATGGGATTGGACTCTAAGGTAGCTGCAAAGGCTTCCTTCAGGCTCTCGATTTCTGCCTAAATTTTCCGCATTCCCTGCCGTAATTTGCGCGACCACTCCGGCTCTTCAGGAGGCCCGATACCTATGTCACCTCGCTTAGCGACCGCAGCGTGGATCTCCCGCAGTGCGTTCATGTATTGGGTCACAGACTCCCCCTCCCCTTGGACACGGCTAAACAAGTGCATGCGCAATTCTCCAACGTCTGTGGAGTCCCCGTGCATCTCTAGGATTTGTAACACTTTGGTAAAGGTGTCTCGCTCATGCGGTGGCCGGAACATGATTGAGCACCTCACCTCTCCATCCAGAGCCATCATGGCAATTTCTGCCTACATAACAGGGGTCATGGCGTGCATTCTCAACATACCCTTGACCTGCTCAGTCCAGTCCCCCCAACAGAGTGTTGGTCCCTGTAAATTTTGGGAGGTTACTCAACATTGCCCCCAGCAGTAAACTGACTTGAGGCACCCCTGACAGCTTGGTCTGCCACCAAGGAGGGAGCTGGAGACGCATTTAGCCATTGACCACGGGTATCTATGATCTTATTACATTTCCTATGCACTTTATTTGAGTTTCTATACTCTCTGTCTGTTCATTATATGCACCTTGATGCGGTTGGAATTTTTTATGATCACTATATTTACTTATGGCTTATGTGTTCTCTATGTAACTACCTTCTTACATCATGATTTTTTATGGTATTGCATTATGTCTTATATGTCTGGTTTCTCTTTTATTGTGTAATTAATAAAATATTTTTAGTCTTTATTATCTGGACTTTCATTTGGTTTATTCATTAGTTGAGAAGGTTTCAATTTTAATTAACTGTGGAATACTCCACGCAGGCAGGTAACATGGGGGATTAAGCAGTACAATTGGCAAAGGATATTCAGAGCTAAAGAACAAAGGATCGGGTAAAGGCAGTTCTGTTGAATCCGGCTAGAAAGTCAGTAGTTCCTAAGACTATGAAGTCAATAGCACCGACAGCGGCTGGCGCGTTGTCTTTTCCAATGGGTTTATGTAGACAACAATGCCCCATCTCCTGGCGGCAGCGGTCAGTCTCCGATACCTTCCACTGCCCCTAGTTCATATACTGATGTAGCAGACAAGGGTGTGGGCCACAGTCCTGTACGAGCCCAACTTTGATCGGCAAATATAAACTGGCAAAATCAGGGAACTAGTGTCCTGTACCCAGTCACTGTTATGTGGCATGTGCACTGTATTCACGGACAATAAAGCGCACGGCGCCTTAAGGCCCCGTTACACTCTTCAATGTCCCAGTGATCCCACCAACGATCCGATGTGGATGGGATCACTGGGACATAGTTAGCTGAGCGTTGGTGAGCTGTCACATAGACAGACCCACCAGCGAGCAAGCTGGTTTCCAAGGTAAACAGCGAGTATCTAAGAGCTGCACGGCTCTCAGATACCCGCTGTTTCCATTGGAAACCAGCTCCCAGCGTCGCTAATTGATGGTCTCCCGCTGCCACACGCAGCGATGCGTGCTGGCCAGCGGGAGACCAACGATCAAAAAACGGCCGAGGACATTCGAGCGCGATCAGCGATACCCGGCAGGGGGGCCAGTCACTGATACATGTCACACACAGTGATTTCACTGGCGAGATCGCTGTGGCGTCACAAAATCAGCGATCTCGCTGGCGATCTTGCTTTGTGGGACGGGGCCTTTACTTTCTCGTAGTCACCGGGCACACACTGCACTGCTCACCTCTCTGCATGCTGCCCAGGGTTGGCGCCAAACTCCCCTCTGCTGCACGAGCTTTTCCTTTATATCCCCACGTCCCCCTTGGTCAGGAGGGCCGTCCGGCTTACTATTAGTTGCCCCAGGCAACATGGGATCCAACCTCGACAGTTCCGGCCCCGGCAAGCAGGTACCCGCGGTGCGGTTCTCCTCCTTACATGATGTATGTGTCTGGTATGTGAGCAGTGTGTGCGCTGTGTGTCTGATATGTGAGCAGTTTGCGCGCTTTGTGTCTGGTATGTGAGCAGTGTGTGTGCTGTACGTGTCTGGTATGTGAGCGATGTGTGCACTGTGTTTGATATGTGAGCAGTGTGTGCGCTGTATGTGTCTGGTATGTGAGCCGTGTGTACGCTGTATGTGTTTGGCATGTGAGCAGTGTGCACGGTATGTGTCTGGTATGTGAGCAGTGTGTGTGCTGTATGTGTCTAGTATGTGAGCGATGTGTGCACTGTGTCTGATATGTGAGCAGTGTGTGCGCTGTATGTGTCTGGTATGTGAGCCGTGTGTGTGCTGTATGTGTCTGGAATGTGAGCCGTGTGTGTGCTGCATGCGTCTGGAATGTGAGCCGTGTGTGTGCTGTACGTGTCTGGTATGTGAGCCGTGTGTGTGCTGTACGTGTCTGGTATGTGAGCCGTGTGTGTGCTGTATGTGTCTGGTATGTGAGTGATGTGTGCACTGTGTCTGATATGTGAGTAGTGTGTGCACTGCATGTGTCTGGTACGTGAGCAGTGTGTGCACTGTATGTGTCTGGTACGTGAGCAGTGTGTGTGCTGTATGTGTCTGGTATGTGAGCCGTGTGTGTGCTGTACGTGTCTGGTACAGTATGTGAGCCGTGTGTGCTGTACGTGTCTGGTATGTGAGCCGTGTGTGCTGTACGTGTCTGGTATGTGAGCCGTGTGTGCTGTACGTGTCTGGTATGTGAGCCGTGTGTGTGCTGTATGCATCTGGAATGTGAGCCGTGTGTGTGCTGTACGTGTCTGGTATGTGAGCAGTGTGTATGCTGTATGTGTCTGGTATGTGAGCGATGTGTGCACTGTGTCTGATATGTGAGTAGTGTGTGCACTGCATGTGTCTGGTACGTGAGCAGTGTGTGCACTGTATGTGTCTGGTACGTGAGCAGTGTGTGTGCTGTATGTGTCTGGTATGTGAGCCGTGTGTGTGCTGTACGTGTCTGGTATGTGAGCCGTGTGTGCTGTACGTGTCTGGTATGTGAGCCGTGTATGTGCTGTATGCGTCTGGAATGTGAGCCGTGTGTGTGCTGTACGTGTCTGGTATGTGAGCAGTGTGTATGCTGTATGTGTCTGGTATGTGAGCCGTGTGTGTGCTGTACGTGTCTGGTATGTGAGCCGTGTGTGTGCTGTATGCGTCTGGAATGTGAGCCGTGTGTGTGCTGTACGTGTCTGGTATGTGAGCCATGTGTGTGCTGTACGTGTCTGGTATGTGAGCCGTGTGTATGCTGTATGTGTCTGGTATGTGAGTGATGTGTGCACTGTGTCTGATATGTGAGTAGTGTGTGCACTGCATGTGTCTGGTACGTGAGCAGTGTGTGCACTGTATGTGTCTGGTACGTGAGCAGTGTGTGTGCTGTATGTGTCTGGTATGTGAGCCGTGTGTGTGCTGTACGTGTCTGGTACAGTATGTGAGCCGTGTGTGCTGTACGTGTCTGGTATGTGAGCCGTGTGTGCTGTACGTGTCTGGTATGTGAGCCGTGTGTGTGCTGTATGCATCTGGAATGTGAGCCGTGTGTGTGCTGTACGTGTCTGGTATGTGAGCAGTGTGTATGCTGTATGTGTCTGGTATGTGAGCGATGTGTGCACTGTGTCTGATATGTGAGTAGTGTGTGCACTGCATGTGTCTGGTACATGAGCAGTGTGTGCACTGTATGTGTCTGGTACGTGAGCAGTGTGTGTGCTGTATGTGTCTGGTATGTGAGCCGTGTGTGTGCTGTACGTGTCTGGTATGTGAGCCGTGTGTGCTGTACGTGTCTGGTATGTGAGCCGTGTGTGTGCTGTATGCGTCTGGAATGTGAGCCGTGTGTGTGCTGTACGTGTCTGGTATGTGAGCAGTGTGTATGCTGTATGTGTCTGGTATGTGAGCCATGTGTGTGCTGTACGTGTCTGGTATGTGAGCCGTGTGTGTGCTGTATGCGTCTGGAATGTGAGCCGTGTGTGTGCTGTACGTGTCTGGTATGTGAGCCGTGTGTGTGCTGTATGCGTCTGGAATGTGAGCCGTGTGTGTGCTGTATGTGTCTGGTATGTGAGCAGTGTGTATGCTGTATGTGTCTGGTATGTGAGCCGTGTGTGTGCTGTACGTGTCTGGTATGTGAGCAGTGTGTATGCTGTATGTGTCTGGTATGTGAGCGATGTGTGCACTGTGTCTGATATGTGAGTAGTGTGTGCACTGCATGTGTCTGGTACATGAGCAGTGTGTGCACTGTATGTGTCTGGTACGTGAGCAGTGTGTGTGCTGTATGTGTCTGGTATGTGAGCCGTGTGTGTGCTGTACGTGTCTGGTATGTGAGCCGTGTGTGCTGTACGTGTCTGGTATGTGAGCCGTGTGTGTGCTGTATGCGTCTGGAATGTGAGCCGTGTGTGTGCTGTACGTGTCTGGTATGTGAGCAGTGTGTATGCTGTATGTGTCTGGTATGTGAGCCGTGTGTGTGCTGTACGTGTCTGGTATGTGAGCCGTGTGTGTGCTGTATGCGTCTGGAATGTGAGCCGTGTGTGTGCTGTACGTGTCTGGTATGTGAGCCGTGTGTGTGCTGTATGCGTCTGGTATGTGAGCCGTGTGTGTGCTGTATGCGTCTGGAATGTGAGCCGTGTGTGTGCTGTATGTGTCTGGTATGTGAGCGATGTGTGCACTGTGTCTGATATGTGAGTAGTGTGTGCACTGTATGTGTCTGGTACGTGAGCAGTGTGTGTGCTGTATGTGTCTGGTACGTGAGCAGTGTGTGCGCGCTATATTTAAATAGAATAGGATCTAAACAGCAGCAGCTACAAAGCAATCCTATACATGAGTGGCGGGGCCAAATTTTTAAAATCTGACCAGTGTCACTTTATGTAGTAATAACGCTGGATTTTGAGACTGTTTATTTGTGACACATTATATTTTATCAAAATGGTACATTGAAGTCAGTATGTTTTGTGTTTACTTTTTAAAATAATCAGAAATTTGACAAAGCTTTAACCCCTTTACCTCCAAGGGTGGTTTGTCCCTTTTTGAGGTAATATGTTATGAGCTCATTTTCTCCTTCACCTTTGATGTCCGATGAACTCCCTCTGCTGGTGAAAGGCGGTATATGCCAGGGGGGCATATAATCTTATTTGCATTAAGCATGGGGATGAATGGAAGATGGCGTTTAATACTCCGGAGGGACATTTTGAGTACCTGGTGATGCCTTTTGGGCTCACTAATGCCCCTTCTGTCTTCCAGTGCTTCATGAATGATATTTTCCGGGACTTTGTGGATAAATTTTTGATCATCTATCTGGATGATATTTTGATATTTTCCAGGGATTGGGACTCTCATGTGGAACATGTTCGGACTGTGTTCCGGATTTTGAGGGAGAATTCCCTGTATGTTAAGGGATCGAAATGCCTTTTTGGTGTACAGAGGATTTCATTTTTGGGATTTATTTTGTCTCCGTCAACTATTGAAATGGACCCGGCCAAGGTACAGGCCATTTATGATTGGGTTCAGTAACACTTCTTTGAAGGCCCTCCAGAAGTTTTTGTGTTTTGCTAATTTTTATCGTAAATTTATAGCTAATTTTTCTGGTATTGCCAAACCATTGACTGATTTGACTAAGAAGGGTGCTGATGTGCTGAATTGGTCTCCGGAGGCTGTTTCTTCCTTTCAGGAGCTGAAGCGGAGGTTCACTTCTGCTCCGGTTTTGCTGCAACCTGATGTCTCATTCCTGTTTCAGGTAGAGTTGGACGCTTCTGAGATTGGTGCAGGAGCTGTTTTGTCCCCAAAAGATCCGGTAACATCTAAAATGAATCCCTGTGCTTTCTTTTCCCGAAGGTTCTCCCCATCTGAACGCAACTATGATGTGGGGAATCGGGAATTGTTAGCCATGAAATGGGCATTTGAGGAGTGGAGACATTGGTTGGAGGGAGCTAAACATCAAGTCGTGGTCCTTACTGACTGCAAGAATTTGATTTACCTTGAGTCGGCCAAATGCTTGAATCCTAGACACGCTAGGTGGGCCTTGTTTTTCACACGTTTTGATTTTGTGGTCTCTTTTCTTCCGGGCACTAAAAATGTCAAGGCAGACGCCCTCTCTAGGAGTTTCTTTGCTGATTCTCCTATTGTGACCAAGCCTGCTACCATCTTAGGTGAGGGGGTAGTTCTTTCTGCCATCTTGCCCGATTTGAGACGTGCTCTGGAAGAGTTTCAGGAGGACAAACCTGAGCGTTGTCCCATTGGAAAATTGTATGTTCCTGACCAGTGGAGGAAGAGAGTAATGTCTGAAGTTCATTGCTCCGCATTGCCTGGTCATCCAGGTATTTTTCGTACTAGAGATTTGGTGAGTCGGTCTTTTTGGTGGCCCGCCTTGTCTCGTGATGTCAGGAATTTTGTGCAGTCCTGTGGGGACTTGCTCCCGGTCTAAACCTTGTTCTCGCTCTAGTGGGTTGTTGATGCCTTTACCGGTGCCCAGGAGGCCATGGACCCATATTTCAATGGATTTTATTTCTGATATGCCTGTCTCTCAGAGAATGACTGTTATTTGGGTGATTTGTGATAGATTCTCTAAGATGGTCCATCTTGTACCACTCCCTAAGTTGCCATCTTCCTCAGAGTTGGTGCCCTTGTTTTTGCAACAGGTGGTTCGCTTGCATGGGATTCCTGAGAACATTGTGTCTGACAGAGGAGTTCAGTTTGTTTCTAGATTTTGGAGGACTTTTTGTTCCAAGCTGGGAATTCAGTTGTCCTTCTCCTCTGCGTTTCACCCTCAGACCAATGGGCAGACGGAGAGAAGAAACCAGACTTTGGAGTCTTATTTGAGATGTTTTATTTCTGCTGATCAGGATGATTGGGTTTCATTTTTGTCCTTGGCCGAATTTGCTTTAAATAATAGAGCTAGTTCTGCCACTTTGATGTCACCTTTTTTTTTGTAACTTTGGGTTTCATCCTCGATTCTCTTCAGGGCAGGTGGAGTCTTCTGCCTGCCCAGGTGTTGACACTGTGGTGGAGAGAATGCACCAGATCTGGGACCAAGTGGTGGATAAGTTGTCTCTCTCCCAGGAAAAGGCCCAGCGGTTTTCCAACCGGCATAAGACCATTGGTCCCCGGTTTAAGGTGGGTGATATGGTTTGGTTGTCATCAAAGAATATCTCTATGAAGTTTAAACCTAGATTTATTGGACCTTACAAGATTTTGGAGATTCTTAATCTGGTCTCTTTTCGATTGGCTCTTCCTGTTACATTCAAGATCCATAACGTGTTTCATAAGTCTCTGTTAAAGAGGTTTGTTGAGCCAGTAGTTCCTGTGGTGGCACCTCCTGACCCTGTATTGGTTGAAGGTAATGTGGAATATGAGGTTGAGAAGATACTGGATTCTCGTCTGGCTAGACGGAGACTCCAGTATTTGGTTAAGTGGAAGGGTTATGGCCAGGAGGATAATTCTTGGGTTTCTGCATCCGATTGGTTCGTGCTTTTCATCGGGCCCATCCTGATCGCCCTGGTGGCGTGGATGAGGGTTCAGTGACCCCTCCTCAAGGGGGAGGTACTGTTATGAGCTCATTTTCTCCTTCACCTTTGATGTCCGATGAACTCCCTCTGCTGGTGAAAGGAGGTAGTGAAATTGATTTGGATGGGAAAAACCTGTCGGTGGAGTGTGATTGGACATCCGGAATCTCTGAGTGGATATAAGGCCGCCGACGCCCTGCTGGGTTGCTGGTGATCCTCTCTGCTCTGAGCTCTGGCCTCCAGTTTAGTCCTGTCTACTAAAGCTAAGTTTTTGCTCTGCTATTGTTCCATGAGATTTTGTCTGTTTACTTAGTGTTTGTGTTCAGCCAGCCCTGGTTGGGACTGGCTGAACTCCATTTTTTCTCCGATCAGTTGATCTCTTTGCTCTGTTTTCAGAATATACCTGAGTGCTGATATAGTGATTTTGAAGTCTAGTGACTTCAGGGCCTTTTCTATCAGACATGTTGGACATTATTTTTGGCAGGGTTTTTGCGTGATTGCAGACAGTTGCTTTTCTTTCCTGTCCTATCTAATTAGTGAGGGCCCCATCGTTTGCTCAGCCTGTCTTTCTGTCTGTGTTTGTGTTTTCATCTGTTTTCACCGTCAATACATGTTGGGGGCTGTCTATTGCTTTGGGGTCTGCTCTGGGGCAGTTTAGATTTCCCCTTTCTTTCTTTAGGTTTATTTAGTTCTCTGGCTATGAACGAGGTGTCTAGGACCACCGTAGGAACACCCCACGGCTACTGTTAGTTGTTGTGAATAGGATCAGGGGTCTGCAATCCGCTAGCTACCAACCTCTCCGGTTTTCTTGACTTAGCTTGTATTTTTGTTTTTTCCTCCTCCGGTGACTCATTCATAACAGTAATAACTCTGAAACGCTTCCATGGATCCCACTGATTCTGACATTGTTTTCTCATGACATATTGTACTTCATGTTAGTGGTAAAATTTCATTCAAATAACTTGCGTTTATTTGTGAAAAAAACGAAAATTTGGCGAAAATTTTGAAAATTTCGCAATTTTCCAACTTTGAATTTTTATGCCCTTAAATCACAGAGATATGGCACACAAAAAAACTTAATAAGCAACATTTCACATATGTTTACTTTACATCAGCACAATTTTGGAACCAAAATTTTTTTTTATTAGGAAGTTATAAAGGTTAAAAGTTGACCAGGGATTTCTCATTTTTGCAACACCATTTTATTTTTACAGACCACATCACATTTGAAGTCACTTTGAGGGTTCTATATGATAGAAAATACCCAAAAGTGACACCATTCTAAAAACTGCACCCCTCAAGGTGCTCAAAATCACATTCAAGAAGTTTATTAACCCTTCAGGTGCTTCACAGGAATTTTTTGAATGTTTAAAAAAATGAACATTTAACTTTTTTTTCACAAAAAAATTATTTCAGGTCCAATTTTTTTATTTTACCAAGGGTAACAAGAGAAATTGGACTGCAAACATTATTGTGCAATTTGTCCTGAGTACGCTGATACCTGATATGTGGGGGGAACCACTGTTTCGGCGCATGGCAGAGCTCAGAAGGGATGAAGCGCCGTTTGACTTTTTCAATGCAAAATTGGCTGGAATTCAGATCGGACGCCATGTCACGTTTGGAGAGCCCCTGATGTGCCTAAACAGTGGAAACCCCCCACAAGTGACCCCATTTTGGAAACTAGACCTGTTATGATTGGGTCACCGAGGAGGATAGCAGGACCAGGCTAAGCCACCAGAAAGGTTGGTAACTAAGCGGATTGCAGACCCCTGATCCTATCCACACAACTAGCAGTAGCCGTGGAGCGTACCTACGATGCCCTAAACGCCTTGGCACAGCCAGAGAGCTAACTCAGCCTAAAGCAAGAAAGGTGAAATCTAAACTGCCCCGGAGCAGACCCCAAAGGAATAGATAGCCCACAAACATATATTGTCGGTGAGACAAGATGAAAACACAAACGCAGGCAGAAAAATAGACTGAGCAAATGATGGGGCCCAAACTGACTAGACAGGACAGGAAAGGAAAGACACTCAATCACGAAAAAACCCTGAAAAATCCAACACGTCTGATGCACATAAAAACACTGAAGTCACACGACTTCCCCCCACTATATCAGCACTCTGGTATATACTGAAAGCAAAGCAAAAAGAGACCAATATAACAGGGGACAGAACAAACTGACACAAGCAGTAACATATGGGCGGTGATCCAGCACAGCCCCAGCAGGAGCAAGCTAACCCGCACAAAGCAGAGATAGACAAAACCAGATCAAATGCAAAATGAACCACTTAGCTGAACCATGCAGGAACAGAGCAGGAGACATCAGACCTCACAAGGCACAGGAAGAAAATCACCAGCGGGGATTGAAGGAAGTCAGCTGTCTTAAATACACCAGTCAGAAACCCCAGATCTCCAATCATCATCATCAGTATCAGGTGGCAAGCCTCTTTCAATCTGACCAGCTCCACTACCTCCAGTAACCACCAGAGGGAGCCCAGAAAGAGAACTCGTAACACCTCTGTCAATCTGACCAGCTTCACTATCTTCAGTAACCACAGAGGGAGCCCATAAAGAGAATTCACAACATAGACCCTACAAGGAACTTATCTAGATATGTGGTGAGAACTTTGGACCCACAAGGGCTTCACAGAAGTTTATAATGTACAGCCGTGCAATTAAAAAATCATTTTTTCCACAAAAATGATCTTTTCACCCTCAATTCTTATTTTCCCAAGGGTAATAGGACCCTAAAAGTTATTGTGCAATTTGTTCTGAGTATGCTGATACCCCACATGTGGGGGTAAACCACTATTTGGGTGCATGGCAGAGCTTGGAAAGGAAGCAGCGCCATTTGACTTTTTTGGCTGGAATTGGGATTGGACGCCATGCCGCCTTTGGAAAGCCCCTGATGTGCCTAAACAGTGGAAATCCCCCACAATTGACACCGTTTTGGAAACTAGACCACCCAAGGAACTTATCTAGATGTGTGGTGAGCACTTTTAACCCCCAAGGGCTTCACAGAAGTTTATAACACCCGGGCGTGAAAATAAAAATTGTTTTTCCACAAACATGATCTTTTAGTCCCCATTTTTTTTATTTTCCCATGGGTAACAGGAGAAATTGGACCTCAAATGTTGTTGTCCAATTTGTCCTGAGTACGCTGATACCCCATATGAGGGAGAAAACTACTGTATGGGCACACGTTGGGGCTCGGAAGGGAAGTAGTGACGTTTTGGAATGCAGACTTTGATGGAATGGTCACGGGTGTCATGTTGCCTTTGGAGAGACCCTGATGTACCTAAACAATGGAAACCCCCCACAAGTGACCCCATCTTGGAAACTAGACCCCTAAGGAACTTATCTAGATGTGTGGTGAGCACTTTGAACCCTCCAGGTGCTTCACAGAAGTTTATAACGCCCGGGCGTGAAAATAAGAAAATCATATTTTTTTCCCACAAAAGTGATATTTTTGCCCCCAATTTTGTATTTTCCTAAGGGTAACAGGAGAAATTGGACCCAAAAGTTGTTTTGCAATTTGTCCTGAGTAGGCTGATACCCCATATGTGGGGGTAAAACACTGTTTGGGCGCATGGCAGAGCTTGGAAGGGAAGGAGCACCATTTGACTTTTTCAACGCAGAATTGGTTGGAATTGAGATCAGACGCCATGTTGAGTTTGGAGAGCACCGGATGTGCGCAAACAGTGGAAACCCCCCAATTCTAACTCCAACCCTAACCCCAACACACCCCTAACCCTAATCTCAGCCCTAACCCTAGCCCTAACCCTAATAGAAAAATAGAAATACATTTTTTTAATTTTATTATTTTTCCCTAACTAAGGGGGTGATAACGGGGGGTTTGATTTACTATTTATGGCAGGTTTTTACGTTTGGCAGCTGTCACGCTAAAAGACGCTTTTTATTGTAAAAATAGTTTTTGCATCACCACATTTTGAGAGCTATAATTTTTCCATATTTTGACCCATCGAGTCATGTGAGGTCTTATTTTTTGCGGGACGAGTTGACGTTTTTATTGGTACCATTTTCGGGCACGTGACTTTTTTTTATCGCTTTTTATTCCGATTTTTTGGGATGCAGAATGAACAAAAACCAGCATTTTATTAATTTCTTTTGGGGGTGCGTTTACACCTTTCCGCATGAGTTAAAATTGAAAAGGCGGTTTTATTCTTCGGGTCAGTACGGTTACTGCGATACCTCATATATGTCGTCTTTATATGTTTTGGCGCTTTTATGCAATGAAAAGAATTTTATATAAAAAATAATTATTTTTGCATCGCTTTATTCTGCGAGCTATAACTTTTTTATTTTTTCGCTGATGATGCTGTGTGGAGGCTCGTTTTTTGCGGGACAAGATGACGTTTTCAGTGGTACTATGGATATTTATATGCGTCTTTTTGATCGCGCGTTATTGCACTTTTTGTTCAGCGGTATAATAAAGCATTATTTTTTGCTTTGCTTATTATTTTTATTTTTTAAGGGATTCGCTAAAGGGGTTAACTAATGGGACAGTTTTATAGGGCGGGTCGTTACAAACGCGGCGATACTAAATATGTGCACTTTTATTTATTTCCAAAAAATGAATTTATTAGGGAATTTTTTTTTTTTCAATTTATTTATCGATTTTTTTATAAATTATTTTTACTTTTTTTTTAACTTTATTACACTGTCCCAGGGGGACACCACTGTCATGTGTGAGATCGCTGATCTGACATATCACAGATCGCTGTGACAGATCAGAGATCTGACAGGTCCCGCCGCCGCTGAACCCCCCCACCGCCGCCGTTGGACCCGCCGCTGCCTGCCCACCATGTACACACACACACATACATACACACAAACCCTTGTACATATACACACGTGTACACAGACAGACATGAATGTACATACACACACACACACACATACGTACACAGGCTCGGACTGGCCCATAGGGGAACAGGGTATTCCCCCGGTGGGCCCCTGTTCAGACACGGGCCCCCAACCCCACTGTAATGGCAGAACTTGGCATAATTCACATGTTTTACTCTGTACAGAAAAAACAGCATCTCATCATTCATTAACCAAACTACCCTGTTTATTATTATTATATAGAGATATAGGTAAATTTGTGAATGAGGGTAGTGTAATATTTGTATGCAGGTGAAAAGCAGGCCCCCCAAAATCAATGTTACTGGTGGGCCCTTGGCACCCCAGTCCGACACTGTACGTACACACACACACACACACACACACACACACGTACACACATGTACACATACACACACATGCTAACAGCGATACGCGTGGGGCTCCCCACATCACTTTTGTCCCGGGACCATTGCTCCCTTTGTCCTGACGTCCCTGATGCTCTGACATGGATTGCTCTGTTTGGTGACTTGCTGGCTATTTGAGCCTTCACTTATCTATTGGCGTTATCTCTATTGCAGTTTACTCTCTGCACATTAGGGAGACCTCCCTTTGCTTTAGGGACATCTTTCCAAACATACATTTTCATTCCCATGACGCTTTATACAGCCCCCTGGGGACGCCCAGGTCGGCATTATACTCAAGCATTAGGAGACTGTTTATATACACTGCTATTTTCTAGGGACTGTTTTCCCACATGTATATACCTTTTTCCATGTGGTATTGTATTTTGACATATTGCTGTTCTATGGGACTTACAGTGTTGTGTTTTGTCCTTTTTTAAATGATTTTATCGTGGTCTTTTTGTCTACCAATAAAATTTCAATATATCTATACACATATTTGTATGTACTGTGTATATGTTTATTTTTGGGTGTGCGCCTTTATATGCATGGATCTTTTCCTCTTTTTCATTACACACACCCCACACACACACTTCCCTCCCGATGCGATAGCATCGGGCACACCTCTAGTAGGAAATAATGAGCACCAGCTTTCTCTGATCTGCAATGTTTGCCACATTTTTCTTCCTTACCTGCCCACAGTACATTTTTCTGTGCTATCTATTTGCTGCCTTCTCCCATTATTGGAGGCCTTTCTTTGCCCTGTCTTTTTAACCCCTTAACGACCGCCGATACGCCTTTTAACGGTGGTAATTATGGGTACTTAAACCACAGCGCAGTGAATTCACGGTGCTGTGGAGTAAGTAAATAGCGCCCTCCAGTGTCGGATTTTCTCCGGGGTCTCGGCTGCAGGGGGTAACCGAGACCCCAGAGAACATGAATCGGGTCGGTTTTTGCCGACCCCGCTTTTGCGATCGCCGTTAACACTATAACGGCGACCGCAAAAAAAAAAGCTGCGATTTTGCATTTAATTTCTCTTTGCTCTGATGTGATCGCACATCAGAGGAGAGAGAAAGAGGGTCCCCGATTCCCCCCGGTACCTCTCCACGGTCCAGGGTCCCCTCCCGGTGGTCCTGGGTCCCGTCAACGTCCTCCGGTGGGCGCCGCCATCTTGGATCTGGAGAAAATGGGCGGGCGCAAGCGCAGTGCGCCCGCCAAGAATCTGCAGGCTCCGGCTGGCAGATTCCATTCATTCCTTTTGATCACTATGATAAACTATCATAGTGATCAAAATAAAAAAAATTGTAAATCACCCCCCCAATTATCACCCCCTTAGTTAGGCAAACATAATGAAATAATATTTTTTTTTTCATTTTTCCATTAGGGTTAGGGCTAGAATTAGGGTTAGGGTGAATTAGGATTAGGGATTAGGGTTGGGATTATGGTTAGGGTTGGGATTAGGGGTGTGTTGGGGTTAGGGTTGGAGCAAGAATTAAGGGGTTTCCACTATTTACCAACTTTGGGGGTCTAAAAATCACTTTTGTGGAAATAAAAAATACTTTTTATTTTCACGGCTCTGCGTTATAAACTTCTGTGAAGCACTTTGGGGTTCAAAGTGCTCACCACACATCTATATAAGCTCCTTGGGGGGTCTAGTTTCCAAAATGGAGTCACTTGTTGGGGGTTTCCACTGTTTAGGTACATCAGGGGCTCTGCAAACGCAACATGACGCCCGCAGACCATTCCATCAAAGTCTGCATTCCAAAATGGCACTCCTTTCCTTCCGAGTTCTCCCATGCGCCCAAACAGTGGTTTTCCCCCACATATGGGGTATCAGCATACTCAGGACAAATTGCACAACTTTTGTGGTCCAATTTCTCCTGTTACCCTTAGGAAAATAAAAAATAGCGGGCTAAAAAATAATTTTTGAGAAAAAAAATGATTTTTTATTTTCACGGCTCTGCGTTTATAAACTTCTGTGAAGCACTTGGGGGTTCAAAGTGCTCACTACATATCTAGATAAGCTCCATCGGGGGTCTAGTTTCCAAAATGGGGTCACTTGTGGGGGTTTTATACTGTTTAGGCACATCAGGGGCTCTGCAAACGCAACATGACGCCCACAGAAAATTCCATCAAGTCTGCATTCCAAAATGGCGCTCCTTCCCTTCCGAGCTCTCACATGCGCCCAAACAGTGGTTCCCCCCCACATATGGGGTATCATCGTACTCAGGACAAATTTCAAAACAACTTTTGTGGTCCAATTTTTCCTGTTACCCTTGATCAAATAAAAAATAGCGGGCTAAAAAATCATTTTTGAGGAAAAAAATTTTTTTTAATTTTCACGGCTCTGCGTCTATAAACTTCTGTGAAGCACTTGGGGGTTCAAAGTGCTCACCACATATCTAGATAAGCTCCGTCAGGGGTCTAGTTTTCAAAATGGGGTCACTGGTGTTTTTTTTCACTGTTTAGGCACATCACGGGCTCTCCAAAAGCGACATGGCGTCCAATCTCAATTCCAGCCAATTCTGCATTGAAAAAGTCAAACGGTACTCCTTCCCTTCTGAGCTCTGCCGTGCGCCCAAACAGTGGTTTACCCCCACATATGGGGTATCAGCGTACTTCAGGACAAATTGCACAACAACTGTGGGGGTATGATTTCTCCTGTTACCCTTGTAAAAATAAAAATTTGGGGGCAAAAATATCATTTTTGTGGAAAAAAAATGATTTTTTATTTTCACGGCTTTACGTTATAAACTTCTGTGAAGCACTTGAAGTTCAAAGTGCTCACCACACATCTAGATAAGTTCCTTAAGGGGTCTAGTATCCAAAATGGAGTCACTTGTTGGGGGTTTCCACTGTTTAGGAACATTAGGGGCTCTCCGAACGCAACATGGCATCCGATCTCAATTGCAGCCAATTCTGCGTTGAAAAAGTCAAACGGCGCTCCTTCCCTTGCGAGCTCTGCCGTGCGCTGAAAAAGTGGTTTATCCCCACATATGGGGTATTGGCGTATTCAGGAGAAATTGCACAACAAATTTTGTGGTTTATTTTCTCTTTTACCACTTGTGAAAATAAAAAAAATTGGTTCTGAAGTAAATTTTTTGCAAAAAAAAGTTAAATGTTAATTTTTTCCTTCCACATTGCTTTAGCTCCTGTGAAGCACATAAAGGGTTAATAAACTTCTTGAATGTGGTTCTGAGCACCTTGAGGGGTCTAGTTTTTAGAATAGTGTAACTTTTGGGTATTTTCTGTCATGTACACCCCTCAAAATGACTTTAAATATGATGTGGTCCCTACAAAAATGGTTTTGTAAATTTTGTTGTAAAAATGAGAAATCGCTGGTCAACTTTTAACCCTTATAACTTCCTAACAAAAAAAATTTTGTTTCCAAAATTGTGCTGATGTAAAGTAGACATGTGGGAAATGTTATTTATTAAGAAATTTATGTGACACATCTCTCTGATTTAAGGGCATAAAAATTTAAAGTTTTAAAATTGCAAAATTTTCACCATATTTCCATTTTTTTCATAAATAAACACAAGACGTATCGAAGAAATTTTACCAATAACATGAAGTACAATATGTCACAAAAAAACATTCTCAGAATCAGCGGGATCCTTTAAAGCGTTCCAGAGGTATAACCTCATAAAATGACAGTGGTCAGAATTGTAAAAATTGGCCTGGTCATTTAGCTGTAAAATGGCTCTGTCACTAAGGGGTTAAAATAATTTTTTACATTGTTGTTATTTAATAAAGATATATATTTTTACCCTACCTCCCTTTTCCTTCATCACTTATCTTTATGGCACCTTACCATAATAGATCATGTTGATTATTTTTTAAAAAAGGTTGTGCACCCCTGCTCTAATAGCTGTGTCTGCTAAGACTGGAAGTCAACCATATCCTAGCATGTTTATTTTTACTATATACTTGAAATCCACATCTGGCAACAGTGAGATCCATAAAATGCCACCATGATTGCCTTAAAAAAAATAAAACAAACTATTGTAACTCCTGCCAAATGTAGATTTGTCCACATGATAAAAAGGTGTCAAAATTGAATGGATATTAATATTACTTTATAATCTTAATCTTATGAGGAAAGGTTGCAGGATTTGGGAATGTTTAGTTTGCAAAAGAGAAGACTGAGAGGAGACTTAATAGCTGTCTACAAATATCTAAAGGGCTGTCACATTGTAGAAGGATCAACTTTATTCTCATTTGCACAAGGAAAGACTAGAAGCAATGGGATGAAACTGAATGGGAGGAGACACAGATTAGATATTAGAAAAAACTTTTTGACAGAGTGATCAATGAGTGGAACAGTCTGCCACGAGAAGTGGTGAGTTCTCCTTCAATGGAAGTCTTCAAACAGAGGCTGGACAGACATCTGACTGGGATGATTTAGCGAATCCTGCTTTGAGCAGGGGGTTGGACCAGATGGCCCAGGAGGTCCCTTCCAACTCTACCATTCTATGATTCTATGATCTTTGATCCAGTCCATTGTCTATTGAACGGAGATGTTGCAGTGACTAAAATCCTACAAAAGCACATTTTTTTTAAACAAAAAAATCCTTGAAAACAGAAAATCAGTTGACCCTCTAGCATTACAAATATTCTAATAAACTGACAAATGCGTATTATTATAATGTCTGTTAATTTTGAAACGGACATAAAAATGACACAAACAAGTGTATAAAATATAGCTTTAATGTATTTTCTCATTATAGTTTTCACAAATCTTTTTTTTTTCTTAAAAAACAACATAGGGAAATGCTGTTGGTCTGATACAAGTTAAAGATATATAATGATTATATAGGTTATAGACTTCAGGACAAAGGCTGCTTCAGATGGACAGAATGTATAATGCACAAAACAGATGTTAGATTATTCAGTAGATCCTTTCTGCACAAAGTTTCCTAAAATAGATATTTTAAGTTCATGGTGGGTAAAAATTTTTGGCCCTCACTGGACCAACCCTTCGTTTAAATTCCTTTATGAATGCAGAAAGATTAACTTGTATGAAAAATGAGGTTAGGATGAGCAGTTAACATTCAGCTGGGGTTGTCCACTATTTTTCTACTTTTGACCTAAAAAAGAAAGTGACTTCCCCACTACAAGGACATTAATATAAGATTGGTGTGGGTCTGACACCCCCACTGATCAGCAGCTATGCACGGTTTAGTGGCCTTTGCCAAAGACTGTAGTTTAGCTCGTTTCGAAACAGCTATCCTAATAACAATAATAGACAGTCCCCACCGCTCCTGTACAGAAATCGCTGCATTATGGGCATGCCTACATTTCCCGTGTTACGCTCAAACTTTAGTCACTAACATTTCGCTAGCTATGCAGGCACAGCATAATTTACAATGCTTCCCATAGTATAAGAAAGGATAATTCAGAATGTACTGCATAGACTTGATCAGATGTAATGAAGGTCATACCCATTGGAAACAAAATAATCAGCATGGTGGAATGGTAATGGAGAGAAGAGCTGAAAAACTTTAAGGAGTATATCGGAAAGTTTAATAACTTTTAGAAGGTTGTGACCAACTTTATCTGGAATACCCATTTACACATGAATACAGTTGTGCTCAAAAGTTTACATACCTCGGCAACATTTTTGCTTTCTTGGCCTTTTTTACAGAGACTATGAATAAGGCCAGGGTCACACTAACCGACGCAAATTACGGTCAGTATTTTACATGTGTAATACGGATGACAGACCCCTAAACAGTGCTCCGTATGTCATCCGTAAGCAAGGTGTGGTCGCATATTTTGCGCATGTAAGCATCCGTATGTAATCCTTATGGCATCCGTATGGCGAGATTTTCTCGCAGGCTTTCAAAATGGACATGTAATGGAGCCCTATGACAGGGTTTCTAACAGAAACCAAGGAATAGATATAGACACATAGAATGCATATATATATACACAGTCATGGCCAAAAGTATTGACACCCCTGCAATTCTGTCAGATAATACTCAGTTTCTTCCTGAAAATGATTGCAAACACAAATTCTTTGGTATTATTATCTTCATTTAATTTGTCTTAAATGAAAAAACACAAAAGAGAATGAAGCAAAAAGCAAAACATTGATCATTTCACACAAAACTCCAAAAATGGGCCAGACAAAAGTATTGGCACCCTCAACCTAATACTTGGTTGCACAACCTTTAGCCAAAATAACTGCGACCAACCGCTTCCGGTAACCATCAATGAGTTTCTTACAATGCTCTGCTGGAATTTTAGACCATTCTTCTTTGGCAAACTGCTCCAGGTCCCTGATATTTGAAGGGTGCCTTCTCCAAACTGCCATTTTTAGATCTCTCCACAGGTGTTCTATGGGATTCAGGTCTGGACTCACTGCTGGCCACCTTAGAAGTCTCCAGTGCTTTCTCTCAAACCATTTTCTAGTGCTTTTTGAAGTGTGTTTTGGGTTATTTTCCTGCTGGAAGACCCATGACCTCTGAGGTAGACCCAGCTTTCTCACACTGGACCCTAAATTATGCTGCAAAATTTGTTGGTAGTCTTCTGACTTCATAATGCCATGCACACGGTCAAGCAGTCCAGTGCCAGAGGCAGCAAAGCAACCCCAAAACATCAGGGAACCTCCGCCATGTTTGACTGTAGGGACCGTGTACTTTTCTTTGAATGCCTCTTTTTTCTCCTGTAAACTCTATGTTGATGCTTTTGCCCTAAAAGCTCTACTTTTGTCTCATCTGACCAGAGAACATTCTTCCAAAATGTTTTAGGCTTTTTTAGGTAAGTTTTGGCAAACTCCAGCCTGGCTTTTTTATGTCTCGGGGTAAGAAGTGGAGTCTTCCTGGGTCTCCTACCATACAGTCCCTTTTCATTCAGATGCCGACAGATAGTACGGATTGAGACCGTTGTACCCTCGGACTGCAGGGCAGCTTGAACTTGTTTGGATGTTAGTGGAGGTTCTTTATCCAACATCCGCACAATCTTGCGTTGAAATCTCTTGTCAATTTTTCTTTTCAGGCCACATCTAGGGAGGTTAGCCACAGTGCCATGGGCTTTAAACTTCTTGATGACACTGCACACGGTAGACACAGCAACATTCAGATCTTTGGAGATGGACTTGTAGCCTTGAGATTGCTCATGCTTTCTCACAATTTGGTTTCTCAAGTCCTCAGACAGTTCTTTGGTCTTCTTTCTTTTCTCCGTGCTCAATGTGGTACACACAAGGACACAGGACAGAGGTTGAGTCAACTTTAATCCATGTCAACTGGTTGCAAGTGTGATTTAGTTATTGCCAACACCTGTTAGGTGCCACAGGTAAGTTATAGGTGCTGTTAATTACACAAATTAGAGAAGCATCATATGATTTTTCGAACAGTGCCAATACTTTTGTCCACCCTCTTTGTTATGTTTGGTGTGGAATTATATCCAATTTGGCTTTAGGACAATTCTTTTTGTGTTTTTTCATTTAAGACAAATTAAATGAAAATAAAAATACCAAAGAATTTGTGTTTGCAATCATTTTCAGGAAGAAACTGAGTATTATCTGACAGAATTGCAGGGGTGTCAATACTTTTGGCCATGACTGTGTATATATATATATATATATATACGTATTCTATGTGTATATATCTATTCTTTCGTTTCTTTATTAAAACTGTCAGTGTGAGTTTACTGTATAGCGCACTAAAAGACACCTGGTGCGTATTTCTCGCAAGTCACATGTGTGGTCCGTGTGTAATCCGTATTTTTTGCGCACCCATAGACTTGCATTGGCGTACTACGGCCGTAGTACACTGACAATCGCAGCATGCTGCGATTGGCACGGACCGTAGAATACGGATGAGAAATATACGGCTGGTGCGAGGGACCCCATAGAGAATCATTGGTCCGTGTCTAATGCGTGCTTTTAGCGCCTCTCACTCGGCCGTATTCCTCGCCAGTGTGACCCCGGCCTAACACCAAAACTTTTTCTCCACCATGGTAAGTGGTTGGGTGAAGTCATTTATTGTCAAACTACTGTGTTTTCTCTTTTTAAATCATAATGACAACACAAAACATTCAAATGACCCTGATCAAAGTTTACATACCCTGGTGATTTTGGCCTGATAACATGAACAGAAGTTGACACAAATGGGTTTGAATGACTACTAAAGTAGATTATTGCTTGTAATCAGGTGTGTGCATAAAAGCTGAGTGAGTTTCTGGGATCCAGACAGACTCTTGCATCTTTCATCCAGCCACTGACATTTCTGGATTGTGAGTCATGGGGAAAGCAAAAGAATTGTCAATAGATCTACAGCAAAAGGTAGTTGAACTGTATAAAACAGGAAAGAGATGCAAAAAGATATCCAAGGAATTGATAATGCCAGTCAGCAGGGGCTCTGTAAAAACAAAACCACGGTTAGGTAGACCAACAGAAATGTTGTCCACAACAGCCAGAAAATTGTTCAGGATGCAAAGAAAAACCCACAAATAACATCAGCTGAAATACTGGACTCTCTGAAAACTTGCGGTGTGGCTGTTTCAAGATGCACAATGAGTCACTTGAAGAAAAATGGGCTGCAAGGTCGAGTTGCCAGAAGAAAGCCACTACCGCGCAAAAGCCACAAAGTATCTCGCCTACAATACGCAAAACAGCACAGAGACAAGCTTCAAAACTTCTGGAACAAGGTAATTTGGAGTGATGAGACCAAAATTGAACTTTTTGGCCACAACCATAAATGTTACATTTGGAGAGAGGTCAACAAGGTCTATGATGAAAGGAACACCATTCCTACTATAAAGCACAAAAGTGGACTGCTGATGTTTTGGGGATGTGTAAGCTACAAAGGCACAGGGAACTTGGTCAAAATTGAAGGACAGATGAATGCAGCACGTTCCCCGCATTATGTTCCCACATGCTTTATGCATCCATTAGCCCTCTGTGTTTGTACTGTTACACACTTAACATTATGGCTGGTCCATACAATCAGGGCAACTGTTACCACCCACCTTTCGTGTCTACCTCTTTCCTCATAGACTGTAAGCTTGCGAGCAGGGCCCTCATTCCTCTTGGTATTTGTTATAATCTATGTGATTATTGTTATGCTGTAATGTCTATTGTCTGTACAAATCCCCTCTGAAATGTAAAGTGCTGCGGAATATGTCGGCGCTATAAAAATAAAATATATTATTATTATTATTATTATTATCAGAAAATAATGGAGGCAAATTTGCAGTCATCAGCCCAGAAGCTGCGTATGGGACATACTTGGACGTTCCAACATGACGATCCAAAACTCAAGGCCAAGTCGACTTGTCATTGGCTACAGCACAACAAAGTGAAAGTTCTGGAGTGGCCATCTTAAGGGGGTTTTACACTAAGCAATATCGCTAGCAATATCGCTAAAACGTCACCGGTTTTGTGACGTTATAGCGATATTGCTAGCGATATCGCTATGTGTGATACTTACCAGCGACCGGCTCCCCCGCTGTCCATCGCTGATCGCGCGAGAATGTCCGGCTCCATTTCTCGTCGGGCGCTTCCTGCTGAGACTTCATGCTGTGACGACGAGCGACGTGTGGAGGCGGGCGGGAGGACGGCAGGATCGCTGTGTGTGAAAGGTGAGTATCGTGCGCTGCGTCGCTGCTGCATCGCTGTGAGATCTTTCTGTATGAAAGCTCACTAGCGATCATTTAGCGATGCACCAGCGATCCTGACCGGGTCGGATCGCTGGTTGGATTGCTGGTGCATCGCTAAATGTAAAAGGGCCTTTAGTCTCCTGACCTCAATATCATTTAGCCACTCTGGGAAGATCTCAAGCGCTCAGTTCATGCTAGACAGCCCAGGAATTTACAGGAACTGGAGACTTTTTGCCATGAAGAATGGGAAGCTTTACCATCTGAGAAAATAAAGAACCTCATCCACAACTATCACAAAAGACTTAAAGATGTCATTGATGTTAGAGGGGGCAATACATTGTATTAAAATGGGGTATGTAAACTTTTAATTAGGGTCGTTTGGATGTTTTGGGTTGTAATTATGATTTAAAAAGAGAAAACACAGTAATTTGACAATAAATGGCTTCACCCAACTACTAGCCATGAGTGGAGAAAAAGTTTTGGTGTTATCATTCATACTCTCTGTAAAAAGGCCAAGAAAGCAAACATTCTGCCGGGGTATGTAACCTTTTGAGCATAACTGTACATATGGCATTATAATAATCATTATTAACCCAAAATTGAAC
The DNA here is from genome assembly GCF_039654945.1 of Dendrobates tinctorius. Taxonomy (NCBI): domain Eukaryota; kingdom Metazoa; phylum Chordata; class Amphibia; order Anura; family Dendrobatidae; genus Dendrobates; species Dendrobates tinctorius. Next base: position 15,407,325 of record NW_027361827.1, read on the forward strand.
ACTCCACCTTAAAGGGATTATCCAGGACCAATTTATTTTTTTTATTATGGGCTTAAGCACTAACAGTCAGTGGCCAACTACCTTCCCGATGTGCACAGTTCCAAATGGCCTCAGGCTCTGAGTGGTCACAGATGCTCTTGCTGGTAATTGTGCGGCTTCCGCTCGTGTCATGTTGGCACAGCAGCTGCTTCTCTTCCACTCTGCTCTGTTGATGGGATGTGATTGCCGATGTCATGCTGATTGACAGTTGTCAATTAGGATGCCAGTAGTCAGTCTCCGTTGACATGGCATCCCAGATGAGAAAAAGCTGCTCTGTTGACGTTGAGCATCAGAATCGCTCGCAGGAGAGGTCTGTGTAGAGGTTTTCTGACAATAGTTAATAAGAATTTGTGTCAGGGTACTCATATTAAAATAAAGGTATGGCCATAATGTCGCTGCTATACTGATTCAATAGATACCTTAAGTAAAGAAATCTCCAACCTGTTTGTTGCTTAATCATAATTAGAAGTTTGGGTTTTCTAAGCTTTCGGCACATTGGTCCGGTACGGTGTTTAGAGTCTTCCGCTCTGCCCTGGACCCTCTGCTACCATCTCCATCTTCTTCCTGTTTTAAATTTTGTGCCAGTATCATCCTAACCATATGCGGCACTTTCAGAGATGGATCTCTCGGCAGTATTCAGTAAAATGGCGCAGAGTTTGAGCTGAGATCTGAGCAGGTGCTGAAACCCAAACTTCCAGTGATGATTAAACAGCAATCAGGCTGCAGATTTCTTCACCGAAGATATCTGTTCAATCACTATAATAGCACCATTATGGCCATAACGTTATTTTAACATGCATAATCCTGATGACAGATTCTCTTTAAAGAGTAACTGTCATTTTAATTTTTATTTCATAAATCAAGAGTCCACATGAAAATAAGCAACTTTGTAATTTTTCTTATCAGAGAAACCTACTTCTTTATCTGCCAAAATTGATCATTATGAAAATTCTCAATCCATGGGTAAAACCTGTATTTAGTGAAGACTGACTTTTCCATTACTGAGATAGGAGAGGTCAGTTCCTGGGGGATATAATTCTATGTAGATGGGAGGAGCTAGAGGCAGACCTCCTCCCCCTCCTATACAGATAGTCTTATCAGTAGCAGCTGCTCTCTCCTATCTCAGTAATGGGAAAGTCTGTCTACAATGTAAAATTAAAGGGTAAAGGCCCCGTCACACACAGCAAGATTGCTGATTTTGTGACGCCACAGCGATATTGCTGTGTGTGACATGGATCAGCGACCGGCCCCCCTGCCGGGTATCGCTGATTGTGCTCAAACGTCCTGGGCCGTTTTTTGATTGTTGGTCTCCTGCTGGCCAGCACTCAACGCTGCGTGTGACAGCGGGAGAGCAACAATCAGTGACGCTGGTTTCCAAGGTAAACAGCGGGTATCTAAGAGCCGCGCGGCTTAGTTACCCGCTGTTTACCTTGGATACCAGCTGGTTTCCTAGGTAAACAGCGGGTAACTAAGAGCCGCGCGGCTCTTAGATACCTGCTGTTTACATTGGAAACCAGCATTCTCGCTGGTCCTGATCTCTGGTGGGTCTGTCTATGTGGATCAGCTATGTCCCAGCGATCCCATCCACATCGGATCGTTGGTGGGATCGCTGGGACATTGATACGTGTAACGGGGCCCTAACTGTACCTTTTTGCATATTTCTGGTCTTTACGTGACTTACATTATGAATTTTCACCTGCCCTGCTCTCATCATTTATAAGGCGCCTGAGTGCATGGAGACTAGCTGCAATGACGTTTCTCACACACATCACAGAGAGTTCGATTCCTGCTCTTCATTCGTTAGCTGACACTCAGAATGAAATAGCTACAACATGGAGGAAATTATACAGCACCAAAGAGCAGAGTAGATGTAAAGCCAATTCTTGCTGAGATAAAAGACTGTCTCCCTCTGCCTCTTCTCACGCTATTCCTCCGCTCTCAATACACTAACATAGAAAGTGTAACCGGACTCCTCACTGTACTAGCAGTTCATCTGGTCTTGAACAAGAGTGAATGAGGAGTCTGTCCAGGGAGGAGGGGAAGAACTGACTCATAAGTGGAAAATAATCAGATTTCTCTGATAACATTGCATAAATCAACAGTACAGGCGAACATAAGAAACTTTGTAAAGTACTGCTCTATTTTAATCTGTTTATTGAAAAATAAATATGGAGAGGGGGTGCGTGCCTCTAAGGACTTGATCTACCAGTCACCAATAGTCAAAAAATAATGAGAGTGAGACAGCACATCCAGTGACATGAACCTTTTATTCAACCCCTACACTTCATTGGATGTGCTCCTTCACTCTCCTAATTTTTTTGACTATTGGTGACTGTAGAATCAAGTCCTTAGTGGCGTGCAACTATTGGTGACTGTAGGATCAAGTCCTTAGAGGTGTGCAACTATTGGTGACTGTAGGATCAAGTCCTTAGAGGCGTGCAACTATTGGTGACTGTAGGATCGAGGCATTAGAGGCGTGCAACTATTGGTGACTGTAGGATCAAGTCCTTAGAGGTGTGCAACTATTGGTGACTGTAGGATCGAGGCATTAGAGGCGTGCAACTATTGGTGACTGTAGGATCGAGTCCTTAGGTGTGCCACCCCACTTTCAAACTGCCTGTGCTGCTGCCTTCCCTTAAACTAATCTGTCTTTATTTTAATGTAAAACTCCAATTCCCAAAAAGTTGGGACGCTTAGTAAAATGTAAAAACAAAAATACAATGCTTGGAAATCTCTAATAGCCATATCTTATTCACAACAGAACATAGACCACATATCAGAAGTTGAAAGCTAGACTTTTTTTTTATTTAATTTGAAAAAAAAAATGAATTTAGAAATTGATGGCAGCAACACATCTCAAAAAAGTTAGGACAGGGTCACATCTACCAGTGTAACAGTCTGTAAACATCTGGGAAGTGAGAAGACCAATTGTTGAGAGTAATATTGTCCTATGAGGAACAGTTTTCCATTTTTATTCAGTCAATTTTTAAGGTATTTTTGCCCAGAGAAGACGGCAGTGTTTCTGGATCATGTTCATATATGGTTTCTTCTTAGCATGAAAGTTCTACAACTTATAAACTTATATGTGTGGGTTGCACGGTGATATCATTTGTTTTTAAAATAGTGCCACCTGAGGGTTCCTTGTGCAGATAGAGTTCTCCAGAATCTCTATTATGTGCAATAGATTGTGGGATATTCAAAGTCTTTGTAATGTTACATTAAGGAATATTTTTCTTAAATTGTTCCCCAATTTTTAGATGCAATTTTTCATAGATTAGTAAATTTCTGACCATCTTTGCTTCTGAAAGACTGCCTCTCTAACATGTTCTTTTAATGCACAGCATGTGGCATGTGACTTCATAGACATTTGAACCTCCAGCTGTTTATTTCATTAGTACCACTTACTTTTCCAGCCTTTCGTTAACCCTGTCCTAACTTTTTTGAGAGTCTCAATTTCTAAAGGAGAATGAAATGGAGAAAATGTCTAATTTTCAACTTCTGATATGTGTTCTGCTATGAATAAAATATGGCTATAAAAGATTTCCAAATCATTGCATTCGTGTTTTCTTTACATTTTACATAGCATCCCAACTTTTTGGAATTGGGGTTGTACTTTGGCATTTGAAGTATCTTCCTTGTCTCTTTAGTTTAAACAATATTGCATTATTTAAACTCACTTCTCCAAATGTATACTATTATTGTAGAATTAGTTAATAATTTCACTAGGATCTGAAAAACTAAACTTTTAATATGTCCTGATATTGTTCGACTGAGTACTCAAAATAGTTGGGGCTTTATAACAATCATGGCCTAGTGTCATAACCGGTTATAATGGAGGTTTGGATTTGCTATAGTATGGTTTTATCCTGATATGAGACACATTAGCTATAATGTATTATCAAATACAACCAGTATTGTGTTCTAGAATATTCAGTGCATTAGCTTAAAGACGTAGAAATTTTTGATATGGAACTAATTTTTCCACCCTATGAGGACTATAATGCTGATGATAGATGAAACCGCCATTTAATCTATTACAGTCAATCTTTTCACAAAGGAAATTTGACATACAATTGTACAGAGAAATATCTATAGATTCCCATTTATTGCACCTTATAATAAATAAGGCTGTGACATCAGATGTCATGATATGTACGGTAGGTACCTGTAAATAAGTGAATTAGGTGGTGCCATACTCTGAATACACAATTGGCATGTAGATGTTAATGTCTTCCAAAAAGCAGTACCAACAAAACAAAATTAGATATTATATTTTGCTTCTCATTTTTGCTCCAAAAAAGTATTATACAAACAATAAATGTAATTCTATATGGCACATATGACTTTGTCATCAATATTATTTCCTGCCGGTGATCATCTACAACTGGTAGTGAGTATCAGTCCTGCAAATAAAATGGCCTTTGTACTTGTCATCGAGGGTACACATAAACAACACTAGGAATATGTAGGTTTAATATAGCTAGAGATGGACTCCTGACAAAGTACGATTATTGTATAAAGGCTTCAGAATAAATAGATTGTATCCAAATTTAGCTGGTCTATTACTATATTTATTACACATGAAAAAAGTGTTCATAAGTACCCTATTTGTTGGCATCCAGCAAATTAAAGTTGTTATTAAAGCCTCTAGGTGAATAATGCCGCCAGAAATGTATCATGAAACTGTAGTTAGAATGCTGCATCTAACAGACTAGATGTACTATGGTAGGAATTAGTCTCATCCATCTAATCTAATGTCCTTATCGCAAGCAGCTGATGAGATAGTAATGAAGGATTGGTTTTCAGTGGTTTTTGAAGTAAAACATAAGCATTTTCTAGTAGTCAAAGGATAGAACAGAAGATGCTGCCATTATTGTGACAACGTCCTTCCACCCTTGCTGCAATCCTGGTTGTGACAGTAGCAACCCTCTGACTACTCTGAGTACTGGAGACGCCTCTCGTGCATCCTTCAATATATGGCCTCGCGGGTGGGTTTTCTAACTTCCATGTAACATCTGGCCTGCAAGAGTTAAGAATTTAATTAATAATGATGTTCATTCATTCTCTACACCTGCTCTGTACAACACTGAATGCAATAAGTGGAGGATTAAATTCGTACTTCCATCTTATCATAAGAATATGCCATACATTTATCAGTTTGAGTTTGATGTCTAAAACCCCCGTCAAATCTTAAGAAACAGTTGCTTGAACTTTTCTTTGCTGCACAGTGCTTGGCTAAGTATTGCTGTGCTGGTAAAAATGTGAAACTAGTAATGCATCCTGTGAATTTTGAAGGGAATGGTCCTCGGTCAACATAGAAATCTATCCAAAAATGTATCCTGCACGCAACACAAGATCTTCACAGGATCTCCTTCTCTACTCCCCTCTTATCTACTCCTCTCACAATCGCATACTAGATTTCTCCCGTACATCCCCCCCTACTCTGGAACCCTCTACCACAACATATCAGACTCTCACCTACCATCGAAACCTTCAAAAAGAGCCTGAAAACCCACCTCTTCCAACAAGCCTATAACCTGCAGTAACCTCCAAACTGCTACATGACCAGCTCTACCCTCACCTACTGTATCCTCACCCATCCCTTGTAGACTGTGAGCCCTCATGTGCAGGGTCCTCTCTCCTCCTGTACCAGTCGTGACTTGTATTGTTCATGATTACTATACTTGTTTTTATTATGTATACCCCTCCTCACATGTAAAGCGCCATGGAATAAATGGTGCTACAATAATAATAAATAATAATAATCCAAAAACACTTTACGACACCAGGCACAAGAATACCTACTTTTTCTTATAAGTGAGCAGCTTGTTATGTTGAACTATGCAGTCTTCATTGTTAGACACTTGTTGCAAGATGTTTTGTCCGGATTTGCCTTGAAATATGAGGTTTTCGTGCACAAGACTTTTGGTTTGATCAAGGAGTGCAATGCCATAGTCATGAAGAGACTGAATCCTGTTTCTGGTCACCTAAATACAATATGAGGAAAGCGATTATTAGCAACGGTTATCGTTACATTAGTGTTCAAAATCTGCACCCATATGGGCAGCAATCCATTTTATGGAGGTATGTGGGGTAGTGTATTAAAAAACAGCATACTCTGCTGTGAAATTTGTTATCCATGTATGCTCCCAGATGAGCTGTGGTATCTATATACGTTACTGGATGGCACGCAAAAATAGACAGAACCAAGGTTTTCTGAACATTTGATTAAATACACTAAAGTACTTCTAAATAATGGTATAGCACATCTGAAGCATCCACCAATGTCTTTTTCTATACAGGGACTTAAAGAACTAACATGCACCTGTCTATGGGGTACGGACTGAATTTAGGCATTATAAAAGGTGTTTGAAATGGTCCAATCAGACATGCTTGTTGGCACAGTGCAACCTTAGGGCCAATTTAGATGTCAGTGACACTTCTTAGATGCTAAAAACAGTCAGTTTCATACATGCTTTTATTTTTTTTTATTCAGTGCTTGGTCAGTAAATTTGAAAACATTTGTGAAGCACCTATGGTCATGGTGCTCACAACATACCTAGATAAGTTTCTAGAAGAGTCTAGTTTCCAAAATGGTTTCACTTGTGAGTGGTTTTCACTGTTTAGTCACATCAGGGGCTCTCATAATGTGACATGGTGTCCTGCATATTTTGCATTCAAAAAGTCATTTGGCGCTTCTTCCCTTCCGATCCCTGATGTGCGCCCAAACAGTGGTATTCCCCCCACATATTGGTTATCGGCATACTAAGGAAAAATTGCACAACAAAGTTTGGAGTCCATTTTATCTTTTTACCCTTGTGAAAATAAAAAAAAATTTGGTCTAAAGTAAAATTTTTGTGAAAAAAAAATAAATGATCATTTTTTCCTTCCACATTCCATTCGATCCTGTGAAGCACCTGAAGGGTTAATAAACTTTTGAATGTGGTTTTTAGAATGGTGTCACTTTGGGTATTTTCTGTCATATAGGCCCCTCAAAGTCACTTCAAATGTGATGTGGTCCATTAAAAAAGTTAAGTATGTTGTAAAAATGAGAAATAGACGGTCACTTTTTAACCCTTCTAACTTCCTAACAAAAAAAAATGTTTCAAAAATTGTGCTGCTGGAAAGTAGACATGTGGGAAATGTTATTTATTAACTAGTTTGTGAGACATATCTCTGTGATTTAAGGGCATAAAAATTAAAAGTCTGAAAATTGCCAAATTTCCGTTTTTTTAACAAATAAACACAAGTCATATTGAATAAATTTGACCACTATCATGAAGTACAATATGTCACGAGAAAACAATCTCAGAATCAGTGGGAAGCCTTCCAGAGTTATTACCTCATAAAGTGGTCACAATTGTAAAATTTGGCATGGTCAGTTAGGTGCAAACAGCCTTAGGTGGGGTGGGGGGGGTAAAGGGGTTAATGGACCCATAAAGTTGGTGAGTTTGATCCAAGATTTGGATCAAAAAAGGACAGGTCCCCTACGGTCTGCAAACTACAATTGAGAACAGAGTCTCCTCAGACTATAGAATAGATCCCCACTAGGTATGTGTGCAAAGTCCCAAAGTGGTGACACAATGGTCAAAAAATATCCACAATTATATCATATAATTTTGGTCACAAATAAAAGGAGACCACTTTACTCATTGATAGTCCGCTAGACTTGTTACCAAAGAAATTGATGTCCCCAAAGCATGTTTCTTCCTTACCTGACCTATCACAATTAACGACATCATGCTTTTCCCCGTACCAGAAGTCCGCTGCCTCGGAGTAACCCTTGAGTCTGCCCTGTCCTTCAAACCGCACATCCAAGCTCTTTCTACTTCCTGTCACTTACAGCTCAAAAATAATTCTAGAATCTGTCCTTTCCTCAACCCTCAATCTACTAAAATACTTGTGCATGCCCTCATCATCTCCCGCTTCAACAACTGCAACATCCTTTTCTGTGGCCTCCCTGCTAACACCCTCGCACCTCTCCAGTCCATCCTCAACTCCGCTGCCCAACTAATTCATCTCTCTCCACGCTACTCCTCCGTTTCTCTCTTCTGAAAATCTGTTCCCTGGCTCCCATTCCCTCAGCATATCCAGTTCAAATTACTAATACTGACCTACAAGGCCATCTATAACCTGTCTCCTCCATATATCTCTGAACTAATCTCCCGATATCTTCCTTCACGTAATCTCCGGTCCTCCCTAGACCTCCTTCTCTTCTCCACACTTATTCGCTCCTCATCCAACCACCTCCAAGACTTCTCCTGAATATCCCCCTTCCTCTGAAATTCTTTGCCGCCAACACGTCCGACTATCAACCACATTCAGATCCTTCAGACGGAACCTGAAAACCCATCTCTTCAGGAAAGCTTACAGCCTGCAATGACCCCACTGCCTCCTCACCACTACCGGAGCTACCGCCTCACCATCACTGGAGCTGCTGCAACCCCCCAACCTACTGTCTCCTTCCCCACCATCCTGTAGAATGTATGCTTGCAAGGTCAGGGTCATCTCCCCCTCTGCATCAGACTGATTGTTCGTTTGTTTACTGTAAGTGATATCTGTAATTTGTATGTAACTCCTTCTCATGTGCAGCAACATGGAATCAATGGTGCTATATAAATAAATAATAATGTTTAGCTATTTAAGTATTCAGCTTTTTAAGGGGAGTTGGTAACAGCAGTACCTACCAGGAACTTTATGTACTGTATGTATCCATGGTAGCGGTCATAAGATAGTGGTAAAGTGGCCCGTTTCCAACAATGGGACTGAGGGAGACAGGGCATGCCATCCAGCCACCTTGGAGCCATCAGGCAGTCAATGCTCATGTCTAGGCGCAAGGCTGGTTGACGTGGCTCCCGGTCATGAACAGATAACATATAGATGCCGAGAGATGCCCTGAGACACAAGCAGGTGAATCGCGCACATGCACATTGATCCCATAGGGGACTTTAAAAAGGAAGGTATATATAATACAGTTGAAACTAGAAGTTTACATACACTATATAAAAAGACACATATGCATGTTTTTCCTCAATATCTGACATGAAATCAGAATTAACTTCTCCCGTTTTAGGTCACTTAGGATTACCATAATTATTAATATTTGCCAAATGCCAGGATAATGAGAGAGAATGATTTAAAGAATTTTTATTACTTACTGCAAAGTCAAAAGTTTCCATACATTTCATTAGTATTTGGAACCATTGTCCTTAAACTGAATGACTTGGGTCAAACTTTTGGGATAGCCTTCCACAAGCTTCTCACAATAGTTGGTCGGAATTTGGGCCGATACCTCCTGACAAAACTGGTGTAACTGATCCAGGTTTGTAGGTCACCTTGCCCGCACCTGCCTTTTCAGCTTTGCCCATACATTTTCAATAGGATTGGGATCAGGGCTTTGCTTTTTTTTTTACAACAATACATTTTTTTATCAAAAAAATCTTAAAAACAGAAAAAACTTGTTTACACAATTATATCAAAACCACTAGTATAAACTAATTCCAAATTGGATATTATAGGAGAGGGAAAGAAAGGATAGTGGGGGGATGAGCTTTAGGAGCTTTTATTAAAACATTTTTGTATACAAATCTGACCAATCTGATTATGAGAAGACCATAAGAACCAGGAAAAAATATTAAAAACTATCCTAAGTGTGAGCTATCGCCAATCCAGAAGTCTCCCAAATCTCCCACTGATGACTGACCCTTTCTTTTTGCTTTAGTGAGTGAACCAAACAACGTTCATGTAGATAATGAGAATTTATCCTACCAATGAGTTCCTTCTGTGTGCAACAAACTTCTTAGGGAACAAACATCAGGTGCCCAAGGTAGGTTTACACAGTATATCATGAAAAAAAAAAACAAGGTTTCCCCTCTTGTCCCTCTATTGAAATATTTACTAAATTGGTATTGGATGATTTCAAACTTTTATCCACACGACAGAAATATGATAATTTACATTATCTGCGTGAATTATAGTCAAATGATGATGTAATATATAGGGCAGCGGACATGGGAAGCAACATTGTTGTTTGGTCCACTGTTAAATATGAATGGGAAGTATATTGTTAATAAAAAGACACAAATACATATACTAAGATGTCCTCCAACCCGGTAACCTCCTTCTCGGACCAACTCCAAGCTATTCTCATTAGGGCCTCTCAAGAAGGCATTATTGATAAGAAGATATTTAATGGACTAAAGGGGGCTTTACACATAGCGAGATCGCTAGCGATCTCGCTAAAGCGTCACTCACCGATTTTGTAGCGACATGTGACACTTACCTCCGACCGCCCCCCCCCCCCCCGCTGGATATCGCTGATCGCGCTGGAATGTCGTGAGCCATTTTATCCTCGTTGGCATCCCGCTGGCGCCGACTAGCGACGCATGGACACAGGCGGAAGTCGTGTGTGACAGGTAAGAATGACCGCCGAGCATTGCTAGATCGCTGCTACGTCGCTGGTGAGATCTGCCTGTTTAGCAGCTCACTAGCGACCATTTAGCGATGCACCAGCGATCCTGACCGGGTCGTATCGTTGTCGGGATCGCTGGTGCATCGCTAAAGGTAACGGGACCCTTACTGTCAGGTTCCCCTAGATCCCTACGCTGTACCTCCTCCATAAGGTCCACAAAGATCTTGTCAACCCTTCTGGACGTCTTGTTGTGTCAGGTATTGAAGGTCTATGTGACCCAGTAGATTTATTGATTTCTACCTAAGACCACTTGTGGAAACATTATCATCTTATGTTAAAGAGAATGACAATCGGGACAGCAAATCTATTTGATCTTATTCTTGATCTGCTGAACTTTGTCTTCACCCATAATTTTTTTGTTTTTAAAGATTCATTTTATTTACAGAGGCATGGTACAGCCAGGGGAGTGGCCTGGGTGCCTTCATATGCTAATCTCTTCCTGGGATTGTGGGAGAGGACCATCTTTGGCGATGAGGGGGTGCGAGCCATTGAGCAGTGCTGAGCTGGCTCAGATATATTGATGATGTACTTATACTTTAATAGGGGACAGTGCAGCAGCTTGATTCATTTGTGAGTCAATTGAATACTAATCCTTTGAATATTAAATTGACTTACAACTGTGATGCTCGTAGAAATGACTTTTTAGACATCAGTCTTGAGGTGGACCAAGATTCCTCTATAAAGACTGATGTCTACAGTATAGAAAATCTACATCTGTCAATTCTCTAATACATGCAACATCTGCTCCTCACGTTACCACTATCAGGGATGTCCCAGTTGGACAATTCCTCAGGATGAGGCGGATTTGCTCAACTGAGGATAAATTTTAGGTGCAGCCTGAGGACCTTAGGAGTAGAGATGAGCGAACATCGTCAGCTCCCTCCTTTTTCGGCAAGCTACAGAACTTACCGAAGAGGATGCATCGGGAACCCGGATACCTGGAGCGCTCCCGATGATCAGCTGTTTGGCGCTGCAGCTGCATGTGTCGCAGCTGTGTGACATGGAAAGCCTGTGTGTTGTGACTGTCAGATAGCCGTGACACCTGCAGTACCGAACAGCTGATCATGGGGAGCGCTCCAGGTATCCGGGTTCCTGATGCAGATTCTTCAGTAAGCGCAGTAGCTTGCCAAATAAGGAGGGAGCCGACGATGTTCACTCATCTCTACTTAGGAGGAGATTTGAACAGAGGGGGTACAGCGGTGTATCAAGAATGGGTATAAGAGAGGAAAGTCCACTTCCCAAAAACAACTGGTGTACCAGCAGAATTGGAAAAAGAATCAAGATTATACAATCCGGTTCACTTCAACATATGATCATAAATGGATTAATGAGAGCAATCTTGGACTAACATTGGCCCATACTTAAAACGGAACCTTCTTTGGGATCTTTTCTTGCTGAACTACTCCTTATGTCACCCATGCACTGTAAAAACGTAAAAGACATCCTAGTGAAAACTCATTATATTCTAAAGAAACTGAATCCCTTTGGCTCAAGGAGGTTGATTTTGGGATGTTATCCATGTGGCCAATGTCTTGTCTGCGCCAAATGTTCTTCGCAGCACCATCTTCGACCCAGCTGATGGGAAGAAACTTTTCCATATTAACCATCACATGTCATGCAGTACCACGAATGTGAACTACTATGCTACCTGTAGTTGCCCTGATTTATGTACCTTAGGTCTTGCGTCAAGGGAACTAAGTCTGGATGTGTGAGCATGTGACAGACATTGGCGATATTTTAGAATTGAAGACAATCCCCCGTCATTTCCAAATTTTTCATAATAGTGATCACAAATCTCTTAAGATAAGTCTTGATGCAATCCACATGGGGGGAATGTAAAAAAAAAAACCCTCCCTGTGCAACAGGAGACCAACCGGATTGCTATTTTGGGCACTATGACTCTTATGGGATAAAATGAATCAGTTAGGGTACTTTCATACATCATTTTTTTGCCATCAGTCACAATCCGTTGATTAGCGGATCTGGCGAAAAAACGGATCCGTGGCATCATTTTCTCCATCCGTTTCCACCATTTTTCAACGAATCCGTTTTTTCAAAGCCGGCAATTCAGTGCGCCGTACAGTAAAATCACACTGACATGTTAGAATCGAAAGAATATATATATATATATATATATATATACATATATATATATACACACACACACACACACACACACACACACACATGTCATTGAGACATTATATTATATATTATATATATATTTATTTATTTATATTTTATAGAGTTCTACATAGCATAGTAGCCGCTAAATCAATTGCCGGCTTCAGTAAAATCATTCCCGAACCCGACATGATGTGACACATGGTTTACATATAGTAAACCATGTCATATCAAAATGATTTATTTATGTCAGTGTTTAATCAATTTAGTAGTTTGTGCTAGGAAAAATTTGGAACTCTAGGAGTTAAATTTAAGGCTTTGATCGAGGAAAAAATTGCATGGGTTCCCGTGCAATTTCCTCCGCCAAAACCATGTGTCACATCATGTCGGGTTCGGCAACGATTTTAATGAAGCCGGCAATTGATTTATCGGCTATTATGCTATGTAGAACTCTATGAACTATAACTATATATATATGTGTCTCAATTACATGTGTGTATATATATATATATATATACACACACATATATATATACATATATATACACACACACACACACACATATATATAATATATATATATATATATATATATATATATATATATATATATATATACACTTTGATTCTAGCAAACGACGGACAGCGACGGATCCGTCACTGTACGATTTTTCGATGGACACATCAATTTTTCGCCGGATCCGTTTTTTCAAAAAACGACGGACTGTGACCGATTAAAAAGAAACTGATGTGTGAAGGGGGCCTTAGTTTTGTACCTCTCTTATAGGTAATTGTTTATTGATATAGTCTATGTGGACTATCCTGCTACTTTCTATTTTTATTCATTGTCTTAATTGTTTTTCTTTGTATTTGCAGGTAATTAACTATTAATAGTCTTTCCTGGGACTTTCCTTCTTTCCGTATTTTGAATTCATCACACATCATGGATCACAAATTGAAGCACCTACTAACAGATCACCTGCATGGATATACATTATAATAATGATAATGTTACTATGTTTCCAATGTTATTCAAATAATGGTTACCTGTCATTGTGCGATTTGTTGCACTTTATTTGGGTATTTTGTATTTTGGTGCAGTTTAATGTGTTACATGTATTATACACTGCTCAAAAAATAAAGGGACTCAAAGAACACAATGTAACTCCAAGTCAATCACACTTCTGTGAAAATCATCCTGTCCAATTATGAAGCAACACTGATTGTGAATCAATTTCTCCTGCTGTTGTGCAAATGGAACAGACAACAGGTTGAAATGATAGGCAATTAGCAAGACAACCTCTATAAAGGAGTGGTTATGCAGGTGGTGACCAGAGACTATTTCTCTGTTCTCATCTTTTTCGACTGTTGTTTTGGTCACTTGCATTTTGTCATTGCTCTCATTCCTACATTTACAGTAGCATGAGGCGATGTCTACAGTACAATTCACAGAAGTTGCTCAGGTAGTGCAGCTTATCCAGGATGGCACATCAATACGAGCTGTAGAAAGAAGGATCGCTGTGTCTGTCAGCACAGTGTACAGAGCACGTAGCAGATATCAGGAGACAGGCCAGTTCACCAGGAGACGTGGAGGGAGCTGTAGGAGGGCAACAACCCAGCAGTGGGAACACTACCTCCTCCTTTGTGCAAGGAGGAAAAAGAGGAGCAGTGCCAGTGCCCTGCAAAATGATCTCCAGCAGACCACTAACATCCATGTGTTTGCTCAAACTGTCAGAAAAAGACTCCATGAGGGTGTTATGAGGGCCTGTCCTCAAGTGGGTGTTGTGCTTACAGACCAACACTGTGTAGGACAATTGGCATTTGCCAGAGAACACCAAGATTGGCAGATTCAACACTGGAGCCATGTGCTCTTCACGGATGAGAGCAGGTTCACACTGAGCACTGATGACAGATGCGAGAGTCTGGAGACGCCGTGGAGAACGTTCTGCTGCATGCAACATCCTCCAGCATGACCGGTTTGCCAGTGAGTCAGTAATGGTGTGGGGAGACATTTCTTTGGAGGGTCGCACAGCCTTCCATGTGCTAGTGAGATACTCTGACTTCAATTGTGTACCAGTATGAGATCCTCAGACCTATTGTGAGACCATATGCAGGTGCCCTGGGTTCCTTTTGAAGCATGACAATGCTAGGCCTCATGTGGCTGTGTCAGCAGTTCCTGCATGTTGAAGGCATTGATGCTATGGAATGGCCTGCTTGTTTTCCAGACCTGAATCCCATCGAGCACATCTGGGACATCATGTCTCCTTCCATTGCATCACAGACTGTCCAGGAGTAGACTGACGCTTTAATCCAGGTCTGGGAAGAGATCCCTCAGGAGAACATCTGCCACCTCATCAGGACCATGCCCAGTCGTTCTAGGGTGGTCATACAGGAGCTGAGCAGTATTTCCTTGTCTTGAGGCATTTCTACTGCAGTTGGATCAGCCTGTAATTTGATGTTCCACTTTTGATTTTGAGTATCATTCCAAATTCAGACCTCCATGGGGTATTAATTTTGATTTACATTGATCATTTTTATGATTTATTGTTAACACATTCTACTGTGCAATGAATAAAGATTTGCAACTGGAATATTTCATTCAGTGATATCTAGGATGTGTTATTTTAGTGTTCACTTTATTTTTCTGAGTAGTGTATTTACCTTCCCTTTAAAGTCCCCTATGGGATCGATGTGAGCCCTTTGCGCGTTTCTAAGTATCTCTCTGCATCTATGTGTTGTCTGCGATCATGTGACTGTTATCATGGATACATAAAGTTCCTGGTGGGTACTGCTGTTACCAACTCTCCTTGAGAAAGCTCAATACTTAAATAGCGAAACATGCGTTGGGGACATCAATTTCTTTGGTAACAAGTCTAGCTGACTATTAATGGGTAAAGTGGTCTCTCCTTTTATTTTTGAGCAAAATTATATTATCTAATTGTGGATTTTTTTTACCATTGTGTCACCACTTTGGGACATTGCAAACACCTAGTGAGTATAATCCGATATCTGCTTACATATAAATAATTTGTCAGCGATTGTTAATGGTCTGTCTTTTTCTGTATTTTCTATATACTATTTGTCTATGCAACATTTTTTGTAGTTAATAAAACATACTTTTTAACCAATTAAACTCCAAGCTATCCTCCTGTTTATACTGTGTTATTCTGGAGTGGTTCAGATTTGCTACAGTGCCTTGCGGAAGTATTCGGCCCCCTGGAACTTTTCAACCTTTTCCCACATATCATGCTTCAAACAAAGATACCAAATGTAAATTTTTGGTGAAGAATCAACAACAAGTGGGACACAATTGTGAAGTTGAACGAAATTTATTGGTTATTTTAAATTTTTGTGGAAATTCAAAAACTGAAAAGTGGGGCGTGCAATATTATTTGGCCCCTTTGCTTTCAGTGCAGCAAACTCACTCCAGAAGTTCATTGTGGATCTCTGAATGATCCAATGTTGTCCTAAATGACTAATGATGATAAATATAATCCATGTTGTGAGTTCATTTTCCCCTTCACCTTTGAGGTCTGATGAACTCCCTCTTCTGGTGAAGGAAGGTGGTGAGGCTGATTACAAAGCACCTGAGCAGAATGATGATGACTGGGTGACTGGAATTGCTGACTGAATATAAGGCAGCTGACACCCTTCTGCCTTGCGGGTGATTTCTCTGAGGGATTCTAGGAGACCAGTCTTATTCCTGCTCCTCAAAAGCTAAGTTTTCGGCTCTGTTTTTTGCATTTGTGTTTTGGTTTTCTTTTGCCTTGTTTTTCTGGATTTCTGCCTTCCCCTGCTGGGTGAGCTGAATTCCTTTTTGCTCTGTCTTCAGAAAATACCTGAGTACTGATATAGTCTTTTTGAAGCCTAGTGTCTTCAGGGCTTTTTTCCCTATCAGTCTGTTGGCTCTTGTTTTTGAGAGGGTTTTGGCGGATTGCAGACAGCAGCTTTTCTATTCTGTCCTTTTTAGTTAGCTTGGGCCCCATCATTTGCTCAGCCTATCTTTCTATCTGTGTGAGTGTTTTTTCATCTTGCTTCACCGTCATTATATGTTGGGGGCTGCCTATTGCTTTGGGGTCTGCTCTGGGGCAGTTTAGATTTCCCTTTCTGTCTTTAGGCTATGTAGTTCTCCAGCTGTGATCGAGGGGTCTAGGGCACCGTAGGAACCCCCCACGGCTACTGCTAGTTGTTGTTGTTAGGTTCAGGGGTCTGCAATCCGATAGCTGCCAACTTCTCTGGTTTTCTGGACTTAGCTAGTATTTCTGTTTTTGCCTCCTACGGTGACTCATTCATAACAATCCACCTGTGTGTAATCAAGTCTCCGTATAAATGCACCTGCTCTGTGATAGTCTCAGGGTTCTGTTTGATGCAAAGAGAGCATCATGAATACCAAGGAACACAACAGGCAGGTCCGTGATACTGTTGTGGAGAAGTTTAAAGCCAGATTTGGATACAAAATGATTTCCAAAACTTTAAACATCCCAAGGAGCAATGTGCAAGTGATCATATTGAAATGGAAGGAGTATCAAACCACTGCAAATCTACCAAGACCCGGCCGTCCCTCTAAACTTTCATCTCAAACAAGGAGAAGACTGATCAGAGATTCAGCCAAGAGGCCCATGATTACTACTCTGGATGAACTGCAGAGATCTACAGCTGAGGTGGGACAGTCTGTCCATAAGACAATAATCAGTCATACACTGCACAAATCTGGCCTTTATGGAAGAGTGGTAAGAAGAAAGCCATTTCTCAAAGATATCCATAAAAAGTGTTGTTTAAAGTTTGCAACAAGCTACCTGGGAGACACACCAAACATGTGGAAGAAGTTGCTCTGGTCAGATGAAACCAAAATCAAACTTTTTGGCAACAATGCCAAACGATATGTTTGGCGTAAAGGCAACACAGCTCATCACCCTGAACACACCATCCCCACTGTCAAACATGGTGGTGGCAGCATCATGGTTTGGGGCTGCTTTTCTTCAGCAGGGACAGTGAAGATGGTTAAAATTGATGGGAAGATGGATGGAGCCAAATACAGGACCATACTTGAAGAAAACCTGTTGGGAGTCTGCAAAAGACCTGAGACTGGCATGGAGAGTTGTCTTCCAACAAGACAATGATCCCAAACATAAAGCAAAATCTGCAATGGAATGGTTCACAAATAAATGTATCCAGGTGTTAGAATGGCCAAGTCAAAGTCCAGACCTGAATCCAATCGAGAATCTGTGGAAAGCGCTGAAAACTGCTGTTCACAAACAATCTCCATCAAACCTCACTGAGCTTGAGCTGTTTGCCAAGGAAGAATGGGCAAGAATTTCAGTCTCTCGATGTACAAAACTGATAGAGACATACCCCAAGCGACTTGCAGCTGTAATCGCAGCAAAAGGTGGTGCAACAAAGTATTAAATTAAAGGAGCCGAATAATATTGCATGCCCCACTTCTCAAATTTTGAATTTCCACAAAAATTTAAAATAACCAATAAATTTCATTCAACTTCACAATTGTGTTCCACTTGTTGATTCTTCACCAAAATTTACATTTGATATCTTTATATTTGAAGCATGATATGTGGTAAAAGGTTGAAAATTTCCAGGGGGCCGAATACTTTCGCAAGGCACTGTATGTGGGTATTTTTGATGCCGTGGCATGATTCACATTCATTATGCAATTGGTTATTCAGCTCTGGCAAAAATTAAGAGACCACTTCCCAATGTTCAGTTTGTCTGATTTTTCTCTTTATCGGTATATCTTTGAGTAAAATGTAAATTGTTCATTTACTCTATAAACTACTGACAACATGTCTCCGAATTTCCAAGCAATAAATTTTATATTTTTTTTCTGACAAAGAAAAATGGTCAGAATTAAAAACAAACAAACAAACAGTGCTTCAGCCCTCAAATAATGCAAAGAAAACAAAATCATATTCATTTAGAAACAACAATACTAATGTATTAACTCAGGAAGAGTTCAGAAATCAATATTTTGTGGAATAACCATGATTTACAAAAACCACTTTCATGTGACTTGGCATGCTTCCCACCAGTCTCTCACTGCTTCTGGCGCAAAAACTTAAGCAGTTCTTCTTTGTTTGATGGCTTGTGACTATCCATCATCCTCTTGATTGCATTCCAGAGGTTTTCAATGGGGTTCAGGTCTGGAGAATGGGCTGCCCATGACAGGGTTTTGATGTGGTGGTCTCTTATTTTTGCCAGACCTGTATGTTTCTAACTAAAAAATAAAATGATATCCAAGTCCTTAGACTGTATAAAGTTTACACTATTGATTGGGGCAGTTTTTTTGTCACATTTTGGGTCACACCTCTTTCATTGAAAAACTACAATCCTTGCTGTTGATCCAGCCACCTTGTTGAGCAAGTAAGAAAAAGTGAAACCCAATGTACAACAGTATTTTTTTGGCAACTGCATGGATGAATTTTACAGACACTGAATAAACATGCAGTAATCAGAAGCTACCAATACATGTATTCAGAATTCTAAAGGATATGGACAACTTTGATTACAGACCCTGCTGTTAGAAGCGCTCTGATGGATTTCACTTTTTATTCATTCTGCATTCTACTATGCACAGAAATACATATGGGATGTAGAAGCCACACTGTCCAAATTTCTTCATGAAACCCAAATACAAAAAGGCATGCCTTTAAGAAAAACAAACTCTCCGCCACTCTGAGGGTATTGTGCACACGCTGTGGATTCTGCTGCGGTTCCGCAGCGTTTTTGGCCCAGCGGATCTGCAGCAGTTCCGCACACATGGTACAGTACCATGTTATCCTATGGGTTTTCAAAACCGCTGTGCCGACGCTGCGTTTTTTTCCGCGCGGTTTTGCTGTGTTTTACAAACCGCAGCATGTCAATTCTTTCTGCGGATTCCGCAGCGGTTTGGCACCTGTTCCATTGTCCAGGTGTCAAACCGCAGGGGAAAACCGCAGGATCCGCGCGGAAAAACCCACAGGTGAATCCGCAGCGTGTGCACATAGCCTAAAGGTGTTCATAACCTCCTCAGAATTGTCTTGCCTATCAGAGAACTGACTGATCCCAAGGACTATACCTTCATGTCAGCAGTTTGTATGAGCTGTAGGCCACAACCACGATTTCCTATGATATCATTCTCTATGATGGTCCCATCCCCTTTGGAGATAATGCCATGACTTCTGTTGTCATAAATGCCATTTCCACGTAACTCCACTCTGCAGCCTGTTTCCACGTGGACACCAGTCAGTCTGTTGCAAGAAATGCTGTTATTGCCAATGCGTACAAGCTGAGTGCTCTGAAATACTGCCACTCCACTGTCATGGTTGGCATGTACAGCATTAGCTACAATATTCAGTGCTTCACTGCTCTTAATGTAGAGCCCCGCAGCTGCAAAAGACAAAAACACCATTTACTAAAATTCAGGCAAAAAAGGAGAAACAAAAATTGCAACATCAAGAGGTTATTATTACTCATTATGTCATATACTTGGTTTGCAAGCCACTTTCAATCATGTGTTGTCCTATAATAATGTAACTTTCATCTCTAGCCTACGAGAGCAATATATTGAGGAATTTAACAAGACCAGAGCCAGAAGACTGGGAAGTAAAAAGCATGTTTGTAGCATATTGGCTGTGTTAAAAAAAGTGGATACAATTGTATCTCATCTAAGCAGTGCTCTGTGGGCTCCAGATGGATGACGGTAATTGTGGAAAACTACAATTAGTTTCATCAGCAACACAAATGTAGAGGGGTTTAGCTCACTTATCGTACAATTGCCTAGACTACATGTCATTTTATTGACTTCTCAGGTTGAAACTGACTGTGCAGGGCTTGCTATATGAAACAGGAAACCCCCTTTTAAAGAGGACCTGTAAATAGCTCAAATGTGTATAGTTTTATTCCCGCGTCTCACGAGTATTATGTTTGGTTATTTTTTGTCAATCTGCCATATGGCTCCAGAGATAACACAACTTTTTATTAAGTGCTAATTGTTATGGTCTTTACCAAAAGGGCATGGCTTACAGGATTGTTTGGGGCATGTCTTATAACCCAGTGAGCACCATCCCACTTGTAAAGACCATAAAAATTAAAATTAAAAATAAAATAAATAAATAAATAATAAAAGCTCATATTTCTGGAACCATATAGTGGATTTAAGAAAAAAATATATATTGTATTTTCCGACGTATAAGACGACTTTTTAACCCCTGAAAATCTTCTCAAAAGTCAGGAGTCGTCTTATACGCCGGGTATTGTCTTTAGTGAAGCAAGCTGCAGGCACCCGGGACGCTCGGGGTATGGAAAAAAAGAGAGAGCAGCCTGCGTCGCTTCACTTCAGTCCTCAGGAGTGGAGATGGGCGAATCCAAACACTAAAGTTCCGTACTGTTCAGGTTCGGCTGCCCGAACAGCGGGTGTTTGTCACGCTGTCTAGTTTCTGACAGCCCGGCAAACACCGCTTCTGATCAGCGGTGAAATCATCCCCGCCGGTCAGAGAGCCGCGGTTTCCAGGCTGTCAGAAGAGAGCATGAGCCCGCAGCTGTGATCCTGTGATCGGAGGTATAAATTTTACCTCCGGTCACTGGTGTCAGCTGATGGTACAACCACTCCCATCATCTGACACCTACAGCCGCTAATTACAGTGAGAGCAGGAGTGGCGGATGGGAGTATTAATCAACCGCTCCTTAGCTGTAAATAAATATGGTAGTTTAAAAAAAAAAAAAAAACGCTGTGGATTCACCCCTATTTTTGATAACCAACCAGACAAAACTCACAGCTGTGAGCTGCTGCAGCCCTCAGCTGTCAGCTTCATGCCCTCTTCTGACAGCGTGGGAACTGTGGCTCTCTGACTGGCGGGGATCAGAAGCAGTGTTTGCCGCGCTGTCATGCATATTACAGTGCAACAAACACCGGAAGTGGGGTAGTCTTATATTAACTGGAAATGGACGCCCAGTCTTATACACTGGAAAATACGGTATATACAAGAAGGCCAAAAACTGCCCACATCTAACCTGTCCTCTTTAAGTGTGTATGTCTATCTTTATACAGTGCTTAGTAAAAAGGTAAGGTAGTGTCAAGTGCTAATGAATTATTTGCTATTATCCTGTAGTGTGAGTCTTTCCTATTGAACTATGTTTTAAAATTGTACTAATCTAATGGATACTGTTAGATTCTGTAGTCCCTGTAAAGTCAGCAAGTCTTACACCACGCTTACTTACCATGTAGGATAAAATAAATATTTGCCCTTTGCTTACTATACTTTCCAATAAAATTGCTCTGAAAAATACGTACAACCGAAAAATCATTTACATTTATCTAGTCGCTTTCCACCTCACCTCCATTGTGGTTAATACTGTTGGACTCAACAAGTGCTACATTTATTGGCCTCCGTGATGAGAAGCGGTCATCTTCACTATCTAAATCATTTTCCCAGCTTGCTGCTTCCCCTTCATCATTAAAATTTTCATTTCCCGCCTGGTTAGCAGGATAGTCACTAGCATCATCTTTCCGACAGAAAACAGCAACTCCATAAATGCTGTTGTGACCTATTTGGTTGCTAGTGATGTGAGGAAGGCTTGAAGACATAATCCACACTCCACAGCCTTTATTACCTAGAAAGAGTAGGAAAAAACATTTAAAACACACTACATCAACATCTACCACAATGAGGATTTTCATACAACTACTGCAAATGTAGACTCATTTCTATGTAGTATATAAGTGTATTTGTGCCTTTATGCATCATCCTTTTCACTTGCAGTTTATGCTCTGAACAACATATAGCAATCCATCTTTGGATATATATACAGTGAGTATGGAAAATATTCAGATCCCTTTAAATTTTTCCCTCTGTTTCATTGCAGCCATTTGGTAAATTCAAAAAAATTAACTTTTTTTTCTCATTAATGTACATGCCGCACCCCATCTTGACTGAAAAAAAATGTAGAAATTTTTGCAAATTTATTAAAAATGAAAAACTGAAATACCACATGGTCAGAAGTATTCAGACCCTTTGCTCAGACACTCATATTTAAGTCACATTTCCTTGTGATCCTCCTTGAGATGGTTCTACTCCTTCATTGGAGTCCAGCTGTGTTTAAGTAAACTGATAGGACTTGATTTGTAAAGGCAGACAAAACCTCACCGCTCACAGTGCATGTCAGACCAAATGAGAATCATGAGGTCAAAGGAACTGGCCAAGGAGCTCAGAGACAGAATTGTGGCAAGGCACACCTCTGGCCAAGGTTACAAAAGAATTTCTGCAGTACTCAAGGTACCTAAGAGCACAGTGGCCTCCATAAACCTTAAATGGAAGAAGTTTGGGACCATCAGATGTCTTCCTAGACCTGGCCGTCCAGCCAAACTGAGCAATCGTGGAAGAAGAGCCTTGGTGAGAGAGGTAAAGAAGAACCCCAAGATCTCTGTGGCTGAGCTCCACAGATGCAGTAGGGAGATGGGAGAATCTTCCACAAAGTCAACTATCACTGCATCCCTCAACAAGCCTTTATGGCAGAGTGGCCCATCGGAAGCCTCTCCTCAATGCAAGACATATGACAGCCTGCATAAAGTCTGCTAAAAAAAAAAAAAAAAAAAAAAACACACATGAAGGACTCCCAGACTGAGAAATAAGATTCTCTGGTCTGATGAGATGAAGATAGAACTTTAGGTGATAATTCTAAGCGGTATGTGTGGAGAAAATCAGGCACTGCTCATCTTCTGCCCAATACAATCCCAGCAGTGAAACATGGTGATGGCAGCATCATGCTATGGGGGTGTTTTTCAGCTGCAGGGACAGGACGACTGGTTGCAATTGAATGAAACATGTGTGCGGCCAAGTACAAAGATATCCTGATGAAAACCTCTTCCAGAGTGCTCTGGACCTCAGACTTGGCCGAAGCTTCACCTTCCAACAAGACGATGACCCTAAGCATACAGCTAAAATAACAAAGGAGTGGCTTCAGAACAACTCTGACCATTCTTGACTGGCCCAGCCAGAGCCCTGACATAAACCCAACTGAGCATCTCTGGAGAGAACTGAAAATGGCTGTCCAACGTTCACCATCCAATCTGACGGAACTGGAGAGGATCTGCAAGGAAGAATTGCAGAGGATACCCAGATCCAGATGTGAAAAACTTGTTGCATCATTCCCAAGAAGACTCATGGCTGTACTAGCTCAAAAGGTTCCTTCTACTCAATACAGAGCAAAGGGGTCTGAATACTTATGACCATGTGATATTTCAGTTTTTCTTTTTTAATAAATTTGCAAAAATTTCTACATTTTTGTTTTTTTTTTCAGTCAAGATGGGGCACAGAGTGTACATTAATGAGGAACAAAAAATGAACTTTTTTGAATTTACCAAATGGCTGCAATGAAACAAAGAGTGAAAAATTTAAAGGGGTCTGAATACTTTCCATACCCACTGTATATATATACACATGGTACATTGTATATATGTACAACGAATCTTCAGAGGTCATCACATGTAATTCATTTTTATAACCAATTCAACCTCTTAGCTGTTTCATTTGTACTCACTCTAAATTACCTGCCACCCACGAAAGCAATTTCTAGTCCGATACCATTTAAAAGAAGATTTCTACAGCTCAATGCCATTTTCTTCAAGCACCCTTCCTTGACTTCGTGTCATTAGATTCCCACTGAAAAAGCACTCTTCTGCCTTCTTACATTACTTCACTCTTGCTCAATTACAACCTATAAGGTTCTTGTACTCTGGTAATAGGAGGTATGATAATACATTGGCAGAACAATTTTACTGTGTATTTCCAAACTGCTGCCTGTTTACTAGATGAAACTGTACATTCTATTTTTCTGTACCGGCGCTGCTTTGGCTCTTTTCATCCAGGAAATATATTATGGTCATCATTCAACACCATGTGATGTTTGCTTATCTGGTTCAATTAGGCTTGTTCAGGGTGGCAGAGGACAACATAATGCAATCACTGTCTAGACAAAACGTAACTGGCTGAGAAGACTGCCTCAATGTTCCTTATTCTTGTTTTCACAGTAAGACCTCGGGCATAAATTGTTACTGAAATATATTAACTATAACTGTAGAAAAAAGAAAATGGACTGAAAATCCGAAAATCATACAATGATCTAATGCAGCTCTGAAACTTTTTTACAAAACTGAACATGAACCCAAATATGTAGAAGGTGGATTATATAGATTGTTACCAAAACAGAGATGTTTGCCTTGACGTGGCAGTGGGCTTCATACAGTCTGATCAGATTGTTAAACTAAAAACCTCATGTTCAGTTTGGAAATTTTTTTGCCTAGCGGTGTTAGATCAATGTATGAATTTCAGATGTGGGGTCAGCATCTTTTTTTTCTATAGTTCTGAAATATATTTACTGTTGATACGTGGTTTTTATTCAGACCAACTGGTTATGCAATCTCGTGATGATAATGATAATGTAAGGACTAAATATTAGAATGTTTAAGATTTACTGGAGCCCGATCACTCTTGGAATCCCTCCCTACTAGCTGAAGCCAGAACCACTGTAGATGAAGTAGTAATGGGTTAATCAGTCTGCTGTCTATCTATAGGAAACCATACAGCTTCTGAAAGAGCTATTGATTTGCTATAAAAAAAACTGCTAAAATGTAATTCCCTTTGGAAAAAGGTGCTACACAAACATCTAGGCTTAAAAAGAGGTTCCATATTAAAAAAAAAAAGGAAAAGTGCCTAATATAATAAATAACACCTTATATGCTTACATGTCCCAATTACCCAAAGTGCCTTGATTTTCAGATTTCTACCCTGGTCCTGATTCGTATCGAAGCGATCACTGTAAGGGCTCATAGCCACTTGCGATTAAAAAACGGTCTGTTTTCAGGATGACCGATTCTATGTGATTGTCATGCGAGTGTAATGCGATTTCAGTGTGATTTATCCATATGACATGCGTATGACATCCATATTCAATGCGATTTTAACATGAGGTTTTACATAGAGCAGTTCTCTCCATGTAAAAGCTCATGGTAAAATAGCATTGTAAACTAACACTGTACACATCGCTTTAAAACAAAAGAATCTTCAAAACACACAAATTTAATTTCATTTAGTTTTTTATATGTACATATATACACACAGAGTACATACCGTACATAAATACATATATATACACACACACATGTCAGTGACACACACACACACACATATATATATATATACATATATATATCTCTTATGTATGTATATATATATATATATATATATATATATATATATATATATATATTATGGCTATATATATATTATATATCTTACATATAAAATATATATATATTATTTTATGTGTATATATATTACATATATCTTCTAAATATATTACATATATTTATTATATATATTACATATTTTATTATTATTTTTTATATAATCGCTATACATACACTCACTGGCCACTTTATTAGGTACACCTGTCCAACTGTGTGTTAAGACTTAATTTCTAATCAGCCAATCACATGGCGGCAACTCAGTGCATTTAGGCATGTAGACATGGTCAAGACAATCTCCTGCAGTTCAAACCGAGCATCAGTATGGGGAAGAAAGGTGATTTGAGTGCCTTTGAACGTGGCATGATTGTTGGTGCCAGAAGGGCTGGTCTGAGTATTTCAGAAACTGCTGATCTACTGGGATTTTCACGCACAACCATCTCTAGGGTTTACAGAGAATGGTCCGAAAAAGAAAAAAAATCCAGTGAGCGGCAGTTCTGTGGCCGGAAATGCCTTGTTGATGCCAGAGGTCAGAGGAGAATGGGCAGACTGGTTCGAGCTGATAGAAAGGCAACAGTGACTCAAATTGCCACCCGTTACAACCAAGGTAGGCAGAAGAGCATCTCTGAACGCACAGTGCGTCGAACTTTGAGGCAGATGGGCTACAGCAGCAGAAGACCACACTGGGTACCACTCCTCTCAGCTAAGAACAGGAAACTGAGGCTACAATTTGCACAAGCTCATCGAAATTGGACAGTAGAAGATTGGAAAAACGTTGCCTGGTCTGATGAGTCTCGATTTCTGCTGCGACATTCGGATGGTAGGGTCAGAATTTGGCGTAAACAACATGAAAGCATGGATCCATCCTGCCTTGTATCAACGGTTCAGGCTGGTGGTGATGGTGTCATGGTGTGGGGAATTTTTTCTTGGCACTCTTTGGGCCCCTTGGTACCAATTGAGCATCGTTGCAACGCCACAGCCTACCTGAGTATTGTTGCTGACCATGTCCTTCCCTTTATGACCACAATGTACCCAACATCTGATGGCTACTTTCAGCAGGATAATGCGCCATGTCATAAAGCTCGAATCATCTCAGATTGGTTTCTTGAACATGACAATGAGTTCACTGTACTCAAATGGCCTCCTCAGTCACCAGATCTCAATCCAATAGAGCATCTTTGGGATGTGGTGGAACGGGAGATTTGCATCAGGGATGTGCAGCCGACAAATCTGCGCCAACTGTGTGATGCCATCATGTCAATATGGTCCAAAATCTCTGAGGAATGCTTCCAGCACCTTGTTGAATCTCTGCCACGAAGAATTGAGGCAGTTCTGAAGGCAAAAGGGGGTCCAACCCCTTACTAGCATGGTGTACCTAATAAAGTGGCCAGTGAGTGTATATATAATATGTATATATATATATATATCATATACACTCACTGGCCACTTTATTAGGTACACCTGTCCAACTGTGTGTTAAGACTTAATTTCTAATCAGCCAATCACATGGCGGCAACTCAGTGCATTTAGGCATGTAGACATGGTCAAGACAATCTCCTGCAGTTCAAACCGAGCATCAGTATGGGGAAGAAAGGTGATTTGAGTGCCTTTGAACGTGGCATGATTGTTGGTGCCAGAAGGGCTGGTCTGAGAATTTCAGAAACTGCTGATCTACTGGGATTTTCACGCACAACCATCTCTAGGGTTTACAGAGAATGGTCCGAAAAAGAAAAAAAATCCAGTGAGCGGCAGTTCTGTGGCCGGAAATGCCATGTTGATGCCAGAGGTCAGAGGAGAATGGGCAGACTGGTTCGAGCTGATAGAAAGGCAACAGTGACTCAAATTGCCACCCGTTACAACCAAGGTAGGCAGAAGAGCATCTCTGAACGCACAGTGCGTCGAACTTTGAGGCAGATGGGCTACAGCAGCAGAAGACCACACTGGGTACCACTCCTCTCAGCTAAGAACAGGAAACTGAGGCTACAATTTGCACAAGCTCATCGAAATTGGACAGTAGAAGATTGGAAAAACGTTGCCTGGTCTGATGAGTCTCGATTTCTGCTGCGACATTCGGATGGTAGGGTCAGAATTTGGCGTAAACAACATGAAAGCATGGATCCATCCTGCCTTGTATCAACGGTTCAGGCTGGTGGTGGTGGTGTCATGGTGTGGGGAATTTTTTCTGGG
The DNA here is from genome assembly GCF_039654945.1 of Dendrobates tinctorius. Lineage (NCBI taxonomy): Eukaryota > Metazoa > Chordata > Amphibia > Anura > Dendrobatidae > Dendrobates > Dendrobates tinctorius. The sequence continues at coordinate 15,435,380 of NW_027361827.1, forward strand.
CACTCTTTGGGCCCCTTGGTACCAATTGAGCATCGTTGCAACGCCACAGCCTACCTGAGTATTGTTGCTGACCATGTCCATCCCTTTATGACCACAATGTACCCAACATCTGATGGCTACTTTCAGCAGGATAATGCGCCATGTCATAAAGCTCGAATCATCTCAGATTGGTTTCTTGAACATGACAATGAGTTTACTGTACTCAAATGGCCTCCTCAGTCACCAGATCTCAATCCAATAGAGCATCTTTGGGATGTGGTGGAACGGGAGATTCGCATCAGGGATGTGCAGCCGACAAATCTGCGCCAACTGTGTGATGCCATCATGTCAATATGGTCCAAAATCTCTGAGGAATGCTTCCAGCACCTTGTTGAATCTCTGCCACGAAGAATTGAGGCAGTTCTGAAGGCAAAAGGGGGTCCAACCCCTTACTAGCATGGTGTACCTAATAAAGTGGCCAGTGAGTGTATATATTACATTATATATTACATATATTATATACAGTGTATACATATTATTTATTTGATATATATATGTGTGTCACTGACATATGAATGTATTCTATGAGTATATATCTAGTGTTTTGTGAGCTCAGAGTTATTTTACTAAACCTGACAAATGAATTATCACCTATTCTGCTATGTATCTCTCTATTAAATATTAAATATCTCTCTATTAATTATATATATCTAATATATATATATATATATATATATATATATATATATATATATACTAGCTGAAGAGCCCAGCACTGCCTGGGCATAGTAACTAACTGTGGTTAGCTATAGCAAATTATAATTATCCTCCATCCCATAGTCCCGTGCCCATATACCCATCATACATATCCACGATCCCATAGGCCCGTGCCCATATACCCATCATACATATCCTCCATCCCATAGTCGAGTGCCCATATACCCATCACACATCCTCCATCCCATAGTCCCATGCCCATATACCCATCATACATATTCTCCATCCCTTAGTCCCATGCCCATATACCCATCATACATATTCTCCATCCCATAGTCCCATGCTCATATACCCATCATACATATTCGCCATCCCATAGTCGAGTGCCCATATACCCATCACACATCCTTCATCTCATAGTCCCGTGCCCATATACCCATCATACATATCATCCATCCCATAGTCCCGTGCCCATATACCCGTCATACATATCCTCCATCCCATAGTCCAGTGCCCATATACCCATCACACATCCTCCATCCCATAGTCCCGTGCACATATACCCATCATACATATCCTCCATCCCATAGTCCCGTGCCCATATACCCATCATACATATCCTCCATCCCATAGTCCCGTGCCCATATACCCATCACACATCCTCCATCCCATAGTCAACCATTATGACATCATAATGAGCGGTGGGGCCTGCAACCTATGATGACATCAGCGTCGCCATGGCAACCATTATGACATCATAATGAGGGGTGGTGCTTGATACACACACACTTTTTCCCCATTATGTAGATAGGGGCAAAATTGTTTGGTGAATTGGAACAAGCGGGGTTAAAATTTCACCTCACAACATAGCTTAGGACGCTCTCGGGGTCCAGACGTGTGACTGTGCCAAATTTTGTGGCTGTAGCTGCGACAGTGCGGATGCCAATCCCGGACATACACACACACACACATACATACATACATACACACACTTGAGCTTTATATTATATATATATATATATATGTCTCACTGACATATATATATATATATTCACCTATTCTATGTGTATACATGTAGTATATCTTTTGTATTAGAACATGTCAGTGTGATGTTACTGTATGACCGCATATGCATTGCCGGCTTATCTATCTGTCTATCTATCTATCTATCTATCATAAATACATATATACATGTCAGTGACACACACACACACACACACATATATATGTATTTATATTAGATCGATAGATAGATAAGCCGGCAATTCATATGCGGCCATACAGTAACATCACACTGACAGTTCAAAAAAGAATAGATAGAATAGATACATGTCAGTGACACACACATATATATCTATGTATTCTATGTGTATATATCTATTCTATCTATTCTTTTCTGAGCTGTCAGTGTGATTATACAGTAGCCGCATATGAATTGTCGGCTTTTTTCAAAGGACACCGATGCGTATCAATCGGACAGCACTCGCATGGTCCGAGTGCTGTCAGATTTTTTTATTGCACCCATTGACTTGCATTGGCGATTTTCACCTGAAAATTCAGCATTCTGCGATTTTTTTCTCAGTCCGATTTCGGCTGAGAAAAAAAATCGCAAATGAGATGTAACCCATTGAATAACATTGGTCAGAGTGCAATCCGATTTTTAATCGGATTACACTCATCCGATTTTTGCACCAGTGTGTATGAGCCCTAACTGTGGTTGCGGCGCAGAATTAAAGATATGCCGTATCCATACGTCCAAAGTTGGCAAGAACCTGCTGACCTGGACGGATGGATTCATCCAAAGTCATAAAGGGGTTAAATATTGTTAAATTTAGTTTTTATGCACTTATTAAAATTAACAGTGAACGCCAAAAGTGAAAATTAAAAAATGCTAGAATTGCTGTTTCTTTTTTTTTTGGCTATTCTGCCGCCAAAAACAGAATCAAATTAATTAAAAAGAATGAAAAAAAAGACAAGGTCCTGGAATGTGCGAACACAAAAACAATTTGTGCTGTTGAATGCAAAAATATACATATAAAAAAAAAACTTGCGGTATATACATTGGGTACTGGTATAATAATACTAAATAAGCAGTATAAAGTTTTGCTGAAATTGCTCCCTCCCAAAAATATTTTTGAAAAAATTCATAAAAGTTCTATAATACAGTACATTCATTATATGTATTGTAAGCACTTGGTCTGCAATAAACAAGGCCAAGGTGTATTTTTTATTTACTAAAAATATAAATAAATTTGGCCAAGCTAGCACTTTTCAGCCCAACATACTAATTTGCTCAAGTCAGCTAGTAAGGGAACATATCCTGCTGACTTAGTATAACACAGCTTTAAGTCAACTGCAAACACGGCTAAGTACTTGACTTCAAACGCTATAGGATTTCTAAACACATTAAATAGCATTGGTCCCAGGACAGAACTTCAGAGTGCACTATTGAACCACCTTCTGCACATAATCTTTTCATGAGTTTTCTATCAAAGTATTATCTGGATAAGTTAAAGGGAACTAGACAGTAGGTTTCAACATTTGGAAAAAGTAGTATGGCTGGATTAATGCTTGTACCTCTATTATTTATTTTGCTTTCTTATATCGCTCCATCATATTCCGCAGCAAATTACAGACATTGTCATCACTGTCGTATTGGGGCAAAAGCTCAGAATGGAAGAGGTGCCATATTGCAGTTCAGATTTCACTGGAATAGTTTGAGGGTGCCATGTCACCTTGACAGAGCCCCTGAGGTGCCAGAACAACAGAAACACCCTATATGTGAACTCATTTTACAAACTACACCTCTCAATGAGTTCATCTAGGGGTGCAGTGATCATATTGACACCATGGGTGAGTCACAGAATTTTATACCATTGAGCAGTGAAGACAAAAATAACTACATTTTTAACATTTAGTTTTAGTCCCAGATTTTACATTTTCACAGAAAAAGTGGGTAAAAATGGCACCAAAATTTGTCCAACAATTTCTACTGAATGTGGCAATATCCCATAAGTCGCTGTACAGTACAAGTTAGGCCTCTTTGTACAGTACAAGTTAGGCCTCTTTCACACTTCAGTTTTTTGTGTCAGTTAAAATCCGCCAAAAGGACGGATAGCGGATCCGTTTTAGTGCTGATGACAACGGATGCCACCCGTCCGTTTTTTTTGACGGATCCGCCAAATGAAGAATGTTAAAGGAGTCGCAACCTGGAAAAGGAGAGAGAAGAGAGAGAGAAGAGAGAGAGAGAAGAGAGAGAGAAGAGAGAGAGAGAATTTTTTTTTTTGTCCGGCACCCAGACAGAATTTCGGGTTAAATCAGTATCTGGGGGATCCGCCGGCCAAAAAAAACGTTGCAAGCTCCGTTTGGAAATCTTTGAGGATGTTGACGGACAGCAACATTTTGGCGGATCCGCACAAAAACGGATGCAACGGACGGCAATCCGTCAAGATCCGCCAATAATGAAAGTCAATGGGGAAAAAACGGATCCGCAAAGAAAAATGGCGGATCAATTTTTTTCAAAATCGGCGGATCTTGACTGATTGTCAAAAACGGAAGTGTGAAAGAGGCCTTAGCCATACGGAGAGACTTGGGAGGAATGGAGCGCTATTTGCCTCCTAGAACAGTTTGCAAACTCCATATACAGAGCCCCTAATTGCTAGAAGAGCAGAATCCCCCCTCAAGTGACCCCATTTGGGAAACTATACTCCTTGGGGAATTCATCTACAGGTGTAGTGACGATTTTGACTCCATGAGTATTTTCCAGAAACAAGCAGCAATGAATGTTGACAAGTGAAAATTGCAAAATGCCATTGCAGTGACCAGTACGCTGTAGTGACCAGTACGTTGCAGTCACCAGTACGTTATGCCCAGCCCGTGCTTCTGGAGGCATGCATCCGTTAAGTTAAGCGGGTTTTCATCGCTTCAGAAATGCCAAACATGGACGCTATGGTGGTTTAGGTACACTGTGGGGCTCAGAAGAGAATTTGCCGAATTTCTTTTGGTGGGTGAGGAGCCATTTCACTTTTCTAGAGCCTTTGTGCTACCAGTAACGTGGCAGCCTCCTATATTTCCATTAACAGATAACAGACCTGAGTGAGGACTTGCTTTTTTTTGTGGACTGAGTTGAAGCTTTTATTGGGAACATTTTATATGACGCTTGGGATCATATTTATCCTGCGCTCTACGCTGACCACTTACTTTGGGGTTTCCATCTAAATCTCTGAGTGACGTGATTCAGATGAAACCATTAATTCACTATAATGAGGCAGCAGAGTTACTCTGGACTCCGTCTGGCCTCAGTTTAGCGGTGTTCTTCTTTTCAGAAGTGCACAAAACTGTGGCCAATGGCACTTTTATGCAATCCTAAAAAGACAGACAGTGCCAGATCACAGGTCAGACGGCATCCACAGTGCCCAATCTGCCTCATTATAAGGAATATTATGCTCGAGGTTTCATCTGAATCACATCAAGTCTTACTGCAATCTTTGGGAGACAGAATGAAAAAAATTAACAGCAGGTGAAAAATTGGTCTTATTTATTTTTTACGCCGTTCCTCATGCGGTATAAGTGATTAGGTGACTTTATTCTTCGGGTCAGTGCGATTACAGCGATACCAGATTTATATCGGGTTTTTATGATTGGCAGCTGTCACACACTAAAATACACTTTTTATTGCAAAAAATAGTTTTTGCACCACAACATTTTAAGAGCTATAATTTTTCCATATTTTGGCCCACAGAGTCATGTGAGGGCTTGTTTTTTGCGGGACGAGTTGACGTTTTCATTGGTACCATTCTTGGGCACATGACATCTTCTGATCGATTTTTATTCCAATTTTTGGGAAGTAGAATGAACAAAACCCAGCAATTCATTTTTTTTCTTTTGGGGGGGGGGTATGCCTTTCCATGTGTGGTAAAATTAATAAGGCAGTTTTATTCTTCGGGTCAGTACGAGTCCAGTGATTAAACTGTATAAATGAGGTATGTTTTGGTGCTTTTACACAATAAAAACTATTAAAAAATAATTAGTTTTCCATCATATTATTCTGAGAGCTATAACTTTTTTTATTGCTCCGCTGATGGAGCTGTATGCTTGTTTTTTGCAGGAAAAGATGACGTTTTCAGGGGTGCCTTTTTTATATATCCTTTTTTATTGCGTTTTATTCCACTTTTTGTTCAGCAGTATGATGATAAAGCATTGTTTTTGGCCTTGTTTTTTATTTATTTTTTTATTGGGTTCACTAAAGGTGTTAACCAGTGGGACAGTTTTGTAGGTCGGGTCGTTGCGAACGTGGAGATACCAAATATGTGCACTTTTATTGTTTATATTTTTTTTCATACAAATATTCATTTATTGATACAATATTAATTGAATTTTTTATTATTTTTGATATTTTTAAAAAGTATTTTTACAATTACTAAAAAATTTTTTTTAACTTTAAAACATTTTTACTTTGCCCCATGCTGTAGAAACTGTCAGCTCTGCATGGACAGAGAAACTTGCTGATCATGCACTGCGCATCATCAGCAAGTTTCCTAGCTCTGGTGACCGGGATGTCGTCATGACGACAACAGGTCACCATGGCCACAATCACGCCACAGAGTCTCCGATCAAAAGGCAGAGGGGCTGTCATCCCTCTGCCAGCTCCTGGAATGCTGTGACTGCAGGGAGCGGTGTGTGACCGGTCCTGGCACTTAGTACCGGGTGTCAGCTGTCAGAATCACAGCCCGTGAGCGATTGTCATGCAGTAATAATACGTCTCTGGTCAGATAGGCCCAGGGCACAGGGAAGTATTATTATGAGAAATAGCAGAAAGGGGTTAACCCCTTCCTGACATCAGACGTACTATCCCGTCCATGGGACCCGGGCCCCTATGCCCATGGACGGGATAGTACGTCTACCGCGATCAGCAGCGCCCACGTGGTGAGCGCCGCTGATCGCGGCCGGGTGTCAGCTGATTCTCACAGCTGACACCCGGCACAATGTGTCAGGGGCGGTCACGGACCGCACCCGACACGATAACCCCTTGCACACCGCGATCAAACATGATCGCGGTGTACCGGGGGTTAAAGGGATGCATCGGCAGGGAGGGGGCTCCCTCCGTGCTTCCCTGAGCCCCCCACGGCAGTGCAATGTGCAGCGCTGCTGCCGGGGGCTCCTTTCCTGCGGGCCTCCGAATCCAAGATGGCGACGGGGGCCTTCGGGGGCCTGCAGGAAGCCTTGTGCACTGCCTGTGACAGATCGCTGATCTGTCACAGTGATCTGTTATGTGACAGATCAGCGATCTGTCACAGAACAGTGATGTCCCACCTGGGAATATTTAATAAAGTAAAAAAAAAAATAAAAAAAGTGTTAAAATAATTTAAAAAAAATCGCCAAATAAATTAAAAAAAAAAAAAATCCCCCAAATAAATCCATTTTTTGAAAAAAAAAACAAAAAAACAATTGAAGTACACATATTAGGTATTGCCGCGTCCGTAACGACCCGCCCTATAAAACTGTCCCATTAGTTAACCCCTTTAGCGAACCCCTTAAAAAATAAAATAAAAAACGAAGCAAAAAATAATGATTTATTATCATACCGCCAAACAAAAAGTGTAATAACGCGCGATCAAAAAGACGCATATAAATATCCATGGTACCGCTGAAAACGTCATCTAGTCCCGCAAAAAACGAGCCACCACACAGCATCATCAGCGAAAAAATAAAAAAGTTATAGCTCGCAGAATAAATAATTATTTTTTATATAAAATAGTTTTCATTGCATAAAACCGACAAAACATAAAAAACGACCTAAATGAGGTATCGCTGTAACCATACTGACCCGAAGAATAAAACCGCTTTATCAATTTTACCACACGTGGAACGGTGTAAACGCACCCCCCAAAAGAAATTCATGAAACGCTGGTTTTTGTTCATTCTGCGTCCCAAAAATCGGAATAAAAAGCGATCAAAAAATGTCACGTGCCCGAAAATGGTACCAGTAAAAACGTCAACTCGTCCCGCAAAAAATAAGACCTCACATGACTCAGGGGGTCAAAATACGGAAAAATTATAGCTCTCAATATGTGGTGATGCAAATACTATTTTTACAATAAAAAGCGTCTTTTAGCGTGCGACAGCCGCCAAACATAAAAACCGCCATAAATAGTAAATCAAACCCCCCGTTATCACCCCCTTAGTTAGGGAAAAATAATAAAATAAAAAAAATGTATTTATTTCCATTTTTCCATTACGGTTAGGGTTAGGGTAGGGTTAGGGTTAGGGCTAGGGTTGAGATTAGGGTTAGGGGTGTGTTGGGTTTCGGGTTGGAGTTAGAATTGGGGGTTTCCACTGTTTGGGCACATCAGGGGCTCTCCAAATGCAACATGGCGTCTGATTTCAATTCCAGCCAATTCTGAGTTGAAAAAGTCACATGGTGCTCCTTCCCTTCCAAGCTCTGACATGCGCCCAAACAGTGTTTTACCCTCACATGTAGGGTATCAGCCTACTCAGGACAAATTGCAAAACAATTTTTGGGGTCCAATTTCTCCTGTTACCCTTAGGAAAATAAAAAATTGGGGGCAAAAATATCATTTTTGTGGAAAAAAATGATTTTTTTATTTTCACGTCCGAGCGTTATAAACTTCTGTGAAGCACTTGGGGGTTCAAAGTGCTCACCACACATCTAGATAAGTTCTGTGGGGGGTCTAGTGTCCAAAATGGGGTCACTTGTGGGGAGTTTCAATAGTTTAGGTACATCAGGGGCTCTCCAAACGCACATGACACCCGCAGACCATTCCATCAAAGTCTGCATTCCAAAACGTCACTACTTCCCTTCCGAGCCCCGACGTGTGTCCATACAGTAGTTTTCTCCCACATATGGGGTGTCAGCGTACTCATGACAAATTGGACAACAACTTTTGGGGTCCAATTTCTCCTGTTACCCTTGGGAAAATGAAAAAATTGGGGACTAATTGATCATGTTTGTGGAAAAAATACGATTTTTTTATTTTCATGCCCGGGCATTATAAACTTCTGTGAAGCCCTTGGGGGTTCAAAGTGCTCACCACACATCTAGATAAGTTCCATAGGGGGTCTCGTTTCCAAAATGGGGTCATCTGTGGGGGATTTCCACTGTTTAGGTACATTAGGGGCTCTCCAAAGGCAACATGACACCCGCAGAACATTCCATCAAAGTCTGCATTCCAAAACGTCACTACTTCCCTTCCGAGCCCCGACGTGTGTCCATACAGTAGTTTTCTCCCACATATGGGGTATCAGCATACTCAGGACAAATTGGACAACAACTTTTGGGGTCCAATTTCTCCTGGTACCCTTGGGAAAATAAAAAAATGGTGACTAAAAGATCATGTTTGTGGAAAAAATACGAATTTTTTATTTTCACGCCCGGGCGTTATAAACTTCTGTGAAGCACTGGGGGGTTCAAAGTGCTCACCACACATCTAGATAAGTTCCTTGGGGGGTCTAGTTTGCAAAATGGTGTCATTTGTGGGGGGTTTCCACTGTTTAGGTACATCAGGGGTTTTCCAATCGCGACATGGTGTCCGATCTCAACTCCAGCCAAAAACGTCAAATGGCGCTGCTTCCCTTCCGAGCTCTGCCATGCGCCCAAATAGTGGTTTACCCCCACATGTGGGGTATCAGCGTACTCAGGACAAATTGCACAATAACTTTTAGGGTCCTGTTACCCTTGGAAAAATAAGAATTGAGGAAGAAAAGATCATTTTTGTGGAAAAAATATGATTTTTTAATTGTACTGCTTTATGTTATAAACTTCTGTGAAGCCCTTGGGGGTTCAAAGTTCTCACCACACATCTAGATAAGTTCCTTAGGGGGTCTAGTTTCCAAAATGGTGTCATTTGTGGGGGGTTTCCACTGTTTTGGTACATCAGGGATTTTCCAATCGCGACATGGTGTCCGATCTCAATTCCAGCCAAAAACGTCAAATGGCGCTGCTTCCCTTCCGAGCTCTGCCATGCGCCCAAATAGTGGTTTACCCCCACATGTGGGGTATCAGCGTACTCAGGACAAATTGCACAATAACTTTTAGGGTCCTGTTACCCTTAGGAAAATAAAAATTGGGGTGAAAAGATCATTTTTGTGGAAAAAATATGATTTTTTAATTGTACCGCTGTACGTTATAAACTTCTGTAAAGCCCTTGTGGGTTCAAAGTTCTCACCACATATCTAGATAAGTTCCTTGGGGGGTCTAGTTTCCAAAATGGGGTCACTTGTAGGGGGTTTCCACTGTTTAGGTACATCAGGGACTCTCCAAACGTGACATGGCGTCCGATCTGAATTCCAGCCAATTTTGCATTGAAAAAGTCAAACGGCGCTCCTTCCATTCTGAGCTCTGCCATGCGCCGAAACAGTCGTTCCCCCCCACATATCAGGTATCAGCATACTCAGGACAAATTGCACAATAACTTTTGCAGTCCAATTTCTCCTGTTACCCTTGGTAAAATAAAAAAAATTGAACCTGAAGTATTTTTTTTGTGAAAAAAAGTTAGATGTTCATTTTTTTTTAAATATTCAAAAAAATTCCTGTGACGCACCTAAAGGGTTAATAAACTTCTTGAATGTGGTTTTGAGCACCTTAAGGGGTGCAGTTTTTAGAATGGTGTCACTTTTGGGTATTTTCTATCATATAGACCCCTCAAAGTGGCTTCAAATGTGATGTGGTCCGTAAAAATAAAATGGTGTTGTATAAATGAGAAATCGCTGGTCAACTTTTAACCCTTATAACTTCCTAACAAAAAAAAATTTTGGTTCCAAAATTGTGCTGATGTAAAGTAAAACATGTGGGAAATGTTAGTTATCAAGTTTTTTGGGTGCCATATCTCTGTGATTTAAGGGAATAAAAATTCAAAGTTGGAAAATTGCGAAATTTTCAAAATTTTCGCCAAATTTCCGTTTTTTCTCACAAATAAACGCAAGTTATTTGAATGAAATTTTACCACTAACATGAAGTACAATATATCACGAGAAAACAATGTCAGAATCACCGGGATCCATAGAAACGTTCCAGAGTTATGACCTCATAAAGGTACAGTGGTCAGAATTGTAAAAATTGGCCCGGTCATGAACGTGCAAACCACCCTTGGGGGTGAAGGGGTTAAAGATGTTGCCATTGGCGTGCTTTGAACTCAGGACTCAAGTACTGTAAAAATTTTACTTTTTTATGGACCTGTAATGTTCCATTCACAAGATATTTAGCATAGAAGAAATTTGTAAATCAGGCTTGAAGTGCACTGTAGCAAAGTCAAAGCACTTGGAAAAAGACTGCTTCTTCCAAATACACAGACATGCCCCAAATGCACTTATAGTTGGATTTGGATATATTGTATTGCTCAAATTATAAGACGCACCTTTTTCCTCCAAATTTCCTCTCACCCTGTGCATGAGCCGCCTTCGGCAGCCATTTTCCCAAAGTCCACCGCAGGTAAGCCAATGAGAAAAGGGGACTCTGATCACTGCCGCTGTCATCTTCTGAGCGTACAAGGCACTGCAGCATTGCATCGGCTCCTGAAGCATCAACCCTGCCTCTTGCTACCCCGGTCGATTGTCACCACCAAGTTACTATTAAAATGGACTATAAGACACACCACCATTTTATTTAAAGAAAATTTTCTCCTATTTTCCAACACACCATTTAGGATGTGTCTTATAGTCCGGTGTGTCTTACAATCTGCAAAATTCGGTAGCTTCTATACAAAATTCTTCATGGCCGACTCATTAGAAGGCATCATTTTTATTGGGGGAAGGTGCCCGTTCAGCCAAATAACTACTTCCAACCTGCTAACAAGTTTTCTTTAACTTCAATTAAAATAAGCATTTGTTGTAAATTCTGTTCAATGTGTATTTCCAAGTCTCCACTCACAATTATGGGTCAATTAGAATACATACCGTACCTACTACCTGATCCTTTTAAAGAGAACCTGACATTGACAGTGGCTTGTGAAAATATTCACCCCCTTGGCTTTTTACCTATTTTGTTACATTACAAACTGCATTTAAATATTTTTGTAATCCGATTTGTGTATGGTGAAGTGAAATGAGAAAAATAGAGGCATAAATTACATTTATGGGATCAAATAACAAAAAAATTGGCATATTCACCCCTTTTGCTATGAAGCCCCTAAAAATTTCTGGTATAAGCAATTTCATAAGGCCGGGGGTCAGACTTGCGAGAAACTCAGACAATACCCGGCACTGCTGCCGGCATTCGGACCGGAGCGTTCAGCTGCATGTATTTCTATGCAGCTGAGCGCTCCTGTCCCGAGTGCCGGCGATTGAAGTGCAAGATTCGTGTGGGTTTCTCGCAAGTCTGACCCCGGCCTAAGTCATATGCTTAGTGAAAGCAAGTCCACCTATGTGCAATCTAAGTGTCACATTGTCAGTATATACACACCTTTTCTGAAAGGCCACAGAGGAAGCAACACCATTAAGCAAGAGGCACCAATAAGCAAACAACATCATGAAGACCAATGAGATCTCAAAACAAGTCAGGGACAAAGTTGCTGAGAAGTACAAGTCAGGGCTGGGTTATAAAAAAAAATATGACAATCTCTGGCGATCATCTGGATTATCATCAAATTGCATAATCATCAAATGGAAAGAACATGGCACCAAAACAAACCTGACAAGAGAGGGACACCCACAAAAACACTAGGCTCAGCAAGGAGGGCATTAATCAGAGAGGCAGCACAGAGACCAAAAATAAAAACGTAAGGAGCTGCAGAGTTCCCAATCAGAGACTTGAGTATCTGTCTATACGACCACAATAAGCCATACACTCCATAAAGCTGGCCTTTATGAAAGAGTGGTCAGAAAAAAAAAAGCATTTACTTACACACAAAAATTGTAAGGCTCATTGTGAGTATGTCAAAAGACACGTGGGAGATTCCCCAAATGTATGGAGAAATATGAAAGATGCTGTGGTCAGATGAGACCAAAATTTAAATTTTTGGCCACCAAGGTAAATGCTATATCTGTCACCAACCCAACATAGCTCATCACCTGAAGAAAACCACAGTAAAAAAAGGTGGTTGCAGCATCATCCTGAGGGGAATATGGATGGTGCAAAATAGAGGGGTATTCTTGAGCAAAACTTGTTTCAGTCTGTCAGAGATTTGAGACTGGGATGGAAGTTCACCTTCCAACAAGACAATGACCCAAACCATCCTGCTAAAGCAACACTCGAACGGTTTAAGAGGAAATGTGTAAATGTTTTGGAGTGGCCTAGTTAAAAACCAAACCTAAATCCAATTGAGAGTCTGTGGTCAGACTCGAAGATTGCTGTTCACCAGAGGAATCCATTTGTCATGGCTCAGGACGGGATTTCCTTCTCCATCCTGGGTTTTCTGGGGTTAACTCTGCATGGCCTCCCTTTGGTTTGGGGAGGGCTATTTGTACTTCCTCTGGTGCTGGGCTCTTTGTCATGGATACTTCCGTTCTCGGCTGAGCAAGTGACTCTAGTGTATACCGTTTGTTCCTCTGTGTGCATGTTCTTGTCCCACGTTCTGTGTCCGCTTGGTGATTCTGTACTGCTGTTATATCTCCGGTTCTGACCCTTGTTCTCTGACTTTTCTCCTGTCTACACCCCTAGTTACCGCATTCTTGTTTGGTTTCTGACTTCGGCTTGTATTGCACCACCCTTCTGTCTCATCCATAGGCTCCTGCGTTACCCTCCGGTTACTGATCTCGGCTTGTCTGACCTCGCTACCGGCTCCGCTGGCTTCCGCTTTCATTCTCTCTCTCCCGTAAGGGAGTTAGCTCCACCTCCGGCCACTCCCCCGGTGGTCATGTGTCTCAGGTCCTGCTCTCGTGCGGCTCGCACATAGCTCCCCTTGGTGTTCGTCACACCATTTAACTTGAAGGAGCACGAGCAGTTTTGCCTTGAGGAATTGGCAAGAATCCAAGTGGCAAGATTTGGAAAGCTCTTGGGGCTCAAAGTTATGCACACTGAAGTTTTCAGTTATTTTGTCATTTGTTGATTGCATCACAACAAAAAGAAAACCAAATGTTCAAGAGCTGTAGGGATGTTCTTCACATGAACTAAGGGTATGTTCCAATGTTCCAACAGTTAGTAAATGCTGCGGGTTGGACGCTGCGCACATCTGCAGCATCCAACCCGCAGCGACCAGATGTTGCAGCATAGTGGATAGGATTTTAAAAAATCCCATACCCGCTATGCGTACTCCGACATCTGTAGCTTACCTGCCGAGACGCACATGCGGCTCGTCTTTCCAGACCGCAGCATGTCTATATATCTTGCGGAGACGCGAGTCTCCACAAGATAAATTTCACCCATCCAATATATAGGACGCGGAATCACCTGCGTTCAAAAGCCAGCAGCGTTTAAAGGACTGCTGATTACTGACCGTGGGAACGTAGCCTAAGTTGTCTGATTCAAAGAAAAAAATGTATGCTGGAGGAGAGTTTGATGCCTATAGGATGTAATAGTTACAGAATAAGGTTGGAAAAAAAGACAAAATGTCCATCAAGTTCATCAGTAGGGCATGGAGTATAGGCATGATCACACTGGAGTACTTTGGGTCCATGGTACTAGCTGCCTAGTTTGCCCTTACTCTTAGCTCCCATCTAGTAGGGATAATAATCGAAGAATGAATATTTGTAAGAATGCTTATTCCCAACTATTGACTTTTCTAAACTGTTAATCGCCTCATAAACCAGCAAAATGTATATTTTTTGGGTGTGATGATTTTTAAATTTACTTTAAAGTCATTGTTGTAAGCAGCATTACCATTTTGTGAAAATAAGATAAGTGCTGCAGAGAACAGCAATATTCTATGTGCTAAGGTCCTATAAACAATCGCCCTGTGCGCATAGAACTATGCTGGCATGTGTAAACAGGGTGTTAAACGACTGCAGATTGACTTGAATGTCGTATAATGCAAAGTTGGCATAATATATTATATATACACGTATGTGGACAAAATTTTTGGTACCCTTCAGTTATACGCAAGGATGTGGAAACCACAAAAATACGACCAATAGATCCAAATTAGCAAAGAGAATTGATTCTTTAATTAAGGTACATACACAGAACGGGAAAAATGGGGAACATGTGCAAAGGAAAACAAAGTGCAGCAGTGCTAGAGGACACGTGACCGAATCCTGGCCATATTAACATATATCGAAATTAAGGTCAGAGTACCATCCTTCATTCAAAAAGCTATATATCCTGGTGGACTCTCCGGTGTAGTAAAGGGGATTATAAAGCAACATGCTACCAATATAAATGGGTGCCAATTATAATTAGCCACAAATGTGACCAATTCACAAGCATGAATATGCCTTCAAAAAGAAAACTAGTAATAAGGCATCCCAAGTGAAAGGCGCACAATATCCACCCCTTAAGACATAGCATATGAAACGCCCACCCACACTGGAGTGAATGATACAGGAGAAAGACGTTACCTCAGGAAAGGAGAATATAGATGGTCGGGCAGTCTGCGTGTCACCCCGATGCGCGTTTCGGAAATATACTCCTTCGTCAGGGGGCGTGTAGTGTACTAAAACAGTGGGTTTAAATATCGCCGGACTGGAAGTGACACGGGTGCAGTCATGGAAACCGGGAACGCAGGATGGGCGCAGCGTCATGCGGTGGGAGGGACCCGATGAGGCCAGGCACTCCCCCACACACATGGAGACGCTAAGACCAACCCACATGCCGGGACATGGTGCACATGTGTGCAGGACCGCCGCCACGTCAGTTCCACCACACATGTGACATAGGGAGGAATGTCCCATATCAGCAATATGCCATTATCTATACCGTTATCCATGTCTAAGTTATACCTAGATACATAAATAACAATGGTATCACTGCACCTCACTAAATTCACATAATACGCTATATATAGAGACACAGTGTCAAATTAACATATCCAATAGTGCATATGGGCGACAGTAGATACAACAGTATAGAATCTCGATATCCATGGAATCTATCTATCCAAGCAAAAAAACAAAAGGGCATATATGCTGTACACCTCATATTGCAAAAACATGACATGAAAAATAAAAAATAAAGAATAAAATGAGAAATAAATTAATTAAATGAAAAATGAGGAAAAAACAAGAAAAATATATAAATAAACCATACATAATGATTTTAAATACAACATAAACCCAAAATACAAATAAAAAAGGATGCAAAAGAGAAATAATAATACATAAAAAATAATAATAAAACAAAAACAAATTACAAAGCAATATACACAGAAAAACAAAAATACAAAAATATATACAAAATATGCAAGGCGCATGAATCATGTCAATAGAGAATAGGGCATTCATCGTCCATGATAGGCGGTGGTGAGAAAAGATCTTCCGTGCTACGTCCAGTCATATAAGTGCAAAAATCAATCTAAAACAGAATAAGGCTGGAGTCACACACAAGGTGGAAAAATACGGACCGTATTTTACGTCCGTAATACGCATAAATGGTCCCTAAATAGTGCTCCGTATGTCATCTGTTGTCAGGGTGTGGCCGCATATTTTTCTCATGTAAGCATCCGTATGTCATCCGTATACCGTTTTTTTCTCACAGCCTTGCAAAACAGACATTTAAAGGTTTTGAGGCCTGCACATAATTTAAATCATCAGCACCAACCCTATTTATTGCCTAAACATCAGGTGGCATCCTCCAATCTGCCCATTTTGGTGCTCTGCTTGTGTGGGGGTCTTGCTGGTTGTTAGCAAACATGTCTGACACACTTCAGTTCACCCCAACTGACCGTGTTCTCTTCAACTGGGTTTTGTCCAGGTGCTTTTGCCAGCCTTTCCCAGTGATTGTGGATCCGAGGAGGAGGCGACACATGTGGGTCCATCCACTTTTGAGGCAACGACTCACAAGAGGTCATTTTCAGCCCCTCTATACTTCTCTGCGGGATCACCCGGAAAATTTTTTACAAATACTGTCGCATGAGCCTTGCAACATTTGATCGACTCTTGGAGACAGTGCGCCCTGGGATCCTGGGATAACCTTTCAGGACACAAGGATGCGCCAAGCTAGATCTGCAGAGGAGCGACTTCTACTCACATTACGGTACGTACTACATAACTACATTCTCTATGTTCATGATGTGTTGCCCAAACTCTGTTTTATACTTCCTCCGAAGTTTAATGCCCTCATCTTATTCCAGATATATATAAACTTACAGACCAGAATGTTATGTGTAATGTGTACTGAATATCACGTAGTGATTGTGCGACCAAATATATGTGTGTTAGTAGATATGAATCACTAACAAGTTTGGTATGTATGTACCTGGTGTTTTGTTAATTTGTGCATTCTAAAATGTTCCATTTCTGTTGTTCTTCAGGTTCCTGTCCACTGGCCTGTCTTCTGCCGCCCTCCACCATGATTTTCTCATTGGAAGATCTACCATTTCTGGCAT
This sequence comes from Dendrobates tinctorius, assembly GCF_039654945.1. Taxonomy (NCBI): domain Eukaryota; kingdom Metazoa; phylum Chordata; class Amphibia; order Anura; family Dendrobatidae; genus Dendrobates; species Dendrobates tinctorius. Next base: position 15,452,509 of record NW_027361827.1, read on the forward strand.
AGTCAGGTCGACATGTAGGTCAACACTACATAAACTCGTCATGCCCCAGCCCAGGATGGAAGACTGGTTGAGGATATCAAGGGACTTTGAGGAGGAATGCCACTTTCCTAATTGTATTGGGGCCCTTGATGGCAAACATATCTGGGTGCGTAAGCTGTCGAACTCTGGCTCACAATTCTTCAATTAGAAACAATACTTTTCTGTTGTATTGTTGGCTCTGGCTAACCCTCAATACAAATTTATAATTGTTGACATTGGGGCCTATGGAAGGACAGGAGACTCTAGAGTCTTCAATACTTCCATTATGGGTCGGCGGCTACGCAACAACCAGTTGGATCTACCACCACCACGCCAGTTACCAGGATCCACTCAAGAATCAGTCCCTTATGTCCTTGTGGCAGATGAGGCTTTTCAGTTAACGCGCAATGTCATGAGGCCATATCCCCGGCGCAACCTGGACCACCGGCGCTGAATTTGAAACTTGCACCTATCACCTGCTCGGCGACTGGTGGAGTGTTCCTTTGTCATTCATTGGCCAAAATGGCGGGTCCTCCAGTCTGCCATTCAGCTGAGTGAACAAAATGTAAATGAAGTAATTAAAGCATGTGGCGTTGGCCATAAATTCACCAGGATAGCTGATTTTTCCTCCTCTGCTGGTGTTGTACGTGGGTCAGACAATGTACGTAGGGTGAGACCACCTATCAACCCTCAACGTAGAACGCTCTCTGGGCTCAAAGTGCCTGATATTTTCACAAATTACTTTATGTCACCTGAGGGAGAAACTTCTTGACAAGAGCATGCTGTGTCTATGTTGTAAATGTTTCTTTTTGGCCTTTGGGAAACTATATATATTACAACCCCTTATGTCTTTTCTCTGTTTAGAAATCAATGTGTAAGCATATGGCAGCATGTCGTGATGTAAGTGCATCATTGATAAACACAACAACAATTGAAAGTGAAAACTTTTTATGAATCCTTTCTTTAAAGGCCTTGTGAAGCCTTATGTTATTTATCAAAATGGCCAGAATTGGCCTTAGAACACAAACAAATTTTTCCAATGTTAAAATACAGCATTTAACCACAAAAACACACACAAAGTTATAAATTGTAGTATGTAGGGGGTGGAGAAGGCGGCAGCCCAGCCTGTGTTGCCTGATGGCTAGTGTGTCCACCTTGGCCCTCGGCCTGTGTGGGGGCATACTCTTACCCATGATGGAGGTAGTGGGCCAGCTCATGGGCTTGAGGTGGATACTGGGCACTATATTGGAGACGACTCTCCTGTGGAGGCTGGTAGGGCCGTGAGTCTAAACCACCAAAATGGCCATGTCGTCCCCAACCAGATTGGGACCAGCCTCCAACATTGGCTGCGAACAAGTGGCCATATTGGTGTGCTGGGTTATACCCTGACATTTGGGAATGATGTTGCCAATGTTGGGTGGGGGGGGGGGGGGAGGGGGTGAGATGTAGGCCCACGTGTAGGAGGATCCTCAGACCCTGATTGAGCAAGCACTTGGGGGTGTGGGTTAAGACGCATGAGATTCCTGGGTGACAGCTGCCACCTCTCCAGAAACTCAAACAGCTCATAAGGGGTATTGGGGGGTGTGCTTGCGTCAATTAGGATCTGAATGGATCCTCGCACACGTAGCCGCACCTCATGGGGAAGGGAACGTAGATAATGGGCAAGGCTGCGTGAGTACTCCTCCTCCCCATCATCAGTGGCAACTCTGTTATGAGAATTTTGGGCCCTTGTATCCACATTGGTCGTGGTATCAGTAGCAGGGATATGGCGCCTTCGTCTACGTCGCCTGGATGGCACAGCAGGCTGGGGGGAGCCCTCTAGGCAAACAGTTGGGCTGCTGCTGTTGCCCTGTTCATCATGGATGTCAGGTGGTGATGCAGCTGACGGTCCTTGTTGTGGCTCTGTTCCTGGTGGTGGTGCTTCTGGTGGCGGCCCAGGTTCTAGGGCAGGATCAGGTCGAGCTGGAGAAGTGACTTGGGCCTGGCTCCTTGGAAGCTCACAAGATGGTCCAGATATCTCAACCCCCTCCACCTACAGGATCGATGGCCTCTGATTCAGACCCTGTCTCACTTTCAGTGATGTTAGAGTGAGTTCTGTGATTAAATATAAAATGTAGAAAAAGGAAATTTTTGATCGGGCCCTATAAAGCATTTGTGTCATGTGATGTTTTTGTTATACTTACGGTCTGAGATCCATAATTAGAGCGAGGAACGAGAGGCGGTCGAAATAAACATATTTCCGCTTTGTGTGGGCCCCTGAACCACTTCTTGCCCGCTGCTGGCGCTCACGGCGATACTGGTCACGGATGCTGCTGCACCAGCGTCTCATTACATCTTCGACTGCAATGTGACATAAAAGAATGAAAACTTACAATTTGCCGAAAACAAGTTTTTGAACTATTATCAAAGTCATGTGGCCTACTAGGGTGTGAGTTCTACCCAGGGTGGCATATAGCATTGGTGCAACCAGGCCAGATGCACGGGGTCACAGTAGCTCATGTGGCAATTAGCAACTCTTTAAAATGTTTTTGCTAGGCATTATGAGGAGCTTGGGGACAGGGTAACATTCTCTCAGGGTCAAACAGTGTGTCCAAAAATAATTTACAAGACACAAGAGCCCAATATCAGAAGCACAGGATGTGGAGGGGCCTACTCATAACATTTTTTTGGGATGGCAGGTAATTTGACATACATAATTTATGCGCACGTACTTATGTTCTGCTGCTCCTCACGTGGCCGATCACCAAAATCAGGGAGCATTTTGCGACATATGTGTCTCCATGCAGCCTCCTTTCTTGCCCGGTCGGCATAATGTGCATCCCGTTGGTCCCATAATTCCGGGCGATCATGCACAAGAACAATTAGCAGCTCCACATTGAGATTCTGGTAGGGTGCCATGATGCTGTATTCCGTGGACACGTACTTCCTGTATGTCTGGAGTGCTTTTTGAGCTAATTTGCATGTCTAAGCTTCCTGATGATGGATTGGCCCATTTCCTGTCACCAGGAAAAGTCTGGCGTATTTCTCGCAAGTCACACGGGTGGTCCGTGTGTAATGCGATGTGTTTGCGCACCCATAGACTTGCATTGGCGTACTACGGTCGTAATACGCTGACAATCGCAGCATGCTGCGATTGGCACGGACCGTAGAAAATACGAGAGAAAAATACGGCTGATGGGAGCTACCCCATAGAGAATCATTGGTCCGTGTGCAATTATTGTTTTATCGCCTCTCACTCGTCCGTATTCCTCTCTAGTGGAACGTCTGGCCCAAAAAGAGACACGGTGGATATGGACGTTGGACACGGTACAGCCCCTAGGACTAAATGAAAATTTGTCATATGTTCCATTTTTATGATGACCTCTGTGTCTCGGAGCAGTGCATGGATAGTTTTGGTTTTACTTGATTTTAAACTCCCTTATTCTGTTTTAGATTGATTTTTGCACTTATCGGACTGGACGTAGCACGGAAGATCTTGTTTCACCACCGCCTGTCATGGACGAAGAATGCCCTATTCTCTAATGACATGATTCATGCGCCATGCATATTTTGTATATATTTTTGTTTTTCTGTGTATATTGCTTCGTAATTTGTTTTATTATTATTTTTCATGTATTATTATTTCTCTTTTGCATCCTTTTTTATTTTTATTTGTATTTTGGGTTTATGTTGTATTTAAAATCATTATTTATGATTTATTTATTTATATATTTTTCTTGTTTTTCCTCATTTTTCATTTAATTAATTTATTTCTCATTTTATTTTTTTTTTTATTTTTCATGTCATATTTTTGCAATATGAGGTGTACAACACATATGCCCTTTGTTTTTTGCTTGGATAGATTGATTCCATGGATATCAAGATTCTATACTGTTGTATCTACTGTTGCCCATATGCACTTTTGGATATGTTAATTTGACGCTGTGTCTCTATCAGGGCTGTGGAGTCGGTAAGCCAAACCAGCGAGTCCGACTCCGACTCCTCAATTTCCCTTACACCGACTCCGACTCCCACATATATTGCTTATATTTAAGTGAAAAATTTATTGTAGTACAATGTGAACATCAGACATTTAATAATTTCTATGATGCAATAATCAAGATATTTAGATAGAACATAATATCTATTTATTGGAATACAACTTTAGAACACAAAAAACTGTAATAAATTGTAAATATGTAATACACTATGTAATATCGATTACATACATACGGTACAGACCAAAGTTTGGACACACCTTCTCATTCAAAGAGTTTTCTTTATTTTCATGACTATGAAAATTGTAGATTCACTCTGAAGGCATCAAAACAATGAATTAACACATGTGGAATTATAAAATTAACAAAAAAGTGTGAAACAACTGAAAATATGTCTTATATTCTAGGTTCTTCAAAGTAGCCACCTTTTGCTTTGATTACTGCTTTGCACACTCTTGGCATTTTCTTGATGAGCTTCAAGAGGTAGTCACTGGAAATGGTTTTCACTTCACAGGTGTGCTGTCAGGTTTAATAAGTGGGATTTCTTGCCTTATAAATGAGGTTGGGACCATCAGTTGTGTTGTGCAGAAGTCTGGTGGATACACAGCTGATAATCCTACAGAATAGACTGTTAGAATTTGTATTATGGCAACATAATACAAATACAACATGATACAACATGATATGGGACATTCCTCCCTATGTCACATGTGTGGTGGAACTGACGTGGCGGCGGTCCTGCACGTGTGTGTGTCATTACCCGGCATGTGGGTTGGTCTTAGCGTCTCCATGTGTGTGGGGGAGTGCCTGGCCTCACCGGGTCCCTCCCACCGCATGACGCTGTGCCCATCCTGGGTTCCCGGTTTCCATGACTGCACTCGCGTCACTTCCGGTCCGCGTCACGGGCACTTCCAGTCCGGCGATACTTAAACCCACTGTTTTAGTACACTACACGCCCCCTGACGAAGGAGTATACCTCCGAAACGCCCGTCGGGGTGACGCGCTGACTGCCCGGCCATCTATATTCTCCTTTCCTGAGGTAACGTCTCTCTCCTGTATCATTCACTCCAGTGTGGGTGGGCATTTCATATGCTATGTCTTAAGGGGTGGATATTGTGCGCCTTTCACTTGGGATGCCTTATTACTAGTTTTTCTTCTTGAAGGCATATTCATGCTTGCGAATTGGTCCCATTTGTGGCTAATTATAATTGGTACCCATTTATATTGGTAGCATGTTGCTTTTTAATCCCCTTTACTACACCGGAGAATCCACCAGGATATATAGCTTTTTGAATGAAGGATGGTACTCTGACCTTAATTTCTATATATGTTAATATGGCCAGGATTCAGTCACATGTCCTCTAGCACTGCTGCACTTTGTTTTCCTTTGCACATGTTCCCCATTTTTCCCATTCTGTGTATGTATCTTAATTAAAGAATCAATTCTCTTTGCTAATTTGGATCTATTGGTCGTATTTTTGTGGATTCCACATCCCTGCATTACATGTTATAGCGACTGATCCTTAATTGTCCAGCACTTTTAGCATCCAACATTGTTTGTAATATACAGGATGCTATTATACATCATTGCTTGCTTGTTATACCCTTCAGTTATAGTAAGAAAAACTCCAAATGGTCAAAGAAATAACTTGAAACTACCAAAAGGAATGGCAGGCACTGTACTGAATAAGGATAGTGTCTCTGACTGTAGAGCCCCCATGATAGGTGAACTCCGTACTCCGTGCAGTGCCTCCCCTCCCACTACTCCCCCCCAGGTAATGCCATGATTTAGGATGCCCCACTGACCAACGGAAACAGAGGAAGGGGCGTCCGGCCACACCCTCAGGGGTTCAATTCAGGTGCTGGGGTGGGGTCTTTCTCTTTCCTCTCCGCCTGATACCTAGAAGCTTTTGTTTTTGTCAGAAGCTTTTGTCTCAGGCCCCTGGAAGTTTTCGTGCCGATGCCAGGAATCCCCTGAAGCCATGTCTGAGGAAGTGATGGAGGCCCTGCGGCAGAGAGCAGCACAGGTGGGTGATCCATGTATTATAGCCCTTTTATCTAAACTGGATGCGCACCCACCTGTGCCCTCTCCTGATCCCCTATTGCCGCAGACCTCTCCTTTGTCTCCCGGGGCCCAATCCTCCCCTGGCCAACAGGCTTCTCTACCATCCTCCCATCCAGATACAGCAATGCCTTCACAGGATACAGTCTCCATTTCCCTCCATGCCCCGGCCTCCCCTTTGTCTCCCGGGGCCCAATCCCCCCCTGAACCCCTAGCTTCTCCGTCACCCCCTCATCCAGCTCCAGCACCGCCCTTACAGCACTAAGCCTCTGCATCCCTTCATGCCCCGTCCCCACCTGTCTCCTCCGCTGGCCCTCTCCTCCCTGCGTTGGGCTCTTCACAGCAGTCACCCAGCTTATCTGGGGCTGCTCCTGCATCCACTGCCGCTGCTCCGGCCTCCTCCTCTCCAGACCCGGCTAGACCTGGCAGGCGTTCTGAGCGCACATCGCGCCCACCAGTGCGACTTCATGTCGGTGGTAGCGTCGCCACTGGTCTCCGTCGCCCCCGAAATGTTGCTGCGGATGCTCTGGCCTGTAGGCCTCAGGCCCGGATGCCATTATTAGGCTCTGGACGCCTATACAGGCCTGAAGCCACGCCCACTTCCTCCTCCATCGTTCCGCCTATCTCACCACCCATCCCTTGTCTACTGCAGTGCGGTGGGCGGAGTTGGTCCACAGCTCCGCCCACTTCCACCCAGCATCACAGCAGAAGCCCCACAAGTAGTACGCCCATCTCTAGCATTTTAATAGGTGCCAATCATCAGAGCCGGGCGCAGGCTCCGCCCACCCTGCGTCACCAGTGCTCCAGCGTCCGGCCCTGCACTGCCCACCCCACTGCTATACGAAGCGCTCAGCAAAGTTTAACCCTTGCAAGTTCCAGCAGGGTCCGGCCCAGCACAGCCCCCTCCACTGCTATACCAAGGACTGGGCTGCTGCCACATCCACTTGAGGGCAGGCAGCGAAGCACTCAGCAAAGTTTAACCCTTTCAAGGTCAAGCAATATCCCTCTACCAAGCCCGGTGTCTCACGTCTCTCCTACGGGCGCATCACTGCCGCCCGTGCGTAACGTTGGGATTTCCGGTGACAACTGCCATACTGCTGCTGAGCGTGCTGTTCGGTCTAACCCGACCGTTCAGGACGCTCGGCAACAAAACCTACGTGTTACACAAAGCACAAACGCAGCACACTACACGCCACCAACCCCACCATTGTCGCAAACACCTGCGTCGCACACTATTTCATTGGCGGTCAGAACGCCATCCCCATTAGACACCTACAGTGAAAGCAATAATAACGCCACACCACTTACTTGACAGCCTACAAAACAACATACACCCGGCCACCACGAACGTAGCCACGTACGTCACAGATCCTACACACCATCCTCTGCGGATTCCTCCCACCACCTTTCTCGCTGTCCCTCTGGCTGTCGTTGTTCCCGTTGCAGGCGAAGGCGTACCTACAACAGGAGTCGCCACAGGTCGCGCTCCTCCAGACGGAGGTCAACTTCCACATCAGGGCAGTCCGATGTGTCCGAGGGCCACCGCAGCAGGCGTTCTTGGTCATCAAGCCGTAGACGTCGCACGAAATCTCAAAACCAGACTACTAGCCGGAGGAGCAGCGATGAACATCTTGCATCCTCCAGTCAGACGCATAGCCAGCAGGGAGCGCCGTCACAAGCTTACGGCAGCCTTCGGCTGCGACGGGCTCCATCGTCATCATTAATCCGAGAAGATCCTTCCCTTTCCACCATGGCTCATCAGCATCGAAGTTCTGTCATCGATTCAGAATTCCAGCCACGTTCCAATGGCCAAGACATTTCTGGGCCAGATCGGGCCTCCAGCCGGGAGCAGGATATCGCAGGGGTACCTCCTTCACAAGGAGACACTCGACTGGCGACAGACAGCAGTGAGTCTCGCATAACCAATCCACATATCAACATACACAACACAGAAGAGAGCAACCTGGCATCTGCCATCAGGGCTCTAGTCGACCACTTTAATCAACACAGTGGTCAAACCGTCACCAGGAACATACCTCAATCAGCTAGTCTACATAAAGATGCATTTTTCTGCGGAATTAGTCCGCTAGGTACACACATAGACTTAGAGAAAAAAGAGAAGATCTGGAATAATGACTGTATAGACATATGGTCACTGTTATCAGCGGACCAACAGTCAGTGGATAAGTAAAGGAGGACTGGCGAGTGGTCATACGATAGAAACAGAGGTGAAATAGCACATACAATGAACAACTGGCTGCAGGCCTTCGCTGTCCTAGGATGTATAATGGGCCAAAAACATCCAGAACGCTGCTCAGAGTTATTCATATATATGGATTTAATATATAACTCTTCTAAGTCTTATGGTGGCGTTGCTTGGAGGCGCTATGACGAGGAGTTCCGCAGGAGGCTTGCCCTGCAACCAGATTTAGGATGGGGAGTTAAAGCCACAGATGTCTGGCTATGATTAATGCTTACACAAAAACACCCTCCCTTTTCATCATCGGCCACTAGTTTCTCAGCAGCCGCAGGCCAAAACTCTGTGGTCGTACGGAGACCAGGGGCCTGCATGTTATTCAATGGTGGAAACTGTCTCTTCCAGGCGGCATGCAGATATAGACACGACTGCTCAGGCTGCGGCGGCGGCCATCCTGCATCCAGGTGTACATGCCTCGCAAGTGGAACTGCTACGAGGCAAAACCCCGGTGAGCGTAGCCGCCATGGGCCCATGGCTAAGCCTTTATCCCAATAAAGAAGCTGCTCGGCAATTATATGACGGTTTTAAGTACGGTTTCTTCATCCCCTTTAAATTTAACCGAACGCCAACATCGGCAAAAAACCTTAAATCAGCCCGAGAGTTCCCAGAGATTTTACAGCAAAAAATCACAAAAGAGGTAGAACTCGGCAGGATGGCGGGCCCATTTCAATCATTACCATTCAAAAATTTCAGAATCTCGCCTCTAGGTATTGTGCCCAAAAAAGAACCCGGTAATATCGGCTAATTCATCACCTTTCCTACCCCAAAAGGCGATTCGGTCAATGACGCAATACCCCCGGAAGACTCGTCGGTAACCTACGCTTCGTTTGACAGAGCAGTGGAGCTCGTGCGCGCGGCGGGGCACGGCGCCCTACTGGCAAAAACCGACATCGAGTCAGCTTTCCGTCTTTTACCCGTGCACCCTGAATGCTACCATTTGTTGGGTTGTAAGGTGGACCAGCTTTTTTATTTCGACATGTGCCTGCCAATGGGCTGCTCCATTTCCTGTCATTATTTTGAGCTTTTCAGCACCTTCTTATACTGGGTAGTACGTCACGAAACAGGCAGCAATTCAACAGTGCACTACCTCGATGACTTTTTGTTCGTCGGACCTAGGGACTCTAAACTCTGTTCTTTTCTTCTTCAGAAGTTTAAATTTATTTCAAGGCGTTTCGGTGTCCCACTATCGCCGGAAAAAACGATCGGTCCATGTAACGTTCTCCCTTTCCTCGGTATCGAAATAGATACTAATGAGATGATTTTTCGTTTACCGCCGGATAAATTAGAAAAAACACTTCAGATAGTAAAAAGTTTCATTGTTGAAAAGAAAGTCACCCTCCAGCAGATGCAGTCCTTACTAGGCTTACTCAATTCTGCTTGTCGCGTTATGCCGGTCGGCAGGGCTTTCTCACGCAGGTTATCACTAGCTACAAAGGGCATCGCCCAGCCGGGCCACCGAATCAGAATTAATCGCTCAATGAAAGCTGACTTGGCCGTCTGGAAAACATTCTTGGAAACCTACAATGGCCATACATGTGTCATGTCTCATGAGATGCTAAAAAGTGCCCTTGGTCTACTGGTGGGCGCGGATCTCACAAATGGTTTTGTTGCAATCTACTGCAACCAATGGTGTAAAAGCAGATGGCCGGTCCCGTGGACCTCTACCACCTGGGGCAGCAACCCCGTTTTGTTGGAAATATTTGCCATAGTGACATCAGTCGAACTATGGGGTGACAAACTAAAAAACGCAAATATCAGATTTCTTATAAAAAACCCGGGAAGCGCTAAATGCTTAAACAGTATGTCTTCATCATCGCCACCAATCCTCGCGCTATTGCGCCGCCTTGCACTATTATGCCTTAGACACAACATCTGGTGCCGAGCCAGAGTGACGTCTACTGTGGATGATAAGATGGTTAACTCTCTGTTGTCTTCCGATTGGCAGGCCTTCAAAGTCTTCCTTCCCAACGCAGAACCAACGGGCCTACTGTGTCCTCCCTCCCTCTGGGACACAGTGGCCAATCACTGATGCCCTTGATCCAGCCTCAGTCACACCGGCTACCTGGCAGGTTTATGGTAAGGCATGGGAAGAGTGGTGCTCGCTAATTAGAGGAAGGCCAGTCGATACTTGTGATCGGGCGAGATGCGACGTGGTGGTAGAACTCCTGAATCAGCTCAGGAGTAGAGGTGCGTCGGGCACATTAGCGCAGCGTCATTTATCGGGAGTAGCCTTTTTCTTTCAGCTAGTGGGATGGGCTGATGTTACTAAATATTTTTTCATAAAGCAAGCCATTAAAGGCTGGAAAAGGCTCCAACCCAGTCAGGAATGTCGTCGCCCCGTTTCTTTAAAGCTGTTGCACAACATTATAACAATATCTAAAACGGTATGCAAGTCTCAATATGACTCAGCCCTAATATCTGCAGCGTTTGCAATCGCATTCTTCGGGGCGCTGCGAATTAGTGAACTAGTGCCGCATTCTAAAACAGCTTTTGTAGGCGGGTTAATTAATGAGGATCTCGTAATATGCAGTGACGCTCTGCGCATTAGAGTGCGAAAATCCAAATGTGACCCCACCGGTAGGGGGTCGTGGGTCCTGGTTAAGGCCGTAGACGGCCCCGTATGCCCTGTCAAGATATCAGACACTACGCGGCCATAAGGCACGAAAGTAGATTTTTTCTCTCTCACACCGACGGGTCCCCGCTTACTAAATATCAATTTCACACAATTTTTAAGCTATGTCTACAAGCTGTTGGTGTGGACTCTAAACAATATGGGACGCATTCTTTTAGAATAGGAGCAGCCACTGAAGCAGCTAGGGCCGGTGTAGCAGAAGCTGAAGTGCAGAGATTGGGCCGTTGGAAATACGCATGCTTTGCGAGATACATAAGACCAGACCTGCTATAACACATCTTGTTTCTTACAGGAGGTCATAGGCCCACAGTTTGGGTATTGGGACATTCTTTTATTTATTGGGCGGGCAAAAGAGCAGAAATACGTCCCGGTGGAAAGAATTTTAAACTCCCACGTATACAGGTCAACTGGAGAGGCATCAGAGGGCTCCTGTGGGATCAAATCTTCCCGGAGTTGGTAAAAATTTCTAAAATGGCAAAAGGGCCGCTGATATTGGTGTTACATGCTGGTGGTAATGATTTGTGCAAGACAACAGAAGCGGAGCTCTTCACGACAATGAAAACTGACATAAAGCGGGCTGTTTGCTTGATACCAGATATGGTGGTTGTGTGGTCTGATATAATATCACGAACGGTCTGGCATGGAGCTAAAGACCTTAAGGCCGTCGACAAATCAAGGAGAAGGATAAACGTAAAGATGGCAACGTTTGTCAAAGAGAACTACGGCATCGCGGTTCACCACCACAATCTAGAAGAGGACATCTCACTCCTCCTGAGACCGGACGACGTTCATCTCACAGATATCGGGCTTGATATGTTTTTAACTAATTTGCAGGACGGGGTTGAACAGGCCTTAATGATGTTGTGTGGGGGTCGGAGTCCTGTGTAGGTTATACACATGATCCTCCGTGGCGGTAGTGTAGAGGGCGGCAAGGTTCGTAACCTCTCATCAGCCGACGTGCCCAGCGGTCGTGGGCCCACAGCTGTGAGAATGTTGTGAATTGTACTTGCCTCTCTCTGCTTATTATTAATAAACTGTGACCGACCTGTTCAACCCATCCATGCTTGTCGGTGTTTTTGTTATTAGGGGATTAGTGGGAGGCGGGATGGCACTGCTTACGACACACAGGTCTCTGCAGTCTGGCAGGCACTGTACTGAATAAGGATAGTGTCTCTGACTGTAGAGCCCCCATGGATTTGATGATAGGTGAACTCCGTGCAGTGCCTCCCCTCCCACTACTCCCCCCCCCCCCAGGTAATGCCATGATTTAGGACGCCCCACTGACCAACGGAAAGAGAGGAAGGGGCGTCCGGCCACACCCTCAGGGGTTAAATTCAGGTGCTGGGGTGGGGTCTTTCTCTTTCCTCTCCGCCTGATACCTAGAAGCTTTTGTCCCACCCTCCCTCCCTTATAGATTAGCGAGTGTGCGGCGCAAATGTTGTTTAAAATCTATAGTTTAAAAAAAAAAAAAAAATATTCATGTTTGGTTTGTGTAAAATTACTATTCACATTATCTTTTTATTTTGTCACAGCGGTAGTGTAGAGGGCGGCAAGGTTCGTAACCTCTCATCAGCCGACGTGCCCAGCGGTCGTGGGCCCACAGCTGTGAGAACGTTGTGAATTGTACTTGCCTCTCTCTGCTTATTATTAATAAACTGTGACCGACCTATTCAACCCATCCATGCTTGTCGGTGTTTTTGTTATTAGGGGATTGGTGGGAGGCGGGATGGCACTGCTTACGACACACAGGTCTCTGCAGTCTTTTCAGTATAAATTTACTGACTATCAAATAATGAAAATCAGATCTTGTTTATGAATTGTGGTTCAACAGATTGATTTAAAAACATTAACTAATGAAACTTGTCTAGACAAAAATGACGGCACCTTTAACTCAATATTTTGTGGCAGTGGCCGCAGCTTATAGGCCAAAAATGGGGTGACAGATTCCCTTTAAAAGGTGCCTTTTCCACATGGCATGTTTCAGCTCTTTGCATAACTGTTCAATAGTATTTAGAACAGGGCTCTTAGAAGGCCACTTCAGAATAGTGCAATGCTTTGTTCTTAGCCATTCTTGGATGGTTTTAACAGTAGGTTTTGAGTCATTATCCTGTCGGATGAGCCATGACCTGCAATTCAGACCAGGCTTTCTGACACTGGGCAGCACGTTAGGCTTCAGAATGCCTTGACAGTCTTGAGATTTCATGGTACCCTGCACAGATTCAAGGCACACTGTGCCAGATTCACACCAAGTCTAAAGGCCCCGTCACACACAGCGAGATCGCTGATTTTGTGACGCATCTGCGATCTCGCCAGCGATATCGCTGTGTGACATGCATCAGCGACCGCCCCCCCCCGCCGAGTATCGCTGATCGTTCAAGAATGTCCTAGGCCATTTTTTGATCGTTGGTCTCCCGCTGGCCAGCACGCATCGCTGCATGTGGTAGCGGGAGACCATCGATCAGCTTAGTTACCCGCTGTGTACCTTGGATACCTGCGTGTTCGCTCTGGGAGTTGGTATCCAAGGTAAACAGCGGGTACCAAGTGCCGCTGACGAAGCCTCACTTGAGGGGGCGATATGCGTGGGGTTATGTCTGCGGTCCACTTAGATTTCTGACCCTTGGGAGCAGTGGGTTCCTGACTCCCTTCTGGTAATATGCTGACATTGGGGCTTTTTTTGGAATGTGTTTTCATTGTTTGAGCTTTCCTTCTGGGTTCATATTGTCCATCGGTTATTAGACTGGTGAGACGGTTCATATATATATTTTTCTCTGCTCTCCCCTTGGGATTATTCTCCCTTTTGGATTATTATTCTATCGAGCTTTCCAGGTCCTATTGGACAGGTTATATTTATATGTATTGCTTTAGCCTCATGAGCCACTAGGAGAGGGGTTAATTGAGGGTCATTTATTGTCTACTCTCATGCATGTGGGTTATTATTGCATCAATTCTTCTCTGTGGACACAGTTCTATGGCTTTAAGTGTGTTTTAATTGTATTGTGTGCCAATAAATTGTTGTAATTTATATTATTCATATATCTTTTTCTGTGGTGTGCATTTTTCCGGTAGTACTTTTTTCTCTTCTTTAATCATAGCTTCGTTTGACAACTTGGTTGCACCCCTATTTCATACATATAATTATTTATATAACGCTGTGCGCCAAAATATATTTTTTCTCCTTATATATAATATATTATGATGATATTGCGTTATATGACATGCAAGCCAAATTGGCAGTTAACGCCCTGTTCACACAGGCCAACATAATACTATGCGTACAGAACGATTGTTAAAGGGAATCTGTCACCCCTTTTTTGAGATATCATATAATATCATTCAATTGTGTGTCACATAAGGATTCTCTTAGTACTTTTGCTTCCCCCTGACCCCGCACCTTTCATGCATAAATACCTTTTTTTATATCAGTTCAGATGTATGTAAACTGCCGCTGTCCGGTCCGCTGGGCGGGGCTTATTCACCTGCTCCCCCCCCTCTTGCTCTATGCATGTCTTCTTGTCTAGAGCAAGACACGGAGGGGGGGAGCAGTAATTTGTCAATGCGGGAGCCCACACATTGAAATGAAATGGTTTACTGTATGTAAACCATGTGTCATTTCATGTCGGGTTGGGGAATGATTTGACAAAAGCCGGCAATTGAATTAGCGGCTATTCTGCTATGAAGAACTCTGTGAAATATAAATATATATATATATATATATGTGTCTCAATGACATGTATATATATATATATATATATATGTATTCTATGTGTCTATATCTAGTCCTTCTTTTGCGTTATAAACCTGTCATAGGGCTCCATTATATGTCCATTTTGCAAGTCGGCGAGAAAATCTCAGCATACGGATGCCATACGGATTACATACGGATGCTTACATGCGCAAAATACGTGACCACACCTTGCTTACGGATGACATACGGAGCACTATTTAGGGGTCATTCATCCGTATTACGCCTGTAAACTACGGACCGTATTTTGCGTCGGTTAGTGTGACCCCGGCCTAATAGTTCTCATACTAGCCTCGTCTCCTCTGGAGATTGAACCATTTTTTCTCTAGATGGATGGAGTTTCTAATTGTCTTTTCAGGTGCTTTTACATGAAACAGCTTTTGACTATATTTTTTTGTATAGGCCATTTATGTACTTGTACAAGTTAATCATACCCCTTTAGCGTCTCTTATGAAGACTAAAATAAATGTAATCATTTCTTGCAACCAAGTTTCTACATGCCATTTATCAGTTTTGTGGTTCTACTTTGTAATTTTTCTGGCTCCTTGCCACTCTTTAAGAACTAGTACCCAGAAAAGAACTGCATATTCCAGAAAAGGTTGCACTGATGCTTTGTAAAGTGGTAGTATCAGGCCCTTTTCCACAAGGCCATACCTCTTAATACATGACCATTTGCTGCTGGCCATAGAAGCCGCTAAATTAATGCAGTTATTTAGTGTGTGATCTAGAAGTACACTTGCCAATAGCTAAAAGTACACATCTCTAAAGTGATACTCCTAGTTTTCCTTCTCCTAGAACATATGATGCTGGCACATTAGTACCCAGGTGGCATAAATTCACATTTATACATGAAGAAATTCAAGTGTCGAATGGATGCTCACTCACACACAACACTCAGTTTGTCCAAGTCAGCTTTTAACTTTGTTAATGTTCACAGCATAAACAAATGAACCACAAATGGTCTCGTTCAAAGTTATGCCATCAGCATTGTGAATAGCTTGAACATTGCAAATTTGATGACGCAGGACGAAGATCCAGCACGTTGTCTGTTCCCCTTATCTAAAGTATGAAATACTATTTGATGAGGAAAGAGCTGGTGTATGTTTCCTTTTTTTTTAAGAAAATCTGTCTCCAGGTTTCACAATCAAACTGTATACATTATTATATAGAGCCTTTAGACATTTTGAGGCTGGTGTACTTATTTAGAAAATTCATGTCAGAATGGATGTGGGAAATTAAAATTATAATTTTATGAGAATAATAAGAGACCGAGAGAGCTCTCGGAGTCCAAATATATTGAAATCACTGCTCACATTGCCTAATGTACAGGTTTATTTCAACATAACACCTCCCTGCTGCTGCTCAGATCAAGCTGCAGCCTTCAGGCTGGGTGGATTTATACCGAATAGATTTAGGACTCGAATGCTTTCTTAGGCCTCCTTCACACGTCAATATCTCTGTTACGTGTGGTGATAGTTTTCACAAGTACTGGAGATACTTACACATGTAGACCCATTCAAGTGAATAGGTCTGTGCAAAAGTCAACGCGTTTCTATGGACCGTGTGTAGGCAAAACATGCTGACATATCTGTTTTTTAGCAGCAGCACAGGCAGCAAAACGTCCAGCACACGTGCAAATAGATGAGACATGGATTTTATCCATGTGTCATCAGTGCGACACATACCGGTGCCTGGAAAACAATGGTACGGTTTATGATGATCCAGGGTGCTGGCTGCTGGAGGCAGCTCTTAGGCTAGTTTCACACTAGCATTTCTGCCGTCTGCGCACAGCTGCCGATAAGCCCCGCCCCCTGCTGCGCCCCCTCCTGACATCACCTCCTATTATCGCACATGGCCGCATGCGCCAAACGCAGCATGTTGCATTTTGGCATGCTTGGCGCACCTTCAAAAGTGCGCAGCGCACTCAAAAATCCTACTAGCGCACGGTCAGCTCATGGTCTGCGCACCCTATATTAAAGATAGGGTGCGCAGATCGCATGCGGCCATGTGTGATAATAGGCGGTGATGTCAGGAGGGGGCGCGGCAGGGGGCAGGGCTTATCGGCAGCCGTGCGCAGACGGCAGAAACGCTAGTGTGAAACTAGCCGTATCACTGTCCCCTGCTCGCGCTGTGATCAGCACAAGGAGGGGACAATATTAAGAGCTGTAATCAGCTCGCGCTATCTACATCGAGTGTAAAACGAAGAACAGAATAAAAAACACACATTATATGCAACTTAACACCTAATCCCCTGAAGCCATTGTCCCCTGTAAATAAAAAACAATATCCCTCACCTGTCTGAAGTTGAAAGAATCCAGAGTGACCCACGCTGAGGAGCAGAGGCAAATGACTCATTGCAGTGAGAACAGGCCTCACGGTGAACTGGGCTGACCTCATCTCATGATGATGAGCAAATGTCGCATGGATGGATTACGGGGTGGGACACTCTGGATTCTTTTAACTTTGGACAGGTGATGGAGATTGTTTTTTTATTTTTGTTTCTTTACAGAGGACAATAGCTTCAGAGGATTAGGTGTTAAGGTGCGTATAATGTGTTTTTTATATTCTTCATTATACACTTGATGTAGAGAGCGGAGAGTGATTACAACTCTCAACACTGTCCCCTGCTAGCGCTGATCACAGGGAGAGCAGGGGACAATGATGCGTGAACTGTGTCAGCTTTTCTCAGGCGCCGGTACATGTGATACTGATGTGGCACACAGTTGCCACATGTATGAAACACATGGACATCTCCAGTGCTGTTTTTTCTAGTACCAGAATATTAGGACGTGTGAAGGAGGCCTTTCTCTCTAGCTGGACTCAGATTGCTCAATTTGATAGGATTATACAGTCACTCTGAACTGGATTTTCAAAGTAAGTACCATGGCTCATGTTGCAGTCATTACAAAATCTACAACATATGTCAGATAGGTTTACCATATATAGTGTTTCCTTCAATAAGACCTTTGCCTCGTTCTCCAACAACCACTCCATCAGAATAACCACAACATATAAGGTTACTTCTAAGAACTGGGTCACCACCTCTTCGAATGTCCACACCACCCCACTGATTTTCACGGATGACATTTTCTGTCAAAGAAAAAAAAAACAATATTTCTTTGGAATGACAGCATAAAAATATAAGGAAGGGGACAGATGGCAGTCTTTTACGGTTCGCTGATGCCAGGACTGACTGCTGGTCTACTAACATGAATTAAGAGCTTCATAGGAATTCATGAGGTTGAAATTTGAGGCTAGAAGACTGGTAGTCAGTCCAGACATTGCAGTCCCTATACAATCCATGAAGAGTGCCTTTCTGAGCCCGGCTTGAAGGCGATAGGTATACTTTTAAGAAACTTTGTAAGGATATGCAACATACAACTTTGTATTTTAGCAATAGTTTCATGGAAATATAGCGATAATGGTAAGATATCTGATCCTTGAGGTTGTAACATGGCACGGATTAGGCAAGTAAGTATGGGCACCTTTTGGCATCAGTGACGACATATAGGTTCTTTATTTCATTATAAAAAGCGTAAAGTAAGAACTGCAATGTAGAATCAATGGATAGGCAACTATGTTGGCGTTATTTCATCTCATGATTCATAAAAATTCCTTAAGAAGTGGAAATTATGTCACTCAGTTCTCCTATACCATCCAATTACAGGGACTCTGTCAGCACAAAATGACTGTTCAAACCAAGAAAAGGAGCTTGGTACACATTGGACAAAGCCAAACAGTTCAGGTCATCTTCCCATTAACATGTTTTACATTTATCTACCCTCTGCTTTGGGTCCTGTAAACCCAGAGATGTCAATCAAGGTAGAAGGATCAAATATAGTTAAAAAAAAAAACAAAAACAAAAGGTGGGAAGGTTCACTGAAGTGTTTGGCCACGCCAAGGGTGCTTTGAGCGCCTATGCTTGAACAACCATTTTGTGTTAACAGACTCACTTAAAGGAAAAATACGCTTTTTGTATTTTTCCTTTAGAACACATGAAGAGGGGAAAGTATATGCACACAAATAGGGATCACCACAAAGATATGAAAAAGTATCAATTTTATTAATGGACACAACAAACAGACACTTTGTGGTTAAAAACAATTAAAAAGTCTGAACAACCAGACATTAATAACAAAACAAAGACAATGGGTCATTTTGATAAATAGTTAAATGCTATGGGTCCCAAGACCAACCATACAGTATAATGCCAGGTATCTGCTAGTTACCATAACCTAGGGTCTATCAAATCAATTGTTATGACAATCATGACCTTAAATCAAAGAAATACCATATTATCAATAACTACTATGGTTACATAGAAATTCTACATATACCATGGACAGAAAATTGAATGCTTATCATGTTGCCAACACAAATAAACATACATTAATAAGTCCCTTTCCCTAGCGTGATATCACCTGGTTTCTGAGGATGAACAAGCTACCGGGTAGGTTACATGGGACCCCCAAACCCACGCGTATCGACACAGTGATGTGTCTTTCTCAATTTTCTGTCCATGGTATATGTAGAATTTCTATGTAACCATAGTAGTTATTGATAATATGGTATTTCTTTGATTTAAGGTCATGATTGTCATAACAATTGATTTGATAGACCCTAGGTTATGGTAACTAGCAGATACCTGGCATTATACTGTATGGTTGGTCTTGGGACCCATAGCATTTAACTATTTATCAAAATGACCCATTGTCTTTGTTTTGTTATTAATGTCTGGTTGTTCAGACTTTTTAATTGTTTTTAACCACAAAGTGTCTGTTTGTTGTGTCCATTAATAAAATTGATACTTTTTTCATATCTTTGTGGTGATCCCTATTTGTGTGCATATACTTTCCCCTCTTCATGTGTTCTAATCCATTTATATGCACCAGGTGATCCCACCTAAATTGATATTGTGGTTGGTGCCCGTTTACTCTATATCTTGTATTTTTCCTTTACTACATATTTTATTTGCTGGTAAAATAGAACAGAATTAAAAAATGCAATCAGTGGTTTAATCACATTACCAAATTTTTAAACCGATGTCCCAAATGGTCAATAATTTGAACAAAATTGTGTAATAATGAGTATGTGCAGAAAATTTTTTATTTTTCTAAGGACGCCATTCATGTTCCATCTGTCCTTTAAAAAAAGAGTTCCTGGGAGCTTTGAGAACAAGTATCCAGCTGAATGTCACTGACCTACTTACTGCTAAAGTAATCTGCAACAAGCTATATGATGGGAAACGGGTATCAGACCACAAGGCCTGCCTACTCTTGTTACGAGCCGATTGTTGTACCTGTACTGCTGGTGCAGTCTTCTCTGCCGAGAATATGCGCTCGCCATCCCAGTAATTTGCTACATCTAAAGTATGGCTTGTTTTCAGAGAATCCAGTCAAGGCTGCTAGATCAGAAATGCTTGCATGAATCTGTCTACAACAATAAAGCCTTGCTAACAAGAGACTTAGACATCACACATGTCATTCTAGGGCTTAGAATAAATTCCTGTGCTGCAGCTACTCAGACGTGAAGAATTCTTACAGATGTAATGGGAGCTTTTCCCTGAGTACAGGAATTGGCATCTCATTTAGAAAAGCAATTATACTAAGATGGAGGATCAAATTTCCCATGAAATCCAGTTAGATGCTGCACTGGTACATTGTCACCAGTGGAAAGCTGCTCTTAATAAGAATATAGATATGGAGGAAAGTTATTCTATCGAAACCAGGGGTGTCACACTCATTTTCACCGAGGGCCATGGCCACATTGTGATTGCCTTCAAAGGGCTGCTTGTATCTGTAAGGGCTCATACAGACATCTGTGTAACATGGTATGAGCATGGACTGCAATGCACAGACAGGCCAGTCCGAGGGGGGTATTGACTGAGGTCTGGGCAAGAAGCAGGGACAATTCTGTGCTGGGAAGGGACATGTGGGCAGGGCTCAATGGAAAATGGGTGGGACTTGGCGCAACTTATGTTGGTGGAGCCAGACAATTTAAAAAGCTATTCATTATCACAGTAGGGATGCCAATGTCTTCACTGGTCTAGAAAGCAGGAACTGTGTATTCAGTGTAATCTAATGGGTAAGTGACATGTATATGTGTGAGTGCCGCGTGTCTAGTGGGGAGCGAGTGCCGCGTGTCTAGTGGGGGGCGAGTGCCGCGTGTCTAGTGGGGGGCATCATGATCTGCATGTGGGCCCCGGGAGGCAGGCTGTGCACCCCTGATCTATATAGTTATAGGGAGCCTTTCACCTGATTCATGCTAAACCATGGGCAGAATGCATTGGCCAAGTAATGTTTTTCTCCAGTTTGCTCCCGTGTTTCAGAGAAAACACAGCTTATAGATTAGGTGGGGGACCATGCCTCTGGCCAGCTTTTTCCAGACACATGGCGATTGACTAGCCTCTCAGGCGTGTGTGTCCAGAGAAAAACATCTGTCATTCACCTAGAGACGCTAGACTAGTTTAGCTTCCAGCTATCATCAACCAGATTTTCAAGCTACATTTTCTCTGTAATGCAGAAGAGTTGCAGAGAGAAACCTATCAAGCAGCAATCGTGCAGTCAGGCTCTGATTTTGATACTTGTGGTTTGAACAGCATGAAAGAACTGACAAGTCCACTTAAAGAGGGTTGTCCCGAATTCTTGGGAGTTTCACTACATTTTTTTTCTAGCCCTTTAGTGATCATGCCGATTTTTTCAAATCTGACATGTCACTTTATGTGGCGATAAGGCTGGTTTCACACTTGCATTTTTTTGCGCTGAGTTTTTGCGCACACATGCGCATGCATTTTTTCTCCTATACTTAACATGGGTGCGCATAGTCGTGCGTTTGTACGCGTTTGTATGTGCATGCGTTTTTTTGTAGTGTGCGCCCGGGCGCACAAAATGCATCCTGTTGCATTTTTTGTGCGTCCGACCTGTCTCAAAAAAACACATGCGCACGCAATGCACACAAAATTCACCCAAAACCCATTAAAGTCTATGGGAGCGCAAAAAAACGCATGCTTTTTTTGCAAAAACCATGCGCAAAAAACAAGAAAACATTAAAAAACGCATGATGCGTTTTTATGGGCGTTTGCACTGCGCACGCAGCGCAGCGCAAAAAAACGCAAGTGTGAAAGCAGCCTAACTCTGGAATGTTTCAGCATATCCCAGTGATTTTGAGACTGTTTTTTCATGTCACACTGTACTTTATGTTATTGGTAAGTTCAGATCGATCGGATTTGTGTTTATTTATAAAAGTTTCAGACATTTGCAAAGAACATCAAAAGATTTTCAAACTCTGAATGTTTGTACCGTTAATCCAGTCATATCACACAAGATAATAAATAATATTTTCCATATGTTTACTTTACATCGGCACCATTATCCTTTCAGTTTGCTAGGTTAGAAGGTTTTTAAAAATGAGCAGTTTTTCATTGCTTTGAAGTTTACAAAAAGTTTGGTCCTATTCAGTTTTGAAGTGACATTGGGGGACCTATGGTATATATATATATTGGAAAAGCCGAAAAAGTGATACCATTTTAAAACAGCAACCCATACTCAAAAACTGCCTTCACATAGTTTGTTAACCCTACAGGATCTTTTCAAGAATTAACACAAAAAGGAATGAAAGGAATGAAAATTGTTATTTTGACATTAAAATGTAGTTAAAATCTGAAAAGAGCACTATAGCTATCAGACTTTAAGGCTGGTATCCCATTAGCAAATCACATGTGGTGAGATATGCTAATGACACTTGGTTACTGCTCTGCTGCAAGCGTGATCCAAGTGTCAGTACTTTTTGCTCCGATCAGAGCTGTGGAGTCGGAGTCGTGAAGTCAGAGTCTGGGTCATGGAAATTGAGGAGTCGGAGGTTTGGCTTACCGACTCCAAAGCCCTGGTTCCGATCCTCTTGCATCAGAGCACAACCGCGGAGGAGACGTAGAAATCAATTTCTCCATCTCATCCATTGCCGGCATCCGCAGGAATGGCACTGCAATCGGGTGATATCCAAGTGCAGTGAGAAATGTCACACATGCCTATAGACTTAGGTGCGTGTGATCCAATTGGAGCAGGAAAAAAAAATGCCACTGAGAACACAAGCATAGGATTAAATTGGTACGACTTGGTACGATTGCAATCTGATTTTAAATCAGATTGCATTTGTCCAATTTAATTACAAGTGGGAATGAGCCCTAAAGGCTATTACTTGGCCTTGGATTGCACTGGCAATCATTAGGACCAAAAACTGTAATGTCGGGATGCTGATGTAGTTAAAGAGGGAGCCCTTATGCTCTGTTACTGATCATCATGCCGTTGTCTCTATTGGCAGCAGCACTTAGGGAGTTAAATGGAAATGGCAGGTGAAACCGCTGATCTTGGCTAACAAATAAGAGTGTCCACTATAGAGTACAACTGACAGCTGCTGTATTTTCACCCATCAGGGGATACTACTCACTTATCTCTCAGGTACGTAAAAAAACACATATTGGTGGACACCAAGGGGTTAAGGGTGATGGAGACATGTATATCATCTATAAATGATTTTGGGTATACATACATTCCACCTACCTGCAGTCATGATCTACAAGAAATAAAAAAATTTGGAACATGTAGTGGGCTTACTATTTCAGTATTTATAGAACACATCTATACAGGTACAGAGCTAGTGCTCATTTTAATATCAGGGGGACAACTTTAAAACATGGATTTTTGTGATAACTCACCGTAAAATCTTTTTCTCCGAGATCCTCATTGGGGGACACAGATACTGTGGGTGTATGCATCTGCCGCTTGGAGGCTGACACTAAGTGAAAAAAAGAGGTTAGCTCCTCCTCCGTCGTATACACCCTCACCCCTATTGCGGGTGGAACTCAGTTTGGTGTCAAAGCAGTAGGAGGACAACAAAGTCAGCCTTAAGACAGGTACAACATGTCTAGAAAAGGACCACCCTTGTATCACATAAATAAATGCGTATTAACTAAACAGAAACAGAGCCAACTGGCTAATAGGGTGGGTGCTGTGTCCCCCAATGAGCATCTCGGAGAAAAGGATTTTGCAGTGAGTTATCACAAAAATCCATGTTTCTCCTTCGCCTCATTGGGGGACACAGATACTGTGGGACGTCCTAAAGCAGTCCCTGGGTGGGAGATTGACTCACCGATCCAAGCTACATGCACCTATTGTTTAACAGGTACACCACCGCTGCTTGGAGAATCCTTCTACCCGGGCTCGCATCCGCGAGGCCTGAGCATGGATATTATAACGTGTGCAGGCTGGACCAGGTTGCTGCCTTGCAAACCTGTTCCGTCGAAGCCTGGTGCCGAAGCGCCCAAAAGGCGCCCCCTGACCGGGTAGAGTGAGCTCCGATCCCTGCTGGAATCGGCTTGCCTCTAATGCGGTAGGACTCCTGAATCGTCAAACGAATCCATCTGGCTATGGTCGATTTTGAGGCAGCGAGTCCCTTCCTGCGCCCTTCGGGGAGCACGAACAGTGTGTCCGTCTGACGAAAGGGTGCCGTCCGCGACACGTACCTCCGGAGGGCTTTTACCAGGTCTAACGTTTGAAGAGCCTTTTCCACATGGCGCACCGGTGCTGGACAAAATGAAGGCAAAACAACATCTTCATTAATGTGAAAAGAGGACACGACTTTCGGGCGAAAAGGAGGGGCTGGTCTGAGGACCACCTTATCCCTATGGAAAGTGAGGAACGGAGCTCGGCAGGATAGGGCCGCCAGCTCTGAAACCCGCCTGATGGAAGTGATGGCCACTAGGAACACCACTTCCCAGGTAAGGTACCTCAAAGAGATATTCTGAAGCGGTTCAAATGGAGCTTCCTGCAGAACACTTAGGACCATGTTAAGGTCCCAGGCGTCCATAGGCGCCTTCTAGGGAGGTACCAAGTGGGAGACTCCCTGAATGAAAAGTCTTCACCTGCAAATTAGTAGCAATTCTGCGCTGGAACAGGACGGATAAGGCCGATATTTGTCTCCTGAGGGAACCTGGGGCAAAGCCCGAGTCTAATGCTCTACTGACTGAGCTATCCGGGCTCTCTAAGCCTGACTGGAGAAAAGCCAAGATGTTGGGGGATCGAGAATCCCAGCAGGGAAACACCGCGGTGTCAACACCAAGCAAAGAACACCTTCCAGGTGCGGTGGTAAATTTGTGCTGAAGCAGGCTTCTGGGCGCCAATCATTGTAGCGACCACCTCGCTCCCGAACCCTGCCTGGGTTAGAATCCAAGATTCAACGGCCATGCCGTCAAACACAGGGTCCCTGAGTTCGGGTGGCAAATCGGCCCTTGAGACAGTAGATCTGGGCTCTCTGGCAGGCGCCAAGGAATGTCGGCGAGCAGCTGCATTAGATCTGCATCTCCCGCTCGACGGGGCCAGCAGGATCGCCGGCACTCCTTCCGTCTTGATCTTTTTGATGACTCTTGGAAGTAGTGGCAGTGGGGGAAATAGATATGGGAGGCGAAACTGGTTCCAGGGCAGAACCCACGCGTCCACCGCGAATGCCTGCGGGTCCTTGGCCTGAGCGACATATGTGGGCACCTTGGCATTCACTCTGGAAACCATCAGGTCCACATCCGGAGCTTCCCACAATTGACAAATCTGATGAAAAACATCGAAATGTAGAGACCACTCTCCGGATGCAAGAGCCTGCCGGCTGAGAAAGTCTGCCGCCCAATTTTCCACGCCCCGGGATGTGGACCGCCGAAATCACCGAGTGGTTTGCTTCGGCCCACTGAAGAACGAGCTCCCCCTCTGGTTGCTCTGCTGCGGGTGCCCCCTTGATGTTTTATGTAAGTCACCGCCGTGGCGTTGTCCAATTGAATCCAGACAGGGCGGCCTGCTAGAAAGTGAAGAAACATCTGCAGAGCCAGCCGAATTGCTCGTATCTCCAATAAGTTGATCAGGAGGCGTGCCTCCTGTGGCGACCACCATCCCTGGGCTGTGTGGTGGTGAAACACCGCTCCCCCACCGAGGAGACTGGCGTTGGTTGTCATTACCGGCCAATGATCTGGGGGGAAAGTCTTTCCCTGGGCCAGAGAGGAACTGGTTATCCACCATCCGAGCCTGACTTGAGATCGAGCGTGAAAGTATTCTTGTCCCAGGCTGACAAGAGGGCAGTGCTGCAGGGGCGAAGGTGGAACTGGGCGACAGGTATTGCTTCCATTGCTGCCACCATTTTCCCTAGAATCCTCATCCCGGATCGGATGGTATGAGGGACTGGTTGGCGAAGTGTCCGAACTCCCTGCCGGAGAGCTAGCGCCTTTTCCTGAGGGAGAATTACCAACCCTCAGCAAGTGCCAAAGATCATTCCTAGGAAGGAGATCCTCTGAGCTGGCCAAAGGGATGACTTCTTTGCATTGCCATCCTAACCGGGTAAGAGTATCTAGCGTGATGTTGACCTTTTCCTCGCATGCCCGTATTGACGGGCCCTTGACTAAGAGGTCGTTCAGATAAGGCAAGACGACTAGGCCTCGAGAATGCAGTGTGGCCATGACAACTGCCATAACCTTTGTGAACACTCTGGGAGCCGTGGCTAGCCCGAAGGGTAGCGGTACGAACTGAAAATGTTGATCGCCGATGGTGAAGCGTAGAAACCTCTGATGAGGAGGAAAAATTGGAATATGCAGATATGTGTCCTGGATGTCTATTGAGGCCAAGTATCCTCACTGCTCCATGGCCGATATGACAGAACGGAGAGACTCCATCCGGAAATGTCTGATCCTGATGAATTTGTTCAGAAGCTTCAGGTCCAAAACAGGCCTGACAGACCCGTCCTTTTCGGGAACCGCAAAAAGGTTAGAATAGAACCCCTGAGCTCTTTCGTGTTCCGGCACTGGCTCCGTTGTGCTGGAGAGATTTGATGGCTCCCAATAGAGCCCTTGCCTGGGTATCCACCCTGGGAAGCCGGAAAGAAAAAACCGTCTTGGAGGATATCTGACAAATTCTATTCTGTAACCCGAGGCCACTGATTCCTTTCCCCATGCGTCGTGAGCGACATTGACCCAGACGTAGTGAAACCAGAGTAGACGGCCGCCCACCTTGCCGGTGTCGTCTGGTAAAGGGCTCGAGTCATTCGGCCGACGATCTTTGGGATCTGGATCTCGTCGATCTGGGCTGCTGAGCATGCATTCTCCCCAATGGGTTGGCTCTATATGAGACCTGCCGCTCCCTATCCTGGTTGGGGCAGCCTGAGGCGGCGGAATTGGCCTCTGTAGTCCACCCGGGGTTGCGAAAGGCCCGAAAACGTGCCTGAAAAAGGGTGACGAAAAAGCGTTTTGCCCTCTTGTTGAGGGAGAAACCCGTTCTTTCCTCCTGTGGAGTCGGAGATAAGTTGATCCAACTTCTCCCCAAATAGGTGGCCGCACTGATAAGGCAGGGAAGTCAAGGACTTCTTAGAAGTAGGATCGGCTCGCCATGTCCTTAACTATAGGGCTTTTCTGACAGAAATTGCATTAGTGGCAGCAAGTGCCGGGCAATTGTCTGCATCCCAAAACGCATTTATTACTTAGTCTCCGGTCATCGCCATCTGACCTGCGACCTCCCAAATCTCTGCAGGTAGATCCTGCTCCTGCGCGACCTTGTTTAATGTTTCTGACCATGATATCATAGCCTTGGCTACCCAAGTTGTTGCGAATGAGGGAGCGAGCGCTGAACCTGACGCCTCATATACTGAGCGAGCTAAGCTCTCTATAAGGCGATCCGTGGGATCCTTAATTGAGGAAACCCTAGGGACGGATAGCAGGGTCTTAGTGGCTAGGAGCGAAACCGGAGGATCTCCAACAGGGATTCCATCCATTTTTTACGGAGGTCCGGAGCAAACGGATACCTTGTTTCGAGTGCCTTTTGACCTGAGAAACGCCTGTCTGGACCTTCTCTGTGCCGCCGCTGCACTATGTCCTCAAACTCTGGGTGAGAGGAAAAAATTCTGTGCGGGCGCTTCACTCGCTTAAATGCCACTTAATGCCCCTTTATGCCCCGTAGCCGCTGCGGGATCATCCTCAATCCCCAGGGTCTGATTGATGGCTTCTATGAGGCTGTCCACTGTTTCACTTGACCTTGGAGTGTCCAGGTCAAGGGGCTAGTCTGAGTCGCAATCTGAGGTCTGCTCGCTATCAACCACTGGTGACGGGGAGCGAGAAGCAGAGCTTACAGATGCCAAGGCACCGGATGGACTGGGTGACACCGTGTGGATTTGTTTCCTTCAGGTCTGCCTGGAGTGAGAGCGGCCCCTGCAGGCCGGAGGCTTTTGTGAGGTGGATGTTCCTTCTAAGGCCGGCGAGCCATTGTCCCTGCCCCTATCTGGGGAAAGAAGGGACTCTATTGCTCTCGTAAGCGACACCATGGACTGTGACAGAGATAGGGCCCACTCCGGGGACACCTTGGCTACAGTCGCAGGGGAGGGCTCCTGGGCGCGTTTGGATGTCACAGGCTTCTGGCTCTGTGCGCGCGGAAACCTAACCCCACAAATGCATGCGGCATAAAGGAACGTGTGCCATTTACCCTTTTCGGTCATATTGCTGCCAGGCCTAATTTATATGAGGGTTGAGGGGAAGGGAGGAGGAGGAAAAAAAAACACCTTTAATCACCCGTAGCGCACCCCTAGGTTCGGGGGTCACACTTACTCCGTCCTGTATCCCCACGTGTTCCTGCCGCTGCCTCTGTGCTCCGCTGCCCAGCGTTCCTTTCCTCTGGGTAGGCCGGGACGTTCCTCTCCCGGTTGCGGCCTACCCTGCGATGAAGCCGGAGGCTCAATTTGTTCGGCGTCCGCCCTAGCCCGGGGGGCGGCGCCGGAAATGACGACACGCCGGGGGCGGGACTTCCGCCCGCGGCCTAGTCACGGCCGAAGCCGCGGGCCAGATTTTGCATGCTCGCCGCGGGGGAGGGGGGCACGCTGGCGGCCTCTGCCTTTTCCCCCTGCGATCCCTGCCGCCGGAACCCGGCGTCCCTGCCTGGCGGAAGGAGGCAGGAGGGAGGAGAGGGAAGGAGGATTGCCTTACACTCCCTAAGATGCCTGGAGCTTCCCCGGAACGCTGCCGCAGGGCCCTCTCCAGCCCTCCATACCTGACTCCGGATCTAGCACACCAGGTAGAGGGGATGGGGTTAAATTCTGGACGGTGCAGGCACCCTAGCTCCGTCTAACCCCTTCAAGGGGTGAGGAGAGGGACCGTCCGCCGCCTTGCAGCACCGCCGTCTAGCATTGGTGGAGCAGTGGGGGCCGCACAGACTAGTCTTGTGCCTCTGTGCAAGCCCATGGTTTCTATACCTAGGGGTGGACAGGGCTAAGTCCGGCATCATGTCCCATGTCGCGGGAGAGGATACATGGAAGGACACTCGCACGTGCTCGCCCGTT
Source organism: Dendrobates tinctorius (assembly GCF_039654945.1). NCBI lineage: Eukaryota > Metazoa > Chordata > Amphibia > Anura > Dendrobatidae > Dendrobates > Dendrobates tinctorius. Next base: position 15,481,543 of record NW_027361827.1, read on the forward strand.
GTTGGTTTGGGGAAATCGGACCCTTTGAATAGGGTCATAAAGGGTCATAAAATAGTCATATAGGGTCAAAAAATAGGTTCATAAAATAACAAACAAAAATAGAAGTCTGGGGAAAAAGGCCCAGATACAGTGGGGCAAAAAAGTATTTAGTCAGTCAGCAATAGTGCAAGTTCCACCACTTAAAAAGATGAGAGGCGTCTGTAATTTACATCATAGGTAGACCTCAACTATGGGAGACAAACTGAGAAAAAAAAATCCAGAAAATCACATTGTCTGTTTTTTTTTCATTTTATTTGCATATTATGGTGGAAAATAAGTATTTGGTCAGAAACAAAATTTAATCTCAATACTTTGTGATATATCCTTTGTTGGCAATGACAGAGGTCAAACGTTTTCTGTAAGTCTTCACAAGGTTGCCACACACTGTTGTTGGTATGTTGGCCCATTCCTCCATGCAGATCTCCTCTAGAGCAGTGATGTTTTTGGCTTTTCGCTTGGCAACACGGACTTTCAACTCCCTCCAAAGGTTTTCTATAGGGTTGAGATCTGGAGACTGGCTAGGCCACTCCAGGACCTTGAAATGCTTCTTACGAAGCCACTCCTTCGTTGCCCTGGCGGTGTGCTTTGGATCATTGTCATGTTGAAAGACCCAGCCACGTTTCATATTCAATGCCCTTGCTGATGGAAGGAGGTTTGCACTCAAAATCTCACGATACATGGCCCTATTCATTCTTTTATGTACCCGGATCAGTCGTCCTGGCCCCTTTCCAGAGAAACAGCCCCAAAGCATGATGTTTCCACCACCATGCTTTACAGTAGGTATGGTGTTTGATGGATGCAACTCAGTATTCTTTTTCCTCCAAACACGACAAGTTGTGTTTCTACCAAACAGTTCCAGTTTGGTTTCATCAGACCATAGGACATTCTCCCAAAACTCCTCTGGATCATCCAAATGCTCTCTAGCAAACTTCAGATGGGCCCGGACATGTACAGGCTTAAGCAGTGGGACACGTCTGGCACTGCAGGATCTGAGTCCATGGTGGCGTAGTGTGTTACTTATGGTAGGCCTTCTTACATTGGTCCCAGCTCTCTGCAGTTCATTCACTAGGTCCCCCCGCGTGGTTCTGGGATTTTTGCTCACCGTTCTTGTGATCATTCTGACCCCACGGGGTGGGATTTTGCGTGGAGCACCAGATCGAGGGAGATTATCAGTGGTCTTGTATGTCTTCCATTTTCTAATTATTGCTCCCACAGTTGATTTCTTCACTCCAAGCTGGTTGGCTATTGCAGATTCAGTCTTCCCAGCCTGGTGCAGGGCTACAATTTTGTTTCTGGTGTCCTTTGACAGCTCTTTGGTCTTCACCATAGTGGAGTTTGGAGTCTGACTGTTTGAGGGTGTGCACAGGTGTCTTTTTATACTGATAACAAGTTTAAACAGGTGCCATTACTACAGGTAATGAGTGGAGGAAAGAGGAGACTCTTAAAGAAGAAGTTACAGGTCTGTGAGAGCCAGAAATCTTGATTGCTTGTTTCTGACCAAATACTTATTTTCCACCATAATATGCAAATAAAATGAAAAAAAAACAGACAATGTGATTTTCTGGATTTTTTTTTCTCAGTTTGTCTCCCATAGTTGAGGTCTACCTATGATGTAAATTACAGACGCCTCTCATCTTTTTAAGTGGTGGAACTTGCACTATTGCTGACTGACTAAATACTTTTTTGCCCCACTGTATGTCCCTCGGTGTGGGAAAGGATATGTGGAGACGATACTCAACACGTGCTCGCCCGTTGATGGTTTGGGGAGATCCGTCGCCCCTGTCTTATCTTCATGGAAAAAAGAAGTCTGGAGAAACCCAGACACGTGTGCCTCCAAAGACACTAAGCAAAAAACTGAGTTCCGCCCGCAATAGGGGCGAGGGTGTATATGACGGAGGAGGAGCTAACCTCTTTTTTTCACTTAGTGTCAGCCTCCAAGCGGCAGAAGCATACACCCACAGTATCTGTGTCCCCCAATGAGGCGAAGGAGGAAAAAAAGAATGATGCAGGCTTTCCACTGTGGATTTTCGAAAAAAGTACACCTCAACAAATCTCATCGTTTAGGGAGGGCCTAGATGCCTTTCTTGAAAAATATATTACATGTTAAGAGGACTAAATTCAGTGATGGCACGAATGATCCAGGTGACTAGTACGATTGCTATATGAGGAGGTAAGAAATAATTTTTCCCACAATTTGGGAACACAGCCCCTTGATCCCTGGGAATTTGCAAACGCAGCCCCTTGATCCCTGCGCACCTTACACGTGTTTCAGACTGTGATGCGGGATCGGATTCACAGCAAATCAGACATCTGCCTCTAACAGCCACGGGCTAGGTGCAGGAGGCTGCTAACCTGTTCAATGTTGCTGACAATCTCTCACGGGGCGCCGATGGGTTACAATGACAACTAGGTGTCTGCTGAAGACCACCTTAGGCTGTGTGCACACGATGCAGATTTGTAGCGGATCCGCAGCGGATTTTACCGTGCAGAAACTTTGCATTTCTGCATTGTGATGTACAGTAGCCTTAAAATCAATCTAAAAAAAAAACCGCTGTGCAGACGCTGCAGATTTTTCAGCGCGGTTTTCCCGCGGTACAAAATCCACAGCATGTTACTTCTTTTGTGCGGTTTTCCATCTCCCCTGTCACCAAATCCGCAGGGGGAAAACGCGATGGAAAACCGCACAAAAACCGCATGAAAACCGCATGAAAAATGGAAGAAATCCACAGGAAAAATGCAGGTCATTTGACCTGCGGATTTCTTCCATTCTGCGCGGAAAAATCCGCAGGGCCAAAAAGTACGTCTGCACTCACCCTTACTTGTCATGATGAGTCTCCTATGAAAGTCAGCCTGTAGTTGGCGTTCATAGGAGATCGTGATTATCAGTATACTTAGCTGTGCTAATGCCCTATACTACTGTATATATGGTACAAGTGATCAGACGATCAAAGCTTCAAGTCCACCAAGGGGAATAAGAAAAACAGTATAAAATGAAAAAAAAAATTAAAAATATGAAATAAAAACAAAAAAGGTCAAATCACCCCCCTTTTGCCCCATTAAAAATAAAACAATTAAAACACGAGTGAAATAAGTACTGAACAAGTCATCAGTTTTCTAAGTAAATCTATTTCTAACAGTGATATTGACAGGAAATTCTCACCAGATGTCAGTAACAATCCATTCAGTCCACACAGAAAAAGAAATTAAACCACCGATGTCCATAAATTATGTGTAATAATGAGAAACAACATGGAAAAAGTATTAAACACATGAAGAAAGCGATGCCAAAAGCAATGGAAAGTAATGACACCAGCTGAATTCTATCAGTAAATGGTACCTTCAGGTTTTGAAGAGTGTTTGTGTGGAAGAATGGGCCAAAATCACACCACAGCAATGCATGCGACTAGTTTCTCCATACAGGACACGTCTTGAAGCTGTCATCACCAACAAAGGCTTTTGTCTGAAGTGGTACGGTAATTAAATTTCAGTAAGCGGGTTCAATACTTTCTCTGTGTTATTTCTCATTATTACACATAATTTATGGACATTTGTTTGGTTTATTTCTTTGCCTATCTGGACATCTGGTGAGAATGTCTTGTCAATAGCACCTTTACAAATACATTTACTTATAAAATTGGTGACGTGTTCAATACTTATTTCACCCGCAGCATTTGGTATCATTGCATTTGTAAAAATCCTATCAAAGTATAAAATAAATTAATCCGATAGGTAAATGGCTTAACGGGAAAAATAAAACCGCCAAAATTACTTTTGTGGCCACCGCACCATTGCAATAAAATGCAATAACAGGCGATCAAAACACTAAAAACATCAGCCAAAGATGAAAAAAAATAAGCCCTCACACAGTCCAATAATCTAAAAATTGAAAACATTACAGGTCTTGGAAGAAGGCAACACAAGCAAAGATTTTTATTAATAATAATAATAATAATAAAAACTATACATGTTTCGTATTTGTGTACTCGTACAGGCTTGGAGAATCATATTACTGGATCATTTTTACCACACATAGTGAACACGGTAAATAACAAACAATTATGGAATTGCACTTTTTTTTTTGCAATTTCAACGCTCTTGGAATTTTTTTACCCCTGGTTTCCAGTGCATCACATGATAAAATGAATGGTGTCATTCAGAAGTAGAACTGATCCCTCAAAAATCAAGCCCTCAAATGCTCATATGGTTATGTGCATAGAAAAAAAATGAAAAAATAAAGCTCTTACAAAAAGCGGAAAAATGAAGGAAAAAAAAAAAAAAACATCCCCCCCCAAAAAAAAACCCCAGGAAAATCGCCCTGAATGTGTTAATAATGTAAGCAGTTTGTAATTTGAAATCCAGCAGATTCCTAATTCTACTCCGCAATGGATATATGTGTGGGTCATTGAGCGATTATTGGTACATCTTTGAGAGTGCATCTGTAGAACGATGCTACGCTACAGTCACAACCGGCAGGATTTGTGAAATACTGACAGGATTTTAGTTATATGCTGGAATTCAGCAGCTTTCAAGATATAAGGGGTTTGACAAAGGCAAGATCCTGTACCATAGAAGCCCCACAAAAGAATAAGCCCACATGCTTGATAATGGAAAAGTAATCAAGTTATGATATTGGAATGCAACAAAAGTACAAAAACAGTTTAAAAAAGTTTATATTTTTCACAGACACGGTACACAATGAATAGAAAGGTGATAAAGAAGGGGAAATTGTTTTTATTTCAATTTCCCTTACAACAAACATGTTAAAGTAACAATAGGAAAAAAAAATAAAGTATCTCTACCCCAAAATGCTGCCAATAAAAACTATGATTGTTCTCCTGCAAAAATACATAATATTCCCTCCTAGGGCTACACTGAATGAAAAAAGGTTTTTGTAGTGCAACCAAACACAAAAGCGAATAACAAGCCTTAAAAGCCCCAAAATAGACTGGATGTGTATACATATAAACACAATTGTATAAAAAAAAAAGAGTCAAAAGTTTTGCTATGTATCACTTATATATTCAATATTACATACCTGTGATTTGACCTCTTCCATTTTCATTCACTGCAATGCCAGCAGCCCGGCCTTGAAAGATATGGTTACCACTGTAAAACAAATATGTATTCATATTCACATTAGGATGCATACAATGCATAGCATACATACCCTAAAAGCATATTTTAGAGTGCTACATTCTGCATTTGCTTATGGGCTTTGTTGAAGTCCATCACAAATTTCCAATGTATTTCAATGGTACAATCATTTCATTCAAGATGCATGAAGAGAATGATTAAAGTCTGGCAGGTATTAATAGGAAGTCATAAAGCAATTTACTGGCCATCCCAGCGCATGATGCTTGACTAATAGAGCAGAAAATCTCAATTACAATTTTGGAAACAAACAGTTTCAAGATGGCATAAACAATCTATTAAACCGCATGAATATAGTGCAAAATGTTCACAGCATTCTTTTAAGAGTAAATGTAATTGTCCTTTCAAAACTCAGATGTACACAGTGAAAGAAGACAAACACAATATACATGAAAAAGTATATATGCCTCTAAAAAGATTTACCGACCAATACTATAAAATAATAGCAGTGCATTCAAAAACGTGAGTTAGGCTGTGTGCCCACGTAGCGATTTTTAAGCGTTTTTGCCACGATTTTCGGCGCGAAAACGTTTAAAAATCGTGTACAGAACGCCCCCCATGCATTCCTATGGCATTCCACACATGCTGTGCTAATGCTGTGCTTTTTTCCGCAGCGGAATCGCATCGCGGAAAAAATCGCAGCATGCTCATTCTTTTGTGCGGAATCGCAAACAATTGCCGCGATTCCGCACCCATAGGAATGCATGAGAACCGCTTACTTCCCGCATGTGGCTATGCCCACCATGCGGGAAGTTAAGCGTCTCATGTGCGGTTGGTACCCACGGTGTGGAGGAGAGGAGACTGTCCTCCAGGCCCTGGGTACCATACCCCTGTAAAACAAAGAATAAAAAATAAAAAATAAAAAATCGGGGTATATTTACCTTCCGGCGTCCGGCGCTGCATTCCCGACATAGCGTTCCCAGTAATGCCTTGCGGCAAGGCCCTGTAATGACGTAGTCTCGCGTGACTCTAGCGGTCTCGCGAGATCGCTATAGCAACGCGAGACTACGTCATCACAGGTCTAGCAAGGCATTACTGGGAACGCTTGAGGCCCGGGAATGCAGCGCCGGACGGTAAATATACCCCGATTTTTTTTATTTTTTTTAGCATTTTAACATTCTATCTTTTACTATTGAGACCGCATAGGCGGCCTCAATAGTAAAAACCTGGTCACACTCGTCAAACACTATGTTTGACGAGTGTGACCAACCTGTCAATCACTTTCCAAGTGATGCTTCAAATCGCTTGGAAAGTGCTTGAATATCGCACGCGAAAATCGCGATCATAATCGCGGTAAAATCGCGCTGAAAAAAACGCGTGATTTCTAGGAAGGAGTCCGGTTTTCAGTGAGCGTTTTAAAACGCTACGTGGGCACATAGCCTAAATCACAAAATCTTTATACTAATTTTTATTTCCATGCATTGGAAACATTGCACCCAGTTTTCTAATTCGAAATGTATATATTTTGAACTACTTTACAGAAAATAACAAAAAATGAAGATTGGGCTGTTCTAAAATATAGCAGTGTCTGTATTTGTCTTTACAAACTCACAATATGTACTATTTTTACAATGATTTAGCTTTCCTGTGTATCACCTATTTAGTTGTATACCTACAGTTTTTTAGAATTGCTTCACATCAATGTTGCGTAGAGTCAACCTACTTCTGGCACCTGAATTGCTGTATATAAATAACAAACAGACTGCTGTATATGAGTTGACAAGGAGACTGCAGTATTCATCACAAAGGAGACATAGGCTGCTGTATATACACATCACATAGGATACACTGGGGGATTGATGCATATACATCACATAGGAGATGCTGGGACTGGAGCATATACATCACATGGGAGATGCTTTGTGCTGGAGTATACACATCACAAAAGAGATGCTGAGGCAGAAGCATATACATCACATAGGATACAATGGGACATATCCATCACATGGGAGATGCTAGATTGCAGACTATCCACCATATGGGATACGCTGAGGAGGCAAACTAACCATTTCATGGGAGACGATGCGGCTGCTGTCTTCAGTGGGACGGGACCGCAGAGCGCACCAACCCTGCCCAAAAAGTTCATCTGGCACTGACCAGCATCAGGATATAATACTTTATTGTATGCGCTGTAGCAATCTATAGTGAACTCTGCATGTGGATTGTGTTAAGGGTCGGCAAATCGTAACCCTTGGCCTGAGCATTGCGGTCCCCGTGAATCTGCCCGGAGGCTGGAGAAAACAACAGAATCTGCTCGCGGGCCTGAGGTTCCCCACCCCTGCTCGAGATATAGTAAAAGCGCTTGACTGTATCGAGAGACCCGTCCTAATAGCTGTACTAGAAAAGTATGGAATAGGACCAAATTTTGTCCAATGAAAAAGGATTGCTTTATTCTGCCAAACAATTGAGGGTTTCAATTAATAAGTCATTATCTGATCAAATTCATCAAATTCTAATCTTGTGAGCTACAACACAGGTCTATCCTCTCTTCCCGTTTGCTCTAGTGATTGAACCAATAGCTTTATTTATCCAAGGCAAGAAAGGTCTACTGGGATTTTTACATGCGGAAGTAAGGCTAGAAATTCACTATATGCAGATGACCTAATGCTGTACCTGTCAAGATACACAAAAGGGCTAGCACCCTGAACTTCAGCCTGTAGACAAAATCAAAATCAGGCTCTGTTGATTAACTGGATAAAATCAACAAGAATGTGCTTAGATGAAGGGGAATTGAGTAACATGTAAAATGGTACAAAAGGCTCATCCTTTAAATATTTAGGCCTTCTTCTCATGCTATATTTATGATTAGGGTGCGTTCACACTGAGTTCAGGCACCCGTTCAGTGGCTCCATCGGGGCTTACATTCCGAACTCCCAGCAAAAGGGGATTGGGACGTATGTGCCAATGGCCCCATAGACTATAATGGTGCCGTACTGGAGGCGGACACTCAGACACAGTTTACTTCGTCCGAGTGTCTGCCTCCCGGCATAAGCCCGAATCCAGTTTCAATGGGGGTTCGGACATAAACCCAGATGGAATCTCTGAAATATCACATGCTAATGACACAAGTTCAGTTTTTCTTTTTTTAATAAATTTGCAAAAATCTCTACATTTCTGGTTTTCAAGATGGGGTGCAGAGTGCACATTAATGAGAAAAAAAATGAACTTTTTTGAATTTACCAAGTGGCTGCAATGAAACAAAGAGTGAAAAATTTAAAGGGGTCTGAATATTTTCCGTACACACTGTATGCTTTGGCCTTTCAATGGAGCATTAATCCTAATTATTTGTTTCTGTCTTTTTATCATCTCGAGGATAAATATTTGTATACAGTGCCATTATGTATTTACTTACATAATAGTACCTTCTATAAATATGGAAATGCTAATATATTATAGTATTTTCCCAAAGAAAAATAGTAAAGTAGCCTTGCCTACTATGGAGATTGAACCTTTTGTTCTCCAGATAATGGGAGTGCCCTTTTGTCTTTTGAGGGAATTTACAGGAAACAGCTTTTGATCTTATTTTTGTATGTGCCAATTTGGGGATTTATAAATATCTGGTGCCTCTTGCATCATCTGCAGTTCTCTGCAACTTGATTTCAATAAAGCCTGGATGAAAGGAAATGCCGCCGAGATGGCAGATGACACCTCTTTGAAGGGCTGATCTATGCTCTACCTCCTTGCTGCGTTCTCTCCTTTTAAATATGCACTGACAGTGTGCTCTCTTGCCAGCCCATCACCTCTCATCAGAGCCTGTGAGGGAGTGCACTGTCACAATGCATTCAAAGGAGTATAGCATTGTTAGCAGGAAGGTCATGTTTAGCATGTTTCGGAATTGACAACCGACATGTTCAGTAGAGCAGGGATTAGCCTAGCATCTAAAATGGATATCACTGATGCCTCTTCGTTTCAGGATAGGGAAAGCATCTGCAGCAGTGACTGCAACCCTAGCCCCCTAAGGACAGCTACAGCAACCAAAAAGCTCTATGGAGACCATTTGTTGTCATAAAGAAAATTTAAGTAGCCTTACATTGATAATGGACAGGTTTGGGTTTACCTATATGCACAGTAGAATGGCAAAACGAAAGAAACAGTGTGCGATCATAAGTAAATGGTGTACATTTATATAATACTCCCTGTGCTGTGGATTGCGATGCAGCTCGCAACCATGTGCGCTATTTTACCAGGGTGCTTCGTCCGCAAGCATTCAGTTCTGATGTAGGTCCCTAGTAGGACCAAAAACGTTCAACAACAATGAATGCAAAATAAAATAAAAGTAACTTAATTCTCACAAAATATTGCTATCTGAGTGCCAAGTTTATTTGATACTGTACTTTACGCGCTGGATACCCTACATGAGCACCTCATCGTTAATTTCTAGAGTGCTGTATATTATCTTGCACTATGACTTGGTCTGGTAACACCTCTTTTCATTTACAATAACCTTTGGAGGAAGATTCTCAGCGAGATTCACGTCCGGATCATAGTTCTTAACAGCTCATTTACAAATTAAGACAAATATGGATTTCTCTGGAACAAGACATTGAATTGCAAATATCAAGGTATAATTTTATTCAGCTTCCTATGACCTGCATGCTCATATAGACGGCTTAGGAGGGTTGATCCTACTGACAGACTCCCTTTAATCCTTACTGCTGATTAAAGTCATCATTAGACAGTTACAGTATTTGTAGCATGTATATAAATTAATGCAAGAACAATACAGATTATTTCCTACCTATCCCTGAAAGGAAGAACAAAGGAAATAAAAACAATCTTATTGCCGAAATTGTTGGAATTGCATTTTAAAAGTGACTTTATCACAGAGATAACACTAATCGCTTGCATTTTTTTTAATCCCTTCACTACCAAGGGTGGTTTGCACGTTAACTCCCGGGCCAATTTTTACAATTCTGACCACTGTCCATTTATGAGGTAATAACTCTGAAACGCTTCCATGGATCCCGGTGATTCTGACATTGTTTTCTCATGACATATTGTACTTCATGTTAGTGGTAAAATTTCATTCAAATAACTTGCGTTTATTTGTGAAAAAAACGGAAATTTGGCGAAAATTTTTAAAATTTCGCAATATTCCAAATTTGAATTTTTATGCCCTTAAATCACAGAGATATGGCACACAAAAAACTTGATAAGTAACATTTCCCACATGTTTACTTTACATCAGCACAATTTTGGAACCAAAATTTTTTTTTGTTAGGAAGTTAAAAGGGTTAAAAATTGACCAGCGATTTCTCATTTTTGCAACACCATTTTATTTTTACGGACCACAGCACATTTCAAGCCACTTTGCAGGGTGTATATGATAGAAAATACCCAAAAGTGACACCATTCTAAAAACTGCACCCCTTAAGGTGCTCAAAACCACATACAAGAAGTTTATTAACCCTTTAAGTGCGTCACAGGAATTTTTTGAATATTTAAAAAAAAAAATTAACATTTAACTTTTTTTCACAAAAAAAATACTTCAGGTTCAATTTTTTATTTTACCAAGGGTAACAGGAGAAATTGGACTGCAAAAGTTATTGTGCAATTTGTCTTGAGTACGCTGATACCCGATATGTGGGGGGGAATCACTGTTTCGGCGCATGGCAGACCTCAGCAGGGAAGGAGCGCCGTTTGACTTTTTCAATGCAAAAGTGGCTGGAATTCAGATCTGACGCCATGTCGCGTTTGGAGAGCCCCTGATGTGCCTAAACTGTGGAAACCCCCCATAATTGACCCCATTTTGGAAACTAGACCCCCCAAGGAACTTATCTAGATATGTGGTGAGAACTTTGAACCCACAAGGGCTTCACAGAAGTTTATAACGTACAGCGGTACAATTAAAAAAATCATATTTTTTCCACAAAAATGATCTTTTCACCCCCAATTTTCATTTTACCAAGGGTAACAGGACCCTAAAAGTTATTGTGCAATTTGTCCTGAGTACGCTGATACCCCACATGTGGGGGCAAACCACTATTTGGGCGCATGGCAGAGCTAGGAAGGGAAGCAGCGCCATTTGACGTTTTTGGCTGGAATTGAGATCGGACACCATGTCGCGTTTGGAAAGCCCCTGATGTACCAAAACAGTGGAAACCCCCCACAAATGACACCATTTTGGAAACTAGACCCCCCAAGGAACTTATCTAGATGTGTGGTGAGAACTTTGAACCCCCAAGGGCTTCACAGAAGTTTATAGTGCCTGGGCATGAAAATAAAAAAATCATTTTTTCCACAAACATGATCAATTAGTCCCCAATTTTTTTATTTTCCCAAGGGTACCAGGAGAAACTGGACCCCAAAAGTTGTTGTCCAATTTGTCCTGAGTACGCTGATACCCCATATGTGGGAGAAAACTACTGTATGGGCACACGTCGGGGCTCGGAAGGGAAGTAGTGATGTTTTGGAATGCAGACTTTGATGGAATGGTCTGCGGGTGTCGTGTGCGTTTGGAGAGCTCCTGATGTACCTAAACTATTGAAACTCCCCACAAGTGACCCCATTTTGCAAACTAGACCCCCATGGAACTTATCTAGATGTGTGGTGAGCACTTTGAACCCCCAAGTGCTTCACAGAAGTTTATAACGCCCGGGCGTGAAAATAAAAAAATCATTTTTTCCACAAAAATATTTTTGCCCCCAATTTTTTATTTTCTTAAGGGTAACAGGAGAAATTGGACCCCAAAAGTTGTTTTGCAATTTGTCCTGAGTAGGCTGATACCCCATATGTGGGGGTAAAACACTGTTTGGGCGCATGGCAGAGTTTGGAAGGAGCACCATTTGACTTTTTCAACGCAGAATTGGCTGGAATTGAGATCAGACGCCATGTTGCATTTGGAGAGCACCTGATGTGCCCAAACAGTGGAAATCCCTAATTCTAACTCCAACCCTAACCCCAATACACCCCTAACCCTAATCCTAGCCCTAATCCTAGCCCTAATGGGAAAATGGAAATAAATACATTTTCTTTTAATTTTATTATTTTTCCCTAACTAAGGGGGTGATAACGGGGGGTTTGATTTACTATTTACGGCGGTTTTAATGTTTGGCAGCTGTCATACGACTAAAAGACGCTTTTTATTGTAAAAATAGTTTTTGCATCACCACATTTTGAGAGCTATAATTTTTCCATATTTTGACCCACCGAGTCATGTGAGGTCTTATTTTTTGTGGGACGAGTTGACGTTTTTATTGGTACCATTTTCGGGCACGTGACATTTTTTGATCGCTTTTTATTTTGTTTTTTGGGACGCAGAATTTACAAAAACCAGCGTTTCATGAATTTCTTTTGGGTGGTGCGTTTACGCCGTTCCGGGTGCGGTAAAATTTATAAGGCAGTTTTATTCTTCGGGTCAGTACGGTTACAGCGATACCTCATTTAGGTTGTTTTTTTATGTTTTGGCGCTTTTATGCTATGAAAACAATTTTATATAAAGAATAATTATTTTTGCATCACTTTATTCTGCAAGCTATAACTTTTTTTTTTTTCGCTAATGACGCTGTATGGCAGCTCGTTTTTTGCGGGACAAGATGACGTTTTCAGCGGTACCATGGATATTTATATGCGTCTTTTTGATTGCGCGTTATTGCACTTTTTGCTCGGCGGTATGATAATAAATCATTATTTTTTGCTTCGTTTTTTATTTTTATTTTTTAAGGGGTTCGCTTAAGGGGTTAACTATTGGGACAGTTTTATAGGGCGGGTCGTTACGGACGCGGCGATACCAAATGTGTACTTTTATTGTTTTTCTTTTTATTTCAAAAAATGAATTTATTGGGGAATATTTTTTTTTTTTTAATATATTTAGCGATTTTTTTAAAATTATTTTTACACTTTTTTTTTTTTTACTTTATTACAATGTCCAAGGGGGGACATAACTGTCCTGTGACAGATCGCTGATCTGTCACATCACAGATCACTGTGACAGATCAGCGATCTGTCACAGGCAGTCTAGAAGGCTTCCTCATGCCTGCGCTTTGCAGGCACTGAGGAAGCCAGCTTCCTGCAGGCCCCCGGAGGTCCCCGCCGCCATATTGGATCCGGGGACCTGCAGGAAAGGAGCCCCCCGCAGCAGCGCTGCACATTGCGCTGCCGTGGGGGGCTCAGGGAAGCACGGAGGGAGCCCCCTTCCTGCCGATGCTTCCCTTTAACCCCCGGTACACCGCGATCGTGTTTGATCGCGGTGTGCAAGGGATTAACGTGTCGGGGGCGGTCCGTGACCGCCCCTGACACATTGTGCTGGGTGTCAGCTGTGATAATCAGCTGACACCCGGCCGCGATCAGCGGCGCTCACCACGTGGGCACCGCTGATCGCTGTGACGTAATATTCCGTCCATGGAAATTAGGTCCAGGGTCACATGGACGGAATATTACGTCCATTGCAGGTAAGGGGTTAAAGGCCCTCTGAAATATGAAATGGGAAACTACTCCACTTTTAATTTCTACTTCTGAAACATTTTCCCTAGGTCTCTCATAATTAACCCCTTCGCGACCCAGCCTGTTTTCACCTTTCTGACACAGCCACTTTTTACAATTCTGACCACTGTCCCTTTATGAGGTAATAACTCTGGAACGCTTCAAAGGATCCCACTGATTCTGAGATTGTTTTCTCGTGACATATTGTACTTTATGATAGCAGTAAAATTTCTTCAATATGACTTACAATTATTTGTGAGAAAAAAAACAGAAATTTGACAAAAATTTTGCAATTTTCCAACTTTTAATTTTTACCCCCATAAATCAGAATAACATTTATCAGGCTGGTTTTACATTTGCGTTTTTTTGCGCTGCGTTTTTGCGCATAGGTGCGCATGCGTTTTTCCCCCTATATTTAACATGGGTGTGCATACGTGCGCGTTGGCATGGACACGTATGCGTTTTTCGTGCGCTGCGTTTTTTTATGGTGTGCGTCCTTACTTACCAGACGCTACATGTTGCATTTTTTGGTCAGCCCAACCGCTTAAAAAAAAACGCATGAGCACGTTTTGCGCAAAAAATTACCATTATGCTCTATGGGTGCGCATAAGCGCATGTATGCGTTTTTTTGCGCATGCTTTTTTTTGGTGTCCATTGGTTAGACTAGTTATAAAAATCCTCACCTAAAAAAACTTCATGTCTATATAAAAGGAGGTGTCTGCCAGCACTGTACCATAACTATAGAGACAGCATGGAGAGCAGAAACACAGCTAAAGAAGACCCCATTTTCAATTCCAGCTTCAGCGGCAAGAATGTGAGTATTATTACATCTAAAAAATGTATGCCTGTCCTTTTAAATTGTATATGTACTAATGCTTTGTATTATTTTTACAAGCAGTATGTCTTCGGAATCGGAATATTCACCATCCCGGCAGGAACTGGCGCAAGCAGACCGTGAGGTTATTATTTTCGTGCGTTTGGTAAGTATATCTGCTGCTTCTCAAAATCTCTAACGTTTGTTGTTTTTTTTTCAGACATCGTCATCTTCAGCGGACGCGACTAGTGAGGGCGAACGGCATGAGCAGCCAAGCCAAGTCCCGGTGGTAATACGGAATGTAAGTACAGTATCAAATGATTTGTAATGTCCTTTATTTTTTATCTTCTATATTTCCTCTTTTCTGGATCTTTTTTATAACTTTTTATTCACACAAAATTCGAATATTCTAATGAATGTGTTTTGTCTAGGTTCCACAACGGGATGAAGACGTCTACCTGGATAATGAGCACCTTATCCGCCTGGTCCAGGAGCGTGCCCTGTTGTGGGAAAGCCGTGACCGGCTGTACAAGGACAATGTGGTGAACCGGCGGCTATGGAATGAGGTGGTCGCAGCGTTGATGGATGGCTGGGACAGCGCCACTGCATCCTCCAAAAAGGCGTTTAGTAAGTATTTCCCTGCTCTGTTATGCCGCAGTGACTATTGTACTTGATGGCACTGTTGGGTTTCGTGCTAGATATATTCTAGCAGGAAACCCAACAGTGTCATCTGGCTCAACAGTGACTGCTTTGGGTATTGTATTGCTGTCTTGTGCCGCAGTGACTATTGTCCTTGATGGCACTGTTGGGTTTCGTGCTAGATATATTCTAGCAGGAAACCCAACAGTGTCATCTGGCTCAACAGTGACTGCTTTGGGTATTGTACTGCTGTCTTGTGCCGCAGTGACTATTGTCCTTGATGGCACTGTTGGGTTTCGTGCTAGATATATTCTAGCAGGAAACCCAACAGTGTCATCTGGCTCAACAGTGACTGCTTTGGGTATTGTATTGCTGTCTTGTGCCGCAGTGACTATTGTTCGTGATGGCACTGTTGGGTTTAGTGATAGCATATGTCATGCATCAAACACAATTGTTACATGTTGTTTGTTTGTTTTTCCAACAGTGGACAAAGTCCGAACACGTTGGCGCTCGATCAAGGACCGCTTCAACAGTGATGTTCGTGCTGAGGGCCAGGTTCGCAGTGGTTCAGCGTCAAGGACAAGAACAAGATACACCGGTACTATCAAGCGTTGCAGTTCCTAAGACCGGTCCTTGCCACCAGATCGTAAGTATTATAATTTTTGGTTTTTATTTTTATTAATCTGTGTTTTTCTAATCCACAGCTGATGCTTCTTGTAAAGGCATGATAGTAATGATTTTCCTTTCTTCCACAGCACCTGGAGCAGCACCCTGCAACCTGGCCCTGGAGCGGTCCTTCATCGGACGTCCTCTGACCCGTCCCAACCATCCGACAGCCAGGAAGCACCTTGCAGGTCAGCCACACAGACAGCTGTGACCAGGAAGCTGGTCCATCAGGTGTTCCCCTGTCCCAGGTCTCTACCACTGGTTATGTGGGCACTACCCGCCAGCGGCAGAGGGCCTTGGACAGGAATGTCTTGCCCGAGTTTATGCACTCGCTGTCAGACAGAGTGGAAAGCAGTTTTTCACTCATGGAACGTGGTTTTAACCACATGGAACACCGCTTCCATTCTGTCGAACAGCGCCTTGACCGTCTGGAGGCCGACCTCAACAGACCAGCACACCATTTTTTTAGTAAGATTGAAAAGGGCATGGCGGAACACCTTAGTCCTGAGCAACAGCTGAGTGTGCTGCAGGCCTGCAACAATGCTTTCTTGCAGGCTATGCAGCATAATTGGTATGGGCAGCAGTCAGTGGTGTCATTTCCAACTGTGCCACCACTGACTCGCTTCACCTCACTACCGACTTGTGCTGCATACCACTGCACGGACACCTCTATTCAAAGCCAGCACACCCACCATTGCACCACCACAAGTCTGAGTGCTGCTGGTCACTTCACTTCACTAACACCACCATGGCAAGCGCTGCTCCTGTCTGGAGCACCACCGCCACCCCCATGCATGCTTGGAGCACAGCCACAGTAAACACTCCTTAAATGTGGAACAGCCCTACCGCAAACACTACAACATGTAGTAGCCCTGCCACCACCAGTCCGCAAACCTGGACCATCACTGCCGCCAGCAGTCCTCCTGCAAGGACGAGCACTGCCACCGCCACCACAGAGCATCAGCAGCAGCCACAGCAGCATGCACAGCAGCAGGCACAGCAGCAGACGGGGGACCCACATTCCTTATTTGCCCAAAGTTCCAGGCGGCGCCAACAATCAAGGCGGGCACTGGGCCCAAGTAGGTCCAGGCACGCCTTTTTAAGGAGACAAACAGTTAGGTCCACTGTAGCTGAACCTCTGTCCTCTCCTCCTAGTGTGTCTAGTTCCATTCCCATAACTGGACTCCCTTCCCCCACAAGTTTTGTTGCCCCTTCCTCTAGAACTCCTTCATCGACTATAAGCTGTTCATCTTCACTGCACACCCCCAACTTGCAACCATCTGACCCCAAACGCAGAAAAAAATAAAGTTTTTTATAATTTTTTTTGGTTAAAAATAAATTTAAATTTCTGGTTCACCACAACAAAGTTTGATTAATGTTTTTGGCGCCGCCTACACACACTACGCCGTACGCACAATGCGCCTTAAACTTTGCAAGGTGTCATAAAAAGTGTTTTGAGGATTGGCTGTTTTTACCATCCTCATTTCACTTATTGTGATTCTAGGCAAGGGGGATTCTTGATATACCTTGTAATTAACAACATACTCTTATTACGTGTGTGTTGAATCCACTGATGGGTAAAATACACGTCATATGTTAAATACCAAGGCCTAGTATACTAACTAGAGTTGACCAACTAGGATCTGGTTTCATGAAACACAAACTGGTGAAACTCGGGCAAAAAAAAAGTCGAGTTTCGTTCGAAACCCTACCACAATGTTAATGGGAAATAAAAGTCGGCATTGAGCGGATTACATTCATCCACTCAATGCAGACTTTTATTCCTCATTAACTTGCATTGGGGTCGGGATTTGAACGAAACTCCGACTTTTTTTCCACTAGTCGGACCAGTTTCATTTGAAACGAATTTGGTTTCATGAAACCCGATCTTACCAAAGTCGCTCAACTCTAATCATAACTATTTATCAATCATGGCCTGGTTAATACACATATCATATTTAACCTGCAGCGTTGCTTACGTACCAATATATTTCACGCAGACTAGCGATGCTGCAGTTTAACTCATATGTGTATTTACCTGCCCAGGTGTGAGAACATCATGAATTCACAGGTATACATGGGAAGTTTTTTATTTTATTGGAGTGTAAAAAACATAGTGCACTCGGTACTGGTATCAAAGCAGGCTTTTTATTAACATACACACACAAAAACATTTTTATACCATTTCATCTTGCCAGTGCACCCGTCCTACATCAGAGATAAAGTAGGCCGCAAATTGGTCCCTCATTTGGCCAACTTCAACAGATGACCTGAGAGGGTGCTGACTGAATTCAGGCAATGGGTTAGGAGCAGCATCATCGAGTTCAAAGGTCGGATGCTCTTTAGCCATCACAAAATTATGTAGAACCATACACGCCTTCACCACCTCATCCAGTTTCAAGTTTAAGATTAATGGCTGTGCCGAGAATTCGCCATCTGGAGACAAGAATCCCAAAAGCACACTCTACAGTTCTTCTGGCCCTGGTCAGCCTGTAATTAAAGATTTTTTTGGTGTGGTCCAAGTCACGGCTGGAGTAGGGATTCAGTAGGTTTGCGCACATCTGAAAAGCCTCATCCCCAACTATTACAAAGGGCAGTGGCGGAGCGTTGGTGTGGGGAAGAGGCCGTGGCATAGGGAAATTAAATTGGTTGCCATACAACCTCCGGCCCATGTCTGAGTTTTTAAAAGCCTGGGAGTCATTACCACGGCCAAATGCTCCAATGTCCACTGCTACAAACATACATCCGGCATCCACAATGGCCATGAGTACTATTGAAAAGTACTTTTTGTAATTATAGTACTCAGATCAAGTTCTTTTGGGTTTGATGATCCGTAGGTGTTTACCATCAACAGCTCTCAAATAGTTGGGGATATTGCAGACTGTCCAGAATTTGTCAGCAATTTCCATCCACTTTTCAGCGGTGGGCAGGGGCATAAATTCGGGATAAAGAACGTACCAGAGAGCCCAGCAGGTGTCCGCAACAATTCCAGACAAGGTAGAGATTCCAATACGGTACTGGAAGTGTAGTGAAGATAGGGTCTCTCCAGTCGCCAGGAATCTGCGAAACAGAGAAAGAAGTAAAATTAATATTTCTGCATATGGTTTTTTAAAAGTATAAAATAAAAAATTAGTACATTCACAAAAAATAATTTGCCCAGGTTTTGAATAGTACATGTAAAAAAAACACCATCACCCCACCCTTTGGTTTTTTAAATATTACGTACCGTAATGTCACCAGGAGCCATTCCTCAGGAGGAATCGCATGACGGAGCTGTGTGTCCTGTCTCCGAATGGATTCTTGGACACGAGCAAGCAAATCACTGAAGCTTTCTTGGGACATCCGGATATAATCTGTAAATTTCTCCGGGTTTGCCTGTAGCTCACTGTAGAGGGTGTGGTACGCCCCATGGCTCTCCCGGAGTTCAACAATCGGATGTATCCACATACGCCGCCGCTGCCGTCTTCACTGTCTCTCTCTCTCTTCCTTTGTTCATGGCAAGCAACTGCATATGCCCTAGCCATCGCGATGTCCAAATCCAAGTTGAAGTGAAAACTCTTCCAGCGCAGATCCATGTTGACACGAAAAAAATCAAGCAAATGTGAAGAATACTGTAGACAGGGTCTATATATTAACATACCACACCGCCACTGACGTCCCATTGGTTGTGTGTTGCAAGATTGTTATCTAGATTTTTTTTTGGGTGAGGACAAACAATGTGCTAAAAAACGCAAACACACTAAAAACGCATACAAACGCTGCATTTTTTTCCTGCATGCGCATAAAAATGCTTGAAAAAAACGCAGCGTTTGTATGCTTTTTTTCATGCGTTTGTGTGCGCAAAAAACGCACCACAAAAAAACGCAAGTGTGAAAGTAGCCTCACATGTTAACTTTACATCAACACAATTTTGGAACCAAATTTTTTTTTTTGTTAATCAGTTATAAGGGTTAAAAGTTGACCAGCGATTTCTCATTTTTACAACACCATTTTTTTTTAGCGACCACATCACATTTGAACTCACTTTGAGGGTTCTATATGATAGAAAATACTCAAAAGTGACACCATTCTAAAAACTGCACCCCTCAAGGTGCACAAAACCACATTCAAGAAGTTTATTAACCCTTCAGGTGATTCACAGGAATTTTTGGAATGTTAAAAAAAAAACTGAACATTTAACTTTTTCACAAAAAATTTACTTCAGATCCAATTTGTTTAAATTTACCAAGGGTAAAAGGAGAAATTGGACCCCAAAAGTTGTACAATTTGTCCTGAGTATGCTGATACCCCATATATGTAAGTAAACCACTGTTTGGGCGTACTGCAGAGCTCGGAAGGGAAGGAGCGCTGTTTGATTTTTCAATGCAACATTGGCTGGAATTGAGATCGGATGCCATGTCACGTTTGGAGAGCCCCTGATGTGACTAAACAGTGGAAACCACCCACAAATGACACCATTTTGGAAAGCAGACACCCTAGGGAACTTATCTAGATGTGTGGTGAGCACTTTGAACCCCCAAGTGCTTCACAGAAGTTTATAATGTAGAGCCGTAAAAATAAAAAATCTTATTTTTTTTTTCACAAAAATGATCTTTTAGGCTGTGTTCACACACAGCGTTTTTTTCGCGGGTTTTCCCGCGGATTTGCCAAAAAATCCATGGGAAAAACGCGAAAAAGAAGCTTCCCATTCATTTCTATGCATTTTGCACTTTTTGTGCACATTGATGCGTTTTTTACCGCGAAAAAAACGCATCGCGGTAAAAAACGCAGCATGCTCATTAATTTCGCGTTTTTTTCCATGTTTCTGGCTTTTTCCATGTGTCCAGAAACCACGCGGAAAAAAAATGCATAAAAATCGAGGTAAAAACGCACAGAAAAAAAACACGCGGTTTCTGAGAAGGGAGTCCTGTTTTTCAGCAGAAAATTTCTGCTACGTGTACACTTAGCCTAAGCCCCCAATTTTTTATTTTCGCAAGGGTAACAGGAGAAATTGGACCCCAACAGTTGATGTGCAATTTGTCCCGAGTAAGCTGATACCCCATATATGCAAGTAAACGACTGTTTGGGCGCATGGCTGAGCTCGGAAGGAAAGGAGCACCGTTTAACTTTTTCAACGCAGAATTGGCTGGTATTGAGATCAGAAGCATGTCGCGTTTGGAGAGCCCCTGATGTGCCTAAAGAGTGGAAAAACCCCCAATTCTAACTCCAACACTAACCCCAACACACCCCTAACCCTAATCCCAACCCTAGCTTTAGCCCCAACCCTAACCCTAGCTTTAGCCCCAACCCAAACTTTAGCCCCAACCCAAACTTTAGCCCCAACCCTAACGGGAAAATGAAAATAAATACATTTTTTTTATTTTATTATTTTTCCTAACTAAGGGGGTGATAAAGGGGGGTTTGATTTACTATTTATAGTGGGTTTTTACAGCGGGTTTTTATGTTTGACAGCTGTCACACACTAAAAGACATTTTGAGAGCTATAATTTTTCCATATTTTGGCCCACAGAGTCATGTGAGGTCTTGTTTTTTGCAGGACGAGTTGATGTTTTTATTGTTACCATTTTCGGGCACATGACATTTCTTGATCTCTTTTTATTACGATTTTTGGGAGGCAGAATGAATAAAAAACAGCAATTCATGAAATTCTTTGGGGGGGGGGGCATTTATACCGTTCCACATGTGGTAAAATTGATAAAGCAGTTTTACTCTTCAGGTCAGTACGATGACAGCGATACCTCATTTATATCATTTTTTTGTGTTTTGGAGCTTTTATACCACGAAAAATATTTTATAGAAAAAAATTATTATTTTTGCATCACTTTATTCTGAGAGCTATAACTTTTTTATTTTTCCGGTGATGGAGCTATATAACGGCTTGTCTTTTTGCGGGACAAGATGACGTTTTCAGCGGTACCATGTTTATTTATATCCGTCTTTTTGATCGCGTGTTATTCCACTTTTTGTTCTGCGGTATGATAAAGCATTTTTTTTTTGCCTTGTTTTTTTTTTAATGGTGTTCACTAAAGGGGTTAACTCGTGGGCCAGTTTTATAGGGCGGGTCGTTACGGACGCAGCGATACCAAATATGTGTACTTTCATTGTTTTTTTAATTTACATACTGTAAATAACTGTATTTATTGGTAAAATATTTAATTTTTTTTCTTTTTTTATTTGGCGATTGTTTTTAATATTTTTACACATTATAATTTTTTTTTAACTTTATTACATTGTACCAGTATGTGACATTACTATATAAAGTCAGATTGCTGATCTGACACTTTGCACAGCATCAGATGAGCAATCTGACAGGCCATGAAGGAGGCTTGCCGATGCTCGCAAGCCACCTCACTGAAGGACTCCGCGGTCATCTTGGAGCCGGGGTCTCCAAAGAGACCACCGGAACGCGATCGCATCGCTTTGTTCCGGTAGAAGCGCGCAGGGAGCCCCCTCCCTGTGCGATGCTTCTCTATGCCGCTGTCAGTACTGACAGCGGCATCAGAGGGGTTAAATGCCCACGATCGGTGCTAGAACCGATTGTGGGAATTGCTGTGGGGTGTCAGCAGTCACCTGCACCCGATCACCGCGGCACTCAGCGTAAGGCCGCGGTGATCGTGCCGCCATACTAGTACTGCTGCGGGCAGAAATGCAGTTCCTGCAAAGCAGTACTAGTACAGCGAAGGTTGGGAAGGGGGCAAATCCAAACAAAAATGTTTGGGGTCCGTACCCAATACCTATTATTCGGGCACGCACCCCAAACATAGACTTCTCCAGGAATCCGTGTTACTAGTTGGGTTCAGCAGCATGAACATTCAGTGTTTCCCATGCTGTAGTCTGCAGGAAAGCACGAGAAACACTGGCAGCTCCGGTCAGAGAGCTGCGGTTCCCACACAGTCAGATGACAGATGGAGCCAGCAGATGTGACCGGCGATAAAACGGTGTCAGCTGATGTGAGAGCACGCCGCCCATCAGCCTAAGCTTGCTGTTGCTGATAATAGAGAGAACAGGTACCTGGCTATAAAAGAAAAAATGACTTGGGGTCTCTTCTATTTTTGACAAACAGTGCAGGCAAAACGGATATCTGCAAACTGCAACCCTCAGCTGTCAGCTTCATCATGGCTGGTTATCGATGATTTTTTCTAAATTATTTAAATAAATTACTAAAAAAATGGCGTGGGGTTCCCCAATTTTTGATAACCAGCCACGCTAAAGCAAACAGCTGGGGGCCGGTACATCGTTCCTTTGGCTCAAGGGTATTGATGTTCATATCTTCTCTTGACATGTTTACCAAGTTACAAAGGGAGGTAATCTGTACTGTCTTATACTGGTAAAGTCTTGAATGAAGTTTTAATTAAAAAGGAGTTACAGTTTTAATTAATGGGCATATTCTCTTACAAAAGGTATTGGCAGAGTAAAGATATCGGAGTTTCTCATTTTAGTGACCATACCAGTTCTGCTGGACACCACTGCTGCAGTAAATGAAACGATCCACCACACTACCCATATAGCAAAATATGTAGAGCAGAATCATTGCTGAATTAGAACCAAGGCTGTGGAGTCGGAGTCGGAGTCGTGAAGTCGGTGCTCATTTTGGTGGAGTCGGAGTTGGAGTCGGTATAAAATGGACCGACTCCGTCTCCTAAAATATATAATAAATTGGGTACAGTAGTTCAATGCAGAATATGCTGAATATTTCTTCATAGGAATTTGGGAAAGTTATGAAATGTCCTATAAATGACTGTTCTATTCCTGATCTAAGGCTACATTCACACACAGCGTTTTTCCTGCGTTTTTTGAGGATACGTTTTCAGTTGCAAAAGCAGATCAGCTTTTTAAAAAACCGCATCACCTGAAAGGTTTTTGAGCTCATAGATAATGTTTTCAATAGCAAAAGCAGATTACAAATCTGCTCTATCTATATATCCATTTATCCATATCTGTCTATCCATATCATATCTGTACCAAAAAGAATGAAAACCGGATAGCACACAGACTAACACTCCTTTTTTTTAGCACCAGTCAGGTACACCTCATAGCTGCCCAAAAGGACGCCCAGGACAGGCATTGCTCGTCTTCAGTTATATCAACATCAACTGATAGTTGGAATAAATAGACTGCATTCATCACCACATCTTCTTAAGGTGCATGCTTTATTTTCAAGTGTAGGGGTGTGAAGTATGAGGTTCTGCAGCAGCTGAGGTGTGCAGTATGAAATTCTGCCCCCCCCCAGGTTTGATCCTGGCTACGCCCATAGTGTGAATGTAGCCTGAGGATCTAGGCTTTATCTTAGCCGAGATAAGTCATAGTGTGTATATATATACATATATATATATATATATATATATATATATATATATATATATATATATATTTTATATATACACACACAGTACAGACCAAAAGTTTGGACACACGTTCTCAATCAAAGAGTTTTCTTTATTTTCATGACTATGAAAATTGTAGATTCACTCTGAAGGCATCAAAACTATGAATTAACACATGTGGAATTATATAATTCACAAAAAAGTGTGAAACAACTGAAAATACTGTATGTCTTATGTTCTAGGTTCTTCAAAGTAGCCACCTTTTGCTTTGATTTCTGTTTTGCACACTCTTGGCATTCTCTTGATGAGCTTCAAGAGGTAGCCACCGGACATGGTTTTCACTTCACAGGTGTGCCATGTCAGGTTTAATAAGTGGGATTTCTTGCCTTATAAATGAGGTTGGGACCATCAGTTGTGTTGTGCAGAAGTCTGGTGGATACACAGGTGATAGTCCTACTGAATAGACTGTTAGAATTTGTATTATGGCAAGAAAAAAGCAGCTGAGTAAAGAAAAACGAGTGGCCATCATTACTTTAGGAAATGAAGGTTAGTCAGTCCGAAAAATTGGGAAAACTTTGAAAGTGTCCCCAAGTGCATTGGCAAAAACCATCAAGCGCTACAAAGAAACTGGCTCACATGAGGACTGCCCCAGGAAAGGAAGACCAAGAGTCACCTCTGCTGCGGAGGATAAGTTCATCCGAGTCACCAGCCTCAGAAATCGCAGGTTAACAGCAGCTCAGAATAGAGACCAGGTCAATGCCACACAGAGTTCTAGCAGCAGACACATCTCTACAACAACTGTTAAGAGGAGACTTTGTGCAGCAGGCCTTCATGGTAAAATAGCTGCTAGGAAACCACTGCTATGGACAGGCAACAAGCAGAAGAGAGACTTGTTTGGGCTAGAGAACACAAGGAATGGACATTAGACCAGTGGAAATCTGTGCTTTGGTCTGATGAGTCCAAATTTGAGATCTTTGGTTCCAACCACCATGTCTATGTGCGACGCAGAAAAGGTGAACGGATGGACTCTACATGCCTGGTTCCCACCGTGAAGCATGGAGGAGGTGTGATGGTGTGGGGGTGCTTTGCTGGTGACACTGTTGGGGATTTATTCAAAATTGAAGGCATACTGAACCACCATGGCTACCACAGCATCTTGCAGCGGCATGCTATTCCATCCGGTTTGTGTTTAGTTGGACCATCATTTATTTTTCAACAGGACAATGGCCTCAAACACACCTCCAGGCTGTGTAAGGGCTATTTGACCAAGAAGGAGAGTGATGGGGTGCTACACCAGATGACCTGGCCTCCACAGTCACCAGACCTGAACCCAATCGAGATGGTTTGGGGTGAGCTGGACTGCAGAGTGAAGGCAAAAGGGCCAACAAGTGCTAAGCATCTCTGGGAACTCCTTCAAGACTGTTGGAAGACCATTTCTGGTGACTACCACTTGAAGCTCATCAAGAGAATGCCAAGAGTGTGCAAAGCAGTAATCAAAGCAAAAGGTGGCTACTTTGAAGAATCTAGAATATAAGACATATTTTCAGTTGTTTCACACTTTAATTATATAATTCCACATGTGTTAATTCATTGTTTTGATGCCTTCAGAATGAATCTACAATTTTCATAGTCATGAAAATAAAGAAAACTCTTTGAATGAGAAGGTGTGTCCAAACTTTGGTCTGTACCGTATACATGTACATGTATACAGTGTATTACATATTTACAATTTATTACAGTTTTTTGTGCTCTAAAGTTGTATTCCAATAAATAGATATTATGTTCTATCTAAATATCTTGATTATTGGATCATAGAAATGATTTAATGTCTGACGTTCACATTGTACTACAATAAATTTTTCACTTAAATATAAGCAATATATGTGGGAGGTGGAGTCGGTGTAAGGGAAATTGAGGAGTCGGAGTCGCAGGTTTGGCTTACTGACTCCACAACCCTGATTAGAACACTGCTTAACATACAGTAGGACCTGAAGCGGATTCAGTGTATTGCAAATGTACCATAAATGCAGCTGCTAATAAGAAAAGCAAGCACGCCTTCAATTTATTTTTCATTTTCGGCAATGTCCGAATAAAATGCCATTCTAATATAACAATGGAGTATGATCAATTAATTTGCTTATAATGAGCCAGAAATATCATGTTTCATTTACAGGTGATAAATTCTAGATACACGGGGGTCAGCAGCCACAACGGCTTCCTTTTTGATCAGTAAAACTGATTTTATATGTACCATGTTCTATATCTTTGACCAAGACCTATCTAAAACAGCACCATTTATTGCGAGCTGTGTTGAACGTCGAGAAGACTGCAATGCGTATGCATTGTAGGACTTCTAATTCACATGAAAGAGCGCCTACTCTTAAAAAAAGACTCCTCAGCTGATATAATAGCAACTGTAATATGCTCCTCATGCATAGTAATGCTTTTCTCTCGCTCTAAATCAAGGTTTTACACTCACATCTGGAAGATCAAGGTTACAAAACATCTGCATATATAGTTGTGTACAAATGTTTTCAAACAAGCTAAATGTTCATATGATCAAAATGGAATAAACAATAAAATTAAACATTGGTGATCCACCCACATAATATGTAGCTTTCTTTCTTTACTTTTCATATTATCTTCAGCAATTCTCTAGAGGAACATCCAGGTTGAAATATTTGCCAAAGCACCTTACACACTTCATCAGATCACAACATGCTACAGCAACAGAGTCTCACCGGTATTAGTACATCATTTATAAATAGCCTGTATAAAGAAAAACAACAAGACGGACGACTTCATTCTAAAATTCAAGCTGATAAAATGATTTATCTATAACACTATAATAAAACATGCACACTACTCCAAAGCGCACATTGCAATTTTGTACTACTGAGCTACAGTCACTCTGTGTGCCAGACAGTTATTCTTCTGACAAGCAATGAGCCTAAATTCAACCCATTTATAATTAAAGCGACAACCAATCCCATAAACAGTGGGTACTCGAAATTATTCAGACCCCTTTACATTTTTCACTCGTTGTTTCATTGCAGCCACTTGGTAAATTCAAAAAAGTTCATTTTTTTTCTCATCAATATACACTCTGCACCCCATCTTCACTGAAAAAAACTGAAATGTAGACATTTTTGCAAATTTATGGAAAAAAGAAAAGCTGAACTATCACATGGTCCTAAGTATTCAGACCCTTTGCTCAGACACTAATATTTAAGTCCCATGCTGTCCATTTCCTTGTGATCCTCCTTGAGATGGTTCTACTCCTTCATTGGAGTCCACCTGCGTTTAATTAAACTGATAGGACTTGATTTGTAAAGGCACACACCTGTCTATATAAGACCTCACAGCTCACAGTGCATGTCAGACCAAATGAGAATCATGAGGTCAAAGGAACTGGCCAAGGAGCTCAGAGACAGAATTGTGGCAAGGCACACATCTGGCCAAGGTTACAAAAGAATTTCTGCAGTACTCAAGGTTCCCAAGAGCCCACTGGCCTGCATAATCCTTAAATGGAAGAAGTTTGGGACCAACAGAAGTCTTCCTAGACCTGGCCATCCAGCCAAACTGAGTAATCGTGGGAGAAGAGTCTTGGTGAAAGAGGTAAAGAAGAACCCCAAGATCACTGTGGCTGAGCTCCACAGATGATGAAGAAGGGAGATGGGAGAAAGTTCCACAAAGTCAACTATCACTGCAGCCCTCCACCAGTCGGGCCTTTATGGCAGAGTGGCCCGATGGAAGCCTCTCATCAGTTCCAGACATATGAAAGCCTGTATAGACTTTGCTAAAACACACATGAAAGGGGGGGCGTGGCCTGGATCTCACACAGGGAGGACGTGTTTTATGGCAGCTCCCGCTCCTAGCCACAACATTGCCTTATTTGGCCCGGATAAAAGCGGCAAAAAGGATTTTTAGAGTGCCCCGGGCTTGGAGAAGAAGGTGAGGGGTGGTGTGGAGACGTGGCACCAGAGCGCTGAGCGGCCTCGTGGAGGGTGCTGCGGCGCTGGAGGGAGACGGGCGCCATCTTTATATATCCCCCTGAGCACAAGACCTGGAGATCCGGACCGCAGGAGGCCCTTGGTAGAGGTGTGAGACCACGGAACAGGGAGCGGTCTCGCCCGTTGGAGCACAAGGCGGTGAGAGGAAACCCCCGGTGAGCTGTCTGTGGGGCCTGCGGGGATTGCTGTCGCTGCATGCGGTGGAGGGGGGTGCTGGCTCTGGGCCAGACAGGTTGTTGACGGCCCCCGGTTTTGCTGAGACTTTCTGCAAGGCCTGAGTTGTTTTTGGAACGGGGGATATCGCTCCCCCTACATAGAAGTGCTGCTGTCTGCTGATTTATGAGACCCTGGTGAGGAGAACATTGTGTCTTTTCTGAAACGCAGCAGTGGAGAGTTGGCGCTACCCTGTCTCTACCGGCTCCAGCAGATCCCCGCGGATGTTTCCAATTATTAACCCCTCGCCCTCCAAGTTACATGGGGTTATTTTTATATAGAAAAATGCTGTACTAGACTTTTCTTGACGCACGGGTGGTAAATTTTAGGCACGCTTCAACTGAGCAAAATGGTCAAAACTAATAAAGAGCGTGCAAAACCGCTGGCTGCGGAGGTGTATCGAAGCAAACAGGGTGAAATGGATAAATTTTTGAAAAACAAATCTGCTACGTCTAAGCCTAATGCTAAAAGGCTCCCTGTAGAAGTTGTGGAGGAGGAGCATGCCGAGGACTCGGACTCCAGTGACGATGCTTCTGGCAGCGATGTCACTCAATCAGACTCTGGGAAACTTTCTAGATCGTTTTTTAAAAAATTATTAGCACAGGCTATGAAACCATTGGTTAATGAAATATCTGGTATGAGAGCGGACTTGTTACACATTGGTAATAGAGTGGAGTCTTTGGAGTCCTCTCAGTCCTCTATCATTAGCCACTCCAATGCCATGAGAGAGCATCTAGATTACCACAGAGTACAGCTTAACAACTCTTTTCTGGCCCTTGAGGATCAGGAAAATCGGAGTCGCAGAAAGAACATACGGATAAAAGGCTTGCCTGAAAGTGTTTCCACAGAGATATTAGAAAAAGCTACTAAAGAGATCTTTGCCCTCTTAATCCCACAAGAAACATGTGACCGAATTGTAATAGAAAGGGTGCATAGATCGCTTAGACCAAAGCCGAAACCAACGGAACCTCCGAGGGATGTGATTTGCGGCCTATTGAGCTATTTGGATACCAATGCTATTTTGTCTGCTTCAAGAGACATTAAAAATCTTTCTTATGAGGGATCTGCTATTCATCTTTATCAGGACGTTGCGCCGTCGACCCTTGCAAAAAGAAGAGTCCTAAGGCCCCTCCTGGAGGTGTTACGCTCGCGTAAAATCTTATATAAATGGCTGTTTCCGTTTGGTATATCTATACAAGGAGATGGTAGGCAAATAATGGTTCGGACCCCTGAAGATTTACCCAAAATATGGGACGCTTTTGGCATTGCCCCTATGGACATTCCTTCCTGGCTACCTCTAGACATGGATCATCGCACACCTCCCCCTGTCCATGCTTTTACTGGAGGACAGGGGGACTGGGTCTTGGGAAAGAGACGCTTGACTCCCAAAAGAGGGAAATCTGGAACGGAAAAGGAGATACCCCCTTGAGCTTTCTTGTGATTCTCCAGGTTGTATTTGTTTTTTCCATACTGGAGCCGGACCCCTCGGCCCGTTCGGACATGCTCTATCTTATTTTAGCTTGCTAAGTTTGACATTTACTCAGGTGTTGATATCATTCAATTGCCGTATAAGTTAACATATGCCACTCGTGTGTCAGAAATGTTTTTTCCTGTTCTGTTATGGGAGGTATTTTTGACCCCCTGCCTCTGCCACAGACAGGTAGTTGGTTCTTGTTGTATTTCTCATGTTTTATCTTAATAATTTTTAGGTTTTTTGTTATTTTTCTCATCTTTTTGTTTTTTTCTTTTAATTTCGGTGGTTTGATGACGGAGGAATCCTTTTTATTACTTTCTTTAACAAACTATGGGTGATAAGGTGAACCTAGCCACTATAACTGTGGCCTCGTATAATGTAAAGGGCTTACGCTCTCCGAATAAGAGAAGCCAAGTGATGAATCTTTTGCACTCAAAGAAGTCTAGTATAGTTTTCATGCAGGAGACACATTTTAAAAAAGGGAGAGTCCCAGATATGTCTAGATCTCGCTACCCGACTTGGTATCACAGTACGGGCGGTTCAGCGTCGGGTGGAGTGAGTATTGCTATAAAGAAAAATGTTCCCTTTATTTTGAGCGATTGTTTATCGGATTCAGAAGGCAGGTATATTATAATTAAGGGCTTTTTGGCTAACACTAAGATTACCCTGTGTAACTTATATGCCCCAAATAGGAACCAGATAGGTTGGCTGTGTAAAACATTGAATGTTCTAGAACTTTTTACAGAGGGTCTGTTGTTGGTGGGAGGGGATTTTAATGTATCTTTGAACCCAGCCTTAGATACTTCGACGGGCAGATCGGCTCTTTCTCAGAGGGCGCTGAGACGATTACACCTTTCATTACAAAAATTGCATCTGATAGACCCTTGGAGAACGTTTTTTCCTTCGGGCAGAGATTACACTTTTTATTCCCATCCGAATAATAGCTATCACAGAATTGATTACCTACTGATACAAACAGCTAATCTCCAATTAGTTAGGAAATCTAATATAGATATCATTTCTCTCTCAGACCACGCTCCCATTTTTCTTGACATAGAGATAAAAACTCTACCACGGCCGGCTGGGTCGTGGTCACTGAATGAGACTCTTTTGGACTCGGATTCTCACATTGAAAAACTGACAAGCACTCTTGACTTCTTTTTTCAAAATAATTTGCACTCAGGCCCGCCCTTGCCTATGGTATGGGAATCTCATAAAGCAGTAATGAGAGGGGAATTTATAGCCCTAGGCTCCTATTTGAAAAAAGAGCGAACAAAAAAGGTTGTGTCTATTCTACATCAAATTAGTTCCTTCGAGAGATTACATAAGAGATCTCAGGTAAATAAAATATTGTCGGAACTGACAGATCTGAGAACCTCATTAAAAAACCTTTTAAACATTCAATCAGCAAAAATTTATATAAGTAGACAGAAGTTTTATCTCCATGGCAATAAAAGTAGTAAGCTTATGACATCCCTACTTAAGAAACAAAAGGAAAAGACGTTTATTAGACAACTTAGAGCTTTAGATGGCTCTTCAATTCTTGGGACTGCAGATATTGCCAGGGAGTTTAAAACCTTTTATGAAAATTTATACAATTTAAATACACCTGATAGCATGCAGGAGCCAGTCACAGCCTTAGCAAAAATAAAAGAATTTTTGACCTCGTTACATCTCCCTAAAATAACTCTTGAAGGTCAGTCCTTGTTGACTGCCCCAGTTACCCCTACGGAGATCTTAGACACTCTTTCTACTATTCCGAACGGAAAGGCACCGGGCCCAGATGGTCTTCCCATTATCTATTATAAAAAGTTTATAAAACCACTGTTACCTCACCTAGTGTCTTTGTTTAATTCCTATTTAGCAGGCCAGCTCCCCCCTAGACAATCCTTGGAGGCATACATCACAGTCCTCCCTAAGGAGGGTAAAGATCCCAATCTGTGCACTAGCTACAGACCAATATCACTGCTTAATGCAGATATCAAGATGTGGGCTAAAATATTAGCGGGCAGATTAAGCAATTTCTTACCTAAGCTAATTTATGCAGATCAAGTAGGCTTTGTAAGAGGCAGGGAGGGGAAGGATAATTCTACTAAAGTCATTCAGTCTATAATGTTTGCTAAGACTCGGGGTATGCCCTTGATGCTTTTGTCGACGGATGCTGAGAAGGCTTTCGATAGAGTGAGCTGGAGGTTTATGGAACAAGTAATGATTAAGTTTGGCTTCCCTCCTCAATATATAACAGCAGTCCTCTCGCTTTATTCTCAACCGACGGCCAAGGTCAGAGTCAACGGCACCCTGTCAGATAGTTTTGGGATTAGCAACGGGACTAGACAGGGTTGCCCCTTGTCGCCTTCTTTGTTCATTTTAGTTATAGAAACTTTGATACAAAGCATCAGACAAGACCAACGTATAGAGGGGTTGACGGTGGGTCGGAGGTCACTTAAAACTCTAGCTTTCGCAGACGATTTGCTTTTCCTTATCTCCAATCCATCCCAGGCCTTTCCAATTATCCTTCAGGCCTTTCATCATTTTGGTCTCCTTTCTAATTTTAAAATCAATTTGTCAAAATCTGAAGTGCTAAACATTGGTCTCCCTCACTCTCAGACCTCCACCATTCGTACGCAGATTCCATTCTCTTGGGCCACTAATTCTATTAGATATTTGGGAATAATGATAACTAGAGACCCCACCAACCTATTCCATGACAATTACACTCCTTTAATTCAAAAGGTCAAAAACCTGATACAGAAGTATAGCTTACCCACTTTATCCTGGATGGGTCGTATTAATGTGTTTAAGGCATATATAATGCCTATTATACTATATACCATGAACATGGTTCCGATTCGGATTCCCCTGACATTTTTTGGATCATTAAAATCCCTTATCGGAAAATTTATTTGGAAAGATAAAAGGGCTAGGTTACCATATAAGTTTCTTTCTCACCCTATCTCTTTTGGAGGGTTGGGGGTTCCAGACCTTCTTTTATATTATAAGGCTATTCATCTCAGTAGATGGTTAAAGGTGGTGTCCTGTGCTGAAAGGGAGGAGGGGGATAGTGTTGACTGGGCTTTATTGGGCCCGAGAGGTTTGCCGTATCTCTGGACTAGGGCTAAACCGCCGGCCTCTCTTAGGTTGGATGACGTAACTGCAACTACGTTGCGTATTAAAAGATTGGTAATGGGAGAGTTCCCGGAAGATACTTTCCCCTCCACATTGACACCGATTGGCTCAATTCCCTATTTGTTAGAGTTAGACTTTCAAGATCCATACAATTTATGGTCCAACCTCCCTAGAGAAACGTTAAATAGTTTTTATGGTAATAACACCTTGCGGGAGGGGTCTTGGCCACAGGGGGCATCGACCCAACCAACAAATTTTCTCCAGAAACAACACATCAAACGCATACTTTTACAGTTTGGATGGAGATTCCCGTCTAAATCTAATTGGTCCTGGTTAGATATTATGATTAAACTTCCATCCCCACGGCTGAAAATTATATCCCGCATTTACTCACATCTCATCTCTCCGAATGTACATTCTAAACCCTCATTTATACACTCGTGGGAAATTGAACTTAATATCACGTTTACAGAGGATCAAATATCTAAAATGCTGTCAAATGCTCGGGGTTTTTCCAGATGTGTACTTTTGCAGGAGAATTCTTATAAAATATTAACTAGGTGGCATTTAACTCCAGCTAAGTTGTTCCAGTTAGGCCTCGTGGATAATGATGATTGTTGGCGATGCCTCAATCCTAGAGGACATCATACGCATATATTCTGGGAATGTCCTAGATTGCGAGTTTTTTGGGAGGGAGTTGAGCAAGTTCTCAAAAAATTAGGATTAATAAAGGTTGATCTTAGAGCCACGGAAGCTCTCCTTTCATGCCCGTCAAAAGATTTTTTACCAAAAAAACATGGGCTTCTTCCACTGATTTTGAGTGCGGCGAGACAGTTGATAGCTACCCATTGGAAGGATGTAGCTCCTCCCACGTTGGGAGAATGGTATGCGAAAATAAATCAGATTTATCGTTTAGAGGAGCTGTCTAGCTGGGAAATTTATAATCATAGAGCTTTCGTGTCGACTTGGGCCCCTTGGAATAGGTACTTAGAAGACAACCCTCTTTAGGAACATTTTAGAGTTTTTTGTTTTGTTAAGTTCTACTGAATTAGGTGGCTTCTGTTTTGGGGCTCCTAGCCTCACTACCCCATATTAGATAGCCCAATTGTAATACTTGGAGATGCGTTATTTTCTGAAGTGCACCCATTCAATGATTGTGCTCATGTTGTCAACCACATGTTGTTATTGTTAATGTTGTTGATATTGTATATGAATATGTACCCTTTTCTCCTTCCCTTTCTTTTTTCCTTTCCTCCCCTATTTTTTCCTTATTTTCTCCTCCCTTCTCGCCCTAAACCAGACACTATTTAATATGTCGCCAACTGTACCTGAGAATTGGTGTTGTGTTTAATGGTGATGTTCAAAAACTTCAAAAATTTTAAAATAAAGAATTTACAAAAAAAAACACACATGAAAGGACTCCCAGACTATGAGAAATAAGATTCTCTGGTCTGATAAGACGAAGATAGAACTTTTTGGTGATAAAAAAGTGGTATGTGTGGAGAAAACCAGGCGCTGCTCATCACCTGCCCAATACAATCCCAACAGTGAAACATGGTGGTGGCAGCATCATGCTATGGTGGTGTTTTTCAGCTATAGGGACAGGACGACTGGTTGCCATTGAAGGAAACTTGAATGCGGCCAAGTACAGAGATATCCTGGAAGAAAAACCTCTTCCAGAGTGCTCTGGACCTCAGACTTGGCCGAAGTTTCACCTTCCAACAAGACAATGACTCTAACCACACAGCTAAAATAACAAAGGAGTGGCTTCAGAACAACTATGTGACCATTCTTGACTGGCTCAGCCAAAGCACTGACCTAAACCCAATTGAGCATCTCTGGAGAGATGTGAAAATGGTTGTTCATCAACGTTCACCATTCAACCTGACGGAACTGGAGAGGACCTGCAAGGAAGAATATCAGAGGATCCCCAAATCCAGGTGTGAAAAAGTTGTTGCATCATTCCCAAGAAGACTCATGGCTGTACTAGCTCAAAAGGGTGCTTCTACTCAATACTGAGCAAAGGGTCTGAATACTTATGACCATGTAATATTTCATTTTTTTCTTTTTACATAAATTTGCAAAAGTTTCTACATCTGTTTTTTTCAGTCAAGATGGGGTGCAGTGTGTATATTAATGAGAAAAAAATGAACTTTTTTGAATTTACCAAAATGGCTGCAATGAAACAAAGGGGTCTGAAAACTTTCTGTACCCACAATATGATACATACAGTACAATAGAAGAGATCCCATCAAATATCAATATAAATAATTTTATTAATAAAAAAAAAGACATAAAAAAACAGAAATGCCATTTAGGGGACGCCGAGCACTATATCAAAAACAGGGGCTATAGGGTGTAAAATATAGTACAAAGTGAATATATGCACAGGGTAAGTACAAGTCCAGTGATAGCTTATAATAGGTGCACTACCACAGTGTATATCAATTAAAATATTAAGAACTGCTAGCAAGATAGCCCCTCACATGAGACAGGTAGTAACGCCACAAGGTAAATTGGATAAATATATGTAGCATAAATATAGCTACCAAATACAATTTTGCTCAAAAGTTTATATACCCCGGAAGAATTTTTGCTTTCTTGGCCTTTTTCAGAGAATATAAATGATTACACCAAAACTTTTTATCCACTTTTGGTTAATGGGTGGGTGAGGCCATTTGTTGTCAAACTACTGTGTTTTCTCTTTTTAACACATTCACTACCAAGGGTGGTTTGCACGTTAACTCCCGGGCCAATTTTTACAATGGGTAATAACTCTGAAACGCTTCCATGGATCCTGGTGATTGTGACATTGTTTTCTCGTGACATATTGTACTTCATGTTAGTGGTAAAATTTCATTCAAATAACTTGCGTTTATTTGTGAAAAAAAATGGAAATTTGGCGAAAATTTTGAAAATTTCGCAATTTTCCAACTTTGAATTTTTATGCCCTTAAATCACAGAGATACGGCACACAAAAAACTTGATAAGTAACATTTCCCACATGTTTACTTTACATCAGCACAATTTTGGAACCAAAATTTTTTTGTTAAGAAGTTATAAGGGTTAAAAATTGACCAGCGATTTCTCATTTTTGCAACACCATTTTATTTTTACGGACCACATCACATTTGAAATCACTTTGAGGGGTCTATATGATAGAAAATACCCAAAAGTGACACCATTCAAAAAACTGCACCACTTAAGGTGCTCAAAACCACATTCAAGAAGTTTATTAACCCTTTAGGTGCGTCACAGGAATTTTTTGAATATTTAAAAAAAAATGAACATCAACTTTTTTCACAAAAAAAATACTTCTGGTTCAATTTTTTTTATTTTACCAAGGGTAACAGGATTGTGCAATTTGTCCTGAGTACGCTGATACCTGATATGTGGGGGTGAACCATTGTTTCGGTGCATGGCAGAGCTCAGAAGGGAAGGAGCGCCGTTTGACTTTCTCAATGCAAAATTGGCTGGAATTCAGATCTGACGCCATGTCACGTTTGGAGAGCCCCTGATGTACCTAAACAGTGGAAACCCCCCACAAGTGACCCCATTTTGGAAACTAGACCCCCCAAGGAACTTATCTAGATATGTGGTGAGAACTTTGAACCCACAAGGGCTTCACAGAAGTTTATAACGTACAGCGGTACAATTAAAAAATCATATTTTTTCCACAAAAATGATCTTTTCACCCCCAATTTTTATTTTCCCAAGGGTAACAGGACCCTAAAAGTTATTGTGCAATTTGTCCTGAGTACGCTGATACCCCACATGTGGGGGTAAACCACTATTTGGGCGCATGGAAGAGCTCGGAAGGGAAGCAGCGCCATTTGACGTTTTTGGCTGGAATTGAGATCTGACACCATGTCGCGTTTGGAAAGCCCCTGATGTACCAAAACAGTGGAAACCCCCCACAAATTACACCATTTTGGAAACTAGACCCCCCAAGGAACTTATCTAGATGTGTGGTGAGCACTTTCACCCCTCCAGTGCTTCACAGAAGTTTATAACGCCCGGGCATGAAAATAAAAAAATCGTATTTTTTCCACAAACATGATCTTTTAGTCACCAATTTTTTTACTTTCCCAAGGGTACCAGGAGAAATTGGACCCCAAAAGTTGCTGTCCATTTTGTCCTGAGTACGCTGATACCCCATATGTGGGAGAAAACTACTGTAAGGGCACATGTCGGGGCTCGGAAGGGAAGTAGTGACGTTTTGGAATGCAGACTTTGATGGAATGGTCTGCGCGTGTCATGTTGCCTTTGGAGAGCCCCTAATGTATCTAAACAGTGGAAACCCCCCACAAATGACCCCATTTTGGAAACTAGACCCCCTAAGGAACTTATCTAGATGTGTGGTGAGCACTTTGAACCCCCAAGTGCTTCACAGAAGTTTATAATGCCCGGGCGTGAAAATAAAAAAATAATTTTTTTCCACAAAAATGATATTTTTGACCCCAATATTTTATTTTCCTAACGGTAACAGGAGAAATTGGACCCCAAAAGTTGTTTTGCAATTTTTCCTGAGTAGGCTGATACCCTACATGTGGGGGTAAAACACTGTTTGGGCGCATGGCAGAGCTTGGAAGGGAAGGAGCACCATTTGACTTTTTCAACTCAGAATTGGCTGGAATTGAGATCAGACGCCATGTTGCATTTGGAGAGCACCTGATTTGCCCAAACAGTGGAAACCCCCAATTCTAACTCCAACCCTAATGCCAACACACCCATAACCCTAATCTCAGCCCTAACCCTAGCCCTAACCCTGGCCCTAATCCTAGCCCTAATGGGAAAATGGAAATAAATACATTTTCTTTTAATTTTATTATTTTTCCCTTACTAAGGGGGTGATTTACTATTTGATTTGATTTACTATTTATGGCGGTTTTTATATTTGGCAGCTGTCATACGCTAAAAGACGCTTTTTATTGTAAAAATAGTTTTTGCATCACCACATATTGAGAGCTATAATTTTTCCGTATTTTGACCCACCAAGTCATGTGAGGTCTTATTTTTTGCGGGACGAGTTGATATTTTTATTGGTACCATTTTCGGGCACGTGACATTTTTTGATCACTTTTTATTCCGATTTTTGGGACGCAGAATGAACAAAAACCAGCGTTTCATGAATTTCTTTTGGGGGGGGTGCGTTTACACCGTTCCGTGTGCGGTAAAATTGATGAAGCAGTTTTATTCTTCTGGTCAGTACGGTTACAGCGATACCTCATTTAGGTCGTTTTTTATGTTTTGTCGGTTTTATGCAATGAAAACTATTTTATATAAAAAATAATTATTATTTTTGCATTGTTTTATTCTGCGAGCTATAACTTTTTTATTTTTTCACTGATGATGCTGTGTGGCAGCTCGTTTTTTGCGGGACAAGATGACGTTTTCAGCGGTACCATGGATATTTATATGCGTCTTTTTGATCGCGCGTTATTGCACTTTTTGTTTGGCGGTATGATAATAAATCATTATTTTTTGCTTCGTTCTTTATTTTTATTTTTTAAAGGGGTTCGCTAAAGGGGTTAACTAATGGGACAGTTTTATAGGGCAGGTCGTTACGGACGCGGCGATACTTAATATGTGTACTTTTATTGTTTTTTTTTTTATTTCCAAAAAATGGATTTATTGGGGGAAATTTTTTTTTTCCTAATTTATTTGGCGATTTTTTAAAAATTATTTTAACACTTTTTTTTTAACTTTATTACATAGTCCCAGGTGGGACATCACTGTCCTGGGACAGATCGCTGATCTGTCACAGTGATCTGTGATGTGACAGATCGCTGATCTGTCACATCACAGATCACTATGACAGATCAGCGATCTGTCACAGGCACTGCTGCAGACTTCCTCATGCCTGCGCTTTGCAGGCACTGAGGAAGCCGGCTCCCTGCAGGCCCCCGTCACCATCTTGGATTCGGGGGCCTGCATGGAGGAGCCCCCCGCAGCAGCGCTGCACATTGCGCTGCCGTGGGGGGCTCAGGGAAACACGGAGGGAGCCCCCTCCCTGCCGATGCTTCCCTTTAACCCCCGGTACACCGCAATCATGTTTGATCGCGGTGTGCAAGGGGTTAACATGTCGGGGGCGGTCCGTGACCGCCCCTGACACATTGTGCCGGGTGTCAGCTGTGATAATCAGCTGACACCGGGCCGTGATCAGCGGCGCTCACCACGTGGGCGCCGCTTATCGCTGAGACGTACTATCCCGTCCATGGGCATAGGGGCCCGGGTCCCATGGACGGGATAGTACGTCTGATGTAAGGAAGGGGTTAAATCATAACGACAACCCAAAACTTCCAATGGCCCTGATCAAAAGTTTACATACTCCATATTGCCCGCTCTAACATCAATGACAGCTTGAAGTCTTTTGTGGTAGTTGTGGATGAGGTTCTTTATTTTCTCAGATGGTAAAGCTGCCCACTCTTCTTGGCAAAAAGTCTCCAGTTCCTGTAAATTCCTGGGCTGTCTAGCATGAACTGAGCGCTTGAGATCTACCCAGAGTGGCTCAATGATATTGAGGTAAGGAGACTGAGATGGCCACTCCAGAACCTTCATTTTTTTCTGCTGGAGCCAATGACAGGTCAACTTGGCCTTGTGTTTTGCATCGTTGTCATGTTGGAACATCCAAGTTCGTCATATGCGCAGCTTCCGAGCTGATGACTGCAAATTTGCCTCCAGTATTTGCTGATAACGTGCTGCATTTCCCTGTCCTTCAACTTTGACCAAGTTTCCTGTGCCTTTGTAGCTCACACATCCTCAAATCATCAGCAATCTAACTCCGTGCTTTACAGTAGGAATGGTGTTCCTTTCATCATAGGCCTTATTGACCTCTCTCCAAATGTAACGTTTATGGTTGTGGCCAAAAAGTTAAATTTTGGTCTCATTATTCCAAATTACCTTGTTACAGAAGTTTTTAGGCTTGTCTCTTTGCTGTTTTGCATATTGTAAGTGAGATACTTTGTGGCATTTGCGCAGTAATGGCTTTCTTCTGGCAACTCGACCATGCAGCCCATTTTTCTTCAAGTGCCTCCTTATTGTGCATCTTGAAACAGCCACACTGTTAGTTTTCAGAGAGTCCAGTATTTCAGCTGATGTTATTTGTGGATTTTTCTTTGCATCACGAACAATTTTTCTGGCAGTTGTGGACAAAATTTTTGTTGGTGTACCTGACCGTGATTTTATTTTTACAGAGCCATTGATTTTCCATTTGTTAATCACAGTTTGAACGCTGCTGACTGAAACAGGAAAGGGATACAAAAAGATATCCAAGGAATTGATAATGACATACAGTTCAACTACCTTTTCCCATAGATCCGTTGACAATTCTTTTGCGTTCCCCATGACTCACAATCCAGAAATGTCAGTGGCTGGATGAAAGAAGCAAGAGTCTGTCTGGATCCCAGAAACTCAATCAGCTTTTATGCACACACACTGATTACAAGCAAACAGGTCACAGGTGAAGATGTTACCTTTAGTAACCATTCAAACCCATTTGTGTCAACTTCTGTGTATGTTATCAGGCCAAAATCTCCAGAGTATGTAAACTTTTGATCATGGTCATTTGAATGTTTTGGGTTGTCATTAGGATTTAAAAAGAGAAAACACAGTAGTTTGAGAATAAAAGGCTTCACCCAACCACTAACCATGAGTGGAGAAAAAGTTTGGTGTTGTCATTCATATTCTCTGAAAAAATGCCAAGAAAGCAAAAATTCTGTCGGGGTATGTGAACTTTTGAGCACAACTGTACATTAAAGAAAAAGTAAACATGAAGTCCCTTGAATACTGTAAGACAAGGGCTGACCATGTGCACTATAAATAGCTGGCCCAGACTCCTATGTATCTCAAGAGTCATCTGCCTAACCATGCATAAACAATGTCAGATGACATAGACAAATTACCTATGGAGAATGTATTTGGCAGCTATATTTATGTTACATATAGTTACCCAATTTACACTGTGGTGTTACTATCCATCTCATGTGAGGGGCTATCTTGCTAGCAGTTTTTAATATATTTATTGATATACACAGTGGTATTGCACCTATTATAGGCTATCACTGGACTTGTACTTACCCTGTGCGTTTATTCACTTTGTACTATAGTTTACCCTCTATAGCCCGTTTTTGATATAGTGCTCGGTGTCCCCTAAACGGCATTTCTGCTTTTTTATATGTCTATATGCCTTTTTTAATATTCATTAATAAAATTATTGGTTTTATATTGATATTTAATGGGATTTCTTGTTTTGTCCTGTATGTATCATACATGGGATTGGTTGTCACATTGTCTATGAAGTGCCCCTTTGATGTAGGATACACATTGATCAATTTATAATTAAGCCAAAAATCAACTCTCCTGCTTTGTACTCATGAGGGGCAAAAATACTGAAACAAGTGTATGAAGACTGAGTTTCTGGTTTGGCTTCTTATTCTAAGTCATGCAGCAAGGCTCGTTAAAGGGTCAATATTGATTTTTAAGATTGCTACCTCAAATAGGTGACAGTAGAGCTCCTACCCCCCTTTCTCTCTTAAGAGGCTTTTGAACATTTAAATTCTCAGAGCATTGCGTGGCCTATGAGTCTCCTAAGGAATCTCTAAAAGAAGAAACTTTACCCCTTAAACCTGCTGTTTGAGGCCTGTCACCAAGCCAAATCAAATCTAATCTCATTGGACTGATGATGGTCAAACAACCAAAAAAACACACATCTGCAAATGAAGTTTATGGTTTAGCTTCTTATCCTAAGTTATATAGCAAAGCACCTTAAAGGGTCCATATTGACTTATAGGATTGCTAACTCCAAAGGGAGGCACTAGAGTTCCTGTCCTTTCTTGCTGAGGAGTCTATCTGCATAACCAAGTATAAAACATATCTCTGGAAAGTGTGCTTATC
Organism: Dendrobates tinctorius; assembly: GCF_039654945.1. NCBI lineage: Eukaryota > Metazoa > Chordata > Amphibia > Anura > Dendrobatidae > Dendrobates > Dendrobates tinctorius. The sequence goes on from NW_027361827.1 coordinate 15,523,318, forward strand.
TCTAGCATTCCTAACATTATATGTTATTCTGGCATCTGCCATTGAAGGACAACACAGCTAATCATTACATAAGCACATTGATATAGTGTGCAACAATGTGAATTTATTTCCATTAAAACTTGTTCAGATAAAAGTGCTAAGTACCATTGCTCATACAAGCCAAAAAAGAGACAAATCTGTAGACTGCACAGTTTGGGAGTTTTTGCCTCTCAACATTACAGAGAAGGTACTGCTTGGCTCAATGAGATGCCTAAGATGTAGCTCAAGCGGGATACTGCCTCTCAATAAGTCTCCATACAGAGTTAGGTCTCTTTATTGAAGGCTATTATTCCTCCTAAGTTGTGTCTGAGACATCTCCGTCAAACTACTGTAAATAAAAGAGCTGATTATGTTGTTAATACAATGGGCTATTGTTATAGTCCAGTCCGGAGTTTATTTTCTGCTGCCTTCTCTCTGGACTGGTCATGCGGGGGTTAATCTTCTCAGCCTCGTTCTGGAGCTAGCGGGGCTATTTCAGTCTCTCACACCCTGCTGACCAGTGTTAGTGATAGCTCTAGCTTCCAGTTTAGAGCCTCTTGACCTTGTACCTTGGTGATCCTCCTGCCTTTGATTGGTATCCACGTCAAAAATTCCGTTGAGTGAAAAAAATGTCAGATGATGAAGACGAAGAAGAGGATGCTGGAAAAGAGGAACATGAAAAAGAAGCAATCGCTGAGGAAATCTTTCAGGATGGTGAGGATGAGGACCGACACGATTCAGGTGATCAGCCAGTTATTGCCGCTGACGAAGAAGAGAAGGAGGATGAAGAATCTGACATTGATGATTTCATTGTTGATGATGATGATGGATAGCCACTAAAAAAACCCAAATGGAGGAAGAAGCTTCCAGGATATGCTGATGCTGCTTTGCAGGAAGCTCAGGAGAACTTTGGTGTAGATTTTGATTATGAAGAGTTTGAAAAATACAATGTAGTGAAACCTCCACCAGGGGGAGCTGGTGAGGGAAGAGAGGTGACACACTAGATCAGCAACACTGAGCAACAGCACAGGTGTGACAGGTAATGAGAGAGAATGGTCAGATGAACCGAATCAGAAACTATCAGGAGCAGACGTACCAGAAGGAGCAGCAATACACGTAGTCAAAATACCAAGCTGAGGGTCAGAGAGCCAAAACATGAGCACAGTGTCCAAAAACATGAGGCGAAATACGTGGTCGGGGTACAAGCCGGGGAGTCAAATGCCAGAGAGGGAACGTAGCAGCAAAGACGAAAACCGAGAGACGGGGTCAGAGATCAGTCCGGGTCATACACGTGAATATCAGTCAAAGGCAGGAGGATCACCAAGGTACAAGGGTCAGAGGCTCTAAACTGGAAGCTAGAGCAATCACTAACACTGGTCAGCAGGCTGTGAGAGACTGAAATATCCCCGCTAGCTCCAGAACGAGGCTGAGATTAACCCCCGCATGACCGGTCCAGAGTGAAGGCAGCAGAAAATAAACTCCGGACTGGACCATGACAGTTATGCTGGTTATCATTTATTTTTCTTCTCAAACATAGATGACTGTGGAAAAGTTTCTAAAACACAGAGACGGCAAAATCATCTCTCCTTTATATACATGTATTGCATCAGTTTTCAAAAAAGGGAAATTATATTAAAACATAATTGAAAAATATTATTATTCATATAATTAACATATTCCTGATTTGTTATTGACGTGGTGAGTGTTCAAGGGGTCGTCCGATCAAAACCGTAAGTCTGCAGACTTATGGATCCCCCAGTGCACATGCAGTGCAGAGTGACTGCAGACTTATCAGTTTTGACCGTACAACTCCTTCAAGGTTAATAATTATTACAGTGGGTACAGAACATATTCAGACCCCTTTACATTTTTCACTCTTTGTTTCATTTCAGTCATTTGGTAAATTCAAAAAAGCTCATTTTTTTCTCATTAATATACACTCTGCACCCCATCTTGTCTGAAAAAAACAAAAGTAGAAAATTTTGCAAATTTATGAAAAAAGAAAAACTGAAATATCACATGGTCATAAGTATTCAGTCCCTTTACTCAGTATTGAGTAGAAGCACCCTTTTGAGCTAGTACAGCCATGAGTCTTTTTGGGAATGATGCAGCAAGTTTTTCACACCTGGATTATGGGATCCTCTGCCATTCTTCCTTGCAGATCCTTTCCAGTTCTGTCAGGTTGGATGGTGAACGTTGGCGGACAGCCATTTTCAGGTCTCTCCAGAGATGCTCAATTGGGTTTAGGTCAGTGCTCTGGTTGGGCCAGTCAACAATGGTCACATAGTTGTTCTGAAGCCACTCTTTTGATATTTTAGCTGTGTGCTTAGGGTCATTGTCTTGTTGGAATGTGAACCTTTGGCCAAGTCTGAGGTCCAGAGCAATCTGGAAGAGGTTTTCATCCAGGATATCTCTGTACTTGGCTGCATTCATGTTTCCTTCAATTGCAAACAGTCGTCCTGTCCCTGCAGCTTAAAAACACCCCCGTAGCATGATGCTGCCTCCACCATGTTTAACTGTTGGCATAGTATTGGGCAGGTGATGAGCAGTGCCTAGTTTTCTCCACACATACCGCTTAGAATTATCACCAAAAAGTTCTATCTTCGTCTCATCAGACCAGAGAATCTTATTTCTCATAGTCTAGGAGTCCTTCATGTGTTTTTTTTAGCAAACTCTAGGCGGGCTTTCACGTGTCTGACACTGAGAGAGGCTTCTGTCGGGCCACTCTGCCATAAAGGCCCGGCTGGTGGAGGGCTGCACTGATAGTTGATTTTGTGGAACTTTCTTCCATCTCCCTACTGCATCTGTGAAGCTCAGCCACAGTGATATTGGGGTTCTTTTTTACCTCTCTCACCAAGGCTCTTTTCACACGATTGCTCAATTTGGTTGGACAGCCAGGTCTAGGAAGACTTCTGGTGGTCCCAAACTTCTTCAATTTAAGGATTATATAGGCCACTATGCTCTTAGGAACCTTGAGTACTGCAGAAATTCTTTTGTAACCTTGGCCAGATCTGTGCCTTGCCACAATTCTGTCACTGAGCTCCTTGGCCAGTTCCTTTGACCTCATGATTCTCATTTGTTCTGCCATGCACTGTGAGCTGTGAGCTCTTATACAGACAGGTGTGTGCCTTTACAAATCAAGTCCTATCAGTTTAATTTAACACAGCTGGACTCCAATGAAGGAGTAGAACCATCTCAAGGAGGATCATATATAAGGATAATAAATTTGCAAAACTTTCTACATTTCTGTTTTTTTCAGTCAAGATAGGGTGCAGAGTGTACATTAATGAGAAAAAATGAACTTTTTTGAATTTACCAAATAGCTGCAATGAAACAAAAAGTGAACAATTTAAAGGGGTCTGAATACTTTCCGTACTCACTGTATTTCTAAAGTTCGGCACTAGATTGAGTGTCAATGACCAGCGGAAATACTGATGTCACGACTACAGAACACTACTACCGCAGCCAATTTTTGGACTCGGTGATCTGTGTTGACTACACTGGCCTGACCAATGAGCCCAGTGATTAGCTGCAGTAGTCATGTGCTGTCATCTTTATATCAAAACAGCAGCTATGACAACAAAGACTGGGGTCAGCGATGGCAAGGCAGCAGTGGAACCACAGAGGGCAAGTAAGGCTTATATTGTTACTGTAAAATAGAGGCGGCCTCTGCACTATAAAACGCCTTAAAAAAAAAAAAAAACTAACTACTGTCCATACGAGTTTTCACAACATTATTCTGCACCAGTTTTCACAGCTTTATTATTGTTTGAACACTAAAAGGTGTATGCACATGATCATATAGTTGACTTACTCTACTGTCTGTTACGACTACAAGTCACAGCTTGACAGTAGGTCTCCTAACGTGGACCAACAGGTTTACAGGCAAATATGAGGCTCTTATTAGAAAACCAGTAGTCATGATTGTGGTTGTAACACAATGTAAAATATGACCATTATGTATTCATAGAATGGTAGAGTTGGAATGGACCTACTGGGTTGTCTGGTCCAAGCCCCTGCTCAAAGTAGGATTCACCAAATCATTCCAGACAGATGTCTGTCCAGCCTCTGTTTGTAGACTTCCATAGAAGGAGAACTCATCACCTCTCGTGGCAGCCTGTTCCACTCATTGATCACCCTAACTGTCAAAAAGTTTGTTCTAATATCTAATCTGTGTCTCCTCCCATTCAGTTTCATCCCATCGCTTCTAGTCTGTCTTTGTGCAAATGAGAATAAAGTTGATCCTTCTACAATGTGACAGCCCTTGAGATATTTGTAGACAGCTATTAAGTCTCCTCTCAGTCTTCGTTTTTGCAAGCTAAACATTCCCAAATCCTGTAACTGATACCGGGGGTGTCAGGTCATAATTACCCCCCTTGGCGCGGTCTCTGCAGCCCCCCCTGAGGTGCCAGAACCTTCCATAAGTGACCCCATTTTACAAACTACACTTCTCAATTAATTTTATACCTTTGGGTGATGAAGAAAGAATTACATTTTTACCACTAAAAAATTCTTTTAGTCACATTTTTAACTTTTATATGGACTAATATGAAAAAAATGGACCTAACAATTTGTTGTGCAATTTCTCCTGAGTGCTCTAATACCCTACATGTAATTGGGAAATATTTTTCAGGCACAGTGCAAAGTACAGAAGGTAAGGAGAGCCATACTATAGTGCAGATTTTACTGTTCTGATTTGCGGGTACCATGACCCACTGGGAGAGCCCCTGAGGTGCATGAACAGCAGATTCCCCACAAGTGACCCCATTTTACAAAACTACACCGGTCAATTAATTAACTTAGGGGTGCACTGATCATACTGGCACCACAGGTGTGTCACAGAATTTTATACCATTGGGCAGTAAAGAAAAAAATAATTACATTTTTACCACAAAGGTTTTGCTTTAGCCGCAGATTTTACATTTTTACAAGAGGAAATTGGTAAAAAGATGGCATCAAAATTTGTCACACATATTTCTAAATAGGAAAGGCAGGAGATTTTTCTGTTTTTGCCTAGCTCAATAAGATAGGTATTTACTGACCCATTCGTTATATATCTGACAACTGAGAATTCTGTTACCCTAGGGAATTCCTCCCTTTATTGTTCTCCACAACGCCTTGCCAATGTAATCCATTTTATCTCTTTTGTCTTTAAATGCAAGTTTGTCCTGAACTATGTTCATTTGTCAAAATGTAATAAAAATTTACAGTTTAAAAAAAACAAAACAATTTCTACTTAACGTGGAAAAACCCAATATGTGGAAGTAGAGTATTGCTTAGCCCAGGGGCGTAACTAGAACTGATTGGGCCCCATAGCAAACTTTTAAACGGGGCCCCCTCAAAGACACACCCCCTTAAAGACACCCCCCCTTCTAGACGCACCCTCTTACCGATAATGCATACTAGAGTTGGCTGAGTGGCTGGCCTGGCATTAATTAAGCTGAGACAGTGAGGGCTGCCTGCCTTCCTCCGCGCAAACCGACCTCCAGGAACTACATTTCCCAGAGGTCCATGCGGCAGGCAGCTCTGCAAAGAGCTAATAGACAGCGAGGACTCAGGGAAGGGGCGGGACTGAACTAGTCTGAAGCAATACACTGGCTGCAGGCAGGGAGGCGGGCCCAATGTGTGCTTCACTCCGCACAGCAGGCACAGAAATGCAGCGTAGGCTGCGAAATCATAGTGTACAATTTTTTCCACCGGGGCCCCGGATCCCCTACACTACACGCACCGGGCCCCCAAGACAGCGTTGGCCACAGCACCCGCCGGAGCACTGCAGTAATGTACCGTATATACTCGTGTATAAGCCGACCCGTGTATAAGTCGACCCCCCCTAATTTTGTCACAAAAAACTGGGAAAACTTACTGACTCGCGTATAAGCCTAGGGTGGAAAATGCCAAAGCTACAGGTAAATTTCAAAAATAAAATGGGCCCCATAAGATGCTCCATAAAGTTCATGATGGGTTTCATAAGATGCTCCATACAAAAATATGACTAATAATGCTGCACAGTGAATAATGGTGGCCCTATAACATGCTCCATAATAACATATGCCCCATATAATGCTGCAGTGATTGGTGGCCCCTTATAATGCTGCACAGTGATTGGTGGCCCCTTGTAATGCTGCACAGTGATTAAAGGCCCCTTGTAATGCTGCACAGTGATTAGTGGCCCCTTGTAATGCTGCACAGTGATTAGTGGCCCCTTGTAATGCTGCATTGATTGGTGGCCCCTTGTAATGCTGCACAGTGATTAGTGGCCCCTTATAATGCTGCACAGTGATTAGTGGCCCCTTATAATTCTGCACAGTGATTAGTGGCCCCTTGTAATGCTGCAGTGATTAGTGGCCCCTTGTAATGCTGCACAGTGATTGGTGGCCCCTTGTAATGCTGCACAGTGATTGGTGGCCCCTTGTAATGCTGCAGTAATTAGTGGCCCCTTGTAATGCTGCACAGTGATTATTGGCCCCTTGTAATGCTGCAGTGATTGGTGGCCCCTTGTAATGCTGCACAGTGATTATTGGCCCCTTGTAATGCTGCAGTGATTAGTGGCCCCTTGTAATGCTGCACAGTGATTACTGGCCCCTTGTAATGCTGCAGTGATTAGTGGCCCCTTGTAATGCTGCACAGTGATTACTGGCCCCTTGTAATGCTGCACAGTGATTAGTAGCCCCTTGTAATGCTGCAGTGATTAGTGGCCCCTTGTAATGCTGTAGTGATTAGTGGCCCCTTGTAATGCTGCACAGTGATTGGTGGCCCCTTGTAATGCTGCAGTGATTAGTGGCCCCTTGTAATGCTGCACGGTAATTAGTGGCCCCTTGTAATGCTGCACGGTGATTAGTGGCCCCTTGTAATGCTGCACAGTGATTAGTGGCCCCTTACAATGCTGCACGGTCATTAGTGGTCCCTTACAATGCTGCTGCCGCTGCCTCAATTAAAGAAAAGAAAAAACCTATATATTCACCTCGTCTCTGATGCTGCAGCTGCTGCTCCTCAGCGTTGCCGGCCCTGCACAGTGACTGTTCAGGCAGAGGGCGCCTGCTAACTACGTCATGGCGCCCTCTGACCTGAACGTCACTGCCAGAGGAAGCAAGACAGCAGAGCGATGCACAGCGGTGGAACGGGGGACAAGTGAATATGGCTCCCTCCGTTATACTCACATCTCCTAGCATGTGTCTTGCAGCCCCCCGTGCTTATTCCATCTCAGCGCTGTTCTTCCTGCTTTCAGTGTCCACGTGGTGCCGCTCATTACATATGCGCATATCTAATGAGCCGCTCATTACATATGCGCATATGTAATGAGTGGCCGCTGAAAGCAGGAAGAACAGTGCTGAGAAGATAGAAAAGCAGGGGGGGCTGCAAGAGACATGCAGGAGAGGTGAGTATGTACTTAATTGCACTACCGAGTCGGGGACCCGGGCCCCTATATAGGCCGGGCCCCAAAGCAACCGCTTCGGCTGCTACCCCGGTAGTTACGCCAGTGGCTTAGCCACACAGCAAGACTCGGGAGGGAAGTAGCACTATTTGTCTCCTGCAGCACTTACATTGGGGTTTCTATATAAATCTCCGAATGCTGTGATTCAGATGAGAAGCTCGACGGATCCAATCAATTTTATGAGGCAGCAGAGTTACTCTGGACTCAGTCTGGCCTCTGTTCAACGGTGTCCTTTTTAAAAGTCCACAACACTGGGCCGAGCACACTTTTATGCGCTCTTAAAAAGCCGGACACTGCCGGATCATAGGCCAGACGGCCTCCATCTGCCTCAATATAGAGAATCTTCTGCCGGGGGTTCCGTCTGAATCACGTATTTCACAGATTTACACGGAAACCACAGTGCAAGCGCTCTGTGTAGCGCACATGATAAATGTGTGATAAAGGTGCGCAAACCTGACAGATCTTTGGGAGGCAGAATGAACAAATCAACAGCAGATCAAGAATTGTTTTTACTTTTTATGCTGTTCCTCGTGTGGAATAAGTGAATAGACAACTTTATTTTTTGGGTTGGTGTGATTACAGGGATACCAGATTTATATAGATTTATGTTTGGTGGCTTTCATACACTAAAAGACATTATTTTTTGTGAGCTATAGTTTTTCTATGTTCCTTCTGACAGAGTGATGTTAGGGCTTGTTTTTTGAGGGACGAGTTGGTGTTTTTATTGGTACCATTTTCTGTCACACAACATTTTTGATCACTTTCTATTCTGATTTTTGGGAGGTAGAATGAAGAAAAACCAACAATTCAGGATTTTTTTTTGAGGGGGGGGTATTTTTTTATGCCGTACCGTGTGTGATAAAATTGACAAGGCAGTTTTATTTTTCGGGTCAGTACAATTACAGTGATAACACATTTATATTTTTTTTTATGCTTTGCAGCTTTTACACAATAAAAACTATTTTATAGAAAAAACTATTTTTGCATCGTTTTATTCTGAGAGCTATAGCTTTTTAATTTTTTTTCTTTTTAGAATGATGGAGCTGTATGGTGGCTTTTTTTCTGAGGGACAAGATGGAGTTTTCAGTGATACCATTTTTATTTACATTTGTCTTTTTGATTGCGTTTTATTCTACTTTTTGTTTGGCTGTATGATGAAAAAGCTCATTTTTCGCTTTATAAGATGCACCTGATTATAAGACGCACCCCCAAATTTGGTGAAGAAAAAGAGAAATGTTAAATGGAGGTGTGTCTCATAATGCCAGTGTCCGTCTTTCAAATCATATACCGTATATGTCCCTCATCCTGGCATTTATATAACCCCCATCCTTGTGCTGGCACATAGCCCCCCCATCCCATCCTGGATATGGCCCCCTGGTCACTATATGAGATAAGATAAGATAATCCTTTAATCGTCCCACCATGGGGCACGCACATGGCCCCCTTCTCTCAATATGACTCCCTGCTGGTACGCACACGGCCCCCGCGTCCCTATATTCCCCCCTGCTGGCATTCACACGGCCCCCCATCCCTATATTCCCCCTGCTGGCACACATTGTCCCCCCCCGTCCCTATATTCCCCCCTGCTGGCACACATTGTCCCCCAGTCCATATATTCCCCCCTGCTGGCACACATTGTCCCCCCGTCCTTATATTTCCCCCCTGCTGGCAAGCACATGATAAAATAACAAACAGTTGACTCACCTTGTGATGATGGCTCCTGCTCCCAGCCCCCCCCTCCCCCGTGGCTTTCCTGTGTATGCTGAGATCCTCCTCCTGCGAGGGCGCGGGCAGCTGCTGCTCATTCAGGCAGCTCATTGTAGCTACAGGACCTTCCATGATGTGACCAATAGGACCTGCGGTCAGGTTACTCACAGTGCACACTGGGAGTCACGTGACCGCAGGTCCTATTGGTCACATCATGGAAGGTCCTTAAGCGATGATCTGCCTGAATGAGCAGCTTCTGCCGCGCGCCCTCGCAGGAGGAGGATCTCAGCATACACTGGAAAGCGACGGGGGGGGGGCTGGGAGCAGGAGCCATCATCGGAAGGTGACTATAGTGACGGGGCGGGGGAGGAGAGAGTGCAGGCACATGCAATATGCACCGCTCCCCTGTCCACCAACTCGGCGCTGCTTGAGCACCGAGGTGATGGACAGTGGGTGCAGTGAATATTGCATGAGCCTAATGAGCGGGAGTACAGGACCTCCCACTGCCTCTGCAGCCCGCAGCCAGCCCACCCCAGCCCCCTGACACCACGCCAGAGCCGCCCCCCCACTTTATAGCACAGCAGCATACAGATTCGCATTATAAGACGCACCCCCCACTTTCCCCCAAAATTTTGGGGAAAAAAAATGTGTCTTATAATCCGAAAAATACGGTAGTTTTTGCCTTTTTTATAGCGCTGCACTGACAGAACCCACTTAGACCATGCTCTAAAAATGGTTTAACAGGTTTTCCGTAGCTGAGTAACCCATGGCAACGATCAGGCCTTCTCCCTCTCCCAGCCTCCTAAATGTTGTGATCAATATAGATTGCGGCATTTGGGGATTAAACAGAAGGGAATGGTGTGGGCACCATTCCTGGCTGTGAGAGATGGGCCTCAGCTGTCACGTAAGTTGAGCTCCTGGAGGCAATCAAGTGGGCATAGCTACTGTGCTCGCACAATCGCCAGATCATACCCATACGTTCTAGGTCGAGAACCCCTTTCCAACCAGTACGTATTGGGTACGTCCAAGGTCATGACGGAGATAAAGTAATTCTCATTAGCCCAATATAAGGTTTAGCTGTTCTAGTAGGTTTTCAATGGCCTTTCCTTAATTGCATTTACAGAAGAAGGCATTGTCCGTAAACAACTTATAACACAGCAAAGGGTTGTTAATATTTGTTAAAAAAGATTTTTAAAAGTTCTAAGTGAAGAGAATGGTGTAAAAATTTTTTCCAAGGCATTAGATATACCTTGGAACACTGAAGGAGTTCATCAAGAAGTGCCTTAAATTTGGCACAACAGTGATATTACCTAGAACTGGACATTCTTCAGAAATTCATGAAAAGACAAAAAGAAAATTGGTCCCTCAGGCTGCCAAAAAGGCAGCTGCTTGAATTTCTGGCAAGTACTGGTTGTGTACTGCATGTGACAATAATCTCCAATACAATCCTTATGTCTGGCCTGTATGAAGATGGAAGCCTTTTCTTACAAAGAAAAACTCCCCAACACCGGCTATGTATTGCCAAACCCTACATCAGGTCTGCAACAAACATATTGAAAAACGTGTTATGGTCTGAGGCCAAGGTTCAACTTTTTTGGTCATAATTTCAAATGGTATGTTTGCCAACACTGGGCATCACTAAAAATCGTCATAGCCACAGTGAAGCATGTTGGAGGAAGGAGTATTCTTTGGGGTTGTTTTTCAGCAGCTGGAACTGATGCTATAGACAAGGTGGAGCGAATTATGAACAGTTTCAAACATCACTCAATTCTGTATCACAACCTTCAGGCCTCTGTTAAAAAAAAACTGAAGATGAATTTCATTGTTCAGCATAAAAAGCGACCCTAAGAATATATCCAAATCAACAAAAGAATAGTATTACTAGAAAATCAAAGTTTGGAAATGGCCCAACCAGGGCCCAGACCTGAAACAAATTAAATTGTGTGGGTGACCTGAAGAAGGCTGTACACAGGAGAGGCCATTACCATCTGACAGATTTGGAGTGCTACTGTAAAGAAGAGTGGTTACTTTATGTAACCACATTTTTTTTTGTTCTTCATGTTTCACCAGAAAATATTTAAGTTTGTTTTTTAATTGAATTGTAGAGATTATAGGTGACATTAAAAATAAAAAATGTTCTGAAATGATTATTATTTCATTGCAAAAACCTGGCATTTTAATAGGGGTGTGTAAACTTTTTACATCCACTATAGCTAGCTCCGTTTTCTTAAGAACACTGCTTTGGAGACATATTTGTGAAATTAATGTTCTAAGCATCCACGAAACACCGCTAAGGAAACAGAAAGACTAATGAGAGCTTAAGAACATACCTCACCACGGGGTTCCCATTGTACAATATATAAATGCCAGCTTCTTTATTCCCATAGATCTGATTGCTGCGGATGCTGCCTTTCCCGTTGCCTAGGACAACAATACCAGAGCGGAGGCCACTGTGTATCCTGTTACACTGCCAGTTACATTATGTTCACATGGAAAAGGTAAAGAAGACAAAACATGAATTATTGGCATCATATGCTATCAAATACCTCATACTGCTATAGAACACAGTGTACAGTTCAGCAGATAATCCACTTCAATGGGAACTTATGATACCAGTCCCTGCCGGTTCTGTTTGTTACCTTACATAGCCTATAGGTTTGCTATCTGCTTCACATTAATTCTGCAATGTGTGATTTTCGAGCAGTAATTATCATATCTAAAGGGCATGTCACACTAAGAGATATCGCTAGCAATATCGCTATAACTAGTGACGTTATAGCGATATTGCTAGCGATATCGCTATGTCTCATACTTACCTACGACCCTCTCCCCCGCTGGTTATCGCTGATTGCGCGAGAACGTTCAGGACTGCTTCTCGTCGTCAGCTTCCTGCGGCGCTTCCTGCTGTGAGGACGAGCGAGGCGTGAAGCCGGGCGGGAGGACGCAGGATCGCCGCGTCTGACAGGTAAGTAGCGATCCCCGACCTCTGCTATGTCGCTGGTGAGATCTGCCTGTGTGGCAGCTCACTAGCGACCACTTAGCGATGTACCAGCGATCCTGACCGCGTCATATCGCTGGTCGGGATCGCTGGTACATCGCTAAGTGTGACAGTACCTTAAGTTTGGACAACTAGAGATCAGTTTTATAATTACACAAATTCTGTTAACCTCTGCCTGACCTTTGCCATATACTGTATGTGTACATGCACAGCATAACACAGTGGCATGTAAATGTTTGGTCACCTCTGGTCAAAATTACTGTTATTGTGAACAGTTAAGCAAGTCGAAGATGAAATGATCTCTAAAAGGGCTAAAGTTACACGTGACACATTTCCTGTAATATTTTTTATTTTCCCCCAAAATAAATAGTTATTTTTTATTTTAAAAATTATAAAAAGGAAAATGGTCCAATGCAATAGTTATTACCTAGTAAGCAACCCCTTTTGAAAGTATCACAGCTTGTAAATGTTTTTTGTAGCCAAACTAGAGTCTTTCAATTCTTGCTTGAGGGATTTTCATCCATTCTTTCTTGGAAAACTCTTCCAGTTCTGTGAGATTCCGGGGTTGTTTTGCATCCTCTGCTATTTTGAGGACTAGCCACAGATTTTCAACAATGTTCAGATCAGGGGACTGTGAGGGCCATTGTAAAACCTTCAGCTTGTGCCCTTTGAGATAGTCTATTGTGGATAGTGACGTGTGTTTAGGATCATTATTAGTGATGAGCGAGTGTGCTCGTTACTCGAGTTTTCCGAGCATGCTCAGGTGATCTCCGAGTATCTTGGGCGTGCTCGTAGATTATGTTTGTGTCTTCACAGCTGCATGATTTGCGGCTGCTAGACAGCCTGAACACATGCAGGGATTGCCTGTTTGTTAGGTAATCCCCACATGTATTCAGGCTGTCTATCAGCCACAAATCATGCAAATGTATTTAGGTTTTTTTAGAGATCATTTCATGTTCAACTTGCTTAACTGTTCACAATGACCGTACCAATGAAAAACACCCGATCAAAGTCACTTGGTTACTTCCGCACCGCTACAGCAGCCCCATTTTAGTCGTCCGACAGTGATAATGTGCCTACCATTTGCGTGCAACCGCTGCAGACAGTTGCTGGTCTCAGTACTCTCTAGCTTACTAGGCTACATCAGAACTTGGTGCATCTGCAGGACCAGTGAACAATAAGGGAACACAAGAGTGGCAAGGGAATTAACAGTCCATTATATGCAATTTTTTGATTTTAGCACACTTCCTGCCAAACATTTTTTTCCATATCCCGGATAACCCCCTTTAAGGCTGAAACTGGCTGCATCTTTAAGGGGTTAAGAACTGACAATGCAAAGAATATTGACAAAAATAGCACTACAGCATCAATTTTCATAGAACTGCAGCCCAAATACTTTACCAAAAATGCATGGTGTGAACAGCATGTGTTAGGCGTCGGATTTCTGCGTTTACTCCGCAGGGATCCAGACCCTCACATTCTGAAGTCTCCTACTGTTTATCTACTGCAGAGGAGATTGCAGAGGAGATTGCCTTGCAGCAAATCTCTCCTGAGGCTAAGTCCTTCTGTTCTCCTACTGAGCATGCTCATGGGACGATCTCCCATTGGAGATCGGGAGTCATGTGCTCAGGTCCCGCTCCAGTTCTCATTAATAATAATAATAATAATAATCTTTATTTATATAGCGCCAACATATTCCGCAGCGCTTTACAGTTTAACAGTTTCAAAACACAAGTCATAATTAACAACGCTAACAATACAATAATTAAAGCAAAATAAGACGAAATAAGAGCTTACAATCTACAATGAGGTGAGGGAGATACAGAATACAGGTGTGTATTTACAATGGTGTATTTACAATGAAGGTCCAGCCATCTTGCGGGAGTGAAGGATGGATGGAGATAGTGAATGGGCTACACACGCACACTTACACAGAGAATGACTTTGATTAGTGAATGTGATAGGCCGCTCTGAACAGGTGTGTTTTGAGGGAGCGCCTAAAACTATGCAAATTGTGGATAGTCCTTTGGTCCATCTCAGAGATCTGGAGGCTTGCAGAAGGTCCCGGCTGCTATAAAAGGCGTGCATGGCTGTTCCGCCATGCGCTAGTATAGTCATACTTGCTGCTGTGTGTATGAGGACGGATGCATGATTCTGGTGAATGACTCATTATAAAACCCCTTCCCTCTGATATAACGTATGTGATTAGGGACTGAGTTTAGAATCAGCGCCAGCGCTCCTCTGCTGCAACATCCACAGCTGCTAGCGTCTGACATTGCACTTGCGCCTTAGGCTTGTCGTTTAGCGGCAGTGTCCACGCGGCACTGCAGTAGCAGCCCCCTTTGCGTCCGCAGTTGCGACGCCGCGCGCACGGTAGGTCTAGACAGACGTAGTGCCGCCGTCTTGGGCTACTCCTGTGACCTGATATCGTGTGTGCGTTTTTACTGAGTACTGTGACCTCAACAGGCTCAGTCTTTTGTGTTTGTACTTATTTGGCATCTCTGTGAATTAACCGAGATTGCTCTGCGCACCTTGGTGAAGTTTAACCCTGTGCGCATTTCCGCCATATTGCTCCTGCCACGACTTAGCAGCGGTTATATCACCTACTGCACGGTGGACCCCTAGTGGCGAACGCACTTTATTAGTATTTTTATTTAGTGCGTTCCACCGTTCCTAACATTATACTAGCGCCAGGGTCTGGCTAGTGATGGCAGAACAGCAGCAACTCTTACAGTGTATTCGGCAGCTTGAGGGCCGGTTGGCCACTCTTGAGAGGGCTCTCTCAGCTGCAAAATCCACCGAAGCTGCTGTAAAGGCAATCACAGACGCGGTTTCCCGTATGTCCACGTCCTCCCTCACGCCGACAGTTACCCGCCTCCCGCTGCCCAATAAATTTTCTGGCGATGGCGCCTCCTGTAGGGGTTTCATCAGTCAATGCTCTATTCAGCTGGAGCTACTGGCTGCACGATTCCCTACAGAATGGGCCAAGGTGGGGTTTATTGTTTCCCTTCTGTCGGGCAAGGCGTTGGAGTGGGCTACGCCATTATGTGAGCGTGGTGACCCAGAGGTTCGGACTGCTGCTCACTTTCTAACAGCTATTAAGCAGGTCTTCCCCGGTCCACGGGTAACGCACGACACCTCTCTTCAGCTTCCTGCTTTGACTCAGGGTTCTCTCTCGGTTAGTCAGTATGCCGTCCGTTTTCGGACACTGGCTTCCGAGCTGGAGTGGTCCGATAAAGCCCTCATCCCTGTGTTTTGGAGAGTTTTGGCGGAGCATGTTAAAGATGCTCTCTCTACCAGAGAGGTTCCTGCAAGTTTGGAAGAGCTGATTGCCATTTCCACCCGCATTGTGTCATGATCCATGCTGGATCATGATAGATAAAAGCACATGTAATCTGTCATTAACCTGACGTGCAGGTAGTTGCTGGGGTGAACTCTGGACCTGGGCGTCCGCGCTGTACAGTAGGTGGTTCCCTGATGAGGAGCGGTCTTGAGGGTCCAGAGGCCCCTCATTAAGGGGAGGGTACTGTCATGATCCATGCTGGATCATGACAGACAAAAGCACATGTAACCTTTTTTTCCTTAAGCTGTGTGCTTAATTTTGGTTTTGCCCCCGGTGGCCATTAGGATTATTACACAGTGGTGTCTTTTGTTCTAGTTTGCCCCCGATGGTGGTGAGCGTTATTGCACATGATTATAAAGCAGGTGTCATTGCTCTGGCTCTGCTATAAAAGAGTGTTAGGTGTTGCAATCACTGTTGGTGATAGTGTTCATTTCAACCATCCTTGGTGGAGGTAGGGTCTAGAGACAGGTCCTGGCAGCTCAGTCAGAGCCCTGGTGTGGAAGGAGTCAGAGGGGATTTCCTTGCAGCTCTGACAGAGTTTGGTGGCAGCTATTCAGGAGGAAAGCTGCATTCTGGTGGTGGACTCTGTTGCTGGGAGCAAGAGCAACAGAGCAAAGCTATGTGGTGTTTCCCTGTTTGTATTTTTCCCTGGTGTGTATTAGTACAGCGGTGGGGCCAGTGCCTGCACCACCCAGCTCCCTAGCAAGGGATAGGTGTAGGGTGTGCTAGGGTGACAGGTATCCTGATCGGTGCCTGGTGCGGAACCGGCCTAGGGAACGTTAGGAGTGTGAGGGACACTGATTCAGGGGAGTGCAGGAGGTCTCCACGTCCCCGTTCCCTATCGCAGGGCCCACCGTTGTAACTGTTTCCCCTTCCCCCGTGTTTTGTTGTTTTAGTTACCGGCCTGCGGGCCGTGTCACAGAGGACAGTTTCACGTGCCGTGTCTTGTTGTTTCAGTTACCGGCCTGCTGGTCGTGTCACACAGGACGGATCCACGTGACACATTGACCTCCGTTTTTCGGAGCGCGGTATGGAGCGTGCTCAATCCAAACGGAAGGTTACCTCGGCTCCCAATTTTTTTTGAGCCTCTGGAGCTATCCGAGCCAGAGGTTCCACCCCCAGAGCCCATGGAGGTGTCTCGCGCCGTTCTCCAGGCGCGTCCGGCACAAGACTCCAGTTGCGGTTATACTTGTCAACACGCTGTGTCTCAGAACAACAGTGCCCCGCAACGGCCAAATTCTGTGCCGCCGGGCAAGACCCTTGTTCCTCCCCGCCTTCGGCCGAAGGTGCTCGCGTGGGCACACGTGTCCAGGAGGGGTGGTCATTGTGGCCATATGCAGACCACAAAACTCCTGGCAGGGTCTTACTTGTGGCCGCACAGGGCTCGGGCTGTTAAAAAATATATTCGGGCCTACACCTTTTGTGCTCGGAATAGCCTCCTTAAACGAAGGGTGGAGACGCCAGCCTGTTATGAATGAGTCACCGGAGGAGGAAAAAACAAAAATACAAGCTAAGTCCAGAAAACCGGAGAGGTTGGTAGCTAGCGGATTGCAGACCCCTGATCCTATTCACAACAACTAACAGTAGCCGTGGGGTGTTCCTACGATGGTCCTAGACACCTCGTTCACAGCCGGAGAACTAAATAAACCTAAAGAAAGAAAGGGGAAATCTAAACTGCCCCAGAGCAGACCCCAAAGCAATAGACAGCCCCCAACATGTATTGACGGTGAAAACAGATGAAAACACAAACACAGACAGAAAGACAGGCTGAGCAAACAATGGGGCCCTCACTAACTAGATAGGACAGGAAAGAAAAGCAACTGTCTGCAATCACGCAAAACCCCTGCCAAAAATAATGTCCAACACGTCTGATAGAAAAGGCCCTGAAGTCACTAGACTTCAAAATCACTATATCAGCACTCAGGTATATTCTGAAAACAGAGCAAAGAGATCAACTGATCAGAGACAAAAATGGAGTTCAGCCAGTCCCAACCAGGGCTGGCTGAACACAAACACTAAGTAAACCAGACAAAATCTCATGGAACAATAGCAGAGCAAAAACTTAGCTTTAGTAGAAAGGACTAAACTGGAGGCCAGAGCTCAGAGCAGAGAGGATCACCAGCAACCCAGCAGGGCGTCGGCGGCCTTATATCCACTCAGAGATTCCGGATGTCCAATCACACTCCACCTGTTCAGATGACAGGTTTTTCCCATCCAAATCAATTTCACTACCTTCTTTCACCAGCAGATGGAGTTCATCGGACATCAAAGGTGAAGGAGAAAATGAGCTCATAACACCTGCCGACACACGGTGGCGTTCCATTTTAACTTCTGCTCCCATTGTCTCCCACAGGTCCCTTTTCAAACCTGGCGATCTTGCCGCCACTGATGCCTTCCATTTGTCCCGGGTCTCCCTGTCACCTACCGGGACATCAGACTTGCCTTCGGACGAGTCTGAGGCCTATATCTCTGATGAGCACAAGTTGGTGGATCAGAAGGCTCAGGGAGGAGGGGGCCCTAGGAGGGGGGGGTAATGTTAGGCGTCAGATTTCTGCCTTTACTCCGCAGGGATCCAGACCCTCATATTCTACAGTCTCCTGCTAATTATCTACTGCAAAGGAGATAGCCTCAGGAGATATTTGCTGCAAGGCAAAGTCCTTCTGTCCTCCTACTGAGCATGCTCATGAGACGATCTCCCATTGGAGATCGGGAGTCATGTGCTCAGGTCCCGCTCCAGATCTCATTGGTCCATCTCAGAGATCTGGAAGCTTGCGGAAGGTCCCGGCTGCTATAAAAGGCGCGCATGGCTGTTTCGCCATGCTCTAGTATAGACTTACGGTACTTGCTGCTGTGTGCATGAGGACGGATGTATGATTTTGGTGAATGACTCATTATAAAACCCCTTCCCTCTGATATTACGTATGTGGTGAGGGACTGAGTTTAGAATCAGCGCCAACGCTCCTCTGCTGTAACATCCACAGCTGCTAGCGTCCGACATTGCGCTGGCACCTTAGCCTTGTCGTTTAGCGGCAGTGTCCACGCCGCGCTGCAGTAGCAGCCCCTTTTGCGTCCGCAGTTGCGACGCCGCGCACACGGTAGGTCTAGACGTACGTAGTGCCGCCGTCTTGGGCTACTCCTGTGACCTGATACCGTGTGTGCGTTTTTACTGAGTACTGTGACCTCAACAGGCTCAGTCTTTTGTGTTTGTAATTATTTGGCATCTCTGTGAATTAACTGAGATTGCTCTGCGCTCCTGGGTGAAGTTTAACCCTGTGCGCATTTCCGCCATATTGCTCCTGCCACCACTTAGCAGCAGTTATATCACCTACTGCACGGTGGACCACGAGCGCACTTTATTATTATTTTTATTTAGTGCGTTCCGCCGTTCCTAACAGCATGTATCGACTGACAGCTTCCCTTTAAAGACTCTTGCTCTCTAACTTCTCAATATAGTAGGTCATCAGAATATAGCATGAGCAAGACACCGTGAACTATGGAGTTCAAAAATTGCAGGCTTGTTCATTTCACTAGAATTTAGCCAAGCAGTTGTAATGTAGACATCCAGGCAGCGGAGAATCCTGACAGTGTACAGTGAGCACGCTGTGAGAATTCAGAAGTTTGCAGTCACAGAGTAGCAAAAGACCCGACAACCTCTTTAATATCTACAAACAATGAAGCCCTGTAATGCTTTTAACACACATTTATATGTAGATTCGCATACCATTATAACAGGATTGGCTCCTTTGCGGATATCCACTCCTGCTTCAGTGTTGGAATGGATGTTGTTGTCAGCTATGAGACCTCCTGCTGCCAGGCGCAGAAAGACTCCTGATGCTTTACAGTGGTAGACATCATTCCTCAACATAACAACCTGGAAAGGGAAAACCGAAAAGTTTGGTACATGCTGATCAAACCTGTTGGGGACATCATTCTATAACATTTACTATTATATAAGTATTACAGGTTCTTAATAGCAATAAAAGGAAAAAAAAAAGAAAAAGAAAAATCAGCTCACTCACGGAACAAGGATTCCTGATGCGCGGATAAAGCCTTGAAGAATAACAAAAGTTCACATGCAAGAAAAATGTAGAAGTCCAGCAAAGGGGTGCTTTACATAAGATCTTTATTGAAGATTAGTGATAAGTGCAATTGCTCGTTACTCGAGTTTGCCTAGGGTGCTCGGGTATGCACAGAGTATCACGGGTGCTCTAGTGACATGTCGAGTTCCCTGCCCACATGTTTTGCGACTGTTAGGACAGACACAAAACATGCGGATTACCCATGTATGTCAGGCCATCTCTGCATGTCTAAGGCCTGTTGCACACTTCAGTTGTTTGACGTCAGTCAAAATCCGCCGTTTTGCAAAAAAAAAAACAGATCCGCCGTGTTTTTGGCGGATCCGTTTTTTTCCCATTGACTTGCATTAGCGGCGGATTTTGACGCATGGTCATCCGTTGGATCCATTTTTTGACGGATCCGCCAAAATTTTGTCGTCCGCTGACTTCAGTGGACGGACAATGAAATGTTTTTTGTCTGCCTCAAAATAGCGGATAGCAATGGATCCGCCGCGATCCGCCATTCGTCATAATGGTCGCCTATGGGCGGCGGATCCGTTGCCAACCGTTTTTTGACGGAATCTGGCAACGGATCCGCTTTTTCACACTGAGCATGCCCGGAAGAATTTCCTTGCCAGAAATTTATCCCCAAATTCCGTTCTGGCGGCAGAAAAATTCTCTCTCTCTCTCTCTTTCCATTAAATTTCAGTCACTCACTACTAAAGAGGATCCGTCAAAAAAACTGGATCCGTTGGCATCCGTTTGTGCCACAACGGAAACGGCTCCGTTTTTTCACAACCTGACGGATTTTGACTAACGTCAAATAACTGAAATGTGAAACAGGCCTAACAGCCGCAAAACATGTGGGCAGGGGACTCAACATGTCACAAGAGCACCAGTGATACTCGGTGCATACCCCTAGGCAAACTCGGTACATGTCACTAGAGCACCCTAGACAAACTCGAGTAACGATCAATCATACGTGTTTCTGACACGACGTCAATCACTGCATACCTAGTTCACATTGAAATCTTCAGCTATATGTCATGTTCTGCAGGGCTGCATGGTGAACCACACCTATAGCCCATTAAAAGCCAATTAACCCTTTAGTCACCAGATTTTTACAATGGCTTGCAGAAGTATTCACTCCCTCCCCACACCTTGGTATTTTTTGTGTTTTGCCACTTCACTACCTAGAATTTCACTGTTTTTTGAAGGTCTGCATCGGTTCAAGTCAACAACATGCCTACAACTGTGAACATTTGGTTTTCTTTTAATTGTGAAGCAAACAACAAATAGGACAAAATAACTGAAAACTTCCGTGTGCATAACTTTTCACCCCCTAAAGTCAGTACTTTGCAGAGCTTCCTTTTATGTATCTATGAGCTTTCCCCATTCCTCAAGGCAAAACTGCTCCAGCGTCTTCAAGTTAGTTGGTTTCCTCTGGTGAACAGCAATCTTCAAGTCTGACCACAGGTTCTCAATTGAATTAAAGGTCTGGGCTTTTGGTCTTTGACTTGGCCACTCCAAAACATTTAAATATTTCTCCTTTAACCCCTTTTCAACCCATAACTTATAGGTACATCATAAGTCACCTCACCGTTTGATGCGTCTTTAGCGATGAGCCCGCAACTTTTCATGCACATGTCATCTGATTTCATTAGCGTGTTTTATGCAAATTTTCAGCTGTGTTTCACAGTACCAGCAAAGTCTATGAGATTTCAGAAATCTCATGCACACACTTTGCTTTTTTTCCTGACTGTTTTGTCAAAAGAGTTTTTGCAAAATGCAGCATGTCACTTGTTTCAGTGTTTTTTAAAGCAATGGGTAGTGCAAAATATGGATGGTACAAAAAAACGCAGGTATCAAGTTTTGCTGCGTTTTTGGTGCCAAAACGTTATGAAGTTGAATTAGATTACTTTTGTTATGCTCTAAAATTCATCAGCATGAACAAGAGACAAATGTATCGATAAAACACAGCAATAAAAACTAAGCAAAACCTGCTTTTTGTAAGCAGCTTAAACTTTGCATAAAAAAGCAGCAAAACTGCAACGTGTGATCATAGCCTTAGTGCTCAGCGTAGAGCACAGGATAAATATGAACTGGTCCAAAATTTTCTGTACCCCAAAATGCCACCAATACAAGCTTCGATGAACCTACAAGTCCCCACTCAGGTTTATCATCTTAACAGAAATATAGGGGATGTCCATATTACTGATAGCACAAAGGCTCTGGAGAAGTGGCATGTCTCCCATCAAAAGAAATCCAGCAAAATTTGCATTCCCAAATCCAAATGCCTTATCCTCCCGACTAAACTTTAGTTAGAATCCACAAATTTGGCATTTGCGAGGAGAGCAAACTTAATTTACAAGGTACACGTCTCCAGAAGCATGAGCTGGGTACAACGTACTGAGCACTACACTGTACTGGGATCTACACGGGCAGATGGGAATTTTCACTTAGCAACATCCATTGATGCTTGTTTCTGGGAACACACACTTGGAGTCAAAATAAATCACTACACTTGTAGATAAATTCACAGAGGGGTGTAATTTCCAAACTGGGGTTACTTGAGGGAGATTCTGCTCTTCTGTCACTTAGGGAGCTCTGTATATGGAGCCCGCAAACTATTCTAGAAAAAAATTGTTCTCCAAGAGTCAAATAGCTCTCCGTTCCTCCCGAGTCTTGCGTTTGGCCAAACAGCACTGCACAGACACATATGGGATATTGCCACATTCCCGAGAAATTGTGTAAGAAATGTGGTAATTTTTACCCACTTCCCCTTTGTGAAAATGTCAAATCTGGTGAGAATACAAAATTATAGTGGTAAAAATGTTTTTTTCCTTCACAGCTCAATTATGTAAAATTTTATCACACACCCGTAGCATCCATACAATCACTGCACCTCTAGAAGATTTAATTAAGAGGTGTAGTTATAAAATGGGGTCACTTATGGGGGCTACTGCTGATCTGACACCTCAGAGGCTCTGCCAATGTGACATGGCACCCTCAAACAATTCCACGAAATTCTGCACTCCCTTCTGAGTTTTGAGCTGTGCCTTAAAAGTAGTTTTTGACCACCACATATGGGGCACTGCTGTATTTAGGAGAAATTGCGTAACACATTTTGGGGGTCCATTTTCTCCTATCACCCTTGTTAAAATGTAAAATTTTGGGTTAAAACAACATTTCTGGGGAAAAACGTCATTTTTAATTTTCACGATCCAAGGTTTCAAAAATCTGAGAAGCACTTGTGAGTTCAAGATGCTCACCACACACCTAGATAAATTCCTTTAGGAGTGTAGATTCCAAAATGGGGGTTACTTGTGGAGGGTTTACACTGTTTGGATACATCAGGATTCTCCAAATGAGACATGGCGTATGCCAGGGTTCCCCAACTCCAGTCCTCAAGGCCCACCAACAGATCATGTTTTCAGGATTTCCTAAAGGGTCTGTTACACATAGCGATATCGCTAGCAATATCGCTATAACGTCAGTGGTTTTATGACGTTATAGCGATATTGCTAGCGATATCGCTATGTGTGATACCTCTGACCGGCTCCCCCGCTGTCCATTGCTGATCGCGCAAGAATGTCCAGGGCCGTTTCTCGTTGGCCACTTCCTGCTGGGTTTCCTGTGGCGCCGACGAGCGACGCGTGGACGCGGGCGGGAGGACATCAGGATTGCCGCGTCTGACAGGTAAGTAGCGAACCCTGACCCCTGCTATGTCGCTGGTGAGATCTGCCTGCTTGGCAGCTCACTAGCGACCACTTAGCGATGCACCAGCGATCCATATCGTTGTCGGGATCGCTGGTGCATTGCTAAGTGTAACGGTACCCTTAGTATTGCTCAGGTGATAATTGCTTCACCTGTGCAATACAAAGGAAATCCTGAAAACATGATCTGTTGGTGGGCCTTGAGGACTTGAGTTGGGGAACCTTGGCGTATGCAATCTATTCCAGAAAATTTTGCACTTCAAAAGTCAAATAGCGCTGCTTCCCTTCCGAGCCCTCCTGTGCGCCCTCCACATATGGGGTATCGGTGTACTCAGGAGAAATTGCACAACAAATTACACTGTTCTTTTTCACCTGTTACCCGAATGAAAAATTTTGGGCTAAAACAACATTTTTTGTGAGAAAAATGTGATTTTCTTTATTTTCATGGCTCAACGTTATAAAATTCTGTGAAGCACTTGGGATTTCAAGGTGCTCACCACAGATCTAGATAAATTCCTTGAGGGATCTAGTTTCCAAAATAAAGTCACGTGTGTGGGGGTTTGTCACTTGTTAGGCACATCAGGGGTTATCCAAACGCGACACGGAGCCCCCTCTCAATTCCAGACAATTTTTTTGTGCTCCTTCCCTGCCGTGCACACAAACAATAGTTTTCCTCAACATATGGGATATTTGCATACTCAGGAGAAATTGCACAATAAATTTTGAGATCCATTTTCTCCTGTGACCCTTGTGAAAATAAAAAAAATTGGGGCTAAAGTAACATTTGTGTGAAAAAAGTAAAATGTTATTTTTTTTTCTTCCATATTGCTTTAATCCTTGTGAAGCGCCTGAAGGGTTAAAAAATTTATTTTATGTGGTTTTGCGCACCTTGAGGGGGTGTCATTTTTAGAATGGTGTCACTTTTGGGTATTTTCTGTCATATGGACCCCTCAAAATCACTTCAAATGAAATGTGGTCCCTAAGAGAAAAAAAAAAGTTTTGGAAATTTTGTTGGGAAAAAAAAAAAAAAAAATATGGAGAACTGCCTTGTCAATTTTAACCCTTATAACTTCCTAACAAAAATAAATTATGATTCAAAAATTGTGTTGATGTAAAGTAGACATGTGGGAAATGTAATTTATTAACTATATTGTGTGTTATAACCATCTGACTTAAGGGCATAAAAATTTCAAGTTTGAAAACGGCAACATTTTCAATTAAATTTTCGATATTTTCATAAATAAATGCAAATCATATTGACCAAAATTTACAAATAACATGAAATACACCATGTCATGAACCAAAACAATCGTAGAATCACTGCGATACGTTAAAGTGTTCCAGAGTTATTACAACATAAAGGGACGCTGGTAGATTTGGAATATGAGGCGCGGTCATTAACGTACAGAGTGGCTAGGTCCTTATGTGGTTAAAGGGGTTGTCTGGGTACCGAGTATTGATGTCTAATTGGCCTGGATAGCTCCTCCCAGATATGACATCTAGCACCCACATGACATATCTGCCATTGACTCCATGTAAACACTTAGAACACATCAAAAAAATCACAGCTCCATTCATTGTGTAGAGGCCGCTGATTGGATATGCTTGTACCTTCATGACCAGGCCAAATTTTACAATTCTGACCAGTGTCACTTTATGGCTGGGTCCGGGTATTGAGATGCGAGACTCTTGCGAGTTTCTTGCATGTGTGAGCCCGGCCTAAGAGGTAATAACTCTAGAATGATTCATTGGATTCCACTCATTTGGAGTAGTGGTAAAATTTCTTCGATATGACTTGCGTTTATTTGTGAAAAAAAAAAATATTGGCGAAAGTTTAGCAATTTTCAAAACTTTTAATTTCTATACCCTTAAATCAAAAGAGTTATGTCACACAACATAGTTAATAATTAACATTTCCCACATGTCTACTTTACATCAGCACAAGTTTTAAATCAAATTATTTTTTGTTAGGAAGTTATAAGAGTTAAAATTGACCAGCAATTTCTCATTTTTTAAACAAAATTTCCAAAACTTTTTTCTTTCCCTTTTAGGGACCACATTACATTTGAAGTGACTTTGAGGGGTCTATATGACAGAAAATAACCAAAATTGACACCATTCTAAAAACTGCACCCCTCAAGGTGCTCAAAACCACATTCAAGAAGTTTATTAATCCTTCAGGTGCTTCACAGGAATTTTTAGAATGTTAAAGGAAAAAAATGAACATTAAGCTTTTTTCACAAAAATTTTACTATAGACATAGATTTTTTTTTATTTTAACGAGGGTAACAGGAAAAAAATGGACCCCAAAATTTGTTGTGCAATTTCTCATCAGCATGCAGATACCCCATATGTGGGGTAAAACCACTGTTTGGGCGCACGGCAGGGCTCGGAAGGGAAGGAGCTGACTTTTTGAATGCAAAATTTTCTGGAATAATTAGCGGTCGCCATGTCGCGTTTGGAGAGCCCCTAATGTGCCTAAACAGTGGAAACTCCCCACAAGTGACCCTATTTTGCAAGCTAGTCCCCTCAGGAAACTAAGGTGCTCACCACACATCCAAACTCTCTGCACCATACAGTTTTATGTGCAATTTCTCCTGAGTACGCCGATACCCCATATGTGGGGAAAACTACTATTTGGGTGCACGGCACAGCTCAGAAAGGAAAGAGTGACGTTTTGGAAAGCAGACTCTGATGAAATTGTGTGCAGATGTCGTGTTGTGTTTTGAGAGCCCCTTGAGTGCCTAAACAGTGGAAAACCCCCACAAATTACCCAATTTTGGAAACTAGACCCCTCAAGGAATTTATCTAGACAGGTGCTTCACAGAATTTTACAACATTGCTCTGTTAAAATTAAAAAAATATATATTTTCCGCACAAAACTTGTTTTAGCCCCAAATTTTACCATTTTCGCAAGGATTGCAGGAGAAAATGGACCCCAAAATTTGTTGTGCTATTTCTCCTGAGTACAATGATACCCCATGTGTAGTCAAAAACTACTTTTGAGGCACAGTGGAAAGTTCAGAAGGGAAGAAGAGCCACATTGGAGATTTTGTTAGAATGGTTTGAGGGTATAATGTCACATTAGCAGAACCCATGAGTTGCAAGAACAGAAGAAAGCCCCCATAAATGAACTCATTCTACAAACTACACTCCCCAATGAATAAATCTAGGGGTTCAGTGATCATATTGACACTTTATACCATTAGGCTGTGAAGAAAAAAATAATTGAATTTTTACCACCAAAAAAAAAAAAAATTAGTTTTATCCCCAGATTTTACATTTTCACACTGGGAAATGGGTAAAAATGGCACCAAAATTTGTCCCACAATTTCTATTGAATGTAGAATTTATTTGCCTCCTGGAGCACAGATTTTCCTAGAATAGTTTGCGGACTCCATATACAGAGCCCCTAAGTGATAGAAGAACCGAATCCCCCCTCAAGTAACCCCATTTTGGAAGTGTATACACCTTTTGGAATTGATCTACAGGTGTAGTGAAGATTTTTAATGCATGGGTGGTTTTCAAAAACAAGAAGCAATGGATGTTACTGAGTAAACTGTAATCTAACATTGTAGTGACCCATACCCTGTAGTGACCAGTACATTATGCACAGCTCATGCTTCCGGAGACATGCACTCGTAAATTAGGAGGGTTGTCATTGCTACAGAATTGCCAAACATGTGGACGCTAAATCTGGTTTAGGTACACTGGGGCTCAAAAGGGAGGGGGGGGATTTGGGAGCACAGAATTTGCTGGATTTCTTTTCGGGTGCGAGGAGTTATAGTGCTTTTCCATGGCCTTTGTGCTAGCAGTAACGTGGAAGCCCCCTATGTTTTCATTGACAGGTGATGGACCTGAGTGGGTACTTGCTTTTTATTGTGGATTGAGTTGAAGCCGTTATTAGGAACATTGTAGACAACGTTTGGCATCACATTTATCCGGCGCTTTACGCTGAGAACTTACTTTCGTATTTCCATCTAAATCGCTGAGTGATACGATTCAGATGAAACCCCCGAGAAATCCATTTATTACAATGAGTCAGCAGAGTTACTCTGGACTCCATCTGGCATCTGTTCAGTGGTATTCCTTTTTCAGAAGTGCACAAAACTGTGGCCAACGGCACTTTTATGAACACTTAAAAAGACAGAGACTGCTGAATCACCGGCCAGACTGTGTCCACAGTGCCACCATCTGCCTCATTATAGGAAATCTTCCTCTGGGGGTTTCATCTGTATCCCTTATTTCAGAGATTTACATGGAAACCCTGGTGTAAGCACTCAGCGTAGAGCACAGGATAAATGTGAACTGAGAACCCAATTGAAAATAAACACATGGGCCATGCACACAGTAAATAGGTCTGTAGGACAGTGTTCACACCACCAAAAGATTGAAACTCAGAAAAACACAGTATAACAAGCGTATAAAAATACTAACAGTAAACAGCAAGTGTTAGTTAAAAGATGATAAAACAGGGTATTTGGTTGATACTTTTTTTGCAAAAAAAACGTATACTAAGCAGCTCTACCAAACGTCCAGGTATACCCATATCAGAGCAGTCCCTAACCGATGTATTTAAAATCTGACCATGTGTATAGTATCTATATGAGCAGGATTCAGACAGGTAATGTCCGATGCGGGCATGCTGTGGAAGACGGCTTATATGTGCATGGCCCACAAGAGAGTGGTGGAGACCTCCCTAATCTTGCAAAAACAAGAAACCAATTGAATATAAACACATGGGCCATGCACACAGTGAACAAGACTGTAGGACAGTGTTGACACCACCAAAAGATTGAAACACAGAAAAACACAGTATAACAAACGTATAAAAAAATTCTGTTGTAAAAAAGTAACAGTAAACAGCAAGTGCTAGTAAAAAGATGATAAAACTGGGTATTTGGGTAATACTTTTTTTGCAAAAAATTTATACTAAGCCGCTCTACCAAGCGTCAAGGTATACCCATATCAGAGCAGTCTCTAACCGATGTATTTAAAAAAATGTTTTTATATTCAATTGGTTTCTTTTTTGCAAGATTAGGGAGGTCTCCACCCCTCCCTTCTGGGCCATGCACATATAAGCAGTCTTCCACAGCGTGTCCACATCAGACATTACCTTTCTGAAACCTGCTCATATAGGTTTTTATGTTGAATCTGTTTTATTGAAAACAATTAGACATATAACATACAAGACAACAAGAATTGTACACCATGCCGTTCTAGATTACAGAATAATCGATCTCCTATAAAGGCGAGATATCTTCCGGCCCAAAGGCTCGTAATGTCACTGTTGGACGAAAATCGATGCATATTCATCAGACCTACTTTATATAAGAGAACAAACAGGAATTTGTCACCACAGATTGAAAAATTCAGCTGTATGAACATTATTCATACAATGTTTACTCGTGTATAATGAAACAGTCTGAAGAGACATCACTCCTCCCCGCATGTCCTCCCGTATTTCAGCATCATCAATGGTCAAATATGAAGAATAATAATTGCGAGCATATTTAACAACGTCTTTATTCGTAACCAGTGGAGGTGTATTTCATATAACAAAGAAAGAGAGAAGTTAGGAAAGGGAAGAGGAAACTCACAGAGAGTAGAGAAGGAAAAGAGGAAAGAGAAGGGAGTGAGGGAAAAGGGGGGAGGGGGAAGAAAGAAAACGGGCCTCGGATCTCCGAGCCGACCCTTAAGGAGCGTCCTCGACCAATCGAAGTAGTTCGGGAGTTTCCTTGAATAAGATCCAAGGCTGCCATACTCGGACCAAACGGGTGTTATCTCCCTCCAATTCAGCCAATAATTCCTCCATACGGAAAATGTCTGCAAATTCTGACAACCATTCTGCCATAGTTGGTGGTTTCGTCGTACGCCAGTGGCGTGGGATTACCATGCGTGCCGCGGTAATACAAAAGCGAAGAAGGCTCTTCTTTTGAGTGGATATGGAACCCGGGAGAATTGATAGGATGGCAATTTGTGGGGAGAACATATTTTCCAGAAATCTTTTGATAGGCCCAAAACACCTTTTCCCAGAAGGGTCGTATAGCAGGGCACTGCCACCATATGTGGAATAGCGTGCCTCTCTCGGCTTCACATCGCCAGCAGGTATCATCTACGATCGGGAAAATGGACTTTAATCTGACGGGGGACAGATACCACCTGGTCAGTATCTTAAAATTTTTCTCCTGTGCGCCCCCAGCTGGAGACATTTTGTGTGTAAAGAGATATGCTTTGTCAAGGTCTTCAACTGAAAATTTATATCCCATCTCATCCTCCCATGCTCGGATGTAGCTCGGAACCACGTCCGAGTCTCCGGAATGGAATTCCTTATATAAGAGAGAAATCATATGAGAGGGAGGGTCCTGCAGTTGTAATAAAGTTTCCAACCGTGTCATAGGGGGGCGAGAAGTATGGTCGACCAAACGTCCCCGGATAAACGATCTCAGCTGATAGTATTCCATCCAGGAGAGTGTCCTGTTGGGAAACTTTTCCAGTAAGGCATCCCATGTCGGAATATTCCCTTCCACCAGTACCTGTCCCAGTCGTAAGTCAGAACTACTATGCCAACCCAAAAATTGGTCTCTGACACCCTGGAGGAAAATCCGGGTTACCAAATATTGGTGTCAACGGATTCAGAGTGCTGATCAATTTCTTTTTATGTTTAAAACGATTCCAAATCTGTAAAACTTCTCGAGTCAAGAAACCAGTGGGTCCCTCAAAGTCGTTTGCAACCGAATCGTAGCGTCGGATCCATGGAAGATGGCGCAGTGGAATACTAAAAGATGTCTGTTGCAGTTGAACCCATTGTTTAGAGCGGTGGCCGAATTGCCAGTCAAATAAACGTGCAAGTATGGAAGCCCTATGGTAGAGTTCCAGGTCAGGAAGACCCACACCCCCTCTGGACTTCGGGGCTGTTAGGATAGAATATTCAAGATGAGGTTTAGAGGTCTGCCAGATAAAGCGGATTAGCACAGATCTAATGGTCTGGAAGAATGTCTTCGGTGGTACAACCGGAACAGCCTGGAACAGGTATAAAAACCTGGGAAGAATATCCATCTTATAAATGAATTCATCCTTCAAAAAAACGAGATATTCTTCCGTCCTTATTCCCTCAACCGTTTCAAAGTCGATTCTAAGAGGGGCACATAATTTAATTTCTATAGGTCAGTCATGTCAGTAGGAATTTGAACGCCCAAATATTGAATGGCCCCGGTTTTCCACCGAAAGTGGAAATTTCCCATGATTCTTGTGAGTTCTGTCTGTCCTAGGAATATATTAAGGGCTTCAGTTTTCTGAAAATTAATTTTAAAATTGCTGACTGCTCCATATTTTTGAAACTCTTCCATCAATGACGGGAGAGTAATATGTGGCTGGGATATATACAGTAGGAGGTCATCCGCATAAAGAGAGACCTTATAATGAACACTGTCCACCCACAGACCGTGCACACTGGGGTTCCTCCTAATCGCCACCGCCAAATGTTCCATAACTATCGCGTATAAAAGGGGCGACAGAGGGCATCCCTGCTGGGTCCCGTTCCCAATGGCAATAGATTCTGACGTTGCCCCGTTAACCTTAACCTTTGCCGAAGGACCAGAGTATAGGGTGCGACCCTATGCAGGAAGCGATTTCCCAGGCCCAGCTGTCGTAGGGCCGAGAACATGAAGCCCCAATGCACACGGTCAAAGGCCTTCTCCGCATCAATCGACAGCAAAGCCAACGATTTACATTTTGATTTAGCATGTGCAGTCAAGATGAGAGTCTTACCTATGCCGTCTCTCGCTTCTCTTCCCCGCACGAACCCCACCTGATCCGAATGTACTACTAAAGGTAAAAGAGGAGCAAAGATTTTTATGTATAGTTTTACGTCAACGTTAATGAGAGATATTGGGCGGTAATTTGTTACTACTTTAGGATCCTTCCCTGGCTTCGGTATTACTGTAATAAAAGCCTCTAAAGAATGTGGAACAAAGGGAGAGTCAACTGCGATGGAATTTAACACCAGCGTCATAATGGGGTTAAGTTGTTCACAAAACATCTTATAAAAATGAGGGGAAAACCCGTCTGGTCCCGGAATTTTATCAGCCGGGGTATTTTGAATGACTTCATCAATCTCTTCAGTCGTAAAGTCAGTGTCTAGTGGTGTCGTCAAGTCCGTGGCCAATGTCGGAAGGGCGGTGTCCCATATATAAGATTCTATGTGTGGTTGAGGATCCAGGGGTGTTTGAGGGGGACGATCTCCGTTGATGTTATATAATGTATGATAATAACGCCGCATTATGTCCAGGATTTCTGTCGGGTTCGACGTCGTCTGGTCCCGATGTCGTTGGAGAGATGAAATGTATG
The DNA here is from genome assembly GCF_039654945.1 of Dendrobates tinctorius. NCBI lineage: Eukaryota > Metazoa > Chordata > Amphibia > Anura > Dendrobatidae > Dendrobates > Dendrobates tinctorius. The sequence goes on from NW_027361827.1 coordinate 15,554,936, forward strand.
TGGTCTGATTACGTGGGTGTAGAAATCTAGCTAACAGACGTCCACATTTATTAGCTTGACCGTATAATATACTCTTAAAGCGATTTCTATGATGTCGGTACTTCTCATTTAGCAGGGACTTCAGATCGTCTCTGCATTTAATCAAGTCAGTCAACGTCTCCGTCTCCTTACTCATCTTATGCTTCGTCTCTAACGTCTATAATTTCCCTACTTTTTATTTGTTTCAAACGAGATCCGTGCTTAATGAGTACCCCTCTAAGGATGCATTTAAGGGTTTCCCATTTGATAGGCATAGCAGTAGTGTCATGTGCATGGTCTTGTAGGAATTCTGCTATAGTAGACTTAATATCGGCCACACAAGTATTATCTTTTAAAAGGTTATCGTTCAATCTCCACGTCCACTGTCGCGTCACCGAGTCAGGAGGACTAATGTCCAAAAAGACTGGAGCATGATCCGCCCACAGAAAACTTCCAATGGATGGTTTCGGGTCCCAGGCCAGTGCGCAATGACTAAGGAGAAAGAAATCTATTCTGCCATATGAGTTATGTGGTGTGGAGAAGAACGTATAATCTTTCTTATTGGGATTAAAAAGTCTCCAGACATCAGTTAGCCGTAAATCATGAAGGTCCCTTTTCAAAGAGGACAGCTGACGAAGAGATAAGTAAGACTTTGCCGCTGTGGAATCCAATGTCGGGTTAAGAGTCAAATTAAAGTCACCCCCTAATATAACAACCCCTTCAGCAATATCAGCCACGGTCTTCAAGAAAGATCTAGTAGCTCGAATTTGGTCTCAGCTGGGGGCGTACCATCCCGCTATAGTATATGTGGTTGAAAAAAATCTGAATTTTCAAGATCACGTATCTGCCCCCCGTATCGACCAATGTGTCCAATATGGTATGTTGGAGGGATTTGTGGAGCGCTTTAGACACCCCTCGGGATCGTGAGTCCGGGTTGGCACTATGCAACCAGGTTGTGTAATAACGATCATGAATATTAGGAACATGTCCAGTTTTAAAATGTGTCTCTTGTAAGATCAGCACATTTACTCTTTTCTTGTGCATACCATATAAAATATGTGACCGTTTCTGCGGAATATTAAAGCCTCTAGTGTTCAAGGAGCCCAGTATGATCTTTTGTGCGGCAGTCTTACCCAGCATTGTGTTTGTAGTCCGGGGTCGAGGATGCAAGTCTCGTCTACAGGAATGAATCGGCTCCGGAGTCCAACGCCCGCTGTTGAAAGGGGAGGGAGAAGCTACTAGGGGAGGTGGATATAATCAAAGAAAGTACAGTGGGGAAAAAAAGTATTTAGTCAGTCAGCAATAGTGCAAGTTCCACCACTTAAAAAGATGAGAGGCGTCTGTAATTTACATCATAGGTAGACCTCAACTATGGGAGACAAACTGAGAAAAAAAAATCCAGAAAATCACATTGTCTGTTTTTTTTCATTTTATTTGCATATTATGGTGGAAAATAAGTATTTGGTCAGAAACAAAATTTCATCTCAATACTTTGTGATATATCCTTTGTTGGCAATGACAGAGGTCAAACGTTTTCTGTAAGTCTTCACAAGGTTGCCACACACTGTTGTTGGTATGTTGGCCCATTCCTCCATGCAGATCTCCTCTAGAGCAGTGATGTTTTTGGCTTTTCGCTTGGCAACACGGACTTTCAACTCCCTCCAAAGGTTTTCTATAGGGTTGAGATCTGGAGACTGGCTAGGCCACTCCAGGACCTTGAAATGCTTCTTACGAAGCCACTCCTTCGTTGCCCTGGCGGTGTGCTTTGGATCATTGTCATGTTGAAAGACCCAGCCACGTTTCATCTTCAATGCCCTTGCTGATGGAAGGAGGTTTGCAATCAAAATCTCACGATACATGGCCCCATTCATTCTTTCATGTATCCGGATCAGTCGTCCTGGCCCCTTTGCAGAGAAACAGCCCCAAAGCATGATGTTTCCATCACCATGCTTTACAGTAGGTATGGTGTTTGATGGATGCAACTCAGTATTCTTTTTCCTCCAAACACGACAAGTTGTGTTTCTACCAAACAGTTCCAGTTTGGTTTCATCAGACCATAGGACATTCTCCCAAAACTCCTCTGGATCATCCAAATGCTCTCTAGCAAACTTCAGACGGGCCCAGACATGTACAGGCTTAAGCAGTGGGACACGTCTGGCACTGCAGGATCTGAGTCCATGGTGGCGTAGTGTGTTACTTATGGTAGGCTTTGTTACATTGGTCCCAGCTCTCTGCAGTTCATTCACTAGGTCCCCCCGCGTGGTTCTGGGATTTTTGCTCACCGTTCTTGTGATCATTCTGACCCCACGGGGTGGGATTTTGCGTGGAGCACCAGATCGAGGGAGATTATCAGTGGTCTTGTATGTCTTCCATTTTCTAATTATTGCTCCCACAGTTGATTTCTTCACTCCAAGCTGGTTGGCTATTGCAGATTCAGTCTTCCCAGCCTGGTGCAGGGCTACAATTTTGTTTCTGGTGTCCTTTGACAGCTCTTTGGTCTTCACCATAGTGGAGTTTGGAGTCAGACTGTTTGAGGGTGTGCACAGGTGTCTTTTTATACTGATAACAAGTTTAAACAGGTGCCATTACTACAGGTAATGAGTGGAGGAAAGAGGAGACTCTTAAAGAAGAAGTTACAGGTCTGTGAGAGCCAGAAATCTTGATTGCTTGTTTCTGACCAAATACTTATTTTCCACCATAATATGCAAATAAAATGAAAAAAAACAGACAATGTGATTTTCTGGATTTTTTTTTCTCAGTTTGTCTCCCATAGTTGAGGTCTACCTATGATGTAAATTACAGACGCCTCTCATCTTTTTAAGTGGTGGAACTTGCACTATTGCTGACTGACTAAATACTTTTTTTCCCCACTGTAGATAAAGGTTAAAAGAAGACAAAAGGTAGAAGAAATTTTAACAATACGAGTGTGGATAGGCACACTCCAATAGACAATTTAACCTGGTGGAGGTAAACGTTAATAGCTGAGTGCCTCAGTGGCAAAGCAGCGCCTCCAGGGGTCAAGTGTACAGCAAAAAAGGAGTCGGAGGCACCGTCTCCCCCGGTTCCCAACCCCGTAATGATCTAACAGTCGCGTTCCCCTCAAATCGAGAGCTTAACGGGTAAAGACCATGTATATCTTATCTTAACTATAAAACGAATGAAATATATCCCATTTCGTAATTAACTTCAGTATCATCAAAACTGACAATATTTAAGGGTACTCCAGTCTGTAATTCTGAACCAGTATAAACTTTTAGGACCCAAATTTTTCCTCAAAACAGAACACCCCAGAACAATCTCCAAATCAGAATAAGACAGGTTAATCAGTCAGCCTCTCCTTCTGCTAGGTGTATGCGCCCCGGTCCATTGGGCCGTCTCCCGCAACGACGACGTTGTTGAGGGTTCTGGCCTCTGCGGGGATCTTCCATTCTATAAAATGATGGTAAGGGTGGCCAATCAGGAATATGCACCTCAGGTATATCTAAGGCGGCCGAGAATGCTGGAACACCACTAGGGTGACTCAATCGATGCACTCTGCCTCTCTTCTGAACTCGAAGACAAAATGGAAATCCCCAGGTGTAAAGAAGGTCATGCTGCCGCAACTCGTCCAAGAGAGGGCGAACAGCTCTGCGCCTCTGTAAAGTCCATCTGGACAAATCTGGAAAGAGCTATATGCGAGAGCCTAAATGGTTTATGGGTTTTGCTCTCCTGGCTGCCCCCATGACCGCATCTTTAAATTGGTACTTGTGTACCCGGCATATCACATCTCTTGGTGGGTCCTGTTCGCCGGGATGTGGGCCCAAAGACCTATGGGCGCGGTCTAGTTCCAGTGGGTTGTCTTGAGGCCTATCTAATACCGAATTAAAAATGCCTCTCAGAGTGGTATTCAACTCCTGGGGAAGTATAGATTCGGGTAATCCCCGTATTCTTATATTATTCCTGCGTCCCCTGTTCTCAGAATCATCCAGCATTTCTGCTAGGGTCTGCAGCTGTCTAGCTTGAGAGGCTGTGACAGTTTCCTGAGCCTCCATTCTTTCATTCAGAGAGGCCAGAAGCTGATCATGGGATTCAACTTTCTCACCACATTGTTGGATATCATCTTTTAGTATGGAAAGTTCAGCCTTATAGGAAGATTCCAGACGGGCAATGTACTGCTCCATATCCTGTTTCGTCGGGATATCTTTTATTTTATATAATAAATTGAAATCAGCTCCCATGGGTGCTGCGGAGTGTCCTGTCAAAAGAGAAGCCGACATCCCGCACTGTGGTGTTAGGGATGCATCTAGTCGGTGAACAGGTGGAGGAGCTGTGTTAGATGGCAGTCCAGCCTGAGGAGCAGGTGACTTAGCGTAGTCTCCCTGCCTTCTCATCATGGAGTCTACTCCCCCCAATGCTGTAGAATCACCGGTGGTATCCATATCGGTATCTGGGGGGATATTACTGTCTCCCTGTGAGTGTGGTGTGAGGGGATCCACATACATCTCCCCGGGTCCCCACCTGGTTTACTGGCGCGTGGTTGCGCTGGCTTGTCTGCGGGGTTCCCCTGTGAAAGACGGGCTTCCAGGGGTTTGATGGTTTTGTCCTGGGGAGAGCGCCTCTTCACCTGTGAGGCTTCTGCGGTCGCACCGCCAGTTCTCCGAGGGGTCCCCCTGTGGTCCTCCGTTTCCCCGGACCGCTCCCCTACTTCTTGTGCCTTACTTCCTGTTAGCGGCAGGGCCTGCTGCAATCTGCGCGCCGCATCTGTCATGGCGCCAGTGGCCTTCTTTCTTCCCACTCCTATAAAGTAGCGGGCAATGCTCTGAGGAGCGCTGTCGGGTGCTGCGGGACCGGCGGATGTGTTCCCCCTGTTCCTCCTGGTAGACATCGGGGTAAAGGGTGCTTGTATCGGGGTCTGTTCGGGTCGGTTACCGGTGTGGGAGCGGGAGCTCTCCAGAGCGCGTCCTCACTCCTCGCCTGCCATGCCACACCCCCATGGTTAGGTTTTTAAATACATCGGTTAGGGACTGCTCTGATATGAGTATACCTTGACGTTTAGTAGAGCGGCTTAGTATACATTTTTTGCAAAAAAACGTATCAACCAAATACCCAGTTTTGTTATCTTTTTACTAGCACTTGCTGTTTACTGTTACTTTTTTACAACAGAGTATTTTTATACGTTTGTTATACTGTGTTTTTCTGTGTAAATGTGAACTGAGCCTTACTGCGATCTTTGGGAGGCAGAATGAAAAAAAAAAAAAAGAACAGCAGGTGAAGAGTTGGTTTTATTTATTTTTTACGCCGTTTCTCGGGCGGTATAAGTGATTAGACGACTTTATTTGTCAGGTCAGTGCGATTAGAGCGATACCAGATTGCACGAGCATGGCAATGGATTTTTACGGACTATACTCTGCACATGGTCTGATGGGCTTGCGGGAGCCTGGTGACCAGGATGTCATCATGACGACATCGGGTCACCATGGCAAATATCGCAATCTCCGATCCAAGGGCAGGGGGGGGCTTTTTTTTTTTTTTTTTTTACTTCTGCCTGCTCGCTAAATGCTGCGATCGCAGCATTTAGGGGTTAAAGTACCAGGAGCGGTGCAGGCACTGCTCCTGGCACTGATAGTTGGATGTCAGCCGATAGAATCAGCTGACACCCAGCGTCGATTGCGCGCGCACAGCCTCTGTGTATGCACAATCACCTGGATGTACTCACCAACCATGACGTACTGAGTACTTTCAAGGTCGGTAAGGGGTTCATATAGGAGTTGTTGTAAAGTACCCGTCAGCATCCGCTACACAATCAATTTAGCTGTGTTTTCCAAATTCGCTGAAAGCACAGCGCCTCTCTAGTCGGCACTGTTGCTTTGCAGCGCTGGTGTTCAAATCCCACCAAGGACATCTGCAAGAAGTTTGTATGTTCTTGCCATGTTTGTGTGGGTTTCCTCCTCAGGGCCGCCATCAGGGCATTACTGCCCTGACTGGCATATGGGACCCGGTGGGCAGAGGGGGCCCGCATCGGGTCTGGTCTCCTCTGCTCACCGGGCCCCTACCGGCAGGTAAACCGGGCCCTTAGCGCAGCGCTGTGGCAGCTAAACGTTATTGACATGCGGGCCCGCCGGCCAATCGGAGGCTGGCAGCTGACGTCAGCCGCAGCGCTCACTTCGCTCGCGTCTGACGTCACTGTCAGTCGCCGGCGAGTGTGCGCTTCAGCTGCCTGGAGGGACGAAGCCTCGCTGCTGGACGCGGCCAGGTAAGAAGAATTTTTTTTTTTTTTTTGAGAGCGGCAATCCGGGGGGCCGGGGGCAGACTGTGAGACGGAGGCAGAATGCTGGAGACTGGGGGCAGAAGGCTGGAGACTGGGGCAGTAGGCTGGAGACTGGGGAAGAAGGATGGACGCTGGGGCAGAATGCTGGACGATGCCGGGCAGAATGCTCGACACGGGGGGCAGAATGCTCGACACGGGGGGGCAGAATGCGACAGTGAAACACAGGAAAGGGCAGAATGTGACAGTGAGACACAGGAGGGGGCAGAATGTGACAGTAAGACACAGGAGGGGGCAGAATGTGACAGTAAGATACAGGAGGGGGCAGAATGTGAGACATGGGGCAGAATGCGAGACACGGGGCATGATTGTAGACACGGGGCAGAATGGAGATACGGGGCATGATTGGAGACAGATGGGGCAAGGTTGGAGACAGATCTCACAGGATCATGGGGCAGGATAGATACGATGGAGACAGATGGGGAGATCATATGGGGTAGAATGAATTCTCATGAGGGCGGGATCGGAGAACATATGGCTGAAGCCAGGAATGAGACACACGGGGATCAGGATGGGGGATATTATTACCATAGGGGCTAATTAATGGATTATTACTGCAGTCATGTATTTAATTTTTTGAGTATACTGTTTTAAATGGGGGGCGGTCCTGTTACTGTGCAGAGCGACACTATGTCGCCTTTTTTTCTTCATGTGGTGTAATGTAGAAGTTGGGAAAAAATAAGTAATGTGTTCTGAAAGCGGAGCTCTAGATAACTGAGTTATTTCCTGCAGAGACGAGCCCTGGCTGGAAGATGTGATGGCGATCTGTGCTGAATGAAAGATGAAAAGCAAGGATGAAGGACTTCCCCTAGAGACATCACTGGTGAGTTAGTGTGTTACCTGTACACTGACACTATACACTGTATACTATATACAGAGGTCCTGTGTATAATGTCACCAGTGATCACTGTATTACCTGTACATTATATACAGAGCTCCTGTGTATAATGTCATTGATCACTATATTACCTGTACACAGACACTGCATACTAAGTACAGATCTCCGGTGTATAATGCCACTTATGGTGATCGTATTGGTTTTTTTTATTAATGATTAGTATTGTAGTATTCAGTCACCATGTGGTGGTAATATGTGGTCTGGGCATGGTGCAGTGGTATTTGTCCCTTGTATGTGCTATTATTTGGTCACTTTGTGGTGGTAATATGTGGTCTGGTCATGGTGGGGTGGTATTTGTTCCTTGTATGTGATATTATTTGGTCACTATGGTAGTAATATGTGGTCTGGTCATGGTGTGGCGGTATGTGTTCCTTGTATGTGGTATTATAGGTCACTATGTGGTGGTAATATGTGGCCTGGATATGGTGTAGCGGTATTTGTTCCTTGTATGTGATATTAATGGTCATTTTAAAAACTGAAAAATAAAGAAAAATATACCTAAATTGTATATCATATTTTAACAAATATTTAATAGGTTACGTAGAGTAGGGCCTGGCCAAAAGTGTCTACCCTGTTATGGTGGTGGCTTAAAAAAAATCTTTTGGCCAAAGCAAAAGCTGCCGGCTATATGTGTGATCTGGCGATGGAAACGGTTAATGTGTGATAGGTAAGAAGTGGAGTTTTTCGAAGAGAGAGCAGTGGGACTGTGGACAGTTCGAGGGGTGGAGCCTGGGCGGAGTCTCAAGGGGGCCCCGAAAATTTTGCCAGTATGGGACCCCGAAATTCCTAGTGGCAGCCCTGTTCCTTCTACACTCAAAAGACATACCGATAGGGAAATTAGATTGTTAGCCCCAATGGGGACAGTGATTATATCTGTAAATTGCTGCGGAATATGATGTTGCTATATAATCAAAGAAAAATAAATATGTTTACTGTACATCTTGCGGAGTAGATAACAGCTGGTTGATGGGAGCATTGCAACTCCAATCGAATATTAATGACTTATCCCATGGTCATCATTAGGCTGGAGTCATACTGCCATAATTCTCGTGCGATAATTGCATCGCACTTCACGGACTGGCCGGCACCTCTCCTGACCTGAGCATGACAGCATAATGGATTACTATGCAGCTGTCAAGCTCAGGTCAGGAGAGGTGCCGGCCAGGGCAAGTTTTACGATGCGATTCTCACACGAGAATTATGGCAGTGTGACTCCAGCCTTAGGTTGTGCCCGAATAACCCCATTAAGTTGACTGTATTTGCACATAATGTAATCTGTCCCTATGTTAATACATATATTTTAACAGCAGTAGTATTAGGATGGGGGCTGCGGCTATTTTTTAAGGAATATCTTGTTTTAAGGGATCATTCAGACATCAATTTTTCACATATGTGTTCTGCATTTTCCAGTGATAGAACACGTACCCATGATAGTATTCGGCGTGGTCTGTGTTTTTAGGATGATCGCGTGTCTGCAAAAAATAAAACAATGGAAGCATGTCTGCTTTGTGACCAGGTCAAAATTACCCATACAAGTCTATGTGTCCATGATGGAGAGAAAAAATAAATAAATAAATTTAAAAAAAATCCGCTGACCGTACACATTGCCATCTGTGTGCAATCGGTGTGAAATCCATTTTTAACATTGTATGGGGTAGAAGATGTTTTTTTTTCTTGGCATATTAGAAAATGAATGAGGAGATACACTAATGAAATTCTGATCCAAAGCCCTGATCAAAATTGGATTGTGCTTTTACGTACAAATAAAAGTCACCGATGTTTGAATGAGACCCATGTGTATCATAATGCAAGCGTTAACAGAAAATGTATTCCATCCCCAACACAAGCAGCTACATTTACCATTATGGTCTCATGACAACCTGTAGCATCTGAACAGCACATCTGGGCTTGTTCAGCCTTGCCATGGGGACATGTGCATATCCAACTCCAATGCTAGTAATGGGGATTTAGATTCCTGTAGTGCCAACAGTGAGATTAGAAAAAGTTGTTATGAGGACACAGGCTTTAGATCTGTACTGCAGTTAGCCATCAAAATCTTTTTTTCTCTACGTTTTGGCACTAAAATGTCCTTTTATGCATTACGCATGATAATTTCACTTTAATTTCAGTCCACTTACCTTGCTATTTTGAATGCACCTTACTGCATAGGTCAGGTCCCTAAATAAACAACCTTCCAGTCTTGCTTGTCCCTGTGAGCAAATAAAGATGCCACCTTTACCATCTCTAAAAAGGCACTTCCATACAAGACATCCTTGAACTGAGTTGGCAATAGATTGCAATTCCTTGTCCTTTTGTAGCTCTTGATGCAAACTTTTCAAAGCCATGTCACTCTGTAAAGCGAGGAGCCCATTGGTCTGTGGCCGGCAGTGTAGAGATTTGGCTAGCATGTGACTCAGTCCATGAGAATGATATGACAATTTGTAAACCGACTGGTCATCGTCTTCATTCTCACTGACTGTGCTCAATTCACTGTCACTGTAATCTGTATCCAGAGTCATGGCCTCCCCATCCTTACCCATGAAAAAGTTTCCATTCAGTTCGTTTTCCTTGTCATTGGTGTGATCTTGTAATATTTGGGATTTTGATTGAGGATGCAAGTTGCTTTGGTCTCCATTAACGAAGATCTCACATGTCCTCATTTTTGCACCGGGTGACCCAGCAGCTAAATAATCAGTATTCCCAGACAGAGAGGACTCGGAAGCCGTGTACAGAATGGCCCTTGACTTGGCAGAGATGGAGAGATGCTTACAAGCCCAGTTTTTGTCAGAAGTGGGCGATCCCTCCACAGTCACGGAGGCATTTTCACTGTTAACAAATTCACAGTTCTCAAGCACACTGAGCGCCACGTTGTGGAAATGTATGCTGGACTGGTTAAAAGTGCAAAATTTTATCTGGCACGTTCCGGGAGCGTGGATCTGTAGCTGCCCATTCTCAAAGTTGCAGTTGTCAAACTGGACATAACCAATGGACGTCTAGTGAAAGAAAAGAGAATCAAGTCTTCATTCTACAAATAATAATGCACTTTATTTATAGGTTTACTTTGCAGTATAAAATGGGATCAAATAATATGCACAGCCATCTCTTAAAAGTACCCGTCAATGAATTATGGGTGGTTAGCTCTACAACAGGAGACCTTAATCCTGCCTTCCACTTTTTCCTCCCCAAAAACGTCATTGAATTCCAGCAGAAGACGGAGGAGGAATGCCATTTATTTTGGAATGCTGAATTTGGAAATTAGTAATCTTTAGGCTAAGTGCACACGTAGCGGAACTCCCGCGGTAGTTACCGCGGGAATTCCATTCCGCTGGAAAACCGTATGTTAAATTCCCGCGATTTTCCAGCGGAAAAACTAGTGAATTGCAAGCGTAATTAGCTCGCAGAATGCTAGCGTTTTCCAAGCGATCTGTACCATCACTTGGAAAACTGATTGACAGGTTGGTCACACTCGTCAAACATAGTGTTTGACGAGTGTGACCAACTTTTTACTATTGAGGCTTCCTATGCAGAATCAGTAGTAAAAAGAACTAAGGTTAAAAATAATAAAAAATAGTGTTTTTCTCACCTTCCGACCTCCCGCGCAGCGTCCCCGATCATCGCGATGCTGCCGGCAGGTCCCATTCCCAGTGATGCATTGCGCCAATGACCTTTGATGACATCGCGGTCTCGCTACGCTATGGTGTCGCGAGACTGCGACGTTATCAAAGGTCATTGCCGCAATGCATCACTGGGAACGGGACCTGCCGGCAGCATCACTGAAGCCTGGTGACGCTGCGCGGGACGTCGGAAGGTGAATATAACCCGATTTTTTTATTTTAATTCTATTTTTTACAGGGATATGGTACCCACAGCCTGGAGGACAGTCTCCTCTCCTCCGGACCGTGGGTACCATCCGCAAATGTTCTGCTTACTTTTCGCATGGTGGGCACAGCCACATGCGGAAAGTAAGCAGAACAATGCATTCTTATGTGGGCGGAATCGTCGCGATTCCGCAAAATTAATGAGCATGCTGCGCATTTTTCTGCAATGCGATTCCGCCGCGGGAAAATCACAGCATTAGCACAGCATTGCGGAATCCCATAGGATTGCATGGGATGCTGTTTTTTTGCGGCAAAATCGCGCGTCAAAAACCACCGCGAAAACACCACTACGTGTGAACGCAGCCTTAGAGAAAAATGCCAGAAAAAATACCACACCCAGAGCAAAAGTTATAAAAGAAACACAATTGAAAAAAATGCCCTAAAGCAAACCATGTGTACAGAGATATTAACAGTATATATTCTCACAGCAAGGATCACACTGCCTGGTGAGGAAAAATGCTAAATATGCCTAGTATGTTCCCCATGATTGGCCTTTATCTAAGAGTATGAATCCAGAAATGATCAATGTGGAGTTAGACCACTAGATGGTTTTTGTGATAAAGGTTTTCAATAAATATCAAGGCTTCCATAAATGAACATACTTGGCATATACTGTAGTGCCAGGTCCATAATATACCCAAGGATATACAAGCCTGCAGGGTTTTTTTCCCATATGTAAACCAGCAGCTTTTCTCATGATACTGCAATGTTATACATACAGCGGAGCTAAACTTTGTGGTCACAAATCAGCGAGAGAAGCTCAGAAGAAATAAGAGTTCTAAACTCTCTGGTCAGAACATGCACACTGACTGATTCCAGTAACCCATACTGCACCCACCAATAGACAGTGCCACATAGATGTCATAGAAGGCAAATGGTGCACAATTAGAATGGGACCAGCTGCAAAAAAGATCCCCCCCCCCGATAAAAAAAAAAATATATATATGCTTTTTATGTCAAATATACACAGGCAGTTTTTGCCATCATATTACAATGGTAGAGCACTTTACAGCTTTATTTCCACCTACCGTATTTTTCCGACTATAAGACGCACTTTTTTCCCAAAAAATTTTGGGGGAAAGTGGGGGGTGCGTCTTATGGTCGCAATATACTAACCTCCAATCATGGCTGGAGGCTGGTGCGGGTGCCGCCGGGCTCTGCGGTGCGGTGGTGGCAGCGGGCGGGGCTGTGCGGTGCGGTGGTGGTGGCGGGCTGTGCTCCGGTGCAGGGGCGGCAGCTCCGCCGGCATTTCCTCGCAGCCCGCCGAGATTTGAATCTCGTCTCCCGAGATCTCGGGACGAGATCTGAACCCGCGCATGCACCGTCCCCGGACCGGCGGCCATCCTCCCGGCGTCCATGTTCCCGGAGGTCACCGCAACATGACGGCAGCCAGCAACGGATGTGTGGGGGCCTCCGGGCTGTGAGGAAATGCCGGCGGAGCCGCCGCCCCTGCACCGGAGCACAGCCCGCCGCCACCCTCACCCCGCAGAGCCCAGCTGTCCCAGCCCAGCTCAGCCCACTTGCCCCAGCCCAGTACAGCCCACTTGCCCCAGCTGCCCCAGCCCAGCACAGCCCACCTGTCCCAGCCCACTTGCCTCAGCACAGCCCACTTGCCCCAGCACAGCTGCCCCAGCCCAGCACAGCCCACCTGCCCCAGCACAGCTCACCTGCCCCAGCACAGCCCACTTGCCCCACCACAGCCCACCTGCCCCAGGACAGTTGCCCCAGCCCAGCACAGCCCACCTACCCCAGCACAGCCCACCTGCCCCAGCCCAGCTGCCCCAGCACAGCCCACTTGCCCCAGCACAGCCCACCTGCCCCAGCCCAGCACAGCCCACCTGCCCCAGCACAGCTGTCCCAGCCCAGCACAGCCCACCTACCCCAGCACAGCCCAGCTGCCCCAGCACAGCCCAGCTGCCCCTGCACAGTCCAGCTGCCCCAGTACAGCCCAGCTGCCCCAGCACAGCCCAGCTGCCCCAGCACAGAGCCGCCACCACCGCACCAGCCTGGAGCACTGAATGACCTCTGTGACCACTCCTCCACCTGTGCCGGATCCCTTCCCAGGTAAGCTGAATTCGGACTGTAAGACGGACCCCCATTTGACACATTATTATTTTTTTCCCTATTTTCCTTCTTAAAATTGGGGTGCGTCTTATGGTCCTGTGCGTCTTATAGTCCGAAAAATACGGTATTTGACTGTGAACTAAAAATTCTGTTCACTAGTGCCAAAGGGAATCTGTTTGCAAGTTTTTGCTATGGAATCTGAAAGTAGCATGATGTAGAGGCAGAAAGTCTGATTCCAGCGATATGTCAATAACTGGGCTGCTGGGTGTAGTTTTGATAGAATCCTTGTTTTCGCTGCTGTAGATGTAGCAGTGGTCAGAATGCTGAGCTGTGTATAACCCTGCACACACCCCAGATTGACAGCTTCATGAGTATACTGTGCATTGTAAGCAGGCTGCCAATCAGTGATAGGGGCAAGGTTTCACTGATTACCGTAGCTTGACTGGTTACATGGGACACGTAGTCCTATAGTGATAATCTCCTGCTAATAAAACGCTGATTGCTGTAGTCTCAATAAAATCTGCTGAGCAAGTGACACATTACTGGAATCAGGCTGTCTGATCTTGCATTATGCTGCTCTCAGATTAGATAACTAACATGCTGACAGATTCCTTTAAGGGTATGTACATACGTTGTGGATTTTTCTGCGCGGATTTGGCTGAATTCGCAGGTAAAATTACCTGCATTTTACCTGCGGATTTACTGTGGATTTTCTTTAGATTTTGTGCTGATTTCCCCTGCGTTTTTACACCTGTGGATTCCTATAATGGAAGAGGTGTAAAAACGCTGCGGATTCCGCACAAAGAATTGACATGCTGTGGAAAATAAACCGCAGCACATCTGCGCTGAATTTTCCGCAGCATGTGCACAGTGGATTTGGTTTTCCATAGGTTTACATGGTACTGTACACTGCATGGAAAACTGCTGCGGATCCGCAGGGCCAAATCCGCTGCGGATCCGCAGCCAAATCCGCAACGTGTTTACATACCCTAAATAAGTTCTGCAGAACCACAATAGAAGCACACATTCTTAATGATAAGGCCTCTTTCACACTTCAGTTTTTTGCATCAGTTATAATCCGCCAAAAAGGCGGACAAGCGGATCCGTTCTCAACTGATGTGAACGGATGGGGCAGGATCCGTTTTCAGACGGATCCTGAAAATGAAGAAATTTAAAGGAATCGCTGGCGAGAGAGAGAGAGAGAGAGAGAGAGAGAGAGAGAGAATTTTTTTTGTCCGGCACCCAGAAAGAATTTCGGGTTAAATGAGTGTCTGGAGGATCCGCCAGAGAAAAAAACGTTACAAGCTCCGTTTTGAAATCTTTGAGGATGGTGACGGACAGCAACTTTTGGCGGATCCTCACAAAAAACGGATGCAACGGACAGCAATCCGTCACAATCCGCCATTAATGCAAGTCAATGGGAAAAAAACGAATCCTCAAAAAAAAATTGAGGATCCGTTTTTTTTCAAAACCTGGCGGATTGTGACTGATTGTAAAAAACGGAAGTGTGAAAGAGGCCTAAGAGGGTAGAACCCCTCCTTTGTAGAGATGTCACCTGCTTTTAGGTTCCCCATTTGAGAGCTGCATGATGTAGGGGCAGAGACTCTGATACAACCAATGTGTCTGTTACTGGGCCGCTTTCTGCAGCTTTTATAAAAACACCTGATGCTAATCTAGCAGTTCTCTGAATGCTGAGCTCTGCATAACCCCACCTACTCCACTGTCAGCTTGTGTATACTGTGCATACAGTTAGGTCCATATATATTTGGACTGAGACAACATTTTTCTAATTTTGGTTCTAGACATTACCACAATGAATTTTAAACAAAACAATTCAGATGCAGTTGAAGTTCAGACTTTCAGCTTTCATTTGAGGGTATCCACATTAAAACTGGATGAAGGGTTTAGGAGTTTAAGCTCCTTAACATGTGCCACCCTGCTTTTAACGGGACCAAAAGTAATTGGACAGATTAAATAATTGTAAATAAAATGTTCATTTCTAGTACTTGGTTGAAAACTGCCTGAAGTCTTGAACTCATGGACATCACCAGACGCTATGTTTCCTCCTTTTTGATGCTCTGCCAGGCCTTCACTTCGGTGGTTTTCAGTTGCTGTTTGTTTGTGGGCCTTTCTGTCTGAAGTTTAGTCTTTAACAAGTGAAATGCATGCTCAATTGGGTTGAGATCAGGTGACTGACTTGGCCATTCAAGAATATTCCACTTCTTTGCTTTAACCCCTTCCTGACATGAGACGTACTATCCCGTCCATGGGACCCGGGCCCCTATGCCCATGGACGGGATAGTACGTCTAGCGCGATCAGCGGCGCCCACGTGGTGAGCGCCGCTGATCGCGGCCGGGTGTCAGCTGATTATCACAGCTGACACCGGGCACAATGTGTCAGGGGCGGTCACGGACCGCCCCCGACACGTTAACCCCTTGCACACCGCGATCAAACATGATCGTGGTGTACCGGGGGTTAAAGGGAAGCATCGGCAGGGAGGGGGCTCCCTCCGTGCTTCCCTGAGCCCCCCACGGCAGCGCAATGTGCAGCGCTGCTGCGGGGGGCTCCTTTCCTCCAGGCCCCCGAATCCAAGATGGCGACGGGGGCCTGAGGAAGCTGGCTTCCTCAGTGCCTGCAAAGCGCAGGCATGAGGAAGCCTTCTGCAGTGCCTGTGTCAGATCGCTGATCTGTCACAGTGATCTGTGATGTGACACAGTCCCAGTGTGACAGTGATGTCCCACCTGGGACTATTTAATAAAGTAAAAAAAAAAATAAAAAAAGTGTTAAAATAATTACAAAAAAATCGCCAAATAAATTCGAAAAAAAAAAAAAAATATTCCCCCAATAAATCCATTTTTTGGAAATAATAAAAAAAAAAACAATAAAAGTACACATATTAGGTATTGCCGCGTCCGTAATGACCCGCCCTATAAAACTGTCCCATTAGTTAACCCCTTTAGCGAACCCCTTAAAAAATAAAAATAAAAAACTAAGCAAAAAATAATGATTTATTATCATACCGCCAAACAAAAAGTGTAATAACGCGCGATCAAAAAGACGCTTATAAATATCCATGGTACCGCTGAAAACGTCATCTTGTCCCGCAAAAAACGAGCCGCCACACAGCATCATCAGCGAAAAAATAAAAAAGTTATAGCTCACAGAATAAAGCGATGCAAAAATAATTATTTTTTATATAAAATAGTTTTCATTGCATAAAACCGACAAAAACATAAAAAAAGACATAAATGAGGTATCGCTGTAACCGTACTGACCCGAAGAATAAAACCGCTTTATCAATTTTACCGCACGCGGAACGGTGTAAACGCACCCCCCCAAAAGAAATTCATGAAACGCTGTTTTTTGTTCATTCTGTGTCCCAAAAATAGGAATAAAAAGCGATCAAAAAATGTCACGTGCCCGAAAATGGTACCAATAAAAACGTCAACTCGTCCCGCAAAAAATAAGACCTCATATGACTTGGTGGGTCAAAATACGGAAAAATTATAGCTCTCAATATGTGGTGATGCAAAAACTATTTTTACAATAAAAAGCGTCTTTTAGCGTGCGACAGCTGCCAAATATAAAAACCGCCATAAATAGTAAATCAAACCCCCTGTCATCACCCCCTTAGTTAGGGAAAAATAATAAAATTAAAAAAAAAAGTATTTATCTCCATTTTCCCGTTAGGGTTAGGGCTAGGGTTAGGGCTAGGGTTAGGGTTAGGGCTAGGGTTAGGGCTAGGGTTAGGGCTCAGATTAGGGTTAGGGGTGTGTTGGGGTTAGGGTTGGAGTTATAATTGGGGGGTTTCCACTGTTTGGGCACATCAGGGGCTCTCCAAATGCAACATGGCGTCTGATCTCAATTCCAGCCAATTCTGAGTTGAAAAAGTCAAATGTTGCTCCTTCCCTTCCAAGCTCTGCCATGCGCCCAAACAGTGTTTTACCCCACATGTAGGGTATCAACCTACTCAGGACAAATTGCAAAACAATTTTTAGGGTCCAATTTCTCCTGTTACCCTTAGGAAAATAAAAAATTGGGGGCAAAAATATCATTTTTGTGGAAAAAAATGATTTTTTTATTTTCATGTCCGAGTGTTATAAACTTCTGTGAAGCACTTGGGGGTTCAAAGTGCTCACCACACATCTAGATAAGTTCCGTGGGGGGTCTAGTGTCCAAAATGGGGTCACTTGTGGGAAGTTTCAATAGCTTAGGTACATCAGGGGCTCTCCAAACGCACATGACACCCGCAGACCATTCCATCAAAGTCTGCATTCCAAAACGTCACTGCTTCCCTTCCGAGCCCCGACGTGTGTCCATACAGTAGTTTTCTCCCACATATGGGGTGTCAGCGTACTCAGGCCAAATTGGACAACAACTTTTGGGGGTCCAATTTCTCCTGTTACCCTTGGGAAAATGAAAAAATTGGGGACTAATTGATCATGTTTCTGGAAAAAATACGATTTTTTTATTTTCATGCCCTGGCATTATAAACTTCTGTGAAGCTCTTGGGGGTTCAAAGTGCTCACCTCACATCTAGATAAGTTCCTTAGTGGGTCTAGTTTTCAAAATGGGGTCATTTGTGGGGGGTTTCCACTGTTTAGGTACATTAGGGGCTCTCCAAAGGCAACATGACACCCGCAGACCATTCCATCAAAGTCTGCATTCCAAAACGTTACTACTTCCCTTCCGAGCCCCGACGTGTGCCCATACAGTAGTTTTCTCCCACATATGGGGTATCAGCATACTCAGGACAAATTGGACAACTTTTGGGGTCCAATTTCTCCTGGTACCCTTGGGAAAATAAAAAAATGGTGACTAAAAGATCATGTTTGTGGAAAAAATACGAATTTTTTATTTTCACGCCCGGGCGTTATAAACTTCTGTGAAGCACTGGGGGGGTTCAAAGTGCTCACCACACATCTAGATAAGTTCCTTGGGGGGTCTAGTTTACAAAATGGTGTCATTTGTGGGGGGTTTCCACTGTTTAGGTACATTAGGGGCTCTCCAAAGGCAACATGACACCCGCAGACCATTCCATCAAAGTCTGCATTCCAAAACGTCACTACTTCCCTTCCGAGCCCCGACGTGTGCCCATACAGTAGTTTTCTCCCACATATAGGGTATCAGCATACTCAGGACAAATTGGACAACAACTTTTGGGGTCCAATTTCTCCTGGTACCCTTGGGAAAATAAAAAAATGGTGACTAAAAGATCATGTTTGTGGAAAAAATACGAATTTTTTATTTTCACGCCCGGGCATTATAAACTTCTGTGAAGCACTGGGGGGGTCAAAGTGCTCACCACACATCTAGATAAGTTCCTTAGGGGGTCTAGTTTCCAAAATGGTGTCATTTGTGGGGGGTTTCCACTGTTTTGGTACATCAGGAGTTTTCCAAACGCGACATGGTGTCCGATCTCAATTCCAGCCAAAAACGTCAAATGGCGCTGCTTCCCTTCCGAGCTCTGCCATGCGCCCAAATAGTGGTTTACCCCCACATGCGGGGTATCAGCGTACTCAGGACAAATTGCACAATAACTTTTACGGTCCTGTTACCCTTGGAAAAATAAGAATTGAGGGTGAAAAGATCATTTTTGTGGAAAAAATATGATTTTTTAATTGTATGGCTTTATGTTATAAACTTCTGTGAAGCCCATGGGGGTTCAAAGTTCTCACCACACCTCTAGATAAGTTCCTTAGGGGGTCTAGTTTCCAAAATGGTGTCATTTGTGGGGGGTTTCCACTGTTTTGGTACATCAGGGGTTTTCCAAACGCGACATGGTGTCCGATCTCAATTCCAGCCAAAAACGTCAAATGGCGCTGCTTCCCTTCCGAGCTCTGCCATGCGCCCAAATAGTGGTTTACCCCCACATGTGGGGTATCAGCGTACTCAGGACAAATTGCACAATAACTTTTAGGGTCCTGTTACCCTTGGGAAAATAAAAATTGGGGTGAAAAAATCATTTATGTGGAAAAAATATGATTTTTTAATTGTACCGCTGTACGTTATAAACTTCTGTAAAGCCCTTGTGGGTTCAAAGTTCTCACCACATATCTAGATAAGTTCCTTGGGGGGTCTAGTTTCCAAAATGGGGTCACTTGTAGGGGGTTTTCACTGTTTAGGTACATCAGGGACTCTCCAAACGTGACATGGCGTCCGATCTGAATTCCAGCCAATTTTGCATTGAAAAAGTCAAATGGCGCTCCTTCCATTCTAAGCTCAGCCATGCACCGAAACAGTGGTTGCCCCCCACATATCAGGTATCTGCGTACTCAGGACAAATTGCACAATAACTTTTGCAGTCCAATTTCTCCTGTTACCCTTGGTAAAATAAAAAAAATTGAACCTGAAGTATTTTTTATGAAAAATAGATGTTCATTTTTTTTTAAAATATTCAAAAAAATTCCTGTGACGCACCTAAAGGGTTAATAAACTTCTTGAATGTGGTTTTGAGCACCTTAAGGGGTGCAGTTTTTAGAATGGTGTCACTTTTGGGTATTTTCTATCATATAGACCCCTCAAAGTGGCTTCAAATGTGATGTGGTCCGTAAAAATAAAATGGTGTTGTAAAAATGAGAAATCGCTGGTCAACTTTTAACCCTTATAACTTCCTAACAAAAAAAAATTTTGGTTCCAAAATTGTGCTGATGTAAAGTAAACATGTGGGAAATGTTAGTTATCAAGTTTTTTGTGTGCCGTATCTCTGTGATTTAAGGGCATAAAAATTCAAAGTTGGAAAATTGCGAAATTTTCAAAATTTTCGCCAAATTTCCATTTTTCTCACAAATAAACGCAAGTTATTTGAATTAAATTTTACCACTAACATGAAGTACAATATGTCACGAGAAAACAATGTCAGAATCACCGGGATCCATGGAAGCGTTCCAGAGTTATGACCTCATAAAGGTACAGTGGTCAGAATTGTAAAAATTGGCCCGGTCATGAACGTGCAAACCACCCTTGCGGGTGAAGGGGTTAATAAACTCCTGGGTTGCTTTGGCTTTATGTTTTGGGTCATTGTCCATCTGTAGTATGAAACGACGACCAATCAGTTTGGCTGCATTTGGCTGGATCTGAGCACACAGTATGGCTCTGAATACCTCAGAATTCATTCGGCTGCTTCTGTCCTGTGTCACATCATCAATAAACACTAGTGACCCAGTGCCACTGGCAGTCATGCGTGCCCAAGTCATCACACTGCCTCCGCTGTGTTTTACAGATGATGTGGTATGCTTTGGATCATGAGCTGTACCACGCCTTCGCCATACTTTTCTCTTTCCATCATTCTGGTAGAGGTTGATCTTGGTTTCATCTGTCCAAAGAATGTTCTTCCAGAACTGTGCTGGCTTTTTTAGATGTTTTTTTTAGCAAAGTCCAGTCTAGCCTTTTTATTCTTGATGCTTATGAGTGGCTTGCACCGTGCAGTGAACCCTCTGTATTTACTTTCATGCAGTCTTCTCTTTATGGTATATTTGGATATTGATACGCCTACCTCCTGGAGAGTGTTGTTCACTTGGTTGGCTGTTGTGAAGGGGTTTCGCTTCACCATGGAGACTATTCTGCGATCATCCACCACTGTTGTCTTCCATGGGCGCCCAGGTCTTTTTGCATTGATGAGTTCACCAGTGCTTTCTTTCTTTCTCAGGATGTACCAAACTGTAGATTTTGCCACTCCTAATGTTGTGGCAATTTCTCGGATTGGTTTTTTCTGTTTTTGCAGCTTAAGGATGGCTTGTTTCACCTGCATGGAGAGCTCCTTTGACCGCTGGTTTCCTTCACAGCAAAACCTTCCAAATACAAGCACCACACCTCAAATCAACTCCAGGCCTTTTATCTGCTTAATTGAGAATGACATAACGAAAAGATTGCCCACACCTGTCCATGAAATAGCCTTGGAGTCAATTGTCCAATTACTATTGGTCCCTTTAAAAACAGGGTGGCACATGTTAAGGAGCTGAATCTCCTAAACCCTTCATCCCATTTTAATGTGGATACCCTCAAATGAAAGCTGAAAGTCTGAACTTCAACTGCATCTGAATTGTTTTGTTTAAAATTCATTGTGGTAATGTCTAGAACCAAAATTAGAAAAATGTTGTCTGTATACACTGTGTGCAGAATTATTAGGAAAATGAGTATTTTGATCACATCATCCTTTTTATACATGTTGTCCTACTCCAAGCTGTATATGCTTGAACGCCAACTGCCAATTATGTAAATCAGATGATTTGCATCTCTGTAATGAGGAGGGGTGTGGTCTAATGACATCAACATCCTAGATAAGGTGTGCTTAATTATTAGGCAACTTCCTTTCCTTTGGCAAAATGGGTCAGAAGAGAGATTTCACGGACTCTGAAAAGTCAAAAATTGTGAGATGTCTTGCAGAGGGATGCAGCAGTCTTGAAATTGCCAAACTTTTGAAGCGTGATCACCGAACAATCAAGCGCTTCATGGAAAATATCCAACAGGGTCGCAAGAAGCGTGTTGATAAAAAAAGGCGCAAAATAACTGCCCATGAATTGAGGAAAATCAAGCGTGAAGCTGCCAAGATGTGATTTGTCACCAGTTTTGCCATATTTCAGAGCTGCAACGTTACTGGAGTATCAAAAAGCTCAAGGTGTGCCATACTCAGGGACATGGCCAAGGTAAGGAAGGCTGAAAAACGACCACCTTTCAACAAGAAACATAAGATAAAACGTCAAGACTGGGCCAAGAAATATCTTAAGACTGATTTTTCTAAGGTTTTATGGACTGATGAAATGAGAGCGACTCTTGATTGTGCAGATGGATGGGCCCGAGGCTGGATCAGTAAAGGGAAGAGAGCTTCACTCCGACTCCAGCAAGGTGGAGGTGGGGTACTGGTATGGGCTGGTATCATCAAAGATGAACTTGTGGGACCTTTTCGGGTTGAGGATGGAGTGAAGCTCAACTCCCAGACCTACTGCCAGTTTACGGAAGACACCTTCTTCAAGCAGTGGTACAGGAAGAAGTCGATATCGTTCAAGAAAAACATGATTTTCATGCAGGACAATGCTCCATCACATGCATCCAAATACTCCACAGCGTGGCTGCCCAGTAAAGGTCTAAAAGAAGAAAAAATATTAACATGGCCCCCTTGTTCACCTGATCTGAACCCCATAGAGAACCTGTGGTCCTTCATAAAATGTGAGATCTACAGGGAGTGAAAACAGTACACCTCTCGGAACAGTGTCAGGGAGGCTGTGGTGGCTGCTGCACGCAATGTCCAGTCGTTCTGGTGAGCGTTGGAAAAATGACGGAGGTAATTAACCAAAATTTGGTTGGTATGCTCTGCTTGACCGTTAGTTTGAGGGTGATATGCAGAGGAGAAATCCAGTGTGACGTCCATAAACTTGCAGTTTGCCCTCCAAAATCGGAAGGTGAACTGGACTCCTCTATCAGAGACAATACGTTGGGGAAGGCCGTGGAGACGAAAAATATGGTAGATAAAAATCTTCGCCAATTCAGGAGCCGAGGGTAATCCAGACAGGGGAACGAAATGAGCCATCTTGGAGAACCTGTCCACAATGACTAAGATGACCGTATATCCAGAGGAACGAGGCAGGTCAGTGAAGAAATCCATGGCAATGTGCTGCCAGGGAGCCGAAAGGACTGGTAGCGGGTGCAGGAGACCAGAAGGTAATTGCCTGGGGACCTTGTTTTTGGCACAGGATGGACACCAGGCTAAAAAATTACGAACATCCTGGAGAAGAGTAGGCCACCAATAGTAGTGCGAGACCAGAAGAAGAGTCTTTTTCAAGCCCACATGGCCTGCAATCTTAGAAGAATGGCCCCAATGCAAGACTCGTCTCCTGTTGGTTACCGGGACGAAGGTCTTACCCGGTGGCAGGGTAGACAGGCTGAGAGGAGCCACCGTGATGATCTTGGAGGGATCCAGGATGTGCGCAGGGGACTCCTCGGAGTCAACGGCCAGAAAGGATCTGGACAATGCGTCAGCCTTAAGGTTCTTCCTTCCCGGGCAGAAGTGCAGTTCGAAATCGAAACGGGCGAAAAACAAAGACCATCTAGCTTGTTGTGGGTTAAGTCTTTGTGCCGATCGGATGTAAGCCAGATTTTTATGGTCCGTGTAGACTTTAAAAGGATGCACCGCTCTTTCCAAAAGGTACCGCCATTCCTGCAATGCCATCTTGATGGCCAAAAGCTCCCTGTCACCAATAGAATAGTTCCATTCCAGAGCAGAAAACATTTTCGAGAAGAAGCCACTGGTGACAAGATGCCCGGAAGGGGATCGCTGAGAGAGTACGGCTCCGACGCCGATGGCAGAGGCGTCCACCTCCAAAATGAAAGGTTTGTTGGTCTCTGGGCGGTGAAGGACTGGAGCAGAAGCAAAGGCTCGCTTTAGGGCTAGGAAGGACTCCTCGGCCTCAGAAGACCAAACGTGCGGGTTGGCCCCCTTACGGATCAGAGAGGTGATGGGAGCAGTCAAGGAAGAAAAATGGGGGATGAATTGCCGATAGTAATTGGCAAAACCCAGGAATCGTTGGATTGCCTTGACTCCATGGGTTGTGGCCAGTTGAGTACGGCTGACACCTTCTGTGGATCCATGCTTAGGCCAGAATCTGAAACAATGTACCCCAGGAACGGAAGAGAGGTTTGTTCAAAGGAGCATTTCTCCAGTTTCGCATATAGGTGATTCTCCCATAGGCGAGAGAGGACCAGACGAACACTCTTCCTATGGGTCACCAGATCCGAGGAAAAGACGAGAATATCGTCCAGATACACCACCACACAAGAGTAAAGGAGGTCTCGGAAAATGTCATTCATGAATTCTTGGAACACTGCGGGGGCATTGCACAGGCCGAAGGGCATGACCAAATATTCATAGTGACCGTCCCTGGTGTTGAACGCGGTCTTCCATTCGTCACCAGAGCGAATGCGGATAAGATTGTAGGCCCCACGCAGGTCCAGTTTGGTGAAGATTCGTGCCCCCCGCAACCGATCAAACAGCTCAGGAATGAGAGGAAGCGGGTACTTGTTCTTGATAGTGATGTCATTAAGGCCCCTATAGTCGATGCACGGGTGAAGACTCCCATCCTTCTTCTTCACAAAAAAGAAGCCCGCACCTGCGGGTGAAGTAGACTTCCGAATAAAGCCTTTATCCAAGGCCTCCTGGACGTACTCGGACATGGTTTGAGTTTTCAGAGGGTTCAACGGATAAATTCGGCCCCGGGGTGGAGAAGAGCCTGGAACGAGGTCGATGGAGCAGTCATAGGGACGATGGGGTGGCAGGCATTCGGCACCCTTCTTGTTGAAAACGTCCGCAAAGGACCAATAGGCTGAAGGCAAGCCCACGGGCGCCACAGGAGTTCTAGGAGACTTGATGGGCAGGACAGGAAGGAGACACGAAGAGTGGCACGACTGACCCCACCGAAGGATGTCCCCGGATCGCCAATCAAGAACGGGTTCATGGGTCCTTAACCATGGGAGGCCTAAGAGTAACGTGTGAGAAAGTGAGGGCAATACCAGGAAGGTTATCTTCTCCCGATGTAGAGCTCCGACTTGTAACTCCACTTCTTCGGTGACCAATGTAACGACCTCCCGCAGGGGAGCACCGTCGACAGAAGCTAACTGCTGAGGAGACGCCAAGGATCTGATAGGTATCCGCAACTTTTCGACCGCCTCGAGCTGGATGAAGTTCCCGGCAGCTCCAGAATCAATGTAAGCCAGAGCAGACACGCGGGAGGTACCCAGATTGAGTAGGACAGATAGAGTCAAGGGTGGAGAGGTATCACTAACACCTAGGAAGGCCTCTCTTACCTGTCCTAGGTGGAGGCGTTTCCCGGCCTCACCGGACATGAGCGCAGAAGATGGGAAGAGCTGCCGGAGTAGAGACAAAGACCCTTGTCGAACCTCTCCTGGCGACGTTGCTCTGCCAGTTTGAGGCGATCTACCTGCATGGGTTCCAAAGCCAGGACAGCGGAGGTAGAGGCAAACCGCGGAACGGAAGGACTGCGGGTGGCTAGGGAAACGCGGAGAAATCTTCTCTCCCTGGCGGACTCGCGGGAGCGCTTCTGGAAGCACAAGTCAATGCGCGTCGCCAAGGAAATGATATCCTCCAGGGCCGTGGGAGTGTCGCGACCCGCTAGCTCATCCTTAATGCGAGGAGATAGGCCACGCCAGAATGCTCCCACCAACGCCTCATTGTTCCAGCCGAGCTCCGAGGACAAGGCGCGAAACTGGATAGCATATTGCCCTACAGAAAGGGTACCCTGGCGAAGATTAAAAAGGGACTCCGTAGTTGAGGCCAGGCGTCCCGGTTCGTCAAAGACCTTGTGAAAGGTCTCGAGGAACGTGGAGAGCTGGGAGACCACCGGATCATCCCACTCCCAGAGAGGGTTTACCCAGGCCAATGCCTCACCCTCCAAGTGGGATACCACAAAGGCCACCTTGGCACTATCCGTAGGATATTGGTGAGGCAGCAATTCGAAGTACAATTGGCATTGATTGAGGAACCCCCTGCATAATCGGGGGTCTCCGCCTTACCGCGGAGGCTTAGCTAACCGGGGAGGTGGATGTGGAGACGGGGCCTGGGCAGGGGCAGCCGCGGCAGACTGGAGCGCAAGGAGTCGGTTATCCACCGAAGCTATATAATTTCAGATATGAGCCTGGGTATCGCGTTGCTGGGCAAGCTCCTGCTGGAGACTGGCCAGCTGCGACGCACTTCCGGGATCCGAGGGCTGGAGGGCCGATAACCGGGACTCCATAGATTTTAGGAAGGTCATGATCCGGGCCTGATTGTCTCGGAGGGCCGCCAGCTCCTTCTGGGTGGTTGCTGAGGTACCTGCGGGATTCATGGCCTGATCGTACTGTTAGGGAGCCCGAGGGTGAACCCACTGGACCACGGCAACGAACCTCCCCTGGGCGAGTGGACCAGGTGGACCACCCCCTATACAGCGAGTGTTAGGGACAGGCCCAGGGAAGACTATTACCGCGGCAGTTGGTACCCAGACAGCCGAAGACACAGGGTAGAGCGGCCAGGAGACAGGATACTGGACCGGGGTATGATGGCACGAGCACCGGAGACGGGACCAGGGTAGGACGGCAGGAACAGAGGAGACTGGAACCGGGTAGGACGGCAGGAACACAGGAGACTGGACCAAGGTAGGACAGCAGGAACACAGGAGACTGGACCAGGGTAGGACGGCAGGAACACAGGAGACTGGACCAGGGTAGGATGGCAGGAAAACAGGAGACTGGACCAGGGTAGGATTGTCCCACTGCAGACACAGGAGAGAGAAGATAACAGCGCTAGGTGTAGGTAGGCAGGCGCCGCGCAGAGGGATCAGGAGAGAACGCCAGCAAGTGTGGGGCCAGAGTCACAGGGAAGTTCCAATGACGATCAGGCAACGTCACTAGGGAGCGACGGCCTGATGTAGGAGAGTGGGGAGGAGCTTCCGGGTCAGAGTCCTCCTTACCAGCAGGAGAGGCGACAGGTTCAGAGAGGAAGTGCGCGTGCCCGTCGGGACCCCGCAAGCCCCGGCAGAGGAGCTGAGGCACCGACGGGAACACGCCGGGGTGCGGTGGCCCGGTTTGTCGGATGGAACACGGGCGGCGGTGACGTGACATCCTCCATGAAAATCATGTTTTTCTTGAACGATACCGACTTCTACCTGTACCACTGCTTGAAGAAGGTGTCTTCCAGAAACTGGCAGCAGGTTTACTAGTCCTCTAGGGATAATCTCCTGCTTATAACAGTGATGTTATCAAAGCAACAGCAAGCAGCCCAATAAATGACACACTGCTGAAATCAGGATCTCTGTCTCTACATTATGCTGCTCTCAAATTAAGTGGCAAAAACCTGGTGACAGATTCCCTTTAAAATGGTTATTCTCATCTTCATATATGGTTATTGTTTGTTTGTGCTTGCTAAGAACATATATATGTGTGTGTATATATTAACAGCCATTTTTGAAATATTAAACACTCCTTTTCTTTAGTTTACAGTTCACTGCCTAGGAGACAAATATAAGCATTACACAGAAGCTGGCCAAAATTAGGTGCTCCAGTTATCCTGGTCAGCTATAAAGAAGCGCATACAAGCTCAGTAGAAAAGAACTTGTAAGCACTGTGCATGTTCGACTACCACTGCTAGACAGCAGAAGTAGTTGGACTCCTAGATAATGAGCTGCAAAAAAATAAAAAGTGTTTCTCTCATCAACGGGACTTTGGGCTTTTTTTTTCCTTTATTCAGGAGACTAAGAACTTACCTGCAGATATCTACCTACCTGCGACATCTCTCCAGACTCAGACAGTGATGCTCTGTCCTCACATCAACAGAGCAGCTCTTTCTCTTCTGGTATTCTCTGTTGACGAGTATTGACAGCTGGCTTCTAGCTGCGGGGAGCCGGCTGTCAATCAGCATGACATTAGCTGTGACGCCCTTCAACAGAGCACACCAGAAGAGATAAAGTTGCTCTGTTGATGCGAGGTCAAATGAACCCAGAGAATACGTGAAATGTTTTTTGTTTTTTTTTTACACATTTAAAATTATTCTCACCTTAAACATTATTGGTGTGAACCAAGCAGGCATAAAAACCAAATTGCATAGTCGAGAAGTAGGACACTGTTGGTCAATGCAGACAAGTAAAGCCACATCTCCAAGCTTTCCTTGGCCCATGATCTCTACAGGAACTTTTAGAATAATCTCATTTTGCTCTTCATAGACACCTGGTTGGAGGATAATCCGGTCATAAATGTTAGCTGATGCTACGGCAGTCCTGAGGTTTTCAAACTCACAGCCATAACCAACATGGAGAACCCTTCTATCCTTCTTTCTCCTAAACAGATATAAGCAGTTGGAGGACTCCAAGTCCTGAGCATTCTTAGTCCAGGTTCTGGAAGCTACATAATGCTGTTTGAAAGCTTCTCTCCATGACCTTGGTTCTTCTTCAGGCTTGATAGGCCAATTGGGATGTCTACATTCTGCGCACCCCAAGCATAGTTGTCGCCATCTGGTATTGTCCAGACTGATTATAAGGTCATGCCATGACCTGCAGACCAAGCCACATCGTCCGAGGTCACGCAATGGCAAGTATGCTAAAATCAATCGCCAGAGTTCAAGTGGTAGCCCACCAATCTCCATAGTATCCTGTAGAGAACAAATGTAATAAATCATGCTATAAATATATAACATTCATTTCATTTACAGCCACTGTGCGTTATGAACATTATTCTAAAATTCCCCAAATCTCACCCTTCTGAATTCGGTTAGCACTTTACCTTTCTTAAAGTTTTCTGTCTTTACTTCCATCTTTCAGCTTCATCTTCATTTTATGTTCTTCAGTCCTAACGCTGGTTCAATTAATATATTTTCTGCTCAGCAAAGATAAAAGAAACGTTTTAGCCAACATAACAGTATAAATTCAAAATAAATCACTCACAGAAGTGGCGAAGAAATGCATCTTATATAGTTAACTACTGTCCATGGTTTCTCTTGGTCAACAAAATTGAATTTCATTGAGTAAAAGGTATCTTAGGTTTGATAGTTGTGTCTAAACAAATAAAAAGGAATATTTTCGTGTTTTTAAATGGCCATTTTGTGATCAGTGGCCACTGAGATTAGGGGCTGTATTCGTGACATCATTGCTTACCGGTAGGAGCTAAGATGCCAGTAACACAGCACGACTTCTCACATGGTGGCCACTTGTTACCTAAGACCAAGAGCATGGCCAGAGGCTCTGTACTGCGTAGCCAAGTGAAGAGAACAAGTAAGTATAGTTCATTTTGATGTATTTTTACTGAGGTTTTCTACTTCTGTATTTTTTTTTAAAACACAAATTTTATTTCAAATTTTCATAGACATTGCTTCATTTCACATGACAAGTCATTTTTCCAATAAACAGACAATAACTCAGCCTATCATCCTCCCTTCCAACCCTCCCCTAAACAAACCCTCTTCCTCTTACATTTTCAGTGATCTCCCCTAGCAACTTCGCACACGTTATGTCTAGACCCCTTGTAAAACACAGATTGCAAGCATCGCCTCTGTAGAATATCACCACACATTTTTCCTTTTTAACTCCTGTCCCAACCAGGACCTTACACCTCACCTTCATTAGCCACCTTCAGTTTCCCCAAATTGTTTTGGATGTCTTCCAGTAGGTACCATTCTGTATATTTAAAGGGCCTTACTATTCTCCTTATTTCCTCTTCATCACATTGTATTACTATGAAATGCCTCCATTTTTTAAAGAATTTACCCGTCAGGCCCTCCTTGTTCCTTTCCGCCTCCAGCTGTTCGATTCTGAGTAAAGATTTAATCTGTCCCATCACCTCTTCCACCGACGGCACATTTCCCTCAAGCCATTTGGACAGTAAAGCCCTCTTACCTATCATAGACACCCCATGAAACAATTTTGGTAATTTGGGCCTCTGGTCCTCCCCTCCTCTTACTACCTGTTCCTTGTTCCTATAATGAAAGATCCACACCAATGGATCCATTTCAATTTCCACCCTCCCCACTATTTGCATAAATGTTTGCAATCTTTTCCAGAATTTCTGGCTCTCTGGGCATTGCCAAATCCCATGGAATAGGTCTGTTTTTGGCAATTTACATTTGGGGCACTGAGTCACTCTGTTTATCTGTTGTGTATTTGGGATGTTAAAACCATAGATTGCTCTATGCATCAATCTATATTGAGTGTCCCTCCAACCTTCATTAATCACCTCCTTCCTCATCTTCATCCACCCCTGTAATATCTTATCCCCTGCTTCAGAGTCACCCAGTTGTCTTGCCCATGCTCTCCAGACTTGTTCTGGGCATATTGGAGTCAAAACCTCCCTCAGAGCTTTATATAATGCGGAGATAGAATTCTCATGTCGGTCTTTCATAATAATTCTGTCCAAGTCATTCGTCCCCTGTTCCATTCTAACATCCCTCAGTTGTGACATTAGCCCCTTTTCTACCTGTTTGTATTGGAGGAATTGAAATGTGGATAGTCCGTATTTTGTCACGATTTCCTGGTATGTCAGCCATCTATTCTCCGCCTCATGTATTAGATCTGTCGCCCTTTTTATCCCCTTGTTCCTCCATTCTGAAAATAGTTTGTTGTCCCTTCCCGCTGGGAAATCTGGGAACCTCCATATATCAAGATGTTTGGATATTCTCCAAGACAACTTGAATTTTTTCCTCACTGCTTTCCAGGCCATCACCGTATCTCTACATACCAGTGAGTGTTTAATATTCCTTGGCATGTTGGCCAATGACGTGTGCAATAGTGCCCCTAAATCCCAGGGTTTACAAAACTCACTCTCCAAACGTATGTCAGAATGCCCATTTGTCTTCCTCAACCAGTCTATGGTGTGCCTCATCAGGCATGCCAAATTATACCCTCTAATATTTGACAATTTAATGCCTCCTTGCTCCAAAGATTGCATCAATTTTTCCGTTTTAATTCTCGGTCTTTTCCCCCTCCATAGGAATGTCGAAAATGCTTTATTCAATCTATTTATGTCTGTGTGTTTCAACAACATGGGGATGGTCTGCATTGGGTAGAGTAACTTTGGGAAACACATCATTTTCAAGAGATGATTTCTACCTAGCAAAGATAACGGTAGCCCTTCCCACATCTTCAATTCCCGTTCTATTTTCTGTATCAAAGGTTTGTAGTTTAATTCATATATCGATGCTGAGGTACATCCCATCTGTATACCTAGATATTTAAGATGTGATTTTGCTATTGGTATCCCACAGATTTCCCCCCTTGTTCCATCTGCTACCATTAGTGGCATCTTTTGCCCACAGAGAAATAGTATTTCACACTTTGTTCTGTTCAGTTTAAAACCTGACAAGCTCCCGAACTCCTCTATCTGTTTTATCACTTTTGGTAGGTCCCTCTGAGGATTGTTCATGAATAATATGATATCATCCGCAAATAGTGCTGAGTGCAGTCGTTCCTTCCCAATACTAATACCTTCGAAACAATCTCCTTCATTTAACAGTCGAGACAATGGCTCAATGGCAAGGTTAAACAGGAGAGGTGACAGTGGACATCCCTGTCTAGTCCCTTTGCTCAATGGGAAAGACTGCAACAGGAACCCGGGTGTCGCCACCCTCGCCTGAGGATTCGCGTATAATACTCCTATAAATGTACGAAAAGCACCCTCTATCCCCATATTATCTAGTACCGTCTCCAGCCATGTCCACCCCACGCTGTCGAACGCTTTTTCAGCATCAAGCGTGACCATGGCTGGACACTCCTCCTTTCGAAGATCCCTGTGTCTAATAGCATCCATTACCAACATGGCCCTCCGCACATTTGTCACCGCCGCTCTCCCTTTAACAAACCCCGATTGTGCCGGTGAAATTAAATTTGGTATTATCTCCACCAACCTATTTGCCATCAATTTGGCCAAGATTTTAAGATCCTGATTTATTAATGAAATTGGCCTATAATTTGCTGGATTGTCTAAATACTTATCACCCTTGGGTATCAATTTTATGTACGCAGTGTTGAGATGTCCCGAAATTCCACATCCTCCCAGTATTTTATTATACATTCTAGTCAAAACCGGCGCTATCTGCTCTCTCATTTCTTATAAAATTCCCCATTGAACCCGTCGGGTCCCGTTGCCTTGTGTACGTTCAAATCCCTTATTACCGACTGTACTTCTTCTATTGTTATTTCCGCATTCAATCTAGACAGCTCTTCCGAATTTATTTGCGAAAGTTTTATTTTTCCCAACAGATCACTTCCCCTGTCACCCGTCTCATCCCCCCTGCTATATAATTTCGCATAATACTTCCCCAAAATCTCTGTAATCTCCTTTGGCTTTGAGGATTTGCTCCCGTCAGGTCTAGTCATATTAGTTATCAAGGTCATTGGTCGTCGTCCTTTCGCCAGATTGGCCAATAATTTCCCCGCTTTATTGCCAAATTTGTGTCGATCAACTTCCTGTTGTGATCGTATCATATCCTCTCTTTTCCCCGCCCAAGAGTGAAATTCCTGTCTCGCTGCCTTCCACTCCTCTTTCGCACTTTGTGTCTTGTTTGCTAAGTACCACGCGTATTTCTCTCTGAGGGCCTCACTTGCATCTTGATATTGTTTATGAGTATGCTTTCTAAGTTTAGCTACGTGTTCCATCAATCTTGGTCTCAGTACTGTTTTTGCAGTTTCCCAGAACAACATTACATCCTCCGCATGTTCACTATTAGTTCTGCTATAATCATCCCACCATTCGATCAGAGTTTTGGCAAATTCCTTATCTCTAAGCAAAAACGACGGGAACCTCCACAGATAATCTGTCCCCCTCTGTATTATATCAGTGATGTCTAAAAGCACTGGGCTGTGATCCGATATCACCATATCTTCAATAACCACATCTCTAACCCTATGCATCAGAAGTTGGTCAACCAAGATGTAGTCAATCCTGGACCACGCTTCATGAGGATGTGAATAGTGAGTGTACTCCCGGTCATTTGGATGATGCAATCTCCAGCTATCTTTCAGATTTGTGTCCTCCAAAAGCTTGGTCATTAAACCTTTAACCTCCCTAATCGGTCTACCATCATCCCTACTATATCTCTTGTCTTCCCCCCTTGAAACCACCGCATTAAAGTCCCCTCCAACCACCCTTTTGAGCTCTGTATCCTTTTCCAATTCCTGAGTGATGAAATTAAAAAAAGAAGTTTGTTCATTATTGGGGGCATATATGTTATGTATACCAAATTCTCCCTGTGGACTGGAAAGCTTGATGTGGATATACCTCCCTTCTTCGTCATTGGTCTGAGACACTATCGTGTGGTTGAAATTTTTGTTGATCAAAATCATCACCCCTGCCTTGCGTCCCACGGAGCCTGACCCAACTACTTTTCCCACCCATAATTTCTGCATACGAAAGAAATCTCCCTGGGGTAAGTGTGTCTCCTGTAATAATGCTATATCCACTTTCAATCTTTTGAGGTGCCTCAATATCATCATACGTTTATGTGGTGACTTCAATCCTTTCACATTCCATGTCACTATTTTAACCATTATCCCAATTCCTCAGATATTTCAAGTCGCCATGTGGTCTTACATATGTGTGGTGTTGTGCTTCTTTCAGGCGTTCAGTACGTTTATGCCGTTGCATTCCCTGTACCCATCTACCCTTTCTGTAACCATTAACAACTAACAACCCCTCAACTATCCCCCCCTTTACAAACGTCTCTGCACTCCCATTTTTTCTGTGATGCTCCTGGCTCCGCTATTCCCCCTCAGCCATTTAATTAAGAATTATACATAGCCTATCCCTCGTTAATTTGTTACCCAACTCACCCAGACAAGGCCTTCTTGGTCAGTAGTTGAGCCAACATATAGCACCCCCTCCCTCCTCTCCCATTCATAGTATTTGTCATTACTGAACCCAGAATCCTTCTTCTTCCCAGCATTGCGAATACCTCAACATCTAACAGAGAAGTTTATCAAAAAGAAAATATATAAATGCGAAAGAAGCCCGATCCCCCCAGATATTAGTACTCCCCTACCCCTACCCCTCAGAGTAAGCAAAACCCCAAGATCAATAGCATCTGGAGAGACGAGAGTGACCAATAAAAGAGGCCACTTCAACCCCCACTATCCGCCAACCTCTCCTCCCGTAAATCCCTCAGTTCAGTCTTCAAACCCACTCCCCAGAGTCTCTCTCAAGGCACTCCCCTGCCCTTGTTTCCCGACTTGTGTGGCGGCGTTCTTCGTGCCTTAGGATTCTCCATGTGAGGCTCCTTCCTTTCCTCTCTCCTTTCAGTCCATTCATTCCAGCCCTCCTCCTGAACCTCCCCCTCCCTCTCCCCATATCGACCACCCCTCCTCTCCGGAGATTCACTTGTCAGGTTTCTGTCCTCCATCTCCTCCATCCATCTCTCCGCCTCTCTCAAGTCCTTTGTCACAAAAAAAGATCCATTACGTTTTGTCACTCTCAGAAGAGCAGGATATAGTAGCTGAAACTTTATACCCTTGCGGTACAGTGTAGTGCATATCTTGCTGAAGGACTTCCTTTTCCGGGTGACCTCTGCCGAATAATCCCCAAAGATCAATATTTTATGTCCTTGAAGAGACAGTGGGGTCCTCCGTCCTCTAAATGCTCGCAACAACTCTTCTTTGTCCTTGTATTCCAAATATTTTATTATGACTTGGCGCGGTCTGGCTGATCCAGTCACCCCTGCATTACCCTCCTTCCCGTTCGCTCCCCATGCGCTCGTGTTTTCTCTTACCGGGCCCACTCTGTGCGCTCTTTCCACTCTGCATCTGTGTGTCAGGCCCAGCGCCTTGGGA
Organism: Dendrobates tinctorius; assembly: GCF_039654945.1. Classification (NCBI taxonomy): domain Eukaryota; kingdom Metazoa; phylum Chordata; class Amphibia; order Anura; family Dendrobatidae; genus Dendrobates; species Dendrobates tinctorius. The sequence goes on from NW_027361827.1 coordinate 15,589,386, forward strand.
ATCTCTGTTTCGCAAATGTTATCCAGCTGCCGCATGGTTATTGATTCCGGTAACCCTACCAGTCTTAAGTTGCTTCTCCTGGAACGGTTTTCTAGATCTTCCAGTTTGTCTTTCATAGCCTGGGAACCCTCCTCCATCTCCTTCATTTTCCCCTTTAACGTTGTCACCTCATCCTCTGTGTTAGATAATCTTTGTTCCAGCTCTGCCACTCTGGCTCCCTGCTGTGTGACCTGTTCTTTAATGGGGGATAGCGCCACCCCCACCATGGCCTCCAGGGACTCCTTTATCTTGTCCGCCAGGTGTGCTGCCACTGCTCCTGCCAGGCGATCATAGTCTATGAGCACGTCCGCTAACTGACTGCTCTGCTGGGCTGCCGGCTGCTCATGCTGCCTCCTCCCCTCCTCCTCCATCAGGCTCTGCTCACCTCCCTGCAGACCGCTGTATCCCGCGTCTGCCGCGCCCGCCGCCATTTTGTGATCTCGTGCTGCGTGGTCTTCCCCAGCAGCTCCTGGCTTTAAGTGCTTGCCACCGCTCCGGAGAAGGTACCGCTCCATATACCGGCGTCTCCCACTCCTTATCCCTCACTTCCCGCTGTCTCCCGCAGCCTTGGGGTGGTCTGTGTCGGTCTTTGTAACTGAGGGGAGCGCGGAGCTCTGTCTCCTGCGTCCTCACATCACAGCGCCGGAACCGGAAGTCACTTCTGTATTTTAAAGCTGGATAACATCTTTAAAAGACACTTTTATTTTCAACATAACTGTTTAAAGACTTGTTATTTACTGGACAGGTTGTAGTTTTCATTAGCAACATTTTGGGAGAATAATGACTTAAACACTTTTATTCTATAAGTAGATGGTATCGCATCGGGAGGGCGATAATGTCACGATGGGGGCAGGCTTTGCAGTGTTGAGAAGCTATCCCCCCCATGTGCTCACCCACCTATCCACTCTCTCTTTCACCATGTGCTGACTTCTCCAGTCTGTGCTCTCTTCTTTGACCTGTCTACCCCATGTGCTAACTCCCTTGTCATGTTTCTGTGGTAACTTGGATAGCTGTCCTTGTCTTTGATGGTATATTCTTGGTATTTGCTTTTTAAAGTGGTTTTCCCATGAACGAAAGTTCATTTTAAAAATTGTCTGTGTCTGACCGTGTACAGAACATACCACAGCTCCTGGGCAGGGGAGGAAGCAAAAGGCAATACTGACATTACAGCAGGAGATCGCAGAGGATACATTTTGTGAGGTAAAATATTGTTTAAAAACAGTGAAATATTTTACCTCTCAAAATGAATCCTCTGTGATCCCCTGCTGTAATGTCAGTATTGTCTTTTGCTTCCTCCCCTGCCCAGGAGATGTGGTATGTTCTGTACATGGTCAGACACAGACAATTTTTAAAATGAACTTTCGTTCGTGAGAAAACCCCTTTAATGTGACCGGCTTCCTCTGCCTGTAGACACGTTGCGCATCTGCCGCCGGGATCAGCCAAATGATTCACTGCGCCTGCACGGAATTCGTGCAGGCGCAGTAAATCAGACCACCGCAATCTTTGTGCAGACAGATAGCGGCAGTCATTAAAACTGTGAACGGTCAGTGAATCATTCGGCTGATCCCGGCGATGGTGTTCCGCTGGTGGTACCGCGAATAGTCTGCGTTCGGCGTATACAGTGTGTGTGTATGGCATATACAGTGTGTTTGTGTGTCTGTGTGGTGCGTACGGCGTATAGTGTGTGTGTGTGTGTGTGTGTGTTGCAACGGTGTTCCGCTGGTGGTACCACCAGCAGTTTCCATATTGAGACTTGGGTGTCCCAATATGGCGGTCGGTGAACTTCCGCCGCTTGGAATTCTGGGATCCGGACACATCTGGACGGAACAGGAAGTGAAAACATTACAAGGTAATTATATATTAGATTTGCAGAGCGCTAATCAAATAACGGAATTTCTAGTATTGTCTTTCAGTAATTGTATTACAGTGTAGGCTAAAAAATGAGAACTTTATAGTGCAAGTCAATAAACATGTGATTAAACTTGTGTATGTTTATTTGAAAAATTCAAACATTTTCTTGCGGAAATTTGTTTCATTTTAATTAGGTTTTTCCCCTAGTCTTTTTCAAGTGGACTTGAAGATTCCATTGTTTGTTCACTTACATAACACACTGTACTTGTGTTCGTAAAGCAGTGTAATATCACTCTCAGTTTTATACTGACAGGCCACTCTAGGCATTCCAAAAGGGTCTGTATTTGCCCCACTGCTCTCATGCTACAATTGTGCCAGAGAGGCACTAAGGCCCCCTTCACACGTCCTGATATTTCCGGTACTAGAAAAAACAGTACCGGGACTATCCGTGTCTATGTGTACAATCAGTGTTCACCATCAGTGTCACATGTACTGGAATAGAATGCAGAATAGAAATTACAGCTGTTTAAGTGTTAGATGTGCAAAGATAGGATATAGATAAAGGACAGTGAGATATATAATTAGTGTGTGTAGTTTTCTGTACATTTAGCTAAAAAATAAAATACATGAAAAAAATGGTGTGGAGTTCCCTTTATTTTTAATAACCAGCTAAGGTAAAGATTATATCTATGATCTGGATATGTATGGACCTTCCCAGACTATTAATATTGCCCCCCCAGCTCTCTGCTTAGCCTTTACTGGTTATAAAAAATGGGGGCAGCAGTGAAATTTTCTTGATGAACTGCAGTGAACTCACCTCTGCACCGTGAGACTTTTTCTTAGGTTACGGCCACACTATCAGTATTTCTCAGCATTTGTAATTCAAAACCAGGTAAGGAACAATCAGAGGACAAGGTATAATAGAAAAGAGTGCACCAATTCTGCACGTTTGACCCACTCCAGGTTTTGGCTTACAAATACTGATGTGAAATACTCACTAAATACTGATAGTGTGGCCGCAGCCTCACTGTGCTAGCGGTGATCTCATCGGAAGGAACGCAGTCTCAGTGAATTTCCTAATGATTTGAGCTTTTTCTGACTGCCTCATACAGAATAAATGGAGTGACTGTTGGGCATGAAAGTGTCCTGTTAAAAATAAAAAAAATCCAGTTCTGTCGATCGGTGCAAGTTCCAGTGGTTGGACGCCAACCGATCAGTAAGTTATCACCCATCCTGTGGATGGGCGATAACCTGTTTTCAATTGACAAGCCATTTTAGGCCTGGTGTCATCTTAAAATGCATTAAAAAAAGTACGGATTTTATAAGCCCCATAAATATATTTTATAAGTAATATCTGGCTATTGTGGTACATTTCAACAAAAATTATACCACTTAAATTAGTCTTACGTTCTAATTTCAAGAAAACTGAGTATAGCAAGAAAAATTGTCTCGCTAGTGGCAGCCTAATTAACCAATCTCTTGCTCTACATAAATCCAATATAAAACAAAGTTGCGTGCAATAAGGAATCATGCCTCTGTTTCATGCTGCCCATGGTCACGATGGTCTTGCCGGCCGGCGGACAGTCATCGGCCAAATAAAAAGGGGAAAGTTGTAGAAGGGATTCAGGATAAGCCAGTCTCAATAGGCTATGTCCAGGAAAAAAAAACTCGCTTTTATTGGAGCAGTTGATGATGATGATGACAGTTCTCCACAGTTTTCAATACACTGAGCCAAGAGCCCCTCATGGTGTGATCTTCTCATTCCCGCTGCATATAGCACTATACGTGCTCTAAAACTTCTCTCAGCCTGAACTTGGACCTTGGCATCCACAGCATCTCATGTTTACAGGACAAGACCTCCGCTCTCTTCCCACCACTGTATCTAAAGGGGATTTTACACACAGCGATATCGCTAGCAATATCACTAAAGCATCACCGATTTGGTGACGCAGCAGCGATATCGCTAGCGATATCGCTATGTGTGATACTTACCTCCGACCGACTCCCCCGCTGTCTGCCGCTGATCGCACGAGATCGCGCAGCTCCATTTCTCGTCGGGCACTCCCTGCTGGCACCGACAAGCAACGCATGGAGGTGGGCGGGAGGACGTCAGGATCGCCTCGTCTGAAAGGTAAGTAACGACCGCTGTATCGCTGCTGCATCGCTGTGAGATCTGCCTGTGTGGCAGCTCACTAGGGACCATTTAGCGATGCACCAGTGATCCTGACCGGGTCGTATCGTTGTCGGGATCGCTGGTGCATCGCTAAATGTGATGGGGCCTTAGGCCGGGGTCACACTAACCAACGCAAAATACGGTCAGTATTTTACATGCGTAATACGGATGACAGACCCCTAAATAGTGCTACGTATGTCATCCGTAATCAAGGTGCGGTCGCGTATTTTGCGCATGTCAGCATCCGTATGTAATCCGTATGGCATCCGTATGGTGAGATTTTCTCACAGGCTTGCAAAATGGACATATAATGGAGCCCTATGACAGTTTTAATAAAGAAATGAAAGAATAGATATATACTCATAGAATGCATATATATATATATATGTATTCTATTTGTCTATATCTATTCTTTCGTTTCTTTATTAAACCTGTCAGTGTGAGTTTACTGTATAGCGCACTGAATTGCCGGCTTTGCTAAAAGACACCTGGTGCGTATTTCTCGCAAGTCACATGTGTGGTCCGTGTGTAATCCGTATTTTTTGCGCACCCATAGACTTGCATTGGCGTATTACAGGCGTAGTACGCTGACAATCGCAGCATGCTGCGATTGGCACGGAGCGTAGAATACGGATGAGAAATATACGGCTGGTGCGAGGGACCCCATAGAGAATCATTGGTCCGTGTCTAATGCGTGCTTTTTGCGCCTCTCACTCTCCCGTATTCCTCGCCAGTGTGACCCCGGCCTTAAGACTTCTCTCTTCTGATGACTATCAGATGTCGTTTGGCAGTTGGGCATTTTTTGAACTGCGTAGGATAATGTCCCATGCAGCTGCACAGACTTCGCTGTAGTCCCGACAGCGACCACAGCAAAGGCACTGGCGGGCCTCCTTGATCTCTAGCATCACTCAATCCCAGGGGCATAGGGTTGCTTTTCCTGGGCTTAATAGTTCTCCTGCTTGGGCTCTACCCACCAGACTATACAATAGCCCTTTCACTAATTACATCTATGTGTAAAAATGGCTAAAGAGCTGGCTTCTCAGTGCTCACACCATCAGAGATGACATCTGACCACAGGTGCCACCCCAGAGGTGAGAATAGGTTTGTTTTTTTTTGATGGAGGCAAACACTCAAATTCAGAAGGTGTTGTCCTAGTAGTTGACCAGCCTTTGAACAAGTTGCCTCTGATTTTACAGTCTATCATTTATACTTTTTTCTTTTTATAAATCTCTATTTAGGTTATGGAAAGTAAAATGTCCTAGCCGGTAGACAGTGGCCTCTTCTATTTGTCTCCATGTGACTATACCTGTGATCTCAGGAGGCCAATATGGAAAAGTCTCTGGTTATACTTGATAATGAGACTTGTTTACAAGTGAGTGCTCTAATCAGTATACTGTGCCTGTTGAGACCTACTGCTCCCTTGACATGCCTTTCATTCTGCAAGTGAAGAGATATTTCAATGGCTGGAATGAAATCGTAGCAATGTTTCCATTTTCTATGTCCACATGCACCCAAGAACCTAAAACTTATTATGATCCACCAGGAACACAATAAGCAATAAAAAATAAAAAAAGTCCCCTTGGCACATCGTAGACAATTATTTGACCGCTAGAGCAGTGTAACATATATTTTAGTAACTCATTATAAATAGATAGGAGTCTTTTAGGTGTTCGATCAATTTTCCAACTCGTCCTGAATAGTATAGTAGTGTGTTGTGATATACATTTATCATTTTACGGCGTTTAGTGTGCAGTCTTGTTAAAGTAAAATATACCATAGGTTATTACCAGTGATAAGTGAACGTACTGGGATAAGGTGTCATCAGAGCATGCTTTGGGTGCTAACTGAATGTCTTTAGCGTGCTAGAAAAAAATGTTTGTTAGGCAATCCCTGTATGTGTTGTGGTTGTCAAACAGCCGTGGGGACTTGATAATATTTTTCGAGCACGCCAAAGATACTCGGTTAGCACCCGAGCATGGGCAGATAACACCTTATCCCAGCACTAGACATTACAAATAGAAGTCACCTGATGAGTCCGTTGGTAGTTTGGACGACGAAACGCATAGAGACAAAGGACTTGTAAAAGTGATGGTGCTTGATGCACCGCACCTAATATGTAGAGACGTGGGGTATATGTGTGTCTCTTTGTCACTGTCTAACTCAGGGATCCCCAACTCCAGTCCTCAAGGCCCACCAACAGATCATTTTTTCAGGAATTCCTTTATTTTGTACTGGTGAAGCAATTATCACCTGAGCAATACAAAGGAAATCCTGAAAACATGATCTGTTGGTGGGCCTTGAGGACTGGAGTTGGGGAATCCTGGTCTAACTAACCATCAAGGTGTGAATAGGTAGTGCACGGTCTGTATAATATTGTTATAATAAAGGTTACATTTTATCCCATTGTCAGCGAGTTTTCACATGCTTAAAGGGTTGTCCCCTAAAAAAAGAAAAAAAAACTGCAGTCCCTGGCTGCAGTTTGTTTTAAGAAACCAAACTACACTTTACTGACCATCCCTGGGCCCAGCGGTGAATCTCTGGCGCTGATCCCAGTGTCCGGTATATAACCTAGAGTGAACCTGTGGCATTGAAAATGCAGTGTCATTTAATTTGCAGGCAGCATGTTCGGCTACATTTCCACAGTTTTTCACACTGCGTATTTTTTTTTAAAAAATGCAAGCAACCCATTTTTAGTTAATGGGTACAGAATGCTGCAGAAAAATCCTAATATCAAAAACTCATCAAAAGCTTATCGTGGGAATGTAGCCTTAGGCCAGGGTCACACTTGCGAGAAACTCGGATGAGTCTCGCGTCTCAATACCTGGCACTGCCACTGGCACTCGGCCCGGAGCGCTCAGCTGCATAGAAATACATGCAGCCGCACACTCCGGTCCCGAGTGCCAGTGGCAGTGCCGGGTATTGAGATGCGAGACTCGTGCGAGTTTCTCGCAAGTGTGATGCCGGCCTCAGAGAGATATAGTTAGGAGAAGCTGAGCAAATTGAAAGATTTATGGGAAAAGATTCAGCAGAACCTGTGCTTTAACCTATTAAATCTCTGCTTATTCTGGGCTTCTCAGTGACTAATCACTATCTTTGTATGCACACTTAGGCCAGTTTCACACGTCAGTGGCTCCGGTACGTGTAGTGACAGTTTTCTCGCGTACCGGAGACACTGACACACATAGACACATTCTAATGAATGTGTCTATGCAGATGTCAGCGTGTTTTCACGGACCGTGTGTCCGTATGCAAAATACACTGACATGTCCGTTTTTGTGCAACAGCACGGATCACACGGACTCATACAAGTCAATGGGTCCGTGTAAACACGTACCGCACACGGATGGCGTCCGTGTGCCATCCGTGTGTGTTTTTAGGAGTCATAAGGTTAATATTGAAACCAATTATTTCACTACACGGACAGCATAAGGATCACACACGGATGGTACACACGGACTTACGGATAGCACACGGATCACACACGAATGGCCTACGTATCCACACGGACACGGATAGCTCCGGTACCGGTTTTTCCGGTACCGGAATTATCTGGACGAGTGAAACCTCCCTTAAACAGGGAAGGCTGTCAAACCCTCAATAATGACTGAGAAGCCAAGAATAAGCAGATTTAGAGCCAAAAAATATATATGTATCAATCTACTCAGATTCTCCTGTTCTTTAGCAAGCAGGCAACAATGTGGATTGCATTTTCAATGTGACAGGTTCCCTTTAACCCCTTTCTGCCAGATGACGTACTATCCCCCATCCATGTGCCCTGGGACTTAATTCCCACGGGCAGGATAGTATGTCATCACCGATCAGCCGCGCTCACGGGGGGAGCGTGGCTGATCGCGGCCGGGTGTCAGCTGATTCTCCCAGCTGACACCAGGAGAGGTCATGGACCATTCCCAGCACTTTAACCCCGAAAAACTGCGATCAAACTTGATCGCAGCGTTGGGCTGTCAGCTCTGACAGCTCCTCTGCCTTTGGATCAGAGACCCCACGGCATGTCGCGGGGTCCCGATCGCTGCCATGGAGACCCGATGTCGTCATGACAATATCCGGGTCTCCAGGCCTAAGAGACTTCCTGTCATGCGCAGTGCATATCAGGAAGTCTCACAGGTCAGTGCACAGAAGCTGCAGCGCTGACAACTTCTATAGCATGCAGATCTGCATGCTATAAAAGCAATCAGCCTGCACAAAATAAGTGTCCCATAGTGGGACACGGTGTAAAACTAACAATTAAATAAAATAAATGTAAATATTTGTAAAAATATTTAATAAAATAAAAATCAATATTTATTCTAACATTGAATCAATATTTGAATAAATAAAAATCTAAACAATTACATATATTTGGTATCCCCGCTTGTTAACGACCTGACCTATAAAACTGTCCCACTAATTAACCCCTTTAGTGAACACCATAAAAAAGCCCCACAAAATGCTTTATCATACCGCAAAACAAAAAATGGAATAACTCGCGATCAAAATGACGGATATAAATAGTACCGCTGAAAACGTCATCTTGTCACGCAAAAAAAAACAAGCTGCCATACAGCTTCATCAGTGAAAAAATAAAAAAGTTATAGCTCTCAGTATAAAGCGATGCAAAAATAATTATTTTTTATATAAAATAGTTTTTATTGTATAAAAGCGCCAAAACATAAAAAAAAATAAATGAGGTAATTCTGTAATTGTACTAACCCGAAAAATAAAACTGCTTTATAAATTTTACCACACGTGGAACAGTGTAAACGCCCCCCCCCCCAAGAAATTCATGAATTGCTGGTTTTTGTTCATTCTGCCTCCCAAAAATCGGAATAAAATAGCGATCAAAAAATGTCATGTGCCCGAAAATGGTACCAATTAAAACGTCAACTTGTCCCGCAAAAAACAAGACCTCACCTGACTCTGTGGGCCAAAATATGGAAAAATTATAGCTCTCAAAATGTGATGATGCACAAATTACTTTTTTTTTAAAAAAGAGCGTCTTTTAGCGTGACAGCTGCCAAACATAAAAACCGCCATAAATAGTAAATCAAACCCCCCGTTATCACCCCCTTAGATAGGGAAAAATAAAATTAAAAAAAAATGTATTTATTTCCATTTTCCCATTAGGGTTAGGGTTGGGGCTAAAGTTGGGATTAGAGTTGGAATTAGGGTTAGGTTTGTGGATAGGATTATGGTTGGGATTAGGCTGCTTTCACACATCCGGCTTTTTGAATCCGGCACGATGCGGCGAAATTTGGAACAACCGGATCCGGTACCGGATCCGGTTTTGTCCCATAGAGTTGTATTGTCGCCGCACCGTGCCGGATGGGTATACGGCGCATCCGGTTTTTGCCGAATACGGCAAAAAGTAGCCGTCCGGCGTCTGCAAAAAACGTTCGCTGCAACATTTTTTGACAGCGCCGGACCGGTTTTTCTCATAGCGCATGTGCGGAGACTCTGAGTCTCACGCTGCTCTTTTAAATGTGTTCGCCACCGTATCCGGCCACACAGGCATCCGGTGTCTCCGGCCCATCCCGGATCCGTCCCTACGGCTTTTCGCCGCACGGCGCCGGAGACACAAAGCCGGATGTGTGAAAGAAGCCTTAGGGTTAGGGGTGTATTGAGGTTAGGGCTGGAGTTAGAATAGGGAGGTTTCCACTGTTTAGGCCCATTAGGGGCTCTCCAAACACGTCATGCGTCTGATCTCAATTCCATCCAATTCTGCGTTGAAAAAGTTAAACTGTGCTCCTTCCCTTCCGAGCTCTGCCATGTGCCCAAACATTGGTTTACCCTCAGATATGGGGTATCAGCATACTAAGGACAAATTGCACAACAACTTTTGGGGTTCAATTTCTCCTGTTACCCTTGGGAAAATAAAAAATTGGGGGCGAAAATATCATTTTTGTGAAAAAAAAATATTTTTTATTTTTACGGCTCTACATTATAAACTTCTGTGAGGCACTTGGGGGTTCAAAGTGCTCGCCACACATCTAGATAAGTTCTTTATGGGGGGGTCTACTTTCCAAAATGGTGTCACTTGTGGGGGGTTTCCACTGTTTAGGCACATCAGGGGCTCTCCAAACGTGACATGGCGTCCGATCGCAATTCCAGCCAATTTTGCATTGAAAAATTCAAACGGTGCTCCTTCCCTTCCGAGCTCTGCCATGCGCCGAAACAGTGGTTTACCTGTATATATGGGGTATCAGCGTACTCAGGACAAATTGTACTACAACTTTTGAGGTCCAATTTCTCCTGTTACCCTTGGTAAAATAAAACAAATTGGACCTGAAGTCAATTTTTTGTGAAAAAAGTTAAATGTTCATTTTTTTTTTTAAACATTCCAAAAATTCCTGTAATGCACCTGAAGGGTTAATAAACTTCTTGAATGTGGTTTTGAGTACCTTGAGGGGTGCAGTTTTTAGAATGGTGTTACTTTTGAGTATTTTCTATCATATAGACCCTTCAAAGTGACTTCAAATGTGATATGGTCCTTAAAAAAAAAAAATGGTGTTGTAAAAATGAGAAGTCGCTGGTCAACTTTTAACCCTAATAACTTCTTAGCATAAAAAAAAAAATTTTGGTTTCAAAATTATGCTGATGTAAAGTAGACATGTGGGAAATGTTATTACCGTATATACTCGTGTATAAGCCGAGATTTTCAGCCCATTTTTTGGGGGCTGAAAGTCCCCCTCTCGGCTTATACAGTCAGTACAATGCGTTCCAGTCTCAGCATGGACTGGTCAGCAGCTCTCCATGTATTTCTATGCAGCTGCCACGCTCAGGTCGGGAGAGCTGACAGCCAGTCCTTATTATGTGTTCCGATCTCAGCACGGACTGGTCTGCAGCACTCCATGTATTTCTATGCAGCTGCCACACTCAGGTCGGGAGAGCTGACGGCCAGTCAGTACAATGCGTTCCAGTCTCAGCATGGACTGGTCTGCAGCTCTTCATGTATTTCTACACAGCTGCCACACTCAGGTCGGGAGAGCTGACAGCCAGTCAGTACATTGCGTTCCAGTCTCAGGATGGACTGGTCAGCAGCTCTCCATGTATTTCTATGCAGCTGCCACGCTGAGGTCGGGAGAGCTGACGGCCTGTCCTTATAATGCGTTCCGATCTCAGCACGGACTGGTCTGCAGCACTCCATGTATTTCTATGCAGCTGCCACACTCAGGTCGGGAGAGAAACCAGCCTGTTCTTATTATGCGTTCCGATCTCAGCATGGACTGGTCTGCAGCACTCCATGTTTTTCTTTGCAGCTGACACGCTCAGGTCAGGAGAGCTGACGGCCAGTCAGTACAATACGTTCCAGTCTCAGCACGGACTGGTCTGCAGCTCTTCATGTATTTCTATGCCGCTGCCACTCTCAGGTCGGGAAAGCTGACAGCCAGTCAGTACATTGCGCTCCAATCTAAGCACGGACTGGTCTGCAGCTCTTCATGTATTTCTATGCTGTTGCCACTCTCAGGTCGGGAGAGCTGACAGCCAGTCCTTATTATGTGTTCCGATCTCAGCACGGACTGGTCGGCAGCTCTCCATGTATTTCTATGCAGCTGCCACGCTCAGGTCGGGAGAGCTGACGGCCTGTCCTTATAATGCGTTCCGATCTCAGCACGGACTGGTCTGCAGCATTCCATGTATTTCTATGCAGCTGCCACGCTCAGGTCGGGAGAGCTGATGGCCTGTCCTTATAATGCATTCCGATCTCAGCACGGACTGGTCTGCAGCACTCCATGTATTTCTCTGCAGCTGACACACTCAGGTCGGGAGAGCTGACGGCCTGTCCTTATAATGCGTTCCGATCTCAGCACGGACTGGTCTGCAGCACTCCATGTATTTCTCTGCAGCTGACATGCTCAGGTCGGGAGAGCTGGCGGCCAGTCAGTACAATGCATTCCAGTCTCAGCACGGACTGGTCTGAAGCTCTTCATGTATTTCTATGCAGCTGCCACGCTCAGGTCGGGAGAGCTGACGGCCAGTCAGTACAATGCGTTCCAGTCTCAGCACGGACTGGTCTGCAGCTCTTCATGTATTTCTATGCCGTTGCCACTCTGAGGTCGGGAGAGCTGACGGCCAGTCAGTACAATGCGTTCCAATCTAAGCACGGACTGGTCTGCAGCTCTTCATGTATTTCTATGCAGCTGCCACGCTCAGGTCGGGAGAGCTGACGGCCAGTCAGTACAATGCGTTCCAGTCTCAGCACGGACTGGTCTGCAGCTCTTCATGTATTTCTATGCCGTTGCCACTCTCAGGTCGGGAGAGCTGACGGCCAGTCAGTACAATGCGTTCCAGTCTCAGCATGGACTGGTCTGCAGCTCTTCATGTATTTCTATGCTGTTGCCACTCTCAGGTCGGGAGAGATGATGGCTTGTCCTTATTATGTGTTCCGATCTCAGCACGGACTGGTCGGCAGCTCTCCATGTATTTCTATGCCGTTGCCACTCTCAGGTCGGGAGAGCTGACGGCTTGTCCTTATTATGTGTTCCGATCTCAGCACGGACTGGTCGGCAGCTCTCCATGTATTTCTATGCCGTTGCCACTCTCAGGTCGGAAGAGCTGACGGCCAGTCCTTATTATGTGTTCCGATCTCAGCACGGACTGGTCGGCAGCTCTCCATGTATTTCTATGCCGTTGCCACTCTCAGGTCGGGAGAGCTGACGGCCAGTCAGTACAATGCGTTCCAGTCTCAGCACGGACTGGTCTGCAGCTCTTCATGTATTTCTATGCTGTTGCCACTCTCAGGTCGGGAGAGCTGACGTCCAGTCCTTATTATGTGTTCCGATCTCAGCACGGACTGGTCGGCAGCTCTCCATGTATTTCTATGCTGTTGCCACTCTCAGGTCGGGAGAGCTGACGGCCAGTCAGTACAATGCGTTCCAGTCTCAGCACGGACTGGTCTGCAGCTCTTCATGTATTTCTATGCTGTTGCCACTCTCAGGTCGGGAGAGCTGACGGCTTGTCCTTATTATGTGTTTCGATCTCAGCACGGACTGGTCGGCAGCTCTCCATGTATTTCTATGCAGCTGACACGCTCAGGTCGGGAGAGCTGGCGGTCAGTCAGTACAATGCGTTCCAGTCTCAGCACGGACTGGTCTGCAGCTCTTCATGTATTTCTATGCTGTTGCCACTCTCAGGTCGGGAGAGCTGACGGCCAGTCCTTATGTGTTCCGATCTCAGCACGGACTGGTCGGCAGCTCTTCATGTATTTCTATGCAGCTGACACGCTCAGGTCGGGAGAGCTGACGGCCAGTCAGTACAATGCGTTCCAGTCTCAGCACGGACTGGTCTGCAGCTCTTCATGTATTTCTATGCTGTTGCCACTCTCAGGTCGGGAGAGCTGACGGCTTGTCCTTATGTGTTCCGATCTCAGCATTGACTGGTCGGCAGCTCTCCATGTATTTCTATGCAGCTGCCACGCTCAGGTCGGGAGAGCTGACGGCCTGTCCTTATTATGTGTTTCGTTCTCAGCACGGACAGGTCGGCAGCTCTCCATGTATTTCTATGCAGCTGCCACGCTCAGGTCGGGAGAGCTGACGGCCAGTCCTTATTATGTGTTCCGATCTCAGCACGAACTGGTCGGCAGCTCTCCATGTATTTCTATGCAGCTGACACGCTCAGGTCGGGAGAGCTGACGGCCAGTCCTTATTATGTGTTTCGATCTCAGCACGGACTGGTCGGCAGCTCTCCATGTATTTCTATGCAGCTGACACGCTCAGGTCGGGAGAGCTGGCGGCCAGTCAATACATTGCGTTCCAGTCTCAGCACGGACTGGTCTGCAGCTCTTCATGTATTTCTATGCTGTTGCCACTCTCAGGTCGGGAGAGCTGACGGCCAGTCCTTATAATGTGTTCCGATCTCAGCACGGACTGGTCGGCAGCTCTCCATGTATTTCTATGCAGCTGACACGCTCAGGTCGGGAGAGCTGACGGCCAGTCAGTACAATGCGTTCCAGTCTCAGCACGGACTGGTCTGCAGCTCTTCATGTATTTCTATGCTGTTGCCACTCTCAGGTCGGGAGAGCTGACGGCCAGTCAGTACAATGCGTTCCAGTCTCAGCACGGACTGGTCTGCAGCTCTCCATGTATTTCTATGCTGTTGCCACTCTCAGGTCGGGAGAGCTGACGGCCAGTCCTTATAATGTGTTCCGATCTCAGCACGGACTGGTCGGCAGCTCTCCATGTATTTCTATGCAGCTGACACGCTCAGGTCGGGAGAGCTGACGGCCAGTCAGTACAATGCGTTCCAGTCTCAGCACGGACTGGTCTGCAGCTCTTCATGTATTTCTATGCTGTTGCCACTCTCAGGTCGGGAGAGCTGACGGCCAGTCAGTACAATGCGTTCCAGTCTCAGCACGGACTGGTCTGCAGCTCTTCATGTATTTCTATGCTGTTGCCACTTTCAGGTCGGGAGAGCTGACGGCCAGTCCTTATAATGTGTTCCGATCTCAGCATGGACTGGTCGGCAGCTCTCCATGTATTTCTATGCAGCTGCCACGCTCAGGTCGGGAGAGCTGACGGCCTGTCCTTATTATGTGTTTCGATCTCAGCACGGACTGGTCGGCAGCTCTCCATGTATTTCTATGCAGCTGCCACGCTCAGGTCGGGAGAGCTGACGGCCAGTCCTTATTATGTGTTCCGATCTCAGCACGAACTGGTCGGCAGCTCTCCATGTATTTCTATGCAGCTGACACGCTCAGGTCGGGAGAGCTGACGGCCAGTCCTTATTATGTGTTTCGATCTCAGCACGGACTGGTCGGCAGCTCTCCATGTATTTCTATGCAGCTGACACGCTCAGGTCGGGAGAGCTGGCGGCCAGTCAATACATTGCGTTCCAGTCTCAGCACGGACTGGTCTGCAGCTCTTCATGTATTTCTATGCTGTTGCCACTCTCAGGTCGGGAGAGCTGACGGCCAGTCCTTATAATGTGTTCCGATCTCAGCACGGACTGGTCGGCAGCTCTCCATGTATTTCTATGCAGCTGACACGCTCAGGTCGGGAGAGCTGACGGCCAGTCAGTACAATGCGTTCCAGTGTCAGCACGGACTGGTCTGCAGCTCTTCATGTATTTCTATGCTGTTGCCACTCTCAGGTCGGGAGAGCTGACGGCCAGTCAGTACAATGCGTTCCAGTCTCAGCACGGACTGGTCTGCAGCTCTTCATGTATTTCTATGCTGTTGCCACTCTCAGGTCGGGAGAGCTGACGGCCAGTCCTTATAATGTGTTCCGATCTCAGCACGGACTGGTCGGCAGCTCTCCATGTATTTCTATGCAGCTGACACGCTCAGGTCGGGAGAGCTGACGGCCAGTCAGTACAATGCGTTCCAGTCTCAGCACGGACTGGTCTGCAGCTCTTCATGTATTTCTATGCTGTTGCCACTCTCAGGTCGGGAGAGCTGACGGCTTGTCCTTATTATGTGTTCCGATCTCAGCACGGACTGGTCGGCAGCTCTCCATGTATTTCTATGCCGTTGCCACTCTCAGGTCGGAAGAGCTGACGGCCAGTCCTTATTATGTGTTCCGATCTCAGCACGGACTGGTCGGCAGCTCTCCATGTATTTCTATGCCGTTGCCACTCTCAGGTCGGGAGAGCTGACGGCCAGTCAGTACAATGCGTTCCAGTCTCAGCACGGACTGGTCTGCAGCTCTTCATGTATTTCTATGCTGTTGCCACTCTCAGGTCGGGAGAGCTGACGTCCAGTCCTTATTATGTGTTCCGATCTCAGCACGGACTGGTCGGCAGCTCTCCATGTATTTCTATGCTGTTGCCACTCTCAGGTCGGGAGAGCTGACGGCCAGTCAGTACAATGCGTTCCAGTCTCAGCACGGACTGGTCTGCAGCTCTTCATGTATTTCTATGCTGTTGCCACTCTCAGGTCAGGAGAGCTGACGGCTTGTCCTTATTATGTGTTCCGATCTCAGCATGGACTGGTCGGCAGCTCTCCATGTATTTCTATGCAGCTGCCACGCTCAGGTCGGGAGAGCTGACGGCCTGTCCTTATTATGTGTTTCGATCTCAGCACGGACTGGTCGGCAGCTCTCCATGTATTTCTATGCTGTTGCCACTCTCAGGTCGGGAGAGATGATGGTTTGTCCTTATTATGTGTTCCGATCTCAGCACGGACTGGTCGGCAGCTCTCCATGTATTTCTATGCCGTTGCCACTCTCAGGTCGGGAGAGCTGACGGCCAGTCAGTACAATGCGTTCCAGTCTCAGCACGGACTGGTCTGCAGCTCTTCATGTATTTCTATGCTGTTGCCACTCTCAGGTCGGGAGAGCTGACGTCCAGTCTTTATTATGTGTTCCGATCTCAGCACGGACTGGTCGGCAGCTCTCCATGTATTTCTATGCTGTTGCCACTCTCAGGTCGGGAGAGCTGACGGCCAGTCAGTACAATGCGTTCCAGTCTCAGCACGGACTGGTCTGCAGCTCTTCATGTATTTCTATGCTGTTGCCACTCTCAGGTCGGGAGAGCTGACGTCCAGTCTTTATTATGTGTTCCGATCTCAGCACGGACTGGTCGGCAGCTCTCCATGTATTTCTATGCTGTTGCCACTCTCAGGTCGGGAGAGCTGACGGCCAGTCAGTACAATGCGTTCCAGTCTCAGCATGGACTGGTCTGCAGCTCTTCATGTATTTCTATGCTGTTGCCACTCTCAGGTCGGGAGAGATGATGGCTTGTCCTTATTATGTGTTCCGATCTCAGCACGGACTGGTCGGCAGCTCTCCATGTATTTCTATGCCGTTGCCACTCTCAGGTCGGGAGAGCTGACGGCCAGTCAGTACAATGCGTTCCAGTCTCAGCACGGACTGGTCTGCAGCTCTTCATGTATTTCTATGCTGTTGCCACTCTCAGGTCGGGAGAGCTGACGGCTTGTCCTTATTATGTGTTCCGATCTCAGCATGGACTGGTCGGCAGCTCTCCATGTATTTCTATGCAGCTGCCACGCTCAGGTCGGGAGAGCTGACGGCCTGTCCTTATTATGTGTTTCGATCTCAGCACGGACTGGTCGGCAGCTCTCCATGTATTTCTATGCAGCTGCCACGCTCAGGTCGGGAGAGCTGACGGCCAGTCCTTATTATGTGTTCCGATCTCAGCACGAACTGGTCGGCAGCTCTCCATGTATTTCTATGCAGCTGACACGCTCAGGTCGGGAGAGCTGACGGCCAGTCCTTATTATGTGTTTCGATCTCAGCACGGACTGGTCGGCAGCTCTCCATGTATTTCTATGCAGCTGACACGCTCAGGTCGGGAGAGCTGGCGGCCAGTCAATACATTGCGTTCCAGTCTCAGCACGGACTGGTCTGCAGCTCTTCATGTATTTCTATGCTGTTGCCACTCTCAGGTCGGGAGAGCTGACGGCCAGTCCTTATAATGTGTTCCGATCTCAGCACGGACTGGTCGGCAGCTCTCCATGTATTTCTATGCAGCTGACACGCTCAGGTCGGGAGAGCTGACGGCCAGTCAGTACAATGCGTTCCAGTCTCAGCACGGACTGGTCTGCAGCTCTTCATGTATTTCTATGCTGTTGCCACTCTCAGGTCGGGAGAGCTGACGGCCAGTCAGTACAATGCGTTCCAGTCTCAGCACGGACTGGTCTGCAGCTCTTCATGTATTTCTATGCTGTTGCCACTCTCAGGTCGGGAGAGCTGACGGCCAGTCCTTATAATGTGTTCCGATCTCAGCACGGACTGGTCGGCAGCTCTCCATGTATTTCTATGCAGCTGACACGCTCAGGTCGGGAGAGCTGACGGCCAGTCAGTACAATGCGTTCCAGTCTCAGCACGGACTGGTCTGCAGCTCTTCATGTATTTCTATGCTGTTGCCACTCTCAGGTCGGGAGAGCTGACGGCCAGTCCTTATAATGTGTTCCGATCTCAGCACGGACTGGTCGGCAGCTCTCCATGTATTTCTATGCAGCTGACATGCTCAGGTCGGGAGAGCTGACGGCCAGTCAGTACAATGCGTTCCAGTCTCAGCACGGACTGGTCTGCAGCTCTTCATGTATTTCTATGCTGTTGCCACTCTCAGGTCGGGAGAGCTGACGGCCAGTCCTTATAATGTGTTCCGATCTCAGCACGGACTGGTCGGCAGCTCTCCATGTATTTCTATGCAGCTGACATGCTCAGGTCGGGAGAGCTGACGGCCAGTCAGTACAATGCGTTCCAGTCTCAGCACGGACTGGTCTGCAGCTCTTCATGTATTTCTATGCTGTTGCCACTCTCAGGTCGGGAGAGCTGACGGCCAGTCCTTATAATGTGTTCCGATCTCAGCACGGACTGGTCGGCAGCTCTCCATGTATTTCTATGCAGCTGACACGCTCAGGTCGGGAGAGCTGACGGCCAGTCAGTACAATGCGTTCCAGTCTCAGCACGGACTGGTCTGCAGCTCTTCATGTATTTCTATGCTGTTGCCACTCTCAGGTCGGGAGAGCTGACGGCCAGTCAGTACAATGCGTTCCAGTCTCAGCACGGACTGGTCTGCAGCTCTTCATGTATTTCTATGCTGTTTCCACTCTCAGGTCGGGAGAGCTGATGGCTTGTCCTTATTATGTGTTCCGATCTCAGCACGGACTGGTCGGCAGCTCTCCATGTATTTCTATGCAGCTGCCACGCTCAGGTCGGGAGAGCTGACGGCCTGTCCTTATTATGTGTTTCGATCTCAGCACGGACTGGTCGGCAGCTCTCCATGTATTTCTATGCAGCTGCCACGCTCAGGTTGGGAGAGCTGACGGCCAGTCCTTATTATGGTTCCGATCTCAGCACGAACTGGTCGGCAGCTCTCCATGTATTTCTATGCAGCTGACACGCTCAGGTCGGGAGAGCTGACGGCCAGTCCTTATTATGTGTTTCGATCTCAGCACGGACTGGTCGGCAGCTCTCCATGTATTTCTATGCAGCTGACACGCTCAGGTCGGGAGAGCTGGCGGCCAGTCAGTACATTGCGTTCCAGTCTCAGCACGGACTGGTCTGCAGCTCTTCATGTATTTCTAAGCTGTTGCCACTCTCAGGTCGAGAGAGCTGACGGCCAGTCCTTATAATGTGTTCCGATCTCAGCACGGACTGGTCGGCAGCTCTCCATGTATTTCTATGCAGCTGACACGCTCAGGTCGGGAGAGCTGACGACCAGTCAGTACAATGCGTTCCAGTCTGAGCACGGACTGGTCTGCAGCTCTTCATGTATTTCTATGCTGTTGCCACTCTCAGGTCGGGAGAGCTGACGGCCAGTCAGTACAATGCCTTCCAGTCTCAGCACGGACTGGTCTGCAGCTCTTCATGTATTTCTATGCTGTTGCCACTCTCAGGTCGGGAGAGCTGATGGCTTGTCCTTAATATGTGTTCCGATCTCAGCACGGACTGGTCTGCAGCTCTTCATGTATTTCTATGCAGCTGACACGCTCAGGTCGGGAGAGCTGACGGCCAGTCAGTACAATGCGTTCCAGTGTCAGCACGGACTGGTCTGCAGCTCTTCATGTATTTCTATGCTGTTGCCACTCTCAGGTCGGGAGAGCTGACGGCCAGTCAGTACAATGCGTTCCAGTCTCAGCACGGACTGGTCTGCAGCTCTTCATGTATTTCTATGCTGTTGCCACTCTCAGGTCGGGAGAGCTGACGGCCAGTCCTTATAATGTGTTCCGATCTCAGCACGGACTGGTCGGCAGCTCTCCATGTATTTCTATGCAGCTGACACGCTCAGGTCGGGAGAGCTGACGGCCAGTCAGTACAATGCGTTCCAGTCTCAGCACGGACTGGTCGGCAGTTCTCCATGTATTTCTATGCTGTTGCCACTCTCAGGTCGGGAGAGCTGACGGCCAGTCAGTACAATGCGTTCCAGTCTCAGCACGGACTGGTCTGCAGCTCTTCATGTATTTCTATGCTGTTGCCACTCTCAGGTCGGGAGAGCTGACGGCCAGTCCTTATAATGTGTTCCGATCTCAGCACGGAATGGTCGGCAGCTCTCCATGTATTTCTATGCAGCTGACACGCTCAGGTCGGGAGAGCTGACGGCCAGTCAGTACAATGCGTTCCAGTCTCAGCACGGACTGGTCTGCAGCTCTTCATGTATTTCTATGCTGTTGCCACTCTCAGGTCGGGAGAGCTGACGGCCAGTCCTTATAATGTGTTCCGATCTCAGCACGGACTGGTCTGCAGCTCTCCATGTATTTCTATGCAGCTGACACGCTCAGGTCGGGAGAGACGCTTGACAGTCCGTGCACAGCGATTATATATTATTATTATACATTTTTAGTGCGCCATTTATTCCATGGTGCTTTACATGTGAAAAGGGGCAAATATAGACAAGTACAGTAAACATGAGCAATACAAGGCACGCAAGTACAGGAGAGGACCCTGCTTATATAAATATATATACACACATCTGATTGCGCCCTAGGACAGAGGACATAGAAGGGAAACGGTGCAGACGATTATAATGAAACTCAGTTACAAAAATGATTTTTAGCCCCAAAATATGAATTTTTTTTTTCTAAAGTTGGACAACCCCTAAAATGTGCTATTTTGATAACACAGGTAAAGGAAATGTTTCCTAGTACATGGAATGTGGCAGTCAGACAAAGCTTGAAACAGCACATCACAGGTTAATTTAAAGGCACAGCACTAGTCATGTAGCGGCCCCTAGGTCGCTCCCTACAAACCCCGCAGCACCCATTCCAGCGGCACACACACATAGCCCAGCACAGCTCCGGCGGCTCCTCACACTTCCTGCTCCTGTGGTACCTGCGCCTCCAGCATCCCCACACACCATGCGCAGAGATGCAGCCCGGCCGGCACCACAGCAGTCACTGCCACACCACAAGCGCCCGCCAGGACACTGAGCCTACCTGAGCCCGCCACTCTGCACCGCAGCCTCCCGCCGCCCGGACACTGCAGCCGCAGCCGCCACTACCATAGAGTCGGGCTGGAGAAGCGGAGCCCCTCCTGTTGTTTCCACTCGGCACCATAGAGACTTGAGGGAGCGGAGGAAAGAGTCGTAAAAATGAAAGGAGGGAGCTGTGCGGCTCATGTAACTCCATCATGTGGTAGCCACCCAGCATTCAGCAGCCTCTGCTGGCAGCGGTGACATCAGCACAGACAGCAGCAGGCTTTTATCCTGCCTACTCTAGTGAACAGCTGTGTGGGAAGATGGCTGACTGGATTGCTCATAGACTGGGGTGCTGCTTACAGTGTGTTCTCGTCATTATTCCGGTCTTTTCTACAAATGCCCCTGTAACTAGCATAGGCCCCACATAACCATGTGACCGGCTCATTGCTCCTATAACATTGTGCCAGGGATAGATGCCCCTTAACCTTGCAACAGGCCCAACTACACCTATAACATTGTGCCAGTGATATAGTCACCCCACGATCCAGAATTGCTGCGGGTTTGACGCTGTGTATTTGTAAGCAGGTTGCCGGATGCAGTGACGGACAGGAGGCAGAGCAGGGGTTAACAGTTTTACTTAAAGGGAACCTGTCACCCCCCCCAGGCGTTGTGCAGCACTAATGCTGCATTCTGTCAAGGTGGTGCTCTGGGGAACGGGGCGCACCGCTCACCTGACTACACACTGCCGTGGGTTGGCGCCAAACCTCTCTGCTGCGAGCGTTCTGCTTTATATGCCCCCACCCCACCATGGTCAGGAGGTTGGTCCGGCTCACTATTGCTTCCCCCAGGGAACGGGATGTAGCCTTAACAGTTCCGGATCCGGCACGCAGGTACCCGCGATCTGGTCGTCCCCCTTACATATTTGTGCAGTGTCAAACCTGCAGCTTCCAGATGTTACAGCAAAGTGGATGGAATTTCAAGAAATCCCATGTCTAGAGATGGGCGAACCCAAACAGTAATGTTTGGCATCTGTACCGACCACCTACTGTGTGGACACGGACACCGAACATGGACTTCACCAGGAAGTCCATGTGTTACTGTTAGGCTGGAGTCACACACAACGTATAAAAATACGGTCCGTTTTTCACGGACCAGAATCGCACAAATGTTTCATGAACAGTGATCCGTAAGTCAACCGATTGTAATGCGAGGATGCGATTTTTTTCACTAGATTGCAAAATGGACATATAATGGTTCCCAATGACAGGTTAAAACACAAAACGAAAGAATAGATATATACACATAGAATACCGTATTTTCCGGTGTATAAGACAACTGGGCGTATAAGTCGACTCCCCAACTTTTCCAGTGAAAATAGAAAATCTTCTTAAAAGTCGGGGGGGTCTTATACGCCGTGTGTCATTTAATACGCCGGGTGCGGAGCAATCTACATATAGTGGGGGAGGGGTTCCGATGACCAAGGGAGGGGGCGTCTCACAGGGAAGATGTAACTGGAGTTATCCCCCTTTTACCTCATTGGTGGCAGTGGTGCTATCTGTGGCTCTGTGCTGGGGGTTGGCAGCAGCTCCTCTTGTGTAGCATGGGGGCTCTGTGCTGGGGGTCAGTGGCGGTTTCTCTTTGTGCAGCTGGGGGACGGCAGTGGCTGTATGTCCTGCGTCGGGGCTCCGCCGGCATATGCCCAAAGCCCGGAGGCCCCCGGCGTCCCGAGATCTCGGGAGATGAGATCTGAATCTGAGCTTGCGCAGGCTCCAGCAGCCATTTTCCCAGAGGCCACCGCATCGCAGCAATGGAGCTGCCTCCGGGCTTTGGGGATATTCTGGCAGAGCCCCGACGCAGGACTTAGTGCCGCCGCCATCCCCCAGCTGCACAAAGAGGAGGAGCCGCCGCCGACCCCCAGCACAGAGCCCCCATGCCACACGAGGAGCCGCTGCCGACCCCCAGCACAGGGCCACAGATAGCACCGCTGCCACCAATGAGGTAAAAGGGGGATGATAACTCTAGTCACATCTTCCCTGTGAGACGCCCTCTCCCTTTGTCATCGTGACCACTCCCCCAGTATATGCAGAGATTGGTCTGCACCCGGCGTATAAGACGACCCCGGACTTTTAAGAAGATTTTCAGGGGTTAAAAAGTCGTCTTATACGCCGGAAAATACGGTGCATATATATATATATAACGTCATATTATATTAGCTGCTAAATCAATTGCTGGCTTCTGAAAAGTCATTACAGAACCCAACATGAAATGACTATAGGTTTACATACAGTAAACCATTTCATTTCATTTAGTTTCATATATGTCTTTGATCAATACTTAAATTAGTGTATGTGTGTAAAATTTTGGACATGGTGTTAAATTAACGGGTAAATTTGTTGAAAAAAATTGCTTGGGCTCCCGCAGTATTTTCTCCGCCAGAGATGGAAATGAGAGCAGATATTAGTAGCCTAGGAAGGGACCATGGTTATTGGCCCCCCTGGCTACAAACATGTGCCCCCAGCCACCCCAGAAAAGGCGCATCTATAAGACGCGCCTTTTCTGGCACTTAGCCTTTATTCCGGTTGTAAACTAGTTAACCCCTTGTGATGGGTTGCAGCGGGGGACCTGACTGAACGGAGGAGAGTTATGGATATTGTTGTTTTTTTATTTTTTTTTTGTTACAGGAGAACAAGGGCTTTTGTTGGATTGGCAGCATAATAAATTTGGTCAAAAACTTTGTGTAATTATTTCATTAAAATAATTTTTAATTAGTGTGTGTGTCGTTTTTAACCCTTTACTACTATATGATTAATAATGGATAGGTGTCTTATTGACACCTCTCCATTATTAACCCGGCTTAATGTCACCTTTCAATAGCAAGGTGACATTAATCCCTTATTAACCCATGAGCCACAACTGAAGGCAATGGGAATAGAGAGGCTAAGGCCGGAATTGGCGCATCTAATAGATGCGCCTTTTCTGGGGTGGCTAGGGGCAGATATTTTTTGCCGGGGGGGGCAATAACCATGGTCCCTTCCTAAGCTATTAATATCTATCTTCACTCACTGGCTTTCCCTCTCTGGCGGAGAAAATTGTGCGGGAGCCCACACAATTTTTTCTGCGATTATAGCCCTAAGTTTAACCCCTAGAGTTCCAAATTTTTCCTAACACAAACGAATACATTTATTAAACACAGACATATATAAATCGTTTTGATATGACATGGTTTACTATGTGTAAACCATGTGTCATATGTCGGGTTCTGTAATGATTTTACAGAAGCCAACAATTGATTTAGTGGCTATTATGCTATATAGAACTCTATGAAATATAAATATATATATGTCTCAATGATATGTATATATACTGTATATGTATTCAATGTGTATACATGTATTCTATCCTTTATTAACAAGTCAGTGTGATTTTACTGTATCGAGCACTGAATTGCTGGATTTTGTAAAGGACACCGGTGCGTATTTCTCGCAAGTCACACGTATGCTCCGTGTGTAATCCATTTTTTTCTTGCACCCATAGACTTGCATTGCTGAGTCTCAGGCGTAATACGGTGCAAATCGCAGCATGCTGCGATTTCCTCCGCACATTTAATACGGGAGAGAAAAAAAAAACGGATGATGGGAGCTGTCCCATAGATTAACATTGGGACGAATGCTATGCGATTTTTCTCGCATAGCACTCGTCCATATTTCTCGCTAGTATGACTCCGCCTTAGGGTTCGGCTCCCCGAACACCGGGTGTTTGTCAGGCTGTCGTGCATGACAGCACTGCAAACACTGCATCTGATTGACAGTAAAATCATTACTACCAGTCAGACAGCCGAGGTTCCCTTGCTGTCAGATGACAGCGTGAGCCCGCAACTGTGATCGGAGATATAAAGTTTACCTCCGGTGACTGGCATTGGCTGGTGGGACTATGGCTCCCATCAACCTACGCCAGCTGCCGCTAATAACAGCGAGAGCAGGCAGTGACTGATGTGAGTATTCATCAGCCTGTGCTCTAAATAGATTAGACAAAAAAATTGTATAGTAAATTAGCACAGAGCCAGAATAAAGTCCTTTAATTGGAAGAATTACAGACTCCTTTAATGATTCTAAATTAAAAAATACGTCATCACCCATTACACTGAAGCCATCGTCTCTTTTAATAAAATAAAAATAAAAAACAACAATATCCCTCACCTGTCCGTCGTTCTGTCCCATGCCATAATCTATGTCTGTAGATAAACAGTTTTCAATCTGGACAGTGCGAAGATGCGACGGTCCAGGCTGAGAACCCTGGGAGAATAAGCTGCTGCGAGTGCAGCATCAGTGACTAGCGGTGACATCACTGAGGCTGTATTCCCAGCGGGCCCCTGAATTGCGGTGACCTCGGTGAGATCCCTGCTAGCACAGTGAGAAAAAGCTTCACAGTGCAGCGGTGAGTTCACTTGGAGAAAATTCTCACAGTGAACTTTCTGCAGCCTCAGTGACCGGCGATAACCTCCATCTACTTTTCTCCTTCTATAACTTTGGCCAGGGACAAATCAAAGTACCATGGCTTCGAGTACCACTTATACTGTTTTGACATTCATATCTACTTCTCTGGACCAGACATCACCTCTCTTTTGTCCAGAAACCTAAAGCTATATCCTTCTCGGCATGTTTCCTAAAGCTCAATATGGACAAAACCAATCTCATCATCTTTACATCATCCAACTTAACTCCACTATTCAATCTATCACACTAAATGACATCACACTTTCCGGAAGTCCGCTGCCTCTGAGTAACCCTGGACTCTGCCTTGTCCTTCAAACCACGCATCCAAGCCATTATTATCCCCTGTTGCCTCCAACTCAAAAATATTTCCAGAATCCGTCCCTTTCTCAACCCTCAATCAACTAAAATGCTAGTACATGCCCTCATCTTTCACCTTGACTACTGCAATATCCTCCTTTGTGGCCTACAGCTAACACTTTCGCACCTCTCCAAGACTGTCCTTAACTCTGCTGCCCAACTAATCCTCCCCTCTCCTTGCTGCTACCATTCTTCTCCCCTCTACAAATTCCTTCATTGGCTTCAAATTCCCCACAAATCCAATTTAAACTACTAATATTGACCTACAAGGCCATTCATAATCTCTTCTCCATATATCTCCAAACTAATGTCCTGATATATTCATACTTGCAATCTCCTGTCCTCTCAATACCTTTTTGTCTTTTATGCTCATGTACTTTCCTCACTCAATCGCCTCGAAGACTTCTACGTGTCCCCCATCCTCTGGAATTCTGTGGCCCAACACGTTCGATTATCCACCACATTTGGAACTTTCAGACAGAACTTGCAAACCCATCTCTTCAAGAAAGCTTACAGTAACCCAACATCCACCATACCACCACCAGAGCTGCTGTAAAGCCCCAACCTACTGTCTCTTTCACCATTACCCTGTAGGCTGCAAGGGCAGGGCTCTCTCCATTGTTTAAAAAAAAATGCAACACAGCACTAAAAGTTGTAATACATAACCACAGTGCATGAATACATTTATCAAAACCACATTACTTTAAATTGTGATATGTAAAATGTCATATAAGGCTGTATTCACATCTACAGTATCTCATTATTGACACTAATGGTGCACAATACGTTAATTGTACATGCCATCTCACAAGAAATTTTATAGAAAATGGGACATAGCATAGGCACTATGCAGAATATTTCAAAAGTAAAGCAGTATTTATAATTAAAGCACTATTCATATATACCATGCCTATTTAGAATTATGCTAGATATAATAAATATGTAAATTGCCTCTTCAGATAGAAAGAGGACTAAAACTCTAGTAACACCTATTAGATGTAGCAATTCTAAAAGTCAATATCAACCCATTAACGAGTTGTGCTACAGAGGGGGAAATAAGTATTTGATCCCTTGCTGATTTTGTAAGTTTGCCCACTGACAAAGACATGAAGAGTCTATAATTTTAAGGGTAGGTTAATTTTAACATTGACAGATAGAATATCAAAAATAAAATCCAGAAAATCACATTGCATAAATTTATCTGCATTTTGCAGCGAGAAATAAGTATTTGATCCCCTACCAACCATAACGAGTCCTGGCTCCTACAGACCAGTTAGACACTCCTAATCAACACGTTACCTACATTAAAGACACCTTTATAAAAGACTCCTGTCCACAGACTCAGTTAGTCAGACTCTAACCTTTACAACATGGGCAAGACCAAAGAGCTTTCTAAGGATGTCAGGGACAAGATTATAGACCTGCAAAAAGCAGGAATGGGCTACAAAACCATAAATAAGATGCGGGGTGAGGAGACAACTGTTGCTGCAATAGTAAGAAAATGAAAGAAATATAAAATGACTGTCAATCAACATCGATCTGGGGCACCATGCAAAATCTCACCTCGTGGGGTATCCTTGATCATGAGGAACGTGAGAGATCAGCCTAAAACTACATAGGGGGAACTTGTTGATGATCCCAAGGCAGCTGGGACCACAGTCACCAAGAAAACCATTGGTAAAACTTTACGCCGCCGTAAAGGTTTAAAATCCTGCAGTGCCCACAACGTCCTCCTGCTCAAGAAGGCACATGTGCAGGCCCGCCTGAAGCATGCCAATAAACACCTGGATGATTCTGTGTGATTGGGAGAAGGTGCTGTGGTCAGATGAGACAAAAATTGAGCTCTTTGGCATTAACTCAACTCGCCGTGTTTGGTGGAAGAGAAATGCTGCCTATGACTCAAAGAACAATGTCCCCACTGTGAAGCATGGAGGTGCTAACATTATGTTTTAGAGGTGTTTCTCTGCTAAGTGCACAGGACTACTTAACTGCATCAATGGGAGAATGAATGGAGCCATGTCCCGTAAAATCCAGAGTGACATCTTCCTTCCCTCCGCCAGGACATTATAAATGGGTCGTGGCTGGGTCTTTCAGCACGACAATGACTAACAATTATATGGGTACTACGGAATCTGATTACGTGGGATAATACGAAAGTGAGACCAAAGTTGATGCAAATGAGTATATTAACAAGAGAAACAAAACAGCATTTCCTGCAATAGTAACGAAAACAGCACAATATAGAATAATGCAAGTGAAACAAAACTAACAGAGCACTTCCATCAACAGTAACAAATAGAGTTTAGCAAAACGGGTTGGTCAAATTCAAAAATAGCTGACTTTAGCTAAAGTCGGGTTTCGCCGATCGAAACCCGACTATAGCGTGAGATCAGCCATGAGTTTGCCAATCAGAGCACCAAAGTCGCATTTCAAATAATGCTTCCAGCGCCTTTTCTCAGCCAATGATGGAGGACGCACACTGTGGGCAACGCGATGACATGTGCATCGGCCACCACCATCTTAGAGAAGGGCATTGAAGTGATTGGCTGGCTTTGTGTGGCGTCACAGTGGGTATAAAAGGCCATGACCGCTGACCGCCATCTTACTTCTGCCGATCTTAGAATAGGGAGAGGTGCTGCTGCTGTTGCTGATTCTGAATAGGGAGAGCGTTAGGCAGGGAAGAAGAAAAACAAAATTGCTTCTGCTGATAGCGCTTTTCACTGTACAGTTAGTGTGCAGTGAAAGGGGAGGATTTTTGTTGTGTGCAGCAGTGCTGGTGGTGATTAGGCTGTCTTTTAAGACTACCTGCTAGCTGCATTGCTGTGTGCACACTGCTGTTCAAACTGCTTTTTTCAAAGCACTCCAACTTTTATTATTTTGTTCTGGTGAGTTACTGAGCGTTCCATTTTTCACACACCATATAGCGGTGTACGCTCCTCACACACTACCGTGTACCAGCTGGTATCACGGACAAATAGAAGCTATCTGGGTGTGACTCTGGAAAAACAAGCCGAGGAGATTTTCCATTTTTCCAGACCTACACCTTATAGAGCTGTCCGCTTTTCAAACAGTTTTGTATATCTGCTGTTTGATAACGGTCAAAACTAGACAGAGACAGCGTGTGTCAGTCCGTATAAAAATAGACGGAGATTGACAATTTTCCATATACACACCGTATAGCGGTGTACGCTTCTCACACACTACCGTGTGCCGCCTTGTATCACGGACAAATAGAAGCTATCTGTGTGTGACTCAGGAAAAACAAGCCGAGGAGATTTTCCATTTTTCCAGACCTACACCTTAGAGAGCTATCCGCTTTTCAATCAGTTTCGTATATCTGCTGTTTGATAACGGTCAAAATTAGACAGAGACAGCGTATGTCAGTCCGTATAAAAATAGACGGAGATTGACAATTTTCCATACACATACCGTATAGAGCTGTCCGATTCTCAAACAGTACTGTATATCTGCCGTTCGCATTACAGTCACATCTATACAGAGTCAGCATGTGTTTGTGTGTCACTCCGTAAATACATATACGGATATTGTTAGTTACACAAAAAACATATACAGCTGTACACTTCTGATACAGTTCTGCATATCTGCTTGTTGGATTATGGTCAAATACATACTGTGAGAGCGTCTGTGACTAACAAAATATATACGTAGATTTAATTTTTTTAATACACCTTACACAGGTGGATGCTCCCCATACAGTACCATATCTCTGCTGGTATTTTTGGTACATTTTCCCAAACATGAGAAAGTATGGTGAAAGAGGCCGCGGACGTGGGCAGGGGGCCGCAGCTGGTACTGATGGTGGTGGTGCATCGGCTGGTTCTGGCAAAAGCACAACAGCAGCTAAGGCAGGAGGTGTTGAGCCTGCGTCATCGTCTGGCCCAAGAAGGCCTGTAAGGTTACCTTTTCTTGGAGTAGGAAAACCACTTTTAAAGCCGGAGCATCAGGAACAGGTTTTGGAGTACATTGCCGAAACAGCCCCCAGCTCTATTGCCTCCTCTTCTGAACGTTCGAAACCTGCAAGCATGGAGTCGCAAGTGCAGGGTTCTGGTCAGGAAAAACACCTTTCCTTGTGTCCTTCACCCCCACCAAAAGTTAAGGATGCGGCATCCCACACTTCAGATTACTCTATGGAGCTCTTTTCACATACCATGCCTGGGTTATCCAGTCAAATCCTGAATTCCCCAGTCCAAGATGAATCTGACATGGAGTGCACTGATGTACAGCCACTTCTAGATGATTCTACTGGTACATTGACCCAGAGCACTACATTGCCCTCGCAGTCTATTGAGCCAGAATCTGACCCTGATGAAACTCAGGTGCCCCTTCCCGCATACTATACCACCTTCCACGGTGACACAGAGGAAGGTAAAGAGTAAGATGCAGATGACTTTGAAGAGGAGGTGATGGATGACCCAGTTCTTGACCCGGATTGGCATCCATTGGGGGAGGAGGGTGGTGCTGGCAATAGTTCAGATAAGGACAAGGATCAGCAGCAGGCATTGACATCGCAGCAGCGGTTATCTGGCAGGCCCGTAGCTGTCAAAAAACGTGGACCAAAAACTAAAAGAGTTGCAGGACAGCTTGGCCAGACGGTCAACTTAGCACAGCATACAAGGCCAGAAAATGTATACCATAGTAGGAAGAGTGCAGTGTGGCACTTCTTTGTTCAAAACCCTACTGATGAGGCAAAGGTTACCTGTAAGAAGTGCGGAAGGACCTTTAGCCGAGGTAAACAACCCAGAAATTTGAATACTAGTTGCATGCTTAGACATTTAATCAACATGCACTTGCAAGCGTGGACGGACTACAAAACCTCAGGTAGCACATGTGCACCTGCTCCGACTGAAGGTAGCCAGCAACGCTCCATCACTTCCCCCACTGTAAGACCACCGCCACCGTTAAGCACACCACCAGCACTAAATGTGGAGGTGTCGTCGCAAGGCCAAAGCACTCAGGGAATCACAATGGTTTTGCAACACAACACTGAATCTGGGCCATCACCACCAATACCATCACCAACCCCCTCTCTCACTCCATCCAATCCACCGCTACTTCCCCTATTTGCAGCTCTCCAGTCCAGCTCACCCTACCAGACACTCTGAGTAGGACAAGAAAGTACTCATCCTCTCATCCGCGTACACTGTGTTTGAACGCCTACATTGCCAAACTAATCTCATTAGAGATGACTCCCTACCGTTTGGTTGAAAGCAAAGTTTCCGCAAGCTCATGGCCTACGCTGTCCCACGCTATGACCTACCCAGTCAGCACTTCTTTTCTTGAAAAGCCATCCCTGCCCTCCACCGGCATGTGAAAGACCGCATTGTCCATGCACTAAAACAGTCAGTGAGTGGAAAGGTGCACCTCACAACAGATGCATGGACCAGTAGGCATGGCCAGGGCCATTACGTGTCCATCACTGCGCACTGGGTTAATGTGGTGGATGCAGGCTCCACAGGGGACAGCGGCGGTGGAACAGTGCTGCCTAGCCCACGGTATAGGAAACAGTTGGCTGTAGGCTTTCGACCCTCCTCCTTCATCAGCAGCGAAAGCTCGTCCACAGAGCGCAGTCGTACGAGCACTCCATCCGCAGCGGCCAGTGTTGCATACGAGGTGTCCCACTATCGAACAGCTAGTGGTAAGCGTCAGTAGGCTGAGTTAAAGATGATGTCTTTGGGCGACAACAGACACACCGCGGAGGTACTGGCCGACTACTTGCAGAGAAAAACTGAGTCATGGCTGGGCAGTCTACATCTTGATGCAGGCAAGGTAGTCAGTGATAACGGCCGTAATTTTGTGGCAGCCATAGCCCCTGCAAAACTCACACACATACCTTGCCTGGTTCACACTTTGAACCTGGTGGTGCAGTGCTTCCTTAATAATTATCCGGAGTTAACATCCCTGCTACATAAGGTGCGAAGACTGCTCACACATCCGTCGCTCAAACGTCCACTCCACTCGTATACAGAAGCTGCAGCGATTGCTCCACCTCCCCAAGCACCGCCTAATCATAGACGTTGCAACAAGGTGGAACTCCACCCTGCACATGGTTGAGAGGCTGTGCGAACAGAGGGAGGCTGTAATGCATTTGTGGGAGGATACACGGGCAGGCAGTTTGAGGGAAAACATGGAATTGTCGGGTGTGCAGTGGTCAAAGCTGAAAGACCTCTGTAAAGTCCTTCAGTGTTTTGAGGAATGCACACGGCTGGAAAGCGCAGACGACGCCATCATAAGCATGAGCATCCCACTTATGCGTCTGCTCACGCAAAGTTTGACGCACATTAAGGATCAGGCGTCTGCAGAGGAGGAGGAGGAGGAGGGAAGCCTTGATGACAGTCAGCCATTGTCTGGTCTGGGAACTGTCCTGGACGAGGTGGAGGAAGAAGAGGAGGAGGAGGATGAGGGGGATGATTATTTTGGGCAGGAGGATGCTTCTCAGGGGGCAAGAGAAAATGTTGGTGTTCCAAGGTCAGGTACAGTGTTTGTGCGTGACTGTAGGGATGTGGATTTGCCAGAAAGTGCTCCTCCATCCAGCAGTGGCAGTGCAGCATTGACACCTGGAACATTGGCCCACATGTGCGATTATGCCTTGCGGATCCTAAAAAGGGACCCCCGCATTGCCAAAATGATGAGGGATGACGACTACTGGCTGGCCAGCATCCTCGATCCACGCTACAAAGGCAAATTACACAACATCATGCCACAGGAGAACCGAGAGATAATATTGGCTAACAAACAAGCAACTCTGGTAAACCGTTTGCTTGAGGCTTTCCCAGCACACAGCAGCGGTGCTGGTTCTCCCACGAGCCGTAGTGGGCACAATGGAAGAGGTGTTTGTGGTGCACACAGCCGAAGTGGCGTTGGAGACAGGGGTTTAATGACCATATTGTGGAATTATTTCTCAAGTACCGCTCACACGACTGCTAATACTGCATCGATTTAAAGTGACAGGAGACAGCAGTTGTCAACTATGGTTACAAACTACTTCTCCCATATCGATGTTCTCCCTCACAGGTCATTCCCCTTTGACTATTGGGCCTCTAAACTGGACACCTGGCCTGAATTGGCACAATGTGCCTTACAGTAGCTCGCTTACCCTGCTGCTAGTGAGTTATCTCAAAGAGTCTTCAGTGGTGCTGGATCAATCCTGACAGAAAAAAGGACCCGTCTGTCGACCCAAAATGTTGATGATCTAACCTCCATTAAAATGAACCATGCATGGGTTTCAAAGGATTTTGTCCCACCTTCCCCTGATGACACATAGGTTGCCAGAAAACTGCCTCGCTTTTGTCCTCCTTTTCCTCGGACTTGCCCAATTCCGCCCTTTGCAGTAGCTGAATGTCCAGCCAGCGCATCAACATATGCCATTTTTTAAACCTCCCTAAGTGGGCTGTCCACCCACCCCCCAGTGGCTGGGGTCAACACCTGGTGCACCCAGGCAAGTGCCGTTGCTCTGAACAGGTGGATGGGCCCACTGTTGGCCGACGGCACTGGCACAGGGCCCCTCATAGTACAATACAGTGCCTCTGATGGTGGGGGGGCCCACTCGCCGTCAGACACACCAGTGTACTATGAGGGGCCCTGTGCCAGTACCATCTACCACGAGTGTGCGCCCCCTGCTTGGTCATGGCCACAGCACTTGAAAGTTGCAATACTTACCTCTCCCTGCTCCACCACTGTGTAGTCTGGGCAGTTAAATCCTTCACAGGGACGGTCACTAGAAATTTGGTGTATTGATTGATGATGGTTAAGATGTAGCTATGGCCTGTCCTGCTGGCCTCTACCTTCAGATGATCAATGGCTACCATTTGTAATGGACATCAACTTACAAGAGGACGCAGTGGTGCTTTACGATCACCTTTCACAGTTGTGATAGTCACAGATGTGTGACATTCCTGCCACCATTTTTCAATGTCTCCTCTCATGCCAATCCAATAGAATCGCCTACGGCCTGTGGCTTCTGTCTTTTGCCCTCCAAAATGACCAGACACATTATGATAGGCAGTGAGGACCATGTCTACATTTCTCCCTGTGATCACAATTTGATGGAGACGAGTAACGGTGATGTGATCCACGCTACTGCGATAAAGCAGTCCTTTCTTCACAAAGAACCGTTTTCGCTGTCTCCACAGACACAGTAATTGAGGGTCTGCATCGCCTCTGCAACTTCTACCGGGAGGTTTTCCCGCGATGAGTAATTCCCAAATTTCTGCTAACACTCTACTTTCCGTCTGTACTTGTATCCATGTAGTTTCCAGTAGCGGAGAGTCTGGACTGGCTTACTGAGATTGGAATATATATGAAGATTTAAAAGTACTGCAACACTGTATACTGTTGTACGCTTCGACTACCTTTCCCTTTTTCTACTTTTTAAATTCTGGTGTAATACATAGTGAGCCTGTGAGTGTCTGTGTCTGACTCCGGAAGTATAGATGGAAATTTACAATTACCCAAATTTACAATTACCCCTAGACTGGATACACCTGGTATGTGCTGATACAGTACCTTTGTTCATAATTTTGTGTTACGGTATCATCCATAGTGAGTGAGCGTGTGTGGTTTACGCCTTCTATATATACGGTGAATCGGAGATACCAATTTTTACCCTATACTCGATACAACTTGTGTGATGATTCCCAAGGGTGAACCTACTGGACCGCGGCAAGCGAACCTCCCCTGGGCGAGCGGACCAGGTGGACCACCCCCTATACAGGGAGCGTTAGGGACAGGCCAAGGGGAAACTACTCACCACGGCAGCTGGTACCCGAGGACGGAGGGGCACAACAGGAGATGCAGCGGGCAGGCAGAAGAATGAGCTGGACCGGAACCGGCAGGACTGGAAGCCAGGAACGGAGGCTGAAGGATACAGGCAGGCAAGGCAGGAACGGCAAGACACGGGTCAGACGCAGGCACAGGCTGGACACGGATACGAGATGGTGGGCACTGGGAGGAACACAAGGACCAGGTTAAACAGGGTGCACGAGAAAAGGGAAGGAGCAGCAGGAAATGGCAGGCAGGCTGGGGCCAGAGTCACAGTAAGAGACAAGTGACGATCAGGCGGTGATGTGGAGGAAGAGGCTGCCTCTTATAGAGACAGGAGTTCCGGGTCAGGTCAGCAGGGTCAGGAAGGCGGGGAGAAGGCCTGGCTTGGCCTGTACTGGGATCTGGAGCGCAAGGCGCGCAAGGCGCCCCGGGCAGAACGCCGGGACAGAGCGCGGGGCAGAGGACAGGAGTGCAGGCGAGCGCGCGCCCGCCGAGGGAGCACGCCGGAGGTGGCGGGCGCTCCCGGAGGCCACGGGCAACGCGGGATCCGGCAGAGAGGCGGCAGCAGGAGCCGAGCACGAGGCGGGGCGGTGAGCGTGGAGCCGGCGGAGACGGTAAGCGTGACAGTACCCCCCTTTTACGCCCCCTCTTCCCACGGCCGGAAAGAAACTTAGCTAAAATCTGGGGGGCTTGAATGTTCTCCCGGGGTTCCCAGGATCTCTCCTCAGGGCCAAAACCTTTCCAGTCAATTAAAAAGAAAGTTTTACCTCTAGATCGTTTCATAGCAAGAATTTCCTTAACCTCAAAGACATCCTGTGCGGACACGGGCGCGGGAGTGCTGCCAGTAGAAGCATGAAACTGGTTGAGTATGACCGGTTTTAAGAGGGAAACGTGAAATGAGCTAGGAATCCGCAGTGATGCGGGGAGTTTTAGCTTGTAGGCAACGTCATTGATACGGGCTAGAACCTCAAAGGGACCGATCTAGCGGGGACCTAGTTTGTAGGAGGGAATTTTGAGACGAACAAATTTTGAGGATATCCAAACTTTATCCCCAGGGTGGTACAGCGGAGAATCCAGGCGTTTCTTATCGGCGTGCCTCTTGAACCCGTCTCGTGCTCGCTTAAGTGCGGTTTTGGTCTCCTGCCAGACACTGGAGAACTCCTCGGTCAGAAGATCGGCCGCCGGCACATCCGAGGTCGGGAGTACCGGCAGAGGTATACCAGGATGTTGACCGTAGACCGTAAAGAAAGGCGACATGGCGGAGGATTCGCTGGTATGGTTGTTGTAAGCGAATTCGGCCCAAGGGAGCAAGCTGGACCAATTGTTCTGATGGGCGTTGGAAAAATGTCGGAGGTATGCTACGAGGATCTGGTTCGTGTGTTCCGCTTGACCGTTGGACTGAGGGTGATAAGCGGAGGAAAAGTCCAAAGTTACTTCCATCAGCTTGCATAGAGCCCTCCAGAAACGCGAGGTAAACTGAACCCCTCTGTCCGAGACAATGTGCTTGGGGAAGCCATGAATCCAGAAGACATGAGATATAAAAATTCTCGCCAGGTCAGGAGCGGAAGGTAGACCGGGCAGAGGGATGAAGTGGGCCATCTTGGAGAAGCGGTCCACGACCACCAGAATGACCGTGTGACCTGAGGAACGAGGTAGATCCGTAATAAAATCCATCGCGATATGCTGCCACGGAGCCGAGGGAACCGGAAGTGGATGCAGAAAACCGGAGGGTGGCTGACGTGGGACCTTGTTCTTGGCACATGATGGGCAGGAGAGGATGAAACTTCGGACATCTTGAGACAAAGAAGGCCACCAATAAAAACGAGAGATGAGGGAGAATGTTTTCTTGAGGCCGGCATGACCCGCTAACTTGGTAGCATGACCCCAATGTAGAACTCACCTCCTGTCATCATCTTGGACAAAAGTCTTGCCGGGGGGCAAGGAAGTCAGGTTAACAGGCGCGACTACGAAGAGCTTGCTTGGCTCCACAATGTGTGAAGGCTCCTCCTCGTTGTCGGTGACCAGGAAGGATCGAGACAGGGCATCCGCTTTGAGATTCTTATCACCCGGACGGAAATGGAGCTCAAAATCGAACCGGTTAAAGAATAATGACCATCGGGCCTGCCGGGGATTAAGCCTTTGTGCTGATTGAATGTAGGCTAGATTCTTGTGGTCGGTGTAGATCTGGAGAGGGTGTACCGCTCCCTCCAGAAGATACCGCCACTCTTCCAAGGCTAGCTTAATGGCAAGCAGCTCTCTGTCCCCGATGGTATAGTTTCTCTCCGCAGGGGAGAATGTCTTGGAGAAGAAGCCGCAGGACACCAAGCGACCGGAAGGAGATCTCTGGGAGAGAACCGCACCGACTCCGGTGGCAGAAGCGTCTACCTCTAGGGTGAATGGTTTGTTCGCCTCTGGACGATGTAGCACCGGGGCTGTGGCAAAGGCTTGCCTCAAGGTTCGGAAGACGTTCTCGGCCTCAGGAGGCCAGTGGTGAGGATCGGCTCCCTTTCGGATCAAAGCAGAGATGGGAGCGGTCAGAGAGGAAAAGTGCGGAATAAACTGCCGGTAATAGTTGGCAAATCCCAGGAACCATTGGATTGCCTTAATTCCCTGAGGACGCAGCCAGTTGAGTACCGCAGACACTTTTCCCGGTTCCATGCGCAAGCCAGAATCGGAAATGATGTAACCCAACAACGGCAGAGACGACTGTTCGAAGGCGCATTTCTCCAGCTTGGCGTAGAGACGATGTGTTCTCAAACGAAGTAAAACTTGACGCACGTCTTTTCGGTGTGTGGACAAATCCGGAGAGAACACCAGAATGTCGTCCAAGTAAACCACCACGCAGGAGTAAAGAAGATCTCGGAAAATGTCGTTGACAAATTCTTGGAACACCGCGGGAGCATTGCATAGGCCGAAGGGCATAACGAGGTTTTCATAATGGCCGTCACGAGTGTTGAAGGCGGTCTTCCATTCATCACCGGAGCGGATCCGGACCAGATTGTAGGCCCCTCGAAGATCTAATTTAGTGAAGATCCGTGCACCCCGTAGACGGTCAAATAGCTCCGGAATGAGGGGCAGAGGACATTTGTTCTTGATGGTGATATCGTTGAGCCCTCTATAATCAATACAGGGACGCAGGGACCCATCCTTCTTCTTGACAAAAAAAGAACCCAGCGCCTGCAGGTGAGGAAGACTTACGAATAAAGCCTTTGGCCAAGTTTTCCTGAATGTATTCGGACATGGCTTGGGTCTCGGAGGGAGACAGCGGGTAGATCCGACTACGAGGCGGCGTAGAACCGGGGAGCAGATCGATGGGGCAGTCATATGGACGATGCGGGGGGCAGGGTCTCTGCTTCCTTCTTGTCGAAGACATCCAAAAAGGCCCAGTAGGCGGAGGGTAATTCGGTAGACATCGACGTTGGACGTGGAAATTTCGGCAGCTGTACAGGGAGTAAACACTTATCTTGACAAAGTTGACCCCATCGCAGAACGTCACCAGAGCGCCAATCCAGGATAGGCTCGTGGGTCCTTAGCCAGGGGAGTCCCAGAAGGATGGCATGAGACAAAGAAGGTAGCACGTAGAATACTATCTTCTCCCGGTGTAAGGCTCCGACCTGAAGCTCCACCTCTTCGGTAACCTGAGTAACGTACTCCCGCAGGGGTTGACTGTCGACCGAAGCAATCTGCCGAGGGGTCTCCAGGGATCTGACAGGAATTCCAAGTCTCTTAACCGCCTCAAGTTGAATGAAGTTACCGGCCGCCCCAGAATCTATATAGGCCCATTCAGAAAAACGTTTAGAATCCAGGTGCAAAAGGACAGATAGGGTCAAGGGTAGAGAGGAGTCAAAATTACCTAGGAAGACCTCTCTTACCTGTCCTAGGCGGAGGCGTTTCCCGGACGAGTGGGGCAGGCACGAAGAAAGTGGGACGCACTCCCACAGTAGAAACAGAGCCCCTGTTCGACCCTCTCTCTCCGACGCTCCTCCACCGGTTTGAGGCGATCCACTTGCATGGGTTCCGGTAGCGGGAGCGTGGAAGCTGGAGTTGAGCGGACTCGAGGTGGACTCCGAGCGGCCGGAGGAGCGCGAAGAGGTCTCCTGTCCCTAGCGAGCTCTCGGGAACGTTCTTGAAAGTGGAGGTCGATGCGGGTGGCCAAAGAGATTAAATCCTCCAAGGAGGTGGGGGTATCCCGACCCGCCAACTCGTCCTTGATCCGCCCTGAAAGACCCCGCCAAAAGGCTCCCACCAAGGCCTCATGGTTCCAACCCAACTCTGAGGACAGGGTGCGAAACCGAATGGCGTACTGACCTACTGAGAGCGTGCCCTGATGAAGATTGAACAGTGCCTCGGTAGCGGAGGCAAGGCGACCGGGTTCATCAAACACCTTACGAAAGGTGTCTAGAAAAAAGGAGAGTTGGGTGACCACGGGATCGTCTCTTTTCCAGAGGGGGTTAATCCAAGCTAGAGCCTCTCCTTCTAAGTGGGACACGATGAAGGCCACCTTGGCACGGTCAGTGGGGTACTGTTGTGGCAGCAACTCAAAATGTAGCTGGCATTGATTTAAAAACCCTCTACACGTCTTGGGGTCGCCACTATATCGCGGGGGTTTAGCCAGTCGAGGGGTAGGGAGCTGAACCGCAGGCTGTGCCGGGGCTGCGGCCGCGGTCTGGAGGGCCAGCAAGCGGTTGTCCACCGAGGCCATGTAGTTCAGGATATGAGCCTGAGTGTCGCGCTGCTGGGCAAGCTCCGGAATATACTACACCAGATATTGTATGCTCCTAAGACGCCCCCTTCAGACCGGTACGCTAGCACAAGGCAAGAGCTATAGTCGGCGACGCCCATAGTCACGCAGGACAATTTAAAGGCAGGGGGCATGGCTAAGCCCTCACCCAGACTAACAACCTGGTAACCCAATCCAAGCCGGATCAGAAGACCAGCCGGCGCTGCTGAGAACAAAGTGGTAGGATGGGGTATTACCGCTGTCTGCCGGACAACCTGGTGCGAACCGTGTCCGACATGACAACAGCACTAAAGTGTAGAAGTCCAGCAATCATATGGGTGGAAATGCACACGACCCTTAAATGTAGAAGACCAGCATTATACGGGAGTTGCATTAACAGGAGAAGGTCACTATATGTACCTATATGTACATATCTCTGAAG
Organism: Dendrobates tinctorius; assembly: GCF_039654945.1. Classification (NCBI taxonomy): domain Eukaryota; kingdom Metazoa; phylum Chordata; class Amphibia; order Anura; family Dendrobatidae; genus Dendrobates; species Dendrobates tinctorius. Next base: position 15,629,054 of record NW_027361827.1, read on the forward strand.
TGGCAGTTGACAGAGAGCAGGACAACAGACAGGAAGCCGTGTGAGACAGAGAGGACCGAGGGAGCAGACGGTGTGTTGTGGAGAGACCGACAGGGGCCTGTGAAAGGAAAGCTGCGGACTCACCGACTAGTGACACGTGAGAGACTTGCACCGGCGGCCGCTCCCCGCATACGGTCTCATACAGCGACTCCCGCTGCTTCCCACCCTGTTGTGACAAGGCGGCTACCTCAGGCGACCGCAGCGACGACAGCGGTCAGGACACTGCCCCCCTGCCTTCTCCCACAGCTGCGGCCCTGTCATCACCGGCCCCAGGGGGCGCCACCTCGCTACAGGTGGTAGTAGAGGCCCCTGTCCGGTTTGCTCAGGGACCCTGAGCAGAGGTTGGTGAACGGTTATATTTTGAGACTGTGTCATAACCCTGCGGTGAGACGAGAGCCGAAAGGAGGGCCTGTTGCGCCCCACCGTCAGTTTCTTCAGGGCCTGTTGCGCCCCACCGTCATCGTTTCTTCAGGGCCTGTTGCGCCCCACCGTCATCTTTTTGAAGGTGCGCCCGTGTGCGCCGAGCGCACCATGTTGCAATTATGGCGCACCTTCAAAAGTGCGCAGCACACGCTAAAATTCTACTAGCGCACGGCCAGCGCACCCTATGCTAAAGATAGGGTGCGCAGATCGCATGCGGCCGTGTGCGATAGTAGGTGGCGATGACTGGATGGGGCGGGCAGGGAGCCGGCAGGGGGCGGGGCTTAGCGGCACCGTGCGCTGCATGGAAAATACGCTAGTGTGAAACTAGCCTAAGAAAGCATAAAAATAAACAAATTTGCAATTGACTTGCTTTTTCTATCTGCTGTCATTCTCCACACAATGAGAGCTTTTATCTTTCATAGTATACAGCTCATTTTCATGGAGCCTGGCCAGTAGTACCTGCCCAGACCATGGCTGGGTGTTCACAGTAGTTAAATTACATACCAGAGACCTCTTCAGCCAATTGATTTCTATACAGTAGTTAGATACCTCCTTCCCTGTCCCTCTAAGCTCTTGACAAGCTACTGTTATAAATTTTGCAAAATCACCAGCCCCCAGCATTGACAGTTTTCAGAGCAGGTCTGTTATCTTCATATATAAGTATAGTGATAATAATGTAGTGTAGCCTCAGAATAAACCACTGACAGCTGAATGTGTTATAGCAGAACTTGTGCTGAGCTTTATAGTTCTAGTAATACTAGAGCTCGGCTTCTCATTAGAACTGCTGCTTAAGAGACAATTTTAGACTACCCCTTTAAGCGCTGTTCTCCCTTCTCAAGGTGGGGTAACAAGATGTTAACTCTCTATCCCTACAAAAAAATTTTTTAAAGAGCGTGGATACGATTTTGTGAAAAGTCAACCACAATGCTGGTACTTTAATAGGTAGCAGATTTTCCATCCGAAAAAGCTGGATGGAAAATCTGCTCCATATGCGAATCATACATATTAAAATCTTTTCTTCAGAGCAGTTGAAATTTTATATAGATTATATATGTCAAAGTATCTCATATTATAACAGATTAAAGGAATTGTCCGCCTCCTGTAAAATCTTCAGAAGGTGCTACAGCTTGCCAAATCACAACAGTGTGTGACACACACAACATTAGGATTCAGCTTCGCTTGCCTATTCCAGCGGTTGTCACTGCAGGTATGTGATTTGCATTTTTGCGATCACATACCGACTAGCGTCTCTCGACAGAACATTGCAAGAAGTGATTGAGACTCTAGTCTAAGCGTACAAACTTGCCTATTCAATGGAATAAGTTCTTTAAAAAAAATGTACAGCAGGTGGATGGCATCTGTGTGGCGTGCATGTGATCTGCTAATGATAGGAGCTTGTGAAACCTCCATTGTTTTTTTTTTTTTTTCTCATATGAAAAACACATGGTACAAACATGCACACACTAATAATCAATACCAATTGAATCCATTTCATCTAATAAAAAAAGTATTTTTTTTGTATGCAAGAAAATAATTGACTTGTGAATCCAGTCATTATTGTAACAATTCCCAAAATGGGGTTGTTTCACATGCACTGCTGTGATCTACATATGCTTCATTGTTTATATGGGAACCCTAAGGCTGTGTGCCCACGTTGCGTTTTTGAAGCGTATTTCGGGGTCAAACCGCATCAAAACCGCTTAAAAGAAGCATCCTATTCATTTCAATGCATTTTGGCCTTTTTGTGCCAATGGATGCGTTTTTTACCGCTAAGCGGTAAAAAACGCAGCACGTTCATTAATTTCCGCTTAGGTCCGCGTTTTTGGCTATTTTCTATAGCCCAGAAGACGCGCGGAAAAAAAACACATAAAAAACGCGCATTTTTTCCGCAAAAAACGCGCGTTTTCTGGGAAGGAGACCCGTTTCCTGAGCATTTAAAAATGCTAACGTGGGCGCACAGCCTAAATGAGCTTTTCCAAAACTCTAGATTCTGTTGATGCTGCCGAGCAATAATAAATACCAGGGTGGATTGGCAGTTTCTGGAAAATAAACAATTCTTGGAACAAGGATATAATGGAAAATTGCTGATTTTAATAGGCTGATGTGGGTTCATAAAACATGCCCTACTAATGCAACATTGCTTGCAGCTGTCTTACGGTAGCCTTTCCCCCGTAGAATACTATATACTTTCTAGGTTTCTTAGGCAACATGCAGAAAGTTAAACTCATATAGAACATGACAAAGCTACATACAGTCAGCAAGTCTTTTAATAATAAAACCTTACATGTGGAAGACGAATGGTAAGGATATTAACATTTAGTTTTGTGGGGCAATACTACAGCAATTTAAGTAAAATGTAAATATATAGCTATGTTTTTGTCTTTGTTTCAGATGTTTTGTCTTTGTATAATGTTTTTGTCTAGTTCATATCTGCGTTGGAGCTTTGTGGGACAATTCCTTCATGTTTAGGGCTCTTTCATCTGCAAGTGATAATTGGTCTAACGTCGAATTGCAACGCACGGACTGGCCGCACTAGCCTCATATAGTTCTATGAAGCTGTCACGCTCGGGTCAAGAGATGTGTAGCCAGTCCGTGCGTTGCGATTCGACATTGGACCGACTATCACAGACAGATGAGAAAGAGCCCTCAAAAGGATTTTCAAGGACTGATTATTTTTCATTTCCTAGCATGCCCTGTGTAAAAATACAAAATAAACTGCACTCACTGTCTTTCTGACGTTGACCCCGGTCCTTGCTGAGAGGCATCAGCCGTGATGTCACAAGTACATATATTTGTATAATTGCCTTGTAATGTTTTCATTTCCTGTTCTGTCCAGATGTCACCGTATCCCAGAATTCCAAGTGGAGGATGTTCACCGACCGCCATATTGGGACACCCAAATGATGGGTGTCTCAATATGGAAACTGCTGCTGGTACCAATCTATTGCGCGGTACCACCAGAGGAACACCGTCCCACCACACACACTCTATACACCGTACGCACCACACTCACACTCATGCAGCCTCTTGCGCGGTACCACCAGCAGAACACCGTCACACTGCGCCTGCGCGAATTCCACGCAGGCGCAGTGAATCATTCGGCTGATCCTGGTGGCAGATGCGCGACCGGCAAAGGAAGCCGGTCACATTAAAGGGGTTTTCCCATGAACGAAAGTTCATTTTAAAAATTGTCTGTGTCTGACTGTGTACAGAGCATACCACAGCTCCTGGGCAGGGGAGGAAGCAAAAGACAATACTGACATTACAGCAGGGGATCACGAAGAATTCATTTTGTGAGGTAAAATATTTCACTGACTGTTTTTAATCAATATTTTACCTCACAAAATGTATCCTCTGCGATCTCCTGCTGTAATGTCAGTATTGTCTTTTGCTTCCTCCCCTGCCCAGGAGCTGTGGTATGTTCTGTACACGGTCAGACACAGGTGAGAGAGACAGCACGGGGGGAGACAGCTCAAACGGGACAGCACATGATGGGAGAACACAGCACAAGAAGGAGAGAGACAGCAGACAAGGGGGATAGCACATGGGGTAGACAGGTCAAAGAAGAGAGCACAGATGGGAGAAGTCAGCACATGGGGAAAGAGTCGGTGAGCACATTGGGGGGGGGGAGAGATTCTCAACGCTGCAAAGCCTGCCCCCATCGTGACATTTCCGCCCTCCTGATGCGATACCATCGGGCCTCCATCTAGTATCACATAACTGCTGCAACCAAACTGGACTCAGTGGTCTCCACCTTGTTTTTCTTTGCAGATTTTAAAATCAGGGATTGTAATGGGGTAAGAGCTTCAGACACAGTTGAGGGGAGGGTATTTGGTTCCGGAAATTTACGACTAATAACTGCCACTGTTGCTGTTACAACAAACATTCATGGAGTGTCCAGCCATCTGATTGGCTGGCAAATTGTTTTTACCTGAGATGGGAAAATTAAACTCTTTGAAGCATTGTGGGCAGAATTCAACATTCCTCAAAGGGAAAATAATAGATATAAAAATACATCACATCATCGGCCCACCAACAATTATCCCTCTTTACTCTATAGTCAACTCAGAAACTTGAGAACACATAGACCTGTCCCTCCCATGTTGCAGAATGAGTTTGTCCCAGTCCTGACAACTTTACTATGAAAGGGGTACGTATGGGGCCAGTTCAATACCCTGCACTCCTTGCATACATCCCTGGTGGGAAAATATGTCCTGACAGAAATAGTATATTTCATGTGTTGTGTAATGTATATAAGTGCATATATATATAGTGTATTACTGATGTTCATGTGCTGTAAAGGGTTAGGGAAAGTATAGGATTTAGATTTAGCCCACTAGGGTGCCACATTACAGTAAGATAGGAGGTTAGACCAATAGGATTTAGTTAGTTAGGAGGGGCCAACTGGGAGTAAGCCAGGGAGCTTCCTGAAGTTAGTCATTTCGAGCTGGGAGCCAGGACAGGGAAGTTGTGTCCTGTAACATTTAAGGCTCATACTCACGTGCGAGTCTCTCGCATGAAAACCCGGCACTGCTGCCGGCACTGGAGCGTGCGGCTACATAGAAATACTGTACATGTAGCCACACACTCCCAGTCTGAGTACCAGTGGCAGGTTTTCGTGCAAGAGACTTGCACGAGAATGTGAGTCTCTCGCAAGTGAGTATGAGTCCTTAAGCTGGGGAGCCCAGCCGTCCAGGGCCTATGGGCTGACAGTCACACTGTGGTGGAGGAATACAGGGCAGCTTCAATATGGTAGCAGCTAACTTTGTGGGAAAAACCCTAAACGTCTGAGGCGAAGCGGACAGGGAACTCCTGAAGCGGGTTAGCCTGACCAGTCAGGAAGCTGTGGTACCGAAGGCGACGGTATGACCCTGCAATATTCCTGGAGAAGTGAGGGACAGTACAGGGAATGGAATGATGATCTTTTGTGAAGAACCTTGTGCTATTTCTGTGACTAAACTGGACGAGCTGAGTTAGGGTGGTTTCACATTAGCGTTTCCAGCAGCAGCGTCTGCCTGCGCATGGCCGCCGCTAAGCCCCTCCCCCTGCCACGCCTCCCTTGGTAGCTCCGCTTAGGGGCGCATGACACTGCATGCGACCTGCGTCCCCTATCTTTAGCACTGGGGACGCAGGCCGTGCGCAGGTATGTTTGGCGGCGCATGCGTCCTTTTGACGGTGTGCCGAGCGCACCAAATTGCAACAGGTTGCGTTTGGCGCTGGTCGGCGCACCGTCAAAAGGACGCATGCGCCGCCAAACGCATACCTGCGCACGGCCTGCGTCCCCAGTGCTAAAGATAGGGGACGCAGGTCGTATGCAGCGTCCTGCGCCCCTAGGCGGAGCTACCGGAGGAGGCGCGGCAGGGGGCGGGGCTTAGCGGTGGCCGTGCGCATGCCGACGCTGCTGCTGGAAACGCTAATGTGAAACCACCATAAACTTGTTTTGTTAAAACTGGATTTAGACTCAGCCTGTTACGTGGTGCCGAAAGGGAAGAAGCCCCAGCAGACCGAGGTGGACCCTGCTGATATACAAGTAAGTGGACCACCAAGTGCACCACAGAAGGAAAAATGTATTTATGTGGCGGGAGGCCAGGGCACAACAGAGCAGCCACTGTTAGCCACGACTACAGCCCTGCACCCCCCCCCTTTTACAACTACATTTTCCTTACCAAAAATTTAGAGCACTTACAGTATAATTGTGCTTATTCTGTACAGTTCTTACGCTTCCCCCTTTGGAAGAAAAAACAAATAAAAAGTTTATAAAAAAAAAAGGATAAAGTGCGACAGGAGATTAAGACTGGTTTCACACATCAGAACTTTTTTCCTCTTATGTGCAAAAGTGTTCCAGTTTTATCTTCAAAGTGCTGGACCCATTTTTTGGTTTATCTTTTAATTTTTACAATCATTGTTGGATCCATTTTATTTAAGATGCAAAAATAAAATCCCTACTTTTTCCTTCCCATTGAAACAGTAAAATACAGACAGCACATGACATCGGTGTGCTTTTTATTTTTTATTCATGCCATCATTAACTTACATTGGTAAGCTTTGTCTGTAGCACAGATCAAAGCAGGCCATAAGTTTGCTTTTTTAGTTGTTTTTCTTGCTGATATTTGGTCCATGAAAAGAAAAAGGAAATGTGAAAAACCATTTATTGTAATGAGTTTGCAATCTATTCGCAAAAATAATGGGTAGCACATGTACCTGAATCACCATGACGAAGTTTTGCCACAAAGCACGGGCAATTATTGAGCCTTTGCCTAAGGCGGGTCAGACGTGTGAGAAACTTTGACGAGTCTCGCACGTCAATTCCCGGCAATGCCGCCGGCATTTGGATCGGAGCGTTCAGCTGAATGTATTTCTATGCAGCTGAACGCCCCGGTCCCAGGTGCCAGCGGCAGTGCCGGGTATTGACGTGCGAGACTTGTGCAAGTTTCTCGCAAGTCTGACCCCGGCTTAACATGAACAATCAGTGCGGTCTCTTTCTACAAGGTACATTGGCTGCTTTTCATGTTAAAGTACTAAAATGGAAGTCTGTCTACACAAATACAAAAATGTCAGCTAAGGCTAGTTTCACACTTGCTTTTTTTTGCAGCGCGTTTTTCCCGCAAAAAAACGCATTAAAAAAACGCATACAAATGCATACAAACGCTGCGTTTTTTTCCAGCATTTTAATGCGCATGCAGGAAAAAAACGCAGCGTTTTTGCGCGTTTGTATGCGTTTTTTGTGCGTTTGCGTTTTTTTACAGATTTTGGAAAAACCCCACAAAAAAGAAAAAACAACCATTCAACAACACACAAGACCAATGGGACTTCATTGTGGGTGTGGTATGTTAATATATATACACCCTGTCTACAGTATTCTTCACATTTGCTTGATTCTTCTCGTGACCATGGATCTGCGCTGGAAGAGTTTTCACTTCAACTTGGATTTGGACATCGCGATGGCTCAGGCGTATGCAGTTGCTTGCCATGAACAAAGGAAGAGAGAGAGGCAGCGAAGACGGCGGCGTATGTGGATACATCCGATTGTTGAACTCCGGGAGAGCCGTGGGGCATACCATACCCTCTACAGCGAGCTCCAGTCAAACCCGGAGAAATTTACAGATTATATCCGGATGTCCCACGAAAGTTTCATGGATTTGCTTGCTCGTGTCCAACAATCCATCCGGAGACAGGACACACAGCTCCGTCGTGCGATTCCTCCTGAGGAACGGCTACTGGTGACATTACGGTATGTTTTAAAAACAAAGGGGTGTGGTCTGATGTTTTTTTTTGTAAATTTAGTATTCAAAACCTTGGGTAATTAGTTTTCGTGAATGTACTAATATTTTTTTTATAGTTTTTAAAAATAATATACATAAATATTAATTTTACTTCTTTGTCTGTTCACAGATTCCTGGCGACTGGAGAAACCCTATCCTCACTACACTTCCAGTACCGTATTGGAATCTCTACCTTGTCTGGAATTGTTGCTGACACCTGCCGGGCTCTCTGGAATGTTCTTTGCCCAGAATTTATGCCCCTGCCCACCGCTGAAAAGTGGATGGAAATTGCTGACAAATTCTGGACAGTATGCAATTTTCCCAACTGTTTGGGAGCTGTTGATGGGAAACACATACGGATCATCAAACCCCAAAGAACGGGATCTGAGTACTATAATTACAAAAAGTACTTTTCAATAGTACTCATTGCAATTGCGGATGCCGGATGTATGTTTGTAGCAGTGGACATTGGAGCATTTGGCCGTGGTAATGACTCGCAGGCTTTTAAAAACTCAGACATGGGCCGGAGGTTGTATGGCAACCAATTTAATTTCCCTATGCCACGGCCTCTTCCTCACACCGAAGCTCCGCCACTGCCCTTTGTAATGGTTGGCGATGAGGCTTTTCAAATGTGCGGAAACTTACTGAAACCCTACTCCAGCCGGGACTTGGACCACACCAAAAAAATTTTTAATTACAGGCTGACCAGGGCCAGAAGAACTGTCGAGTGTGCTTTTGGGATTCTTGTTTCCAGATGGCGAATTCTGGGCACGGCCATTAATCTTAAACTTGAAACAGTCGATGAGGTGGTGAAGGCCTGTGTGGTTCTACATAACTTTGTGATGGCTAAAGAGCACCCGACCTTTGAACTGGACGATGATGCTCCGAACCCATTGCCTGAATTCACTCAGCACACTCTCAGGTCATCCGTTGAAGTTGGCCAAATGAGGGACAAATTTGCGGCCTACTTTATTTCTGATGTAGGACGGGTGCACTGGCAAGATGAAATGGTGTAATGTTGTTGTTTATGGTAATAAAAATCCTTATTTGATACCATTACTGAGTGCACTATATTTTTTAAACTCCGATTAATTAAAAAACTTCCCATGTATAACTGAATTTTGTTATGTTCACACACCTGGGCAGGTAAATACACATACGAGTTAAAATGCAGCATTGCTAGTCTGCGTGAAATATATTGGAATGAGCAAAGCTGCAGGCCATGAATCAGGAAACAATTTTTTTTCTAGATAAAATTGTGCAAATAGTTTAAAACAAAGTATGTGATTTTCTCAAAACACAACACTCAAAACCCAACCCCAATGAAAGTCCATGGGGAATACAAGTCAGCATTGAGTGGATGAATGTAATCTGCTCCATTAAAAGTTATTACACTAGGCCTTGGAATGACTATACTAGGCCGTGGTATTTCAAATATGAGTATACTAGGCCTTGGGGCTAGTAGTATATGTGAAATACCACGGCCTAGTATAGTCATACCAAGGCCTACTGTAATAACTCGATTTTTAACAACTAGCATCTTGTTTCAACAAAAACAAACTGGTGAAACTAGAAAGAAACTTATTTTTTAGACAAGTTTCAACAGTTTGTTTTTCATGAAACCAGATTCTATTTGGTAAAACTAGAGTTATTACACTAGGCCTTGGAATGACTATACTAGGCCGTGGTATTTCAAATATGAGTATACTAGGCCTTGGGGCTAGTAGTATATGTGAAATACCACGGCCTAGTATAGTCATACCAAGGCCTACTGTAATAACTCGATTTTTAACAACTAGCATCTTGTTTCAACAAAAACAAACTGGTGAAACTAGAAAGAAACTTATTTTTTAGACAAGTTTCAACAGTTTGTTTTTCATGAAACCAGATTCTATTTGGTAAAACTAGAGTTATTACACTAGGCCTTGGAATGACTATACTAGGCCGTGGTATTTCAAATATGAGTATACTAGGCCTTGGGGCTAGTAGTATATGTGAAATACCACGGCCTAGTATAGTCATACCAAGGCCTACTGTAATAACTCGATTTTTAACAACTAGCATCTTGTTTCACCAAAAACAAACTGGTGAAACTAGAAAGAAACTTATTTTTTAGACAAGTTTCAACAGTTTGTTTTTCATGAAAACAGATTCTATTTGGTAAAACTAGAGTTATTACACTAGGCCTTTGAATGACTATACTAGTCCATGTTATTTCACATATGACTATACTAGCCCTTGGGTTGGTTTTTAACATGTATTTACCCATCAGTGTGTGTGAGCGGCGCAAACAACATTAATGAAACTTATTAATGGTGAACCACAAATGTAAATTTATTTTTTATCACAAAAAAAAAATTTAAAAATTATTTTTTACGGCGTTTGGGGGCAGATGGTTTCAATTTGGGGGTGTGCAGGGAATATGCAACACTTGCAGTTGAAGACGGTGTTTGAGGGGAAGGGGCAACAAAACTTGTGGGGGAAGGTAGTCCAGTTAAGGGAATTAAACTTGGAACACTTGTAGGAGAGGAAATCTGTTCAGTTACATTAGTTGTAATGGCATGTCGCCGTAGGCTTGTGTGCCTGGACCGACTTTGGCCCAATGCCCGCCTTGATTGATTTCGCCTTGAAGTAGGGGCAAATATGGAATGTAGGTCCCCCGTCTGCTGGTATGGCTGCTGCTGCTGAGGTGGCGGCTGCTGCTGCAGAGGTTGCGGCTGCTGCTGAGGTGGCGGCTGCTGCTGAGGTGGCGGCTGCTGCTGAGGTGGCAGCTGCTGCTGAGGTGGTTGCTGCTGCTGCTGAGGTGGCGGCTGCTGCTGAGGTGGTTGCTGCTGCTGCTGAGGTGGCGGCTGCTGCTGAGGTGGCTGCTGCTGCTGAGGTGGCGGCTGCTGCTGAGGTGGCTGCTGCTGCTGAGGTGGCGTCTGCTGAGTTGGCTGCTGCTGCTGAGGTGGCTGATGCTGCTCTTCTTGTTCAGTGCTCGTCCTTGCAGGAGGACTGGTGGCGGCAGTGATGGCCCAGGTTTGCAGAGTGGTGGTGGCAGGGCTACTACATGTTGTTGTAGCGGCAGGGCTGTTCCATGTTTGCCTAGTGGTGGCTGAGCTCCACGCATGCATGGGATTGGCGGTGGTGCTCCAGACAGGAGCAGCGCTTGCCATGGTGGTGTCGGTGAAGTGACCAGCTGCACTCAGACTTGTGGTGGTGTAACGGTGGGTGTCCAGCCTTTGAAGAGAGGTGTCCGTGCAGTGGTATGCAGCACAAGTCGGTAGTGAGGTGAAGCGAGTCAATGGTGGCACAGGTGGAAAGGACACCACTGACTGCTGACCGTACCGATTATGCTGCATAGCCTGCAAGAAAGCATTGTTGCAGGCCTGCAGCACATTCAGCTGTTGATCAGGACTAAGGTGTTCCGCCATGCCCTTTTCAATCTTACTAAAAAAATGGTGTGCTGGTCTGTTGAGGTCGGCCTCCAGACGGTCAAGGCGCTGTTCTACAGAATTGAAGCGGTGTTCAAAGTGGTTAAAACCACGTTCCATCAGTGCAAAACCGCTTTCAACTCTGTCGGACAGTGACTTGAGGCTGGAATTAAATGTCTCGCTCAAATGCATAAACTCGGGCAAGACATTCCTTTCCAAGGCCCTCTGCCGCTGGCGGGTAGTGCCCGCATAACCAGTGGCAGAGACCTGGGACAGGGGAACACCTGATGGCCCAGCTTCCTGGTCACCAGCTGTGTGTGTGTGGGACCTGAAAGGTGCTTCCTGGCTGTCGGATGGCTGGGACGGGTCAGAGGACGTCCGACGAAGGACCGCTCCAGGGCCAGGTTGCAGGGTGCTGCTCCAGGTGCTGTGGAAGAAAGGAAAATCATTACTACCATGCCTTTACAAGAAGCATCAGCTGTGGATTAGAAAAACACAGATTAATAAAAATAAAAACCCAAAATGTATAATACTTACGATCTTGTGGCAAGGACCGGTCGTAGGAACTGCAACGCGTGATAGTGACGGTATCTAGTTCTGGTCCTTGACGCAGATCCACTGCGAACCTGGCCCTCAGCACGAACATCACTGTTGAAGCGGTCCTTGATCGAACGCCAACGTGTTCGGACTTTGTCCACTGTTGATAAAAAAAAACAGTGCCGTCAAGTACAACAGTCACTGCTTCACAATTTAGCAATACAATACTCAAAGCAGTCACTGTAGACCACGATGACACTGTTGGGTTTCCTGCTAGAATACGCCTAGCACGAAACCCAACAGTGCCGTCAAGGACAACAGTCACTGCGGCACAATGTAGCAATACAATACTCAAAGCAGTCACTGTAGACCCCGATGACACTGTTGGGTTTCCTGCTAGAATACGCCTAGCACGAAACCCAACAGTGCCGTCAAGGACAACAGTCACTGCGGCACAATGTAGCAATACAATACTCAAAGCAGTCACTGTAGACCACGATGACACTGTTGGGTTTCCTGCTAGAATACGCCTAGCACGAAACCCAACAGTGCCGTCAAGGACAACAGTCACTGCGGCACAATACAGAGCAGGGAAATACTCACTAAACGCCTTTTTGGCGGATGCTGTGGCGCTGTCCCAGCCATCCATCAACGCTGCGGCCACCTCATTCCATAGCCGCCGTGTCACCACATTGTCCTTGTACAGCCGGTCACGGCTGTCCCACAACGGCGAACGCTCCTGGACCAGGCTGATGAGCTGCTCATTATCCAGGTAGACGTCTTCATCCCGTTGTGGAACCTAGACAAAACACATTCATTAGAATAATCAAATTTAAATTGACTAAAAAGTTACAAAAAAAGAAAAAAAAAAAAGAGTAAAAATAGAAGATAAAAAAAAAAAAAAAACATTACAAATCATTTGATACTTACATTACGTATCACCACCGGGACTTGGCTTCGCTGCTCCTGCTGTTCGCCCTCACTATTCCCGTCCGCAGATGATGATGACGATGTCTGAAAGTTGAAAAAAACGTAAGAGATTTGGAGAAGCAGCAGATATACTTACCAGATGCACGAAAATAATCACCTCACGGTCTGCTTGCGCCAATTCCTGCCGCGATGGGGAATACTCCGATTCTGAAGACATACTGCATGTAAAAATAATAAAAATCATTAGTACATACATAATTTAAAAGGACAGGCATATAATGTAATATACTCACATTCTTCGCTGATATAATGTGTTCTTGGTTGAATGTCTGCTCTTCAATCTGTCTAGTGTAGTAGTGGCAGAGTTTTGGCAGGCACCTCCTTTATATAGCCTTTTTTTTTTGGACTTTAGAAGATTCTAACTAGGATAAAAAGTGGACACCACCCAAAAAACGCTGCGCTAAAAAAGCGCATACCTGCGCATGCCAGTGCGCACGTATGCGCATCCATAGGCTATAATGGCCATTTTTAGCGCAAAACGTGCGCATACGTGCGCATGCGATTTTTTCAAGGGCCAAAAAATGCAACATGCAGCGTCTGGAAAATACCATCGCACAACCCAAAAAAACGCAGCGCATGAAAATCGCATACATGCGCTTACAAGTGCGCAGGTATGCGCACCCATGTTAAATATAGGGGAAAAATCGCATGCGCACGTATGCGTTTTTTTCCAGCGCTAAAAAACGCAAATGTGAAACCAGCCTAAAATGTATTTTTCTTCTTCTAAGATATATGACAGAATGCAGATAGTTCCCCCTTCCTAAGAGCGTTAGTACTGTCTGCATAAAATGACATATAATGATTTTTTTTCTTGTCTAGACCAGATTTTCTGCCATATTGTCAATAATTGCTGCTTGGCTACAGCGATAATGAAAGGGTTTGATGTCATGGGAGCAGTGATTTTTCTTTCTACATAAAATCTGATTGTCAATTATGGTATTTGTAGCCGATTGTAGGACTATATATGAAAAGTTGTATTGATTGTAGTGAATATAGTATAAATAGAACAGTGACGTTGGTTAAAATTGCTATGCACACAAGGTAAACGAACACTGGACATGAAAAAAAGCATGAATTTTAACCCCTTAGTGACAGTCAATTTTGACCTTAATGATCTAGCCAAATTTGTTAAATCTGACCACTGATTCTGAGAAAGTTTTTTATGACATATTGTACGTCATGATAGTCGTAAAATGTGTTCGACATGACTTGCGTTTATTTGTGAAAATATCGGAAATTTGGTGAAAATTTTAGTTATGTCACATAAAATAGTAAATAACATTTTCCACATGTCTGCTTTACACATGCATCATTTTTTAAACAATTTTTTTTGTTAGGAAGTTAGAAGGGTTAAAAGTTGACCAGCGATTTCTCATTTATCCAACAAAATTTGCAAAACCATTTTTTCAGGGACCGCATCACATTTGAGATGACTTTGGGGGCCTATATGACAGAAAATACCCAAAAGTGACACCATTCTTAAAATTGAACCCCTAAGGCTGTGTGCACACGCTGCGGATTAGGTGCGGATTCATCCGCGCGGATTTTGTAAAATCCGCAGGTCAAAAGACCTGCGGTTTTACCTGCAGATTGCTCTGCGGTTTTTCATCTCCTCAAATGGAGGAGATGGCAAACCACAGCGGAATCCGCAGAAGAATTGACATGTCAATTCTTTCTGCGGATTGAAAACCACAGATAATCAGTGCGGAAAATTCTGCACCGTCTGCATTGCGGTTTTTGATTCCCATAGGGAATCATGGTACTGTACACCGCAGCAGAAACTGCTGCGGGTCCGCAGCGGCCGGAACCGCAGCAAAATCCGCAGCGTGTGCACACAGCCTCAAAGTCTTCAAAACCACATTCCAGAAGTTTATTAACCCTTCAGATGCTTCACAGGAACTAAAGCAATGTGGACGGAAAACATGAACATTTTACTTTTTTTTTTTTTTTCCGCAAAAATGTTACTTTAGCCCCAATTTTTTATTTTCTCAAGGGTAACAAGATTAAATTGACCCCAAAATTTGTTGTGCAATTTCTCCGGAGTACACCGATTCCCTATATGTGGAGGAAAACTACAGTTTGGGTGCACGGCAGTCATCGGAAAGGAAGGAGGGCCGTTTTGGAACACAGTCTTTGATGGAATGGTCTGTGGACATTAGGTCGCATTTGGAGAGCCCCTGATATGCCTAAACAGTGGAAATCCCCAAGTTACCCCATTTTGGAAACTACACCCCTCAAGGATTTTATCAAGGTGTATAGTGAGTATTTTACACCCACAGGTACGGCACAAAATTTGATAACATTAGGTCATCATATGGAAAATGTACTTTTTTTCCCGAAAATATTGTTTTAGACTCAAATTTGTAATTTTCTAAATGGATAATAGGTGAAAACGGACCCCATAATTTGTTACGCAATTTCTCATAAACACAATGATACCCCATATGTGGTCAAAAACCTGTTTGGGCACATGTCAGGGCTAGGAAAGTGCGCAATTTGCCTTCATCTAGGAGGTTTAACTGCATTTTAACCCTGATCCAAAACACTGATGGTATAAACGGGCACACGGTCCGTATACTGCTGACACCCTGACCCAAAACACTGATGGTATAAATGGGCACACGGACCGTACACCGCTGACACCCTGATCCAAAACACTGATGGTATAAATGGGCACACGGTCCGTACACCACTGACACCCTGACCCAAAACACTGATGGTATAAACGGGCACACGGTCCGTACACCGCTGACAACCTGATGGTATAAACGGGCGCACGGTCCGTACACCGCTGACACCCTGACCCAAAACACTGAAGGTATAATCGGGTGCACGGACTATACAGCGATGACACCCTGACCCAAAACACTGAAGGTATAAATGGGTACACGGACCGTACACCGCTGACACCCTGACCCAAAACACTGAAGGTATAAACAGGCACATTGACTGTACACCGCTGACACCCTGACCCAAAACACTGAAGGTATAATCGGGTGCACGGACTATACAGCGATGACACCCTGACCCAAAACACTGGTACAGGTTTTCACAGACGAATTTAAACTTGGACATGTGAATAAGTCCTAATGCTGTGTGTTTGAGGTAAGCAGGACTTATTGGCTCACTTAGCTAGTCAAAAGGGGACGTCCTCTACTGGAGAATTCCAGCTTGATCACTTGCAGTGATTTGTGTGATGTAGAAGCCGGCAGAGGAGCACTACAGGCGACAACCACTCCTCCATGGGCTCGATATTGGGCTGCTCAGCACTAGGGTGCGGCACCACTAAATTCAAACACTGATTTTAGGATTACGCTGACAACTTGCCCTTTGGATCAGGGTTGCTAGGAGTCAGCGTTACTTGACGAATGCTGCACTGCCATTAGCTAACAGGGGTAAACCCCGGTGGCGGGTTCCCTTTAAGAAGTATGGACAGCATTCAAGCGACTGGCTCCTTTCTAGGGTCCAGGACAACGAAACAAAACAATAATCCTGGAGACGCGTAATAATGAAACATTACTACTTTATTTAAAAAAACAAAACAGTCCTAGTCCAGGCAGTCCTCGGCTTGTGTCCGGATGCTACAGTTACAGAGAGAAGGAATGGCGTCCTGGCCCTGGAAGCGATAGTCCCACCAGCCCACATTCACCTTCATGCACCACACACATCCTTTATCTGGAGCCTGTGCTGACAGGTGAGGTCAGTGCAGGAGGCATCCGCTGCAGGCAAGGCTCCTCATCATATACTGTCCAGTTTCTTCAGGATGAAAGGAGCTGTCAATAAACAGAGAGGCCATATTAGTAGTAGGAGGGCCAAGGCCAGAGGTGAGCTGCACAGATCGTCCGTGCTCAGGGGCCCTTGTGGCTCCATAGAGACTATATTACGGGGCGCATGCGTGTTACTCACTGATCCTCAGCACGGCCACATAGATGAGGAAGTTCCGCACGGAGCTGATCACGTCCTGCCGCATCTTGGCCCGCATCTCTTCAGGATCGGCTTTAGGCCCAACACCTTCTAGCCGGAACATGGCTCCACTAACAGGTCTCCTCTCCTCCTGGTGACCGCGCTAGTGCGCTGAGATACTGGAGGTCAGCCGAAGAGACTCCGCCTCTCGGGACGCGAGGATTGTACGTAGGACGGAGGCCGTAGAGGGACAGTTCCGGTGACGTCACGTGTGTTGTTAGTGCTCTGCCAGTATGTCACGTGCCTCGCAGTATTTGGCGCCAGTGCGCTGCAAAGCTCCATCTGTGTTGTGTGAGGGTGCTGTGCTGCCATTGCTATAGAAGCTACACGAGAGCTCTTGGCGTAAGGGTGTCCATAGCCAGCTGAAAATGACCCTGTTAGACCACTGACCACTGACCCTGACCACTGTTAGACATGGTATCTAGCAGGAAGCTGGCAATGTACCTGTATGTGCCGGCCACAGAAGGGTGGACTAATGGAGGAAGACGCAAGGTCGCCAACTGCCCAGGAATTCCAGGACAGTCCATATAACAGGGCACTTCTCTGCTTTGTCCATAAAAAGAAATTGTGCTGCAGAAAACTATATAAATTATGTTTACTGTATTTTATCATTTTACAGTGAATACAGCTAATTATAATAAAAATAACAGCTGTAGTCCCTGTAAAATGATAATTACAGTAAACATAATTTATATAGTTTTCTGAAGCATCAAAAGACATAATTTCTATAGCGTCAAGATATTCCACAGTACATTACATTACAGAGTGGACTTGTACTGACAATAACCAAGAAACACAAAGATCAGCAGATACCAAGAGGAGTAACAGTCCAGCTCAGCAGCTTACAGTCTAAGGCCGGTTTCACACATCCTGATATTTCCAGTATGGGAAAAACCGGTATTGGAGATGTCAGTGTCGGTGTGTGTAATACTTGTGGCACACGTGCCCCATCAGTTCCACACGCACAGGAGTCAGGGAAGAAGCCTAACAGTGCTGTCCCCCGGTGCTGAGCTTTGTTACGGCAAGAGCAAGGGACAATGATGAGAGTTATACTCAAGTGATAACAGAGACAGCAGGTGGAAGCTGATGGAAGTATTCATCATCCACCGCCCTAGGTGTAAACAAAAAACCTAGCGTGGGTTCCACTGTATTTTCTATAACCAGTCCGGCAAAACTCACAGTTTGGGGCTGCAATCCTCAGCTGTCACCTTTAGCAAGGCTGGTTATCAAGAATATAGGGGTCACCACTGTTTTTTTAAATAAAAATTTAAAGTATGGCGTGGGGTCCCCCACATTTTTGACAACCAGCCTTACTAAAGCAGACAGCTGGGGGCTGATATTCTCAGGCTGGTAAGGGGCCATGGATATTCACCCCCCATAGCCTAAAAATAGCAGCCTGCAGCCGCTCAGAAAAGAAACACCTATTGATGCGCCTATTCTGGCACTTTGCCTGGGTCTTCCCACTTGCCCTGTAGCGGTGGCAAGTGGGTTTCATGTTTGTAGGGTTGATGTTACCTTTGTATTGTCTCGTGACATCAAGCCCACGGCTTAGTAATGAAGAGGTGTCTATAAGATGCCTATCCATTACTAAATCTATAGTTATATGGTAAATAAAGACACAGCAAGTATAAAGTCCTTTATTAGAAATAAAACAGAAAACACTTTTCCTTTTTTATTTAAAAATAACAAACACAGTTATACTCACCTAATTCCACTGAATCCCTCATCTCCTGTAATAAAACAGAAACAACAATATCCCTCACCTGTCGATCGTTCTGTCCCATTGTGACGAGCGTCAGCTTACGCTGAGTCGTTTTCCTTTTTAGAGTGGACCCTCTGGGCCGTGGCACCCACCCACCTAGGGTGAGCTGACCTAGTAAGAACCCACCCCCTATACAGGGAGTGTCAGGGGCAAGACCAAGGGGGTGAGCCACCACAGCAGCTGGACCAGACGGCTGGCTCAGGGAGACACTATTGAGTGTCTGGCAACAGGACGGACAGGATGTGAAACACAAAGCGAAGTCACAGGTTTTCTGTTGCAAAACGTGGTTACACACTTTATTCAGGTGCAAGGCATAAACAGGGAATCAGGTGCAGGGCACAAACGGTGAAACACGGCAAGGTGCATGCAAGGGCACGCCAAATGTTCCAGACATAACACGTGCAGAAAACATACCAGGGTCCAGGGCAGGGTACGTGTTAGGGTTCACACCAGAGTTCCTAGGAAGGATGCGTGCTAGGACACACTAGAGTCCAAGATAAGGTGCGTGCTAGGAGACATGCCAGACTCCAAGGCAGAGTGAGTGCAAGGAAACACGCTAAGGTCCAAGACATGGTACGTGCAAGATGGTAGGCAAAGGCACACTGGCATCGGACTCCGGACATCTGGCAATGATCGACATGATCAGGGCTTCAGGCTGTGGACGTCAGCTCCGGACATCAGGCCGCAGTCATCAGGCTTTCGATCTCTGGCAGCGATCGGCAGGTTCTGGGCATCCGGCAGGCAAACCAGGTTCCATGTAAGGAGACAAGACAAGTTAGAGACACGATGCGTGTTAAGGAACACGCCAGGGTCAGATTCAAGGACGGAGGCCTGCGCGTGCAGAGGGACACGCCAGGGTCAGGCGAGATAGAGTCCTACGTGTGCAGAGAGGCACGCCAGGGTCAGGCGAGACAGTCCTGCACGTGTAGAGAGGCACGCCAGGGTCAGGCGAGGCAGAGTCCTGCGCGTGCAGAGAGGCACGCCAGGGTCAGGCGAGGCAGAGTCCTGCGCGTGCAGAGAGGCACGCCAGGGTCAGGCAAGGCAGAATCCTGCGTGTGCAGAGAGGCACGCCAGGGTCAGGCGAGGACAGGGTTAGGACCTGTGCGTGCAAGAGGGAACGACAGAGTACATGACAAGACCTGCGCGCACTTTTACAGAAGCACGGGGAGGTATGCCAAGGAGGGCCTGCGCGTGCTTTAGAGAGCACGTAGAGCGCAGTGCAGAAACAGCGTGAGGTGCAAGGGAGCACAGAGAGCACAGCTGGGGCACTGGCTTGCTGATCGGGCTGCGGCACTGACAGACGGGCAAGACTCCCGCGAACCCGGCTGAGGCATGGCAGGTGACACAGCTGTCACTGACCAACGAGCACGGCTGAGGCACAAGCAGGCGGGCACGGCTAGGGCGGGCACGGCTGAGGCACAAGCAGGAGGCTAGGAAGGCCAGGCGCATGCAAAGAGCACACGAAGCAACTAGGCGAGGCGAGGCGAGAAACGACAGAGCTTAGGCAGAGTATGGAATCAGGAATGGAAGCATAGGCAGAAACACGGAATCAGGTCAGAGCAAGAACAGAGCTAGCAGCGGAGCGTAGGCCGAAGCCCAGAGCCATGCCAAGGCAGAGCCTTGGGACTAGCCTAGAAACGTGCAAGAGAGCACAATAGGAAAGAGTCTAGCAGTGGAGCATAGGCCGAAGCCCAGAGCCTTGGGACTAGACATGGAAAAGAACACCAAAAGTAAGAGAGGAGGAATGGTGCGTGTGCCTGGGAGCACTACAGAGCACCATAGGAGAGAGCGAGGCAGAGCAAGCAAAGACAGAGACCATAGGGAGGAACAATGTAGAGCAAGGCAAGGTACGGAACAAGGAACGGAAGCTAGACTGAAGCATAGAACAGAATCAGAGCAAGGAAGGACTACAAGGCAAAGCAGAGCAGAGACAAAACATGGCACGAAGGACAAATACTAGACAAAGCACGGGACAAGACACAGAGTACGAGCACAGAGCGTGTGCAGAGACGCACGACAGGGCAGAGTGCAAGGGCAGAGTGCAAGGGCACAGAATAGAGGGAGCGACCAAGCAGCCATGCAGGAAAGCAACACAATACTCAGGCCCTGAGCATCAGGAGGGGCGGTCAGATATAGGGCATTAGCACCTCCACTTCCGGGTGAGGACCAGGGGAGAACTTCCAGTTCAGATCCTCCAGGATCACAGAGCAGTCACATGATCAGGGGTTTCAGACCTGCAGAGATGATTGCAGAACCAGACAATGCTGGAACCTAGGAAGGGTCACATGATCAGGGGTTTCAGACATGCAGAGATGATTGCAGAACCAGACAATGCTGGAGCCTAGGAAGGGTCACAGGATCAGGGGTTTCAGACATGCAGAGATGATCACAGAAGGCAGAGCAGAAACGCAGGCATCTTGCAGGCCAACAGTCATGAGGTGATTGTGCACACTGCTCTAGAGAACATGCAGGATAGCAAACATGAGATGCGCCTGCACACTGCTCCAGGGGTCATGAGGCAAAACAGACATGGCGGACATGACAGACATGGCGAGCATGACACCCACGCCGTAATCCATGTCTGGGGAATAGTTTTCAACCTGGAAGGTGCCAAGATGCGACTGTCCAAACTGAGAACCACTGGTGAATGAGCTGCTGCGAGCGCCGCATCATTGACCAGCGGTGACATCATCGTGGTTACCGCCAGTCAGTGAGGCTGCGTTACCAGTTGGGCTGAACTGCGGTGAACTCAGCACCGTGGGAAAAGTCAGTCATGAGGTCACAGCAGTTCAAGCTCAGTGACTTCACTGCAGATCGTGCCACTGCCAATGGCAACATGCCACTTTGCTGGTATGGTGTCTGCGCTGGCACCATTCCCAGCTCATAAACACAAATTCAACTGTATCAGCTAACTCTCCTTCCACCATCATTCTTCCTCAGCATCTCAGCAAAGCTGGCATGATGACATCACTATATGTCTCCCGCTGTGCTGAGATGTGTGCTTCAAACCGCTTGATGCAGAGACAGGAGCAGCGGGGGAACAAGGAGGATAAGTGAGTATTGTTATTTTTTTTAAAATCAGTGAAAACATTGTGGTGGTCAGAATACTGTATAGAGGACTATGCGTTATACTATATGGAGGATGCATTATACTGTAGGAAGGACTATGAGGTGCATTATACTGTATGGAGGACTATTGGGAATGCATTATACTATATGGAGGATCATCGAGTGAATTATACTGTAAGGAGGACTGTGGGTAGTGCATTATACTATATGGAGGACTATGGATAGTGCATTATACCTTATGAAGGACTGTGGGGAGTGTATTATACTTTACGGAGCACTGTGAAGTGCATTATAATATATGGAGGACTATATTATACTGTATGGAGGACTAAGGGGAGTGCATTATACTATATGAAGGACTATGGGGTTGCATTATACTATATAGAGGACTATGGGTGAGAAGTCCACTATACTATATGGAGGACTATGGGGAGTGCAGTAATGTTAGGCGTCGAGTTCCAGTCGCTGCACAGCAGGAATCCTGAGCCTCGCATTTGGCGGTCTCCCATTCCTCTCCGGCCGCAGAGGAGGCTGCTCAGCAGACTCATCGATCCCGGTGCGCTGCTCAGACCAGCACTGTGGGTTTGGTTGCTGCTGCCACCTCTGGTCCAGCTATAGCAACGCATGCTGGTCAGCAGCGAGCTACTCCAGGGACTGTCCTTCTTTCGGTCCACTGAGCATGCCCGTGGGACGATCCCTCATTGGAGATCGGAGGTCACATGCTCAGGTCCTTCTCCAGCTCGGATTGGACCATCAAGAAGGTCCCGGAAGGACGCTGCTATAAAAGGGTCGCATGGCCGCTCGGCTTTGCGCTAAGATAGATTTTTGTTGAGACTTGTGTGAGTGATGACGGATGCATGAAACTGGTGACTGACTCATTAAATAACCCCTTCCTTTGATACGCATGTGTTAGGGTTAGTTTAGCTAGAGTCAGCGCCTCATGGTGGCAAAGCATGTGCCACAGTGCTCCAGTCAAAGCACAAAGGTTAGCGCCATAGTGCCGCCATATCTCCCGTACCTCTGGGCAGTACAAGGTTATCCGCTGCACCCTGTGACAGCTAACAGGGCACAGCATTCTCCTAGCGTCACTCTCCAGCGCCGCTGCAGCGGCTCTGTGCGCAAGTGGGTCTAGAAGGACTCTGACTCCGTGCCTCTGGAAAGAGTTCTGTGACCACATCACTTGCGCACATATCTTATTAGTGCGACCCTGTGAAGTAACAGGGTTCACTTCGTACACTCCGGGTGAGGTAACCCGAGTGAATTATCCGCCATTACCTAGCAGCAGGTTACATCTCCGCACGGTGGACCCCGGGCTGCGAACACACCTCTTACCATCATAATTATTTGGTGCATTCCACTAGCCCTTAAGTAAACTATATGGAGGACTATGAGGGGTGCATCATAGCATATGGAGGATTATGGGGTGCATTATACTATATGGAGGGCTATGGGGAATGCAGTATACTATATGGAGGAGTATGGGAAGTCAAATGTAATAAAGACACAGACAGAGTAAAGTTCTTTAATTCAAATTAAAGAAGGTCCCTGACCTTCTGTTGACCATTAATTCAACAAAAAATAAAAATAAAAAATGCAGTTATACTCACCTTTCCACCGATAATCTATTAATGCCCATGTCCCACAACGATCCAGATGGTTTACTGAGTGATCACATCACCAGCTAGCCGGAACACACTGAGCTGAGCGTGAATGTACTCTGTTTTTGACTTTATTAAGCTTTACTATTGGGTTAGTAATAGGAGTGTCTGATAAACACCTCTCCATTACTAACCCCTGGGCTTGTTGTCAGTGCACATAAAACAGCTGACATCAACTCCACAACTATTACCCCACTTGCCACAGCACCCTGGCAAGTGGGAAGTAAGGAGGCTAACCGCCATAATTGGCACATCTAATGGATGCGCCATTTCTGGGGCGGCTGAGGGCTGCTGTTCTTAGTCTGGGAGGGGGCCAATGTCCATGGCCCCTTCTTATTCTATTAATATTTTATGTATGTGTTTCTTTTTTTAAACATATTATTTTCCTTTTTTATATTTTAGTCCCCTTAGGGGAACTGTCACTGTGATCGTTTAATCACTTATACTGTATGCTGCAATCCCACAGTATATAGTGAAATTGCGTTCCTCCTATGAAGTTTAGCTGATGGCTGAGCATCTGAGGAGGGCTAAGATGTTAGTTAGGCCGGGGTGCAAGAGCATTGGATGCGATATGCTAATGACACTCGGCTCCTGCTCTGCTGCGAGCGTTAGCCAAGTGTCAGTGCTCTGTGCTCCGATCCTCTCATGAGAGGATCAGAGAAAAGCTGCGGAAGGACGGAGAAAGTAATTTCTCCATCTCCTCTGCTGCAGGAATTGCACTGCACTCAGGTGATATCCGAGTACAGTGCGATTGTTCTGTTCTCAGTAAATGAACCGGGATTCATGTAGCTTATACAGGCAGCTAAACCGCTATACCGGGGGTCCAATAAGGAGACTAGGTTGAATCTGTGCTTTATTGAACGTAGTGGTATATTGATGTGGTGAAACTACAAGTAAAACATATAAATACAATCAGTGCTGGGTTCACTGGAATGCATAATATACATAACATACATTATCTGCACTAATAGCTAACAAGGGGAGAGCTAACTAAGCAGGGTAGTATGAGATAGGAATTAGCCACAGGAAGCGTGATTACCTACCAGCGATGCTGACACAAGGGGAGTAGAGAAATGAAATGTTCACAGGAAGCAGGCTTGAGAGAAAATGGTGGACTGGAGGGAAAAAAAAGGGGGCTGGACTAAACCATAATCCTTTGCAAACTTACCAGGGTGCCTTGTAACTTTCCCAAAATGCATTGTGAAGAGAGGGAAAGCAAAACGAAAGTAAAATAGAAGAACACTGCAGTTATGACTCTGGCCACTAGAAGGAGCCAAAAACACTAAACATTAAAGGGAGCCTGTCACCCCCCCAGGCGTTTTTTAGTAAAAGAGCCATCTTGTGCAGCCTTAATGCTGCATCCTGTCAAGGTAGCTCTGTTACTTAGCTTCCGTTCCTCCGCAGAAATACTTGTTTATAAAATTGTTCAAAAATACCTGAATTTTGACAGGGAGGCAAGTCTTTCCCCCTCTGACAGAATCTTGGGCATGAGAGCCACAGAGAACTACTGCACATGCCCAAGATTCCCAGCCCCGCAGTGTGAATAAATCATAAGCGATTGCGGGGCGGGATCTGTGGCCGCGCGATATGAAGGCCAGGATATGATCTGAGAGCACGGGCATGTCGGGCAGCGCTAACTGCGCATGCCCACTAAACTATAGTACAGCGCAGGGGCCAGCATTTCAAAAGAAAACTGAGGAGGCGGCGCCAAATACGAAATGACTGATGGATGCGAGGCGTCTGTCAGGGGGGAAAGACCTGCCCCTGTCAAAATTCAGGTATTTTTGAACAATTTTATAAACGATTATTTCTGTGGTGGAACGGAAGCTAAGTAATAGAGCCACCTTGACAGAATGCAGCATTAGTGCTGCACAAGGTAGCTCTTTTACTTAAAAACGCCTGGGGGGGGTGACAGGTTACCTTTAAAATCTATGGAAAACTGAGCATTCTGTATATTCTTGGCAAATAACTGTATATATATAAACAAGTAGACAGTCAAAGATCATGAATTATGTTGGAGACAGAACACTCCCCGTCTGGCATCAAGCGGATGTCACTATTCTTATTCTCCGAAGGCAACAATTGGACCAGCTGTGTTACTGGTCTGGAGAATGTCTTAAGTTCATTCCCTTTGGCCATCCTAAGTTCGACTTTGCGGACATTGCCATCTTTACTCGGGAATGTTGCAGTCACTAGTCCAAGTGGCCACTGGTTCCAATGGGCCTGACAATCTTCACAAGGACGAGGTCACCAGTCCTCAGATTAGGCCTGGTAGATTGCCACTTCGTCCGTGGCTGCAGGGTAGACAAATACTGTTTGCGCCACCTGTCCCAGAATGTATTGGCAAGACTTTGTATCTGTCTCCATTGGCACTTGTGGAGGTCCTTAGCATCGAATCCTCCTGGAGGGGCACTGGATAGTCCTGTTTTCTGGGTGAGGAGAGTAGCTGGAGTCAATGTATGAAGTGTAGACAACTGAGGGCGGATTTCAGCATCTGAGTCCTCACTAGTTCAAAGGTGTCTGGAAAACGTTCCTCAGTGTATAATAGTTTTGGTCCTGAGAGCCATGTTGTGCTCCCTAGTCGACTTGCGTCAACTGCTCTAGTTGCGTGGTCTGCAGGATTTTGGTCTGTGGGAATGTAATGCCACTGTTTTGGATGATGGATATATCCCAGGACTACTTAGCTGTCTGAGTAGAACTTGGCTTGTGTCAGGTCAATGTCCATCTTAGATGTGATAAACTCTGCTAACTCGATGGCTAGGACTGCAGCACAAAGTTCTAACCTTGGTATGGTGTGCTCTGGTTGTGGAGCAAGTTTGACCTTCCCATAACGAATCCAATGTGGCTCTGACATTTGGAGTTCACAGTTTTAAGATAGGCAACAGCAGCGATTGCTTTGACAGAAGCATCGGCAAATACATACAGTCTTTGGCTTTGCATTTCTGTAGACGGCACAGGGGTGTATGGTCTTGGAACATTCAGGTTGGAGAGGGCTGCTAAGGAGTTCTTCCTTACTTCCCACTGGATTCTCTTATCAGGTGGCAGAGGTGCATCCCAGTCAGAAGTCTCCTTAGTTAAGTCTCTTAGTATGGCTTTGCCTTGTGTAGCAACAGGAGCTACAAAACCCAAGGGATCGTACAGGCTGTTGATGGTAGACAGGACACCTCTGCATGTGAAAGGATTTTCTTCCTGGCAGACCTGAAAGGTAAAGGTGTCTGACTGTAGATTACAGAGAAGCCCGAGGCTGTGTTGCATTGGTGTGGGGTCTGACCCCAGGTCCAGGTCTCTGAGACCGTTACACAAGTCTTGTGAAGGAAATGCTTTTTTCAGTTCTTGGCTGTTTGAGGCTATTTTGTGAAGCCTGAGATTAGAGCAAGCAAGCATCTCTTGGGGTCTCCTGAGAAGACTGATGGCAGTCTCGTTTGAAGGCATGGCTTTTAGACAGTCATCAACATAAAAGTCTTTTTCTATGAATTGTCTGACATCTGATCCGTATTCTGTTTCTCCTTCTTGAGCTGACCTTTTGAGTCCATAAATGGCGACTGCACGAGAAGGGCTATTGCCAAAGATGTGCACTCTCATGCGGTACTCTGTGACCTCTTTAGTAGCATCATTGTCTCTGTACCAGAAGAATCTTAGGAAGTTCCTGTCTCTTTCTCTCACAAGGAAACAATGGAACATTTGCTGGATGTCAGCGATGAAGGCAATGGAATTCTTACGGAAGCGCATAAGTACTCCCAGCAGTTTGTTATTGAGGTCTGGTCCTGTCAGTAGAACATCATTCAGGGAGACATCATCAAACTTAGCACTGGAGTCAAACACCACTCTAATCTGGCCCGGTTTCTTAGGATGGTATACTCCAAACATGGGTAGGAACCAGCATTCTTCAGAGTCTTTGAGAGTGGGAACTAGTTCTGCATGACAGTTCTCAAAAATCTTTGACATGAAGGAGAAAATGTGATCTTTCATCTCTGGTTTCTTCTGCAGATTATGTTTAAGAGAGGAATACAGCACTGAGTGGATTAGATACCCACAAATTCTCACGATATAGAATAGCAAATCAGCAATAGAGAAAAATCATAAAACATAACCTTTAATAAATGTAATAAAAGCTACCAAAGATAAAGTGCAGATAAAAACACACTGAATCAGATGCCACAGACTATAACAGAGAGTGTCTGTATAAATCAACGCAACAGATCACCCACAGTATATACATGTGGCTATTCCAAGTCCAAAAATTTGAAAAAAGATTGGACTAAAAAATACTCGGTCTGAAAAATGTGAATAAAGAATATGTATAAACAGATGAACAGATTCCTTAACAGAGGAATAAACCAAATAAACCTCTACCCTGTTCAGATCAAGGAATATGCCTCTTCATGCATATAGAGAAGACATCAAATATAAGAAATCCATATACATTATGTGAAAAGGAAACCTCTCACCACATGCAGATGGAGGATGTCCAAGGTCAGATGTCCCATCTGAGTCATGTCAGGTCAGGAAAAAAGGCATTCGCCCTATTCAAGCCCTAAAGGAGCTAATGTTTCTAACACCCATAACTCCCGCCCTAACAAGGGCAGTCCACATCTAACCCTCATAATATTAGCCCTACACAATCCCTGTGCATCCAACGCGTTTTGTCACTTGCTGACTCCTCAGGGGACCTAATAGCACATATTGGGCATCATAACAAGGTATACAGGCTGCCTCCTAAGATGACAAAGGAGTGAGGTAGACTGGTTGAGAGGGCACTGATATAAACTGCCAATCAAAGTAATAACACCCACCTGAGGTTTCTTGGAACGCACGCCATCCGCCATTAGCCATAATGGAACGCAGGCACATGATAAGTGGGAAACGCCTACTTCATACCATTCAAAGCTGGAGTGTATACTGGCGCGCGCCGTGCGGCAGAAGCCGCCATACTTCCGGTTGATCATACTGCCCAAAAGAAAAATGGCCGCCAGACTTCCCGTCATGCGCACACATGAACTATCAGTGCATAACGAAACGGGCTGGCCAGATAAGTCGCGCGGCAAAAAGCCGCAATACTTCCAGTTGCCAATACAGCCAGGAAACAATATGGCCCCCATACTTCCGGTCATGCACGCACTAATCAATCTGTGCGCAGGTATTTATGAACGGTCAGACAGGCCGTGCAACTCCAAAAAAGGAACCCCCCACAACATCAATTGTGGCAAATAGAACCAGGAGAACAAAATAAATCATAATAACATAATAAGAAGAACGCAACAGAAGTGTCTCGCTGAAGAGACAACAAACTACTGCGATATTCACAAAATGAATAAATAGGCAGAAATACATAGAATAAAGGTGGGAAAAAAATATATCAAATGCTCAAACTAGGAATATGTGGTAGCAGAAGAAAAATAAATAGGTATTTCACAGTATATACAAAGGAAATAAAATCACAAAAGGCCCACACATATATGGGCACCCTAAATATAGCAGCTATACTTGAGTTGGTCATTAAGCCCTCCTAGGGTCATAGTACTCAAACAAAAAATCCATTTAGTCTCCTTTTGTAGTATGGTACGATCCCAATTACCACCTCTTGGTGTTTTTTTTACCCTTTCAATCCCCAGAAATTGGATGGAATTAATGTTCCCTCCTTGACATTGATTGGTGTGACGTGAAATGGGGGTATCTCTCTTGTGAGTGATGTCACCAATGTGTTCCCCCACTCTACGTTTAAACTCCCGTATGGTTTTACCCATATATTCCTTACCACAAAGGCAAGTGGCCTTGTAAATCACTCCCTTACTGCTACAGTTGATGAACTCTCTAATTTGAAACTCTTGTCCTGTAACATTACTCACAAAGCCACTGCCAGGGGTGATGTGGGAACAAACAACGCAATGGCCGCATCTGAAGCAACCCTTTACATTAGTGGACAACCAAGTAGTATGGGACGGTCTAGTGAAGTGACTGTTAACCAAGCGATCCTTTAATGAGCGACCTTTTCTGTGCGTAATCAAGGGTCGTATAGGAAGTTCTCTTCCAATGTCCTTATCCATTAAAAGGATAGGCCAATGTTTGGCCAAAATGGCATGTACATCATTTGCTCCATTGTCAAAGGTAGTGATTAATCTCATTTCACCTTTATTCTCAATTTTGGGTCTGGGTTTAAGGAGTTCTATTCTATTTTTACCCTTTGCATTTTTGTAAGCACGTTTCAAGACATCACGAGGATAACCCCTGTACAAAAATCTGTCTCTGAGTTCCTTAGCCTGTCTCTCGAAGGATTCCTCTGTAGAACAATTTCTGTGTAACCTGAGGTATTGACCCTTAGGTACTCCACATTTTAAATGTACAGGATGGCTACTGTCCCACCTCAATAGGGAACTAGTAGCCGTAGGCTTCCTATAAGTACGGGTGGTAATAGTACCATCATTATTCCTCTCAATTAAAATGTCATGGAAGGACAGTGAAGACGGGTCAATCACAAAGGTAAAAAATAGACCACAATCATTGTGGTTCAATGTGTCAACAAATTCAGAAAAACTGTCCATAGAACCCTTCCACAGTATCAGGACATCGTCAATATAACGGACCCACAGTTCAATCCGTCCCATGACATCCAGACCACTCCTGAAAACCTGGGTCTCTTCCCACCAGCCCAGGAACAAATTAGCATACGCCGGGGCACATGGACTCCCCATGGCAGTGCCCCTGAGCTGGTGGTAGATCTTGTTGTCAAACAAAAAGAAGTTCTTAGTAAGACAGAACCAAAGTAATTTGATGACAAATTCACTGTGGGTCCGGTATTGACATCCTCTGGTGTTCAAAAAATATAACACTGCTTCCAACCCCTTGTCATGAGGTATAGAGGTGTAAAGAGCCTCGACATCAATACTTCCCAGGTTAACCTCAGGATCAACACATAATCCCTCTATTCTCCGAAGGAGATCAGGGGTATCCTGTACAAAGGATTGTAGAGAGGAAACAAAGGGTTTTAAGACACGATCCAAATAAATACCAATGTTGTGGCTCACACTGCCCATACCAGACACAATTGGTCTCCCCTTTAAAGGGGAAAGACCCTTGTGTAATTTCGGTAGGCAGTAAAAAGTAGCCACTGTTGCATCTTTTGGCATTAAGAAATCAAATTCAGTTTTGTCAATGACCCTCATAAGTAAACCTTCATCTAGGATATTTTTAAGTTCAACCAAATAGTCAGAGGTAGGGTTATGAGCCAAAACTTCATAGCTCCCTCTATCCTCAAGGAGTGTCTCACACATTTTAGAATATTGTGTAGAGTCAAGAATGACCACATTGCCACCCTTGTCTGAGGGTTTAATGACAATGTGGTCATCCTGCTCAAGCCTATTGATAACTGCCATTTCCGCTTTAGTACAATTATACCTTGAAAAAGTCTTTTTACCATATAAAGATCTCAAGTCTTGTGTGACTAAATTTTCAAAGATATCTATTGCAGAAATGTCTCCAGTGGGAGGAGGCATTTTAATGCTCTTATTTTTTAGGTCCGTAAAAGGACCCCTTCCAAGATCATTGGGATTTACTTCCCCAATACTGTTCAATAGGCGTACATCAGATAACAAATCCACAGGAATTCCCATATCAATACAAGTACGGTTGTCTTGTTGAAGAAAAAACTTCCTCCAGCGTACCTTACGTAAAAACAGATTAAGATCTTTTATAGACCGAAACAGATCAAAATCAGTACTGGGGACAAATGTAAGACCTTTTTTCAAAACCTGTAATTCTTCTCGATTGAAAACCCTAGAGGAAAGGTTCACCACTTGTATATCATCAGAAACAGATTCAGATATTGAATTAGAGACACAATTAAGAGGTATAGTGACAATGGAGTTGTTATCCTTGGGAACAATACCTATTTCCGTACCTGATGTTGGCGGTTCCTCAAAGGATAACTTTGATCTAAAAAATGCGCCCCCACAGTATTGTCAGCTCTATCAAGAGGACCACGATTACCACGGCCTCTACCCCTACCTCTGTTTCTCTTCCTATTGCTTCTACCCCTTCCCTCAGTATCAGAGAAGTCTGTATCCGTAGAAGACAAATCAGTTTCAAGATCAATATTATTGGTACGAGTACTCATAACCATGTATTCCTTATTATCCTTAAAATCTTGTGCGTCCCTCAAATATTGGCGATGTTTACGCTCCTTAAGATGATATTGAAAGCGCTCAAGATTGGTTCCTTTTTTCCTGACCTGACATGACTCAGATGGGACATCTGACCTTGGACATCCTCCATCTGCATGTGGTGAGAGCTTTCCTTTTCACATAATGTATATGGATTTCTTATATTTGATGTCTTCTCTATATGCATGAACAGGCATATTCCTTGATCTGAACAGGGTAGAGGTTTATTTGGTTTATTCCTCTGTTAAGGAATCTGTTCATCTGTTTATACATGGTCTTTATTCACATTTTTCAGACCGAGTATTTTTTAGTCCAATCTTTTTTCAAATTTTTGGACTTGGAATAGCCACATGTATATACTGTGGGTGATCTGTTGTGTTGATTTATACAGACACTCTCTGTTATAGTCTGTGGCATCTGATTCAGTGTGTTTTTATCTGCACTTTATCTTTGGTAGCTTTTATTACATTTATTAAAGGTTATGTTTTATGATTTTTCTCTATTGCTGATTTGCTGTTTAAGAGAGGAGAAACGTTTTAATGCCTGATTTCTGTTGTTTGGTAGACGTAGTCTGTGGGTTCTGAAGGGGAGAGGTGCGACCCAGCTGTTGGTCTCATCTTTTACGAATCCCTTGTCCATTACCTCTAAGAACAACTTGTCCTCTATCAACATTGTTACTTGGTTGTCTTGCTTAGTTCTCTGGAAGACTGTGCACCACAACTGATCCTCTAAGCTTCCTGACACCATACTGCTGTCGTGAGTAAAGTCTATTAAATGATTGGGTAG
The DNA here is from genome assembly GCF_039654945.1 of Dendrobates tinctorius. Taxonomy (NCBI): domain Eukaryota; kingdom Metazoa; phylum Chordata; class Amphibia; order Anura; family Dendrobatidae; genus Dendrobates; species Dendrobates tinctorius. The sequence goes on from NW_027361827.1 coordinate 15,661,112, forward strand.
TTGGATGCTGTTTGGTAGTTCCTTGACATGGAACTCGTAGTTGCAAGGTTGAAATAGAGATGGGCGTCCTTTCTCCAATGTATTCGTTAGGATGCTTGTCACAGAAGATGGGGCGTGCATATGTCCCAAGCATACGTTTCCTATTATGACCCATCCTACAGTAGGTCTAGCTTTTGGGCATAGGGAGCATTGTGGAGTCCATTGATGTGACTTCTCACTTTATGAACCTGTAGGATATCTCTTCCCGACAGCACTATTATCTGTGACTGAGGGTCGAGTTCCGGTATAAGGTGTGCTATGCGTTTCAAGTGAGCATGATGGATTGTCACATCTGGTGTAGGGATTTCAGATCTGTTGTCTGGGATCTGATTACATTCGATGATTGTAGGTAGTGGTAGGCAGAATTGTCCATCTAAGGACTCAATTTGGTAGTCAGTGGCTTTCCTACCTGCTGTTGTCACAGTACCTGCACATGTCTTTAATGAGTATGGGTGCTTGGCCCTTTGATGTTGAATAAGTCAAAGAATATTGGTCTAGCCAAGGATCGAATACTTTGATAATCCAAGATAGCATACAGTCTTACAGCTTTGGCTCTATGGCTCTTTGGGTACACTCTGACAAGGCATATTTTAGAACAGGACCTACTGTCTATTGTCCCTTTTTCAGTCTTCAGTACATTGTGAAGTGATCTCTGGCTTAGCTGCATCAATGCTCCTTTCCTCCCCGCCATGCTCACTGTCAGTTGGCGTGTTTTGTGCACTCCATGGAGCTGGGCCATGGTGTAGGGTAGCGTTATGATCAGTGGTTCCACATTCTGTGCATTTTACACTGACCTTACAATCCTTGGCGATATGAGTGGTGGATGAGCAGCACTTGTAGCAGATACCATTCTCTTTCAGGAAGCTTCTGCGATCTGGCATAGATTTTCCTCAGAAGGCTCTGCATTTCTGGAGAGGATGAGACTTCTGATGAAGCGGGCACTGCTTGTCAGGGTCCTGCACCTTTGTCTCTGAATGAGAGCGGCCAGCAGACCTGTAATTGGAACTTGGAGAAGAAACATAAATCTTGTGCACTGCCACAGATGTTCTGTGTGGGTTTACAGCTGGTGGTGGTGCGGCATATGACATTGCAAAATCAAAGCTGGGATCATTTCTGATTGTCGCTTGTTCGTTTATAAAGTCTACAAAAACGGAGAAGGGAGGGAATGAAACACTGTGTTTGTATTTGTACGTGGAACCACGTGTGAGCCACCTCTTCTGTAGATTGTAGGGCAACTTTGGACTAAAGGGTTAACACCTTTGGCTGTGTCAAGGTATGCAAGTCCTGGTAGGTCACCTTCACATTTGGCAACTAGGACCTCCTTTAGCAGGTCACCTAGCTCTCTAAGTTTTGGGAGACCTTTGTTAGATATTTTAGGAAAGTAATTGATTCTTTTGAACAAGGCTCTTTATCACCTCTGCTGAGCCGTAACACTCATCCAGCCTCTTCAAGATCTCTTTGAGGTCAATTTGAGGGTGATTTATATTAATATCTCTGATCCTTACTGCGTGTTTGACTGACTCTTCTCCTAGGTATTTGACTAAGAGGTCTCTCTCTTCCCTCTGTTGTAGCCCCAAGTCTCTAGTGATATTTTGGAAGGAAGCTTTCCAAGCTCTGTATCCTTCAGCGTGGTCAGGGAATTTCATGAGTCCCTTGGCAACCAGATCATGTCGTGTGATGAGCTTTGCAAATTCTGATGTGAACTGGTTGTCAGCAGAGTATACTGGTGATGGGTCATCCTGATAGTGATGTGAGGTGCGCTTGAAGCAATGGCCGGGGGACCACCACAATGCAGGGAGACTACGGTACACAAGATGAGGTGCAAACAACAAAGGGTTAATTTATTTACTGGCAAGGAATGCAGAGTTAGGAAAGTGTAAACAGGGGTATGCAATGACGTAAAACAATTTACAAAAGTGATATTCTCTAGCTGGGCCGTACAAATGGCATGGTGCACCAACTATTACAGATCAGTGTATTTTGCAAAAGGCAAAACAATACAATAAATCACAGTATGCTGCTGCTCTAACTCTAGCCTGACTGGCTACTCCAGCCGCACGGCTACCGTGCTGTCTATTGCAGCCTATCCTAAGCCCTAAACATGTGCGCACACGGGGTTAACACTCACAGTACAGTTGGTGTTGAAGTTCCTTTCTGGGGGCCCCCTGCAGTTCATTGCAAGATGATGCAACGTCCTCCCTGGAAGCTCTGTGCAACGTGGTCTTGTCCTTGTGTGAAGATTCCAAGCCTGTTCCTTTCTTGTCTTCTCTTTGTCGCTTCTGGCAGCAAGGCAGGAAAGCCACCTTTTAATCCCCAGAATAGTTTACAAAGTCACAGTCTCAGGCTAAACGTTCTTTTTTCCTAACAGCTCAGGCAGGCCCATCCACTTCCTTCAGAAATCTTCTCTTCTCCACACAGAAAAGCAGCCCCTCCCCTCTGTAGTTAGGCAGATGAAACCAAAAACAGCCTTTACAGCAGGGAAGTGCAGAATGTCCCACTGATCTAACCAAGGGGGTGCTGTCTCTTAAAGGGGCTGCTTGTCTCTATTGTCCATAGTAATGCCACCCCCTTACATGTTCATACCCATTAGTATCCTCAGGGTGGCGCCAGCCGGTGTCATATTGCTTCGGTATGACGTGTGGTGTGTCAGCAAGGTGATTCACGGTTACCTGGCGAGGGGCAAGGTAGACATTAACAGAGTTGTTTTGCTCCATGTTTTCCTGGAGCTGAGCCTCATGATGACTCTCACTCGCTTCGCTGGATGTGTCGTGATCTTGGTTATAGTTTGGATCAGGAAGTTCATTTACATACTGAGATGTGCGCTGTGGTGAATCTTGCAGTGGCAACTTCAGACTTGATGCACTTCTACGGCTATGTAGCTCAGGGTTGTGTGCGACTTCTAGTGATTCTGCCTTGGCTAGTGCTGCAGCAGCCTCTCTTTTCACTGCTCGGCTCTCTAAGGCGGCATCCACACGTGCCTTCTCGAACTGCATCTTTCTCTCTTGCTCATCTCTTTCTAAGCGTAACTGTATGCGTGACTTTTTCTCTTGGTCTTCTTGGTGTGCTTTCTCTAATTTAAGTTGCATCTCTTCTTCAGCATATCTTGCTCGCATTTTGGCGGCTTCAGCATTTGCGCGTGCAATGGCGACCGCGCTGCTGATGGATACAGTCTTTGAGGAGACGGATGTAGCAGATTTTGTCCTGTGTGATTTGTGGGACATGGTGTCTTGGAGGGATGTTGGCTGTGCAGAGATTGCTGTATTAGTCTCTGTGTAGCCAGTGACTTGAATCTCACTAGATGGATTTCTGCAGTTTCACTAGTTCCTGCAAGCTGGATGAGGGGCTGTCTTTTCCCTGAATTGCACTAGCTGGATGGCGCTGTGGCGCTGCAGGATGGAAGACTCTTCTATCTCTGAGTTTCCACTAGCTGGATAGCCGTTGTTTCACCGTGGTCCTGCAAGAAGGAAGGCTCTTCTCTCTGTATTCCCACTAGCTGGAGACCCACTGTTTCACTGTTCTGTCCTCACTAAATGAACCGGGGTTCATGTAGCTTATACAGGCAGCTAAACCGCTATACCGGGGGTCCAATAAGGAGACTGTAGGTTAAATCTGTGCTTTATTGAATGTAGTGGTATATTGATGTGGTGAAACTGCAAGTAAAACATATAAATACAATCAGTGCTGGGTTCATAGGAATACATAATATACATAACATACATTATCTGCACTAATAGCTAACCAGGGGAGAGCTGACTAAGCAGGGTAGTATGAGATAGGAATTAGCCACAGGAAACATGATTACCTACCAGCGATGCTGACACAAGGGGAGTAGAGAAATGAGATGTTCACAGGAAGCAGGCTTGAGAGAAAATGGTGTACTGGAGGGAAAAATGAGGGCTAGACTAAACCATAATCCTTTGCAAACTTACCAGGATGCCTTGTAACTTTCCCAAAATGCATTGTGAAGAGAGGGAAAGCAAAACGAAAGTAAAATAGAATAACACTGCAGTTATGACTCTGGCCACTAGATGGAGCCAAAAACACTAAACATTAAAATCTATGGAAAACTGAGCATTCTGTATATTCTCGGCAAATAACTGTATATATATATATATATATATATATATATATATATAAACAAGTAGACAGTCAAAGATCATGAATTATGTCGGAGACAGAACAGAAATGTTTCACGTGCACCCATAGACTTATATGGGTGAGAGCGGTCCGATACTCAGGTGAAATTACAGCATTCTGCGATTATTTTAGTGTGGCGCCCCTGAGGCTCAGTGCCCCACCATCCGGGTAAGGTGGGAACTCCTTTCCACACTCCAACGCTTGCACCCCACACAACAGGGTAGTTCTGCACAAACACATTGCATCTCCTTGCTCAGAGGGTAGCAGAGCACCTTTGGTGGTTCCCTGCTTGGAACACTGGACGTGCTGGGAGGTGGGTGGAGTTAAGATACATAAAAGAGTGGGAAAGTGTAGGAGGACAGGTCAGTCTGACATAAGGTCAGTCGGGTAGGAAGTCACTCAGACAGGAGTGAGGATCCCTGGAAGAAGGGATGGAGGAAGGAGTGCTACAGCTGCCTCCGTGATCTGAGCCAGCTGGCATGGGAAAGGAAAAGAAGGAGAAAGACGTAGAACTGAAATCTAAGCTTCCATTAGAAAGAAAGACAAGTACGGAACAAAGGAGTAGAGAGAACAGAGAGGACGTGGGTTAGAGGAGGAACCCTGCCTATAGGTTCTCAGCGCAAGGCCGGGGCCCGGTCCCCGAGGTTGTATGGACACTTATGGTTCTGCAGCAGACACCGGTGGAGTAGATGGCTGTAAATGCACTACTCCCATCTAAGACTTGGGGCAAAACAGCAATTGGATAGAGAGCCGCGACTCAGGAGAAGTGAGTCCCCGAAGCAGGCTACAGCTGTCTGCCGTACAAGTAGAGTTCTTGGGAACATCGGACAGGAGGAACTCCAGTGTAACTCAGTACTAGGAGATCTTCACACTGTAAGGCGCTATAGAGGAGTCGTTCAGAAAGGTACATGTTGGCGGAGTGTTGGAGGGGAGAATCCTAACTTGCCCGGAGGTTGATTGAGTCTCTGACACGGCCCGGAGGCAGGCACCTGTGTGTGTGTACAGCGGACTGTGAGTAAAGCTTTGGAACTACAAGCCCCGTGTCCTCCATTAATTTGTGCGCTAACACATTCAGCACCGCTATAGCTGGGTACCATTCTCCACACTGCCTGCACCTCTCCTCTTCCATTGCATCCACGCTGTCCTGGGGCTACAGCTTCACCTGTGGGGAGCTATACTATCTAGGCTGCAACACACCACCAGCCCCAGAGGATCTGCATGCAGCATTGGCCTAACATCCTACTTGCCGAACACCACAGGTGTATTTGTATTTGTAACTGTATTTCACCATTTACATTCCCCCATTGATTTGGGCGCCCATGACCACGGACCGGGTCACCGCTGCTGTGACACATCCTGCTGACACCGGCCCGGTACCGAGTACCCCACGGCCCTGGGAGGGCGACCCAACTTGGCGTCACGAACAGGATGACGAGACCCGATGCCATTGGGTTCTGTGTGCCTGAGATTTGTTGGACTTTGAACTTTTGAAAATGTGCAGAAGACCCAATGTAATAGACTGTGACATGAATATAAAAAATGGCCTCTGGCGCGGAGAAGAAGGGCGTGAAGAGATGGCAGGTCCTAGGAAAAGACCGCGAAGAGTCTTGGGCCTCCCCTGCCTGAATTACTATGTGACAGCAACATGGCCCACACCCCGAGGGGTTCGTATACTGCCTTGGTATGGAGGCGCTGGAAGAAGACGCCACCCCCGGAAGGAGGGGCAGAAGAAGCCAGTGGCGGGAAAGGGGCCGAGGCGGGGAGAAGAACGCCAGAACGCCATTTTGGAGAGAGAGGGAAGGAGGCCTACGGAGCGCGCAAAGGTTGAATCGGTTCTCCCTGGCGCCATGGGTCAAGGCTCCGACCCCATCTCTGCGATGAGCCGCCAGCAGCTGGAGGATGACATAGCCCAGCTGACGTGCCATCTGCAACTGAGGCAGAAAGTGCTATGGACATTGAATCTGCATTGCGCCCAGGAGGGGCCTACACCTGCGGTACCCGCGATACCGGTACCAGCCGCTGCTGCACCGGACCTCTTCCAGGCGGACCCTGTGGAGCCTGAAACCGCTGCCATGCCACCGGCTGCATACTTTGTTCCCTCTCTGCCGCTACTATCGGAGAAATATTTGAGGACTGTAGATGCGTTCTTTTCATCTGGTAGCAGTTCTATATCAGCTTCCAGAACCCCAGGAGGGGATCAGCATTAATAACTCTCGTTACCCAGGAGGGTTTATTTGCACCGTTGTGCCTTCTTTTGTTCATCATGTTTTCCCTGTTTGCACTTTTGTTGCCTGGTTTTTGATTGGCAGCGTTTTCTAATTTGAACTTCTGTGATCATGAACTTGGAGTGCATCACAAACTTTATTGTAAAAAGTTTGTGCCTCTTTAGGTGCCCTCTCTTGGTTTTACATAAGGACACTTTTCGAAGAAAGAGTCTTCCTCAATGGACACTGCAAGAGATCCCAGCTGGGAGCGGTGTCGTGAGTTCATTCTCTTGTTCACCAGTTGTGAGTTCCCCTTCTGGACTTCCTCTGGTGGTGACGGGAGGTGGTGCGGCTGGTTTGATCGGTGGAGATCTGCCACCTGAGAATGAGGATGACGATTAGATCTCAGGATTCTTAGATTGGATTTAAGACAGCCGACGCCCTATTCAGTTGCTGGTGATTCCTTCTGGCTTGTCAGCTCTTGGTTTTCAGCTCTGTTCCAGTCATCTAGAGCTAAGTTTTTCTGCTAATGTTCACACTTGATTTTGTTGGTCTATTCAGCTTTTTGTGTGGTCTGCCTGCCCCGGCTGGGGGCTGAGCTGAATTTCCACTGTTATTTATCAGTATTTTTCCAATTGGCTTTTAGTCCCTTACTAGTTCGGTCTCTTTTTGCTCTGTCTCAGAATATTTCAGAGTGCTGATATAGTGGGAGAAGTCTAGTGACTTCAGGGTTAATTTTGCTATCAGAAGTGTTGGACATTATTTTTGTAGGGTTTTTTGCAGGTTGCAGACAGTGTCTTCCCTTTCTTTCCTGTCTAGTTAGTTTGGGCCCCATCATTTGCTCAGCATATTTTCCTGCCTGTGTTTGTGCCTTCATCTTGTTTCACCGTCAGTACATGTGTGGGGGCTATCTATTCTTTTGGGGTCTCCTCTGGGGCAGTTAGTTTTCCCTTTTTTTGCTTTAGGCTTATGTAGTCCTCCGGCCGTGACGAGGCGTCTAGGTTCATCGTAGGCACGCTCCACGGCTACTGCTAGTTGTTTGGTAAGATCAGGGATCTGCAATCTGCATAGTTACCAACCACTCTGGTTTTCCGTGGCTTAGCTTGTTTTGCCTTTTTCTCCTCGGTGACCCATTCATAACAGAATCACCAGCAGATTCTAGGGTACTCAAAAGCAGGAAAGAATTGTAAAAAAAAAAAAAATAAAAAAAAGGGTCAGAATTTTTTTTCTTTGTACATTTTTTCCTCTTTTTCTCTGGGGCCGTAGGAGGATTTTTTTTTTTAATGGAGATTAAGCAATTGTCTGATCATGTGGAGCAGCTCACTGCTGAAGTGCGGGGAATTTCCGCCTATCTCGCTCATTCAAATGCTGCTGAACCAAGGATCCCTACTCCTGATGTGTTTTTTGGGGATCGGTCTAAATTTTTGAATTTTAAGAATAATTGTAAATTATTTCTTGCCTTGAAGCCTAATTCATCAGGGAGGTCTGCGCAGCAGGTTAAAATTGTCATCTCTTTGCTGCGTGGCGATCCCCAGGATTGGGGGTTTGCTTTGACACCTGAAGATCCTATTCTGACTAATGTGGATGCATTTTTTCAAGCCTTGGGGTTGTTGTATGATGAACCTAATGCTATTGATCAAGCTGCGAAAGCCCTATTGGCATTGAACCAGGGTCAGGATTCTGCAGAATTACACTGTCAAAAATTCCAAAAGTGGGCGGTCCTTACTACCTAGAATGATGGTGCCTTGCCTTGGCAGCTCTCTTTCGGTAGGGTTTGTCAGAAACCGTAAAAGATACTATGGTGGGATTTCCTTTTCCCTCTGGTCTTGACGATTCTATGTCATTAGCCATTCAAATTGATCGGCGTTTACGTGAACGCAAAATTACGCGAGAGGAGTTGCCACCTTTTGGACAAATGTCTGAACCTATGCAATGTGATAGAGTTTTGTCTAGGGCGCAACATCAGGAGTTTAGAAGGCGTAATAAGCTGTGTTTTCTCTGTGGAGATGTCTCTCATACTATTTCTGTCTGCCCAAAACGAGAGAAACGTTTTGCACACACATTTGCTGTGGGCAGTATACAACCTAAGTTTCTTTTGGCAATTACTCTGATCTGCTCCTTATCCACGTTTTCCACGAAGGCTTTTGTGGATTCAGGAGCAGCGTTGAATCTGATGGATTTGGATTTTGCTAAATGTTGTGGTTTTTCCATGACGCCTCTGCGGACGCCTATTCCTTTGAGGGGTATTGATGCTACTCCTTTGGCGGAGAATAAACCTCAGTTTTGGACCCAGGTGACGATGCGGGTTGCCCCAGACCACCAAGAAAATTGTAAATTTTTGGTGCTGCATAATTTGCATGATACTATTGTTCTGGGTTTTCCTTGGTTGCAAACTCATAATCCAGTTTTGGATTGGAAATCTGGGTCTGTGGTGAGTTGGGGTTGTCAGTGTGTTCTTAGGGACGCTCCTGTTTTCTCCACCTCTCCTCAGTCTCATGATATTCCTGATTATCTAGCCGATTTTTCTGATGTATTTAGTGAGAGCAAGTCTGCGTCTTTGCCTCCTCATAGGAGTTATGACTGTGCAATTGAGTTGATGCCTGGGTGTAAATTTCCCAAGGGTCGGCTTTTCAACTTATCAGTACCCGAACATGATGCTATGCGATCCTATATTAAGGAGTCATTGGAGAAGGGTCATATTAGACCATCCTCGTCACCTTTAGGTGCTGGTTTTTTTTTTGTGGCCAAGAAAGATGGTTCATTTAGACCGTGTATTGATTATCGTTCCCTTAACAAGATGACGGTTAAATATCAGTACCCGTTACCTCTGATGTCTGATTTATTCTCCAGAGTTAAGAGTGCCTGCTAGTTTACTAAGCTTGACCTCAGGGGGGCGTATAATCTTATTCTCATCAAGCACGGGGATGAATGGAAGACGGCGTTTAATACTCCGGAGGGACATTTTGAGTACCTGGTGATGCCTTTTGGGCTCACTAATGCCTCTTCTGTCTTCCAGTCCTTTATGAATATTTTCCGTGACTTTGTGGATAAGTTTTTGATCATCTATCTGGATGATATTTTGATCTTTTCTAGTGATTGGGATTCTCATGTGGAACACGTCCGGACTGTGTTCCGGATTTTGAGGGAGAATTCCCTGTTTGTTAAGGGATCGAAATGCCTCTTTGGTGTACAGAGGATTTCATTTTTGGGATTTATCTTATCTCCATCGACTATTGAAATGGACCCAGCCAAGGTACAGGCCATTTATGATTGGGTTCAGCCTACTTCTTTGAAGGCCCTTCTGAAGTTTTTGGGTTTTGCTAATTTCTATCGTAAATTTATAGGTAATTTTTCTGGTATTGTCAAACCACTGACTGATCTGACCAAGAAGGGCGCTGATGTGCTGAATTGGTCACCTGAGGCTATCTCAGCATTTCAGGAGCTTAAGCAGAGATTTACTTCAGCTCCAGTTTTAAGGCAACCTGATGTCTCACTTCCATTTTGGGTGGAGGTAGATGCTTCTGAGATTGGTGCAGGAGCTGTTTTGTCCCAAAAAGACTCTGTGACTTCTAAGATCAATCCCTGTGCTTTCTTTTCTCAAAAGTTCTCCCCATCTGAACGCAACTATGACGTGGGGAATCGGGAATTGTTAGCCATGAAGTGGGCATTTGAGGAGTGGAGACATTGGTTGGAGGGAGCTAGACATCAAGTTGTGGTCCTTACCGATCACAAGAATTTGATTTATCTGGAGTCGGCCAAACGCTTGAATCCTAGACAGGCTAGATGGGCCTTGTTTTTCACGTGTTTTAATTTTGTGGTCTCTTTTCTTCCGGGCACTAAGAATGTTAAGGCAGACACCCTTCTAGGAGTTTCTTTGCCGATTCTCTTAGTGTGACCGAGCCTACTACCATCCTAGGTGAGGGGGTAGTTCTTTCTGCCATTTCGCCCGATTTGAGATGCGCCCTGGAGGAATTTCAGGAGGATAAACCTGAGCATTGCCCTATGGGAAAATTGTATGTTCCTGACCAGTGGAGAAAGAGAGTGATGTCTGAAATTCATTGCTCCGCATTGGCTGGTCATCCAGGTATTTTTGGTACCAGAGATTTGGTGAGTCGGTCCTTTTGGTGGCCTGCCTTATCTCGTGACGTCAGGAATTTTGTACAGTCCTGTGGGACTTGTTCTCGGTCTAAACCCTGTTCTCGTTCTAGTGGGTTGCTGATGCCCTTGCCGGTGCCCAAGAGGCCATGGACCCATATCTCAATGGATTTTATTTCTGATCTTCCTGTCGCTCAGAGAATGACTGTTATCAGGGTGATTTGTGATAGATTTTTGAAGATGGTCCGTCTTGTACCACTCCTAAAGTTGCCATCTTCTGCTGAGTTGGTGCCCTTGTTTTTACAACAGGTGGTTCGGTTACATGGGATTCATGAGAACATTGTGTCCGACAGAGGAGTCCAGTTTTTTCCAGATTCTGGAAAGCCTTTTGTTCTAATCTGGAAATTCAGTTATCCTTCTCCGCGTTTCATCCCCAGACCAATGGACAGACTGAGAGAACAAACCAGACCTTGGAGTCTTATTTGAGATGTTTTATATCTGCTGATCAGGATGATTGGGTCTCATTTTTGCCCTTGGCCGAATTCGCACTGAACAATAGAGCTAGTTCTGCCACTTTGATGTCACCCTTTTTCTGTAATTTTGGGTTTCATCCTCGATTCTCTTCAGGGCAAGTGGAAACTTCTTCCTGCCCAGGTGTGGACACTGTGGTTAAGAGAATGCAGCAGATATGGGACCAAGTGGTGGATAAGTTGTCACTCAGGAAAAGGCCCAGCGATTTTCCAACCGGCATAGGACCATTGGTCCCCGGTTTAAAGTGGGTGATATGGTTTGGTTGTCAACTAAGAATATTCCTATGAAGGTTGCATCTCCTAAATTTAAGCCAAGATTTATTGGTCCTTATAAGATTTTGGAAATTCTTAATCCTGTTTCGTTTTGATTGGCTCTTCCAGTTACGTTCAAGATCCATAACGTATTTCACAGATCTCTGTTGAAAAGGTTTGTTGAGCCAGTGGTTCCTTTGGCAGCACCTCCTGACCCTGTGTTGGTCGAAGGCAATGTGGAATATGAAGTAGAGAAAATATTGGATTCTCATTTGGTTAGACAGAGACTCCAGTATTTGGTCAAATGGAAGGGTTATGGTCAGGAGAATAATTCTTGGGTCTCTGCCTCCGATATTCATGCCAATAGATTGGTTTGTGCTTTTCACCGGGCCCATCCTGATTGGCCTGGTGGCGTGGATGAGGGTTCGGTGATCCCTCCTCAAGGGGGGTACTGTTGTGAGTTCATTCTCTGGTTCACCAGTTGTGAGTTCCCCTTCTGGACTTCCTCTGGTGGTGACGGGAGGTGGTGTGGCTGGTTTGATCGGTGGAGATCTGTCACCTGAGAATAAGGATGACGATTGGATCGCAGGATTCTCATTGGATTTAAGACAGCCGACACCCTATTTAGTTGCTGGTGATTCCTTCTGGCTTGTCAGCTCTTGGTTTTCAGCTCTGTTCCAGTCATCTAAAGCTAAGTTTTTCTGCTAATGTTCACACTTGATTTTGTTGGTCTGTTCAGTTTTTTGTGTGGTCTGCCAGCTCCGGCTGGGGGCTGAGCTGAATTTCCACTCTTATTTATCAGTATTTTGCCAGTTGGCTTTTTGACCCTTACTAGTTCGGTCTCTTTTTGCTCTGTCTCAGAATATTTCAGAGTGCTGATATAGTGGGAGAAGTCTAGTGACTTCAGGGGTAATTTTGCTATCAGAAGTGTTGGACATTATTTTTGTAGGGTTTTTTGCAGGTTGCAGACAGTGTCTTCCCTTTCCTTTCCTGTCTAGTTAGTTTGGGCCCCATCATTTGCTCAGCCTATTTTCCTGCCTATGTTTGTGCCTTCATCTTGTTTCACCATCAATACATGTGTGGGGGCTATCTATTCCTTTGGGGTCTGCTCTGGGGCAGTTAGTTTTCCCTTTTCTTGCTTCAGGCTTATGTAGTCCTCCGGCCGTGATGAGGCATCTAGGTTCATCGAAGGCACGCTCCACGGCTACTGCTAGTTGTGTGGTAAGATCAGGGATCTGTAATCTGCATAGTTACCAACCACTCTGGTTTTCTGTGGCTTAGCTTGTTTTGCCTTTTTCTCCTCAGTGACCCATTCATAACAGAGTGGTGTCCAGCACTTACAAGAATTTTTGAAAAGTTTTACTGTGAAATATTTGATAATGTGTCTTATGATAGTCAATGGCTTTTATATTGAAGTAAGAATGTTTTCATACATAAAGATGAGAAATTTGAATAAAGAATTAAAAATTTTAGGTGACGAACCAGGTATTTACGGTTGTCGTCCAGAGTCTAGAAGAGACAGTGAAAAGAACGAAATGTATTGATGAAGGATACTGAAGTGATAGTGAGTAACAGATGACAGCACTTTGAAATTAAGTAGAGATTTGCACTTTTGACTTGATAGGTAATTAGGAATTGTTTGCAACGTTTAAGAAACAGTGCGTCTCATATTGGGAAGTTATAGTATAAGAGATGTTGTTCAGCATTGCAAAATTTTTTATGTTCCTGTACTGTCAACTTTGTTTACCTTGCAGCTTGCGGACGTGCTGTGTTTAACGGGGGGTATGTGGCGCCCCCGAGGCTCAGTCGCCACAGAGGCACTGCACCTTCTCCTAAGGTGTAGTGCCCCACCTTCCGGGTAAGGTGGGAACTCCTTTCCACACTCCAACGCTCGCACCCCACACAACAGGGTAGTTCTGCACAACCACATTGCGGCTCCTTGCTCAGAGGGTAGCAGAGCACCTTTGGTGGTTCCCTGCTTGGAACACTGGACGTGCTGGGAGGTGGGTGGAGTTAAGATACATAAAAGAGTGGGAAAGTGTAGGAGGACAGGTCAGTCTGACATAAGGTCAGTCGGGTAGGAAGTCACTCAGACAGGAGTGAGGATCCCTGGAAGAAGGGATGGAGGAAGGAGTGCTGCAGCTGCCTCCATGATCTGAGCCAGCTGGCATGGGAAAGGAAAAGAAGGAGAAAGACGTAGAACTGAAATCTAAGCTTCCATAAGAAAGAAAGACAAGTATGGAACAAAGGAGTAGAGAGAACAGAGGACGTGGGTTAGAGGAGGAACCCTTGCCTATAGGTTCTCAGCGCAAGGCCGGGGCCCGGTTCCCGAGGTTGTATGGACACTTATGGTTCTGCAGCAGACACCGGTGGAGTAGTTGGCTGTAAATGCACTACTCCCATCTAAGACTTGGGGCACAACCAATTCAGCGCGGAAAAATCCGCAGGGCAAAAAAGTACGTGTGCACTTAGGCTGTGTGCACACGGTGCGGATTCTGCTGCGTTTCAGCAGCGGTTTTGCCCCTGCGGAAACGCAGCAGTTCTGCTGACAAAGTACAGTACAATGAAACCCTATGAGGTTTCAAAAACGCTGTGCTCACGGTGCAGGTTTTTCAGCGCGGTTTTGCTGCGGTTTGCAAACCGCAGCATGTCAATTGTTTGGGCGTTTTCCGCAGTGGTTTCACACCTTTACCATAGTAGAGGTGTGAAACCGCAGGGCAAAACCGCAGGATAATCCGCAGATAAACCGCAGGTCACTTGACCTGCGGGTTTACCTGCGGATCCACGCGGAAAAAAACGCAGATGAATCTGCAGCGTGTGCACATAGCCTTAGCCTTCCCCTGCAGTTTTCACCTGCAGATTTCTGTAATGGAGCAGGTGGAAAACTGCAGCAAAGCCGCACAAAAGAAGGGACATGCTGCTTCTTTTAGGGTATGTGCACACGCTGTGGATTCTGCTGCGGTTCCGCAGCGGTTTTGGCCGCTGCGGACCCACAGCAGTTGTAGCTGCGGTGTACAGTACCATTCAAATGAATGGTAAACAAAAACCGCAGTGTAGACGGATCCGCGCGGATTTCCTGCGGTTTTGAAACCGCAGAAAGAATTGACATGTCAATTCTTTCTGCGGAATTCGCAGCGGGTTCCTATCTCCACCATTGTGGAGATGGTGAATCCGCAGGACCAAACCGCAGGCTAAGCCGCAGATAATCCGCAGATAATCCGCAGGTCTTTTGACCTGCGGTTTTATCTGCGGTTTTTGCAAAATCCCTGCGGATTAATCCGCAGCGGATTCCGCAGCGTCTGCACACACCCTTATTCCGCACCAAATCTGTGCAGAAAAATCTGCAGCATGTGCACAGCGTTTTTTGTTTTACATAGCCTTAAATAGTACTGTACATCACGTGCAGTTCTGCTGCAGTTCTGCAGGGCCAAATCTGCTGCAGAACTGCACAGAATTTGCACCGTGTGCACAGGGCCTTATAGTCTTTCTCAAGCCAGAGCTGTCTTGTTGCTGGTTGAACATTTTTGTCATCCAGACCACGGAGCGACTTATGCTGGATTCTGGAGGGTGACAGAAGATTAATATTATTTGTTTTGCTATTATAGAATCTAATTCCCAAGTAACTATCAGTTTATCTCCGAAGAAAACAAAAAGATCAGGCACTGAAATTCCAACTACCCGATCCTTCTGTCCCCTTGAAATCTTCAGCATACCCCTAACACCCTAAACACATCAGATAGTCTGTGGGTTGTGACAATTTTTATTTAATGTGCATGGGAACTATTAGACTCATAGGAAATCATAATCAATAGTAAATAGAAAGAATGCATTTTTTGTCATCTAAAATTATTTCCTAAAATAGCAAGTTCTTTTTAATTATCATTACACTCAAAAACACATCCAGAGTTTATTATACCTACAAGTGATACATACAGCGGAAACCATTACCACTCTTAAAATAATAGAACGATGATTATCTAAATCAGAGTTTGGAGTCATTTCATTTTTAGCTTGTTTGGCCTCTACTTTTCTGACTTTTGTCCATTTTCTTATCTTCACTAGACATCTTGAGACGGCTACTTTTTTCCTATTTTCTGACAACAATGACCATTGTTTTGTTCAGCTTTTTTCTGCAGATTAATGATCTTATTAAATAGATAAGAGTAGAAGATGCTTTGTCTGATTCAGAGGCAAGCCGTTATTGTTTTTTTTTTATCTCTTACGAAATAATAGTGTCTTTAAGAAGAGGTTAATTAACTTCTAGTCTAGAAACAGTTTTGCGATCTTTAGCTTATGTTTTTCTGGTAGGAAGATGGCTAAAGGACAAAGTCTCCTCAAAAGTTTTAGTATCCATATAAAGAAAAAATTGCACATTCAAGAACAAAAAGACTAAAAAAATTACTTTTGTTAAACAACTCGTGTTAAAAATATATACAGTATATTTGTAACATTAATGGGAGAGTGATTAGACAGTGGTGACTACCAATATAGTGGAACCACAGGTCAGAGGCAAATAAGTAACTGATTAATACAAGATGCCCACTTCAAAGAACAAGTATACATACTGTATATATCATGAATAAGTATCAAACCATTGTAAAGTTGAGTAAAGCCACTGGTGACCATCACCAAAAAGTGGTAGAAAGTTGAAAGGGCAAATAAAGCATACTGGTAGTGAATAAAAACCTCAGGCACACAAGCCGAAAAGCACGTAGGGGTTGTGGCACTGCAGGTCTGAGGTAACTATTCACTACCAGTATGCTTTATTTGCCCCTCCATCTCTCTAACAACTTTTGGTGATGTTTACCAGTGGTTTTACTCAGCTTTACAATGCTTTGATACCTATTCATGATATATATTCACACTTTTTGTTTGGTGTAGGCATCTTGTATTAATTATTTACTTATTTGCCTCTGACCTGTGGTTCCACTATATTGGTAAGTCTCCATTGTCTAATCACCCTTTCATTAGTGTTACAGATATACATATTTTTAACTAGAGTTGTTTAATAAAAGTAATTTTTTTTTGGTAACTTTTTGTTCTTGTATGTGTAATTTTTTTCTATATGGGTAATAAATCTGTTTGCACTGAACTTCTATATCTAATTCCCTGCATGGGCACAGGTATTTATAGTTGTATAGCTTGTGCAGTGTTGTCTATATTTGCTTCAAAAGTTTTAGTTTAGTTTTTATTATCAATGTTTTTCTAAGCCCTTTACCCCAAAAGGGTGGTTTGCACGTTAATGACCGGGCAAATTTTTACAATTCTGACCACTGTCCCTTTATGAGGTCATAACTCTGGAACGGTTCCATGGATCCTGGTGATTCTGACATTGTTTTCTCGTGACATATTGTACTTCATGATAGTGGTAAAATTTCTTTGATATGATTTTCGTTTATTTGTGAAAAAAACAGAAATTTGGCGGAAATTTTGAAAATTTTGCAATTTTCCAAATTTTAATTTTCATGCCCTTAAATCACAGAGATATGGCACACAAAATGCTTAATAAATAACATTTCCCACATGTTTACTTTACATCAGCACAATTTTGGAACCAAATATTTTTTTTTCTGTTAGGAAGTTATAAGGGTTAAAAGTTAAACAGCGATTTCTCATTTTTACAACACCATTTTTTTTTAGGGACCACATCACATTTGAAGTCACTTTGAGGGGTTTATATGATAGAAAATACCCAAAAGTGACACCATTCTAAAAACTGCACCCCTGAAGGTGCTCAAAACCACATTCAAGAAGTTTATTAACCCTTCAGGTGCTTCACAGAAATTTTTGGAATGTTTAAAAAAAAATGAACATTTAACTTTTTTTTACAAAAAATTTATTTCCGATCCAATTTTTTTATTTTCCCAAGGGTAACAGGAGAAATTGGACTCCAAACTTTGTTGGGCAATTTCTGCTGAGTACGCTGATACTCCATATATGCAGGTAAACCACTTTTTTGGTGCATGGCAGAGCTTGGAAGGGAAGGAGCGCCATTTTACTTTTCAATGCAAAATTGGCTGGAATTGAGATCAGACGCCATGTCGCATTTGGAGAGCCCCTGATGTGCCTAAACTGTGGAAACCCCCACAAGTGACACATTTTAGAAACTAGACCCCCCAATGAACTTATCTAGATGTGTGGTGAGCACTTTAAACACCAAAGTGCTTCACAGAAGTTTATAATGTAGAGTCGTAAACATAAAAAATCATATTTTTTCCACAAAAATGATCTTTTCGTCCCAATTTTTTATTTTCCCAAGGGTAACAGGAGAAATTGAACCCCAAAAGTTGTGTGAAATTTGTCCTGAGTACGCTGATACCCCATATGTGGGGGTAAAACACTGTTTCAGCACATGGCAGAGCTCAGAAGGGAAGGAGCACTAGATTTTACTGTTATGGTTTGCAGGTGCCATGGCCCACTAGGAGAGCCCATGAGGAGCCAAAACAGCAGAACCCCCCATAAGTGACCCCATTTTATGAACTAAAACTCTCAATGAATTGTCATATTGACACCATGGGTGTGTCACAGAATTTTATATCATTGGGCAGTGAGGACAAAACTACATTTTTACCACCAAAATTTTGATTTAGTCAAAGATTTTACATTTTCACACAAGAAGTGGGTAAAAATGGCACCAAAATTTGCCCCACAATTTCTACTGTAAGTGGCAATACCCCATATGTGGCTTTACAGTGCTACTTAGCCATGCAGAGAGACTCTGGAGGAATGGAGCACTATTTGCCTATTCAAGTGAATGGGTCTGTACAAATGTCAGTGTGTTTCCACGGACCATGTGTCCGTGGGCAAAACATGCTGACATGTCCATTTTTTAATGTCATCGCGGGTCATAAAACGTGCTGCACACGTGCATACACATAACAAATAAGAGTTAAAAGTTGAACAGTGATTTCTCATTTTTACACCATTTTTTTTAGGGATCACATCACATTTGAAGTCACTTGAGGGGTCTATATGATAGAAAATAACCAAAAGTGACACCATTCTAAAAACTGCACCCCTGAAGGTGCTCAAAACAACATTCAAGAAGTTTATTAACCCTTCAAGTGCTTCACAGGAATTTTTGGAATGTTTAAAAAAAAAGAACATTTAACTCTTTTTCACAAAAAATGTACTTCAGATCCAGTTTTTTTTATTTTACCAAGGGTAACAGGAGAAATTGGACCCACAAAGTTGTACAATTTGTCCTGAGTATGCTGATACCCCATATATGCAGGTAAACCACTGTTTGTGTGCATGGCAGAGCTCGGAAGGGAAGGAGCGCAGTTTTACTATTCAATGCAAAATTGGCTGGAATTGAAATTGGATGCCATGTTGCGTTTGGAGAGCCTCTGATGTGCCTAAACAGTGGAAACCCCCGACAAGTGACACCATTTTGCAAACTAGACCCCCTAAGGAACTTGTCTAGATGTGTGGTGAGCACTTTGAACCCCCAAGTGCATCACCGAAGTTTATAACGTACAGCCGTAAAAATAAAAAATCATAATTTTTTTTACAAAAAAATAATCTTTTTGCCCCCAATATTTTATTTTCACAAGGGTAACAGGAGAAATTGGACCCCAAAAGTTGTTGTCCAATTTGTCCTGAGTACGCTCATACCCTATATACAGTCATGGCCAAATGTATTGACACCCCTGCAATTCTGTCAGATAATACTCAGTTTCTTCCTGAAAATGATTGCAAACACAAATTCTTTGGTATTATTATCTTCATTTAATTTATCTTAAATGAAAAAACACAAAAAGAATTGTCCTAAAGCCAAATTGGATATAATTCCACACCAAACATAACAAAGAGGGTGGACAAAAGTATTGGCACTGTTCGAAAAATCATGTGATGCTTCTCTAATTTGTGTAATTAACAGCACCTGTAACTTACCTGTGGCACCTAACAGGTGTTGGCAATAACTAAATCACACTTGCAGCCAGTTGACATGGATTAAAGTTGACTCAACCTCTGTCCTGTGTCCTTGTGCGTACCACATTGAGCATGGAGAAAAGAAAGAAGACCAAAGAACTGTCTGAGGACTTGAGAAACCAAATTGTGAGGAAGCATGAGCAATCTCAAGGCTACAAGTCCATCTCCAAAGACCAGAATGTTCCTGTGTCTACCGTGCGCAGTGTCATCAAGAAGTTTAAAGCCCATGGCACTGTGGCTAACCTCCCTAGATGTGGACGGAAAAGAAAAATTGACAAGAGATTTCAACGCAAGATTGTGCGGATGTTGGATAAAGAACCTCCACTAACATCCAAACAAGTTCAAGCTGCCCTGCAATCCGAGGGTACAACAGTGTCAACCCGTACTATCTGTCGGCATCTGAATGAAAAGGGACTGTATGGTAGGAGACCCAGGAAGACTTCACTTCTTACCCCGAGACATAAAAAAGCCAGGCTGGAGTTTGCCAAAACTTACCTGAAAAAGCCTAAAACATTTTGGAAGAATTTTCTCTGGTCAGATGAGACAAAAGTAGAGCTTTTAGGGCAAAAGCATCAACATAGAGTTTACAGGAGAAAAAAGAGGCATTCAAAGAAAAGTACACGGTCCCTACAGTCAAACATGGCGGAGGTTCCCTGATGTTTTGGGGTTGCTTTGCTGCCTCTGGCACTGGACTGCTTGACCGTGTGCATGGCATTATGAAGTCAGAAGACTACCAACAAATTTTGCAGCATAATTTAGGGCCCAGTGTGAGAAAGCTGGGTCTACCTCAGAGGTCATGGGTCTTCCAGCAGGACAATAACCCAAAACACACTTCAAAAAGCACTAGAAAATGGTTTGAGAGAAAGCACTGGAGACTTCTAAGGTGGCCAGCAATGTGTCCAGACCTGAATCCCATAGAACACCTGTGGAGAGATCTAAAAATGGCAGTTTGGAGAAGGCACCCTTCAAATATCAGGGACCTGGAGTAGTTTGCCAAAGAAGAATGGTCTAAAATTCCAGCAGAGCATTGTAAGAAACTCATTGATGGTTACCGGAAGCGGTTGGTCGCAGTTATTTTGGCTAAAGGTTGTGCAACCAAGTATTAGGCTGAGGGTGCCAATACTTTTGTCCAGCCCATTTTTGGAGTTTTGTGTGAAATGATCAATGTTTTGCTTTTTGCTTCATTCTCTTTTGTGTTTTTTCATTTAAGACAAATTAATTGAAGATAATAATACCAAAGAATTTGTGTTTGCAATCATTTTCAGGAAGAAACTGAATATTATCTGACAGAAATGCAGGGGTGTCAATACTTTTGGCCATGACTGTAAGGGGGTAAATCACTGTTTGAGCTCACAGCAGATCTCGGAAGGGAAGGAGCACCGTTTGACTTTTTCAACGCAGAATTGGCTGGAATTGAGATTGGACGCCATGTCACGTTTGGAGAGCCCCTGATGTGCCTAGACAGTGGAAACTCCCAAATTCTAAATCCAACCCTAATCTCAACACACCCCTAACCCTAATTCCAGCCCTAGCCATAACCCTAACCACAAACCTAACCCTAACACACCCCTAACCCTAATCCCAACGCTAACCTTAATCCTAACCCTAATCCAAACCCTAACCATAACTTTAGCCCCAACCCAAACCCTAACTTTAGCCCCAACCCTAACCCCAGCCCCAGCCCTAACCCTAATGGGAAAATCTAAATGAATATATATTTTTAAAATATTTTTCCCTAACTAAGGGGGTGATAAAGGCGGGTTTGATTTACTATTTATAGCGGATTTTTATGTTTGCAAGCTGTCACACACTAAAAGACGCTTTATTGCAAAAATAGTTTTTGCATCATCACATTTTGAGAGCTATAACTTTTCCATATTTTTGTCCACAGAGACATGTGAGGTCTTGTTTTTTTGCAGGATGAGTTGACGTTTTTATTGGTATCATTTTCAGGCACATGACATTTCTTGATTGCTGTTTATTCCAATTTTTGGGAGGGAGAATGAACAAAAACCAGCAATACATGAATTTCTTTTTTTTTGTTTTGAGGTGGGGGGGCGTTTACACCTTTCCACGTGTGGTAAAACTGATAAAGCAGTTGTATTATTCGGGTCAGTACGATTACAGCAATACCTCATTTATATAATTTTTTAATGTTCTGGCCCTTTTATACAATAAAAACTATTTTATATAAAAAAATAATTTTTTTGCATAGCTTTATTCCGAGAGCTATAACTTTTTTATTTTTTGGCTGATGATGCTGTATGGGAGCTTGTGTTTTGCGTGACAAGATGACCTTTTTAGCGGTACTACGTTTATTTATATCCGTCGTTTTGATCACGTGTTATTCCACTTTTTGTTCGGCGGTATGATGATAAAGCATTGTTTTTTTGGAATTGTTTTTAATGGTTTTCACTGAAGGGGTTAACTAATGGGACAGTTTTATAGGTCGGGTCGTTACGGACGCGGGGATACCAAATATCTGTACTTTTATTGTTTAGATATTTTTTTTTAATTAAAAAATTAATTGTGGGAATAAAAATTGATTTTTTTTATTATTTTTTAAAAATATCTTTACAATTATTTTAATATTTTTTTTTGTTGCTTAATTCTAACTTTTACACCTTGTCCCACTATGGGACACTGCAGACTAATTGCTTCTATAGGATGCAGATCTGCATGCTATAGAAGCTGTCAGCGGTTCATGCATTTTGCACTGACCTGTGAGATTTCCTGATATGCACTGTGCATGACAGGAAGTCTCTTAGGCCTGGAGACCCGGATGTTGTCATGACGACATCGGGTCTCCATGGCAGTGATCGGGACCCCGCCTCACACCGTGGGGTCTCTGATCCAAAGGCAGAGGGGCTATCAGAGCTGACAGCCATTCTGCATGCGCCCAGAACACTGCGATCATGTTTGATCGCAGTTTTCCGGGGGATAACGTGCCGGTAGCGGTCTGTGACCGCTCCTGGCACTTAGTGAGCGCGGCTGATCGGTGATGACGTACTATCCCGTCCATGGGAATTAAGTCCCAGGACTGGATAGTACTCATCTGGCAGAAAGGGGTTAATAAATTAGCAAAAATTTCTGCATTTCTTTTTTCAGTCAAGATGGGGTGCAGAGTGTACATTAATGAGAAAAAAATGAACTTTTTGAATTTACCAAATGGATGCAATGAAACAAAGAGTGAAATCTTTAATGGGGTCTGAATACTTTCCGAACCCACTGTATACTGAAATGTAGCCTGCTTTCTGGAGCACGCTTTTTGTCCAAACAATTTAGATTCAGAAATGTGGACTCCTGGCTGGAGATAAACTATTAGCACTAAATATTTATGTAGTTAAATGTGACCTTGTTTCAGGATCATGCAATTAGCACAAACAATTTGTATTTTCAATTGTGGATTCATGCATGGCCAAAAATATTACCAGTGTAGGGAAGGTGACCTGATGGATGGACTGACTGGTCAGGTTTCAAAGGGGTTTGCACTTGTCAGGCAGGATGTCAGTTATGACAGAAGGGAAACCAGCTAGGAAAGTGTAGGTGACGTGCAGTACCTGGAATTGTCATTAGAGGGCAGGGAGGAGTGTGAGCATAGGACTTGACATCAGCTTAGGGCTAAGAAACCGTTGGTCATGGGGGGGCGGAGTTACAGGGAACTGGGAAAGCTATAAATTTGACAGGAGGGTTCCAGAAGATTCCAGTCCCCAGGGGGAGCTCAAGTGACGAGGAAACTGTGACAGTTGCTGCACTGTGAGGAAAAACCTAACCAGGGGACTGAGGAGAAAGGAAGTCAGGGGGGTGGTCCTGACAGGAAGTACCGCAGTACAGACGAGGCCGCGGGGAAACACATACCGAGTTGAAGACGATACCTGACCAGAAAAATTACTGTTGGTGTATGGGTCTAAGGCAGCCACAGTGACCAAGCTGACAGGAACGTCATTAAGCGAAAAGGGACGGTACGTGTATTTACGTCCCTGGTTATAGGTATGGTGTGTGTGTAACGGGGCCTGGACACGGAGGGCGGTGAAGTGAATTTGTGGTGTATCTTGAGGGCCGTCAGTCGGACCGAGGGAAATAAACTTGGACCTGTTGCACTCGAAATCTGCCTCCATCTTTTGTCTGTGCGTCACTGCGTGGTATACAGAGGGACCACCCCCCCAGCCCGGCCTACCGACCCTACACTTGGCGTAGTCGGCAGGATCAACACCGCTAATACAATATCTTTTGCGGCAGGCCTGCCTCTGAGGAATGGAAGCGGACTTGGACTGCACTGTTTGGATTATAAACACCTGTGGATTACAAATTACCAACCTGTGTAATACAAATTGGGAGTGCTGTGGCGTAGCTGCGTTGTTAGCCGAAGATCCGGGGTGGTACCAGGTTCAGAGCAAGATGGCGGTGCTGCTTCAGGGCAGAGGGGAGATCCAGGTGTTTGCCATTGTCTCAAATGGACTGGTTATGAATGGGGCACCGAGGAGAAAAAAACAAAACAAGCTAAGTCACAGAAAACCAGAGAGGTTGTAACAATGCAGATTGCAGATCCCTGATCTTACCACAAAACTAGCAGTAGCCGTGGAGCGTACCTATGATGAACCTAGACGCCTCGTCACGTCCGGAGGACTAAATAAGCCTAAAGCAAGAAAAGGGAAAACTAACTGCCCCAGAGCAGACCCCAAAGGAATAGATAGCCCCCACACATGTATTGACGGTGAAACAAGATGAAGGCACAAACACAGGCAAGAAAATAGGCTGAGCAAATGATGGGGCCCAAACTAACTAGACAGGAAAGGAAAGGCACTGTCAGCAACCTGCACTGCAAAAAAACCCTACAAAAATCATGTCCAACACTTCTGATAGCAAAATTAACCCTGAAGTCACTAGACTTCTCCCACTATATCAGCACTCTGAAATATTCTGAGACAGAGCAAAAAGAGACCGAACTAGTAAGGGACAAAAAGCCAATTGGCAAAATACTGATAAATAAGAGTGGAAATTCAGCACAGACCCCAGCAGGGGCTGGCTGACCACACCAAAAAACTGAATAGACCAACAAAATCAAGTGTGAACATTAGAAGAAAAACTTAGCTTTAGATGACTGGAGCAGAGCTGAAAACCAAGAGCTGACAAGCCAGAAGGAATCACCAGCAACTGAATAGGGCGTCGGCTGTCTTAAATCCAATCTGAGACTCCTGAGATCCAATCGTCATCCTCATTCTCAGGTGGCTGATCTCCACCGATCAAATCAGCCTCTCTACCTCCTGTTACCACCAGAGGGAGTCTGGAAGGAGAACTCACAACTGGTGAACCAGAGAATGAACTCACAACAGTACCCCCTCTTGAGGAGGGGTCACTGAACCCTCATCCACGCCACCAGGCGATCAGGATGGGCCCGGTGAAAAGCACGAACCAATCTATTGGCATGAATATCAGATTCAGAGACCCAAGAATTATCCTCCTGACCATAACCCTTCCATTTGACCAAATACTGGAGTCTCCGTCTAACCAAACGAGAATCCAATATTTTCTCTACCTCATATTCCACATTACCTTCAACCAACACAGGGTCAGGAGTTGCTGCCATAGGAACCACTGGCTCAACAAACCTCTTCAACAGAGATTTGTGAAATACATTATGGATCTTGAACGTAACTGGAAGAGCCAATCGAAACGAAACAGAATTAAGAATTTCCAAAATCTAATAAGGACCAATAAATCTTCGCTTAAATTTAGGAGATGCGACCTTCATAGGAATATTCTTAGATGACAACCAAACCATATCACCCACTTTAAACCGGGGACCAATGGCCCTATGCCAGTTGGAAAATCGCTGGGCCTTTTCCTGAGAGAGTGACAACTTATCCACCACTTGGTTCCATATCTGCTGCATTCTCTTAACAACAGTGTCCGCACCTGGGCAGGACGAAGATTCCACTTGCCCTGAAGAGAATCGAGGATGAAACCCAAAATTACAGAAAAAGGGTGACATCAAAGTGGCAGAACTAGCTCTATTGTTCAGTGCGAATTCTGCCAAGGGCAAAAATGAGACCCAATCATCCTGATCAGCAGATATAAAACATCTCAAATAAGACTCCAAGGTCTGGCTTGTTCTCTTAGTCTGTCCATTGGTCTGGGAATGAAACGCGGAGGAGAAGGATAACTGAATTCCCAGATTGGAACAAAAGGCTTTCCAGAATCTGGAAACAAACTAGACTCCTCTGTCGGACACAATATTCTCAGGAATCCCATGTAACCGAACCACCTGTTGTAAAAACAAGGGCACCAAGTCAGCGGAAGATGGCAACTTAGAGAGTGGTACAACATGGACCATCTTCGAAAATCTATCACAAATCATCCAGATAACAGTCATTCTCTGAGAGACAGGAAGATCAGAAATAAAATCCATTGAGATATGGGTCCATGGCCTCTTGGGCACCGGCAAGGGCATCAGCAACCCACTAGAACGAGAACAGGGTTTAGATCGAGAACAAGTCCCACAGGACTGTACAAAATTCCTGACGTCACGAGATAAGGCAGGCCACCAAAAGGACCGACTCACCAAATCTCTGGTACCAAAAATACCTGGATGACCAGCCAATGCGGAGCAATGAATTTCAGACATCACTCTCTTTCTCTACTGGTCAGGAACATACAATTTTCCCATAGGGCAATGCTCAGGTTTATCCTCCTGAAATTTCTCCAGGGCGCGTCTCAAATCGGGCGAAATGGCAGAAAGAACTACCCCCTCATCTAGGATGGTAGTAGGCTCGGTCACACTAAGAGAATCGGCAAAGAAACTCCTAGAAAGGGCGTCTGCCTTAACATTCTTAGTGCCTGGAAGAAAAGAGACCACAAAATTAAAACGCGTGAAAAACAAGGCCCATCTAGCCTGTCTAGGATTCAAGCGTTTGGCCGACTCCAGATAAATTAAATTCTTGTGATCGGTGAGGACCACAACTTGATGTCTAGCTCCCTCCAACCAATGTCTCCACTCCTCAAATGCCCACTTTAAGGCCAACAATTTCCGATTCCCCACGTCATAGTTGTGTTCAGAAGGGGAGAACTTTCGAGAAAAGAAGGCACAGGGATTCATCTTAGAAATCACAGGGTCTTTTTGGGACAAAACAGCTCCTGCACCAATCTCAGAAGCATCTACCTCCACCTGAAATGGAAGTGAGACATCAGTTTGCCGTAAAACTGGAGCTGAAGTAAATCTCTGCTTAAGCTCCTGAAATGCTGAGATAGCCTCAGGAGACCAATTCAGCACATCAGTGTCCTTCTTGGTCAGATCAGTCAGTGGTTTGACAATACCAGAAAAATTACCTATAAATTTACGATAGAAATTAGCAAAACCCAAAAACTTCTGGAGGGCCTTCAAAGAAGTAGGCTTAACCCAATCATAAATGGCCTGTACCTTGGCCGGGTCCATTTCAATAGTCGATGGAGATAAGATAAATCCCCAAAATGAAATCCTCTGTACACCAAAGAGGCATTTCGATCCCTTAACAAACAAGGAATTCTCCCTCAAAATCCGGAACACAGTCCGGACGTGTTCCACATGAGAATCCAATTCACTAGAAAAGATCAAAATATCATCCAGATAGCTGATCAAAAACTTATCCACAAGGTCACGGAAAATATCATTGATAAAGGACTGGAAGACAGAAGAGGCATTAGTGAGCCCAAAAGGCATCACTAGGTACTCAAAATGTCCCTCCGGAGTATTAAACGCCGTCTTCCATTCATCCCCGTGCTTGATGTGAATAAGATTATACGCCCCCCTGAGGTCAAGCTTAGTAAACCAGCAGGCACTCTTAACTCTGGAGAATAAATCAGACATCAGAGGTAACGGGTACTGATATTTAACCGTCATCTTGTTAAGGGAACGATAATCAATACACGGTCTTAATGAACCATCTTTCTTGGCCACACAAAAAAAAACAGCACCTAAAGGTGACGAGGATGGTCTAATATGACCCTTCTCCAATGACTCCTTAATATAGGATCGCATAGAATCATGTTCGGGTACTGATAAGTTGAAAAGCCGACCCTTGGGAAATTTACACCCAGGCATCAACTCAATTGCACAGTCATAACTCCTATGAGGAGGCAAAGACGCAGACTTGCTCTCACTAAATACATCAGAAAAATCAGCTAGATAATCAGGAATATCATGAGACTGAGGAGAGGTGGAGAAAACAGGAGCGTCCCTAAGAACACACTGACAACCCCAACTCACCACAGACCCAGATTTCCAATCCAAAACTGGATTATGAGTTTGCAACCAAGTAAAACCCAGAACAATAGTATCATGCAGATTATGCAGCACCAAAAATTTACAATTTTCTTGATGGTCTGGGGCAACTCGCATTGTCACCTGGGTCCAAAACTGAGGTTTATTCTTCGCCAAAGGAGTAGCATCAATACCCCTCAAAGGAATAGGCGTCCGCAGCGGCGTCATGGAAAAACCATAACGTTTAGTAAAGTCCAAATCCATCAGATTCAATGCTGCTACTGAATCCACAAAAGCCTTCATGGAAAACGTGGATAAGGAGCAGATCAGAGTAATTGCCAAAAGAAACTTAGGTTGTATACTGCCCACAGCAAATGTGTGTGCAAAACGTTTCTCTCGTTTTGGGCAGACAGAAATAATATGAGAGGCATCTCCACAGAAAAAACACAGCTTATTACGCCTTCTAAACTCCTGACATTGTGCCCTAGACAGAACCTCATCACATTGCATAGGTTCAGACGTTTGTTCAAAAGGTGGCAGCGCCTCCCGTGTAGTTTTACGTTCACGTAAACGCTGATCAACTTGAATGGCTAATGACACAGAATCATCCAGACCAGAGGGAACAGGAAATCCCACCATAACATCTATTACGGTCTCTGATAAACCCTTCCGAAAGAGAGCTGCCAATGCACTATCATTCCATGTAGTAAGGACCGCCAACTTTTGGAATTTTTGACAGTATAACTCTGCAGAATCCTGACCCTGGTTTAATGCCAACAGGGTTCTCTCAGCTTGATCAACAGCATTAGGTTCATCATACAACAACCCCAAGGCTTGAAAAAATGCATCCACATTAGTCAGAATAGGATTTTCAGGTGTCAGAGAAAAAGCCCAATCCTGGGGATCGCCATGCAGCAAGGAGATGACAATTTTAACCTGCTGCACAGAGCTCCCCAATGAGTTAGGCTTCAAGGCCAGAAATAATTTACAATTATTCTTAAAATTCAGACCGATCCCCAGGAAAACACATCAGGAGTAGGGATCTTAGG
The DNA here is from genome assembly GCF_039654945.1 of Dendrobates tinctorius. Classification (NCBI taxonomy): domain Eukaryota; kingdom Metazoa; phylum Chordata; class Amphibia; order Anura; family Dendrobatidae; genus Dendrobates; species Dendrobates tinctorius. Next base: position 15,689,589 of record NW_027361827.1, read on the forward strand.
TTCAGCAGCATGCGACTGAATGAGGTAGGTGGAAATTCCCTGCACTTCAGCAGCCAGCTGCTCCACACAATCAGACAATTGCTTAATCTCCATTAGGAAAAAGAAAAAAAAAATCCTCCTACGGCCCCAGAGAAAAAAGAGGAAAAAATATAAAAAAAAAAATTCTGACATTTTTTTTTAAACAACTTTTTCCTGCTTTTGAGTACCCTAGAATCCATGGCATGGCTGGTGATTCTGTTATGAATGGGTCACCGAGGAGAAAAAAACCAAAACAAGCTAAGCCACAGAAAACCAGTGAGGTTGGTAACTATGCAGATTGCAGATCCCTGATCTTACCACACAACTAGCAGTAGCCGTGGAGCGTGCCTACGATGTTGCTAGACGCCTCGTCATGGCCGGAGGACTAAATAAGCCTAAAGCAAGAAAAGGGAAAGCTAATTGCCCAAGAGCAGACCCCAAAGGAATAGATAGCCCCCACACATGTATTGACGGTGAAACAAGATGAAGGCACAAACACAGGCAAGAAAATAGGCTGAGCAAATGATGGGGCCCAAACTAACTAGACAGGAAAGGAAAGGAGAGACACTGTCTGCAGCCTGCAAAAAAACCCTACAAAAATCATGTCCAACACTTCTGATAGCAAAATTAATCCTGAAGTCACTAGACTTCTCCCACTATATCAGCACTCTGAAATATTCTGAGACAGAGCAAAAAGAGACCGAACTAGTAAGGGACAAAAAGCCAATTGGCAAAATACTGATAAATAAGAGTGGAAATTCAGCACAGCCCCCAGCAGGGGCTGGCTGACCACACCAAAAAACTGAATAGACCAACAAAATCAAGTGTGAACATTAGCAGAAAAACTTAGCTTTAGATGACTGGAACAGAGCTGAAAACCAAGAGCTGACAAGCCAGAAGGAATCACCAGCAACTGAATATGGCGTCGGCTGTCTTAAATCCAATCTGAGACTCCTGTGATCCAATTGTCATCCTCATTCTCAGGTGGCAGATCTCCACCGATCAAATCAGCCTCTCTACCTCCTGTTACCGCCAGAGGGAGTCTAGAAGGAGAACTCACAACTGGTGAACCAGAGAATGAACTCACAATAGGCCCCCTCCTACGTACCCTTGGGGACGGCGATATGTATCAGGAGGCCGCCGCTCCCACAGACTGAACCCTGACAAGTGGGTGGAAAGGCCTGCCGTCGCCCCACCCAGCAGAGGGAGTGGCACCGAGGAAAATATTGGCTACGGCTGTTTGGCTCCATTCGATTGCAGCCCCACCAGACGGTGGAGTGAATAGCGGAGACTGCAGGAGCAGCTGCGGAAAGATGTGACGGAGATTGCGGTGCCAAGGAAGGTGAGAGTTCCCCCGGCTCTACCAGCGGCTCTGCAAGCGGCCCCCACCACTCAGCCGCAGCATGCGGCCTCCTGTGATCCCGAAAGTCTGGCCAAGGAAACCCCCACTGTCTATGCAGAGCTGAGTGGGGTCTCCACTCCTAGCCCCGGGCCATCCCGGCCGGTAACGCCACGCCCGGTGTCGCCTGTCCGGAGCCTGTCTCCAGAAGACGCTGTTGCGTTCCCCCTGCAAGTGGTGACATTCTCCCCGAAACCGGCCGTTACTCCGGTTATGCCGGCTCCGGCTGAAGCTCCGGATGCAGTTCACCCTGCGGCCGCAGCCATGCCGGCATTGGAACTGGTTGCGGCCTATTTGTCAGGCCCTGTGGCCCAACCGTTGGAAAACCTGACTGCCCCTATCCGCCACCCGGTCTCAGCGGCTGCTGGGCAGCTGACATCATCCGCCGCCTCTGCCCTGTTTTCACCCCTGGCTAAATCCTGCCCACTGAACTCCCGGGCTTACACCGGACCCTCGGTTTGGGTCGCAGAAGTTGTGAAGAAGAAGAAGGCCAGGGAGCAGGAAGTATGGAACCTGCTCCATGCAAAGGGGGAGGCTGGCATGGCGTTTACACGATCCTTGGGACGGCTCGTGTACACCAATATACCAAAAGGATATGGGTTCATACGTGATCTGACTACCGGCCAGAAAGTTTATATCAACGTGGCCTCTATTCACCACGGCCAGGCTCTACACGAGGGGGACTTGGTGTCCTAATATAAGGAGTACTGCCCCCGCGGCTATTATGCGGTAGCCGTGCTCGCCGAACCAGAGGACCGCGAGCCCCCGTAGCAAAGACTCATAGGACACTCCCTACATCCTGGGAGCTCCACGGCTGTGGGGCCCCTCGCTGCCGGCCACCAGGAAGTGGCTTGAACTTTTGAGACTTCATTGCACCGTTGTGCAGATCACAAGGACAGTTTGCGTCCAAGTGAACGAAAAGGTTTATTATAAAAGTTGAAGTTTTTTATTATGTCTGGCAAAGCGGGGATGTAATGAGAAAGGAAGTATCCATGTCAAAGGAAGGGGGAAAAAAATCTGTTATGTTTTATTGTTTTTTGTTGTGTAATGGTTTTAAAGTAATAGGAAAGAAAAAAAAATAAAAAAGGGGTACTCGTGCTGGTATAAAGTTGTTTTGAAGTATACTAGGCATGAGAAAATGCAACAGGTCCGGGTAAGGGAAGGTCTGTGTGACCGAAGGAAACGTGAGACCGAAGGGGTCTATGAGTTGAGAAGGTCTGGGAGACTGAGACGCCGACCATGACTGGTAACCAAGAGAGAGAGACAGAGAGATGGAAGATGTGAAGCAGACTGTAGTTCCAGGTCAGGTCCCCGATACCACGGACACCCCAGAAAGAGGAAGGAGGTTGCTGGCAATGATCTGGTAGGGGAAGATAATTGTCGGGGACGACAATAGACAAAGGAAGGAGGAGTGTAGGGAAGGTGACCTGACGGACGGACGGACTGACTGGTCAGGTTTCAAAGGGGTTTGCACTTGTCAGGCAGGATGTCAGTTATGACAGAAGGGAAAACAGCTAGGAAAGTGTAGGTGACGTGCAGTACCTGGAATTGACATTAGAGGGCAGGGAGGAGTGTGAGCATAGGACTTGACATCAGTTTAGGGCTAAGAAACCGTTGGTCATGGGGGGCGGAGTTACAGGGAACTGAGAAAGCTATAAATTTGACAGGAGGGTTCCAGAAGATTCCAGTCCCCAGGGGGAGCTCAAGTGACGAGGAGACTGTGACAGTCGCTGCACTGTGAGGAAAAACCTAACCAGGGGACTGAGGGGAAAGGAAGTCAGGGGGGTGGTCCTGACAGGAAGTACCGCAGTAGAGACGAGGCCCCGGGGAAACACATACCGAGTTGAAGACGATACCTGACCAGAAAAATTACTGTTGGTGTATGGGCCTAAGGCGGCCACAGTGACCGAGCTGACAGGAACGTCGTTAAGCGAAAAGGGACGGTATGTGTATTTACGTCCCTGGTGATAAGTACGGTGTGTGTGTGTAACGGGGCCTGGACACGGAGGACCGTGAAGAGAATTTGTGGTGTATCTTGAGGGCCGTCAGTCGAATGGCGGGAAATAAACTTGGACCTGTTGCACCCGAAATCTGCCTCCATCTTTTGTCTGTGCGTCACTGCGTGGTATACAGAGGGACCACCCCCCCAGCCCGGCCTACCGACCCTACACCAGCACAAAATATTTTTCTGCAGAAATATTGCAAAGAAAAGGAGACACAAAAGTGCAATAGGGTCTTATCCGCGTTACAGGGAGAGATTACACTAAGAAATTTGCTCACCTGATTAGGATGAGAGAAAGCATATAGTCTGCCGAGTGCTGCAGATCCACAGGTCCTCAACGACCAGAAGAAATCACGTAAAGAAAGAAAGTGTCACTTCACCTACACTGCCCTGGGACTACAGCCCTGCCTGTGGAGGGCTATAACATCACTGCTGCACCACAACATCTGTCCCAGAGGATCTGTCTGCAGCGTCGGCTTACATCTCTATTGCCGAACACCACAGCTGGCATCACGAATCACTTATAAACTTTCACCACCATAAGCACACTGAAACAACCCCCTTTGCAATGGTGCCCCAGGGCCACGGACCAGGTCACTGCTGCCATGACAACCCCCGTTGAGAAGATCAACTGGCCCGGTACCGAGTACTCCTCGGCCCTGGTGAGTGAGGGCGCTCCATTGGCAACGTGCGCGCTGACTTCAGCTATTGGCCAGTGATTGGCTGGCGGCTTTTAACTGTTGAGGAATCTTCCGCACGGTAACAGATTTTAACTAATCGTGCCACTGGGGCCCAGTGAGCAGAAGAGAGGGGGCCCACTGCGGACCCCCTCTGCTTACCGGACCCGATGCACTAGTTAGGGCAGTAATGCCCTGATGGTGGCCCTGGAAGCGTCATTACTTCAGTATATTTCACCCACTCCTGGTTTTGGCTTACAAATACTGATGTCAAATACTAAATGTGGCCGAACACTCCAAAGCTGTGTGAGATTCAAACATGGTAGCACAAAACACATGTAACGGTGCTTATAAACTTACTATGATTAAAGACACAGCACAATATATGTGGATGTAAATTAGGCCGTGATGTTTATTGGGAATAACTACATTTAATAATTTATAATAAGCAACCATAAAAACCATAAATATCATACCAAACGAATTACCAACATCAGGAAAATTAACCAATATGCCCAGAAAGGGCTTGGCGATTATCCCACTAATAAACATTACGACAAGGGAATGTTAGAAAAAAGGGTGGGTTTTTACTCTCTTTAAGGTTTTACGTGAAGCTCATCCAAGACTCCAATCTTTTATATCTTCTTTCTTCCCACTCTTTTACTGATAACCAATCAAAATCCTGGAAAAAGACCACCAATAACAAGTGGCTGAAACCAGATTGAATCTGCTTGTGATAAATCACAGCTGACAGAGCAACCTTTTGGAACTGGTAAGTATATTCAAAGTGAATCTGAGAACACCAATATTCCAATGTACAACTGTACAAACTCATTAAATAGTAATACTACGCCGATGTCAGACTCCCCCTGTTTGGTGCGGGCTCTATACAGCTGATATGTGCCTGCAACAGCCTCAGGTGGAATCATGATCCACCCGCAGCTGTTAATCCGCTAAATGCAGCTGTCAATCTCTGACAGCATCCTTTAATTCTGCGCCAGAATTCCTGCCCATCGGTGACCCTGTTACGTGATCTTGGGTCACCGATGGGTTGTCATGACAACCAGAGGTCTCCAGCAGACCTCTATAGTTGCTATAGCCAGATTGCTGTGAGCGCCACCTGGTGGTCGGTGATTATAGCAAGTGAGCATTTCTGCTACCCACAGGTGATCTGATCATTGCCTGTGTGTAGGAGAGCAGATCAAAGTACTGCAGCTTCTAGTCTCCCATGGAGCCTATTGAAGCATGCAAAAAGTTAAAAAAAATGTTTTTAAAAGTATAAAAAAATATAAAAGTTCAATTCACTCCCCCCGTTCGCCCCATTCAAAATAAAACAATTAAAAAAATACACATATTTGGTATTGCCGCATTCAGAATTGCCCGATCTATCAATATAAAAAAAGAATTAAGCCAATCGCTAAACAGCGTAACGAGAAAAAAAGGTCAAAACGCCAGAATTACGTTTTTTTGGTTGCCGCAACATTGCATTAAAATGCAATAATGGACTATCAAAAGATCGTATCCACACCAAAATGGCATCATTTAAAATGTCAGCTCGGTGCTCAAAAAAAAAAGCCCTCACCCAACCCGAGATCACGAAAAATGGAGACGCTATGAGTTTCGGAAACTGGCGCAATTTTGAAAACTTTGAAATTTTTTTTCACCACTTAGATAAAAAAGAACATAGACATGTTTGGTGTCTATGAACTCGTAATGACCTAGAGAATCATAATGGCAGGTCAGTTTTAGCATTTAGTAAACATGGTAAAAAAAAACAATAAAAAAACTGTGGGATTGCACTTTTTTTGCAATTTCACTGCACTTGGAATTTTTTTCCCGTTTTCTAGTACACGATATGTGAAAACCAATGGTGCCGTTCAAAAGTACAACTAGTTCCGCAAAAATCAAGCCCTCAAATTGCCATTTTGATTCAAAAATTAAAAAGTTATGGATTTGGGAAGAAGGGGAGCAAAAAACTTAACTTCACACAGATTTTTTGAGTCAGGATTTGATATTTTCATTTGCCTCATTTTGGGATACACAGTGCAGTTTGACTGCTTTTCATTTCATTAGTGGCCACTGAAGTTTATTGCAGGTTATCTGAGATTTTGTGTGAATTATATATATTTTTTCTGCCTATAGCGATGTATGAGGGTTGTTTTTTGTGTCTGATAAACTAGTTTGCTGTGGGATCATTTTCGGGTAATTGCAGCCTTTTGTTCCTTTTTTATTCCATGTTATAACTGAAGAGGTGACCAGAAAACAGCAATTCTGGCATCATTTTTTACTTTTATTTTGCAGTGCTTTGTACTTTTCAATTTTCAACTGACATATAGGTCATTAGAATCTGCTTCTAGAAGGCTTCTGAAGATGGCAGACCTGAATGCCATTGTTTGACTACAAGCTATTAAAGGAACTATTATTGCTATCCACAGTGGCATCTGGAGGGTCAAATCACTATGATCAGTGCTATGACTAGTCATTGCCGCTGCAGCAGGCTATCAGCTGTATTATATAGTTGACACGCTCTGCTGATGGAGCAGGTTCAAGTCTTGAGTCTGCTCCATCCATGCATCATACATGTATTGTGGGTTTAAGTACATGGCAGTGACTGCATTTTAGGCCGGTTTCACACATCATTGTCTCCTGCACGTGTTGTGACATTTTTCACGCGTACTGGAGACACTGACACACGTAGAACCCATTCAAATGAATGGGTCTGTGCGCATATCTGTGCTTTTTCACGGACCATGTGTACGTGTGCCACACACGTAGACATGTGCATTTTTCTGCAATTGCACGGATCACACGGACCCATACAAGTCAATGGGTCAGTGTAAACATGTACTGCACACGGATGCCGTCCGTGTGCTGTCAGTGTGCCGTCCATGTGCGCTTTTATAGTTATAGGGTTAAAATTGAATCAAATTGTTTTAAAACTAGGCTCTAGTACGTAAGCACACGGACAGCATCCATGTGCAGTACGTGTTTACATGGACTCATTGACTTGTATGGGTCTGTGTGAACCGTGCTGTTGTTTCAAAAAAACGGACAGGTCAACGTGTTGTAATTCTTTGTTAAATTGCCCTATTATCTAACTATTATCCTAGCCCCTTAAAAATCCAACAAATCAGGTGGTATTTCCTTACAGTAGTAGTAGATGTCTTTTCTAGACATTAAACACTGTACCAGGCTCCCTCCATAGTGGGCTTCGTCCATGGGAATGGAGGAGTTCATAATGAATGATATAGGAGACTCAAGCATATTCTTACATGTTTGTCAAACTTGTATGTCCTTCAAAGACTCTCTTGCCTTTTTGACCTTGTAAGACTAAACCTTGGCAATGGATGCCTAAGATTTACACCTGTTCTCTGCCAGTAATTAGTTGTCTATTTATCTAATACTATTTTAAATACCCTACCTCCATGTTTTGTTTTTTCTGCATTCTCTGCTGTCTGTTGATCTACCTCCCTGTCCCCTTCACTTCCATTGTACGCTGTACTGCTGGTTCCCCTTTGTTAGTTTGAAGGCTATTCCTTTACAATGCCCCATACACTTGTAAGGAGCGTCACGTGTCTTCCCCTCGTTGGACACTGTACACATGTATCACGTGCGGCACCTTGTTGTTTTCTCATGTTAATGTGAAAACAAGTGGTGTGAGCGGTCGTAAATGGCTGCACATCCAGTTGGAAGAATGTCTCAAGTGGGGTACCACAGGGCTCTGTCCTGGGCCCTGTATTGTTCAACATCTTTATCAACGATTTAGATGAAGGAATTGAGGGTAAACTGATTAAATTTGCTGATGACACAAAGCTAGGAGGGATAGCTAATACTAGAGAAGAGACAGAGAGGATTCAAAAAGATTTAAATAAACTGGAGAAGTGGGCAGCAACTAACAGAATGGTTTTTAACAGGGAGAAATGCAAAGTACTACATCTGGGCAATAAAAATGAAAAAAGCATATATAGAATGGGAGGAATAGGGCTAAGTGACAGCACATGTGAAAAAGACTTGGGTATACTAATAGATCACAGACTGAATATGAGTCAACAGTGTGATGCAGCAGCAAAAAAGGCAAATGCAATTCTAGGATGTATTAACAGAAGCATACAGTCTAGATCACGTGAAGTCATTATTTCCCTCTACTCCTCTTTGGTCAGACCTCATCTGGAATATTGTGTCCAGTTTTGGGCACCACATTTTAAAAAAGACATCAACAAACTGGAGCAAGTTCAGAAAAGAGCGACCAGAATGGTGACCGGTCTGCAAACCCTGTCTTATGAGGAAAGGTTGCAGGATTTGGGAATGTTTAGTTTGCAAAAGAGAAGACTGAGAGGAGACTTAATAGCTGTCTACAAATATCTAAAGGGCTGTCACATTGTAGAAGGATCAACTTTATTCTCATTTGCACAAGGAAAGACTAGAAGCAATGGGATGAAACTGAATGGGAAGAGACACAGATTAGATATTAGAAAAAACTTTTTGACAGTTAGAGTGATCAATGAGTGGAACAGGCTGCCACGAGAAGTGGTGAGTTCTCCTTCAATGGAAGTCTTCAAACAGAGGCTGGACAGACATCTGACTGGGATGATTTAGCGAATCCTGCTTTGAGCAGGGGGTTGGACCAGATGGCCCAGGAGGTCCCTTCCAACTCTACGATTCTATGATTCTATGATTCTATGTAATGTTGCTGTATTGTTTATGTTCTGTAATGTGAATGTATTTAATATGTGGTATGTATAGAAGTAGGGATAGAATAGAAGGCAGCATAGGGCAATAGGGGGATTAGATTAGTGGGGCATATTAGTAATAAGGAACCAGAGTTTAGGGTAGGTATTGTGAGCATTAGGGGTTTGTGAGTTGGGAGGAGCTATAGGGTAGTGTAGCATAGAAAAGTGGGAGATAGGTGGGAACTTCCTGGTCAGTAGTCAGTCAGGAGGTAACAGTGATATAGGACAGTCTGGCAGCCATGGGGGTGAAGCTGCTAAGGCAGGAAGGGACCCCAGGCTGAGTGTCGTGCAGGCAGTCATCAGCTTAGACAGAACCGTTCAGAAGAGGATCCAAAGCTTGCAACAGTGACTAGGGGGCAGCTGAGACGGCGATCCCATTACCCTATAACTTGATGCTGGTCCAAGGGAATGGCAGAAAGCTGATGTTGCCTAAAGGCATGGTCGGGACAGAGATTGTCTGGACGCGAGGCAGGAATTGCAAGGAACGAGGCAGGGATTGCCAGAAGCAAGGCAGGGATTGCCTGAAGCAAGGCTGGGATAGCCAGAAGGAACAGAAAGTGCAGAGAAGGCAGGAAAAGCTGGAGAGATTCCACTCTGTATACTCTGTGTTGCATATGTGATGGATACCCTACTGCTAAGTAAAGTTGAACTGTTGAAAAAGGACATTGTCTCTGGAATGGTTTGTGAAGCTCGTCAAAATTGGATGAAAAAATAAGAAAACAGAAATAAGTAATAAGATAATTAAGAGAAAAAAAGAGTAAAATCAGTCATATTTTCAGGCTCCCATGCATATTTCATTACTTTTGTTTGAACGGAATGAAACCTAATGTGCATAGCGACCTCCCACCTATCCTCTGACTCCACTGTGAATTGAAGCACCCGCACCTCTTGTTGCGAGGTAAGCCTCTGACAGAAGAGCTTGGCTGCAGCTTCCTCCCCATTGAGTGTTCATACAGTGCTGATTTTGTAAGTTTGTTCACTTTCTTACTATTGCACCAACAGCTGTCTCCTTCTCACCCAATTATTTAAATTTTTTTTTTACTTTATTCTAACGTTTAGACTTTGTCCCACTATGGGACAATCATTTTTTGCAGGCTGATCGCTTCTATAGCATGCAGATGAAGCGTCAGCACTGCAATCAGTGCACTGACACTGAGAGACTTCCTGATCATGCACTGCGCATGACCAGGAAGTTTCTTAGCTAAGATAACCCGGATGTCGTCATAGAATCATAGAATCGTAGAGTTGGAAGGGACCTCCTGGGCCATCTGGTCCAACCCCCTGCTCAAAGCAGGATTCGCTAAATCATCCCAGTCAGATGTCTGTCCAGCCTCTGTTTGAAGACTTCCATTGAAGGAGAACTCACCACTTCTCGTGGCAGCCTGTTCCACTCATTGATCACTCTAACTGTCAAAAAGTTTTTTCTAATATCTAATCTGTGTCTCCTCCCATTCAGTTTCATCCCATTGCTTCTAGTCTTTCCTTGTGCAAATGAGAATAAAGTTGATCCTTCTACAATGTGACAGCCCTTTAGATATTTGTAGACAGCTATTAAGTCTCCTCTCAGTCTTCTCTTTGACGACATCAGGTTAGCATGGCAGCGATCGGGACCCCACGTCACGCCGCGGGGTCTCCAATCCAAAGGCAGAGGGGCTGCCAGCTCTCTGCCTGCTCCCAGGATGCTGCGATCATGTTCGATCGCAGTATTCTGGAGGTTAAAGTGCCAGGAGTGGGCTGTGACCGCTCCTGACACTTAGTGCTGGGCGTCTGCTGTGAGAATCGCAGCCGATTGCTGAGACATACTATTTCGTCCATGGTCAAATTGGCCCAGGGCACATGGACGGAATAGTTCGTCTGATGTCAGAAAGGGTTTAAAATTATAGACTGTTCATATCTTTGTCAGTGGGCAAAATTACAAAATCAACAAGGGATCAAATAATTATTTCCCCCCACTGTATGTATGGGAGGATAGGGAAAGATAAATGAGTGCTTGATAGACATACATGGCATCTTTAGTGTTCTGTAAAAACGGTATTCCAGACATTTATACAATCTTAAAGAAATCAATTGTTACGTTAGAAGAAAACTAGCTGGAAATACAAAGCAGATGACTGCAGAGCCTTTTGTGTAGGATGGACTTGATGTCCTAGTTTACTGTAATCTGTTATTCGCTTTCCTGTTAATCAATACTTTCAGATTCTCATAGCAATTTATCTTTTATATCTTAAGCAAGAACATCATTCCCTATGTGTCTTTGTAACTGCTGTATATTCTGAGTTAGCTATACGTCTCTGCAATACATCTGCAAGGGCTGACAATACTGTAAACAACAGTACTTTATAAGTAGAATTGCCTGATTGACTGGAGATGTTGACTCGTCTCTATTGTACTTACAGAGGCTCAAAGAAGATGTATTGATTTTCCTTTTGTAAGAATCAGGAGAATTTACTACTATAGGATTACAGAGCTTTATCTTCCACTCCTAGCACATATTAGAAAAGATCATCATCTATTACAAAAAAAATCTATATGTGAGATAATAGAAGATTTCATTTTTACTAGTCCATAAGATTAACAGAAAAATCTAAGTTTTAGGGCTTCATGTACAGTCACTCCCTTGAATGATTTTATTCCATACTGTATTCTCTGTTTTAAGGCATCTTTTGTCTCTATTAAAACCTGCTCATAAAATGTTCTGTTCCAGTTATAGCACTTAGAAACAATTTTTGTTTTTCTCCACAAGATGGCAACATGACAGATTTTGAATCTTGAAATGATACAGCACTGCAAAAACTAGCAATAAAGAGATAAAGCAATTTTGTTTAGGAAGGAATTGATTCTCCATTGTGGCACAATACACAGTACGGAAAGTATTCAGATTCCATTAAATTTTTCACTCTTTGTTTCATTGCAGCCATTTGGTAAATTCAAAAAAGTTCATTTTTTTCTCATTGATGTACACTCTGCACCACATATTGACTGAAAAAAAACAGAAATATAGAGATTTTTGCAAGTTTATTAGAGAAAGAAAAACGGAAATATCACATGGTCATAAGTGTTCAGCCCCTTTGCTCAGTATTGAGTAGAAGCACCCTTTTGAGCTAGTACAGCCATGAGTCTTCTTGGGAATGATGCAACAAGTTTTTCACACCTGGATTTGGGGATCCTCTGGCATTCTTCTTTGCAGATCCCCTCCAGTTCTGTCAGGTTGGATGGTGAACATTGGTGGACAGCCATTTTCAGGTCTCTCTAGAGATGCTCAATTGGGTTTAGGTCAGGGCTCTGGCTGGGCCAGTCAAGAATGGTCACAGAGTTGATCTGAGGCCACTCCTTTGTTATTTTAGCTGTGTGCTTAGGGTCGTTGTCTTGTTGGAACGTGAACCTTCAGCCAAGTCTGAGGTCCAGAGCACTCTGGAAGAGGTTTTCATCCACGATATCGCTGTATGTGGCTGCATTCAATTTTCCTTCAATGGCAACCAGTCCTGTCCCTGCAGCTGAAAAACACCCCCATAGCATGATGCTGCCACCACCATGTTTCACTGTTGGGATTGTATTGGGCAGGTGATGAGCAGTGCCTGGTTTTCTCCACACATATCACTTAGAATTATCACCAAAAAGCTCTATCTTCGTCTCATCAGACCAGAGAATCTTATTTCTCATAGTCTTGGAGTCCTTCATGTGTTTTTTTTAGCAAACTCTATGCGGGCTTTCATATGTTTTGCACTGAGGAGAGACTTCCATCGGACCACTCTGCCATAAAAGCCTGACTGGTGGAGGGCTGCAGTAACATAGTAACATAGTAACATAGTAATTAAGGTTGAAGGGAGACTTTAAGTCCATCTAGTTCAACCCATATCCTATCCTAACTTGCCCTAACATGTTGATCCAGAGGAAGGCAAAAAAAACCCATGTGGCAACAGTAAGCTTCACATTGGGGAAAAAAATTCCTTCCCGACTCCACATACGGCAATCAGACTAGCTCCCTGGATCAACGCAATATTAAGGAGACTAGTGTATATACCCTGTAATATTATACTTTTCAAGAAAGGCATCCAGTCCCTTCTTAAATTTTAGTAGTGAATCACTCATTACAACATCATATGGCAGAGAGTTCCATAGTCTCACTGCTCTTACAGTAAAGAATCCGCGTCTGTGAGTATGCTTAAACCTTCTTTCCTCCAGACGTAGAGGATGCCCCCTTGTCCCCGTCACAGGTCTAAGAGTAAAAAGATCATTAGAAAGGTCTTTGTATTGTCCCCACATATATTTATACATTGTAATAAGATCACCCCTAAGCCTTCGATTCTCCAAACTAAATAACCCCAAGTGTAATAACCTGTCTTGGTATTGCAGACCCCCTAGTTCCCTAATAACCTTGGTCGCTCTTCTCTGCACCCGCTCCAGTTCAGCTATGTCTTTCTTATACACCGGAGACCAGAACTGTACACAGTATTCTAAGTGTGGTCGCACTAGTGACTTATATAGAGGTAAAATTATGTTCTCCTCATGAGCATCTATGCCTCTTTTAATGCATCCCATTATTTTATTTGCCTTTGCAGCAGCTGCTTGACTCTGGCCACTAAATGTGAGTTTGTCGTCCACCCATACACCCAGGTCTTTTTCAGTGACTGTTTTGCCCAGTGTTTTACAATTAAGCACATAATTATACAACTTGTTCGTTCTACCCAAGTGCATGACCTTACATTTATCCCCATTAAAGCTCATTTGCCATTTATCAGCCCAAGCTTCTAGTTTACATAAATCCTCCTGTAATATAAAATTGTCCTCCTCTGTATTAATTACCCTGCAGAGTTTAGTGTCATCTGCAAATATTGAAATTCTACTCTCTATGCCCCCTACAAGGTCATTAATAAATATGTTAAAAAGAAGCGGGCCCAAAACTGACCCCTGTGGTACCCCACTGCTAACCGTGACCCAGTCCGAGTGTGCTCCATTAATAACCACCCTTTGTTTCCTATCCCTGAGCCAGCTCTTAACCCACCTACACATATTTTCCCCTATCCCCATTGTTCTCATTTTATGTATCAACCTTTTGTGTGGCACCGTATCAAAAGCTTTTGAAAAGTCCATGTACACCACGTCCACTGCATTCCCTTGGTCCAGTCCGGAACTTACCTCTTCATAAAAGCTTATCAGATTAGTCTGACAGGAACGGTCTCTTGTAAACCCATGTTGATATTGGGTCATAAGGTTATTCTTCTCCAGATACTCCAGTATAGTATCTCTTAGAAAACCCTCCAGGATTTTACCCACAGTTGAGGTTAAACTTACTGGCCTATAATTTCCAAGTTCAGTTTTTGTCCCCTTTTTGAATATTGGCACCACATTTGCTATACGCCAGTCCTGTGGCACAGACCCTGTTATTATGGAATCTTTAAAGATTAAAAATAGTGGTCTATCAATGACTGTGCTTAATTCCTGCAGTACTCGGGGGTGTATCCCATCCGGGCCCGGGGATTTGTCAATTTTAGTGATTTGTAGACGCCGCCGTACTTCCTGCTGGGTTAAGCAGGTGACATTTAATGGAGAATTTTTATCCCTGATCATGTTATCCATCATGGGATTTTCTTGTGTAAATACTGTTGAAAAAAAGTCATTTAGCATATTGGCTTTTTCCTCATCCTCATCCACCATTTCACCCAGACTATTTTTAAGGGGACCAACACTATCATTTTTTAGCTTCTTACTATTTATGTAGTTAAAGAATATTTTGGGATTATTTTTACTTTCTCTGGCAATGAGTCTCTCTGTCTCAATCTTTGCTGTCTTGATTTGCTTTTTACAGAATTTATTTAATCTTCTGTATTTATTTAATGCCTCATCACTACCTACTTGCTTTAATTCTCTAAATGCTTTATTTTTATCTCTTATTGCGCCCCTTACAGCTCTATTTAGCCATAGTGGTTTCCTCCTATTTCTCGCATGTTTATTCCCATACGGTATATATTGTGCACAGCTCCTACTCAGGATGCTAATAAACGTCTCCCATTTTCTTTGTGTATTTTTATGTCTCAGGATACCGTCCCAGTTAATTGCACCAAGATCATCTCTCATCCGTTGGAAATTTGCCTTCCTGAAGTTTAGTGTCCTTGTAACCCCTCTACTACACATCTTATTAAAGGATACATGAAAACTTATTAATTTGTGATCACTATTACCCAAGTGACCCCCAACCCTTACATTTGATATGCGGTCTGGCCTGTTGGATAATATTAGGTCTAGCAGTGCCCCCCCTCTTGTTGGGTCCTGAACCAGTTGTGAAAGGTAATGGTCTCCCATAGTAGTCAAAAACCTATTACCTTTGCTGGAACTGCAGGTTTCGGTTCCCCAATGTATTTCAGGGTAGTTGAAGTCCCCCATAATAATGACTTCTCATTGAGTCGCTGCTTCATCTATTTGCTTTATGAGGATATTCTCTGTAGCTTCCATTATTTTTGGAGATTTATAACAAACCCCTATCAGTAATTTATTATTTTTCCCCCCTCCCCTTATCTCTACCCACAGGGACTCTACATTTTCATTAGATTCATATATATTATCATGAAGGATGGGTTTTAAGGATGATTTTACATATAAACACACGCCTCCCCCTCGCTTATTTGTACGGTCATTTCTGAACAGACTATAGCCCTGTAAATTAACTGCCCAGTCATGGCTCTCATCCAGCCATGTCTCAGATATCCCCACCATGTCATAATTATGTTCCAACAACATTAACTCCAATTCCTCCATTTTGTTGGCGAGACTTCTGGCATTAGTATACATGCACTTTATGTATCTCTCTGTACCTCTATTCTTTCTTAAATTATTAACTGTTCTAACCCCACCCCCCATGCCACCCCCACCCCCAATGTCATTATTTGTGCCCAGGTCTCTATCTGCACTGTCTTCCCCTCCTATAAAAGGAATACCCTCCCCCCAAGTCCCTAGTTTAAACACTCCTCCAACCTTCTAGCCATTTTCTCCCCCAGCACAGCTGCACCCTCCCCATTGAGGTGCAGCCCGTCCCTAGCGTAGAACCTGTAGCCAACTGAGAAGTCGGCCCAGTTCTGCAGGAACCCAAACCCCTCCTTCCTACACCAATTCCTGAGCCACTTATTAACCTCCCTAATCTCCCGTTGCCTCTCTGGCGTGGCAGGTGGTACAGGAAGTATTACCGAAAATACCACCTTGGAGGTCCTTGCTTTAAGCTTACAGCCTAATTCCCTGAAATCATCTTTAAGGACCTTCCACCTACCTCTAACTTTGTCATTTGTGCCAATGTGCACCATGACCGCTGGATCCTCACCAGCCCCTCCCAGTAATCTGTCAACCCGATCAGCGATGTGTCGGACTCGAGCGCCAGGTAGGCAGCACACCGTTCGACGATCCCTGTCTTTGTGACAGATTGCCCTATCTGTTCCCCTAATAATTGAGTCTCCCACTACCAGAACCTGTCTGGCCTGCCCTGCTCTCCTATTTCCCCCCTTACTGGAGAAGACACTTCTCCGGCTTTCAGAGGACATGCCTTGCTGCAGCAGTGCTACTCCTGCACTAACACTCCCCTCATCTGCCAACTTTGCAAACTTATTGGGGTGTGCCAGATCAGGACTAGCCTCCCTGGTGCTCTTCCCTCTACCCCGCCTTCTAACTGTCACCCAGCTAGCTGCTTCATTGTCCTGCAGCTCCAACCTAGCATCCCCCCCCCTCATCTATCCCATTGAGCGTCTGCTCAGTGAGCAGAAGACTCCTTTCCATATTGTCTATGGATCTCAGTGTTGCCAGCTGCACATTTAGATCCAGTATCTGGGCTTCCAAATGCACAACGTGCTCACATCTTGCACAGCAGTATGCACCCTCGACCGGCTGTTCAAGGACTGCATACATGCGGCAAGACGTGCACTGGATGGCATTGGCAATAGTGGAGCACATCCTAATGGGGATTGCACCAGACAATAAGATAAGCAAAAATAAATTAAAAAAAAAAAAAAAAAAAAAAAAAGTATTACTATAACAGCAATTCAGTAAGACCTCCCTTGGAAACTCTCTGAATCTAAAGTCACTGAATTTCAAGTCACACACTTACCACAGTTCGCACTTACACTCAGGTCACACTCAGCTCGTTCACACTTGCTCAGGAAGAAGATTTAAAAGAGTTTTTTTTTTTTTTTTCCCCTTTCACCAGCACACCACCTTGCTGCTCAATGCACTTCCAAAAGGAGTTGAGCCCCAACCAGCTGCCCCTTATAAACCCTTAATTACTGTATGAACTCCCACCCTTAATTAACCCCTTGTGAATATAGTTACACCTCAAGATTTAAATGCAATATAGTTTACCCTTAAAAATACAGATAGTAAAAGAAGAGATTAACCCTGAAGAGAGAAAATATAGGTTAAACAAGCCCCCAAAGCCCCCCAAAAATTGAACATGTTGAAAGCACTCAGCAACCTACAATTCAGCAACTCACACAGGTATTTGTTATAGGTTTTCCAAATACCTCTTCACTGAATTTCAAGTCTCACACTTACCACAGTTCGCACTTATGCTCAGGTCACACTCAGCTCGTTCACACTCGCTCAGGAAGATTTAAAAGAGTTTTTTTTTTTTTTTTTTTTTTCCCCTTTCACCAGCACACCACCTTGCTGCTCAATGCACTTCCAAAAAAAGTGATAAATGACTTTGTGGAACTTTCTCCCATCTCCCTACTGCATCTCTGGAGCTCAGCCACAGTGATCTTGGAGTTCTTCTTTACCTCTTTCACCAAGGCTCTTCTCCCGCGATTGCTAAGTTTGGCTGGATGGCCAGGTCTAGGAAGACTTATGGTGGTCCCTAAACTTCTTTCATTTAAGGATTATGGAGGCCAATGGGCTCTCAGGAACCTTGAGTACTGCAGAAATTCTTTTGTAACCTTGGCCAGGTCTGTGCCTTGCCACAACTCTGTCTCTGAGCTCCTTTGCCAGTTCCTTTGAACTTATGATTCTCATTTGGTCTGACATGCACTGTGAGCTGTGAGGTCTTATATAGACAGGTGTGTGCCTTTCCAAATCAAGTCCTTTCAGTTTAATTAAACACAGCTGGACTACAATGAAGGAGTAGAACCATCTCGAGGAGGATCACAAGGAAATGGACAGCATGTAACTTAAATATGAGTGTCTGATAAAAAGGTCTGAATACATATGACCATATGATATTTTGGTTTTTCTTTTTTAATAAATTTGCAAAAATTTCTACCTTTCTGTTTTTTTCCATCAAGATGGGGTGCAGAGTGTACATTAATGAGAAAAAAATGAACTTTTTTGAATTTACCAAATGGCTGCAAATAAACAGAGAGTGAAAATTTTAAAAGGGCCTGAATACTTTCTGTTCCCACTGTAAATACTAATTTTGGAAGTCGCAAACTTTTTAAGTCATTCTTCAAGCATAATTTCACCAAAGTTTATAATACAAACTGCATACATTACTAAATAGATCTGTTAGACCTGATGAGGTTCATGTACTTACTTTCAATATCCATGTCAGACTGGCTAGGTAATTTTCAGGCGTTTATGTCATTCTTAAGATTGCAGTTTTTTGAAAAAGTGTTTGCCCCCTTCCTGATTTCCTATTCTTTTGCATGTTTGTCACATTTAAATGTTTCACATTACCAAACAAATTTATATATTAGACAAAGATAACACGTGAACACAAAATGCAGTTTTTAAATGAAGGTCTTTATTATTAAGGCAAAAAGAAATCTAAGCCTACAGGGCCCTGTATGAAAAAGTGAATGTCGCCCACACACCTTATAACATAAATTAACTGTGGTTTATCACATCATTGGGGTGCTGAGTTCAAATTCCCTAGCCATACCCAGGCCTGATTACTGCCACACCTGTTCTCAATCCAGAAATCACTTAAATAGTACCTGCCTGACAAGGTTAAGTAGCCCAAAAGGTCATCAAAAGCTAAACATCATGCTACAATCGATTCTGGAACAAATGAAAAACAAAGTAATGGAAAAAGTTATGAAGCTATTTTAACCCTTTTAACATCAGACCTACTATTCCATCCATATCGCCTGGACAAATTCGACCATGAACGGAATAGTACATCTAAGCGATCGGCCGCGCACATGCGGGGTGCGCAGCTGATTGCCGCCGGGTGTCAGCTGATTCTCACAGCTGACACCCAGCACTAGGTGCCAGGAGCAGTCACAGCCCACTCCCAGCACTGTAACCTCCGGGAGCAGGCAGAGGGTTGACAGCCCCGCTGCCTTTGGATCGGAGACCCCGCAGCGTGACACGGGATCCCGATCGCTGCCATGGTAACCCGATGCTGTCATGAAGAAATCCGGGTTACCAGAGCTAAGAAACTTCTTGTCATGCGCAGTGCATGATCAGGAAGTCTCTCAGTGTCAGCCCACTAAGTGCAGCTCTGACAGATTCTATAGCATGCAGATGCTGCTTCATCTGCATGCTATAGAATCGACCAGCCTGCAAAAAATGTTTATCCCATAGTGGGACAAAGTAAAAAAGTCAGAAAAAAAGGTTTTGTTTTTTTTAAATAATTGTAAAAATATTTAACATATAAAAAAATAAAAAAATAAAAAAAATCACTAATATTTGAATGAAGAAAATCTAAACAATAAAAGTACACATATTTGATATCCCCACGTCCATAATGACCCAACCTATAAAACTGTCCCACTAGTTAACCCCTTTAGTGAACACCATAAAAAAAGAAGGCAAAAAACAATGCTTTATCATCATACCGCCGAACAAAAAGTGGAATAACACGCAATCAAAAATAAACATGGTACCGCTGAAAACATCATCTTGTTCCGCAAAAAACAAGTCCCACACAGGTCCATAACCGAAAAAATAAAAAAGTTATAGCTCTCAGAATAAAGTGATGCAAAAACAATTATTTTTTCTGTAAAATAGTTTTTATTGTATAAAAGTGCCAAAACATAAAAAATGATATAAATGAGGTATCTCTGTAATCATACTGCCCCAAAGAATAAAACTACCTTATAAATTTTACCACACATGGAACAGTATTAAACCTCCCCAAAAAGAAATTCATGAATTGCAGGTTTTCGCTCATTCTGTCTCCCAAAAATCGGAATAGAAGCGATCAAAAAATATCATGTGCCCAAAAATGGTACCAATAAAAACTTCAGCTCGTCCTGCTAAAAACAAGACCTCACATGACTCTGTGGGCCAAAATATGGAAAAATTATAGCTCTCAAAATGTGGTGATGCAAAAACTATTTTTTTGGCAATAGAAAGTGTCTTTAGCGTGTGACAGCAGCCAAACATAAAAACATTAGTTTTCAACCTGGATGGTGCCAAGATGCAACTGTCCACGCTGAGAACCACTAGTGAATGAGCTGCTGGGATCGCAGCGTCAGTTACCGGGGGTGACATCATATAGGTTACCTCCGGTCTCTAGGCTCCGTTCCCAGCCGGGATAAGGCCTCTTTCACACTTCAGTTATTTGCATCAGTTAAAAACCGCCAAAAAGGCAGACAAGCGGATCCATTCTCAACTGATGTGAACGGATGGCACAGGATCCGTTTTTAGACGGATCCTGAAAATGAGGAAATTTAAAGGAACCGCTGGCCGGGAAAAGAGAGAGAGAGAGAGAGAGAGAGAATTTTTTTTTTGTGCGGCACCCAGACAGAATATGGGGTTAATTCAGTGTCTGGAGGATCCGCCGGCCAAAAAAAGTTGCAAGCTCCGTTTGGAAATCTTTGAGGATGTTGACGGACACTAACATTGTGGCGGATCCTCACAAAAACGGATGCAACGGACGGCAATCAGTCAGGATCCGCCAATAATGAAAGTCAATGGGGAAAAAAACGGATCCGCAAAGAAAAATGGCGGATCCGTTTTTTTTTCTAAATTGGCGGATCTTGACTGATTGTCAAAAACGGAAGTGTGAAAGAGGCCTAAGCTGCGGTGAGATCCAGTGAGATCCCCGCTAGTACCGTGCGCATTAATGGCTCACAGTGCTAGCGGGGATCTCACTGAAGTCACTGCAGTTACATCCGGTCACTGGGCTCTGTTCCCAGCCGGGCTGAGCTGCAGTGAGATCTGGGGTCACTTATAAAATTCACATACCAGGAAACAGTAGATTAGTTCCAAAAAGGGGGCACTTGTTGGGCATTGCCACTCTTAAGGCAAATCTAGATAAGGTCCTTGGGGGGTCTAGTTTTCAAAATGGGGTCACTTGTGGGGGGTTTCCACTGTTTAGGCATATCAGGGGCTCTGCAAATGGAACATGGCGTCTGATCTCAATTCCAGCCAATTTTGCATTGAAAAGTA
This sequence comes from Dendrobates tinctorius, assembly GCF_039654945.1. Lineage (NCBI taxonomy): Eukaryota > Metazoa > Chordata > Amphibia > Anura > Dendrobatidae > Dendrobates > Dendrobates tinctorius. Next base: position 15,710,724 of record NW_027361827.1, read on the forward strand.
AAATGGCGCTCCTTCCCTTCCAAGCTCTGCCATGCACCCAAAAAGTGGTTTACCTGCCTATATGGAGTATCAGCGTACTCAGCAGAAATTGCCCAACAAAGTTTGGAGTCCAATTTCTCCTGTTACCCTTGGGAAAATAAAAAAATTGGATCGGAAATACATTTTTTGTAAAAAAAAGTTAAATGTTCATTTTTTTTTAAACATTCCAAAAATTTCTGTGAAGCACCTGAAGGGTTAATAAACTTCTTGAATGTGGTTTTGAGCACCTTCAGGGGTGCAGTTTTTAGAATGGTGTCACTTTTGGGTATTTTCTATCATATAGACCCCTCAAAGTGATCATTTGTGGGGGTTTCCACTGTTTTGGCACATCAGGGGCTCTCCAAAAGCGACATGGCATCCAATCTCAATTCCAACCAATTTTGGTTTGAAAAAGTCAAACGGCGCTCCTTCCCTTCTGAGCTCTGTTGTGCGCCCAAACAGTGGTTCCCCCCACATATGGGATATCAGCGTACTCAGGACAAATTGGAAAACAACCTTTGGGGTCCAATTTCTCCTGTTACCCTTGGGAAAAAAAAATGGAGACTAAAATATGTTTGTGGAAAAAATATGATTTTTTTTATTTTCACACTCAGGCGTTATAAACTTTAGTGAAACCTCTGAGGGTTCAAAGTTCTCATCACACATTTAGATAAGTTCCTTGGGGGGGTTTAGTTTCCAAAATAGGGTCACTTGTGGGGGGTTTCCACTGTTTAGTCACATCAGGGGCTCTCCAAACGCAACATGGCGTCCGATCTCAATTCCAGCCAATTTTGCATTGAAAAGTCAAACGGCACTCATTCCCTTCCGAGCTCTGCCATGTGTTCAAACAGTGGTTTACCTGCATATATTGAGTATCAGCGTACTCAAGACAAATTGTACCACAACTTTTGGGGTCCAATTTCTCCTGTTACCCCTGGTAAAACAAAAAAAATTGGATCTGAAGTAAATATTTTGTGAAAAAAAGGTAAATGTTTATTTTTTTTAACCATTCCAAAAATTCCTGTGAAGCACTTGAAGGGTTAATAAACTTCTTGAATATGGCTTTGAGCACCTTGAGGGGTGCAGTTTTTAGAATGGTGTCACTTTTGGGTATTTCCTATCCTATAGAACCCTCAAAGTGACTTCAAATGTGATGTGATTATTAAGATTAAGATTATTATTATTATTATGTGGTCCCTAAAAAAAAATGGTGTTGTAATAATGAGAAATAACTGTTTAACTTTTAACCCTTTTAACTTCCTAACAAAAAAATTTGGTTCCAAAATTGTGATGTAAAGTAAGCATGTTGAAATCGTTACTTATTAAGTGTTTTATGTGACATATCTCTGTGATTTAAGGGCATAAAAATTCAAAGTTGGAAAACTGTGAAATTTTCAGAATTTTCACCAAATTTCCGTTTTTTTTCACAAATAAAAGCAAGTAATATCAAAGAAATGTTACCACTATCATGAAGTACAATATGTCATGAGAAAACTTTGTCAGAATCATCAGGATCCATGGAAGCGTTCCAGAGTTATTACCTCATAAAGGGACAGTAGTCAGAATTGTAAAAAATTGGCCTGGTCATTAACATGCAAACCACCCTTGGCGGTAAAGGGGTTAAAGCTTTTGGACTCCAGAGAACCAAAGTGAAAGCCAATATCCACCAATGGTGAAACTATAGAACAGTGGTAAACCTTTCCAGGAGTAGCCGGCCAACCAAAATTACCCCAAGAGCACAGTGATGACTCATCGAAAA